>NC_064628.1:189536847-190786847 GCF_023864275.1 Schistocerca cancellata | reverse complement strand
GCATGCCTAGATTCCTCGTGGCATACTGTCCACTGTGGTGCAGGTTGTCCCACTCCTTAACGGCTGTTCGGCGTTGGGTTACGTCGTCAATGAAGTCGAAGGCATCGCCAATATGCTGCCGATATGGCTGCAGTATCGGTCGGTTGAAGGATGGCATTCACGTATCGTACAGCCGTTACGGCGCCTTCCATGACCACCAGCAGCGTATGTCAACCCCATATAAAGGCACCCCAAAATAGCAGGAAACCTCCACCTTGCTGCACTCGCTGGGCAGTGTGGCTGAGGCATTCACCCTGACTGGGTTGCCTCCAAACATGTCTCCGACGATTATCAGGTTGAAGGCATATACGACACTCATCGGTGAAGAGCACGTGGTGCCAGTCCTGAGCGATCCATTCGGCATGTTGGGTCCATTTGTGCCGCGCTGCGTGTTGTCGTGGTTGCAGGAATGGACATCGCCATGGACGTCGGGAGTAAAGTTGCACATGATGCAGCCTATTGCGCACAGTTTGATTCGTAACACGACGTCCTGTGGCTGCATGAAAAGCATTATTCAACATGGTGGCGTTGCTGTCAGGGTTCCTCCGAGCCATAATCCACAGATAGTGGTCATCCACTGCAGTAGTAGCCTTTGGGCGGTCTGAGTGAGGCATGTCACGACAGTTCCAGTGTCTCTTTATCTTCTGGATGTCCGAACAACATCGCTTTGGTTCAGTCCGAGACGCCTGGACACTTCCCTTGTTGAGAACCATTCCTGGCACAAAGTAAGAATGCGGATGCGATCGAACCGCGCTATTGACCGTCTATGCATGGCTGAACTGCTGACAACACGAGCAGTATACCTCCTTCCTGGTGGAATGACTAGAACTGATCAGCTGTCGGACCCCCTCCGTCTAATAGGCGCTGCTCTTGCATGATTTACATCTTTGGGCAGGTTTAGTGACATCTCTGAACTGTCTAGCGACTGTGTCGGTGATAGAATATCCACAGTCAATGACTATCTTCAGGAGTTCTGAGAACCGGAGAGATGGAAACTTTGTTTGTTATTTGTTGTACCAAATGAAAGCCGCAAGGAAGCCGTGCGGTCTAGGGCCACTTGCTACGGTTCGCACGGCTCATCCCGTCTGAGGTACGAGTCTTCTCTCGGGTATGGGTGTGTGTGTTGTCCCTAGTGTAAGTTAGTTTAAGTTACATTAAGTTGTTTGTAAACCTAGGGACCAGTAACCTCAGCAGTTTGGTGCCTTAGGAATGTACCTAAAATTTTCAATTTTACCATCTGAAATCTGGACTCTTCTGACCAGGTCACGAGTGTCCAGTGGTCGACGTGTTCACGAGCCTAGTAGAGGCGCTGCAGGCAATGTAAAACTGTTGGCAAAAACACTCGCGTCGGTCATCCGATTCCATTGGCCATTGACGCCAGATTTCACAGCACTGTCAAAAGGATACGATCTTTGTATGTTTCACACGGATATCTGTGGTTGTTTCATGCAGTGTTGCCTGTTTGTTAGCAGCGATATCTCTACGCAAATGCCACTGCCCTCGGTCGTTAAGTGATCGCCGTCGGCCACTGCGTTGTCCGTGGCGAGAAGTAATGCCTGAATGTGGATTGTTCTATGCATCTAGCTCCAACTTCCATTCTTAGTTCAAAGTCTGTAAATTTCCGTTGTGGGGCCATAATGACGTCGGATACCGTTTCACATGAATCACCTGAACACAAATGACAGCTCCACCAATGTACTACCCTTTTATACCTTGTGTACGCCATCTACTGCCATATGTATATGTCCATATCGCTATCTCATGACCTTCGTCACCTCATTGTATATCATGTAAAGTGTATAATTACTGGTTGCTTTGTTGCTATGTCAAGTTCCCAGTTCTATCAGATCATGTAAAACTCCGTCGTAATGCGTTACTGTGGCCGTAGAAGCGCGTGTCCGTATCTCTATGGTAGTAGAAGGGCTTCTGTATTTATCAACGGCAAGTCTGGGAAGTCAATTCGCATAGCTGAACTCAGTCTTTTGTAACCGAGCTCCCTGAAGTGTTTCTTACTTTACCGTCATCAACAAGGCGAGTGTAACTTGCTATTATTACCAATGAGGTGAATATGACCGCACCTCTCTCGGTTTCTTGAAGTGCTTATAAAATGATGGTTACGTGGACACTACGAGGGAACAAAAAACGAAATGGGATGTTGCATTCAAGGAAAGGAAGGTTATTCATTTGATAAGCAAAATATTACTTGACGACTTAAACGTAAAGATGGTGGAAGAGAGAGTACTGAGAGCATGCAATCAGCATTATCACTAAGGTGAAGAGGAATCCTACAGGAGATAAAGAGCAAAAGAATACAATGGGAGGACCATGTAGCCCGTATGCCCGATGGAAGACAAGCGAAGGTGGCACTAGAGGGGAAACCGAACACCAAACGCCCCATTGGACGATCAAGCCGGTGCTGGATGGACGACCTGGCGAAGGACCTAGCAGCTCTGGGGACTGAAGACATCTGGATGAACCGGGCACAAAACAGGAAGAAATGGGGGAATTTTTGTGGACGCAGCGCGTGGTCTGCAGGGCCTGTGATCTCTGGATATCGATATCGAAGTGGAAATGTAAAACATTACATTTATACTTAAGTTCTAGTGTGATATAATGCCTGTTGCTAGAGCTGAATTGCTGATATGCCAGATTTTTGTCATCAGATGTTAAAAACAATAATATGTTACTCTTCCATGTGTTCCTACAACATTCATTCGATTGTGATGAGTGGTGAATTACTGTCCGCCCGCCAGTGACGGCTTCTGTGGGAGGAGCGGGTGGAAACGGGGTGACACAGAAGCTTAACTGAGCTGAGGAACGTCTGTAGCAATCTCAAGTAAATTTTGTATAAACGTTACTTTTTAATTGTGTAAGTATTTGTATAAGATTATTGTTAATATCTACCAGCCACACCTATGATATACAGTTTAATGTGAGATGAAGTGACATGTAAAAATATTCAATAATAATGGGTATCGGTATCAAATCCATAGTTGTCCGCATAGCTATATTTATTTTTCACTCGCGCAGACGTGTCAGCACGAGGGAAACCAGTGAGGCGGGGAGGGGTGCGAAGACATTGACATACCAGAATATCTTTGTAACCCCTAAAGGAGTTTCAACCAAAACTGGCACACGTATTAACTCCTAACAGGAATAGGAGACTGTGGCTCCTGGACAACCGTATCACCAACATGGCTGATGGTTTGGAGTGAAAATACGTAACATAAAAGTATAACTCAGGACCGCCTAAAGCAAGTTAAATGAAATTTGATCAATACTGTAGACGACAAGCCATTTATATAAAAATTTTGTGGGATTAAATACCCCCACTACCACTAGGGGCTGGGGAGGTGATGTAAATATGAGACATGCAGAAACGTCAGAAAACGACTTATTGGTATATCTTACATATAGTTGACTGACTTGGAATACTTCAAAAGTGTGGTGTGCAATACATCAATTAATTGTGTAGTTCAATTTACGAAGAATATGGTGAGAATACAGCTGCAACGCGCAAAAAATTGGGCTAGCGTATTTTGGATCCTGAGATCATATCACACAGCTCAATAACACAGGAGGCCGACCTCCCCTGTAGAGTCACAACTTATGAAACAGTGGAGAACGAGGCAGTTGGCAGCGTAAGTCCTTTTCCTAGAAAGAACAGTCAGGTAATGGCAGTATTACACGTTTCCCAGTATTAGTTGTTTCCTTAGGAGTCGAAGCGCGAAATTCGGTAGAGATACGGATGATACATATCAGAGGACGTTCGGAAATGTAATGCCAAAGAATCTTTTACTTTGTTATCTATGTCAGTCGAGGTGTTACATGTTACGAATCTAGCTCTGTAGTTTTTCCCGCTCCGCTAACGCAAGTTGCAATTCTCTGCCGTTAGAGGGTTCCAAATTGTAGAGAACAACATGGCAGTGTGGAACGTAAGTATGTCGGTGAATGAGAAGCAGAATGCACAATGCAGAAAACGAGCCGCCAGTCTAAATCCAAAATAGCACTAAATCTATGCACGGTAATGATTATATCGACGTCAGTAACGTGCGACGATGGGTTGTCGGTGCTCGTAATGACGGAAACGATGGTGCTAACCTCACCGTACGTGACAGAGCACAGTCGTACGACAACAGACGAAACTCACCAGTTACGTGTCGTTGAACTCATCAGAGAAATGCATCGCATAATACAGACAAAATGGTTCAAATGGCTCTGCGCTCTATGGGACTTAACAATTAAAGTCATCAGTCCTCTAGAACTTAGAACTACTTAAACCTAACCAACCTAAGAACATCACACACATCCATGACCGAGGCAGGATACGAATCTGTGACCGTAGCAGTCGTGCGGTTCCGGGCTGAAGCGCCTAGAACCGGTCGGCCACCACGGCCGGCTAATACAGACACAATCTTAGCCTAGCGTGGAATATCACGAGAGCGTGCACAGGCCATCATTGCAGAAATGCAGTACGAACTATTTTCTGCACATTATGTGCTTGCTTTGAGTCATCACTCCTGACCACACAGAGGAGACTGGCCATCTGTCGAACATATCTTTTGCGTTTTCAACGCGAGGGCGACTGGATCCCTAACACCGTTGCACAGGTGAGAGTCCCTCGCAGCCAGTGTCTGTAATCCCTTTCAGTTTTAGTTCGTCTACAACACTGTGACAGGTGATGAAAGCTGGTTTAACCATTCCGACCACGAAAACAGGACGGTATGAAAGGAGTTCCACCAGAAAGCATACACGATGCTAAAATATGATTATATGAATGCATGCTGACTGTTCACTCGAACATATCCGAAATAATACGACGCATTCATGTAACTGATTCTCGTCAGTGTGCGATGAATCCACAACCTTCAGAGCGGATGGACAACTACGTTCGACATCCATAGGGAATCTAAAAGTTACCGAGCATAGAGGACATGGACAGTGACTGCGGGTAAGTGACGGTGAGTCGGCCAGGGAGTGTGCCAAGATAGCCGCCGCATTGGCGATAGACACCGTGTCTGGGTGGCGCAGTGATTAACGTAACTGACTTGTAAGCAGAAAATCCCGAAAAATTGGAAATTTTTGGTGAGATCCCATGGGACCAAACTGCTGAGCTCATCGGCCCGTAAGCTTACACACTACTTAACCTAAGTTAAAGTAAATGATAATTCATTGAAACCCTTAGCTGCGAACAGGTGTTGTTGATATACCTCGATGGGGACAGCTGAAAATGTGTGCCCCGAGCGGGACATCAATCCGGGATCTCCTGCTTACATGGCAGATGCTCTATCCATCTGAGCCACCGAGGACACAGATGAACAGCGCGACTACAGGGACTTGTTCCTTGCACACTCCCCGTGAAACCCACATTCCCAACATGTCCACAATCTACATACGTAATGTACCTAATAGATATTTGCCCATCTACTCAGTACACTTTCAATGAAATTAAAACTGTTTTAATGACATGGTTTTGCGCAAGTATGCTCACAGTTGTATAAGACACAGCTAACTAATCTGAGTCAATTTGGAACACACACACACACACACACACACACACACACACACACACACTGCAGGCTTACGCATTGGCGGCAAGGTACCAGTCCTTGTTGAAATTGGGATGCCAGCCTGATGTTATCAAATGCGTTATCGCAGTCCTATCAGAGAAATCATGGCGTGTTTTTTGACAACAGGCTCGGCAATACATCGTTTTTTAACGTCTGAGCCAGCATAAAGTGTCTGAAATATGATACCAGGTCAAGGGAGGCTTTTAATTGCTTCTTTATGCTGGGATAAGCCCCATGTCTTATTGTGTACAGTTCACCTGAGTGAGGCATGATCCTGATAGGTATTACAATGTGTCCTAAAAGTTTATTTCGTCCCATCCAAATTCGGACTTTTCAGGATCTATTGCTACACTTCACTCAGCAAATGTCTGACGGACATGACTTACCTGATCCAGGTGCTCTGTCCACGACTTTGTCACTATAACCTGGTAGTCCACATACATTGTTACCATGTCTAGCAGGTCTGGACCAATTAGGGTGTCTAAGACCTTGATGAAAACTCCAGAGCTCTTGTTGAGTGTGAAGGGTAAAACTCTAAACTTGTAGCTATGACCAGCAAATATAAATGGAGTGTATTTTCAACAGGTTTCAGATAGTAAGACCTGCCAGTGTGAGGCTTTCAGTCCAAGCTTGTATGATATATCACTTAATTATTTGTTCTCTACATTTCTGATCATTTGCACACAGGAATGGTGTCTTGTTTATGTCAAGCACAAGGCGAATGTTACTATACGACTTGGGGACTGTGACCAATGGGCGACTATAAGGGGTTAAGGAGGTCTTTATTATCCCAAACTTCAGCACACATTGTATCTCTTTGGATACAAACTTTTCCTTGCTCCAGGGGACAGATTAGGTAATTCGGCAACATGTCTCATGCTGTTTAACTTGCATTCGATAAATGTATTCTTTTATTATGACCACTTTCTCCGAGAATAGCGCTGAATAATGTTTTAACGGTTGTGGAAGTTGGTGCTGTTGATTGTTGTCGAGATAATTTGATCGGTGACCTTAGTATCAATGTCTTTTTCATGATGTCTATCACATTCTCGCCATTCCTACATATGCATGAGTAGATAGGATTGATGGCGTACATCAAGAAAGTTCAATGAAGGGCAGCACGTTTTTTATTACCGCGAAATAGGGGAGAGAATGTCATTGAAATGATACAGGATTTGGGGTGGAATCATTAAAACAAAAGTGTTTTCCGTTGTGGCGGAATCTAACCACTAAATTTCAGTCACCATCTTCTTCCTCTGCATGCGAAAAAAATTGTTGCCCCTGACCTACATAGAGAGAAACGATCACCATAATAAAATGAGGGAAATCAGAGTTTGCACAGAAAGATATAGGTGTTCGTTTCTTCAGCACGCTGTACAAGATTGGAATAATGGATAAGTGTAGTGAAGGTGTTTCGATTAACCCTCTGCCAGGCAATTAAATGTGATTTCCAGAGTATCTATGTACATATAGATGTAGTCTTCCTGCGTATCCTTACACGCAATGTGTTTATCTTCAGCCAGTCATAACTAACCTTTAACCAAATACAATACTGTCCGTGCGCTGCCAATTCTACAATTCTGCCTTTATTCCTTAGTGAACATACAGTAAAAAAAGGTCTATATCTGCATCCCTCTCTCTCAAAAGTCCACATACGGATCCAACAAATTGGCTGTTTTGCATCAGCAATAATGGTATCGTATGTATTGATTTAAGTGTTTCTAAAAGTACTTGTATGGAGTGTAGCCATGTATGGAAGTGAAACGTGGACGATAAATAGTTTAGACGAGAAGAGAATAGAAGCTTTTGAAATGTGGTGCTACACAAGAATGCTGAAGATTACATGGGTAGATCACATAGATAATGAGGAGGTATTGAATAGAATTGGGGAGAAGAGGAGTTTGTGGCAACTCTTTACTAGAAGAATGGACCGGTTGGTAGGACATGTTCTGAGGCATCAAGGGATCACCAATTTAGTACTGAAGGGCAGCGTGGAGGGTAAAAATCGTAGAAGGAGGCCAAGAGATGAATACACTAAGTTGATACAGAAGGATGTAGGCTACAGTAGGTACTGGGAGATGAAGTGGCTTGCACATGATAAAGTAGCATGGAGAGCTGCATCAAACCAGTCTCACGACTGAAGACCACAACAACAACAACAACATGTATCTGGTTTATGCACCTGAAGAAGTCATAATTCATCACAGGTACACTTGCACCAGAGTCGATGATGATATTCCATGAAAAGTTCCCTTAATCGCAGTTTCCACCAGTTCAGTGTTCCGCTGACCACATCTGCGTATATCAGCGCACAATTTCTCCTTGAGGTCCTGCCCCTCGTTGTGCCTGTGCATGGATAAATTTACCTGATAATTGGCGCCCATTTGTGCTCCACCCCTCCCCCTTTCGACGACATGTGGAGAGCTCACATCGGCAGTGTGGAGTTTGGTGCTTGTGACGTGATGGGCAGGGGTTCGTCAACAACGTCAAGAATCCTAACGCCATGAGATTGCTGCAGTATGTGCGGCGGCATCTCGCTTTGTATCATTTCCACTGTTGTTGTTAGCTGGGAGGTGGCATTGATATTACACTGTCATTATTTACGAATTGTGTCCATCCCATGGTGGAATAACTTCCAATTTACTGGACCTGTTCTTTGTTCAGGATAATTCATCTCACGCATGTTTTTGGTTGGAACTGGTCGTTATACTCGTACTATCTTTGTTCCGCAATTTTCTGCTAATATCATTGTTTCCATTACGGAACTGATTACTGTTTGATCAACTGTTACGACTGTTGGTTTAATGTCCATTTGGTTGATTGTTGCTATTCCATGTACAGTAATCACTACCACTCCTTTCACCGTTCTCGAGTGGACTGTTGTCATTCTGATTTTTGTTCTTATTGTAGCTATTTTCACCACCGTTCACTGCTTCGCTCTGCTTCGCATCCTCTTGGGTAAGACAGAGTGAATCACCTACGGCTATAAACAATTCCAAGTCCGTGTCAGGAACGTGGAATAGTTTTTCGCGTAAAGCGATCGGTAATCTACATTTGAAATTCTTAACACGTCGCGTGAAGACATGGGTTCATCCCAGTATCGCGAGTTATTCAAATACTTTTCAAAGTACATGCGCAGGTATCCCTGCTTTGGTTTGCCCGGTTCAGGAGTATAAACTTGTTTTCTTAAGCGTTCTTGTGCACAATTCGACCAGAAGCGACCCAAGAACGTCTTCTAAAATTCGACAAGTGTCTGGCAGCTATCAGCGATCTCCATCTCCCACAGAGTTATGTCGCCAGTTGTAAATGAAATCACGAAATGGATCTTTGGTCTTTCAGTCCATAACGTAGGCAGTACATACCGAAAAATTAACAATTATCACAGGAGGCACAGTTTTCGTCTCTTCCTTGGATGTTTGGAACTAACAGTGTTTTATTAAAGATTCCTCATGTTTTATATGTGCCAATGTTGGAACCGCACCTCCAGTTTGTCGATACCTACTGTCATCGACCTAACGCTCTTCCCCAGGCTTAAGCTGCGGTACGTCATGCCCATGCTATGGCAGTTGTCTACTACGTTATTTTTGCTAGCAGCTCGCTCAAATATTCTTACGCTGCAGAGTCGCGGCTGCTTTGTATTCCGTCATCCTAACAAAGTTGATACACAAATCGTCTACAGTCGCCGTAATTTTTTAACCTGCTCTTCAAGATCTTGAAGCGCTTCCCCTTAGGTAGTGACTTGTAATTCTATTTCGCTCACTTTGTTAGGTAAATCGTTGTTTTGCGTAACAAGCTCTTCAACCTGGGTGCGCATTTTATCTATGTTGTTATTGTTGTGGTCTTCAGTCCTGGGACTGGTTTGATGCAGCTCTCCATGCTACTCTATCCTGTGCAAGCTTCTTCATCTCCCTGTACCTACAGCAGCCTACATCCTCCTGAATCTGCTTAGTGTATTCGTCTCTTGGTCTCCCTCTACGATTGTTACCCTCCATTGGTGATCCGTTGATGCCTCAGAACATTTCTTACCAACCGATCTCTTCTTCTAGTCAAGTTGTGCCACAAACTCCTCTTCTCCCCAATTCTATACAATACCTCCTTATTAGTTATGTGATCTACCCATCTAATCTTCAACATTCTTCTGTAGCACCACATTTCGAAAGCTTCTATTCTCTTTTTGGTTAAACTAGTTATCGTCCATGTTTCACTTCCATACATGGCTACACTCCACACAAATACTTTCAGAAACGACTTCCTGACACTTAAATCTATACTCGATGTTAACAAAATTCTCTACTTCAGAAGCGGTTTCCTTGCCATTGCCAGTCTACATTTTATATTCTCTCTACTTCGATCATCATCAGTTATTTTGCTCCCCAATAAGCAAAACTACTTTACTATTTTAAGTGTCTCATTTCCTAATCTAATTCCCTCAGTATCACCCGACTTAATTCGACTACATTCTATTATCCCCGTTGTACTTTTGTTGATGTTCATTTTATATCCTCCTTTCAAGACACTGTCCATTCCGTTCAACTGCTCTTCCAAGTTCTTTGCTGTCTCTGACATAATTACAACGTCATCGGTGAACCTTAATGTTTTTATTTCTTTTCCATGGATGTTAATACCTACTCTGAACTTTTCTTTTGTTTCCTTTACTGCTTGCTCAATATACAGATTGAATAGCATCGGGGAGAGGCTACAAACCTGTCTCACTCCCTTTCCAACCACTGCTTCCCATTTATGTTCCTCGACTCTTATAACTGCTATCTGTTTATGTACAAATTGTTAATAGCCTTTCGCTCCCTGTATTTCACCCCTGCCACCTTCAGAATTTGAAAGAGAGTATTCCAGTCAACATTGTCAAAAGCTTTCTCTAAGTCTACAAATGCTAGTAACGTAGGTTGGCGTTTCCTTAATCTTTCTTCTAAGATCAGTCATAGGGTCAGTATAGCCTCAAGTGTTCCAACATTTCCACGGAATCCAAATTGATCTTCCCCGAGGTCGGCTTCTACCAGTTTCCCCATTCGTCTCTCAAGAATTCGCGTTAGCATTTTGCAGGTATGACTTATTAAACTGATAGTTCGGTAAATTTCACATCCGTCCACACAGGCTTTCTTTGGGATTGGAATTATTAGTCTTCTTGAAGCCTGAGGGAATTTCGCCTATCTCATACATCTTACTCACCAGATGGTGGAGTTTTGTCAGGACTGGCTCTCCCAAGGTTGTCAGTAGTTCTAATGGATTGTTGTCTACTCCCGGGGCCTTGTTTCAACTTAGGTCTTTCAGTGCTCTGTCAAACTCTTCACGCAGTATCATATCTCCCATTTCATTTTCATTTACCTCCTCTTCCTTTTCCATAATATTGTCCACACGTATATCGCCCCTGTATGGACCCTCTCCCTGTACAGACCCTCTATATACTCCTTCCACCTTTCTGCTTTCCCTTCTTTGCTTAAAACTCGGTTTCCATCTGAGCTCTTGATATTCATGCAAGGGGTTCTCGTTTCTCCAAAAGTCTCTTTTATTTTCCTATAGGCAGTATCTATCTTACCCCTCGTGAGATAAGCCCCTACGTCCTTACATTTGTCCTCTAGCCATCCCTGCTTAGTCATTTTGCACCTCCTGTCGATCTCATTATTGAGACGTTTGTATTCTTTTGTGCCTGCCCCATTTACTGCATTTTTGTATTTTCTCCTTTCATCAGTTAAATTCAGTATCTCTTTTGTTACCTAAGGATTTCTACTAGCCCTCGTCTTTTTACCTACTCGATCCTCTGCTGCCTTCACTATTTCATTCCTCAAAGCTACCCGTTCTTATTCTACTGTATTTCTTTCCCCCATTCTGTCAGTTGTTCCCTTAAGCTCTCCCTGAATCTCTGTACAACCTCTGGTTCTTTCAATTTATCCAGGTCCCATCTCCTTAAATTCCCACTTTTTGCTGTTACTTCAGTTTTAATCTACAGTTCATAACCAATAGATTGTGGTCAGAGTCCACATCTGCCCCTGGAAATGTCTTACAATTTAAAATCTGGTTCCTAAATCTCTGTCTTACCATTACATAATCTATGTGAAACCTTCTAGTATCTGCAGGGTTCTTCCATGTATACAACCTTCTTTCGTGATTATCGAACTAAGTGTTAACTTTGATTAAGTTATGCTTTGTGCAAAATTCTATCAGGCGGCTTTCTCTTTCATTTCTTAGCCCCAATCTATATTCACCTACTACGTTTCCTTCTCTTCCTTATCCTACTGTCGAATAGCAGTCACCCATTACTATTAAATTTTCGTCTCCCTTCAATACCTGAATAATTTCTTATATCCCATCATACATTTCATCGAGTCCGTCATCATCTGCAGAGCTAGATGGCATACAACGTGTACTACTGTAGTAGGCGTGGGCTTCGTGTCTATCTTGGCCACAACAATGCGTTCACTACGCTGTTTGTAGTAACTTACCCGCACTCCAATTTTTTTTATTCATTATTAAACCTACTCCAGCATTACCCCTATTTGATTTTGTATTTATAACCCTGTATTCACCTGACAAAAAGTCTTGTTCCTCCTGCCACCGAACTTCACTAATTCCCACTATATCTAACTTTAACCTATCCACTTCCCCTTTTAAATTTCCTAACCTACTTGCCCGATTAAGGCATTTGACATTCCACGCTCCGATCCGTAGAACGCCAGTTTTCTTTCTCCTGATAACGACGTCCTCTTGAGTAGTCCCCACCCGGAGATCCGAATAAGGGACTATTTTACCTCTGGAATATTTTACCCAAGAGGACGCCATCATCATTTAACCATACAGTAAAGCTGCATGCCCTCGGGAAAAATTACGGCTGTAGTTTCCCCTTGCTTTCAGCCGTTCGCAATACCAGCACAGCAAGGCTGTTTTGGTTGGTGTTACAAGGCCAGATCAGTCAATCATCCAGACTGTTGCCCCTGCAACTACTGAAAAGGCTGCTGCCCCTCTTTAGGAACCACACATTTGTCTGGCCTCTCAACAGATACCCCTCCGTTGTGGTTGCACCTACGGTACGGCTATGTGTATCGTTGAGGCACGCAAGCCTCCCCACCAACGGCAAGGTCCATGGTTCATGGGGGGGGGGGGGGGGATTTTATCTATTTCATCTTTAATATGGTCAACGATCTGTTTATCTGGCTCATCGAAGAACTTATTAAGCTCTTCTACTAAACTGTTGTCTCTTCCTAATCCTTTCTTTTTTTCCCCTTCCTCTTCCTTAACTTGTTCCTTCTCCTCGCGTTCTATCTCGGTAATCCTTTCTCTGTCTTCTCTTTCCCTTTCTTTAGTCTTTTCTTTCTCCTAGCGTTGTAGTTCCTTATCAGCTTACATTTCCTTTTCAGTATGGGTTAAAGTAGAGGGAGTGTCATTTCCAATGAACGTCGACGGTATAAAATTTCCTGCGCTAATGCATGTTCAATATTGACCTTATCGTCAGCTGATCTGGCGCTTGCGTGTGGTTCGAACGACTCCACATTAGAACCAGACGTTAAGTTCGATAATTCAGACTCCTCGATTACCTAAGCTGGATATTCCTGCTAACATTATCTGTATCAGTACATGGCAACTCCCTTATATTCTCAGTCTTCTCTTAATTTGGAATATTGTAACCTTCCGCTCTCTCTTTGGCCTACTCTTCTTTGATGACTAAGTACAAAGTACACGCTGGATATACGAGCACACAAAACACAAAAAAGGGTATGACACTGAAAATGTTACAATAAACCGAATAAAAATCTTTCCCCTTTACTAAACCTACTGAAAGGTTGCTACACTGAGTCACAGCGCCAGAGACTGCGACAAAGATTATTATTCCGCCGCCTCCACTGGGCAGTAATTGTTGAGAGGATGTCGAGGGCAGTTGTTGTTCAGTTGGGCGAGAGAGTAGATGCTCTTCGGTTGGTGTAATGTATAGATGGAAGAAGTTGCAAGTGTCACAGTGTATTTGAGAAAGGAGATGGGCTATTGATTTATGATGCTGGTGTGATGGAGAATTTTCGTCAATATATAATGAGGTAATAGGTATTACAGTTTTCTTTAATAACAATGCCTCTTGATCACAGGTACAGTCAAGAAAGCATCTGGCTCGTGTTCATTTATTAGACTTGTAATTCTGGTTTATGTGTGCAATTATAGTATTTCTGGTTTTTCAATTAGTTCATTGTAAATGGTGTTCAAAAATATTTCGTCATATTGAAAAAGAACCGAGCCAGATACATGTACGTTGAGTCACACTACCACAGACAGAACGGTTACACTTGTGCTTTGTTGTTTCGTAGCTTTTATAGTTGCAGGGGACTTAATTAATCAGTTGTGTTAATGGAAATTCCTTGTCATTCTTTATTTTTATTTTATGCAGTCATATTGCGTGCTAATACTAGTCAGGGCCAACCGGTTACGAGACTCCGTAACCGGTCACACAGCTACATAAATTATTGCATTTATTCATTAATATTCTACTAATTAAGTACCCATGCACTACTCTCTAATAATCTTTTGCAGCTAGTCTATGAACGAAACTATTTCTCACAGCACTGTAGTATATGTAGCGACACGAAATACTTTTAGAAAAAAATGTACAAACAGAAATCACTGATTGGATGCACACAAGGCACTACTGGCGTGTATCCTAGAAGCTTGGTGGGCATAAAACCGTCTCCTTTCCTTTAATGTTCTGTCGTATTGTAAATTTTCTCAGAATCTGAATTTGCAATGCCTCCACTCTTTCGTAGAATCCTTGCCAATCAGTATCTATCTCATTGTTGTGATCGACGTAGTTCATGAAAGAAAATACAATACGTATTACGATAAAATACAAATATTGTATAACCCAACCAGTAAAATATTTCTGGCTCCACGTTGGGCGCTAGTGTGTTGTTTTTAATATGTATGTGCTTTAATTGTGTGTACTTGTGCGGTTCACTAAACTGTATGGTTTGTAGCAAATACACGTACAGGTACACATCAAATGACGCCACACACACTAAAGTAACTACACAACTTGTAGTGGGCAAATTACACAGTCTTTTGTGGATACGCTATTTGAGGATTTAATGCCGCAATGCAAAACACATAAAGAGCGTTGAGAAGCACTGTACTGACTCGTATGTTAACAAAGTATGTCAGTCTCTTTTTGCACTGTAATTTCATTGCCATTAATACTGCTTTAGTGTCATGATCCCTTGTAGAGAAATATTATTGTGTGCCATATTTATTACTGTAAATTTACGTAGCTGAGATAAAAGACTGCCGTTATGCGGCAACCACAACAATTTACTGTAAACTACTATTAATCTTCGCAAATAACTCAAAATGACACTGAAGTTAAATAATGTAATTAAAATGCAAGCTTTGTAAGTTATTGCTACGGCTCTATGACGGCTCTATGCCGTTTAGTATTGGTAATATTGAAATAAGGCTTTGCGGCCGTGCAAATGGCCGACAACAATCAATCATTTATATGCTAGCGCAGTACTGCGCGTTCTAATATTCTGAAAAAATAAATTATTAGTTTCGTAAAATTTTGGAATGCTAAAGATACATGAATAATGTTTTTAAGAGCAAGTAAATACATATGTTTAACCAAAATGCGCCGTAAGTACACTTACAATGTCTCTAACGGCTACCCTCATCCAAGATTAAGACCAGAGTGAGTAATCACATAACGTCATTCGACTGTTTCACCATTATGGATATTTTTAAGGAAAAATTAATATACATAGTAAGTCGATATTATTTTTAAATACAATCACGTTGAATGATAAATGTTTTCTCTGTACATTTTATGTACATGTTTCAAGCATCATAAACGTCTAAATTGCACTGTTCGTAATTCCATATGAAGGAACATTGTTCTCCCTAGGGCAACCAGTAGACAAAGTCATGCTCACAGTGTTCTGGGATAGTCCGGGTGTGGTGCCTTTGGAATTCATGCCCAAACGCACAACCATGTACGCTGCACTGTACTGCGAGGGCCTCAGAAAACTGAAAACACTTACCCGAAGAGTTTGTCCACACATGGAGGATCTCTACTTCAGCGCGACAGTGCCAAACCACAGGCGAGCGCTCCGATATCTGTAACTATCAGACACAATGGGTTCATTGTTATCGATCATTCTCCATACAATCACCATGTTGCTCCATCCGATTTACATCTGTTTCCAAAACTTACAGAACACCTTCGAGGACTTCACTGTGATAGTGACGAAGCGGTGCAAGCAGAGGTGAGGTTACGGCTGTGTCAATATACATTCTACAGTGACATTAACAGCAAACTGGTCTCTCGTTCGGAGAAATGTGTTGATCGCCACGGTGACTATTTTGAGATATAAATATACTGACATGAAGAATAAATATAGAGAATATCAGTATCTTTTATTAAATAAAAGTTTTAAGAGTTATCACATTAAAAATTCGAAAGTATCACTTTTCAGCAGGCATACTTGGCGATAGGTGTATAAGTGCAGATTTTGTGCTTATTGGTATCTTCATAAATACCCACTGTATTTGGTTAGTTTATTTTCTCCGTGTTTAACAGTGTTTCAGCAATCACATCACATAATAAACTACCTGATGCTTTCCACATGACCGTAATTGCCCCACTGAGAGGAGTACACCTTTCAATATAGATCAAAAGTTTTGTGTCCACACGTCTACACTTCAACAACCTGCCTGCTGCCCAAGGAAAAATAAATATTAACAACTTGTTCTTCCCACATGTACCTGGAGTTATTAATCAGCCTAAAAAATATACTACTCTTAATAGCAATAATTATTAGTCTACAAACAAAATATATACTGATGTAATGCTGTTCAGCGTACTGCCCCTGCCACCAACAAAAAATCCGTTCAGATACACCCCTAACTCCCTATATATAAGGTGAAACAGAACTCCACGCCTAAGCTGTGAGAGATGAGGTATGAATGAAATCAATAGGCGAACCAGAACACCACCGACGAACTCCTAAATGATGGTACTATGAACCAAAACAAGAAAAAAATATTCCATAAACGTGAGCTCTAAAACGTATACCTTTAGAGCTATGAGCACTAGTTCAATAGAGGCGATAGCTTCATAGTAGCGAAGCGGTACAAGTGGTCACAGCTCTTAATATACGCATTTTACATCTAATATTTACAAGAAATTTCTACCTTGTTAATGTAGGTAGCAGCAAACCTGGAAGTTTGTCCATGGAGTTCTGGTTCAACCAATATTTGACATATGCGGACGTGGTCAAAGCTGAGGGCCAATATCTAGCTCACAATAAATTGTAAGGTTCCTTCCCTTACGAGATTTATTTCAGTAATTTGTCGTTTCCATGCCTGCTCGTCAGGTAAGTCTCATATGAAACATAGCTCCAGCTAGGTATGAACTGGGGATGTTCTCTTCTGGATGTTTGGAATGTTCAAATGTACCATCCGAATTTTCGCGTTTTGTAGTGACATTCTTTTGTCCAGTCTAGTGAGAGATCAGTCCCGTAATTCTTTTGACAAATCCATCTGAGTGCAAAACAAAGTATGTGTGATTGGTTAGGAAGCATTTAACCGCCTTGCCGTCGTCTGTAAGCATCGCAGAGCCACACAAATCCCGCGACGGGTCCTCTGGCGCGAAATCGCTTCGTCGCACGGCCATTCTGCAGTGCGCAGTGGAGCAGAAATTGCCCGCCCACAGACACGCGGCAGAGCCCGGGGCTGTTATGACATCTCAAAGCGGCAGAATTGCGTCCGCCAGCACGCAGAGGGCAATAATTTGCGAAGGGTCTCGCTGCGGCGGAGTCGGACGGCTGATTTGCATGACTTTACGAGCCGCGTCGGACTCACAGGATCCTCTGTTGGTGCTCTGTTGGTGGTCCTGTCCGCTCAGTTGCCCTCATGCCAGAGTTTCCGTGGTGGCGATAAATATTTCCAGCCGCCTGAAATACTCTGCGACCGTCAACAAAGGGAATCCTCGATGACCAGTTGCGCACGTTGTCTTTTGTTCTCTTCTCTGGTTCCCTTCCTGAGTGAACCTACGCATTTAGCACGTCTGCCGTTACTCGACACGCTAAATACCAGTCGCGGGCCGCCAAAACGAAACCGGCCGCTGTGCTGCTCCTCGAGTTACCAGACACTTGCGTGCTTTGAAGAGGGCACTGCAAAAATGGTTCAAATGGCTCTGAGCACTATGGGACTTAACATCTGTGGTCATCAGTCCCCTAGAACTTAGAACTACTTAAACCTAACTAACCTAAGGACATCACACACATCCATGCCCGAGGCAGGATTCGAACCTGCGACCGTAGCAGTCGCGCGGTTCCGGACTGAGCGCCTAGAACCGCTAGACCACCGCGGCCGGATAAGGGCACTGCCTATTCCTCGAAGAGCATACAGCGTTTCACTGTTGAGAGGAGGGGCTTACAACTAACCGGCATGGCATGTTAGTCGGGGAGACTTCACGTTCTACTGCGGCAGCCGAGCCGACAGCTCCGCCACACTCAGCTCCGACATCAACGACAGTGCCACCTATAGTGATCACCATTGTTCCAAGCACGTACAGCTGTGCAGAGACGTATGACGTATCTTTGGAAACCTACGAGTGGGGTACACTGCTGATAACGTAAAATATTGCGAGCAGACATTCGAGGGCTAACAGAAATTGTTTAAAATTTCGTTTCTGTGTGGATGCACAGGCCCCAAATTATAAGTGAAAATCTTAAAATTTTGTGTATGACTGGATCAGTAACTGCAGGATGAAATCGTCTTATATAGATAGTAAGCAGCCAAACACTTCCAAAATGTGAAGTTCATTAAAACCCCGTTACAATGATTTCAACTTTTACAAAAAAGGTCTTTTTCATAAGCAAATATTGCCAACTGAATTGGATTTTGCGGCAGACGTACGTTAAAATCTAACCGTCAATCAAATATAAAATACTAGCCCCATGATAACTAAACCATACGCAATATGGTTGTTATTTCCGCCCGAATGTATAGCAAGTTCAAATTATTCAAATGGCTCTGAGCACTATGGGACTTAACATCTGTGGTCATCAGTCCCCTAGACCTTAGAACTACTTAAACCTAACTATCCTAAGGACATCACACATATCCATGCCCGAGGCTGGATTCGAACCTGCGACCCTAGCAGTCACGCGGTTCCAGACTGAAGCGCCTAGAACTGCACGGCCTCATAGGCCGGCGTATAGCAAGTGTCCAAGCTATATAATAGTGAGGAAGTACCAAATAACAACCGAGTTAGATGGCGCAGTGGTTAGCACACTGGTCACGCATTCGGAAGGACGTCGCTTCAATCCCGCGTCCGACCATCCTGATTTAGGTTTTCCGTGATTTCCCTAAATCGATCGAGGCAAATGACGGGATGATTCCTTTGAAAGGGCACGGCAGACTTCCTTCCCCATGCTTCCCTAATCCGACGAGACCGATGAGCTCGCTGTTTGGTCTCTTCCCCCAAAACAACCCAACCCAATAACAAAAAACAGTTTATGCATGTTTTATTATTATGGAGGTGAATTTTTGTAATTGCCTGACACCTTTCGGCCATATTTTAACGTACGTGTGCCACAACATGTATCCAGTTGTCAATATTTGCCTCTAGAGAAGAAGTTTTTATAAATGTCGAAACCATGGTAAAGGGGGTTTAATTAACAACCTTCCATTTGGCAACTGATTTGCTGTTTACTATTTCTACAAGAAAATAAACGAAAACACAGTCTATGGTAGGCTGCGATGTAAAGGAGCTTTATTAATTCATGCAGTTAGCTAATTTCGGTAGTCTGTCACTCTCAAGCATCTTTAAAACCAACATTCTATACATCACATTACATCGCCATGTGTAATTATCACATTACACAACTCACGGTAACATACTTCCTTACCGTGCACTTTACCTACTTACAGGTGTGATTTAACTTTTCTCTACACATACCAAACAGCCGTCATATTCCATCGTTACATTGGGAACGCTTGCAGATCAATGTCACAATCCCACATGTAGTGCTAATTGTGCTCTAATTACTACAGCCCGACAACGCACAACAGCTGATGTTGCCGAAGATACACTTACATCCAAACACTGCAGAACTGTCAACAGAAAATGTAAGAGGCGCATTACTTATATTTGCGGCTTGCTAGACTTGGTGATGTATTGTATATTAGATCATCAGAAACTAAGGACTAATGAAGGGCATGCAAACAAACGTAATAAACTACACTCCTGGAAATGGAAAAAAGAACACATTGACACCTGTGTGTCAGTCCCACCATACTTGCTCCGGACACTGCGAGAGGGCTGTACAAGCAATGATCACACGCACGGCACAGCGGACACACCAGGAACCGCGGTGTTGGCCGTCGAATAGCGCTAGCTGCGCAGCATTTGTGCACCGCCGCCGTCAGTGTCAGCCAGTTTGCCGTGGCATACGGAGCTCCATCGCAGTCTTTAACACTGGTAGCATGCCGCGACAGCGTGGACGTGAACCGTATGTGCAGTTGACGGACTTTGAGCGAGGGCGTATAGTGGGCATGCGGGAGGCCGGGTGGACGTACCGCCGAATTACTCAACACGTGGGGCGTGAGGTCTCCATAGTACATCGATGTTGTCGCCAGTGGTCGGCGGAAGGTGCACGTGCCCGTCGACCTGGGACCGGACCGCAGCGACGCACGGATGCACGCCAAGACCGTAGGATCCTACGCAGTGCCGTAGGGGACCGCACCGCCACTTCCCAGCAAATTAGGGACACTGTTGCTCCTGGGGTATCGGCGAGGACCATTCGCAACCGTCTCCATGAAGCTGGGCTACGGTCCCGCACACCGTTAGGCCGTCTTCCGCTCACGCCCCAACATCGTGCAGCCCGCCTCCAGTGGTGTCGCGACAGGCGTGAATGGAGGGACGAATGGAGACGTGTCGTCTTCAGCGATGAGAGTCGCTTCTGCCTTGGTGCCAATGATGGTCGTATGCGTGTTTGGCGCCGTGCAGGTTAGCGCCACAATCAGGACTGCATACGACCGAGGCACACAGGGCCAACACCCGGCATCATGGTGTGGGGAGCGATCTCCTACACTGGCCGTACACCACTGGTGATCGTCGAGGGGACACTGAATAGTGCACGGTACATCCAAACCGTCATCGAACCCATCGTTCTACCATTCCTAGACCGGCAAGGGAACTTGCTGTTCCAACAGGACAATGCACGTCCGCATGTATCCCGTGCCACCCAACGTGCTCTAGAAGGTGTAAGTCAACTACCCTGGCCAGCAAGATCTCCGGATCTGTCCCCCATTGAGCATGTTTGGGACTGGATGAAGCGTCGTCTCACGCGGTCTGCACGTCCAGCACGAACGCTGGTCCAACTGAGGCGCCAGGTGGAAATGGCATGGCAAGCCGTTCCACAGGACTACATCCAGCATCTCTACGATCGTCTCCATGGGAGAATAGCAGCCTGCATTGCTGCGAAAGGTGGATATACACTGTACTAGTGCCGACATTGTGCACGCTCTGTTGCCTGTGTCTATGTGCCTGTGGTTCTGTCAGTGTGATCATGTGATGTATCTGACCCTAGGAATGTGTCAATAAAGTTTCCCCTTCCTGGGACAATGAATTCACGGTGTTCTTATTTCAATTTCCAGGAGTGTATATTACACAGCAAATTAAAATAATGTATGAAACAAGTATATTTTTCATAAAATATTGAAAGATGACAAACCACAAATTGCTAGAGTGCCCGACTTAACGAATGCTTTATATCTGTCGTGTCAGCTATTGTGGGAGTCATCATGGACAACACAAAAGGAGAGAAGTTGCGATGGCCGGTGGCAGGAATCCAAAATGATCTGTACATAACACTTTAAGATTAACTGATTACCTTACTCTCTGTGACTCCTACATAAAACCACTTTTCACCATCACTTCTCACAGAAGGCAGGCTAAGTCCCGTCTTCGTATCACTCAGTACCAATGCCCTAGAAGTCTGAGACCCAAGGGATCGTTGACATCAGCATTTCAGCCGGCCGGTGTGGTCGAGCGGTTCTAGGTGCTTCAGTCTGGAACCGCGCTGCAGGTTCGCAGGTTCGAATCCTGCCTCGGGCATGGATGTGTATGATGTCCTTAGGTTAATTAGGTTTAAGTAGTTCTAAATTCTAAGGAATTGATGACCTCCGACGTTAAGTCCTATAGTGCTCAGAGCCATTTTTGAACATCAGCATTTCGACCACATAGGAACTTACCACATCTACCACCAACTGCGGCCGAACAGTGCCGACCAGCCATGGGTGGCTGGTTAAACCAGCATTGACAGGGGACGCTGAATTATGTCTTCCAAGAGGTGTGGCGCTGCCCGCTCTTTCCAACGTCGCTCGAACCAGCGACTTCTTGATGCTGTTCCCAGGCGCTCCGCTGGTTGGTGTGCGATCGACGCTTTAGGACTGCACAGTATCGTAGGTTATCAGTGTCTTAAGGCAATGTACAGACACACAGAAGCCAACTGTTGACATTTTCTATGGAAGAGCAATCCATAAAAAAACAGGTTTCATAATATTTTTATCTCCTAGCAGGGATGAAGTGAAAAAAGGAGAATTTCGATTCGATAGGGAAGATATCCAGTATTATCTTCAGAATTTGTACAGATACGGGAGATTTAAGACCAAATAAGACAGAGGGGATAGGAAAGATTCCAACGCAGTTTCTGAAGTCTATGTGGGAAGTGGCAACCAAACGACCATTCAGGCTACTCTCTAGAATCTATGAGACTGGAGACGTACCACCATTCGCATAATTCCGAAGATACCAAGGCCTGATAAATGCGAAAATTGTCGCAAAATCAGCTTAACAGCTCATGCATTCATATCAATGCTAAAAGATTCGCTGATGACATTGCTGTTATCTGTGAAAATGAGGAAGAATTATAGGGCCTTTTGAACAGAGTTTTCTAATGGGTGCACATTGTGGACAAAGAGTAAACCCCAAAAAGACATAGGTAATGAGATGTAGCGAAAAAGAGAACAGCGAGAATCATAACATCAAAATTCGTCATCACGAGTAGACAAAGTTAAAGAAGCAAAACTACCCACGACAGGTGAAGCTTTAAAAACCAGACCACCACAAGGAAGTCTGCTAGTATCAAACATAGAACTGAATTTGAGAAAATAATTTATGAGGATTTACATATGGAAAGTGACATTGTATGGTGGTGAGACAATGATGAGAATCACATAGACTGATAAAATAACGAATGACGGGGTTCTCCACACAATCGACGGTGAAAGGAAAGTATGGAAAACACTGACAAGAAAGGACGGGACGATAGAACACGAGTTAAGACAACAAGGTATAACCTCGATGGCAGGAGACGAAAGTTTGAATACACAAAAACAATAACTGAAGACGTGGGGTGCTAGGACTACTCTGAGATGAAGAAGTTAGCGCAGGAGAGGAACTCATGGCAGTCAGCAACAATCATGTCACGTGAAAATGATGACTCAAAAGAACTTCTTCTCGTTTACGGTACGGTATTAAACAGTCTTTACAGTTATTATTTCTCTTTTCTGACAGTACGCAACGTCTTGAACAGCTCTGATAGAAATTTCAGACATTGTAAGTTGAACAACAAACCGTGTCCACTTCTCGTGAAAATGTCAAACCAACTGATTGCGCTCGCTTCGCAGCAAGGCGCGTCGCACAATGTTACACGCGCGGGTGAGTTCATTTAGGACAGTTCACCGTTGGCATCCAATTTTTTCGCGCTATCGCAACAGCTCACTCACGTAAGACTTCGCCTTATATTAAAGATAGCAGCATTCAGCTTCTGCTCAGGGTCCTGAACATGATACTTCCAAGCATGTCTTCTAGCTACCCTCAACCCCAAGAATTTAAAATGAATGCCGTTATTTGCTAATAGAGAGTAAGTCAAAAATTATCCGCATTGTAGCTATGCCTTTTCTTGCAGTACAAATAGGGCACGTACTTTATCATTATAATTCATTATCATTATTTTTCTATAGAGCCCGTTGGCCTTTCAGATCACTTGATCGAATGCCGCACAACTTCCTGATGCTCTCAGAAACGAAGTTTTTCGGCTGTGCAACGAGCCATGCATGAAACGCGTCCTTCACTTCCTGGTCCGAGGTGAATTGATGACCCCTTAATGCCTTTCTCAGTGCACCGAACAAGTGGTAGACGGAAGGGCAAGATCAGGACTATACGGAGGATAACCTACTATTTCAAATTTGAGTTGCAGGAGCGCTTTAACAGCGTGGGTTGTTGTGCAACAACAGAACACCTTTCGACGGTAGTCCTCGGTGTTTGCTTCGAAATGCGGCTTTAGGCTTTCAATAAGCATCTCACTGAGACGTGCACCGTTTATTGTTGTGACACTCAGCTGATAATGTCCCAGTACCGTACCTCGTGCTTCTCAGTAAACGTAAGCATCAGTTTTCCCGCGGATGGTTTGATTTCGAACATTTTACTGCTGGCCGATTTTGGGTGTTGTGGCGTTTACTCTCCGTTCCGCAATGGTGGATCCATGTTTCGACACCATTGATCATTCTATCTAAGAATCCGTAATGTTCGTTCAAACAGCGATCCAAATGCTTTGGTAGGTGTCCGAGCGCACTTTTTTATGCAACACTATCTTCGGGACACGTCTTGCACAGACTACGTAACCCAAATACGTTGTGGATGATTTCGTAGGCAGCACTACGACTAACTTTCAGACGATGTGACACTTCAGCGACAGTCAGACGTCTGTCATGTGTACGCTCAAGGTTATCATTATTTGTGGACGTGGATGGTCGTACAGCTCTTCACACGTGCGTAACACTTTTGTGACTATTTCTGAATTTTGTAATCCATTCGCAGACACTCCGTTGCAGCAAGACACTGTTCCCGTATTGTGCCACAAATGTTTGGTGGAAATCGGCCTCCGATATGCTTTACGACCACAAAATACGGGTCACCACTCGTTATCTCTCCTTGGTGTAAACTTATAATGGGGCGGCCATGGTCTTTCAAGATGACAAATGGAGGCCTAACTGTCAAACTCCCACAGCTGAATCACAAAAATACAGGGTGTTTATGAATGAACATTGGGGTATTAAGGCTTTATAATACACTACTGGCCATTAAAATTGCTACACCACGAAGACGACGTGCTACAGACGTGAAATTTAATCGACAGGAAGAAGATGCTGTGATATGCAAATGATTAGCTTTTCAGAGCATTCACAAAATGGTGTCGCCACATACAACGTGCTGACGTGAGGAAAGTTTCCAACCGATTTCTCATACACAAACAGCAGTTGACCGAGGTTGCCTGGTGAAACGTTATTGTGATGCCTCGTGTAAGGAGGAGAAATGCGTACCATCACGTTTCCGACTTTGACAAAGGTCGGATTGTAGCCTATCGCGATTGCGGTTTATCGTATCGCGACATTGCTGCTCGCGTTGGTCGAGATCCAATGACGGTTAGCAGAATATGGAATCGGTGGGTTCAGGAGGGTAATACGGAACGCCGTGGTGGAACCCAACAGCCTCGTATCACTAGCAGTGTAGATGACAGGCATCTTATCAGCATGGCTGTAACGGATCGTGCAGCCACGTCTCGATCCCTGAGTTAACAGATTGGGACGTTTGCAAGACAACAACCATCTGCACGAACAGTTCGACGACGTTTGCAGCAGCATGGACTATCAACTCGGAGACCATGACTGCGGTTACCCTTGACGGTGCATCACAGACAGGGGCGCCTGCGATGGTGTACTCAACGACGAACCTGGGTGCACGAATGGCAAGACGTCATTTTTTCGTATGAATCCTGGTTATGCCTACAGCATCATGATGGTCGCATTCGTGTTTGGCGACATTGCGGTGAACGCACCTCAGAAGCGTGTATTCGTCATCGCCATACTGGCGTATCACCCGGCGTGATGGTATGAGGTGCCATTGGTTACACGTCTCGGTCATCTCTTGTCCGCATTGACTGCACTTTGAACAGTGGACGTTACATTCCAGATGTGTTACGACCCGTGGCTCTACCCTTCATTCGATCCCTACGAAACCCTACATTTCAGCAGGGTAATGCATTACCGCATGTTTCAGGTCCTGTACGGGTCTTTCTGGATACAGAAAATGTTCGACTGCTTCCCTGGCCAGCACATTCTCCAGATCTCTCACCAACTGAAAATGTCTGATCAATGGTGGCCGAGCAACTGGCTCGTCTCAATACGCCAGTCACTACTTTTGTTGAACTGTGGTATCGTGTTGATACTGCATGGGCAGCTGAACCTGTACACGCCATCCTAGCTCTGTTTGGCCATGCGTATCAAGGCCGTTATTACGGCCAGAGATGGTTGTTCTGGGTACTGATTTCTCAGGCTCTATGCACCCAACTTGCGTGAAAATGTTATGACATGTCAGTTCTAGTATAATATAGTTGTCCAATGAATACCCATTTATCATCTGCATTTCTTCTTGGTGTAGCAATTTTAATGCCCAGTATTGTATTTATTATATTAAACTTACAGTTATAGATGATATGTGAAATGAAAGAGCAACTCAAACAGTTTTACCAAGAACCTTATAAATGTTCAGTATGAGCACCGGCATAGCAAAGTACGCGATTGGTTAAACTTCACTGTACCAAATCCCTGGATAGGCCGCAAGGGGCCCAATGACAGGGCTTGCTTTGCATGCCCTCCACGTTCACCCGACCTAACGCCATGCGATTTTTTCCTTTGGGGCTCCATCAAGGATCGTGTGTACATGCCTCCGCTACCAGCAGACCTCCATGAATTAAGAAACTCGATTGAAGGAGCTGTTGCTACAATTACTGAAGACACACTTATCCACGTTTGGGAAGAACTCGGCTGTAGTCTTGATGTGTGCCATGTGACAAATGGTGCTCAAATTGAACATTTATAAGTTTCTTGGTAAAAATTTTGACTTGCTCTTTTATTTTAAATATCATTTATAACTGTAAGTTTAATATAATAAACATTACAAAGCGTTAAAATCCCGATATTCATATTTATAAACCCCCTGTATAACAATAAAATAAATGAGGTCACAGGTTAGTATGAACAGTTTAAGGGGAGTTATGTCAACATTTTGGATAATTTTTGACCTATCCTCGTATTAAGGCTACTGTGGTTAATACATTAAAAAGCACGATTCTACAGTGCGTCGGATAATCACTGTGCGTTGGACTACGCACTAGAGATTAAGATTTCGTTGGGAGGTCGAAACATATTCGGCAGAACAAAAGTTGAAAGACCTGTTTCTTTCGTGGACGCACGATTCCTTTTGATTCCTCCTATTGTTGCCCAACATTGAACTGTTTGGTTCACTTGACGAAAACGATTGACTGCGATGTGTATCGTTTAGGTGTTGAGTTTACTTTGAGCTCCTGTGCTTTCTACTGAGTATATATTTCGACTTGGTGATAAATACACATACTTACTGCAGGATGTATATCCTGGAAAATTCTTGGAAGCAGCTGCTTCATCGAATTTAATTCGTCGACTTCTTGAGAAATTTTGTGAGAAAGGCTCAGTGTTAGACAAACAACGTAGTGGAAGGCCACCTAAACTAAACAAGCTAGTTAATAGTTATTTCTGATACTACGCAACAGAACCCTGCAAAATCACTGCTCAAGTTGGCTCAAGAAAAATATATCGTGTTTGCAACCGCGCATAGAGTGTTACGGAAACATTGAACTTGTCCCTTATAGACTGACAGTAGTGAATGATCTGAAAGGTGCAGATCATGACAAAAGAATCCGTTATTGCATGTGGCTTACATCTTTTATGGAGAGCAATTGTATTATACTGTATGGAAATGGGAACCTAGAAACGGCGGGGAGGCTTCGTCCCCGCCCTAGCTCGCAGTGGTACACAACCCCACAACAGGCTACAGCAGTCCACTCACCCCACCGCCACCCCACACCGAACCCATGGTTATTGTGCATATTGTGCGGTTCGCCCCAGTGGACCTCCCTGGGAACATCTCTAACCAGATGAGTGTAACCCCAATGTTTGCGTGGTAGAGTAATTATGGTGTACGTGAACGTGGAGAAAGTGTTTGCCCCGGCAGCTGTCGCCGAGCGGCTCTAGCCTCTGCAGTCCGGAACCGCGTTGCTGCTACGGTCGCAAGTTCGAATCCTGCTACGGGCATGGCTGTGTGTGATGTCCTTAGGTTTGTTAGGTGTAAGTTGTTCTAAGTCTAGGGGACTGATGACCTCAGATGTTAAGTCCCATAGTGCTTAGAGCCATTTGAACCATTTTGAAAGTGTTTGCGCAGTAATCGCCGACATAGCGTAACTGAGGTGGAATAAGAGTAACCAGCCCGAATTCGTCGAGGCAGATGGAAAACCGCCACAAAAACCATCCACAGACTTGCCGGCACACCGTACCTCGACGCTAATACGGCACGCCTTCCCGATCGAGAGGAACACCTGCGATATACCTGGTCGCCCTGTTCTATACAGAAGAGGCCATGTTCCGTCTCTCTGGTCATGTTAACACACGATTATGGTCCACGAAAAATCGTTTTGCTTTGCCGGATACGTCACTGCATGGTCAGAAAACTGGAGTGTGAGTAGTAATACCCATACGGCGCATTACTGGATTGGGACTTTATTTTTGAAGAAAGCGTGGATGTCATTAATTAATGATCTATGACTTCATTGGCCAAATAAAGGAAGACGAAATCAACTAATCATGGCCGGCAACTGTGGCCAAACGGTGCTAGGCTCTTCAGTCTGGAACTGCGCGACCGCTACGGTCGGAGGTTCGAATCCTGCCTCGGGCATGGATGTGTGTGATGTGCTTAGGTTAGCTAGGTTAAAGTGGTTCTAAGTTCTAGGGGACTGATGACCTCAGATGTTAAGTCCCATAGTTCTGAAAGCAATTTCATTTTTTTAGCTAATCATGGTTACAACTATACGGCGCTACTGCACACACAGCCAACAATACTAAGAGCCTTCTGGAAGAGTTATTGTGGAACGTGTCATCATAAAAAAGTTGTGACATCCTCGCTGGCCGACCTTATTCAGCAGATTTTTTCGTTAGGGAGCAGCAAAATGGTAGTACATTGCAATGCCAACGCACGGTTTGTACCTTACTGGATGCACGAGTAACATATCACAATCATATCTGCAAAAAGTGTTTTCAATAAAATTAAGCGGGCTAGGATTAACAGCCGTCTGAGGACGTCTATTTCAACACACGATGTAACTGCTCAGCAACTTTCCTAACTCTTTGCAAAACAACTTTTTATTCAGTGCCGTAAGACGGTGAACATTGGCCCGACATTACAACCTAACACATTTCAATAAAATTCATAGGAAAGCTTATAGCGTGTACAAATACGTTGCTGAAAAAGAAATTAGTACACCTAAAAATACATTGTCCAATCTGATCCGATGACGACTTATGCGACAAGCTACAGCACCCGTTCACCCTTGGAGTTTCTGGAGGGTACATTAACCAGCTCTCGATACACGCAGAATGTTGTTAGACCCATGCTTTTGCCGTTCTTGCAATGGGAAGGTGATATGTTGTTCTAACCTGATAATTCTCGCCCGCACTCTGCCCATGAAACTACGCGCTCTGCAGACGTGCACCAAATTCCCTGGCCAGCACGATCTTCCGACTTGTCTCCAGTCGAGAACTGATGGAATATGTTGGGGAGAGAAGTGATTCGTGCGACACGTCAACCAAAAACTCTTAGAGAAATGCATGAACAGGTCGAGCAGGCGTGGCATAACGTATCCCACTACAGTATTCGCCAGCTGTGCGACCACTAAGTCTCAGAGTCAGTGCCTGTTTTGCCACCTGTGGAGGGTACAACACGTACTGCTATGGGTAGGTACTGACCCCTAAGAACCGCTTGTGCTGTGATCTGTAAATGAAATCATTTCGTGTACTTCATATGCACTGATTCAAAAACAAATATTAAGTGAATTGGAAGCCTCTAAAAGGGTGGGCATTTTTTCCGGCAGTGTAGTCATATGTCTTTTATAGAACATATTGCAGGTGCTAATTACCACCCCGCCAATATACCGGGTGAACAAAAACTCAGTATAAATTTGAAAACTTAATAAACCACGGAATAATGTAGATAGAGAGGTAAAAATTGACACACATGCTTGGAATGACATGGGATTTTATTAGAACAAAAAAAAACCATCCCATATTGCTAGACGCGTGAAAGATCTCTTGCGAGGGTCGTTTGGTGATGATCTTGTGCTCAGCCGCCAGTTTCGTCATGCTTGGCCTCCCAGGTCCCCAGACATCAGTCCGTGCGATTTTTGGCTTTGGGGTTCCCTGAAGTCGGAAGTGTATCGTGATCGGCCGACATCTCTAGGGATGCTGAAAGACAACATCCGACGCCAATGCCTCACCATGGCTCCGGACATGCTTTACAGTACTATTCACAACATTATTCCTCGACTACAGCTATTGTTGAGGAATGATGGTGAACATATTGAGCATTTCCTGTAAAGAACATCATCTTTGCTTTGACTTACTTTGTTATGCTAATTATTGCTACTCTGATCAGATGAAGCGCCGCCATCTGTCGGAAAGTTTTTGAACGTTTGTATTTTTTTGGTTCTAATAAAACCCTACGTCATTCCAAGCATGTGTGTCAATTTGTACCTCTCTATCTACATTATGCCGTGATGTATTCAGTTTTCAAATTTATACTGACTTTTTGATCACCCAGTATTTCTAATTCTTTGGCTTGCCTCAGATCTCTTTGTTTACATTGTAGTTCAGCCGGCATACGTACGTCGTATGTGCTTCTTCTTGGTTCCCTCTTTGGGGAATCTGCTACGATATCTCACACCTAGTCATACCTTTGGTCATCACTGCTAGCTATGAGATCACTTCTCTGCAGGATCATTAATTTAGAAACAACTTTCGATGAAGCAGCTATCAACGAGGCGCTGAGGTGAGACATTGGATGTTCACGTGTGAGGTAGAAGGTTTCATGGCCGTTCTCGCATCAAGAATTCGTTATCTACATGTTTTCCCTGTCTCACATGCCGTGCTGGTTCCTTCGGGAAAGGAGAATACGGACATATACCTCGTGTTTACGGAATAAATCACCGACAAGACATAATTTTTCCCACTTTAGATGAAGCCTCTATTTCCCTCTTTAGAGAGGTTGCTTTTTTCTCCCATCAATTACAGTTTCCACCCTTTTTTTTATTTTACTCATCAGTCTTCTGGCTGATTTGATGCGGCCCGCCAGGAATTCCTCTCCTGTGCCAACCTATTCATCCCAAAGTATCACTTGCCGCCTACATCTTCAATTATCTGCTGGATGTATTCCAATCTGTGTCTTCCTCTATAGTTTTTGCCCTCTACAGCTACCTCTGATACCATGGAATTCATTCTCTTCCGTTCCGGTTTTCCTGAAGCTTTCTTTGAGATGCAGCATTGCTTTTTCGATGTACAGGTTGAGCAGCAGGGGCAAAGCACTATATTCCTGTCTTATGCCCTTCTTAATCGAAGCACTTCGTTCTTGGTGGTCCACTCTTATTATTCCCACTTGGCTCCTGTACATATTGTATATTACCCGTCTCTCCTATCAGCTTAACCCTATTTTTATCAGGATTTCGATCATCTTGCACCATTGTACATTGTCGAACGCTTTCTCCAGGTAGACAGATCCTATGAACGTGTCTTGATTTTTCTTTAGCGTTGCTTCTGTTATTAATTGCCTGCCTGGTGCCTCTACTTTTCCTAAAGCCAAATAGATCGTAATCAAACTATTTTCATTTTCCATTCTTCTGTATATTATTTTAGTCAGCAACTCAGATGCTGGAGTTGTTAACTGAGCGATAATCCTCGCACTTGGAAGCTTTTACTGGCGTCAAAGACACATGTATGTCTTTGCGATGATGAGTATCATTTTGATCATCAAACCATCTTCTGATCCTTCGCTGTAAATGCAGTAGTAAGTATGCCTTATGAACATTGTATGAGAACCTGCAAAACTCGTTGTATATTTTCGATGTGTTCTGTAGTATGACTTAGAGCTTTAAAAAATAGCTTATAGTCATTCTGGAGTAGAGTCCGTACATGAAATGCAAATTATCATGGAGCCCCCTGAGTCATAAAGATTTGTATTGTAAAAAACTGATGTAACTATGACATTATTACCTGTGTCCCATGTTCTTGTTCCACAGCTACGAAATGTCGGTAGTGTCGTCCCAGACTGTTTTGCTTCCGGTTGTGATAACAATTTCAGTTGGGTTTTTGAAATTTTATTCAGAAAGAATTAAATTTAATTTATTGTAATATAAAAGTAATTTCCCGACGTTACTCAGGGTTTTTATTTTCCTATACCAGAGTTTCTGTACGTGATGACGCTGTTTTTCCCAAGTACTCGGCTGCTTGCTTTGTGGTTTCAGTACAGTTCCATTTATTTTGCATTTCCTTATAGAAACAAGCTATAGACCACACACAATGGTAGGTTCTGACATATATTTTTTTGTGAGAACTACGTGAATCGCAGTGGCCAAGTTAAACAGAATGGACACTCATATGGCGCCTCGTGTTGGCAGAAATGGTAACTTCCAGTAGAAGCAGGAACGACACAGCGTCTTTAGGGACTGAACAGTGGCCATATATTAGCTCAACGTACGTTATCAAACTAAGTACTATAATTTTTTGAAGAATTGTAACTGAAAAAGACTGCATTGAGATGCGGATGCGGAGAATAAAGCATGAAGTGGTTATTGACCATAAAAATTAATGACAAGGAAATATACTGATACCAGAACACTAGTTGGTTGTTAGTGTATAAGAGATATATGTATACATTTAGCTTCCCCTGGAGTGTAACACTGCGAAGGAGGTATGTAGTAATACGTTGCAATTAAGTCTTAATGAAGATAATAATACGACAATGTCATATTAAAGTAACTGTCACAAGAAAGAGGAAGTAACAGGTTGAGTAGTGGCAACTCAGTCCGAGCTGTGGACGCAAGAAAGAAGAAGTTTAAGCCCCTGACATCTACCAGTGTGAAACATGAGTCGCACTCCAGTGAGCTACCATAATCTGGCGGCAGCTGGGTGTACAAAACCATAGAACGGCCAAGCGCCTGATGAGTGATGCCAATTAGTGGCTAAATATTGAAACTAATAAACTGTTTCGTATGTTATTTGTGTATAAGAGATACTTGTATTAATGTTTGAGTATCTGGAAAGGGTATCATTAATTATTATTACATTAACTGTATCTTTAAACGTGCACAGAGAGCTTGTCTTAAAGTAAAGGTAGTGTATTAAATACGGGGAATCCCCGTCAATGAGAGAACTTGAGGCTTTGGAGGGCAGTATTCTGGCGCCAAGTATCAGACCGTAGTGCGAGTTTATCAGAGAAGCAGATTAGACCAGGTGCTGGGAGTCTGTGTTGCTAACAAGTGAACTTTTGGTTAGCTGGTCGATTTGGGGAAGGAACCAAACAGCGAGGTCATCTGTACCATCAGTTTAAGAAAATCACCGAAAACATAATTCAGGATGACCGGAACTGGGTTTCAACCGTCTTCATCCCGGATGCGAGTCCAATATGCTAACCACTGAGCCACCTCGCTTGTAGTGAACTTTTGTGAGATAAGACTGCTGTGCCTCGGACACAGTATTTATTATTGGTACTGGTATTGGAATACAAACCTCGGGGATGGATGTGTGTGATGTCCTAACGTTAGTTAGGTTTAAGTAGTTCTAAATCTAGGAAACTGATGACCTCAGATGTTAAGTCCCATAGTGCTTAGAGCCATTTCAACCATTTGACGATAACTAATATTGGTTCATATTCAACCAATGGTGCGGTTTCCGCGCTACTGCACAACTTGGACAATGCATTGCTTCTTTGTAAGTTTTTCTGTTGGAGAAAGATCAACTGCTTGCTGTTACAGAAAGTAATATATGTGTACCCAAAAAGTATCACAGGTTGGGAACAGTGTAGAAATCTGCAGCGAGGTGTACGGCAAAGGTAATCGTAATAGTATCAGATTGAAGTATTCATTTCATTTGACATTGAGCCAGTAAGGGACGCTAATAGCCGTCATTACGTGCAGTATTATATGTACTAGTATTTCTTAAAATTGTACAGTAAATTTTTCTTCAGTTTGCATGTTGTATGTATATTACTGAATAATAATTTCGTTATTAACGTTGAATTATCGCCGTGTCTTCTCATTCAGGCGAAGTAATTCCATACAGAGTCTATGTCTTATGGTGTGCTAACCCCACCAAGTTTGCAGTAGTTACAATGCCAATGGATTCTATGGCAAGTAGCGTCATACGCCGAATACGACATGGACACAAATTCTGAGTTTGGTGTTTAGTTTTGTCCTCGAGACCATTTTTGATAGGAGATTACTGCAGTAGATTGAAAACTACAGGCATTGTTCCACAACTTCTACTATGTAGAACTGGCACTCTAGCTTTGCAGTTAATGTAAGTAGTGGAACAGCCTGTGAGAATAGACAAAAGAGTATTTACTGATCGGAATTGCAACAGTATAAACGGGATGCACAAGTAAGCTAAAAGTTGTTTTCTTAATCAGATAATTTGCACCAACCACAGTGCACATTGTGTCTTCAACACAATGCAGGCTAAAAAGGGATTCTTATTGTAACACGTATGCTTTAACGGTCGGAGTCTTCATTAATTAAGACTTCAGGGCAAAGAGGCCGTGGTCCAACTGTAGAAATTCTTCCACCAGACGTTTCGTTGCCAACTGCGGGTAAAATCTTCCAAGGTGAGTCAACGGCTGGTTGCTGGGAAGTGGACGTCTGGTTTATATTGAGCAAGTAGAGGGTCTCACCACTCGTCACGTGCTGTTGATAGTGAAACTTTTCTAACTAACGTATTATTCTCGATGATAACACATCGTTGGTACAAAGTCGACTGTAATATCTTACTTCACTTTAAGCCTTCCTCTTTTCTGTTAAAATTGTTCTGGTGTTTGTAAATGTCTATGGGTTCCCTGTACATACGTGCATAATAATGCGATGTCTTAGCTAGCACGCTTATGTAACTAAATTTTATTTCATGATCACCGTTTTCAAAAACATGTTCCGTTACAGCCGATTTGTTGGTGTGTCCCAGACGATGGTTCCTTTTGTGTTCGGTTAGGTGGGTATTGTGACTCCTTTTCATAGTTCCAATATAAACCTCATCACAACTACACAGAATTTCTGGCCGAGTATTCAGTTGAAACAATGTTGGCGCTCCCAAGAAGATCAGTGAATGCTTAAGATCGGCGAAAGACGCACGACACCCTTTTGCAGTCCCTGGCATGTATAAAATTCCTTTTCTCTGCCTCGTGATGACTGGGTGTTGTGTGATGTCCTTAGGTTAGTTAGGTTTAAGTAGTTCTAAGTTCTAGGGGACTGATGACCATAGATGTTAAGTCCCATAGTGCTCAGAGCCATTTTATAAAATTCCGCGTAATTTTGTTGAGGTTTATATTCGAGCAATGAAAAGAAGGGTCAATGCCATTGTAACCGACCACAAATGGAACTGTTGTCTGGGACACTCCGACATATCGTACGTAGCGGAACATGTTTCTGAAAACTGCGATCATGAAATAAAATTTAGTTAGAGATGCGTGCTAGCTAAGACATCGCATTGTTATCCACGTATGTACATAGAAGCCACAGACATTTATATACACTACAACAATTTTAACAGAAAAGTAGAAGGCCTAAATTTAGATAAGATATGGCGGTCTATTTTCTATCGACAATGCGATAATCGATTACGTTTGATAGAGAGAAACGACGTTAGCTAGAGTTAGTTTCACTGTCGGCAGCAAGTGGAGTGTGGTGGCGCCCCCTATTTGCTCTATATAAACCGAATCTCTACGTCCCAGCTACCACTCGTTGACTCACCTCGGAAAATGTTGCTCGCAGTTGGCAGAGAAACGTCAGGAGGAAGAATTTCTGCTGTTCGACCACGGTCTCTTAGCCCGGAACTTTAATTAATGAGTACAGTCTTAATTAATTTGTTGATTACATTAAGAATCTTCACCTCATGCCGAATCCTTTGTTACCATTTGTTTTGAAAAATTCATTAAACAGGAAGGAATTCGTGCCTTCAGCACATTTACAATCAAGAGTAATGTAATCTTGTGGACAATACTAAATTTAATTGTACTGCTTGCAGTATTAAGAAACGTCTAGTTTTGAGGGAAAGCTTGAGAACTGAATTACTATATCTACTTGAGTTTTGAGCTTTCTTCTCTTGTCCAGTCATCTCGAAGTCATTAGTCATTAATTAACTCTCTTATAATCCGCGCTATTGTCCATCATATTCTACAGTGTGACAACTGTGCGAAATTAGTAAAACTATTAGTATAACTAATAGTTTTACTAATAGTAAACTAATAGTAAAACTACTAGTTGGACTACTCCCCCCATGAAACATAGGCCTTGCCGTTGGTGGGGAGGCTTGCGTGCCTCAGCGATACAGATGGCCGTACTGTAGGTGCAACCTCAATGGAGGGGTATATGTTGAGAGGCCAGACAAACGTGTCGTTCCTGAAGAGGGCAGCAGCCTTTTCAGTAGTTGCAGGGGCAACAGTGTGGATGAGTGACTGATCTGGCCTTGTAACACTAACCAAAACGGCCTTGCTGTGCTGGTACTGCGAACCTCTGAAAGCAAGGGGAACCTACAGCCGTAATTTTTCCCGAGGGCATGCAGCTTTACTGTATCGTTAAATGATGATGGCGTCCTCTTGGGTAAAATATTCCGGAGGTAAAATAGTCCCCCATTCGGATCTCCGGGTGGGGACTACTCAAGGGGACGTCGTTATCAGGAGAAAGAAAACAGGCGTTCTACGGATCGGATCGTGGAATGTAAGATCCATTAATCGGGCAGGTAGGTTAGAAAATTTAAAAAGGGAAATGGAAAGGTTAAAGTTAGATAAAGTGGGAATTAGCGAAGTTCGGAGGCAGGAGCAACAAGACTTCTGGTCAGGTGAATACAGGGTTATAAATACAAAACCAAATGGGGGTAATGCAGGAGTAGGTTTAATAATGAATAAATAAATAGGAGTGCGTGTAAGCTACATGAACAGCATAGTGATCGCATTATTGTGGCCAAGATAGACACGAAGCCCACGCCTACTATAGTAATACTAATTTATATGCCAACTATATCTATAGATGACGAAGAAATTGAAGAAATGTATGATGAGACAAAAGAAGTTATTCAGATAGTGAAGGGAGACGAAAATTTAACAGTCATGGGGGACTGTAATTCGATAATAGGAAAAAGAAGAGAAAGAAACGTAGTAGGGGAACATGTATTGGAGGTAAGAAATGAAAGAGGAAGCCGCCTGGTAGAATTTTGCACATAGCAGAACTTAATAATAGCTAACACTTGGTTCAAGAATCATAAAAGAAGGTTGTATACATGAAAGAAGCCTGGATATACTGACAGGTTTCAAATAGATTATATAATGGTAAGACAGAGTTTTAGGAACAGGTTTTAAACTGTAAGACATTTCCAGGGGCATATGTGGGCTCTGACGACGCTCTATTGGTTATGAACTGTAGCTTAAAACTGAGGAAACTGCAAAAAGGTGGGAATTTAAGGAGATGGGACCTGGACAAACTGACGAAACCAGAGTTTGTACAGAGTTTCAGGGAGAGCATAAGGGAACAATTGACAGGAATTGGGCAAAGAAATGCAGTAGAAGAAGAATGGGTAGCTTTTAGGGATGAAGTATTGAAGGCCGCAGAGGATCAAGTGGTTAAAAAGACGAGGGCTAGAAGAATTCTTTCGATGACAGAAGAAATACTGCATTTAACTGATGAAATCAGAAAATATAAACTTGCAATAAATAAAGCAGGCAGGAAGGAAATACAAATGTCTCAAAAAAGAGATAACAGGAAGTGCAAAATGGCTAAGCAGGGATGGCTAGAGGACAAATGTAAGGACGTAGAGGCTTATCTCACTAGGGGTAAGATAGAAACTGCTTACAGAAAAATTATACCCTCAGACTTCAAAATGAATATAATAATTCCAAACCCAAAGAAAGCAGGTGCTGACAGATGTGAAAATTACCAAACTATCAGTTTAATAAGTCACGGCTGCAAAACACTAACGCGAATTCTTTACAGACAAATGGAGAAACTGGTAGGAGTCGACCTCGGGGAAGATCAGTTTGGATTCAGTAGAAATATTTGAACACTTGAGGCAATACTGACCCTATGACTTATCTTACAAGCTAGATTAATAAAAGGCACCTACTTTTCTAGCATTTGTAGACTTAGAGAAAGCTTTTGACAATGTTGACTGGAAAACTCTCTTTCAAATTCTGAAGGTGGCAGGGTTGAAATACAGGGAGCGAAAGGCTATTTACAATTTGTACAGAAACCAGATGGCTGTTATAAGAGTCGAGGGACATGAAAGGGAAGCTGTGGTTGGGAAGGGATTGAGACAGGGTTGTAGCCTCTCCCCGATCCTATTCAATCTGTCTATTGGGTAAACAAGAAAGGAAGCAAAAGAAAGATTCGGAGTAGGTATTAAAACCCATGGAGAAGAAATAAAAACTTTGAGGTTCGCCGATTACATTGTAATTCTGTCAGAGACAGCAAAGATCTTGGAAGAGCTGTTGAACGGAATGGACAGTGTTTTGAAAGGATGATATAAGACGAACTTCAAAAAAAGCAAAACAAGGATGTGGTCGAGGTAGCTCGGGTGAAGCTGAGGGTTTTAGGTTAGAGAATGAGACACTTAAAGTAGTAAAGGAGTTTTGCTATTTAGGGAGCGAAATAACTGATGATGGTCGAAGTAGAGAAGATATAAAATGTAGACTGGCAATGGCAAGGAAAGCGTTTCTGATGAAGAGAAATTTGTTAAAATCGAGTGTAGATTTAAGTGTCAGGAAGTCGTTTCTGAGAGTATTAGTATGGAGTGTAGCCATGTATGGAAGTGGAACATGGACGATAACCAAGAAGCGAATAGAAGCTTTCGAAATGTGGTGCTACAGAAGAATGCTGAAGATTATATGGGTAGATCACATAACTAATGAGGAGGTATTGAATAGAATTGGGGAGAAGAGGAGTTTGTGGCACAACTTGACTAGAAGAAGGGATCGGTTGGTAGGACATGTTCTGAGGCATCAAGGGATCGCCAATTTAGTATTGGAGGGCAGCGTGGAGGGTAAAAGGCGTAGTGGGAGACCAACAGATGAATACACTAAGCAGATTCAGAAGGACGTAGGCTGCAGTACATACTGGAAGATGAAGCAGCTTGCACAGTATAGATCAGCATGGAGAGCTGCATCAAACCAGTCTCAGGACTGAAGACCACAACAACAACAACAACAACAACATTGAGCTATTACGCGTGTTTTCTCCTATCCTGAAGTCCGCTGCTGCTTGCACAGGTTTAATAGCTATTATTTCAGGATAGGGCAACGCAATATATAAAAGAATGAACACTAAAGCAGTGTTCAAATAAAAGTTAAATTCTCCTTTCTTAGAATATGTCTTATGCCGTTGGTGCATTCAATGTAGGAATTGTTCCACAGGAATAATATTCTGCTATTCTCTTGCAGAATGATAAAATTAATCACATGAAGAGAATATTACACCGTTGGAGAAATTTTTTCTTTCTTTCTTTCTTTCTTTCTTTCTTGTAGGAGTTAGAGCTTTCAAATATTTTAGCAAACCAATAGAAGGATATAATCACCTATTCAAACTGCACACTGGTGACAAAGTATCGATTTAACCCTTCATTCCGACTTTGCCTTGAACACAAAAAAAGAAAAAAAATCATGGAAGTCAGAATTTTTTTTACAAAAGTAATACCTTCTTAACTCTGCAAAAAAATATTTCTTTACAGAGATCATTTATGCAAATGTGTGTGAAAGTAACCTTATTCACTCACACGTGATACTCTCCAAATAGGAAAAATGGTGTGAAATTTCGGCCGTTAACAAATGTCTGTTAAGTATAAAACAATTTTAGTGCCAAATGATTAACAGTCATTATAGAATAAATGGTACTACCGGGAGTGGATACTATGGAATGCAGGGAAGCAGTTTTTATCTTCATTTAAGCACAAATTTGCTTTACACCTCTACTACATTCACATAGTTCTCTTGTCATTCCACTGTGGCCATGACTAAGGATATCTAATCTCCTGTGGAAGTAACGATAACACCTCATATTTAAGCCTATTGGTCAATACTGGATCTGTGCTAGTTGGTCTACCACGCTTTTTCTTGCTTCAAGACCAATCTGACGAAGAGTTTGAGCCAGCTGAGCGCTTCAATTCTTCTGCTTCAATGGCGTGCTACTGTTCATTTTTAGGGAGTACCCATATGTATAGAATCGACGAGTTTATTGCAGTTGTATCAGTCAGATGGGAAAAAAACGCACATACCATCATTTCTATGTAACCTCTACGTGACGTCTGTCAATAGTGTTATCTACATTTCCTGCACGTAAATAGGAACAGTAGTACGACATGGTACATTATGTGTTCTCTATTTTTTCTGTCAAACCTTTTCACTTCAGATTTTCAGAGCTCACCTACAAGTGTAAACAGGAAAAATACAATATAGTTGTCTTTATACAAAACGGAAGAAATGTCCACCTTGTTAGCGGTAGTAATGTATTACTTTGAATACCCATATAATAAAATCCTTCAGCCCCTTTTCATTTTGAAATTTACAGTTTGGTATTCTGTTCATTTCGAATGTTCCTTGATACTGAATACCTAGCTTGAATAGGTATACAACTAGGTCTATGACGTATAATATCCGTATAATATATGTCAAAATAAATCTTGTAGCTCTGCTTCCTTGGAATTTCCCTTGCAAGGCGAATGACAACGCTTCTAGAAGCACCAATACGTATTTCGTTGCCCACTGTGAATTTCAATTTTGTGTGCAAACCTCATTTATCCACACAAAACGAAATGTTTATATCGCCATTTATATCGATTGTGTTTCATACGCATATGTAAAGGATGAGCCAGACAGTAGGGGATTTTACTTTATTATATGAGCTTTCAAATGGTAACTTCATTTTTCCATTACGACCAAGCCATGGCTGGCAGTGTTAGCTGCCTGTAAATTCTTTCATCCCACGGTTTAGCAACATGAAGTCAGCACCGACGAAGGGCACCTTGGACACGCGCCTCCCTCACGCGCTGACGAGGTAACGCCAGCCCAGGCATCGGTTAGCAGGCGACGTTCTGGAAAGTTCCATTCCGCCTGCATGGTTTTCTCGGTCCCGACCAATCAGGGCATAGGATGCCGGTTGGTGCGTCAAATATACACGGCCACCCATCGCCGGTCCCGCTCTCTTGTACTCTTGTCTTGTAGCTCTCTTCGACGCATGCCCTGTAGCAGTGAACATCGCCCGCTTCTCCCGGTGCTGTGGCACTCGGCACTTAGTTTTTTCGCAGCTGGCATGCTGCTCACACCGGCCCGATTTACCGACGCCAACCTTCGTTAGTTTCGCAAACTGTGTTTCGCCAAACTCTACGCTCTGGCTCACCCTCACCTCCCTAGGCCTATGTGAACCCATTTTAACATGCTTTTGCCAATAAATGGCCTTTATCTCAAAATTATCCTATTCATTCCATAGCGCCCACCGCCTGCCCATACGCCCATCCTGTACAACTGGTGTCAGAAGTGGAATTATGCGTGACATCATGCTAGATGCCTTGTTACAGGGGGTTCTGTTTAAAACTACATTAACACGCATAAATATAGAATATATTAAATTGTTCCACATACCATATCAATACCATAAGCCTATTTGGGCTAATCATCCGAGTGCAGTAAGTTTCTCATGCATCAATATATTTGCTAAACACCATAAAGTGAGATGGACAAAGAAAAATGGCACCAGTTTCATGCAGGTGGGGAGTAGATTGTGTCGTTGGATGTCAATGCTGCTGCTAATGAGAGGAGAGCAACAAAACTGGAAGAGAATCTAGAATTTCAATAATGGAAACAGAAAGAGTGAGGAACTGGATTAGAAAAAACTAATTTGAGCGTAATCTCTGAAGGACTTTTACTTTATGAAGGTATAGTTCACGACGCATCGTAGACACGACGTTATCGCCTACTTAACTGTGTATATGACTATTCTGCCACTCCAAGATAGCTACTACGTACTTACTCTTCAAACTCGACATCTCTCATTAACAAATAAATATATAAATAAATAAATGAAAAACTTTACTGAGTGACCTAATTCGCTGTCTTTATCCTCTCAACATTTGCGACTAAACTCGCCGTCTCTATAACTCCATGGTGCTAACCTCATTGGGCCCAGCCAGTTGCTGAAAACTCTGTCTATCCTTGGTTATACCACAGTGTCCTGGGACACGTCATACAGTTAAGTGCTACTACGTCAGTAGACCGTAATCTCTGGGAAAGTACATTGGAGAAATAGTGCCAAAGAACCCTCAACGTTTTGAACGGAGATTTCCGCCTGCTGGCGGTTTAGCTGCGGGCTAGACGCGGTTGACGTCTGATGGTGACTGATCTGCTGTCGTCCGAGATCACAGAACATTGTTTTCGTGAACTCTTCTTCCACATGAAAGATTAACGTCTGACTGTATTAGTTCAGCTGAACTGAATACTTTTGTGTTCGAATACGCCCGGATAATAAATTCCAAAACGCGTTGTTGTTTTGAAAGCTGACAGATGAACGTGGGTAGAACAGACTATGTTGCGAAAAGGAAAAGTGAAGAAACGACACAGACGGCTAGGGTACCGCGCTATCGCCATTCGCGTCACGTATGGTACGTGACCCTATGGGTGTTATTCTCTTGTTCATCCAACAGACTAGGTATATGGCCAAAGCTTGCTCGTTCTGTGGGCATGGTTCACTCTGTTTTTGTTACCTATCACTGGGGTAGGCATGTGGCATGTCCCTCCAGATAAACAAATAAAACATGGTTATCTCTTATGTTACCCTTCCAAAATAATTTCTTACCTAAGGCATCATTACTATTAAACACTTAAATAATTGTCAATACTCGTGAACTTATTCTAGCGTACTTGAAATCCTACAAAAATAATTATCCTCATCAGTCTAGTAACACAGTGACACATGGATACACTAGGTTCATGTACCCATCTACTAAAGTACTGGTGCTGGCAAAACTTTAGTAAACTTCTCTAAATATTTGATAATAGCATAAATAAGACATGGACTAAATGATCAATAGTAAAAATAATACATCGACATAAGTAATTGGGCCCAAGTTGTTAGACGTAAGTAATTGGCAACATCTCATAGTGATACAAGCGGTGGCAAATCCGCAACAAAAGCAAAAGTCCAAATTTCATATCCTTCACACAAAATTCACTTATTCTCCAGATACATTTCGTAGCAAAATGAACGTAAGTATCCCCCCACAATCCTTTATGCTCTCGTTTATATTTTCATACCAACTGATAGTCTTTCGTACTTCTACCTACAAGAAATCAGTCGTTAAGTCATGGAAATGTTAGGTGTAATGCTGTGGCGTAGTGTAAGGTCGTGTTAATACTTCCTTTAACAAGGTTCTGATGAAAAGTGGTTTTATGTGTCCTTCAATGAGGAGACCAATAATTATTAAACATCTTGTATGATATTTCCTGTGTTGATTTGTACTCCTTGTCTCATACGTGATGACTGGGTGTTGTGTGATGTCCTTAGGTTAGTTAGGTTTAAGTAGTTCTAAGTTCTAGGGGACTGATGACCATAGATGTTAAGTCCCATAGTGCTCAGAGCCATTTGAACCATTTGAACCTTGTCTCATAATTGCGATTATTGGTGCTTATCAGTCTCCCAATCAATCGTCCAAGGGTATGATTGTTGTTCCTTTTGTTAAATTTCTCACCTGCTTGCTTGCATATATTCATTATAGATGGCTCGACGAAACTAGTTGCATCTCTAAGACATCGATATGACTTACCTGTTGGCGCTTTTGGTTTTAATAAAATTAGAGTCAAATTGTCATGTGTAAAGTGTATAAGAAGGAAAGTAAGTTCCTTAGTGCAGTATCGATAGCTGCTATACTGCGCCTGCCGCGAGACGTAACGCAGGTTGACAATAAAAGTTGCTGCGGGCCACCACGGGGGCGCCCCGCCACGCGGCAGCCAATAGAAGGAGAGCACCGAGTCTTCCTGCTGAGAAGACGACGAGCCATACAGCAGACGTACACCAGCTAGCCAGCGCAGAAGAACAAATTATCTATGAACATTGTATCCTGTACTTTGCTTCGCTCGACATATCAGAGGTTATGTAATCTGTTTATTTCTCTTAATACAAGTTATTACTAATTGTTTGCTTTGTGTTGCATATCCTCACAACGTGGAAAACTTCCTGGAATTGAACCCACACTTTTTCTCTGCTTATCCACTAAGGATACAGCAGAAAACGGCGACGAGGATGGGTTTACAGATGTTTTTCTACTATTTGTGAGTAGCGAATTGCTTGTTTGCCATCATTGCTTAGATCAAAAATTTTTCGCAGGGATTGCGACACATCGCACTAACATGCCGATTTTGCTTTTCTGTGTTTTGCCTTTTTTCATTTTGTAGCTTGTCTGCCATTATGCTTTGCTGTAGTCTTCGTAACATCAAGTTGTCGTAGTTGATTGCTAACTTTTTTGCTAACATTGTTATTGCTTGTGTACCATGGCGACCCCACCTGAAATACTTGCTGGGCTTCCCAATATGCCACAGCCAGCAACGCACCACCCACTGTTGCTGATCTCTTGAATGTTATTTATGCCCAGGTTCAACAGCAGCAGAGCCAAAGCCAGCAATTGACTGGATTGCAACAGTTGATGCTCCAGACGCTGCAGCTACTACAGCAACAGCCAGCAGCAGTAGCCGCTGCTAAACCAACGGTGCCGACATTACGCGCCTTCCGCGAAGAAACAGAAGATTTGGAGACGGATCTGCAGCAACTAAAACACTTCCTGGCCCACCATGTCCCAGGTACTGAACAGATTTATTATTTTTTGTCGTGGTGTGGGTGTAGGACTTTTTCAATACCTGAAAAACTGTTTCCGGATAAATCCATAGACTCAGTGCAGTTTACAACGTTAATAGACGCCCTCTCCAAGTATTTGGCAGTTCACGTGCACGTTACTGCAGCCTGCTACCAATTTTTTAGATTAAAGAAAAAGGACAATCAAACATATCGCCAATGGGTGACTGATTTGCAGATCTTGACTAAGAAATGTAACCAGAAGTGTGTATGTGGTACGTCGTATGCAGATACAATGATCAGGTATGCACTTACGCAGAACATGGAACCACAAAGTGAGACAAAATTTTGCAATACAGTAATCCCTCATTAAGTCAAGTGTTAACTATCATTTATCACCAAGATGCATATGAACTAGCCTCTCAGTGCTTTGATCATCAACTGTGTGTACAGTAGTTGCTCGTATTAACGAACATATAGCTAGCAGTTCAGGTCGCAACGACCATCAAGGAAACGGAGAGCGCGCTCGTAAGGTGCCCCACGCTACTCGTGGGAACGCGGCACGCAGTTCAGGCAGCAACCGTCACAGATACGTAGCCCGCACTGACTTCCATCAAAGCAGGAAGTCCTGCCCGCGCTGTTTCACTAAACATAAGCGCAGCAACTGCCCATTCAGAAATGTTAAACGTTTTGCTTGTAAAAAGATAGGCCATATACAATCAATTTGCTTGCAAAGACAAGACAGCAAAAAGTCAGCCTTCAACCAATTTAATCACATCATATCCCGTTAGTGACCATTATATTAATGTCATTATAGAAAATTCCAGTGTCACAGTCTCACGAAAGTGTGACAAAAGTCAGACAAAACAGATTGCTTGTGAACTTGTGTTGTCGTAACTGCCGTCTGCTTCACGTCTGCTGTGCAGCGAGCTACCTTAATTCAGAGAGAGTCCCTTTAGTCAGCCATAGTCAGTGTCAGTGTCGTCGTAACTGCCGTCTGCTTCACGTCTGCTGTGCAGCGAGCTACCTTAATTTAAATATTAACTGTATTTTTCTTACTTGTCACTTCTTATTCCGTGTGTATTTGCTTTTAGGAAGCTTTAATTTTCGAGTGCTAGTGATAGTGTTCCATAGATTTCGTGTTTGTTTTGAATACAGTCAGAGAGAGTCCCTTTAGTCAGCCATAGTCAGTGTCAGTGTCGTCGTAACTGCTGTCTGCTTCACGTCTGCTGTGCAGCGAGCTACCTTAATTTAAGTATTAACTGTATTTTTCTTACTTGTCACTTCTTATTCCGTGTGTATTTGCTTTTAGGAAGCTTTAATTTTCGAGTGCTCTTAATAGTGTTCCATAGATTTCGTGTTTGTTTTGAATACAGTCAGAGAGAGTCCCTGTAGTCAACCATAGTGCCAGTAGTGCTAGTGTTTGTTTTCAATACAGTCCAGAGACAGGTAGTGCTATTTTCATTCTTTTCTACAAGAAGTGGCTAGCAACCACAGTTTAGTGAATAAGCAGCCGCCTTTAGTGAATTAGCAGTCTAGTTAAAGGTTGATTAACTCTCTTCAGTAAATTGTTTCCTTAGGATGGATAGGATGTGTGACTGCTGTGTACGGACGCAGGAGGAGCTGGCCACTGTTCGCGAACAGCTGAGCGTGTTGATGGCCGCGGTCAGCCGTCTTCAGGCTGCTGCCTCGGAGTGTAGCGGCAGTGGGGAGTCTGGTGCGTCGCAAGGTACACCCCATGTGTTACATGCTTCACCCACTGTCCCTGCTGTCGAGACATCTTCGCGGGTACCGGGCGCGGTTGGGCCACCCTCTCCCCAAGGGGAGTGGCGGGTTCAGCGGCGTTCGCGGCGCACGAGGCGGAAGGTCAATGTGGAGGCTGGCCGTGTGGCATCGCCCGCTCTGCCTGTGAGGGGACATGTGGCTGCTCCTTCAGCAAGGTCCGAGCAGGCACACGGGGGGAGGGGTTTATTAGTTATTGGGAGCTCCAACGTTAGGCGGGTGATGGAGCCCCTTAGGGAAATAGCGAGAAGGTCGGGGAAGAAGGCCAGTGTTCACTCTGTCTGCTTGCCGGGGGGTCTCATCCGAGATGTGGAGGAGGCCCTACCGGCGGCGATAGAGAGCACTGGGTGCACCCGACTGCAAATTGTTGCTCATGTCGGCACCAATGACTCCTGCCGTCTGGGTTCAGAGGTCATCCTCAGTTCGTACAGGCGGTTGGCGGAATTGGTGAAGGCGGAAAGCCTCGCTCGCGGGGTGGAATCAGAGCTAACTATTTGTAGTATCGTTCCCAGAACCGATCGCGGTTCTCTGGTTTGGAGCCGAGTGGAAGGCTTAAACCAGAGGCTCAGACGATTCTGCGGAGATCTGGGGTGCAAATTTCTCGACCTCCGCTATCGGGTGGAGAAATGTGGGGTCCCCCTGAATATGTCAGGCGTGCACTACACGCCGGAAGCGGCTACAAGGGCAGCGGAGTACGTGTGGAGTGCACATGGGGGTTTTTTAGGTTAGAGAATCCCCTCCCTAGGGCCGACAAGACGCCTCCTGAGACGCGGCAAGATAGGAGTAGGCAAAATGCAACAGGGAATAACAATATTAATGTGCTAATAGTAAACTGCAGGAGCGTCTATAGAAAGGTCCCAGAACTGCTCTCATTAATAAACGATCACAACGCCCATATAGTACTAGGGACAGAAAGTTGGCTGAAACCAGACGTAAACAGTAACGAAATCCTTAACTCAGATTGGAATGTATACCGCAGAGACAGGCTGAACAGTGAAGGGGGAGGCGTGTTTATAGCGGTAAGAAGTGCAATAGTATCGAAGGAAATTGACGGAGATCCGAAATGTGAAATGATTTGGGTGAAGGTCGCGGTTAAAGCAGGCTCGGACATGGTAATTGGATGTCTCTATAGGCCCCCTGGCTCAGCAGCTGTTGTGGCTGAGCACCTGAAGGATAATTTGGAAAATATTTCGAGTAGATTTCCCCACCATGTTATAGTTCTGGGTGGAGATTTTAATTTGCCGGATATAGACTGGGAGACTCAGACGTTCATAACGGGTGGCAGGGACAAAGAATCCAGTGAAATTTTTTTAAGTGCTTTATCTGAAAACTACCTTGAGCAGTTAAACAGAGAACCGACTCGTGGCGATAACATATTAGACCTTCTGGTGACAAACAGACCCAAACTATTTGAAAAAGTTAACGCAGAACAGGGAATCAGCGATCATAAAGCGGTTACGGCATCGATGATTTCAGCCGTAAATAGGAATATTAAAAAGGGTAGGAAGATTTTTCTGTTTAGAAAAAGTGACAAAAAGCAGATTTCAGAGTACCTGTTGGCTCAACACAAAAGTTTTGTCTCAAGTACAGATAGTGTTGAGGATCAGTGGACAAAATTCAAAACCATCGTACAATATGCGTTAGATGAGTATGTGCCAAGCAAGATCGTAAGAGATGGAAAAGAGCCACCGTGGTACAACAACCGAGTTAGAAAACTGCTGCGGAAACAAAGGGAACTTCACAGCAAACATAAACATAGCCAAAGCCTTGCAGACAAACAAAAATTTCGCGAAGCGAAATGTAGTGTGAAGAGAGCTATGCGAGAGGCGTTCAATGAATTCGAAAGTAAAGTTCTATGTACTGACTTGGCAGAAAATCCTAAGAAATTTTGGTCTTATGTCAAAGCGGTAGGTGGATCAAAACAAAATGTCCAGACACTCTGTGACCAAAATGGTACTGAAACAGAGGATGACAGACTAAAGTCCGAAATACTAAATGTCTTTTTCCAAAGTTGTTTCACAGAGGAAGATTGCACTGTAGTTCCTTCTCTAGATTGTCGCACAGATGACAAAATGGTAGATATCGAAATAGACGACAGAGGGATAGAGAAACAATTAAAATTGCTCAAAAGAGGAAAGGCCTCTGGACCTGATGGGATACCAGTTCAATTTTACACAGAGTACGCGAAGGAACTTGCCCCCCTTCTTGCAGCGGTGTACCGTAGGTCTCTAGAAGAGCGTAGCGTTCCAAAGGATTGGAAAAGGGCACAGGTCATCCCCGTTTTCAAGAAGGGACGTCGAACAGATGTGCAGAACTATAGACCTATATCTCTAACGTCGATCAGTTGTAGAATTTTGAAACACGTATTGTGTTCGAGTATGACTTTTTTGGAGACTAGAAATCTACTCTGTAGGAATCAGCATTGGTTTCGAAAAAGACGGTCATGTGAAACCCAGCTCGCGCTATTCGTCCACGAGACTCAGAGGGCCATAGACACGGGTTCCCAGGTAGATGCCGTGTTTCTTGACTTCCGCAAGGCGTTCGATACAGTTCCCCACAGTCGTTTAATGTACAAAGTAAGAGCATATGGACTATCAGACCAATTGTGTGATTGGATTGAGGAGTTCCTAGATAACAGGACGCAGCATGTTATTCTCAATGGAGAGAAGTCTTCCGAAGTAAGAGTAATTTCAGGTGTGCCGCAGGGGAGTGTCATAGGACCGTTGCTATTCACAATATACATAAATGACATGGTGGATGACATCGGAAGTTCACTGAGGCTTTTTGCAGATGATGCTGTGGTGTATCGAGAGGTTGTAACAATGGAAAATTGTACTGAAATGCAGGAGGATCTGCAGCGAATTGACGCATGGTGCAGGGAATGGCAACTGAATCTCAATGTAGACAAGTGTAATGTGCTGCGAATACACAGAAAGATAGATCCTTTATCATTTAGCTACAAAATAGCAGGTCAGCAACTGGAAGCAGTTAATACCATAAATTATCTGGGAGTACGCATTAGGAGTGATTTAAAATGGAATGATCATATAATGTTGATTGTCGGTAAAGCAGATGCCAGACTGAGATTCATTGGAAGAATCCTAAGGAAATGCAATCCGAAAACAAAGGAAGTAGGTTACAGTACGCTTGTTCGCCCACTGCTTGAATACTGCTCAGCAGTGTGGGATCCGTACCAGATAGGGTTGATACAAGACATAGAGAAGATCCAACGGAGAGCAGCGCGCTTCGTTACAGGATCATTTAGTAATCGCGAAAGCGTTACGGAGATGATAGATAAACTCCAGTGGAAGACTCTGCAGGAGAGACGCTCAGTAGCTCGGTACGGGCTTTTGTCAAAGTTTCGAGAACATACCTTCACCGAAGAGTCAAGCAGTATATTGCTCCCTCCTACGTATATTTCGCGAAGAGACCATGAGTATAAAATCAGAGAGATTAGAGCCCACACAGAGGCATACCGACAATCCTTCTTTCCACGAACAATACGAGACTGGAATAGAAGGGAGAACCGATAGAGGTACTGAAGGTACCCTCCGCCACACACCGTCAGGTGGCTTGCGGAGTATGGATGTAGATGTAGAACTTGACAGTTCAAAAATTTGCCAGTGCAGTTACAATTGCATACCGGAGCGTCACTTTCCTTGCTTAATAATTAATTTGCTAGGACGACCTCCGTTGAATCCAGCACGTGTGAACTTATCAGCTTATAATGGAGACGATACTGAGGTACTTGGCACCTGTAGCTTACCCGCCACGTACCGTAATTGTACAAAAACAGTGACCTTTTTACGTACTTTGCTCGGACGATTCCATGAACATTTTCGGCCTGGGTCTTTTCTATTTTTATCAGTTGACAATACAGGACAATATACTTTCAGTAAAATCGTGTGTGCCCACAGACAGTATACAGAAATTGTCATGAATTCGTGTACTTTTCCCTGTGGCATGGGAAAAGCACATCAGCTTACTGCACAAGTGACCTTGAAAGCCTGAGCGCAACCTAAGTTTTGTCGCGTTCGCCGTGTGCCTCTCGCCATTCAAGATCAAGTAGCTTTAGAACTTTCTGAATGGCAACGACAAGGTGTGATTGAACCAATCTCGGCTAGTCAGTGGTACTCTCCCACTGGGCCAATTCGAAAGCCGTCCGGCCGCTTATGCGTTTGCGCGGGCTTTAAAAGAACAGTAAACCCGCAGCTTGTTGTAGACACGTTCCCTTGTAAGTAGGCTGTTTAGGTTCTTATATTGGTGACGCCACCGCTACGTAGCGCTCTGTATGAAAATCACTGGCCGTGCTGCATGCAGTCTGTGGCTCGTTTGCATTGTTGTTGGCTGTTGTAGTGTTGGGCAGTTGGCTGTTAACAGCGCGGAGCGTTGCGCAGTTGGAGGTGAGCCGCCAGCAGTGGTGGATGTGGGGAGAGAGATGGCGGAATTTTGAGAGCGGATGATCTGGACGTGTGTCCATCAGAGACAGTACATTTGTAAGACTGGATGTCATGAACTGCTATATATATATATATATATATATATATATATATATATATATATATATATATATATATATATATATATTATGACTTTAGAGCACTATTAAGGTAAATACATTGTTTGTTCTGTATCAAAATCTTTCATTTGCTAACTGTGCCTATTAGTAGTTAGTGCCTTCAGTAGTTTGAATCTTTTATTTAGCTGGCAGTAGTGGCGCTCGCTGTATTGCAGTAGTTCGAGTGACGAAGATTTTTGTGAGGTAAGTGATTTGTAAAAGGCATAGGTTGTTAGTCAGGCCCATTCTTTTGTAGGGATTATTAAGTTAGATTGCGTTGCGCTAAAAATATTGTCAGTTTAGTGTTGATCAGAATAAGTAAAGAGCGAAATAACGTAAGGGGTTAACCAGCATAGTAATTCATAAATTTTCCTAAGGGGACGTTTCACCGCTACCTCGCCCGGAGGACTTATGGAGTGACTCAACAGGGGGAAGTATTTCTCTAAAATAGATCTGAGAGATGCCCACTTGAAATTGTCATTAGATGTAGCGTCACGAAATGTCCTTGTCATTAACACTCATATTGGCTTGTTTAAATCCTTGCGATGGCCCTTTGGTTGCGCATCTTCGCCTACTATTTTTCAGAGGTTTTTGTCACAATTGACAGCGAAGGTTCCATGTTGTTCTACTTATTTCGATGACATTGTAGTTGCTGGTCGTACACCTGACGAACATTTGCAAAATCTTCGTGCTTTATTTGAAGTTTTGTCCGCAGCTGGACTAAGGTGTAGCAAATTTAAATGTTTTCTTTCAAACTGAAATTGATTATTTGGGTCATCGACTGAATGGACAAGGTGTACATCCATTAGATACATTTGCTTGCCGTAAAGGATTTGCCGCCTCTTCGAGTTGCAATTTGTATTAGGAAAATTGTACTATTATTGCAAATTTATTCCTAACGCAGCACATATTGCTACAGCATTGCACCGTCTTCGAAAGAAGAATGTACCTTTCCATTGGACTCCTGATAGTGCCAAAGCTTTTCAGACATTGAAAAATGAAATCTTGAGTGACAGATGTATAGTTCAGTTTGATCCATCGCTCCCTGTAGTATTATCGGCTGACGCATCGGCCTCTGGGATTGGTGTTCTGTCCCATCGCCTTGGACACCAGGATCGTCCGATTGCTTTCGCCTCAAAATTGCTAAATGATGCACAACGCAAATATTCTCAGATTGAGAAAGAGGCACTTGCTCTTGTGTATGGTGTAACAAAATTCCACCACTATTTATATGGCCGTAAATTTTTCCTTGTCACGGACCATAAAGCATTGCAATCGTAGTTACATCCTAACAAACCTCTCCCGGAATCGACAACTGCATATATGACTACGAAGTCTTTCGCGACGGAGTCCTTGCATAAAAAGTTCTCGGTTTACTTGCCGCGTCAAATTTGGATAAAATCCCAAGCTTTCGATGACTACCTCCGTCATCTTCGTCAGGGGGTAAAACTGACTGTCGTGGACCGGTGAGGCTTCCGCTTTTATAAGCAGTGGACGGCTTCTCATTGGCTGGATGACGTCACGGTGAAACCGATGCGTACTGAGGTGGCGGTTTTTTAGATGTGGTGGTGCTGAAGTCTGATCAACTTCGTTGATTTTTACTTCTGTAGGGAATGGAAGGGGTAAAAATTTTCTCTTTATTTATTTATTCTTCTTTCAGCTTTAGTTTGGGCACACAGAAGGGTCCTTTAACTCGCTGCTTTTGGTGTGTATTTGAAAAAAAGTGTGGAGAAGTGCTAAAGGACGATATGTCCTTAAATTATGGAGAAGTACATAGGGATATCATTTACGGAGGCTCAAATACTATCGCCTTTGGTACTTTATATTTGTGGTTGCGTAAGGGTTCTACCGTACCTACTGTGGTGAGTTGTGGTGTACTGTCACGTATCATGTCCAACTTCCGAAATAAGGTTCGTGCCTTCTCCTTGACCTTGTCTGAGAGGTAAGATTCGCTTAAGGCTCGATGAATGTCATGATTTCGGATCCACCATTGGGCTCCTGTGATCCATCGTAGGCATCTGCTTTGTACAACCTGTAACTTCTTGTAGTTAGTGGCGCACGTAGTACCCCAAGAGGTCGATCCATACAAAATAGATGGTTCGATTGTGGCATGGTACAACTGGAGTTTCGTGCGTTGGCTGAGGTATGAGCTCTTCAGAAATGGGAGGAGAGCTCCCAGCATTTTGAGACCAGACGTCTTCTTCTCCATAATGTGATGACTATACAACAGTTTGGCGTCCAGATGCACTCCCAGGTATTTTACAGTTGTTGCCCAGGGGAGTGGTTGATCTGATATCCGTAGGCGTTCATTGACGATGGGTCTCCGACGTCTGAAGACAATAACTTTGGTTTTCTCTGCGTTGACCGTTATTTTGTTCATGTGGGTCCAGTGGTCCACTAAATCTAGTTGGCGCTGCATCCGTGTGACGAGGTGGTCCATTCTGGTGCCTGCAGTCAGGAGCGCTGTGTCGTCGGCATAGAAACTCGCAGTAACATGTGGCACCGTCGGGAGGTCGTTAATATATAAATTAAACAGCAGTGGAGAGATGACCGATCCTTGTGGAAGTCCTTCAAGGACAGGCCGTGTTGATGAATTCTTGTCATCAATGCGAACATATAATCTGCGATCCTGAAGAAAATTGTCGAGAAGTTTTAAATAGCAGTCTGGTAGGGGAGTGGTACGTCGGAGCTTGACGATCAAGTTGCGTCGCCATACTTTATCGTAAGCCTTCTCTATATCGAGAAAGACTCCAATAGTATGTCGTTTCTTGTTGAAATTGTCTTGGATAGATTCCGTGATGCGCAGTAGTTGTAACTCAGCCGATAGCTTCGCCTGGAAGCCAAACTGCTCCGGCCGGATGATGTTGTGGGCCACAAGGATGTCCAGCATGCGTTTCAGTAGGACACGTTCCAGTACCTTTCCCAGTGTCGGCAGTAAACTTATGGGTCTGTAGCTGTCAGGGTGTGAGAGATCCTTGCCCGGTTTTGGTATTGGCACTATTCTGGCAATCTTCCATGCCTCTGGGAAGTATCCAGTCCTGAGGCAGCTGTTCACCATCCGGGTGAGAAGCACAACATGCTTTCTCTGGAGGTGTTTCAACTCCGTATTGCTGATTCTATCTGCTCCAGGTGAGGTGTGTTTACTATACTTGATAATCCTCCTAATTTCCTCCGGCGTTGTCAGCCGGGGCATAGCGGTAGTCGGGGCGTCCCGAATAGCTTCCCATTCCGCCGCTGTGTCCTCCTCTGCACGGTGGAGTGCATCATCTCCATCCTCCGTGGGGGGCGTAGTCATCTGTTGTTGGTATGTATCCGCATACAGCTCCGCCTGCGCAAGTGAGTCGTACAAGAGGCCATGGGGTCCTCGAATTGCCCTTTTGGGGGGCTGTTGTTGTCTGAGACTTTTAACTATTCGCCATTCATCTTTGGTGCGTAATAGAAAGTTGTCCATTTTGAGTTCGCACGTGTGTTGCTTCCAGTCCTGAACCTTCCGCCGGAGTTCGCGGGTTAGTCTGTGAGTCTCCCGTCTATCGTCCGGATGGCGGTAGCGGACCCATCGTTTCCGAAATCGATTGCGCCTTGCCTTAAGTTCCTGCAGTGGTGGTGGAAACTCGTCATAATTGACTTCTGGTTGCAGGTGCTCCGTGAGTGCTCGTTGTTTCGCATTGTTAATCTTCTTTGTGAGTACTGCGACTGCCACATCAATCGCTTCTCTGGTAGTAACAACCTGGGTTGGTCGCACATTGTTGTTGAGGTACGCTTGGAACTGCTGCCAGTCGTAAGTTCTTGTCGTCGGCAGTGGGAGTTGCAAAGTAGCCCTCTCTATGAGTCCTAACACCGGTCTGTGGTCCGACGAAAGATCATCCAGCGTCCGCAGATGGAGATTCGGGTTGATGTTCTTGATTATGGCGATGTCTAGAACATCAGGGTCTTGTGTCTGGACGTAAGGTATCCTCGTCGGTTCCCGTGGTCCATGGACGGAGATATGTAAATTCTCAGCCAGTGCCAACAACATATGTCCTTTTGGGTTAGTCTTACGGGAATTCCAGGCAACATGTTTACTATTAAGATCCCCTCCAATGAGGATCTTGTCGTAACCCTCTGTAACGGAGTAAAGATCTTCTGGGTGGAGAGGCTTCTTTGGGCTAAGGTAAGCCGCAATACAGGTAATGTTTCCGAGCGTCGTGTGGATTGTTTCTGCCGTGGCCTCTAAAGTCTGGAGTGGGGGTAAACGTTCTTGGTGGTGACGAATACATTTTTTGATCAGAACTGCGGTCCCTCCACCCCGTTGGTCCCGTCTGTCCGTCCGGTAGATGTGCATGTTCCTCAAGCGGAGGTCGGTTGACTCGCGGAGATGTGTTTCGGAGACAAATGCTACGTCTATCTTGTGGCGTTGTAAGAAGTCCGTGAATTCTATTTTCTTCAGTTTCAGGCCGTTGGATCTCCAAATGCAGAAGTTAAGATGCCTCGTGTGATGCCGTCTATCCATTTATGGTGTTTGAAAAGCTGTCAGTACGCTTTCGACAAGCGAGAGGATAGACGTCAGCTTCTGCTGGAGGGCGGTGAGTAGTTGAAGAATATCTGTCAACGCTGGTGTAAAAGTGGTCGACCAGGCAGATGGTGTCTCCGCTGGTGTTGGCGTCGGTGGATGGGCACGTATTGCTTCGGAGTACGAGCGCTGTTGTCTTGTCTGTCGGAGAGTCACTCTGGGTGCCGGTTGTGGTCGAGAGGCGATTGTTTCCACAGGGAGAGGTGCCGCTTGTTGTTGGGTGGCCGGAATCGCTGCCATGGCCGAGTTCTTAGCAATTATAGGCCGTTGTGGGGTCGACTTCTTTGGTGTCCTAGTATATTTCCGTAGGAGTTCTTGAAATTTTGGGCAGCCACGGAAGGTCGCTGGATGTTCTTGTTCACAATTGGCGCACTTTGGGGGCGCCGTCCTAGAATGGGTACAATTCGATGATTTATGGGATCCACCGCAGCGGACGCAGCGTGCTGGCATGCTGCAGTAGTTCGCTGTATGCTCGAAACGTTGGCAATGTCGGCACTGGACTGGTCCTTCTTTACTATTATAGGTTTCTATTATCACTCGTGTGTAGAGCAGGTATTTGCCATCATATATCTTGTCACTGTCTTTTCCGGATGGGAGGGTGACTCGGTACACAGGTTGCGGTATCAATTGCTTCGTCTTCTCGTCGCGTTCCTTAAATTGGTAGACTTGTAGCACGTTGAAGCCTTTTTCCTTGAGGGCATAGTAAAGTTGTTCTTCGGTAACTTCCGCCGGAAGGCGTTTGACAACTACTTTCAGTTCCCTGCCGTCTGGTGCTTGATGCGTAAAATAGGAGAAGCTGTGGTTCGTGAAGTATTTTATTGCACGCCTTTGGTCTTCGAAGGACTCAAAGTGGTATTTGACGCGGTCCTTTTGGTATATAGCTTTAAGGGTGCCCTCTAGAAGTCCGTTGAGCGTTTCATTGAGGTGAACGTAATCCTTTGTGTAATAAATTGTGACTGGGGGCACTTTGCGAAGCACATTCTTGTCTCTGTCCACGGCTTCTGCGGCATTAGAAGTTTGTGCCTGCGGCTTGTTGGTGGTTGATGGAGGCGCAGCTTGAGGTGTCAGTGGGGCGAATCGGTTCGTTGTGGGGATGGTCTCCGTTCGTCTCCGTTCGTCTCTTAGCTGGGTTGGCTAAGTCCTTGGCTAATGCGTTGCTTCTGCGCCGTTTGTTGTGTACGAGCGTAAAGTCCCCCTCTGCGTGTGGGGAGTCGTTGTCGTTTTCTGCTGGAAAGGCCGCAGCCATCTCCGCGTCGTCGACCGTTTGGTGGGAGTGCTGTGATTCGACATCTGAGTCCACAGATAGAGATGCCAGACAGGTGTCGTTATCCTGCTCTTGCGTTTCCCGTGAATAGCGGATAAGGCGTTGTATGTCCTTCAGCGTTTCTTTGTCCTCCTCCCGACATATTTCGAGTCTTCTGGCGTAGTCCTGGCGGTCGTCTTCATTGCTGCGTCCGTCGTGATGTAATGTATGGCCGACGTCCGAATACGGTTTCGTCGTGCGGTGTGTAGTCTTCTGCGGTCGAATAGCGCCTGTCGATCGTCACTCTATCCTGCCATGAACCGGTGCCGTAGCCTGGGTCGTCAACCTGGGATCCGTCCTGTGAGGAGCGGCCGCTGGGGCATCCGGCGGGCCAGGCCCAACCGACCGACCAGCGGCCGACTCCGGCGCGTCCGAGGCGGCTGCCCCGGCCGCGCGCGCATCGTCCTCGCTCTTCGGCATCGCGAACTCGACTCTATATAGAGGCCGCCACCTCAGTACGCATCGGTTTCACCGTGACGTCATCCAGCCAATGAGAAGCCGTCCACTGCTTATAAAAGCGGAAGCCTCACCGGTCCACGACAGTCAGTTTTACCCCCTGACGAAGATGACGGAGGTAGTCATCGAAAGCTTGGGATTTTATCCAAATTTGACGCGGCAAGTAAACCGAGAACTTTTTATGCGACAGCTGCATAAATTGCAGCGTTGGGCACTGATTGTCTTCCTACAGTTTTGAAATTCTGTATCGCCCTACGTCCAAACACGCCAACGCAGACGTTTTGTCCAGTCTGCCGATTGGTCATGATTCTGATTTTGATTCGTCACCGACGTCTTGTTTTGCAGTCGACGCTCAGGTTTCAGATTGGCTTGCGTCTTTTCCGCTTGATTTTCGGAAGATAGCTCACGCTACTGCCAATGATCCACAATTGAAACTTCTTGTGAACTTTCTTCGTTTCGGTTGGCCACGATCTTGAAAACAAATTGCAGACACAGTAGTTTGCAGATTTCAGCACGCCGTAATGATATCTCCTTGTATAACGGTGTCATTTTGCTTCGCAGTAGAGCCGATCAATTGCGTGTAGTTATGCCAACGTCATTACGCGCATATGTGTTGCGTCTTTTGCATAAATGACACTAGGGTGTCGTGCGATCGAAACAGTTAGCACGCCGCCATTGTACCTGGCCTGGTATCGATTCGGACATCGAGCCTATGCCGTTACGTTGTACCGTGTGTTCTGAACATCAATCAGCTCCGCCGGAACGCTTCTTTGCTTAGCCTACTGCCACCTGGCCCTGGCAACGCCTTCACTTAGATTTTGCGGGACCATTTTGGAATTAGCGATTATTATTTTTGCTTGATTCACAGTCATTTTCCGTTTGCAGTACCAATGTCTTCCACCACGACAGCATCAACAATCAAGGTGCTTCGGTCCATCTTTTGCATAGAGGGGTTGCCGCAAACAATTGTCACCGATAACGGACCACAGTTTGCTTCGTCGGAGTTCGCTTCTTTCTGCAAGAGCATGGGAATTGATAACGTCACAAGCGCACCGTTTCATCCTCAATCAAACGGTGCTGCTGAACGTCTAGTAAGGACATCCAAAGAGCACATGACCCGCCTCCGACACCACCATTTCCGCGAGGACGCCTTGCTTATTTTCCTGGCTACCTATCGCTTGCAGCCGCACAACGGTTCCTCGCCGGCACAATTATTGCATGGACGCCCACATCGCACATTATTGCACTTGCTTCGACGGCCGCCGCGCCGCGCGCCGTCTGCGCCGCCTACTGTATCTCAGCACGTCCGTGCTGGCGCCTCGGTGTGGTTTAGGTCTTATGGCATGCGCCAGCGTTGGCACCAGGGTACCATAGCTCGCCGTATCGGCCGCGCGCTGTATTTAGTTAAGACTGAGCGCGGCTTGCAGAAGGGGCACCGCATTATCAGCTTCCCTTTTGTGTTACATGGAAGCAGCTAGCCCACGGCCGACGCCGTCCCACACCGCCGACGCAACGCCTTCGTCCGGGGGCGCCATCGCAGTCGACCCTGCGCCTACGCCGACGTTGTGGCACCCCTCCTCCTGGCGTCGCCATCCTTACCATCGCAGGCTCCTTCTCCAGACGTCTATCCATTGGAAGTTGATGACATCGCGGGACAACAGTAGCATGCCATTCCAGCTGTGGAGATTCGCGTCGCCCATGGTTGTGGCTGTTTTCCATGTGTCTCGTGCGGGGAATTCCGGACGCGTGAGCCTTCCGTCCCTGCCTGCAGTTCGACGTCAGACTTCATCAAAATATTCACACATGTCACTCTCCCCCACGGCCGTTACCGTCCAGTACCCATGACGCGACGGCCATAGGCCGCCATGAGGGGGGGGGGGGGGCTGCAGTATCGATAGCTGCGATACTGCGCCTGCCACGAGAAGAAACGCAGATTGGCAGCAAAATTGCTGCGGGCCGCCACTTTGGCGCCACTTTGGCGCCCCGCCACGCGGCAGCCAATAGGAGAGCACCGAATCTTCCTGCTGAGAAAAGACGTGCACCAGCAGACGTACACCAGCTAGCCAGCGGAGAACAACAAATTATCTATGAATATTGTATCCTGTACTTTGCTTCGCTCAACATATCAAAAGTTATGTAATCTATTTCTCATAATCGAAGTTATTACTAATTGTTTGCTTTGTGTTGCATATCCTCACATCCTGGAAAACTTCCTCGAATTGAACCCACACTTTTGTTCTGCTTACCCACTAAGGATACAGCACTTTAGTATTGAAAATGTGCGTAAAGTTTTTCAAAGGGTTCGTTATATAGTGGTTTAGAGTTCTGTGTTGATATTCAGTGCAGCTTGAGGTGCTAAGGTGCGACACGCATCGCGCTCGTCCCCCCCCCCCCCCCCTGCGGGTCTGGGGATTAGAATAGGCCCGAGGTATTCCTGCCTGTCGTAAGAGGCGACTAAAAGGAGTCCATCCCCCTCACGGGGGTAGTTAGCGCCTGCGTCCGGAGGCGGACGGTTCCACGACCTCTATTTGCGGTCATTTTGCTTTTTCACTTCTCGTTTCTTCCTATCTTTGGTTGGTTCCTTTCTTTGCTCTTCTCCACCTCACTGTCTTCCTTACTCTTTCCCCTGCACAATCTCCTTGGGGAGGTGTGACCTGAGGTGTAAACATTCACCTAAGGCAGGAGTGCCCTCTGAGAGGGTCCCCACAAGGAAGGAGCGCGCCATCGGAAACGTTGGCAATCATGGGGGATTCCTCCGCAATGGATTTCACTCCATCTCTCTCGACTTCTGCCCAAAAACGGAAACGTGACCAGCCACCAGTGACAAAAGTACTACCGCCTGCCCCACAGTTCCTCGTCGTTTCTCGATCTGAGGACGGAAAGGATTTTTCCTCTGTCAACCCTTTCGTTATCCAGAAGGGCGTAGATGCCATAGCCGGATCTGTCAAATCTTGTACCAGGTTGCGTAACGGTACCTTATTACTAGAAACTGAGAGCGCCTTTCAGGCACAAAAACTGCTTCGGGCCACACTCCTGTACACGTTCCCTGTCCGGGTGGTGGCCCACCGAACTTTGAATTCGTCTCATGGTGTAGTCTATACTAGCTCCCTCGACGGATTGACTGACGAGGAGATTCAATCTTTCCTCGCTGAGCAGGGCGTGACGGCTGTCCATAGGGTCATGAAAAAGGTTAGCAATGACCTTGTACCGACCTGGACACTTTTCTTGACCTTCGATAGTGTTAAGCTGCCATCGCGCATCAAGGCGGGCTACGAGGTTATTTCTGTTCGCCCCTATGTCCCGACACCTACGTGCTGCTACCAGTGTCAGCGTTTCAATCACACTCGACAGTCTTGTTCCAATGCGGCTAAATGTGTCACTTGTGGCAGGGATGCCCATGAGGGTGACTGTCCACCTCCGTCTCCTCGTTGTGTGAACTGTCAGGGTGACCATGCCGCATCCTCCCGCGACTGTCCTGTCTATAAGGAAGAACGCTGTATCCAAGAAATTCGGGTCAAAGAGAAAGTGTCCACCTCGGCTGCTCGCAAGGTATTGGCTAGTAGGAAGCCCACGCTGCTCCCATCGGGGAAATACAGTACTGTCCTCGCCTCCCCTCGGACTACCAGGGAGGTGGCAACCCAGACATGCGATCTGACCTTCAACACCACGGTCGTCCGTTCGGCCAGTGCTAAGATCGCGAGGTCGACGTCTCCTCTTCCTCCCATCACCCCACAGACACCAGCCCCTTCATCAGCTTCTGCTAAGACGAACACCCAGAAGTCAGATGCACGGGCCTTCAAGAAGGAACCATCCCGTGCAGACTTCCTATGTACCTCGACCTCCCAGCCTTCGACCGGTACTTCCACCAAACGTCCTTCCAAGAAGGCTTATAGGAAGCACAGTTCTCCTTCTCCTTCTCCGCCACGGCGCATTTCTTCTCCTGCGCCACCCAGCGCTTGCCGCCCCAGGCCGTCATCCGTTTCGCCTGGCCGCACCGCTGGTAGCCGAACATCTGGCCGTTCACCGGCGGAGGAAGCTCCCCATCCCGGCCATACTCCCAAGATGGCCGATGAACCTATAGACCCAATGGACGATGACTGTCCGCCTACTGATAGCGGCGGCGGTGCTCGCTCGAAGCCAGGCCCTCAGCGGCCTTCGAGGTGACCCCTTCTTTCATTTTCCTTTCTTCTTACGATGGCACTTATTCACTGGAATATTCGCAGCATTCGCTCCAACCGAGAGGACCTGAAGTTGCTGCTCCGCTTGCACCGTCCGCTCGTCGTAGCCCTCCAGGAAACGAAGCTACGCCCATGCGATCACATTGCCTTGGCACACTACACCTCTGTGCGTTTTGACCTACCCCCTGTGGTAGGTATCCCAGCTCATGGAGGGGTTATGTTGCTGGTCCGGGATGATATTTACTACGATCCCATCACGTTGCACACCGGCCTGCAGGCAGTTGCCATCAGCATTACTCTCCCCACTTTTACATTTTCTATTTGTACCGTTTACACTCCATCGTCATCTGCCGTTACCAGGGCAGGCATGATGCAACTTAGTGCTCAGCTACCTGCACCATTTTTGTTAACTGGAGACTTCAATGCCCACCATCCCCTTTGGGGCTCTCCAGCATCCTGCCCGAGGGGCTCCCTGTTAGCAGACCTTTTCAACCAGCTCACTCTTGTCTGCCTCAATACTGGCGCCCCTACTTTTCTTTCGGACACATCTCACACCTATTCCCATTTAGACCTCTCTATATGTACTCCCCAACTTGCACGCCGGTTTGAGTGGTATGCACTTTCTGATACATATTCGAGCGACCACTTCCCGTGTGTTATCCATCTCCTGCAGCTTACCCCCTCTCCGTGCTCCTCTAGTTGGACCATCTCCAAGGCAGACTGGGGGCTCTTCTCTTCCAGGGCGACCTTTCAGGATCAAACCTTCACAAGCTGCGATCGTCAGGTCGCACACCTCACGGACGTAATTCTCGCTGCTGCTGAATATTCCATCCCTCACCCTACTTCTTCTCCACGTCGCGTACCAGTCCCCTGGTGGACCGCAGCATGTAGAGACGCTTTACGTGCTCGTCGACGTGCTTTACGCACCTTTAAACGCCACCCTACAGTGGCGAATTGTATCAATTATAAACGATTACGTGCTCAGTGTCGTCGTATTATTAAATAAAGCAAGAAAGCCAGCAGGGCTGCTTTCACAAGCACCTTCAACAGTTTTACTCCTTCTGTTGTCTGGGGTAGCCTGCGCCGGCTATCTGGCACTAAGGTCCACTCACCAGTTTCTGGCTTGACGGTCGCGAATGACGTCCTTGTGGCCCCTGAGGATGTCTCCAATGTCTTCGGCCGCTTTTTCGCAGAGGTTTCGAGCTCCGCTCATTACCACCCTGCCTTCCTCCCCCGCAAACAGGCAGAGGAGGCTAGGCCACCTAACTTCCGCTCCTCGTATCGTGAAAGTTATAATGCCCCATTCACCATGCGGGAACTCGAAAACGCACTTGGCCGATCACGGTCCTCCGCTCCAGGGCCTGATTCTATTCATATTCAGATGCTGAAGAACCCTTCTCCTGCGGGTAAAGGTTTTCTTCTTCGTACATACAATCGCATCTGGATTGAGGGACATGTTCCCGCATGCTGGCGCGAGTCTATTGTTGTCCCGATTCCTAAGCCGGGGAAGGACAAGCACTTGCCTTCCAGTTATCGACCCATCTCGCTTACCAGCTGTGTCTGTAACGTGATGGAGCGAATGGTTAACTCTCGATTGGTTTGGCTGCTCGAGTCTCGACGCCTACTTACCAATGTACAATGTGGATTTCGTAGGCGCCGCTCTGCTGTTGACCATCTGGTTACCTTGTTGACCTTCATTATGAATAACTTCTTGCGGAAGCGCCCGACCGCGGCTGTGTTCTTCGATTTGGAGAAGGCTTACGACACCTGTTGGAGGGCGGGCATTCTCCGCACCATGCATACATGGGGCCTTCGCGGTCGCCTCCCTCTTTTTATTCGTTCCTTTTTAATGGATCGACAGTTCAGGGTACGTGTGGGTTCTGTCCTGTCAGACACCTTTCGCCAGGAGAATGGGGTGCCACAGGGCTCAGTTTTGAGCGTCGCTCTCTTCGCCATCGCGATCAATCCAATAATGGATTGCCTCCCAGCTGATGTATCAGGCTCCCTTTTCGTGGAAGATTTTACCATCTATTGCAGCGCGCAGTGTACACGTGTCCTGGAGCGCTGTCTTCAGCGTTCTCTTGACCGTCTTTACTCCTGGAGTGTCGCCAATGGCTTCCGTTTTTCTGCCGAGAAGACGGCCTGTATTAACTTCTGGTGCTACAAAGAGTTTCTCCCACCGTCCTTACGACTCGGTCCCGTTGCTCTCCCAATCGTGGAGACAACCAAATTTTTAGGTCTTACATTTGACAGGAAACTTAGCTGGTCTCCACATGTGTCATATTTGGCTGCCCATTGTACCCGTTCTTTAAATGTCCTCCGTGTTCTCAGTGGTATGTCGTGGGGAGCGGATCGAACCGTCCTACTTCGTCTATATCGGTCGATCGTCCGCTCCAAGCTGGATTATGGGAGCTTCGTATACTCCTCTGCACGGCCATCCATCTTACGCCGCCTCAACTCCATACAACATCGGGGTTTACGACTTGCGATCGGAGCGTTTTATACTAGTCCCGTAGAGAGTCTTCATGCTGACGCTGGCGAATTGCCACTCACCTACCGGCGCGATATACTGCTTTGTCGGTATGCCTGTCGGCTACTGTCAATGCCCGACCACCCGTCTTATCGTTCCTTTTTTGACGACTCTCTCGACCGTCAATACGGGTTGTATGTCTCTGCCCTGCTACCCCCTGGAGTTCGCTTTCGTCGCCTCCTTCAACACCTTAATTTTTCACTCCCTACAACCTTTCGAGTGGGCGAGAGCCACACGCCACGTTGGCTCCAGGCTCAGGTCCGCGTTCACCTTGACCTCAGCTCGCTCCGAAGAGAGGTTACCCCCGGTTCGGTCTACCACTCCCGTTTTGTGGAACTTCGTTCGAAGTTCATCAATAAGGACCTTCATTTATACAGATGCCTCTAAGACCAATGACGGGGTCGGGTGTTCTTTTATTGTCGGGGCACAAAGTTTCACATACCGGCTCCATGGCCATTGTTCGGTCTTCACAGCTGAGCTCTTTGCCCTCTACCAGGCTGTTCTTTACATCTGCCGCCACCGACATTCTGCTTATGTCATCTGCTCCGATTCCCTGAGCGCCATCCAGAGCCTCAGTGATCCGTATCCAGTTCACCCTTTCGTGCACCGGATCCAACGCTCTCTTCGGCAGCTGGTGGACGTCGGTTCTCCGGTTAGCTTTATGTGGGTCCCTGGCCATGTCGGTATCCCTGGGAACGAAGCTGCAGATGCCGCGGCGAAGGCTGCGGTCCTCCAGCCTCGGACAGCTTCTTGTTGTGTCCCTTCATCCGATTGTAGCAGGGTTATTTGTCGGCGCATTTTATCGCTGTGGCATGCCGATTGGGCTGCACTTACAGACAACAAGCTTCGGGCCTTAAAACCTCTTCCCGTGGATTGGACGTCCTCCTCACGTCCTCCTCACGCCCTTCTCGGCGGGAGGAGGTAGTTTTGGCCCGGTTAAGAATTGGACACTGCCGGTTCAGCCATCGCCATCTGCTGACGGCTGCGCCGGCGCCGTTCTGCCCATGTGGGAAATTGCTGACGGTCCGCCACATTTTAATATCCTGTCCGGATTTTAACACACTGCGTCTAGATCTTAACCTGCCATGTACTTTAGATGCCATTTTAGCGGATGACCCACGAGCAGCTGCTCGTGTTCTTCGTTTTATCAATTTGACAAACCTCTCTCAGGACATTTGATGATGCTGTTTTTTTAATCCTATGCCTGTCAGTCTGTCTTTTATCGTGTTTTCCCTTTTAGTTGTTGTTTTAAACTTGTGCCTCGCGGTGTATTCTTAACGTAGTCAGGGCGCTAATGACCATTGAAGTTGTGCGCCGTAAAACCACAAAAAAAAAATCGCGCTCGTGAGAATGTAAGTTGCTGACAGCATAGCTGACAGTACAGCTGCATCCGGTTTCAACTGACTTGGCGGTAGTACTGACATCCGCACCCACGCATGTCAGTGCTACTGCACTACGCTGCGGGCGGAACTAAGCCTTACGAATGGCGGGTTCCGTGATTGTTTTATAATACTAATGGTGGTTGCTACTGTAATATGTTTTTAATATCTTAGACAAGGACGTAGATGGCTTGTCAAGTAACCCTTTACAAGTCATAGAACTTTTACTTCCTCCTTCTTTACTACTCCCACTTAATACATACATAAAGCATTCCCAATTTTGCTGTCACGACAGATTAAACCTTAATTTCAATAGTGGTAGTGTTTAATGAAAGTAATAACCTCCTATTTAGTATGGATATGTCAGTTACTTCCTGCTATCATAGGATACGGTACTGTGGTCCCACGCCTCAGGAATTCGGAGAGGCCGATGTCGTTTCTTTACTTCTTCAGCTGGAGGCAACGCAGATGGCCAGGCCTGGTCCTGGTGGGGGGTGGCGAGGGTGGCGTAGAACTGATTAGGTCTTTGTATGTAGGTGGTGGGGTACCCTCCTTGCTGTGACAAGTGAAGTTTTCTTGGCGGTCACAATATTGTTTCCAAAGTTAGCATATAATGCTCACAACAGTTACTCAGGGCCTCTAATAACTTCAATCGCTAGAGCACACGAAACTATCAGGTTCCAATTATTTTACTTAAACTCTGTTCCCCTGAAATTTAGGTAACTGGCAGATGTTAGACTTCTAAATAAACTGTATTTTGCGATGGCATTCCAAACCCAACTCCTTGGCTTACAGTTTCCCACGCAGCGGTCATTTAGAGAACAGATACCATGCAAGGACCAGCTTCCTTGACGCCATATAGATACGTTTATTAACCGTGATGGTAATACGACATAGCCGGAGATCGATCTGAAATTCAAACGTTTTGTAATCCTGATGGTGTAGACTATGGGTACAAGGAAAAACTTCTGTCAAGATTTTCTTTCTTACTAAGAACTCAGACAACACAAATCTATTCTCATCTTTAGATGAGAATATTAAAATCTGTAGGGCAATATTAAGCTGGTGAACTTATTTTTATAACTATCCTTTTAGGTTCGCTGTTTAAACTGCAACGTACGAATGTACGAAGGTTTAGTGTGGCTGAGGCGTGTGGCCTGCAGGGCGAAGGACAGGCAGTGAGGAGGGGCGAGGGGAAGCAAAAAGACACTTTTACTTCACCCTAACAATAAAAGCACTTGACATGTTTGCCTCATTCAAGCCATCATGTTTCATTCATGTGTTTCATTAATATTATTTTGTCTTGATTTATGTTTATAAGTTTTATGATTCTTGTATACACATAATATTGTTGACGTGTGTAAGTCCCTTTGCAACCACTAGGAGGTCTTTAGAGTCTCTACACCCTCCCATAGGTTAACACCCCTGCCATCTTCTGTGAGGGCAATTCTTAATCAAGTGATGTGTACTTTGTTTTGTAAACCACAATTTTTTTCATTTAAATAATTAAATTGAGCAAATTCACGTACGTTCTCCACTCCCTCGGAAGAGGAAGAAGGTAAAGGATGAGCCAGAGAGTAGGGGATTTTACTTTACTATATGAGCTTCCAAACGTAATTTCATTTTTTCATTACGGCCAAGCCACTGCTGGCAGTGTCGGCTGCCTGTACATTCTTTCGTCCCACAGTGTAGCAACAGGAAGTCAGCACCGAGGAAGGCCACCTTGGAGCCGCGCCTCCCTCACGTGTTGACGAGGTAACGCCACCCCAGGTGTTGCTTAGCAGGCGACGCTCTGCAAAATTCCATCCTACCTGCAGGGTTTTCTCGGTCCCAGTGAATCAGGGAGGAGGAAGCCGCGTAGTGCGTCGAATATACCCAGCCGCCCGTCGCCGGGCCGGCTCTTTTGGATGTGTGACCTGTGGCAGTGAACATTTCCCACTTCTCCCGGTGCTGCGGCGCCGGAGACTTAGTTTCTTCGCAGCTGGCATGCCGCTCAGACTGGCCCGATTGACCGACCCAACTTTCGTTAGCTTCACGAACTACACTCCTGGAAATTGAAATAAGAACACCGTGAATTCATTGTCCTAGGAAGGGAAAACTTTATTGACACATTCCTGGGGTCAGATACATCACATGATCACACTGACAGAACCACAGGCACATAGACACAGGCAACAGAGCATGCACAATGTCGGTACTAGTACAGTGTATATCCACCTTTCGCAGCAATGCAGGCTGCTATTCTCCCATGGAGACGATCGTAGAGATGCTGGATGTAGTCCTGTGGAACGGCTTGCCATGCCATTTCCACCTGGCGCCTCAGTTGGACCAGCGTTCGTGCTGGACGTGCAGACCGCGTGAGACGACGCTTCATCCAGTCCCAAACATGCTCAATGGGGGACAGATCCGGAGATCTTGCTGGCCAGGGTAGTTGACTTACACCTTCTAGAGCACGTTGGGTGGCACGGGATACATGCGGACGTGCATTGTCCTGTTGGAACAGCAAGTTCCCTTGCCGGTCTAGGAATGGTAGAACGATGGGTTCGATGACGGTTTGGATGTACCGTGCACTATTCAGTGTCCCCTCGACGATCACCAGTGGTGTACGGCCAGTGTAGGAGATCGCTCCCCACACCATGATGCCGGGTGTTGGCCCTGTGTGCCTCGGTCGTATGCAGTCCTGATTGTGGCGCTCACCTGCACGGCGCCAAACACGCATACGACCATCATTGGCACCAAGGCAGAAGCGACTCTCATCGCTGAAGACGACACGTCTCCATTCGTCCCTCCATTCACGCCTGTCGCGACACCACTGGAGGCGGGCTGCACGATGTTGGGGCGTGAGCGGAAGACGGCCTAACGGTGTGCGGGACCGTAGCCCAGCTTCATGGAGACGGTTGCGAATGGTCCTCGCCGATACCCCAGGAGCAACAGTGTCCCTAATTTGCTGGGAAGTGGCGGTGCGGTCCCCTACGGCACTGTGTAGGATCCTACGGTCTTGGCGTGCATCCGTGCGTCGCTGCGGTCCGGTCCCAGGTCGACGGCCACGTGCACCTTCCGCCGACCCCTGGCGACAACATCGATGTACTGTGGAGACCTCACGCCCCACGTGTTGAGCAATTCGGCGGTACGTCCACCCGGCCTCCCGCATGCCCACTATACGCCCTCGCTGAAAGTCCATCAACTGCACATACGGTTCACGTCCACGCTGTCGCGGCATGCTACCAGTGTTAAAGACTGCGATGGAGCTCCGTATGCCACGGCAAACTGGCTGACACTGACGGCGGCGGTGCACAAATGCTGCGCAGCTAGCGCCATTCGACGGCCAACACCGCGGTTCCTGGTGTGTCCGCTGTGCCGTGCGTGTGATCATTGCTTGTACAGCCCTCTCGCAGTGTCCGGAGCAAGTATGGTGGGTCTGACACACCGGTGTCAATGAGTTCTTTTTTCCATTTCCAGGAGTGTATGTTTCCCCAAACTCTACGCTCTGGCTCACCCTCACCTCCCTAGACCTATGCGACCCCTCTTTAACATGATTTTGCCAAAATGGCCTTTATCTAAAAATTATCCTATTCATTCCATAATGCTCACCGCATGCCCATACGCCCATCCTGTACACATACATCATCATGTGACACCTAGCTTTGAAAGTACAGATTTGTTCGTCAATTGACACACGCTCACTCATTGCAGTTGAAAGACTTTTTAACTCACATGATCAACTACAGACATAATTTTGTACATTTTGCTATGATACAGACTCTGAGAATCTAGTCGCTTCGTATTGTTGTTAAAATGCAAAGTAGTCTTCAGAGTCCGAAAGTGCCTCTGAGACGTTGTCTGTTTTGCTAGGTCAACACCGGTACGATCAATCCGGAGATCATGAACAACAATAGCAGGAGCCAAAGAGCGTAGACCTATAAATTTTTTACTGCCATGCGCATTGACATTAAATTTTTAACTTTTTCTTAGTGCTGTGAAGATCAGTTTCTTCTATAATCTTTGGCATTAATTTATTAATAAAGAAATATTTAAAAAGCTGATGAGTCGTGAACAGCTCTAACATTGATTGGGGCGCTGTAATACTTACTTTGAATATTTAAAAAAATCATTTACAAATGAAGCATTTTTCTCAAATGATTCGAGTCTTCTATATTTTTTGGGTGTTTTAAAGAAGCTTGTAATACTGTTATATCAGCAAGTAGTTCATTACTAAAATCCTTCAAAAAATATTTTCTTTACATGGAGTCCCTATAGTGGTCTTAAGTTTGATGTCACTGTCTGCAAATTCCAGATCATTTACGCTTATAGAAGAATCTTCATCTGAACAATCAATTTAACTCACCTCCACAGCCAGACAAGTTTTAGGAACATTAGTTCTTCATAATTTGTCACTTTACGTCATCCATTACCAATATACGATACTGACTCCAAAACACTCGAACAAGCACAAGTAACTGGCTGAAAACTGAATGAAGGAAACACTAATCTGTTAGCGTACTGATTGCGGTTGAGAGTATTAGCACGCACCATTGCATGTATGGAATCAAAACTAATTCGCGTAGCACTTAATGTATTTATTAACAGAACGGTGTACTCTCCACAGTTTGCAGAAACATTGTATTTTATACATTTATGTGTTCTTCCTTCAGCTATCAATAGAGCAATATATGCCTGACAGAAAGTACTACACAGAGCAGCAAGTACTCTCCCGTCATAATCCCAATAGCGCGTTATAATGACAGATTCTTTTCAGTTACCCTCATAAAGCAATTTTCCCATCTGCAAAATACTGTGCTCCTTCTTGCGCATCTCCAAAGCAGCACAGTAAAGTGTTAAATGCAGTAAATCACGTTACTGCAAAGGTTTTCTTTTCATGTTGCTGGACAAAACCACACACGGATAGGTGCAGAAATAGAGATTCAGTATTTCCCCACCAATCCAAGAACTTCGAGACTCTGTTAGTAAAAAGTAGAGAAAATTTAAGTTGGTTGTCTTAAAATTTCAGAGTTTTATGTAGTCTTCCCCCACTTGCGTAAAACGCATAGAACGTCGATACAACCATGTGCAAATGTCAGAAACGTCTTTCTTTGGGATATTAAACTCTCGAATCACGTTCTCACCTTCTCTGGTATTTGTAGACCGTCAGAGAGCATCTGCACAGTGATTTATCCGCATTTTTCATTTCACTCAAGTCGCTGAATGCGTCCACAGGTCGTTTCCTGTTCGGGAGTCAAAGTGTGCAGGACAGATATGGCACATACTTTTCTTCTTTTCAAAACATTGTGAAAAATGTCTTGAACGCTTGATTTAAAGATGTTCAGTTCTTTGCTGCACTGCGATTTCCAACACGACAACTTTGACAAATTCAAATGGCTCTCAACACTATGGGACTTAACATCTGAGGTCATTTGTCCCCTAGAACTTAGAACTACTTAAACGTAACTAAACTAAGGACATCACACACATCCAAGCCCGAGGCAGGGTTTGAACCTGCGACCGTAGCGATCGCGCGGTTTCAGACTGAAGCACCTAGAACCGCTCGGCCACAACGGCCGGCCAGCTTTGACACCTTAGGGTCCCACGTCCACTACAGGAAACTCATTGCTCACAACAGATTGCCAGTTCAAGCTACCACCGTGGTTGCTGTGCTGATGTCGCTTATGCACCACAAATAAAATCAGTTCCCGTACATTTTAGGACAGTATAGAAGACAATCTGGCTTGGAGCTGCGCTACGAAAATGTAAATCGAGAAATCTGGTCTCACGTTATTAACAGATGTCACTCGTAACACAGAAATATTTATATTGGTAAACGAAATAAGAGTCGATTTAATTATGGACGTATTCATACACTGAAATACAAGAGATATATTAGCATAACGTTTCTTTCTTTGTACTGAGTCTGTCGCTGTGCACGATGTAGGTGACCACTTTTTGCTTCAATAATGTTCTGTTCCTTGTTCTATAGTCTCCGATAAGTCTTAGTATTCTAAATCTTCCCTGCAGTTTGCCAATTTCAACTGGAACTCGCAGTGTCCTGCGCTGGCTGTTCATTGGCGCCGACCTGTAGCAGCAGCTAGTGACCCGCAGCACCTGCTATTGGTAAACTCCCACCCTGCTCGGTCAAGTGTAAAGTCGTGCTGCCGAGCTTCGCCCAAAAGTTGGAGCTCATTGGAGTGGCGCCAACTTCTCTTGTTCCCGATCCAAGTGCTACTGGCTGCGTAAATACAAAAGCCACTTTAGCCGCCACACTTCCTCCTTTCTCCGAGGAAAATATCCTCAATCCGTAATAATATTCCGGCAGAATAGCGACCTGAATCTCTTAAGAGTAACGTTGTGCCAGTTCCTTCATTTCTTCTATCGACGCAACTGCGATGGGGCAGCTCGATATCTCTCGACGAATCCCAGTTACAGCTAAAAGCTAACGATTGTTTGGCTCTTAATTCCAACGTAAAAAAAAAATACCGCAAAAAAATTCCGGGGATGCTGATCGCAGCCACCATTAACGATTTTGACAGTCGATGCAGTAGAGCAGTTCGTGCTCTTTCCTTTTACGCTTAAGCAGTTAATTGTGAGTTCTAATATTGACACATCAAAAAAGTTTTTCATCACCTCGGTTCCGAGACTTCCGTAACCTGTACAGAAAACTGGAAAAGACATCAACATGCTGGCCGCTGTGGCCGAGCGGTCCTAGGCGCATCAGTCAGGAACCGCGCTGCTGCTACGGTCGCTGGTTCGAATCCTGCCTTGGACATAGATGTGTGTGATGTCCTTAGGGTAGTTAGGTTTAAGTAGTTATACGCCTAGGGGACCGATGACCTCTGATGTTAAGTCCCATAGTGCTTAGAGCCATTTGAACAATTTTTTAGATCAACATAAACATCATTTCCACTCTTTTTATTGCTCATGAAAGCACACATTGCATGTTGTACCGCCATACAGCGAGACCTTCAGAGGTGGTGGTCCAGATTGCGGTACACACCAGTACCTCTTATACCCTGTAGCACGTCCTCTTGCATCGATGCATGCCTGTATTCGTCGTGACATACTGTCCACAAGTTCATCAATACACTGTTGGTCAAGATCGTCCCACTCCACAACGTCGATTCAGCGTAGATCCCTCAGAGTGGTAGCTTGGTCATGTCATCCATAAACAGCTGTTTGGAATCTATTCCAGGCGTGGTCGGTAGACTTCATAACTGGTGAACATGGTGTCCACTCAAGTCGAGCGATGACGTTATCCTGAAGGAAGTCATTCACAAGATTGTGCAAGATGGGGGCGCGAATTGTCGTCCATGAAGACGAATACTTCGCCATAATGCTGCCAATATGGTGCCACTGTCGGTCGGAGGATGGCATTCACGTATCGTACACCGGTTACGGCACCTTTCATGACCGCCAGCGGCGTACGTCGGCCCCACATAATGCCACCCTAAAACAGCAGGAAACCTCCACCTTGCTGCACTCGCTGGAAAGTGCGTCTAAATCGTTCAGCCTGACCGGGTTGCCTCCAAACACGTCTCCGACGATTGTCTAGGTGAAGGCATATGCGACACTCATCGGTGCAGAGAACATGATGCCAATCCTGAGCGGTCCATTCGGCATATTGTTGGGCCAGTCTGTACCATTCTGCATCGTGTCGTGGTTGCAAAGATGCACGTCGCCATTTACGTCGGGAGAGAAGTTGCGCATCATGCTGCATACGGCGTATAGTTTCACTAGTAACGCGACGTCCTGTGGCTGCACGAAAAGCATTATTCAACATGGTGGCGTTGCTGTCAGGCTTCCTCCGAGCCATAATCCGTAGGTAGTGGTCATCCACTGCAGTAGTAGTCCTTGGGCGGTCTGAACGAGGTATGTCATCGACAGTCCCGGTTCTCTGCATCTCCTCCATGAACGAACAACATCGCTTTGTATATATGGTTCTCGGGCGAGACGTCGGAAGTCATAGTGAAAACTCCACAATATTTCATCAGCGCAACTGGCCGATATCTTCAGGTGCGACGAACGCACTGCTAAGGCAGGACCAGAGCCCCCTATTTATGCCAGTCTTAGGCAGGAAGTGCGCATGCGTAGAGGCGCCAAATTCGATGGCCAATAGCGACGATATCAACCGATAGCTGGAAGGACAGCAACGCCACCTACAGGATGAAGAACCAAAGGCTTCGGCGCACGCGCCGAGGCTGCCGCCGCTGCTCTGCGCTGCCATCGGCCGCCCCAGCGACCTCTGTCGGAAGCCGCAAGCAAAAATGCGCGTCCGCGTAGGCGCCTTGATTATCCTCCCGTTGTCAACAGGATATTTATGTTGCTGGCGAATCGTCATCCGTCGTATGACCTATAGTACTCCTCTCTGCTCGAAGCGACTTCAATGTGGCCAGTGCTGGATCCCAAGCTGTACTAAGCTGAAAGCCCGTGTCTCTGTTTACAAGATTCGTCGAGCAACGTATTTCCACTGCTTCCTTAAAACACTGTCCCAGTACGAACTCGTCGATGCGAGAATTTTGGCATGTTGATAATTCATAGAATGGCCTGTACTGAGACAATGCTCGCCCACTGTAAACTTTTCTGGTTGCTCCAGACGAGTGTAGCGTCGGTGTTCAGTACATCTCTCTTCTACAGTGCGACAAGTTTGTCCGACGTACGACATGCCGCAGCTACAAGGAATCTCTTAAGCTCCGAATCTTCTTAGGCCAAGGCTGTCCTTAGATGAGCCCAAGAGAGCTCTGAGTTTTGCCGGCGGACGAAAGACACATTTAACTTTATGCCGCAAGCAACACAACATCGCTTTGGTTCACTCCGAGACGCCTGGACACTTCCCTTGTTAAGAGCCCTTCCTGGCGCAAAGTAACAATGCGGACGAGATCGAACCGCGGTATTGACCGTCCAGGCATTGTTGAACTACAAGCAACACGATCCGTGTACGTCCTTCCTGGTGCAATGACTGGAAATGATCGGCTGTCGGACCCAGTCCGTCCAGCAGGCGCTGCTCATGGATGGTTGTTTACAACATTGTGTAGGTTTAGTGACATCTCTGAACAGACAAAGCGACTATGTCGGTGATACAATATACACAGTCAACGACAATCTTCAGGTGTTCTGGGAACCAGGGCGATGCAAAACTTTTTTTTTTAGGGTGTAGATTCCTTGTGAAACAGGCCCCTTTTGAAAACAGAAAGTAGATAAAGAATATAGTTTGTGATGTTCTGTTCGTATGTTGTCCTGACACCCGCACACTTTGATGTGGTATGTGATACAGTTTAAGGATATCGGATTTTCTGAAATCTTCGTTACAAACTTCTAGGACAAGTAGAGGAGAGTGAGTGCATAATATTCTGAATAGGAATCCATGCCCAGAAATGTACCGTTTCCGTGCTACGACTTGAAAACATGTTGGCAAAAGGACCAGTGTTACGAACAATTTACCAGGTGTGTCCCAGTGCATCACTTTGTTCTCAGTTCTACTCATTAATAGCAAAAGAAATTTTTCGTGAATTCGGTGACGGGTTCTCTTCTGTGCGATGCTGTATAGCCTCTTCCACTCTGAGCGTGCAGCGTCTGCTTGGAGCACCACAGTCACGCCTGTTGGCGATGAAGGTACCCCTTCCCTTTTTTAAGCTGTGTTCAATTGTGGTGAAAAGGTTATGGGATGGAGTCGGACCTTGTGGAGAACGATCCTCATAAAGGCGACGAGCAGTCCTTCTGTTACCGTGAGCGTCACCCTCCAGAAGGATCACATCGGTGTATTCTGCAAACGCATACTTATCGATGTTGCCCTAACAGACATGTGCATTATGCTCGAACGATATCAGAGAGGCAGGATAGACATCACATGACTAGCGTATTCCATGTATGCACCCTCCACCATGACTACATATTTCACACAACCTAGCAAACGTGCTTCCAAACGGCTGTAGTACGGAAACGGTACGTTTCTGGACCTGGGTACTTATGCAAAATTATGTGTACTCATTCCTCTCTAAAAGTTCTTGAAGTTCGTAACGGAAATTTCCTAGCACCCTGTACGTCTTTAATTTCATAAATATATACAATTTCGCCTCATTGAGGAATTAAATGGTAAGTAAAGGAAAATTCTTCCTTGTGGTCTGTTTCAAAAACTGTCGTAGAATTCAGTTGTTACTGATTTTCTCCGTTGCCCGGTTCGCAGCTCAAGGGCTAGTAGTTTGCATCGCTGTCTTCAGATCTCGGGTTCCCGGGTTCGATTAAGACCAGGTCGGAGATTTTCTTCGCGGGGCACGTAGGTACTTGTGATGTCGTAATCATTTCACCTCATCTGTATCAGTATCTATGTCGCCAAACTGGCATCAAATTTGAAGACTATACCGCCCAATAATACCATCAACTGTGTTGATACGTACGTATCGATCGTACCACTGAATCGGCCGTGTAGTTGTATAGATGCGGCTAAAGTCAAGGGCCGTACTCGCTCCGGTCATAGGAGAAGCCGTCTGCCCTTGCGGTTGAACAGTGAGATGTGGGCCGTTAATCGGGAGTGTTTACCTGTAAGGAGATTCGACGGAATCACGGTGCGGTGGATGCCGCCGCTCCTCGGCATTGGGAATTTGGCAGTTGTTGTGATGTACCGGAGAGCGGCGAAAGCGGGCCAGGGGGATACCTGTGTTCGACCAGCAGTGCACCACGAATGTTTTGATTATTTCCAAGGGTAAAGTTTTGGGGTATTCTCCTGGACGACAAGTACGTAAAGCTGAAAGCTTTGTTGTGTGCTGTCCTTAGCGTAAGTTAGTTTAAGTTAGAGTAAATAGTGTGTAAGCCTAGGGATCGATGACTTCAGCTCTTTGGTCCCATAGGAACTTACCACAAATTTCATAAAATTTAAATGGTTAAATTTTAAAAGAAACAAGCAGTTGTGCAGCTCAATGTGTTTGTTGATTTCAAACTGAAATTATCTTTAGTCTTGTTACTTGTAATAGCGCTTAACGAATATTGCCTATTAATCGACAGTTAAAAGTGGCTAGTGCCTGAGTTCGCACAACCACATTGTGCTACAGATTTGAGCATCCTTGTGGAAAATTTCTAGGCGGGCTAATGCCAAATATTTAAGTCATTTACAGTCTGTATCTAAAAATGTGTGTGTTGTAATTTGTACTGGTTCTGTGGTGGTCATGAGTCTTCTAATTTTAAAAGTGTTTGACGTCAGGTCATTTTCGAAAACTTGCTCAATTTGAGATTTAAATCTTAGGTAGTTAATTCCCAAGGTCTATTATCCGTGTTCATGCAATTTTGGTGTAAAAATTTTGTCGTAAGCAACTTGTCTTTAAAGTTCGTATGTTTTGCTGAAGGGGCTAATGTCCATATTTTGTACCCCACAGATTTTGCTCAGTAACATAATAAATTTTAATGTGGCTACTGTTTGGCGTTGTGAAACATTGGAGGGCATACTTATTATCTTTTCGTGTGCACTATTGCCTGTAGGTTTTATCTTAGATTGGAGATAATACAGAGGGAGGCCACTTCGCAAATCTGAAGCTATACCCATTGGCATAACGTCAAGATGTCGTTGTATTATGTTGTTATCTTCTTTTGTTTTTTTTCTTTCTTTTAATACGTGTGCTAGTGTCTCGAAGTAATTAAAGAAAACTTGCTGGTTTTGTTTAGAATCCTCTAAGTGGCTAGTACCGCCTAACGGTAATGTTAACTTTCATTTTGAGTGAACAAATTTTGAGTGAAATCCTGGTATAATTAATCCTGTTATATGCTCTAAGTACCAATGTATGTTCCTTAGATGATGTTAATAAGTGATTTGCAGAACTGTCGTCCAAGCTATCCCGCTCTAAACGCTTTAAAGTGGTCGTTAGCTTCAAAGTAATTCCATCTGTCTTCACCAATCATGTACCACCCCTCCACCTTATACAACTTTTCATTGTTCAGTTGAACAGACAACGAGCGGTAATGGTTAACCACACACTAAATCAGAACGAAAATCGTTGATTCCTCTGTTGACATTGCACTTGATGTTGGTAACTTTGACATTTAATATGCCACAAGAGTATTTCCCAGCTAATTTAACTCAGTATTTTTCAATGTTATACACTTTTATTGTTCATTATTATTTAAGAAACATCAAAAGATTAATTTGTAAATTTACGTCGTCGAAGTACTACACAACCAGAGATATACCTCTAACTTCTGGCAGTTTTCAAAAGTAAATAACTTCTTCTCTGATATAACTTGTGCTTTACATTCGCAAAATGTGTCACAGCAAAGTAATATAGCTTGATGAAACTTGGACCATATATAGTGAGAACTGCTACAGTGTAATACAGACATTCTTGTTCGAAAACAGTAATTATAATGAAGCTAGCACGATTTATGATGGACCCATGGGCATTACAGAAGGTGAGACATGATTCTTGAAAGGGCGTGTGATCACCACACGCGCTCTGGAAAGCGCTCCCACAAGGTCGGTAAGAATTCTTGTGGTAGGGAACTGGATTTTTCCAGCAGCTTTGTTACAACTGCAACGTGGCCGTTGGAGCTTGTACGCGTGCTGAAATGCGTCTCCCAACGCATCCCACACGTTTTCTACGGGAGTTAAGTCGGGAGAAGTGTAGTTCAATCCATTCGCGGAATATCCTCTCGCTCTAAAAACTCCGCCGCATGCTCTGTTCGATGCGGTCGCATATTATCGCTCATAAAAATGAATTAACGGTCGAATGTACCCCAGAAAAGACTCACTTGGGGAAGACTGCGAAGTCACAATAACGTTGAATGATGAGTGAACGGTGACTGAAAGGTTTGGAAGTCAGCACGTCTAAGCCAAGCCAAGAACCCGTGGTATAGGGCAGTCTGCCTTCGACGATATGGAGGCCGCTCCGGCGGCGCGCCATTACCAGTAGAGTGACCTTGTTTAGATCCGTGAGGCGTCACACAGCGGTTTATTAAGCATCACATATCAAGATTGCTTTTCCTACTGGACGGAGACAATCAAGTGCAATATACAAGATCGAAAGTACATGAAATCGAACGTTGAATGCACCGTGTAGTGAAGCTTGACCCACGGGAATTGATACGACCAAATTGTATGTACTGCCCAGTGTACGTCAGTCATAGACGAAACAGCGTGGGACTAATTCATTAGTCGATCCAACGACAGTTGTCGCTTTTGCGACGCCGACACGAACGTCGGTGTGATTTCAGTTGATCATGCCAGTCTCAGAATAACAACTGTACTTGTATTCAAACTTCCATTGGAAGTTTCTGTGGACATGGTTTTCGAATTATTTCGCCCATATGATATTGTCCCTAATACTGCTACAGAGCAATGGACCAACTTCGAGACGTATTCCATATTCAGTGGCGTACAGTAAATGAAGATTGAGGATAACGAGTCGTATTTATACAGGGTGTCCCATTTTAATCTGTATAGGTCAGTATCTATGGAGCGGCCAAATTATGCAAAAAAGGTCTTTGGAAAATTGTAAAGTTTGAAGGGGGTTATGGAGTGGTTACTTCTAAATGACCTTGAACCCTCTTTTCAAGCTCAAACCAAGGTCAAGTTCATTTTTGCAAATGGTAACCCCTATTTTTTATTCCATATCCGGATTCTACGTGAAAAAAACGCATTATTTGTACGGAACATTTTTTTCCAAAAACCAATGATTTGTTTCCAGGGGGCACCCATTGTAAGTTTCTTAGGTTACCAGTATCTCGCGAACGAAGCGAGATCGGGAAAAATTTTCAATGAAAATCTTGTATGGTTTCTGAACTACACTCCTGGAAATGGAAAAAAGAACACATTGACACCGGTGTGTCAGACCCACCAAACTTGCTCCGGACACTGCGAGAGGGCTGTACAAGCAATGATCACACGCACGGCACAGCGGACACACCAGGAACCGCGGTGTTGGCCGTCGAATGGCGCTAGCTGCGCAGCATTTGTGCACCGCCGCCGTCAGTGTCAGCCAGTTTGCCGTGGCATACGGAGCTCCATCGCAGTCTTTAACACTGGTAGCATGCCGCGACAGCGTGGACGTGAACCGTATGTGCAGTTGACGGACTTTGAGCGAGGGCGTATAGTGGGCATGCGGGAGGCCGGGTGGACGTACCGCCGAATTGCTCAACACGTGGGGCGTGAGGTCTCCACAGTACATCGATGTTGTCGCCAGTGGTCGGCGGAAGGTGCACGTGCCCGTCGACCTGGGACCGGACCGCAGCGACGCACGGATGCACGCCAAGACCATAGGATCCTACGCAGTGCCGTAGGGGACCGCACCGCCACTTCCCAGCAAATTAGGGACACTGTTGCTCCTGGGGTATCGGCGAGGACCATTCGCAACCGTCTCCATGAAGCTGGGCTACGGTCCCGCACACCGTTAGGCCGTCTTCCGCTCACGCCCCAACATCGTGCAGCCCGCTTCCAGTGGTGTCGCGACAGGCGTGAATGGAGGGACGAATGGAGACGTGTCGTCTTCAGCGATGAGAGTCGCTTCTGCCTTGCTGCCAATGATGGTCGTATGCGTGTTTGGCGCCGTGCAGGTGAGCGCCACAATCAGGACTGCATACGACCGAGGCACACAGGGCCAACACCCGGCATCATGGTGTGGGGAGCGATCTCCTACACTGGCCGTACACCACTGGTGATCGTCGAGGGGACACTGAATAGTGCACGGTACATCCAAACCGTCATCGAACCCATCGTTCTACCATTCCTAGACCGGCAACGGAACGTGCTGTTCCAACAGGACAATGCACGTCCGCATGTATCCCGTGCCACCCAACGTGCTCTAGAAGGTGTAAGTCAACTACCCTGGCCAGCAAGATCTCCGGATCTGTCCCCCATTGAGCATGTTTGGGACTGGATGAAGCGTCGTCTCACGCGGTCTGAACGTCCAGCACGAACGCTGGTCCAACTGAGGCGCCAGGTGGAAATGGCATGGCAAGCCGTTCCACAGGACTACATCCAGCATCTCTACGATCGTCTCCATGGTAGAATAGCAGCCTGCATTGCTGCGAAAGGTGGATATACACTGTACTAGTGCCGACATTGTGCATGCTCTGTTGCCTGTGTCTATGTGCCTGTGGTTCTGTCAGTGTGATCATGTGATGTATCTGACCCCAGGAATGTGTCAATAAAGTTTCCCCTTCCTGGGACAATGAATTCACTGTGTTCTTATTTCAATTTCCAGGAGTGTATGTCCATTGGCGAAATTTTCGTGATCTTCAAATGGTCTTGAAATTCTTCGGTAGGATTTAATCTGAAGGCAAATACCGTCGGCATGAGCGGAACACGATGTGCACCACGTGGAGGTTGCCCAGCGGACTTCGAACATAATTAGCGCTGAAAAGCACTGATTAACATGGTTCTCACTGGAAATTTAGGATCTCAGATGCTCAATCAAGTGCCCATTTTGCCTAATGCACATTTGCATTGTCTGTCGGAAACTGGTCTCGACATCATTCAAGCCACCACAATTCTTACTCTCACATCTTCTGGCGTCGGCGGGGGAGTGAAGTACACCTTCTACTTCACAGCTACCCGTAAGAAGAAGTCCAATGTCATTAAGACTGGCGATGTTGGAGGGTATTCGCGAATTGCACTGCCGATGCCAGTCCATCGATTCGGGTAAGTTGCATTAAGATATCTCATGACAGGTAAGTCCTGATGTGCAGGGGTGCCGTCATGTTGAAACATAAGTGCTCTTATTTCTAGGGGGATATTTTCTAATAAAGGAAGCACCTGATTCTGGAGAATATGAAGGTAGCTCAAAACGATTAACGTTTCGCCATAAAGAAAACAGTACCTATCACGTAATCTCTAACAATGCCCATCCAGACATTGATTGGCCAGCGTCTCTGTGTTTGGTGATCTCGTTGTCAGCGAGGGTTTGCTTTCCGCCCAGTAGTGTGCATTATGGAGGTTGACTCCTCCCATGTCGTCGAAGTTTACCTCGTCTGTGAAGAGACTGCGAGCGAAGAAAAATGGATCACGTATTTGCGTATCGGCTCATCGAAAAAATTCCAGACGTCTCTCAGGACCCCCGGGCTCAATTGCTTGGGTGATATGTAAGAGATATGGGTGGAATTTAAAGTATCTTAAAACACGAGATACCGTTGATCGAGGCACGCCATACATTCGCAGAATCTGACGAGTAGAAAGGTGTGGGTTTTCAGCGACGATAGCACCAACTTCCCACGCAATCGCCTCTCTCGGGCAAGTCTTTCGTCTCTGCCTTTTCAAGGTAATTCTTTCAGCTGGTCTTGCCAGAGACCTAATTGTAGCCTTCGTGGAATGACGAGCATCGGGATACCTTTCGGCATACAGTCTTTGCGTGGCTGAATAATTATCACGACAGTCGCCAACAATTTTTAACATTTTCACTATTTCTAGGGGCGTGTAATCAGCCATTTCGGAGAAATTAGAGTCGAAAAATAAATCGCACTGATCACTTTTACTATTATTATTGGTTTTCATAGGTTTTTCCTTCAACGAAACATCCGGGAAGCGTGTTGCAGGACGACTGACTTATTACCGTGTACGCGTCCCGTTTGTTAACTCATGCTCGCTGTTATTTACGCCACAGCGTGAAGCCAAACCATAGAGTATTGAAATGCGCTCTTTCAAAAAATTACTTAGGTGTCTAATGGACGTGTGTCTTTGAAGAGTGTACCTGACGTAAATTTTAAAATAAAGAAATACCACACGATTATCCGTCATTTTCAAATCTGGAGAGAAGCCAGAAACGAAAGACAGGCTCGAGAAAATCGATTGCGCGAAAATTTTTCTCTTATGGGCTCCAAGGTCCGCCCCCCCCCCCCCCCCCCACACACACACACACACAAACACCCGTTGAGTATAATTTTGCCTCTACGGATCTAGAGGATTTGGAAAGATGGAAAGATTTCATTTCACAGGAACTCATTAGAATCTCGAGACACGAGATTGTTCTGAGTCCCACGACGCAAGGTGAAAATTTCCTAAAGCCTTTAACACACATTTTTTCTAAGTCCAAAAGAGAAAAAATTATGAGAGTCACGGAAATCATGAATCATTCTAAGTGAGCACAGCCGAGAGATTTTCAGATTCTCCAAAGGTAAAATTTCTCTGAATCCCCAGTCATGAATTCAAATTCCCCTACAATGACGCTTATCAGTTAGCCTCAAAGTTCAACCCTTCTCTTCTCTGACAGCCACAAGCACAACGCTGGTCTCTTATTCGGCCCCCTCCAAGTGGTGCACATTGGATTCCGTTAATGCCGACGGTATTTGCTTTCAAGTTAATCCCCGCTGAAGAATTTCAAGGCCATTTCAGGCTCAGGAAAATTTCACCAGTGGACAGAGCTCAGAAACCATTCCAGAATTTCATTGAAAATTTTTCCTGATCTCGCTTCGTTTGCGAGACACTGGTAACCTGAGAAAGTTACAGTGGCTGCCTCATAGCGACAGATCGTTGGTTCTTGGAAAATAATGTTCCCTACAAACAATGCATTTTTTTCACTTAGAATACGAAAATGGAATAAACAACAGAAGTTACCATTTGCTAAAATTAACTAGATCTTGGTTTGATCTTGAAAACAAGGTTCAAGGTCATATCGAGGTAACCATTCCACGACCCATTTCGAACCTTAAAACTTTTACTAGAGACTTTTTCTGCAGAATTGTGGCGCTACAGAGATATCTGACGGTGTAGATTAAAAAGGAATACTCTGTATACGATGGTCCACCAAGGACCTGCTTTGTCTGCGCACAGATCACGTCTGAACCGACTGTCTCCAGAGAGGTCTTGTACAGTTACCTCGGGACATCCAGCACCGCAGAATACATTACTGTCTGTTACATACGTGTTCGCAACGACGTCGAGGACATGCATTACAAGCCGTTGACTATAGAGTCTACAAGTATCGCCACCGATCCGACATCACTGACGGCGCAGGTGTCCTTGCTAAGCCATCAGCCGGACGTGGAGGCGCTGCTACGAAAACAACGGTCACCAAGAGCACAAAGTAGGTGACTAACACATAGTGGGAATGATCACGATTCGTTTCCACCTACTGGTAAGCACGAAGTCACACCCGAAGGGTCTGCGCTACAGATCACGGAGGAGCCACAACTTCATCGAGAAGCGATGGAGACAGATATGCAACAGCATGGCATCCCACTTATGAGTATTAGAGAAGGAAGCCTGTCAGCAGCGAGCGTCCACATAAATTATTGGGAATTAAGGCGCAAGAAATGGACGAGACTGACTAGATACAAAAGGTGGCCGTTCTGTCACTGGCCCCCATCGGCAATGAGTCGGGAGGGAACCTCTTCCACGTCAGCCTATGAGGCGGTGTCATGTGGTCTCGGTCAAGAGGGAATGCTTCGTTGTCGGCCGATCCTTTGGCGCGGGACATTCTAAAAGTGTACAGCGTATAAGATGCCCCACGTCTACCGTACTGGTACATTTAACGTCAGTGGTACAAGCAGCTCGATAAAGACCCAAATGCTGTGAAACATGCTGCGGGCTGTGGACTTAGACATAACTTTTCTGCAGGAGGCCCACACTTCATCCCGTGCCCTGCGTTCAAGCGCTGGTTCGGGACTTTGCACTCTCTTCCTTACAGTGTCGTCCAACGACCTGAAAATACTGAGGAACTGTTCTCTCGACAGTGCCCTGATGAGTACAAACTGTATGTGAGTACCTAAATTTGTGGACATTGTACTTGAGCATTTGTTACCTATCATTTTGGCATCCAAGTATCCCTTCAGAATGACAACATGAGTGGTGTGGCCCATACTCTCCTCAATATACGGTGTATTGAGGGTGTAAATGCAGATATTGTGATCGTTAGTACCTTAATATGGACGCACTTCGGTTTGATGGTTGTTTCCTTCATGCGTCTCTCTTTGCTCAGACATGTCATATAATTTATTACCTGATGATTTCTACACGGTCGTAACTGCACCACTAAGTGGACTCGAATGTCAGTATACACTAACCGTTTTGTGTCAACGTGTCCACACTTCGACACTTGACCTGTTGCCCAGGAGAAAATAATCATAATGGCATGTTCTTGCCACATATACTTGGAGGTAATAACCAAACTAAAAACATACTATTCTTTACAGCTATAAATATTAGCCGAGAAATGAAGTAAATAGTTATGTAATGTTGTTCAATACACTGTCATCAGTTACCGATAAAAATACCTGCACTCATACCGCAAAACACCCTGTGTATTTATTTTCACATTTGCCTGAGCACTAGGTTCCAGTACGTCGACATAAGTCTCCCAGGATCTTCATTCCCATCAATTAGCCGACAAATGAAGTAAAAAGTTATGTAATATTGTTCAGTACACTGTCATCAGTTACCGACAAAAATACCTGCACTCATACCGCAAAACACCCTGTGTATTCATTTCCACATTTGCCTGAGCACTAGGTTCCAGTACGTCGATATGAGTATCCCAGGATCTTCATTCCCATCAAAGTGAAGCTGAGGGTGCTGCTCGGAAGCTCTGTGCAGTGCACAAACAATATGACTGGAAGTTCTATATGTAATGGGAAATAGTTATGAAAAGTATATATATCATAAGAATTATCTGTTTGTTTGCATGTTGGCCACTAAAGCATCTTTGCATACCTGAAAACATGTGTTCTTTGGCTGTCAGAGGTGGTATTATTGAGAGAAACATGGGCCAGGCAGTGCGTCAGTTGCAGAGAGAGAGAGAAAGACCGAGACAGAGACAGAAAGAGAGAGAGAGAGAGAGTCGTCGCTGAGTGACAAGCTTTTCTGGCGCAGATCCCGGAAATGAATTTTACTTGAGGTGGTCCCTGGTGTGGTCGAGGAAACAGAATGATTTTGAGATGATTTCATACAGAGATGATACATTTGGAGAAAGGTAACACGAATATAGTTTTCACTTGCCACAACCACTTACTGAGGAGTATTGCAGAATAATGATTTAATTGTGTTCACCAATATCTACGTTTTGGTATCCGGTGTAAATTATCAGTCAAGGTAGAAATTTCGTAAGGTAATTGTTATCAAGTGTCAAATATTTGAAGAAAATGTATAATTACCGGCTTTCAGTGAGTTTCTACTACAGATGCTAATTGATACTGGTTTACTTAGGTGCCCAAGGTCTATGTTCAGATATACTGAACCTAATTCAGTAATGATCCTGTGCTACTTTTATCTTTTATTAATTTTTGTCCCAGTTTTACACTACAGTTGGTCTGAAACAGCCCAATGTTTACATAACATTTCATACATCGACATATTATGATTTTATAACATCCATGTGGTAAAATGATACGAGGTGGTCTTCATATTTTAATAATGTTCTAATGCCATGTTTTTCAATGATTCTAAGATGTCTGTTGATATGGATGATTTACTTTGCACTCTATCATATAAGAAATGTGGTTGCTTTTTTCTGCCGTGTGGAAGCTCTATAGCTTAGTACTTGCTTCATAGACATTATTAACTTAATGTACATCTAAACGCATCTAGTAATCTTGTTTTCATGCGATATTTAAGATTAGGTGTAATGCCATTACTGGTTTCCAAAAATATCTCCATGTTTTTGGGCGCCATCTTTGTTGACAGATGTATTGATGTCTGCCAAAGTTAGCTATAGCTATGCTCTTTGAACTGCAGATTATTGTTGTTTTCTGTACTGCCAATTGTGTCTTTGACTTTCAGCTTGTAATATATATCTCTTGGAGTTTGAGATAATCAGTTGTAGTAGTTAAGGACTGCGTTTTATACAATACTGTATTTGCATGAGACAAAATAATTTTAGTTTATCTAGGTTTGTGGACAAATTGTATGAACATATGACTGGAGTTCATTTTAAGATATTGTGTCCGCGACTCATCATTGTACTGCTTTCTAAGTATTATATAAGTGACTGTTCTTCACCCATGTATTTCTTTTGGCTGTGTATACTACATACCTTTCTCTGTTTTATATTTTATATTCCTCCTGTGAAGATGATCATTTAACTGAAAGAGAATAAAGGTGTCTTTGTACAGCTGATGTTTCAGAGAAGTATTTCTTCCAAAATCACTCATGTGTTCAGTATTCTAATTATCTTTCTACCACCACTGTTAGTTGAAATTATTGCGTTAGGAAAGTAAAGAGTAAATTTTATGTAACTTAAATATTGCATGTAAAAGTAATTTTTATGATTATGGCAATGCTAAGGGAAAGATAGAGTTATTGTTAGTATGAGTCACTTCTGTGTTGTTAAAGGGATTTAATTTAATTTAAAAATACTCTTTTTTTCATTTGGAATTATATCACTGCATCTACTACATGGACAGTAAATCCGTTAAACTTTTGCTCTGTCTCAGCCTGCGATACTATGTGCTGAAAGTGAGCTGTGTTTTTAAACAACTCAGAAATTTGAAGAAAGCAGCGTAAAATAAAAAAAAGGCACTTCGCTGTGCAGTGACTTATTTCAAGTACGTGCATTTCAGAATTTCTTGTTTCCACAGCATGCTGACACAGCGGAACCGAGGTATTCGTTACAACGAGCCTAAACGAATAATTTATGAGAAAGTTAGCAACAGTTTTCAATTACAGAAATTTCCCGTAACTTCAGCTGATGCGTTCTTCCAACTTGGCATACTTTCGATACCCAACAGTTACATCTACATCTACATCTACATTTATACTCCGCAAGCCACCCAACGGTGTGTGGCGGAGGGCACTTTAGTGCCACTGTCATTACCTCCCTTTTCTGTTCCAGTCGCGTATGGTTCGCGGGAAGAACGATTGTCTGAAAGCCTCCGTGCGCGCTCGAATCTCTCTAATTTTACATTCGTGATCTCCTCGGGAGGTATAAGTAGGGGGAAGCAATATCTTCGATACCTCATCCAGAAACGCACCCTCTCGAAACCTGGCGAGCAAGCTACACCGCAATGCAGAGCGCCTCTCTTGCAGTCTGCCACTTGAGTTTGCTCCACATCTCCGTAACGCTATCACGTTTACCAAATAACCCCGTGACGAAACGCGCCGCTCTTCTTTGGATCTTCTCTATCTCCTCCGTCAACCCGACCTGGTACGGATCCCACACTGATGAGCAATACTCAAGTATATGTCGAACGAGTGTTTTGTAAGCCACCTTCTTTGTTGATGGACTACATTTTCTGAGGACTCTCCCAATGAATCTCAACTTGGTACCCGCCTTACTAACAATTAATTTTATATGATCATTCTACTTCAAATCAATCCGCACGCATACTCCCAAATATTTTACAGAAGTAACTGCTACCAGTGTTTGTTCCGCTATCATATAATCATACAATAAAGGATCCTTCTTTCTATGTATTCGCAATACATTACATTTGTCTATGTTAAGGGTCAGTTGCCACTCCCTGCACTAAGTGCCTATCCGCTGCAGATCTTCCTGCATTTCGCTACAATTTTCTAATGCTGCAACTTCTCTGTATACTACAGCATCATCCGCGAAAAGCCGCATGAAACTTCCGACACTATCTACTAGGTCATTTATATATATTGTGAAAAGCAATGGTCCCATAACACTCCCCTGTTGAATGCCAGAGGTTACTTTAACGTCTGTAGCCGTCTCTCCATTGATAAGAACATGCTGTTTGCTAAAAACTCTTCAATCCAGCCACACAGCTGGTCTGATATTCCGTAGGCTCTTACTTTGTTTATCAGGCGACGGTGCGGAACTGTATCGAACGCCTTCCGGAAGTCAAGGTAAATAGCATCTGCCCGGGAGCCTGTATCTAATATTTTCTGGGTCTCATGAACAAATAAAGCGAGTTGGGTATCACACGATCGCTGTTTCCGGAATCCATGTTGATTCCTGCGGAGTAGATTCTGGGTTTCCATAAACGACATGATACTCGAGGAAGAAACATGTTCTAAAATTCTACAACAGATCGACGTCAGAGATACAGGTCTATAGTTTTGCGCATCTGCTCGACGACCCTTCTTGAAGACTGGGGCTACCTGTGCTCTTTTCCAATCATTTGGAACCTTCCGTTCCTCTAGAGATTTGCGGTACACGGCTGTTAGCAGGGGGGCAAATTCTTTCGCGTAGTCTGTGTAGAATCGACTTGGTATGCCGTCAGGTGCAGTAGACTTTCCTCTGGTTAGTGATTCCAGTTGATTTTCTATTCCTTGGACACTTAATTCAATGTCATCTATTTTTTCGTTTGTGCGAGGATTTAGAGAAGGAACTGCAGTGCGGTCTTCCTCTGTGAAACAGCTTTGGAAAAAGGTGTTTAGTATTTCAGCTTTACGCGTGTCATCCTCTGTTTCTATGCCAACATCATCCCGGAGTGTCTGAATATGCTGTTTCGAGCCACTTACTGTTTTAACGTAAGACCAGAACTTCCTAGGATTTTCTGTCAAGTCAGTACATAGAATTTTACTTTCGAATTCACTGCACGCTTCACGTATAGCCCTCCTTACGCTAACTTTGACATCGTTTAGCTTCTGTTTGTCTGAGAGGTTTTGGCTGCGTTTAAACTTTGAGTGAAGCTCTCTTTGCTTTCGCAGTAGTTTCCTAACTTTGTTGTTGAACCACGGTGGGTTTTTCCCGTCCCTCACAGTTTTACTCGGCACGTATCTGTCTAAAAAGCATTTTACGATTGCCTTGAACTTTTTCCATAAACACTCGACATTGTCAGTGTCGGAACAGAAATTTTCGTTTTGATCTGTTAGGTAGTCTGAAATCTGCCTTCTATTACTCTTGCTAAACAGATAAACCTTCCTCCCTTTTTTTATATTCCTATTAACATATATTCAGGGATGCTGCAACGGCCTTATGATCACTGTTCTGCACTTACAGAGTCGAAAAGTTGGGGTCTGTTTGTTATCAGTAGGTCCAAGATGTTATCTCCACGAGTCGGTTCTCTGTTTAATTGCACTCAGTATAATGTCACTCAATGCTCTGTCCCTACCACCAGTGCTAAACATCTGAGTGTCCCAGTCTATATCTGGTAAATTGAAATCTCCACCGAAGACTATAACATGCTGAGAAAATTTATGTGAAATTTATTCCAAATTTTCTCTCAGTTGTTCTGCCACTAATGCTGCTGAGTCGGGAGGTCGGTAAAAGGAATCAATTATTAACCTAGCTCGGTTGTTGAGTGTAACCTCGACCCATAATAATTCATAGCAACTATCCACTTCTACTTCACTACAGGATAAACCACTACTAACAGCGACAAAAACGCCACCACCGGTTGCATGCAGTCTATCCTTTCTAAACACCTTCTGTGCCTTTGTAAAAATTTCGGCAGAATTTATCTCTGGCTTCAGCCAGCTTTCTGTACTTATAACGATTTCAGCTTCGATGCTTTCTATTAGCGCTTGAAGTTCCGGTACTTTACCAATGCAGCTTCGACAGTTTACAATTACAATACCGATTGCTGCTTGGTCCCCGCATGCCCTGACTTTTCCCCGCACTCTTTCAGGCTGTTGCCCTTTCTGTTCTTTCCCGAGGCCATCTAACATAAAAAAACCGCCCAGTCCACGCCACACAACCCCTGCTACCCGTGTAGCCGCTTGCTGCGTGTAGTGGACTCATGACCTATCCAGCGGAACCCGAAACCCCACCACCCTATGGCGCAAGTCGAAGAATCAGCAGCCCACACGGTCGCAGAAAATCAGTAGCCGGTGGAAGCCAGAGAGGATTTCCTCCGATCCATAGCGACACACATCATTGGTGCCGACATGAGCGACCACCTGCAGATGGGTGCACCCTCTACGCTTCATGGCATCCGGAAGGACCCTTTCCCCATCTGGAATGACTCCCCCCGGTATGCACGCGGAGCGCACATTGCATGTGTTAGTTTCGTGACAAAAACATTCTGAGTATCATTTATAAATATTTTTATAATGAATCTCAGTTGCATACAGTCAGATGCAATTTCAGTTAGCTGGTATCGCGTAAAGCAATTTACTTAGTTAATGTTCGTGTTCAAAAGTAGATCAGAATACGTGGGTCACATTTCGTTTGGAATTTAGATGTATTTTCTTTAAAACTGCTAACGAGATGTTTTCTCACAGACAAAGTTTACTAGTACTAAGTTTGAGCTAATAAGTTTAAATATTTGACAAAATTATTAAAAAGAAGAATTTACCACTTGTCATCCTTCTTCCACCATTCTGCAACTGAAGAATATTCATTACTGCGTCTTTCATAATCCAAATTACACTCCTGGAGATGGAAAAAAGAACACATTGACACCGGTGTGTCAGACCCACCATACTTGCTCCGGACACTGCGAGAGGGCTGTACAAGCAATGATCACACGCACGGCACAGCGGACACACCAGGAACCTCGGTGTTGGCCGTCGAATGGCGCTAGCTGCGCAGCATTTGTGCACCGCCGCCGTCAGTGTCAGCCAGTTTGCCGTGGCATACGGAGCTCAGTCGCAGTCTTTAACACTGGTAGCATGCCGCGACAGCGTGGACGTGAACCGTATGTGCAGTTGACGCACTTTGAGTGAGGGCGTATAGTGGGCATGCGGGAGGCCGGGTGGACGTACCGCCGAATTGCTCAACACGTGGGGCGTGAGGTCTCCACAGTACATCGATGTTGTCGCCAGTGGTCGGCGGAAGGTGCACGTGCCCGTCGACCTGGGACCGGACCGCAGCGACGCACGGATGCACGCCAAGACCGTAGGATCCTACGCAGTGCCGTAGGGGACCGCACCACCACTTCCCAGCAAATTAGGGACACTGTTGCTCCTGGGGTATCGGCGATGACCATTCGCAACCGTCTCCATGAAGCTGGGCTACGGTCCCGCACACCATTAGGCCGTCTTCCGCTCACGCCCCAACATCGTGCAGCCCGCCTCCAGTGGTGTCGCGACAGGCGTGAATGGAGGGACGAATGGAGACGTGTCGTCTTCAGCGATGAGAGTCGCTTCTGCCTTGGTGCCAATGATGGTCGTATGCGTGTTTGGCGCCGTGCAGGTGAGCGCCACAATCAGGACTGCATACGACCGAGGCACACACGGCCAACACCCGACATCATGGTGTGGGGAGCGATCTCCTACACTGGCCGTACACCACTGGTGATCGTCGAGGGGACACTGAATAGTGCACGGTACATCCAAACCGTCATCGAACCCATCGTTCTACCATTCCTAGACCGGCAAGGGAACTTGCTGTTCCAACAGGACAATGCACGTCCGCATGTATCCCGTGCCACCCAACGTGCTCTAGAAGGTGTAAGTCAACTACCCTGGCCAGCAAGATCTCCGGATCTGTCCCCCATTGAGCATGTTTGGGACTGGATGAAGCGTCGTCTCACGCGGTCTGCACGTCCAGCACGAACGCTGGTCCAACTGAGGCGCCAGGTGGAAATGGCATGGGAAGCCGTTCCACAGGACTACATCCAGCATCTCTACGATCGTCTCCATGGGAGAATAGCAGCCTGCATTGCTACGAAAGGTGGATATACACTGTACTAGTGCCGATATTGTGCATGCCCTGTTGCCTGTGTCTATGTGCCTGTGGTTCTGTCAGTGTGATCATGTGATGTATCTGACCCCAGGAATGTGTCAAAAAAGTTTCCCCTTCCTGGGACAATGAATTCACGGTGTTCTTATTTCAATTTCCAGGAGTGTAATATTGTGGGGAAAATGAAACTTTAAACATTTTGTCCATTATGTGTTTTGATTATTCTTAAATATTGCTTTCATTATCAAGCCCAATGACAGAACTGCCTCTCAGATCAATTCACCTCGAGAGGTGTAGCACCGCTCTCTCTCTTTAACAACATTGTCAGTCTGATTAACATTCATAGTTTTGGACATGATCTCAGTGTTCCCTGATACTACATTTACTATGTGTGGCTAATGACTTTTTCGGCTTGAAGAAATTGTGGACAGAATGTTCTTGTAACTGCATGTGTAGCCTGTAGAGAGCTTGAGCAGCGCAGGCTACTGAGAACACGGAATGAGATGAATTGTGGACCTTAAATGCTGAGCAACCTAGCCTTGTGAGTGACTCTTGGAAACAGTGTCCAGTGGTTCTTACCTGCAGAGGGACATCCGGCTGAAGTCCTTTCCTGTTTTGCCTTAGCCTCGGATAGAATGGCGCTAGTTCAGAAAACATTTTATGTGGGCCAGACGCCAGTCCATCGCAGAAGGCGGCCAGATGGCTGAAAGTGGGTGGAGCAAACCTCTGAAGAGACACTGTTGTAAACTGAGTTTTTGTGCAAACAGTGGGAAGGTCATAAACTTCCATGCATTGTCATGTTAGAAGCTGGGGCGGTATGGACAGAGTGGCTGGCGTATGTCTCTCGTGGAGGTAGGACTGTGACCCCTCCCTGACACAAGGAAGTCACCAGGTGCCTTTACTGAGAGACAAAAATATATATGACACAAGCGGGACTTTCTGCGAAGCTTAACAGCCTTCTTTCAAACTCTTTAAGTGATTGGCCCAGAAAGATTAGCACACTCAGTAAATGAGGGACTGTGGCCTCATCTAGGTACGTGTTTCTTGCGAAAACAGGAGCAAGCTTACCTAGAGAACGACGCCTCCCTAGTCTAAAGCCTTTTTTTCCATAAAAGAGAGATTCGGAGTAATTCACTGACTCCTCTGAGGACATGCAAACTAGAGAAGTAGAGGCTTGCCCCCCCTCTCCCACAAACACCGGCAGTGTGAGATCACCGGCGCTATGTCTTCATTGGCTACGAGGCTAACAGAACAATTAACAGGCGAGAGTCAGTGAGTAGAGGAGATTTCGATTGGCGTGTGGAATTTGGGGATAACTTTGTTTTGCTACTTCGGCTCCTCTACCAGGCCTTTGTGGATTCTTTGCATTCTTCAGCTTCTCATCCTCTTCTGAAGAACAACTTCATGTCTTTCCTTGGTGGGTGAGACTTGTGGTCTGCAACTTTTGGGGGACTAGGAGCCAAGGCAGTTTCCAACTATACCGGCAGTGGAACTGCATGTTATCTCAGAAATATCACATGTCAAGTTGGTGAACTCATTCGTCCTCAGTCGGCCGTCTGACATTTGACAATTCCAGCACGCGCGGTCGTGCCTGTGAGTTAAATTGATTGGAAAGACCAGTGAACACGGGCACCTCACATTGAAATCTGCTAGGACTTCATGGCTCTGATGGGAAGTTTCTCACGTTCTCATAATCAGGTTGTCAGAACGAGAAGTTCACATATTTTCGTGGGCACGTCAGAAAATTACACCTACAATAGTGACTACTCCTCACCACAATTGCCGTTTTCTGCTGCCCATTAAATCAAGGTGAAAGGGTAAAGTACTGCTGCATAAGGTTGTTAAATGACATTCACAGTTCCCTGTTCTCAGGTGAACCATTGTTGTGGTATAGTTCAATACATTTCATTAGAGTTGTGCGTTACTGTGGATTATTGTAACAAAGATTTCGTTGTAAAAAGGATTAATTCAGGGCAGAATTTGTATAGCTTCCACTCCAATGTATGCTTCAAATACCATTCCTTATCTGGTTTGTGCTCTCGTATTTGTGTAAGATTTATCAGGTAGGTGTAGCAACTAAAGTTTTAATAAAACTTGTCTTTACTTTGTAAACTTAAATACGCCACTGTTCTCACTCACACTCCTGCTGCTATTCACTATTTTTATTTCATTTTGGTGACACATGAGTACCTTCACTCAGACATATATTTATGATTAAAGGGAGCGATGGATTGCAGCCTCTTCCGATGCCAAAATAATCGTTATCTAACGGATCTTCAGTCTTCTCTTCTGTTCTTTCGGATATTACTCTTGTCAAGAACTTCGACGCTTGTGATCGTCAGCTTATTGTGTGATTGAGACTCGCACTTACCTGCTCTTGCTGTGTTTAAGATGATAGGGGTGATGTTTTCCCTAAAGGCCCAACGGTATGTCTGTGGTCTCATAGATTCTTCTAACCAGCTCGAACACTTGTTTGATTACCACTCCCCCCAATGATTCTGCCTTATCTGGTAGCAAATCTTCGAGCTCGTTCAAGCTCTCTGTATACCCTCCGTCATAAGGGCTCCTAATTCTTCATCTTTAAAGGCAGCGGATAATTCCTCCCCCCAAAAAGGCCTACAGTGTACTTTTCACATCGCTCTGTTCTCTGCGTTTAATAGTAAGATTCCCATTGCACTCTTAATTTTGACACCTTTGCTTTTAATTCCTTTGGAGTTAGTTATGACTTTTCTAATTTTACTGAATTAGTCCAGCCAAGGAGCATTTGTTTTTCGATTCTCCACATCTTTCCTGCAGCCATTTCTGTTTTGCTTATTTTATATTTCATTCGTAACTAATTTATATTACTATATTCCTGTCTTTCCATGAACAGTTTTCTACTCCATCTGTTGGTCGATCTTTTGAAGTATTTCTCTTTTATCCTAGGTTTCTCCTTCGACAAATGTTTTTCTGTCCAGTATCTGTCACTGTCCTCTTAATAACAGCCCATTACTCTTCAACTGGACTGTCTACTGGGGTATTCATTACAGCAGTCTCTACGGGCTTAGAGATCTTCAGACACATCTTATCGTGCTCTGTAGTTAAGTATACCATGTGCCTCCGCACTGATTCTTCTGAATGACTATCGTTAACTTTAGATTACTCTCCATCATTGATAATTTGTGATCATAGACTATATCTGTTCCTGCGTACACCTTACAATCCAATATCTGATTTCAGAATCTCTGTCTGATCATGATCTAGTTGGAACGTTCCCATGACTCTGAGGCTTATCAACTGATAGCACCTCATTTTATGATATTTGAAGCTATGTATTCGCTATTAGTAGCTGAAATTTACTGTAGAACTCAATTGGTCTCATTTTTACAACCTAGCCCACATTCATCTGTAAATCTGTTCTCTATTCCTTCCGCTAAAACCACATTCCAGTCATTCATGATTATTAAATTTTCATTTACCTTTTCATAGTGAATTACGCATTCAATGCACTCATATACTTTCTCCATCACTTCATCCTCTACTTGGGACTTTGGCATGTATATCTGACCTACTGTTGTTAGCTTTGTTTTATTTCAGTTTCTGGTGAGAACAACTACATCACTGAACTGTTTGCAGTTCTTAGCTCTATGCCCTACATTCCTGTTCATAATGCATTCTACTGTTTTATTTCATTTTCTGCTGCTGCTAATATTACCCCATATTTGCCTGACGAGATATAACTACATTCTTTCCATTTCGCTTCACTGAATCACATTACACTTAGAATGGGTATTTACATTTTCTGTCTTCAGATTTTCTGTCTTCCAAACCGCTTCAAAACTTCTGACATTTTGCGATCCAACTATTTGAATGTGGCCATTTCGTTAGTTATTTTCATTTTCTCATGGTTACGTTCACTAGATCCGAATTGGAGACTGATTTAGAATCTCTTGCCGAAGGAGAGATTATCAAGATTGTTTTGAGTCTGTCGATACACCTTAAGGATACAGGCAATGACAGCCAAGCAGGGAAAGCCGACTAGATGGGATGGAGTCGCACACATCCAGTGTTTAAGTCAGCCTTAGGCATGTACGTAAGTTGAACATAAGGGCAGTTTTCTAAGAGGATACAAACTGACGTGGCCATCAGAGACACAGCTAGCAGCAATCTGGGAGGCATAACCAGTCTTGTAGCTGCCTTCAGGGCAAAACGCTTTTGGTGATCTTCAGGGAAAAAGACTTTTGGTGAATGAGTGTGTGTGGTGTGTGTGTTGTGTCGCATTTTTTGTGGTTAAAAGGGGCCGTAATTAACTGCTGCGGAAGTTGGTCTTGAAAACCAGAGATAGCCAATCAGATACAGATCCGTATCCACTAAAAATCTTAAGAATAGAAGCAGAGATACCATTTTATGATAACTTCATTGCTACGACTTAATGAAGACGTAAGTGTGAGCCTTCATGACAAACACTAAAGCTCGGATGACAGTCCGTTCTTTGGTTCTGTACACAGGTATCTTCAGAGGGTGGTACATTAAGGGCGCCTGCTTACGTCCAACTACGGTGGCAGGAGAAGGAGCAGACTTGCCACAGCATCCCAGATGCCCCCTGGGAATGCCGTTGGCTGAATCCTGCGCTCAGTCAGCCGCGCAGCCGGCGAAAGATGGCTGCATCATGGTACGGTACATGACACACGGCTAAGCACTCCCGTTACAGTACATCATCCAGATTTCTGCTTGTCTCTGAGTAACAATAACCTACTCTGAGAGATTTTCATTTATGTAATCGGCATACATTCTTTTATTAAACAGTTAGTAATCACGAAAATTTTTGGAGCACATTTATAAAGCAGACGAACTTTAGGGACGGATTGCTGACTAAAAATGGAGGGAGAAAGGTCCTACAAACTCTTGTGCGGAAATGCATCGTTTTCGGTCACGAATCCGTCCCGGCAATTTGTAGGGGTCATTAATGTTCATCCTGTACATTAACTGGTTTTAATAATGTGTGGGACAGGTTAAATGGAGTCAATAACTGTGGATACAGCACTGTTGTAACATATTCCACCTACATTTTTTTTTGTCATCAGTCTGCTGACTGATTTGATGCGCCCCGCCACGAATTCCTTTCCTGTGCTAACCTCTTCATCTCAGAGTAGCACTTGCAACCTACGTCCACAATTATTTGCTTGACATATTCCAATCTCTGTCTTCCTCTACGGATTTTGCCCTCTACAGCTCCCTCTAGTACCATGGAAGTCACTCCCTCATGTCTTAGCAGATGTCCTATCATCCTGTCCCTTCTCCTTATCAGTGTTTTCCACATATTCCTTTCCTCTCCGATTCTGCGTAGAACCTCCTCATTCCTTACCTTATCAGTCCACCTAATTTTCTACATTCGTCTATAGCACCACATCTCAAATGCTTTGATTCGCTTCTGTTCCGGTTTTCCCACAGTCCATGTTTCACTACTATACAATGCTGTACTCCAGACGTACATCCTCAGAAATTTCTTCCTCAAATTAAGGCCAGTATTTGATATTAGTAGACTTCTCTTGGCCAGAAATGCCTTTTTTTCCATAGCGAGTCTGCTTTTGATGTCCTCCCGTCATTGGTTATTTTACTGCCTAGGTAGCAGAATTCCTTAACTTCATTGACTTCGTGACCATCAATCCAGATGTTAAGTTTCTCGCTGTTCTCATTTCTACTACTTCACATTACCTTCGTCTTTCTCCGATTTATGCCTCGGCCATGGATGTGTGTGATGCCCTTAGGTTAGTTAGGTTTAAGTAGTTCTAAGTTCTAGAGGACTTATGACCACAGCAGTTGAGTCCCATAGTGCTCAGAGCCATTTGAACCATTTTTTCTCCGATTTACTCTCAAACCACACTGTGTACTCATTAGACTGTTCATTCCGTTCAGCAGATCATTTAATTCTTCTTCACTTTCACTCTGGATAGCAATGTCATCAGCGAATCGTATCATTGCTCTCCTTTCACCTTGTATTTTAATTCCACTCCTGAACCTTTCTTTTATTTCCATCATTGCTTCCTCGATGTACAGATTGAAGAGTAGGGGCGAAAGGCTACAGCCTTGTCTTACACCCTTCTTAACACGAGCACTTCGTTCTTGATCGTCCACTCTTATTATTCCCTCTTGGTTGTTGTACATATTGTATATGACCCGTCTCTCCCTATAGCTTACCCCTACTTTTTTCAGAATCTCGAACAGCTTGCACCATTTTATATTGTCGAACGCTTTTTCCAGGTCGACAAATCCTACGAAAGTGTCTTGATTTTTCTATGGCCTTGCTTCCATTATTAGCCGTAACGTCAGAATTGCCTCTCTCGTCCCTTTACTTCTCCCAAAGCCAAACTGATCGTCACCTAGCGCATTCTCATTTTTCTTTTCCATTCTTCTGTATATTATTCTTGTAAGCAGCTTCGATGCATGAGCTGTTAAGCTGATTGTGCGATAATTCTCGCACTTGTCAGCTCTTGCCGTCTTCGGAATTGTGTGCTTTTCCGAAAGTCAGATGGTATTTCGCCAGACTCATATATTCTACACACCAACGTGAATAGTCGTTTTGTTGCCACTTCCCCCAATGATTTTAGAAATTCTGATGGAATGTTATCTATCCCTTCTGCCTTAATCCCTTCTGCCTTATTTGACCGTAAGTCCTCCAAAGCTCTTTTAAATTCCGATTCTAATACTGGATCCCCTATCTCTTCTAAATCGACTTCTGTTTCTTCTTCTATCACATCACACAAATCTTCACCCCCATAGAGGCTTTCAATGTATTCTTTCCACCTATCTGCTCTCACCTCTGCATTTAACAGTGGAATTCCCGTTGCACTCTTAATGTTACCACCGTTGCTTTTAATGTCACCAGAGGTTGTTTTGACTTTCCTGTATGCTGAGTCTGTCCTTCCGACAATCATATATTTTTCGATGTCTTCACATTTTTCCTGCAGCCATTTCGTCTTAGCTTCCCTGCACTTCCTATTTATTTCATTCCTCAGCGACTTGTCTTGTGACAGCCAGAGCGAGAGCACCAGCAGCAGCGAGTACTGTTTGTATAAAGCGTTTATTTTGCATTTTGTTTACGACCTTCCACTAAGGAAGGGATTCTATTTGTGTTTATCTGCTCTGCATAGTAACTAACAGTTCTTGATAAAACTTTACGTAGTTTTCGTGTTAGATTTCTTAGTGTTTTCTTGATCGTTTAGAACAGAAAGCGCCCTAAAACCGTCTTTTGTTTGTTTCGCGGCCGTTAGCCACTAGTCACTTGAAGCGGCAGTTGTCTTGTGACAGCCAGAGCGAGAGCACCAGCAGCAGCGAGTACTGTTTGTATAAAGCGTTTATTTTGCATTTTGTTTACGACCTTCCACTAAGGAAGGGATTCTATTTGTGTTTATCTGCTCTGCATAGTAACTAACAGTTCTTGATAAAACTTTACGTAGTTTTCGTGTTAGATTTCTTAGTGTTTTCTTGATCGTTTAGAACAGAAAGCGCCCTAAAACCGTCTTTGTTTGTTTCGCGGCCGTTAGCCACTAGTCACTTGAATCAGCAGTTGTCTTGTGACAGCCAGAGCGAGAGCACCAGCAGCAGCGAGTACTGTTTGTATAAAGCGTTTTTGTACTTATTTGCTGCGCTTAGCTTTTAAATAGTTTTTCTGGGAAAACCTAGCGTAGTTTTCGCGTCTCGTATTTCAGTGAGTGTTTCTTGATTATCAGAGTAGCTCATCAGAAGATTATCTTGGGAATTTGTCACCGTATAGGGTAGGGTAAACATAGTCATGTGTAGGGACTGTGGTTGTTGTGAGCGGACGCAAGGAGAATTGGCCACTCTTCGGGGGCAGGTGGAGGCTTTGTCTGTTAGGCTCATCGAGCTCGAGGCGCAGGCGTCGGCTCGTAGTGGCGTTGAGGCAACTGTGGTGAGACCTATGCCTACTTCGGTGGCCTTGGAATCACATGGAACCCCTGATGTCGCTGCGTCTTCCGGCAGTGAGCATCTTACCGGTCAGCCATCACTCCAGGGTGAATGGCGGACAGTGGTGGGCTCGCGCGTGCCTGGCCGAAAGGCGAAGGTGGGATCTGGCCGCGTGGCAGCTGCCTTACCCCTTTCCAACAGGTACGGGGTGCTTCCTAGTGGTGATGACATCGTTTCCGAGCCACCACAGGATGCCTCGCCTGTTGGGCCAGTGGCCGATTCTTCGGCAAGGTCCCGACAGTCACAGAGGGCGGGCCTATTAGTTATAGGGAGCTCCAACGTTAGGCGGGTTATGGAGCCCCTCAGGAAAATAGCGGGTAGGTCGGGGAAGAATGCCAGTGTGCACTCGGTGTGCTTGCCGGGGGGTCTCGTCCGTAATGTGGAGGAGGCCCTTCCGGCAGCTATTGAACGCACTGGGTGTGACCGGCTGCAGATAGTAGCACATGTCGGAACGAATGACGCCTGCCGCTTGGGTTCTGAGGCCATCCTTGGTTCCTTCCGGCGGCTGGCTGATTTGGTGAAGACAACCAGCATCGCACGCGGAGTGCAAGCTGAGCTTAATATCTGCAGCATAGTGCCCAGAGTCGATCGCGGTCCTCTGGTTTGGAGCCGTGTGGAGGGTCTAAACCAGAGGCTCAGACGACTCTGCGACTATAATGGTTGCAAATTCATCGACCTCCGTTATTGGGTGGAGAACTGTAGGGCCCCCCTAGACAGGTCAGGCGTGCACTACACACAGGAAGCAGCTACTAGGGTACCAGAGTACGTGTGGCGTGCACACGGGGGTTTTTTAGGTTAGAGGGACCCCCCCTTGGGCGAAACGATAAAATACCTGACGGCTTACCAGAGAGGACATTATCATCGTTGATAAAGAACGTCCGTCCTCAGAGACCAAAAACAGGAAAAGTTAACGTAATATTGGTAAACTGCAGGAGTATCCAGGGCAAGGTTCCTGAATTAGTATCTCTTATTGAAGGAAATAGTGCGCATATAGTATTAGGAACGGAAAGTTGGTTAATGGAATATATACCGCAAGGATAGGATAAACGCCAATGGTGGAGGAGTATTTATAGCAGTAAAGAATTCAATAATATCCAGTGAAGTTATTAGCGAATGCGAATGTGAAATAATCTGGGTTAAGCTAAGTATCAAAGGTGGGTCAGATATGATAGTCGGATGCTTCTATAGACCACCTGCATCAGCAACCGTAGTAGTTGAGCGCCTCAGAGAGAACCTGCAGAACGTCGTGAAGAAGTTTCGTGATCATACTATTGTAATAGGGGGAGACTTCAATCTACCAGGTATAGAATGGGATAGTCACACAATCAGAACTGGAGCCAGGGACAGAGACTCTTGTGACATTATCCTGACTGCCTTGTCCGAGAATTACTTCGAGCAGATAGTTAGAGAACCAACTCGTGAAGCTAACGTTTTAGACCTCATAGCAACAAATAGACCGGAACTTTTCGACTCCGTGAATGTAGAAGAGGGTATCAGTGATCATAAGTCAGTGGTTGCATCAATGACTACAAGTGCAATAAGAAATGCCAAGAAAGGAAGGAAAATATATTTGCTTAACAAGAGTGATAGGGCACAAATCGCAGAATATCTGAGTGACCACCATCAAACGTTCATTTCTGAGGAAGAGGATGTGGAACAAAAATGGAAAAAATTCAGAAACATCGTCCAGTACGCCTTAGATAAGTTCGTACCGACTAAGGTCCAAAGCGAGGGGAAAGATCCACCGTGGTATAACAATCATGTACGAAAGGTACTACGGAAACAAAGAAAGCTTCATCATAGGTTTAAGAGTAGTCGAATCATAGCTGATAAGGAAAAGCTGAACGAAGCGAAAAAGGGCGTAAAGAGAGCAATGAGAGAAGCATTCAACGAATTCGAACATAAAACATTGGCAAACAATCTAAACAAGAACCCTAAAAAGTTTTGGTCATATGTAAAATCGGTAAGCGGATCTAAATCCCCTATTCAGTCACTCGTTGACCACGATGGCACCGAAACAGAGGACGACCGAAGAAAGGCAGAAATACTGAATTCAGTGTTCCGAAACTGTTTCACTGCGGAAAATCGTAACACGGTCCCTGACTTCAGCCGTCGCACGGACGCCAAAATGGAAAATATTGAAATAAACGATATCGGAATTGAAAAACAACTGCTATCACTTAGTAGCGGAAAAGCATCCGGACCAGACGAGATACCCTTAAGATTCTACAGTGATTATGCTAAAGAACTTGCCCCCTTTCTATCAGCAATTTATCGTAGATCGCTGGAAGAACGTAAAGTACCTAGCGACTGGAAGAAAGCGCAGGTCGTTCCCATTTTCAAGAAGGGTCATAAATCAGATGCGAATAATTATAGGCCTATTTCGCTTACGTCAATCTGTTGTAGAATAATGGAACATGTTTTGTGTTCTCGTATTATGACGTTCTTAGATAATACAAATCTCCTTCATCATAACCAACATGGATTCCGCAAACAGAGATCATGTGAAACTCAGCTCGCCCTATTTGCCCAAGAAATTCACAGTGCCGTAGACACTGGCGAGCAGATTGATGCCGTATTCCTGGACTTCAGGAAGGCATTTGATACGGTTCCGCACTTACGTTTACTGAAAAAAATACGAGCTTACGGAATATCGGACCAGGTTTGTGATTGGATTCAGGATTTCCTAGAAGAAAGAACGCAACATGTCATTCTTAACGGTTCAAAATCTGCAGATGTAGAGGTAATTTCGGGAGTACCGCAAGGAAGCGTGATAGGACCTTTATTGTTTACAATATACATAAATGACTTAGTTGACAGCATCGGTAGCTCCGTGAGGCTATTTGCAGATGACACGGTTGTCTACAAGAAAGTAGCAACATCAGAAGACTCGTACGTACTCCAGGAAGACCTGCAGAGGATTAATGCATGGTGCGACAGCTGGCAGCTTTCCCTAAACGTAGATAAATGTAATATAATGCGCATACATAGGGGCAGAAATCCATTCCAGTACGATTATGCCATAGGTGGTAAATCATTGGAAGCGGTAACGACCGTAAAATACTTAGGAGTTACTATCCGGAGCGATCTGAAGTGGAATGATCACATAAAACAAATAGTGGGAAAAGCAGGCGCCAGGTTGAGATTCATAGGAAGAATTCTAAGAAAATGTGACTCATCGACGAAAGAAGTAGCTTACAAAACGCTTGTTCGTCCGATTCTTGAGTATTGCTCATCAGTATGGGACCCTTACCAGGTTGGATTAATAGAAGAGATAGACATGATCCAGCGAAAAGCAGCGCGATTCGTCATGGGGAGATTTAGTCAGCGCGAGAGCGTTACGGAGATGCTGAACAAGCTCCAGTGGCGGACACTTCAAGAAAGGCGTTACGCAATACGGAGAGGTTTATTATCGAAATTACGAGAGAGCACATTCCGGGAAGAGATGGGCAACATATTACTACCGCCCACATATATCTCGCGTAATGATCACAACGAAAAGATCCGAGAAATTAGAGCAAATACGGAGACTTACAAGCAGTCGTTCTTCCCACGCACAATTCGTGAATGGAACAGGGAAGGGGGGATCAGATAGTGGTACAATAAGTACCCTCCGCCACACACCGTAAGGTGGCTCGCGGAGTATAGATGTAGATGTAGATGTAGATGTATTTCTGTATTCCTGATTTTCCCGGAACATGTTTGTACTTCCTCCTCTCATCAATCAACTGAAGTATTTCTTCTGTTACCCATGGTTTCTTCGCAGCTACCTTCTTTGTACCTATGTTTTCCTTCCCAACTTCTGTGATGGCCCTTTTTAGGGATGTCCATTCCTCTTCGACTGTACTGCCCACTGCGCTATTCCTTATTGCTATATCTATAGAGTTAGAGAACTTCAAACGTATCTCGTCATTCCTTAGTACTTCCGTATCCCACTTCTTTGTGTATTGATTCTTCCTGACTAATGTCTTGAACTTCAGCCTACTCTTCATCACTACTACATTGTGATCTGAGTCTATATCTGCTCCTGGGTACGCCTTACAATCCAATATCTGATTTCGGAATCTCTGTCTGACCTTGACGTAATCTAATTGAAATCTTCCCATATCCCCCGGCCTTATCCAAGTATACCACCTCCTCTTATGATTATTGAACAGGGTTTTCGCTATTACTAGCTGAAACTTGTTACAGAACTCATTTAGTCTTTCTCCTCTTTCATTCCTTGTCCCAAGCCCATATTCTCCTGTAACCTTTTCTTCTACTCCTTTCCCTACTACTGCATTCCAGTCGCCCATGGCTATTAGATTTTCGTCCACATGTACATACTGCATTACCCTTTCAATATCCTCATACACTTTCTCTATCTGTTCATCTTCAGCTTGCGACGTCGGCATGTATACCTGAACTATCGTTGTCGGTGTTGGTCTGCTGTCGATTCTGATTAGAACAACCCAGTCACTGAACTGTTCACAGTAACACACCCTCTGCCCTACCTTCCTATTCATAACGAATCCTACACCCGTTATACCATTTTCTGCTGCTGTTGATATTACCTGATACTCATTTGACCAGGAATCCTTGTCTTCCTTCCACTTCACTTCACTGACCCCTACTATATCTAGATTTAGCCTTTGCATTTCCCTTTTCAGATTTTCTAGTTTCCCTACCACGTTCAAGCTTCTGACATTCCACGCCCCGACTCGTAGAACGTTACCCTTTCGTTGATTATTCAATCTTTTTCTCATGGTAACCTCCCCCTTGGCAGTCCCCTCCCGGAGATCCGAATGGGGGACAATTCCGTAATCTTTTGCCAATGGAGAGATCATCATGACACTTCTTCAAATACAGGCCACATGTCCTGTGGATACACGTTACGTGTCTTTAATGCAGTGATTTCCATTGCCTTCTGCATCCTCATGTCGTTGATCATTGCTGATTCTTTCGCCTTTAGGGGCAATTTCCCACCCCTAGGACAAGAGAGTGCCCTGAACCTTTATCCGCTCCTCCGCCCTCTTTGACAAGGCCGTTGGCAGAATGAGGCTGACTTCTTATGCCGGAAGTCTTCGGCCGCCAATGCTGATTATTTATCAAAATTTAGGCAGTGGCGGGGATCGAACCCGGGACCGAAGACGTTTTGATTATGAATCAAAGATGCTACCCCCTTTTTTTTTCTTTTAATCTCATTTTGTTCGTTTTCGTTCGTTGTATCTGTTCTGGGCGGACGTCGACATACACCCGTGTCAGTTCGTTGTTGATCCATTACCTCAGTTTTTTTTTTATTTATTACAGAGAGCACCTAGCTCTCTGACCGAACACGCTGAGGTACCGTGCCGGCAGACCCTAGACCACGGTACACCACTTACAGATGGCAGAACTAATTTGAAAGTACCAGGTGATCAAAAAGTCAGTATAAATTTGAAAACTTAATAAACCACGGAATAATGTAGATAGAGAGGTAAAAATTGACACACATGCTTGGAATGACATGTGGTTTTATTAGAACAAAAACAAAAAAAGTATTGCCAGACGCGTGAAATATCTCTTGCGCGCGTCGTTTGGTGATGATCGTGTGCTCAGCCGCCACTTTCGTCATGCTTGGCCTCCCAGGTCGCCAGACCTCAGTTCGCGCGATTATTGGCTTTGGGGTTACCTGAAGTCGCAAGTGTATCGTGATAGACAGACATATCTAGGGATGCTGGAAGACAACATCCGACGCCAATGCATGACCATAACTCCGGACATGCTTTACAGTGCTGTTCAAAACATTATTTCTCGACTACAGTTATTGAGTTATTGCTGAGGAATGATGCTGGACATATTGAGCATTTCCTGTAAAGAACATCATCTTTGCTTTGTCTTACTTTGTTATGCTGATTATTGCTATTCTGATCAGATGAAGCGTCATTTGTCGGACATTTTTTGAACTTTTGTATTTCTTTGGTTCTAATAAAATCCCATATCATTCCAAGCATGTGAGTCAATTTGTACCTCTCTATCTACATTATTCCGTGATTTATTCAGTTTTCAAATTTATACTGACTTTTTGATCACCTGGTGTAAATGAGGGAAACGAATTACAATAATACTAAAATATTATGCAAGATACCAATAAACTAGTAATACATTCCCTCGTTTGTATTCCAGGTGACGCAGATTGCACGGAAACTACAGATCCCAAAGGAGAAAGCTCAATGTGTAGCCTGATTCGCAGAGACGAAATGTGATATCCAAGTTAAGCAATACTTTCTGACACTTTATGGAAGAGAACCGTCGTACAGTCGAACAATTTCGGCTTATTATATGGCATATGAGGATATTAGTCATGATCTCCCTAAAATGGTGACTGATGATCTATGTGTTTCAGGCGGCAGACTCGAACTTGACAGGCAAGGAAAGTAAAAGCGTATGGCGGTCAAATAATTGGATATGGCAGAGCACGAAGTCTTGCCTATAAGATATCAACTGCAGCGGGCAATAAAGCCAAAGGGCTATTATCAAGGCGAACAGTTTGCAGTGGATCCGCTAGCTAAGATTTGTTTCTTCATTTAGTAAACTTTTCATGTATATGCCAAGTCGTAATAGCAATTGTTCACAATAAGCGAATAGCGCCATTGAGCAATTCATCTCTGAATATTTCGTCCTCCCCCCGCCCCCCCCCAAACGCACCAGTGCGTCAGTTAAAAGTGCTCGTTAGTGGGAGTTTAAATACATGTTTTTCTTACCGTCCAGATAGTTAAGTTCGATATTTAAGTATGATTGGTTGCTTTTGTTCAGACTAGTGTCAGACGATTTCAGTGTAAGTTCTATGTATTTCTACACGCCTTCATACTACACTATTAAATTAGGCAAGGAAATTATCTTCTAGCTGTTGAGGAATCAACATACGTAGTTCTGTTCTGAATTGATAAAATATCGGCCATGTCTATGTGTTTACTATAATGAGTGCACTCTGTTATGGTCATCATTACATTGGCTGCTGTGGCCTCTGTATATACACTCCTGGAAATGGAAAAAAGAACACATTGACACCGGTGTGTCAGACCCACCATACTTGCTCCGGACACTGCGAGAGGGCTGTACAAGCAATGATCACACGCACGGCACAGCGGACACACCAGGAACCGCGGTGTTGGCCGTCGAATGGCGCTAGCTGCGCAGCATTTATGCACCGCCGCCGTCAGTGTCAACCAGTTTGCCGTGGCATACGGAGCTCCATCGCAGTCTTTAACACTGGTAGCATGCCGCGACAGCGTGGACGTGAACCGTATGTGCAGTTGACGGACTTTGAGCGAGGGCGTATAGTGGGCATGCGGGAGGCCGGGTGGACGTACCGCCGAATTGCTCAACACGTGGGGCGTGAGGTCTCCACAGTACATCGATGTTGTCGCCAGTGGTCGGCGGAAGGTGCACGTGCCCGTCGACCTGGGACCGGACCGCAGCGACGCTCGGATGCACGCCAAGACCGTAGGATCCTACGCAGTGCCGTAGGGGACCGCACCGCCACTTCCCAGCAAATTAGGGACACTGTTGCTCCTGGGGTATCGGCGAGGACCATTCGCAACCGTCTCCATGAAGCTGGGCTACGGTCCCGCACACCGTTAGACCGTCTTCCGCTCACGCCCCAACATCGTGCAGCCCGCCTCCAGTGGTGTCGCGACAGGCGTGAATGGAGGGACGAATGGAGACGTGTCGTCTTCAGCGATGAGAGTCGCTTCTGCCTTGGTGCCAATGATGGTCGTATGCGTGTTCGGCGCCGTGCAGGTGAGCGCCACAATCAGGACTGCATACGACCGAGGCACACAGGGCCAACACCCGGCATCATGGTGTGGGGAGCGATCTCCTACACTGGCCGTACACCACTGGTGATCGTCGAGGGGACACTGAATAGTGCACGGTACATCCAAACCGTCATCGAACCCATCGTTCTACCATTCCTAGACCGGCAAGGGAACTTGCTGTTCCAACAGGACAATGCACGTCCGCATGTATCCCGTGCCACCCAACGTGCTCTAGAAGGTGTAAGTCAACTACCCTGGCCAGCAAGATCTCCGGATCTGTCCCCCATTGAGCATGTTTGGGACTGGATGAAGCGTCGTCTCACGCGGTCTGCACGTCCAGCACGAACGCTGGTCCAACTGAGGCGCCAGGTGGAAATGGCATGGCAAGCCGTTCCACAGGACTACATCCAGCACATCTACGATCGTCTCCATGGGAGAATAGCAGCCTGCATTGCTGCGAAAGGTGGATATACACTGTACTAGTGCCGACATTGTGCATGCTCTGTTGCCTGTGTCTATGTGCCTGTGGTTCTGTCAGTGTGATCATGTGATGTATCTGACCCCAGGAATGTGTCAATAAAGTTTCCCCTTCCTGGGACAATGAATTCACGGTGTTCTTATTTCAATTTCCAGGAGTGTATATTTCAGCAGCAATGAATTTAACGCAGCATCAACAAAAATTTAGAAAATTTCAGTTACAACAAATCATCATTCTCGCGTGAAGACGTGGAAACAGAATCGTTAGATTTATAGCATTAACTAATATATATATCACAAACATTCATTTATTGTAGGAAAGAGTTTCAGAATATGTGGCATTTCTTTTCTATTTCTCCACTTACTTTTGTTCAAAGAATATGAATACTAATCTGTGCTTGTTACATTCACAATATCCTCTTACATTCATTATCAATTTTCACTGTGAATCTAACGGTTGTGTTGCTGCTGAAAACAAAATTCCATCAGTCAGCTCTGTGAGTACATGGAATGAGAGATCCAATTTGGCAACGTAATGTTGGACATAGCTAACTGTTAGAATAGTGGCAGCTTACACGGGTATGTGGCTCTACGTTGGTACTGACCTAATAGCCAGTACCACATCTTTGAAGGCCAGCAACACGTTTCCAGTCTGTGAGCCTCGCCTGACACTATCTGTAGTGCATTTCTTGCTCACAACTACTTATAATAACTAGTAAAATCTAGGAGGTGGAGAAGAAGAGTGTAAAATTGTGAAAGAGAAATTGATATGGAAAGTACTGCAAATACACTCCTGGAAATTGAAATAAGAACACCGTGAATTCATTGTCCCAGGAAGGGGAAACTTTATTGACACATTCCTGGGGTCAGATACATCACATGATCACACTGACAGAACCACAGGCACATAGACACAGGCAACAGAGCATGCACAATGTCGGCACTAGTACAGTGTATATCCACCTTTCGCAGCAATGCAGGCTGCTATTCTCCCATGGAGACGATCGTAGAGATGCTGGATGTAGTCCTGTGGAACGGCTTGCCATGCCATTTCCACCTGGCGCCTCAGTTGGACCAGCGTTCGTGCTGGACGTGCAGACCGCGTGAGACGACGCTTCATCCAGTCCCAAACATGCTCAATGGGGGACAGATCCGGAGATCTTGCTGGCCAGGGTAGTTGACTTACACCTTCTAGAGCACGTTGGGTGGCACGGGATACATGCGGACGTGCATTGTCCTGTTGGAACAGCAAGTTCCCTTGCCGGTCTAGGAATGGTAGAACGATGGGTTCGATGACGGTTTGGATGTACCGTGCACTATTCAGTGTCCCCTCGACGATCACCAGTGGTGTACGGCCAGTGTAGGAGATCGCTCCCCACACCATGATGTCGGGTGTTGGCCGTGTGTGCCTCGGTCGTATGCAGTCCTGATTGTGGCGCTCACCTGCACGGCGCCAAACACGCATACGACCATCATTGGCACCAAGGCAGAAGCGACTCTCATCGCTGAAGACGACACGTCTCCATTCGTCCCTCCATTCACGCCTGTCGCGACACCACTGGAGGCGGGCTGCACGATGTTGGGGCGTGAGCGGAAGACAGCCTAACGGTGTGCGGGACCGTAGCCCAGCTTCATGGAGACGGTTGCGAATGGTCCTCGCCAATACCCCAGGAGCAACAGTGTCCCTAATTTGCTGGGAAGTGGTGGTGCGGTCCCCTACGGCACTGCGTAGGATCCTACGGTCTTGGCGTGCATCCGTGCGTCGCTGCGGTCCGGTCCCAGGTCGACGGGCACGTGCACCTTCCGCCGACCACTGGCGACAACATCGATGTACTGTGGAGACCTCACGCCCCACGTGTTGAGCAATTCGGCGGTACGTCCACCCGGCCTCCCGCATGCCCACTATACGCTCTCGCTCAAAGTCCGTCAACTGCACATACGGTTCACGTCCACGCTGTCGCGGCATGCTACCAGTGTTAAAGACTGCGATGGAGCTCCGTATGCCACGGCAAACTGGCTGACACTGACGGCGGCGGTGCACAAATGCTGCGCAGCTAGCGCCATTCGACGGCCAACACCGCGGTTCCTGGTGTGTCCGCTGTGCCGTGCGTGTGATCATTGCTTGTACAGCCCTCTCGCAGTGTCCGGAGCAAGTATGGTGGGACTGACACACCGGTGTCAATGTGTTCTTTTTTCCATTTCCAGGAGTGTATATCTATCAGATGAAGAGAATCTGAAACCTTTACATGTACTGAATTTTTGGAGTCCAACTGCCACTGATTTTCCGTTTATGGACGTACTTTGAATATGTCTTGAATACTACTTTCTTCACCCTAGCGGTAGCAGGGTAATACCACAGACGCACACGTCTCCTTGTTTGGGCCCACCTGGCTACTGTCCTAACCTAGTTGTAACAGTGCGATATCATAGAAGTATACATCACATTATCCCTAGTCTAGCAGCAGCAGCCACACTGCCTGTCTTGTTCACCAACACCAGGTACATCACATAGCCACATTACTCCGTGGTCGCTGGTGCTTTCAGGGATGGGATCGTGCAATCCTGCATTGATAACATCAATGCTGGTTTGGAAGTCCAGCTACTTTCCTTCATGCTTCTCAAGCAGTGTTGGAAAGGAGCATCCTGAAATTATCAACTTTCAGAAGTATGCCATTGTCAGAAGCAAGTTTGTTCTCTACTGCCTGCTGACGAATCACTATAGTGAAAGCAGTAACCATGTTGCGGAGAAAAGCGTTCTCAATCGTGGGGGACAGACAGCATGATATTACAGGGCGTGTCAATTGCATAGTGGTATGGTGCCTTTACTGAGAGTGTCATCTTGAGACGTTTTTCCAATATGAAGGAAGAGGGTCTGCTAAGGTGCTCGGCCACATACCCTCTCTGGATGTCTAGGCACATGATTTTGATCCAGTTAATAGGGGGGCGGAGTGGTTCAGTTTCATCCTTCATTCTGCAGATATGCCACTGAAAAACATGTATTGATTTCTAGAAAACCAAGAAGGATAATAAATATTGCATCGATTTGACTAGTGACCGAGATCACTAGAATCATGCATATATTATGGATATATATGCGATATTTTATGTCTGTGGGCATTATAAGATCGAAGGCTTCTCTTTTTCCATAACGAGCCCAGAAGTACAGAAATTCGAGAGGCACAACACTAATTAATTAGTTCACGTTTATGATCTGCGTGTAGATGAAAACAAGCAAGTTAGGAGGTATGATGCATGACGAAGTTGCACACCTCTGCCTATACTAAGTAGTCAGACAGTGCCCTAAGCACGTAGATTTACTGCTATTCTCCAAAAGTGACAAGCATGACTACGTCTGGATCAAATGTATGTCCCATCTATTTTCTGTCAAGTTTTCGAAACATCGTGGTATGAGGCACTTTTAACGTAGGCTTCTTAACTCTTTTACTAAATGTATTTATAAAAACATCTGACTGATTACTCGAGCCAGGAACCAGTACATAGGGAATGGCCTACAAGGGACAATAAGATCTCAACGTTTATGAACGCCCACAACCCGTAACGGTAACTTTCAGTGCCTACTAGCTCCTGTGAAAGTGATCCAAATGACTCTCCTACCACATTCACACAATGACATGTAGCGTATGGGGCAACATATCAATTTATGTGCTCATATTATTCCAGACACAAGAAATTTGAATCATTTGTCGGGGATAATTCCGCGAGATGGTTGCTTTCTGAGCTTGAAACTTTTGCATTACATGTTGATCGAATTTACAGCAAAAACATTACAGTGGCCAACTCACATGAGAATGATGCCTTATACAAGCAGGCAGTTGAATTTCACATTTGTGGGAAGCCTTTGGAAAGAAAAGTGGAAAATCCACTTAGAGATCACCGTCATCTGACGAGGAAGTTCCACACTGTAGCTCAAAGTGCATGCAAGTTGAAACACAAGCTGTCACGACACATACCACAATTTTTCCGTGATTTGCATTGGTAAGATGCTCGCTTTCTTGTGTGCACTTAGCTGGTTTTTTGTTGAAACATAAAAAGGTCACATCATGCCCATCAATATAGCGAATGATGCAAAGAACAGCATTCGTTTACCAGGATTCGCAATTATTTATGCAGGCATCTCTCCAGAAACTTGCTTATGATGTGTCAGCAGGATATGAAAATCACTCGGGCTGAACATCCTGAGGATGAAAAGTTTTATCTTGCAATGAAGGACAGGGCTTTCCCGTAAGAATACCCGCATTCGGTGGGGAGAATTCGCAAAACCACTTAGACCGATATAAACAAGCGAAACCGCAGGCACTGCCATAATGACTGTGGAGGGAAGGTATACAATGAAAGTTTAATACAAGATTTAGATAAATTCACTAAATTATACTTCGAGACAGATGTGCGGTGTTTCTGCATGTCTGCGTCTTTTCGTGTGTCGCGGACAGCTCCCATAACTCGGTCCTCCTGCTGGTGGATCCACCTTCCAACACCCCAGACGTAACGCATGGTTGACCAACCGTCGAGCCCCATCCCAGATGCAGAAAACAGAGCAAACGCAATCCAAGTGTAGAATATGTGGTTGAAAGTGACTGGACGCATTCGAGTACAGAGCTGTACTATACCATCCGAACAGAAAAATTGTGCATTTACGCTAGGTGTAGGTAGCTGTATTACATTTAGAAGTAATTTTAGACTATGGAACTCAAAGTGGTGTCATGATCGCATGAATAGCAGTGACGTAAAACTGATAAAATTACGAAAAATGGCGGAAATACGTATTAATTGAGGAGAAAATACGCCTACATGAGGGGATACTGAGAGTGTACTTGCATGTCTTCTACTTGGTGTGGGACAAGTCTTGTACATGGGAACGAGGATGCGACAGCGAGATAAAAACGAGAAAATGTTGACATGGAAGCATTGGGAACTAGGGAACAAGTCATTCTTCGTCGACCGCGATAAGACAGTTGGAACAGAGTGTTTAACGTGGATGCCCGCCAAATACAGAGTAATATATTTATATAGGTCGGATCGCATGCTCAGGTGTGACCCTGAAGTTATCGGCAGTCGGATTATAAATTTTAATAAAGTGTCTTTAGTTGAAGAGCGCTGTATTACCGGCTGGGGTGACTGCAGTACACAGCTACAGAATGGATCACGTGTTTGACCTTGTCCAGGACCGTTAACATGTTTTAAGCCCTAACAAACAATATTTACAATGTGCTTCTCTGTACTCCCAGCCAATCATTACCTTGCAGCGTCAGCTAACAATCAATTACAGTATGGCAACATTCTACTGCATGTCAGTTTAGGTAATAGTGATACATATAAGTTGACTGATGTCTTTGATGTTTTCCTGGAAAAGAGTCATCTGCCTCTATAAGTACATGGTTCTGCGTTAGAAGGACCACAGGAAGTAGATGGAGCGATCAGTTGAGAGGGAGAGAAGGAGATGTTGCTCCAGGCCATTTAATCATTTTTTCTGTGGTTCTCTTAAGATGCATCAGGAGCATGGAATAACCTGCAATCGACTAGTATATAATTGTGTGCTCTCTGTGCGACTTACAGCACCCTCTACTTGCGATCGTTAACAGCAAACCTCTTGGTCATCAGAGGACTTCCAACTTGTGTGTGATGAAACATGTCCATCCTGTTTCGGTACCCTCTTCCAGACCAACGATGATGTATGTGAAGTAGGCTGTTTCATCGGGGAGAGGGCAATTGATTCAACTCTGGAAATATATGTAGTGTTTGTGTTACAAAAAATGTGTGTCTTCTTTGGTATGGACAGTAGTAGTTTTATAACTTACAGTTTGTCGCCATAGTTCATTGCAGGAAAACTTGAGGGCCAAGGCGCTGGGGGTATATTTCTTTCATTGGCGTATTAACACCGTTGCATTCTGCATGACTTATAGGTCGGAAACCGCACTGCTCTAACGTTATAGCGTCTTTTAAGTACAGGGTCCTGTAGCCTTAGGAATGCATGTGTTTCTAATATCTCCTACCTATACCTTCTCGGTACTGACCTCACACACTAGAACTTGAAATTATCAGTGATGTGATTGTTCTAAATTAATTATTCAGCAAGCCTGCATCTGACTGTGCCTGTGAACTTGTTTCTTGCACTCCTTCATTTTGCCAGAAATTCAACATGTATTTGACTCATCAATAAAATCTAAGAGAATAATGCCGTTTGTGCAATGGCATTAAGATGGTAATGGAAAATTAAGTTTTGGTCTTGATGTTTACTTGTTTCTTTCATTGGTGGGTAACATTACTCTACTACTCATTTTCATATTCAATTTAAGCAAAGGATACAATGTTGATCTCAATATATATATTGTTAATATTTTAAGTCATATACAAAACGTACATTTCCAACATTTTTGTAGCACAAAACAATCTTACAAAAAATTTTACCAAACGCTTACTGTGTCAAACCTTGGACATGCAAATCCTAACTTTGAATATTATCTAACAAAACCAATTTGAAATCATTATATAACTTGTGTCTTTTACGTGCTAAGGTTTGGTCTGGGGCAGCGAGCGCGACCTACCTTACTGCTGTCACCACATGTCTGCTTTCTCCGGACACCTACCTGCGACTCCTTGGTTTTTCTTTACTGCACGTGTCCGGCTCTCTTAAGCATCAAAGAACCTCATACTAAAAGATATTATACTCGTTCCACCTTGCAGTTGGCAACTACCGACTATATCCTAAAGCTACCCTGATCAGACCTTAGCACATACCTTTCATAGCCCCCTGATCCACTGGACCAGAATTTGCTGGGGGGATTTGTGCCGTTAGCACAGATTTCCCAATGAAATTCGTAAAAAATAATACAGTGTCAGATATAATACAAAACATACATAGCACTCCAATTAAAAGAGTATTACACAGCAATATAATCCACCAATAGAAACATATAATGTGATGTAAAATGCATAATATCATTAGATTGTCAATTTGCAGTGACTCAAAGAAAATCAAAATGTACAAAACAGAAACACATAAATTTAGGGCAAAGACATCAGACATTACATTATTAAGAGAAGTGTATCAAATAGCATCAAAATTTACAAAACAGAGCAAAACAATGTGAGGTAAAATCGATAAGGTATTTAGATTTTGAATTGTCCCAAATAACATCAAAAGTTATAATACAAAAATGTAGAAGGTGAGGTAAAATGCTGAATATACTTAAATTTCCAGAGAGAAGTGTATCAAATAGTATTAAAAGTTACAAGACAGTAAAAAAGACATAAAGACTATATAGAAGCATAGTAATATGGAGTGAAATACCTAAATACCATCAACTTTATCAAACAGAAATGTAGAACGTGAGGTAAAATAAATAAAATAGTTAAAAATCCACTATAATTTAACAGCAAATATACACAAATGTCTCATAGAGAACTCTTAGTGCCAGTAAAATATACTTTAAGTAATAGTAGCTTTAAATATAAGTTATGTGCCACATTGGGTGACAGCAGATATTGGCTTTCATTTACAATCATTATCTTGTAGTAGACGTAAGTACATAGCAAGTTTCATTGACAATAGTAAATGAAGAAGACATGTCACATTAGGTGACAGTTTACATTGAGTCTAATTGTAAACTGTGGTAAAATGTGGGGCCTCAGGTGAAGAAACACACTGAGCCACAAATAATATCCATTGTACAATACCTGTCAGTGTCAATTGTACAAGCCATGTCATGTCAGGTGACAGTTTACACAGATTCTACTTATAAACCATAGTAAAATATGAAACACACTGAGCCACAAATTATGCCAATTGTACAATAGATGTCAATTCAGGGGGTAGGACACACTGACTTCAATAGTGATCTATCGTACAATAAGTTTAAGAAGAGTGGGCATCAGGTGATGAGACACACTGAGCCGCCATATTGTAACCGTAGAATACCTATTAAGTCAGGGGATAACTCACTCTGTTTCGGTTACCACAATGAAAATTTATATTGCGTCACAAACAGGGGTCTCAGGTGATGAAACACGCTGAGCCACAAATAATATCCATTGTACAATACCTGTCACGTCAGGTGATAGGACACACAGACTTTAATAGTGATCAGTAGTACAATAAGACTGAAGAAGAATGGGCATCTGGTGATGGGTCACACTGAGCCATGGTGGTATCGATTGTAAAGTATATGCCAAGTCAGGTGACAACACACACTGACATTCAGTTACAATTATGATATTCTATCAGTCATAGAACACATATTAGGTGGTAGCTCACACTGATGCACCCTTGAAGTCGTTATATTCAATTTGTTATAGGACACATTTTACGTGAGAAGGTAGCTCAATTGACTCTTGTTATATTCTCATAGACTCAGACCAGTTTTTGTGACAGTACAGTCTGAGTTTCACTTATATTTATGTAGACTCCGGCTGCTCATAATGTTAGGTGGTACTCCACTCTGACTCTTAAACACAATCATGAGATTCTCGCAGATGCAGAACATATGACCTGTCAGGCGACAGCTTAGCCTGATGCTAAGTTAAAAACATTTACAAAATCATTTGTCATAGTGACAGAAATCTAATCTTAGTTACATTGATATTAACATTGTGCCAGAAATTAATATGAACTGTATGCAGTGGACATTTACTGCAACAGCTTTATATATTTTGATGGTAACAATATTGTCACATACTCTGTAGCAATAACAGTGATTAGTTGTATAGAATTTATGTACAAAAAGATTCTTACTAAAGGTAGTATACAATAATAATAACACTATTCAGTTGATATTTGTTACAAAATAAATGTTTGTATGTATTTAAGGTGAATAGAACCTCATGTGGTCAGTAACAATGCTGTATTGAAATCGTCATTAAGACTCTATTTACAAATGATTCACAGTCATATATATAATGTTAATGATTACAATAATTTGCACAATTACAGTTGTCATTTTAGAATTTCACATACTAAGTAAAAACACTGTATTAAAATGGTCATAAAGATTCTATTTACAAGTGATTCATAGACTTGTATATAATATTAATGATTACAATAACCTGCACAATTGCAGTAGTCATTTTAGTGTTAACTTTACATTAAGTATTGACAGGTAATGCTGTAACAAATTTTAAACAACCTTCTTAAGCAAGAGTTTTGATAAAGTCTGAATAAGCATTTTAACTTCACAGTAAAAATCTTATTTCTTTTCAGTACAGTTAATAAAAAAGTTGTTTACCTATCAGAGAACAGTTACACAGATATCTTAGAAAAATATTTAGAACAGAAGGAAGAATGGACTAAGAACTCAGAAAGGAAGAACGAGTTCTACAGAGCTCAAGGATACAGGGCACCAACGCCAAGTGGTGTGTCAGTTAAAAAATAACCAACCCTCTACCCCACTAGGTTTTTTCGTGTAGACCACAAGGATAATCTGTTATCAAGTGTTGAAATAATGTCAATAATGGAAATTATTTGTGAGAAAAAGAGTAAACAAATTTACTTAAATAAATGATAGGCAGAGACGATAAAGAGGATAGTAATTACTGTCACTGAAAATGATGGTAGTTATGGTACACCAAAAACCTAATTGTCATGGTAACAATACACAATAATGTTATTTTAATGTAGAATGATAACACTATCACACTTAAGGAAAAGGCATTAGGAATGTACAAAACGCTGAGCTCAGCCAAGGACAGGTACTGTCATGTCTCGGAATATAATAATGTGACAAATCAAAAGTGTGCATAAATAGAACAATATACGTATAGTAAGTGGCAACATAATTAGCATCACAAAGTACAAAGGCAAAAACATTGTTTAAAAGATCTGTAACCAGTCTAACATAAACAAAAAATAATAGGGACTCAGAGAAAGTCTGGAAATAACTGTAAAAAAAGGAACATGTTAACATTAGATAATAAAGCAAAAATAGCATGCCAACACAAAACAAAACATTTCACTGATAGCATAGAGCACAAGATCATCTTAATCCTGAAATATGTAACACTACCAGAAAATAAAAGTGTAGAGATACATAAATCAATTTATATCACAAGTTTCCAGAATGAGATTTTCACGCTGCAGCGGAGTGTGCGCTGATATGAAACTTCCTGGCAGATTAAAACTGTGTGCCCAACCAAGACTCGAACTCGGGACCTTTGCCTTTCGCGGGCAAAGGCTCTACCACTGAACTACCGAAGCACGACTCACGCCCGGTACCCACAGCTTTACTTCTGCCAGTATCTTGTCTCCTACCTTCCAAACTTTACAGAAGCTCTCCTGCGTACCTTGCAGAACTAGCACTCCTGAAAGAAAGGATATTGCGGAGACATGGCTTAGCCACAGCCTGGGGGATGTTTCCAGAATGAGATTTTCACTCTGCAGCGGAGTGTGCGCTGATATGAAAATCTCATTCTGGAAACATCCCCCAGGCTGTGGCTAAGCCATGTCTCCGCAATTTCCTTTCTTTCAGGAGTGCTAGTTCTGCAAGGTACACAGGAGAGCTTCTGTAAAATCTGGAAGGTAGGAGACGAGATACTGGCAGAAGTAAAGCTGTGGGTACCGGGCGTGAGTCGTGCTTCGGTAGCTCAGTGGTAGAGCAGTTGCCCGCGAAAGGCAAAGGTCCCGAGTTCGAGTCTCGGTCGGGCACACAGTTTTAATCTGCCAGGAAGTTTCATATATCACAAGTGATAAGCCATGAAACACTAACAGATGATTATATCTTTACTTGAAAAAGAAAAAAAAAACGTGAAAAGACAAAAGGCAACATAGAAGATAGCACAGAGACATCATAAAAAGGTGATAAATAGGATACTTGTGGTGCTTTAAGTATAAAAAATGATTAAAGAATGCTTGTAGTATGTCATGAAGGAAGTCCTGAGTGGGCCCTCAACAATGAGTCGGAAAACAACCGCAACTGGACTCTAGTAATCCCAAGTCATCATATTATTTCATTAATGGCATCTGAAACATAGTTGAAAATTAATAAACAGTATACACTTGGAGACAAAGTGTTAAGTTTCCCAAGAAAAATATTTGCTTATTATAAAAAGGAGAGGGTCACAAACGAAAGTTACTTAGTACATTGTTAGATACTTGATATTTGTTCTTAAAAGCTGTGTAGAAAATTAATTGTTAAAACGTATGAAACTCGTCAGAAAATCACCATTAACATTTATGGAAACTGTAGAACAACATCGCTCACACTTCATTTTGCTATGGTCGTAAGTTCAGTACACAGTATTTGCTAATAATCACTTGTAATATCCAAGATTTCGAAGTCTCAAAAAAGGAACTTAAATCTAACAATATCTCATTCTGCTCATAAGTTTCAAATATCATCTTAAATACTCGTATGAACACAGCTTTTCTTCAAATATCTTAAAAGCATCAAAATCATTATTCTCATTTTCTTATACACATTGTCAGTACTCATATTACATCCTCTAACACGAAACGCTAAATAAACTTCAGGAAAATTGGTACCACTAGCTTAACATCAACATACAAAGTGGCCAGCGTTACTACAAAATCTCGTTACAGTTAGTGTCATTACCTCATGTAAACGTAGTTCAATGTAGTCATCGCGAAGTAACAGAGGTGATCCTCCAACAAAAATAGGAGCAAAGATATCTTGTAGAAAATATCAACATCAATTTGATGATCGAAATTTTCAACTGTAATGTCAACTTCAAACGCCAGTATGAAAAAAGTTTTACAGAAAACAATAATGTAGTTCATCAGCAATGTACTGAAGTAATGCCCAGTTATTACAGTAGGTAAGAAACCTATAATGCTCCAGAAAGAAAGCAGGTAACACTACTAAGCTGTCTCCAGAAAATGATGTCTCCGAACTCATGTCTTTATCTAATGCCAGAACAGAACACAGGTGGAGTTATTTGGAGCTTTTACACGGGGAAATATTCTGAATGTTTGCACGCTGGAAAAGAAATGCGCGCGACCCAGACCTAACGACGTGTATAGGATCTGTCCTGCCAACGGTGCGTGTTGTTTCCATTGTGGCCTACCGCCAACGGTGACAGGAATTTGTGCCACCCAGGCCCTTAGGAGCGTTCCAGGCTACCGCCGCAGAGGCGCTATACGTCCGCAAACCATGTCCGGGACAGGGAGAAATAATATAAATAAAATAGCGGGATTTACACTCCTGGAAATTGAAATAAGAACACCGTGAATTCATTGTCCCAGGAAGGGGAAACTTTATTGACACATTCCTGGGGTCAGATACATCACATGATCACACTGACAGAACCACAGGCACATAGACACAGGCAACAGAGCATGCACAATATCGGCACTAGTACAGTGTATATCCACCTTTCGCAGCAATGCAGGCTGCTATTCTCCCATGGAGACGATCGTAGAGATGCTGGATGTAGTCCTGTGGAACGGCTTGCCATGCCATTTCCACCTGGCGCCTCAGTTGGACCAGCGTTCGTGCTGGACGTGCAGACCGCGTGGGCGACACTTCATCCAGTCCCAAACATGCTCAATGGGGGACAGATCCGGAGATCTTGCTGGCCAGGGTAGTTGACTTACACCTTCTAGAGAACGTTGGGTGGCACAGGATACATGCGGACGTGCATTGTCCTGTTGGAACAGCAAGTTCCCTTGCCGGTCTAGGAATGGTAGAACGATGGGTTCGATGACGGTTTGGATGTACCGTGCACTATTCAGTGTCCCCTCGACGATCACCAGTGGTGTACGGCCAGTGTAGGAGATCGCTCCCCACACCATGATGCCGGGTGTTGGCCCTGTGTGCCTCGGTCGTATGCAGTCCTGATTGTGGCGCTCACCTGCACGGCGCCAAACACGCATACGACCATCATTGGCACCAAGGCAGAAGCGACTCTCATCGCTGAAGACGACACGTCTCCATTCGTCCATCCATTCACGCATGTCGCGACACCACTGGAGGCGGGCTGCACGATGTTGGGGCGTGAGCGGAAGACGGCCTAACGGTGTGCGGGACCGTAGCCCAGCTTCATGGAGACGGTTGCGAATGGTCATCGCCGATACCCCAGGAGCAACAGTGTCCCTAATTTGCTGGGAAGTGGCGGTGTGGTCCCCTACGGCACTGCGTAGGATCCTACGGTCTTGGCGTGCATCCGTGCGTCGCTGCGGTCCGGTCCCAGGTCGACGGGCACGTGCACCTTCCGCCGACCACTGGCGACAACATCGATGTACTGTGGAGACCTCACGCCCCACGTGTTGAGCAATTCGGCGGTACGTCCACCCGGCCTCCCGCATGCCCACTATACGCCCTCGCTCAAAGTCCGTCAACTGCACATACGGTTCACGTCCACGCTGTCGCGGCATGCTACCAGTGTTAAAGACTGCGATGGAGCTCCGTATGCCACGGCAAACTGGCTGACACTGACGGCGGCGGTGCACAAATGCTGCGCAGCTAGCGCCATTCGACGGCCAACACCGCGGTTCCTGGTGTGTCCGCTGTGCCGTGCGTGTGATCATTGCTTGTACAGCCCTCTCGCAGTGTCCGGAGCAAGTATGGTGAGTCTGACACACCGGTGTCAATGTGTTCTTTTTTCCATTTCCAGGTGTGTACGTAGCTGAGATTTACTGTAATAAGCCGATGTAGTGAACCCTAAATGTTACCAACGAAAACTGTACTGTCTATTCAATGAAATGTTTGTAGTTTGGATATGATTTACACCACGCGATTTTTTTGTACGTAATGTTTGGATTTCAACAGCATTAGGATGTGCTTTACGGACTACTCGATATGGACCACTATATAAATGAAAGAATTTTTGACATAGATTGTGGGCTTTATGGGATATCCTGTGGGAGCGGACCATAACTTTGTCTGCTACTTGAAAAGAAATATTCCTCTTTGATGACTTCATTTGGCGCAGCCGTTGGTCAGCGGCTCGCTTAACATTGTGTAATGCAATTTGAATAATCTCGTGATGCCGTAGGCAGCGAGACTTCGGGAAACGTATGATTTCTTTAATCTTGGCAAGCGGGTGTTGATTCTTTAACACTAGATGTGGAGACAACTGTGTGGAAGTATTTGGTAATGAATTTATTACATCCTGAAACATGTGAAGGTATTTGTCCCATTGATTGTGTTTTGCGTGACAAAAGACCTTAAATAATTTCACCAATTCCTTCATTGACCTTTCTGAGGCATTCGATGAAACATGGTATCGGGAAATATAAATGGGGGAAATTTTGTGACTCTGAAGAGTACGTCGCCAAGTACGAGAACGGAACTGCGGCACATTGTCGGAGATTACTGATGCTACATGACCCACTTCTTTCAGAAAATGTTCGAGTAAAAGCACATGAAACAGTGCAGGCCGTAGCTCGACGTAATGGGGTGAAAGCGACGAATTTTGAAGTTAACTCCACGCAGACAAAAACATAGGCGTAACCTCGCTTTGTAGTGGGAATTGGGGCAAATAAATCAGCGGCCGCTAGCTGACGAAGACGTAACGGGATGATAGGGAATGTCTGAGCAGCAATGGATACAGTGGGTGGTTTTGCTTTTTGACAAAGTCTGCATCTTGAGAGGACTTGGCGAATACGTTTTTCCATGTTGAAAAAGTAAGATGTTTGTTTGAGCAACTGAAAACATTTGCGCGGTCCATAATGCGCGTAGCTAAGGTGAACATACCAAATGAGTTTGTTAATTAGGTCTTCTGGGATACAAACCAGCCAAATCGTCGTATCAGGCTTGATATGGCGGAAAAGAATATTGTTATGTATTAAGTAATACTGTCGCAGAGTGGTGTTATTAACATCGCACCATTGTTGTTTCACATCTTTCCAGATGGAATCCTTATCCTGTTCTAAGGCAATGTTGTGCAGGGCATCGGAAACAAAGTTTTCAAATGCGACCTGGCGCATATATAGCAAACTGAACCTGTTATGGCAAAAGATGTTGGCTGGATCAGTATTGTCGGTGACTAAAGTGCGTGACAAAGCGTTAGCAACGACATTTTGAGCTCCTGGTACATGCACAATGGAAAAAGAGAATTCTTGTAACAAGATAGCCCATCTCGCTAAACGACCATGAGATAGTTTAGCTGACATCATAAATTCTATTGCTCTATTATCTGTGTATACTGTGGTGTGTCTACCAAAAAGAGAAGGTCTAAATTTAGAAAACGCCCATACAACAGCCAGAGCTTCTAATTCAGTGATGGAATAGTTTCTTTCTGAAGAAGATAACACTCGACTAGCAAATGCGATGTTGTTTTGTACCTTAGTTTCACCTTCAATGAGCTCTTGAAAGAGATGAACTCCAAGGGCTGTGTTTGAGAAGTTGTTGAAATGCAAGAATCAGTAGTAATATCGGGGTGAGATAACAGGGGTGCACCTATAAGAGACTGTTTTAGTGTCTCAAATTCCTATTGAGCAGTATTATCCCAAATTCAGACAGAATTTTTTCCTGTTAATTTACATAAAGTTGGCGTATCTAAAGTTTTGCTGCTAATAAACTTGCGAAAAAAGTTTATCATTCCCAGAAAACTGCGAAGTTGCTTTTTAGTGCGAGGAACTTGGATGTCATGGATTTCTTGTAGCTTATTAGGGTCCGGTTGAATTCCGGATGATGAAATAAGATGGCCTAAAAATCTGATATGGGCTTGTCCAAAATGAGATTTTTCTAAATCAACTGTAACACTGAAGCTAGAAAACGAGTGAAGAAGTTGAGACAATATTCCACTATGCTGTTGCCAGGAAGATACGGCAATGGGAATATCGTCCACCTAAGTGGTAATCCTGTCTTTCAAATGAGGTGGCAACAGTATTTAGTCCACGGATAAAGGCTGCAGATGAGATTGTTAACCGAAAGGGGAGTCTGCAAAATTGGTAGCACTGACCAAAACAGAGAAAAGCTGTGTATTTGTGGCAGTTGGGGTGTAGTTCTAATTGGTAAAAACTGGACCGAAGATCTAAGGAGGAAAAAATAGATACGCCGTGAAACTGATGTTAAGATTGCATCCAAAGTTAGTGGCCTATCCGTCTCTGGTATAATGATCGTATTGATCTGTCTTGAATCCAAAAGAAGACAAATTGAACCATCCAGTTTAGGCACAACATGTATTGGGGAATTGTATGAACTGGTAGCAGTTTCAATAATATTGTGAGCTACCATAGATTGGATTTCCTGTTTGACTTTGTCACAGTAAATTATCGGTAACGGATAAGGTGGAACAGCAAAAGGGGTAACGGGGTTTTACTTGCAATTAATATAAAAAAGTCTTTAATTGTGCCTGGAGCCGTGTCAAAAACATGGGAAAACTCAGTTAAAATGGCATGTAAATCTTCCTTTTCTTGAACTGAATCTGAATTAACTACTTTGAATTTATCCTGAATAATGTTACCAATGTCTGGTGTCGAATCGTCATTGTCAATGTTTGGGAAAGGAACAAAAAATGACGTCAGTGTTACGTCCGACGGGAGCTGAGATTGAATGAAATTAATTTTGTTAAGGTCTTGTTCTGCTTGCGACAAATGTTTGTGACAGTCCAAAAAGAAGCAAACTCCATCATCACAGAGACGAATCCAATGATCTTCAAAATCTACAACTGCTTTATATTTGTTCAAAAAATCGATCCCCAAAATGACGTCTGTAGTGAGAAGCGGAACTATTAAGAATGTAGCATATAAAAAATGTGTATCGAGTTGAAACTGCAGATAACATTGCTGTTTAATATCTATACTTTTGCCAGGAACAGCACCACTGACCTTAGGGTGAGAAACCGGAAGTGTTGGAATGGTAGAAACAGTGGCGCATTTTTTGAAAGCGGCTTCACCAATAACAGAAATGGGAGAACCCGAATCAAGGACTGCAGAGAATTTGTGTGTGCCTATCGAAATATGAATGAGGGGATGATGAACAGTTGGTTGTAGTTCGATTTTTTTCCAGCAGAAGGTCCTCTCGTATATCTTCACAACGGATAATATGTGATGTAAAATTTTCCCAAGAATCATGCCATCGCTCGCGCTGCAGCAAGCACGCGGTAGGCAGAGCAGTTAGTTGATATTGTTGGTGTTCTGCTTGACGCTGATGATCTCCACTGTTTCGTGGATTTGGTGGACGAACTTCTACTACCTGTACTGTTTTACCTGATGAATTATTGAAATCATGTCTGGGGTGGAACCGGGAATCAGGTTGATGAAATGGCACTTGTCTGTCATTGCCGTAAGTCTGTTGGCTGTCATTGGTTTGTCTCTAGTTTTGACCTGGATAATTATCATTATGATTTGGAAAATTCTGTTGACTGTACTGATGAGTGGGTGGGCGATCAAAGGTTTGTACTCGTTGGTAGTAATCATTGCTTCCGTATGGTTGATGGCGGTTCTGGTGCCACATCTGGTTTCTTTGAACAAAAGAAATGTTGGAATTATTCCGCTGATTCTCCCAGTTTCACTGGTTGTTACTGCACCGATGATTATTTTGTGGGGTGTTGCCAAATTGACCATTGCAGAACGACATTGATGGAAGGAGATGATAATTTTGATTCCTGGATGGGTAGGCATCCACAACATTCTGCTGATACTGGGACTGTGAAGAAAGCATCATGCATTTCCATATTGAGGTCTGCATTCGGGAGGACGACGGTTCAATCCCGCGTCCGGCCATCCTGATTTAGGTTTTCCGTGATTTCCCTAAATCACTCCAGTGATCCAACAGCGGCCTTGGGTTTCCGTTCGCCGTGTTGCAGCGGCGGTCCAAATGACGCCAACGTCCACGTATCGTCTCATGCGCCAAAGTTTACACCTCTATCCATACAAAATTCAAACGCGGCAACCCCTCAGCGCCGCTACCATTGCTGCACGAGAGACATTCGCTAACGATATAGTGCACAGGATTGATGACGGCGATATGCATGTGGGCAGCATTTGGTTTACTGACGAAGCTTATTTTTACCTGGACGGCTTCGTCAATAAACAGAACTGGCGCATATGGGGAACCGAAAAGCCCCATGTTGCAGTCCCATCGTCCATGCATCCTCAAAAAGTACTGGTCTGGGCCGCCATTTCTTCCCAAGGAATCATTGGCCCATTTTTCAGATCCGAAACGATTACTGCATCACGCTATCTGGACATTCTTCGTGAATTTGTGGCGGTACAAACTACCTTAGACGACACTGCGAACACCTTGTGGTTTATGCAAGATGGTGCCCGGCCACATCGCACGGCCGACGTCTTTAATTTCCTGAATGAATATTTCGATGATCGTGTGATTGCTTTGGGCTATCCGAAACATACAGGAGGCGGCGTGGATTGGCCTCCCTATTCGCCAGACATGAACCCCTGTGACTTCTTTCTGTGGGGACACTTGAAAGACCAGGTGTACCGCCAGAATGCAGAAACAATTGAACAGCTGAAGCAGTACATCTCATCTGCATGTGAAGCCATTCCGCCAGACACGTTGTCAAAGGTTTCGGGTAATTTCATTCAGAGACTACGCCATATTATTGCTACGCATGGTGGATATGTGGAAAATATCGTACTATAGAGTTTCCCAGACCGCAGCGAAATCTGTTGTTGACAATTGTAACTACTGTAATTTCGAAAGTTTGTCTGCCTGAAATATATATATACGTTCGAGAATTAACAATGAATGGATGTACTGCACAGTCATCTGTCTACATTCGCAATCTGGTACATGGTACTTGCAAATTACTGGAGGGCTGGCTTAGGAATGATGCAGAAACTGGGAAACATACTGCCGTATCACTGGTTGGCATTGAAAAACTGGTAAATTTGCTAACATGGATGGCACTGTCAACTGTGATGCTTATTAAAGTACTTCGATGGTATCATTTCCATCTCATCTGCCCACTTGTTCGTTCTACATTACAACATAATGATTGACTGACATCACTTGTTGGAGAAAGCATCGTGGTGGGGCAACTCCTTCTGGGGATGTCTAGCACCGAAACACTTATCATGTACATTACTGCAATATGCGGAATCAGTCGAAAAGGAACACCGAGCCAACTGCTACCCCATCGCTGTGAAAGATGAGTTTAAATGTAGAGGTCATCAGTCACCTTCAGACAGCAGTTAGGAAACTCTGCACAGTGCCAGAAAACTCTTCGAGTTTCCTTATGTTGTGACTGTCTTTTATTTTAGTCATCTGATGTGCGTGTTTTGAGAGCAGCAGCAACATGATTAATACTATGCTATGTCCAGTTTTCCGTGAGAGCCAATGGATCGAGACATATTAACGACAGTTTAGAATGTGACTCATACGTCAAAGTCATGGTAGAAAAAATAAAACGTATGGCATTGTACAAAGCTGTAGTAATAAAGTGGTTGGACGTGTTGCAGCATAAAAAGACGATGTGTCAGACAAAAAACAGAGGGCCCTCTATTGTGACTGATAGTCTGCGTGAAATGATCCTCCTCCAGTACAGACGATGAAACTTTACACTGGTCTGTGGAAATGACTTAAGTCACTTGCCATCGGCTCCTATCACTCTGTACCTGTACATTTAATAGGATCATCACATATGCTCGATGCCAGCACACAGACGGTATTAGTTTTCGCTACATGTATCTGAAGACAAGGCCACGAAAAATTTTTATCGAGTTCTCTATCACATAAAGCTAGCAGGTTTCGTAGTTTTTCTTTGTTGAATGGTACAAAATAGCGATGAGAGAATGTTTGGATGCAGCGTTAGAGATGCAGATCTCTTTCGGAGAGCAGCACCTGTGTGTAGTTTGGAGGTATGGAGCAATGCAATAGCAAAACACGCGTCCTTCCTCCAGTAGTTCTACCAGTTCCCGTACTGTCTTTTATACTGCCTCGTGTTGCAAGAGAATGCTTCGTTTTGGCGCTGACCTTACACATCGTATATTTTTGGCGGAGCTACGACAAAACCTGCATATCGGCACTGAGTGGTCAGATAAGACGGTCCTGCCGCATTAACTCAGCTCAGCTCGTTTCTCCACAGGATGCAGAAGGTGGTAGATATAGCGCTCTCCGACTTACACTCAGTTCCGACTTCATTTGGGACGATCAAAGTGACTAATCAGAGTGACTGTCTAAAGCCACGCTGGGGTTTTACAGTTGCAAATAGGTTCGGAAAAGATGACTCGTTTTCGGATATGGGAGTGGCATGAATATAATTCACCAGTGATTTTAATCATTAAAAGACCTCACTATAGGACCCAACGCAAGAATATGGTTGAATGGAGAGACGTGATTCCATATCACAGACAACATTTCTACCAGAAAGCGTAATGCTATCAGCGACTCTTGTGTGCGGCTGTAGAACCAAGACCGCTTTTTATGCAGGGTAACGGTAATATAGTCGTTGTGATCGTCCTTACGTGAAAGGTATGCTGCCAGCGGTAGAATACTTCTGTAATGTTGCAAATGTCGGTTCTCAATAGCGGTCCTCGAAAAGAAGAGACATTGCCCTCCAGGCACTCCCATTTGACCTACCTGCTGAGTGTAACCTGACTACTGAAAAAGAAAATTTTCTCGCCATGCCAAGTGTCTCTCTGATCAATTTAATTAATTAGACCATGAATCTGATATCAATGACATACCACTTAAAGGGTGGAGGTGATGACTAGGGCATCACAAATATGATTCTTGACTTTCCGTTTTTTTGGTTCGGAGATATCTTTTAACGATATTTGAATCGCTCGCCTACACAGGGTGAGACGATCATTGTAATAAAATCTGAAGTATTACCGAAATAATAAAGTGATACGAACTACAAAACCTATATTTACAACTTCTCTGTCCTGTTATCTTAAGAGTGAGTCTGAAAGTGAGGACGTGACCTGTGCCGGCAGCGGTGCCCAGGCGGCTTTAGGCGCTTCAACCTGGAACCGCGCTACTGCCATGGTCGCAGGTTCGAATCCAGCCTCGGGCAAGTATGTGTGTGATGTCCTTAGGTTAGTTAGCTTTAACTAGTTCTATTTTCTAGGAGACTGATGACCTCAGATGTTAAGTCCCATAGTGCCCAGAGCCATTTGAACCATTTGAACATGACCTGTGAAATTGGTAGATCTTAGCACTCTATCATGAGGCAAAAATGAGTTTAATATTCTAGATCTGTGATGCAGGACATGGCAGATAAGAAAATATATTTTTCTCCTTGTTAAGATAATACTTAGTGGGAATATAGCCTACGCCATAGTCGTTTACAGAATTTTCACAACAAGAAACGATACTTTAACGATGTGAAAACGCGTGTATATTCGAAAATAACAGCTATAAAAGGGAGACATCTACATTTTGAATGAAAAATTTGAGCAGTATGGTCAATAACATTGCTGCTTCAGGTTGGGTAAAGCAATTTTTTTCAAACTGGTACGCCAATGTCGGGGTGGAATTGATTAGAACTACTGTATACATCCAAGCTGCAGCTGCTTGTTTAGCAGTGCACCATGGCTGGCCACAGCGACAGTCATGAGGAATGGGGAACCAGAAGTAACCGATTAGCTCTACCTGGACTGGGTACAGAATGCTTCAATCTGTCTGTTCTGGCCCATGGCATCAAGGGCTGGCGAAGTGACCAGTGTTCTGGGTGAGTGCGACAGAGGCAGATGTGTGCGTTGTGTGAGAGAAGATTCAAAATTGTGAATATTTGCACTGGAAATATTGATAACATTCAAATTCCTACCACTCCAATCATCCCCAGGTGCCCTTCATGGCTGGGGGTGGTGCACCCTGGCTTACACGCATGTCCAAGACTGATCCCTGGACGTCGGCACTGGCGGCGCATGAGTGGTCGGGCGCAATCTGTGTGGACCAATGGGAGATGAGTGTGTGGAATGTGTGAATGTTTCTGACATCTACCCTCAGCAGTTACTGCTACGGTCCGCGTCGCGGCTTAAGTGTATCGTATTCAGTGCTTCTCAGTAGATTACATTGGACTCTGTCCTACAGTGGTATTTGCTGTTGTCTCTACCTCATCACTCCGCAGAGTTTATCTTCTTCTAAAGGTAGCGGAGAGAACCAATTTACGAAAACTATATTGCTTTAAAAACTTAGTCGTCAAATTCCCAACTGAAACCGATCTCCGACACCTAGCCACAACAACAACCACTACTACTGTGGATTCGATCTACATCGCAGTGGACTATTTCTTGCAGCGGTACTTTCTGTTGTCTCTATTATAACACACAGTGGACCCTTTCTTCTCCTCCTTCCGAATGTAGTGGAGAGAACCAGTTTACGAATTGGGATCGAAACCCACCACTGCTTAAATTGTAATTAGTAACTGCATTGGTGGCCGAAGACTTCCGGCATAAGAAGCCACCCTCATTCTGCCAACGAACTTGTCAAAGAAGGCGGAGGAGCGGACAGAAGTTCAGGGCACTCTCTTGTCCTTGGGGTGGGAAATTGTACCTTAAGGCGGAATAATCAGCAACTATCAACGGCCTGAGGATGCAGAAGGCAGTGGAAACCACTGCATACAAGACACATAAGGTGTATCCACAGGACATATGGGCTGTAACTGAGAAAGTGCCACGGTGATCTCTCCATTGCCAAAAGATTCCGGAATAGTCCCCAATTCCGACCTACAGGAGAGGACTGACAAGGGGGAGGTTACCATGACAAAAATATTGAATAACCACGAAGGGATAACATTCGACGAGTCGGGGTGTGGAATGTCAGAAGTTTGAAGTGGTAGGGAAGCTAGAAAATCTAAAAAGGCAAATACAAAGTCTCAATGTAGATGTAGAAGGGGTCAATGAAGTGAACTGGAGAAAAGCCAAGGATTTCTAGTCACATGAGTACAGGGTAATATCAACAGCAGCTCAAAATTGGATAAGTGGAGTAGGATTTATTATGGATAGGATGGTAGGGCAAAGGGTGCACTACTTTGAACATTCCAGTTACAAGGTTGTTCTTACCAGAATCAACAGCAAACCAAAACTGATAACAATAGTTCACATGTACAAGCCCACGTCGCAAGCTGAAGATGAAGAGATAGTCATGGGGACTGGAATGCAGTTGTAGGGGAAGGAGTGGCCCAAACGGTGGCCACTTTATCGCACTTCATTCCATTCCCTGGTGATTATTGTTCATATGTCACGAGGACAAAGGTTTGTGGTGTTTGGGGTGGGGGGGGGGGGGTGCAGGCATGACCCCTGTCTCCTGATTAAATAAAAGCCATGTATCGATATGTTATTGACTTTGATTTGAATTTCGTGTCATGAGATACTTCCTCTCCAACATACAGTGAGTATGTTTCCTACCAATTTTTTCTGGGGTGGGTGAGGAGGGAGGGCGGCTAAGGGTAGAGGGGCGGGACGCCCTACTGTGGTGGCCCTATGCACTACCTCAATCACGTCAAGGTGATTGCACACATGAACATTTTCCAATAAGCTGACACATCCTATCTACAGGTGTAATTGCATAATTAGGACATGCAGTTGCGGAATATAAGCTTCTATCACGAAATAAAAGTGAGATGCAGCTCCTGCAAATTGAATTTTATAAATAAATGATAGATCCTATGTTATATTATTTAAATTCCTGTCGTGAGATCCTTCCTCTCCAGTACAGACGGCAACTTACAGCCCATGGCGGAATCCATAGTCAGTGAGGCCTTCGAAGCAATGCTTGCATGCATTGGTATTCCACAGCGGTATACTGGGTAAACGACACTTTGTTTGTGGTTGTGTCTGACCACGACCGACAGTGTGAGCAGGCCTGACAGTGACATGTTACAGCAAGAGAGAGAGAGAGAGAGAGAGAGAGAGAGGAAACATGTTTCGTAAGGAACTTCTCAGGTGCTTTTGTTTGGGGATTAGCAAGACATCCAGTTTGCCAGTCGCGGGGTCCTCGCAGACGCCTCTTGGACACTAACGTGTGGAGCGGCCGCTGACGGACGTGTTACTTTGTGAGAGCCTGAGCGACCTGCGTGTATGGCTCTGTGAGCTGGCACTCAGTGCAGGATGGTGGACGTTGCGTGATTAGCGATCGAAAGATATTTAACAGTGCAGTTATGTGCGATGGATGCTTCATGAAAGTATTTCATGAGTGATCAGAATGAAAAAGCATCATACTTATTTAAATATTCCATATATTGTAAGTAGGCTGTTTAGATTTTTATATTGGTAATGCCACGTAGCCCTCTGTTTGAAAATCACTGGCTGTGCTGTGTGCAGTCTGTGGCTAGTTTGCATTGTTGTCTGCCATTGTAGTGTTGGGCAGCTGCAGCTGGATGTGAACAGTGCGTAGCGTTACACAGTGGGAGGTGAGCCGCCAGCAGTGGTGGATGTAAGGAGAGAGATGGCGAAGCTTTGTAATTTGTCATGAACTGCTATATATATTATGACTGTTAAGGTAAATACATTGTTTGTTCTCTATTAATATCTTTCATTTGCTAACTATCCCTATCAGTAGTTAGTGCCTTCTGTAGTTTGAATCTTTTATTTAGCTGGCAATAGTGGCGCATCAAGCTTGGTTGGCAAGCATTTGGGAAGAATTCAAAAGTATTCAGATCAAAAATGCCAGTAAACCTGAAGAAAGCAGTATTTGATCAATGCATTCTTCCTGTGATGACGTACGGATGCGAGACATGGACACTGAACTCATTCACAAAAGGGAAACTTAGGACAGCACAGAGAGCCATGGAGAGATCAATGCTGGGCTATACAAGAAAGGACAGGAAAAGGGCAGATGCCATCCGGTCTGTGACGAAGGTTAATGACATCTTAGAGAGAGTAGGTTCCTTGAAATGGCAGTGGGCTGGCCACGTCGCAAGAAGAAAAGACAACAGGTGGACGAAGCTAGTACTGGAGTGGAGTCCGAGAGAGCACCGGAGGCCTAGAGGAAGACCACCAGACAGATGGGACAAAGACATCAAGAAGATCGCTGGTAACACCTGGCAGAGAACTGTCCAAGACCGTCCCACTTGGAGAAGACTGCTGAAAGCCTACCTGAATCCATGACTCGAAGAGGCCACATCATCTAATGATTGAATTGGCTGATGATGATGATGATGATGATGATGAGTGGCGCTCGCTGTATTGCAGTAGTTCGAGTAATGAAGATTTTTGAGAGGTAAGTTATTTGTGAAAGGTATAGTTTAATGTTACTCAGGGCCATTCTTTTGCAGGGATCTTTGATAGTCAGATTGCGTTGCGCTAAAAATATTGTGTGTTAGTTTAAGCACAGTCGTGTATAAATTGTTCTAAGGGGACGTTTCAATATCACCTTCCATCCCGTAAATTACTTACATAAACAACGTTCAACAAATTGTCTAATTTCTTTAAACAATATTCCATACACACCAATCGACATCCCACCAACTTATTTGAAATAAATACATAATAGTGTCTAAATTGTTTAAGCAACATCCCATACATTGCAATCGATTTCCCTCCAAATGTCCAATCAACTAAGTCTTTTTCCCGCCAATTCGCCAAGGAGTTGGGGAGAGGTGAGCGAAGGGGGAGGGCATGGTGTATTTAATTAATCGATAGATTTAATTAATTAGTCGAGGAAATTGATATCAAATGTGTGCTTGTATTAGCGAGGGCAGTTCCCAGAGGGAAGGGAGTGGAGGAGGAGGGTGAGGGGTGGGAGAACAATTGGTTAAGGACCTGTCAATCTAAAAGAAGGATTGTCCCCAGGGTCATAAACTATCAATCAAATGGATGGATTACCCGCAAGTGGTCTTAATCCTCATGTACATCTACATCTACATCTGTATCTACATAATTACTCTGCTGTTCTCAATAAAGTGCCTGTCAGAGGGTTCAAATGTACAACCTTCAAGCTGTCTCTCTACCGTTCTACTCTCAAACGGCTCGCGGGAGAAACGAGACATAAATTTTTCTGTGTGAGCTCGGATTTCTCTTGTTTTATTATTATGATCATTTCTCCCTCTGTAGGTGGGTGTCAACAGAATGTTTTCGGAATTGGAGGAGGAAACTGGTGACTGAAATTTCATGGGAAGGTACCGTCGCAACTAAAAACGCCTTTGTTTAAATGATTGCCACTCCAATTCACGTATCATATCTGTGGCACTACCGCCCCTACTTCGCGATAATACAAAATTAGCGGCTCTTCTTTGCACTTTTTTCGATGTCATCCGTTAGTCCCACCTGATGTGGATCCCGAACCGCACAGCAATACTCCAGGATAGGGCGGACAAACGTGGTGTAAGCAGTCTCTTTAGTAGACCTATTGCACTTTCTAAGTGTTCTGCCAATAAATTGCAGTCTTTGGTTTGCTCTACCCACAACATTATCTACGTTATCGTTACAATTTAGGTTATTTGTAATTGTAATCCCTAAGTATTTAGTTGAATTTACAGCCATCATATTTGTGTGACTTACTGCGTAATCAAAATGTACCGCATTTCTTTTAGTACTCATGTTTATAACTTCACACTTTTATTTATTCAGGGTCAATTACCGCTTTTGGCACCATACAGATATCTTATATCTAAATCATTTTACAATTCGCTTTGGTCATCTGATGACTTTACAAGACGGTAAATGACAGCAGCATCTGCAGACAATCTAAAAGGGCTACTCAGATTGTCTCGTATATCGTTAATATAGACCAGGATCAATAGAGGGCCTATAACACTTTCTTGGTAAAAGCCGAATATTACTTCTCTTTTACTCGATGACTTTCCGTCTGTTACTACGGACAGAGACCTTTCTGACTGGAAATTACTAATCCAGTCGCACAGCAGAGGCAATATTCCATAGGCATGCAGTTTGGTTAGAAGACGCTTGTGCGGAACCGTGTCGAAAGCCTTCTGGCAATCTAAAAATATGGAATTAATTTGACATCCCCTGTCGATAGCACTCATTACTTCATGAGTGTAAAAAGCTAGGTGTGTTCCACAAGAACAATATTTTCTGAATCCGTGCTGGCTATATGTCAATAACTCGTTTTCTTCGAGGCAATTCATGACGTTCTAACACAGTATATATTACAAAACCCCACTGCAAATCAAAGTTAGTGATATGGGCCAGTAATTCAGCGGATTACTCCTAATTCCGTTCTGGGTATTGGTTTGACTTGAGCAATTTTCTAGTCCTTAGGTACGAATCTTTCTATGAGCGCGTGGTTGTACATAATTGCTAAATATGGAGCTATTGTATCAGCATACTCTGAAAGGAACCTGATTGGTTTAAAATCTGGACCGGAGGCCTTGCTTTTATTAAGTGATTTAAGCTGCTTTGCTATACCAAGGATATCTACTCCTGCGTTTCTCATCAGGCCAGTTATTCTTCACTGGAATTCCGGAATATATATTTCGTCTTCTCTGGTGAAACATTTTCGAAAAACCGTGTTTAATAACTACTTTAGTGGCACTATCATCAATGACTTCACCTTTTGTTATCGAGCAGAGAAGGTACTGATTTCGTCTTGCCACTGGTGAGCTTTATGTATGACCAGAATTTCTTTGGGTTTTTCTGCCAGATTCCGAGACAGAGTTTCGTTGTGGACATTATTGTAAGCAACTCGCATTGAAGCACGGGCTGTATGTCGGACTTCTGCAAAACTTTGCCCATCTGGCGTTCATTTAAATTTAGCGTGCTTTTTTCATTGCTTCTGCAACAGCGACCTGACCCGTTTTATGTACCATGGGATATCAGAGCCATCACATTAATTTATGTAGTATATATTTCTCAACTGCCGGTTATACTATGTCTTTGAAATCATTTCACATATTTTCTACGTTTACATGATGAGCCTGGAAGGAGTGGAGACTGTCTCTTAAAAAGGCGTTAAGAGCATTCTTATCAGTTTTTTTTAAATAGATGTACTTAGCGTTTCTTTTTGGTGGTTGCGCGGGTTCGGTATTCAGCCTAGCAGGAACTGTCTTATGGTCGCTAGTCCCTGTACGTGTCATGATACTCCCTATTTGTCCGGGATTATTTGTTGGTAAGAGGTCAAATATGCTTTCGCGACCATTTACGCTTCGAGTAGGTTCATGAATCATCTACGAAAGCGTCCAGTATGCAATTTTAGATGGCGTTTTATGCCTGCCGTAGCTTTAAACATATAATTTTTCCAGCATTTCGAGCGTAGATTGAAATCACCACCGACTGTAATTGTATGAGTGGGGAACCTATTTGAAATGAGATCCGAGTTTTCTTTGAACTGTTCAGAAACTATTTCCGGAGTCGGAGGGTGGTTAAAACGATCCAATTAATAGTTTATTCCGATTGTCAAGTATAAGCTCTACCCATACTATTTCGCAGGTATCTTCTATTTCAATTTCACTACAAGATATTCTGACAGCAATAAATACCCCACCTATCCTTCCTGAACACTGTTAGGTCGTTTAAAAAGAATTCGGCTGAACTTATTTCCGGTTTTAGGCAGCCTTCCGTACCTAAAAGTAGCTCTGGTTCTTTCCCAACATAGCTACAACAATTTACAGCAATAATACCGATTGTTGCTACAACTACCTTAATGTGATTTATCTGCCCCCTTTTAGACAGACGCCGTTTCTGGGGTTTCCTGTGACCCTCTAACATAAGAAAAACCGCCCAGTCCCTTCCACACAGCCCCCACTACCCGTGTAGTTGCTTCCTGTGTGTAGTGTACTCCTGATCTATTAAGCGCAGCCTGGAAAGCCACCAGCCAATAGCGCAAGTCAAGGAATCTTCAGCCTTCAGGGTCACAGAACGGCCCGAGTCTCTGATTCGGACCCTCCACTCGGCTCTGCAGCAAAGGTCGTCTATTCTATCGCCTTAGCTGCAGATGGTGAGCTCCGTCTTAATCTCACAAGCAGACAGGCAGTCTTCACCGTTTCCGCTAGCCGCCTGAAACTGGACAGAATCTCTGATCCAAAGGGACACACGTCATTGGTACTGACATGAGCCGCCACCTGCTGTTGGCTGCACTCTTCATGGAATCCAGAAGCAGTCTTTCCACATCTGGAATGACTCCTCCCGGTATGTACACGGAGTGCGCACTGACTTCCTTCCCTTCCTTGACAACCACGTTCCTGAGGGGCCCCATTACATGCCTAGCATTGGAGTTCCCAACTACCAGCAAACCCAACCTCAGTGAATGCTTAGACCTTGCTGGCTGAGAGCCTCCTCTGGAACATGCTGGATGTCAGCATCCAGCTTAGAGACTATGTCAGCAATAGAAAACGCCAGAAACCTTTTCGTCAAATGAACCTGGGAGGCCCTACAATTGGCCCCTTTGAAAGTCTTTCGTTGCCTGCCGTACATTAAAATTATTCCCACTAAGCCGCAGGGTAGCGGTCAACCTCAGTGCAGGCAATATCCAGGGCGGTCACAGCAGTGGACCAATCAGGGTACACGTGGGACGTGCTAGATGTCCCTCGCATCCCCGTGTCTGGCCACACACAGTGATGCCCCTTCGCAGCAGCCTCGAACTGTGTGATGGAATCCAACACCACCTGGAGCTGGGAGTGAAGTATCACCAACTCATCTCGCATCTGTATATAGCAATCACAGTTCCTGTCCATTACTGAAGTCGCTCCTGTTCGAAGCTCGTAAAAATATGTAACATATGAATGGTGTACTCGGCTTATTAGCAGTAGGAACTCGAGGTGCTCTCTCACTGACGTTCTAAGTGAACTGAGCTACGCTAACAAAAACAAGCAAAAGCCTGTCTGATACGAGGGTCGATAAAAGCGTCGATAACAAAGACAGTACTATACACTGTTACTAAAATAAAAGTTTATGCCTAGTAAGCACTCAGTACATGCAAAAAATTGCAGAAATAAACTAGTAACTATGCACATAACTGAAAATAGGAGGCTTTTGTTTGATGTTCCTAAAAATATATAACAAACGATTGGTGTACTCGCCTTATTACCAGCAGGAACTCCAAGTGCTCTGTCACTAACGATCCAACCGATGCTCCTCTTAGCAGAACAATAGGTAAAGTTAGTATGAATCAAAAGACAACAATGGGTTTGCCCCTCAATATATGCCTGCCCCTGGTGTACTTAATAGCACTAATAAAATGCGGTGATGCCGCCCCTGCCCACTACTTCTTACACCTGAAGACCAAGGCTAATAACCCACAGTTGAATGATGACTAAGATTCATTATTTACTAGGATGGAAACAATCAATGTGGACATGTCATGCAACGAATTGCCAATTACAGGGTTCTCATGGCTGTTCAAAATGAAATCGTAGGACTGAAGGATAAGATCCAAGATGTGACTGTTGGTACTGACAGGAGGGGTGTTGAGGAAACCTGTAAGACGTATTTTCGACTTATTTTGTAATTGTATGAATATTCCTATGTCCGTTTTTAATGTTACTTACGTAGAATGTTGTATCTGTTACGGAAATTATTTTGACTATTTATACATATTTCAGTTATGTAAACTTTGTGAACGATGTTATTTAAACTGTGCTTGTGAATTTAAATAACTACTGGAAAGATGGTATAATGTACTGTAAATGACTTGGTGCATAGTTAGGTAACATAGGGTAAAAGGTAAAAAATGTGGGGGAGACCTGCAGCTACAGAAATAGCCTGGTGCAGTGGAAAAGGTGTGGTTAGCGCGCAAGTGCCAACTCTCCTTTGTGACAGGTAAGGAGTCCGGGCTAAGCAATATGTGATCAACATCTCGCTAGCAGTAGCGGATTATTGTGGCTCACATTCTAGGTGTTTTGTGGCCAGAGGAGCCTAAGAGCAGTATTTATTGGACTCGGGTGCCGCATTTCGTAATGCCATTATCATGACAGTGTTTTTGGCCCTGGAAAAATATAATTCCGCCTCCAAGAAGATCTATAACAGAACGAGGCCATGAGTACAACAATGACTGCATCACTGCCACGCTAACAGCCACTGCAAAAGTACGTCACCAGTACCACCAACCTTCCACTAAATTGATTATATTTGGCACTCTGTAAATGGACCAGATGTTTGTGAGACTTGGTTGATTTTAGTAATTGTCGTGGTGTTGCTAGAAACTCTATCTTCCACCAGTGATTATCCCAAATCACAAACCTGGACAAGAATCCTATCCTTGTGAATTGAATTGCAAGTATCCTATTTTATTATTGAATGACTTATTCGGCGGCTGTAAAAATAGCTGTGATAGCTTCCTAATGTGTGGAGGTATAGTGTTTAAAGTTAAGTTTTACGGAAGTAGGAAATACTCCACTTCCAGTGTACTTTTAAATCAATCTGCAGAAATTTGCCTTATTTAAAAAGCTGCCTGAATATAATAAAGTTGCTCTGAAGTGAAAAACACTGATTGTTGCATTTACGCAATTTGATCAGAATTACAATGTTTTATTAGTGTTCATTTCATGAGAAAGTATTTGAACTAGTATTTAATGTTGTGCTGGTATTTGCACCACCAACTATATTTTCAGTAAGTTAAAAAGCTGCTTATCAAAGCACATTTGTTATTTAAAGAGTTACATAACTAACAATTATTGATGAGTATACTTACCAATTCTCATGTATACTTGTGTAGTATTATTGAATGGCTGTTCAAATCACGAAAATTTAAGAGCCATCATGTACTAGGCTAGTTAGCTAATGAAGCAAAACCAAGAATCCTCCAGAGTCAGTGTAGATAGATTAGCATTTTGTTTAATTTCTCCAAACCGAGTTTAACAATAACATATCCACTGTGTTATCTATTCCAATGCAAGCTGGTTAATGCACAGGCATGGAGATCCTGTATTAAGCAGCGATGTTATAGAGTACGATCATAAACAGACTCCCTGATTTAAATTAGAATCATTTCACGCTCTTCCCTGCTACTAGTTTCATGTGTCGATAATTGGTACTATACACTACTGCAGCTAGTTCATTTAAAGTATGTGTCGTTGAGAGCCATATGTTACTGTTTACTATCTCATTGGCCATTTGTTTGTCTGACTTACTAGTTAGTGGCACATTTATCTTCAAGGGTAGGTTATTGTGTTGTAGTGTGAACAGATATAAGGAAAGAGTTTAAAGCGTGTATCAAGAAAGGTCAGGCTAGCCTTAGCACTGCCTTCAGCTTTATTGTATTGCCTAACAACAGAATGCCTAATTAAGCTGGCGAACGGTTGTAATGTGTAATGTTACAACTTGCTTTTGTACTGGGAGAACATCTCTTCCTGACCCACACTTTAGTGTTGGTTATCCTCTGCTGGAGTGCTATTGAAACGAATCAGTTTTATGGTTCTGTTTCCATTAGGTTATGTCATGGTTACAACTTTCAGGAATTCCTCGATTGCCGTTTAAAGTGGTCGGTGGTACCGTAACACTTGGTGCCGCATGGCAGGACGTCTATTGTTTTTGATTACGAAATACAATAATTACCTGGTGAAAAACTAGTGTGGTTCGAGCAGTTAAATGTCCAGTAGCGCGAGGGTCCTATGAAGTCCTTTAGAATATGAAAGTGAAATGTAATAGACATTGAGAGTGGGCAAAGGTGTGAACGCAGTAACTAGACCGAGTGAACGAAACCAAATAGTGCCGGGCGCCATGGGAGACGCTTCTGGCAGAAATAGTAGATTACGCGAGCAGAAAACAGATGGCGCTATTAATATGCAGATGCCCTACAAGCAATATCATGAGCACGTAAATGAATAGATCGAAATGTTGAGACTGTCCCAAATCAAACAAGAGAAAGCAGAGGCCGCAAATGGCGAGGAATTTATACACGACAGCGGTTTATGTGAACTAATCTATTGATATGTTTTATTCGCCACAAAGAAAGAAAGAACAGAAAGAAGCATATGACGTAGAGTCAGAGCACGAAAATTCGATAGAACAAGGAAGTAGACAATCGTTGATTGTGACTGACTGTTTAAAAATTTTGGCTTATCAAATGTAAACACAAATCAGTGCTCTCGGCAACCAAACTGAGCCCAAGTTAACAGTCTTGAAAGCCATCTTAAAACCCAAGGTAGCAATCTTGAAATAGTAAAAACACATCTTGGCTGTCTCTAAAGTCGAAGAAAGTTTCGTAATACAAAAGTAAGTCAACAGATTGAACAGTCAGGCCAAAAATAATAGGTACTTTAAGTTCTACTGTCAATGAAATGAAAATTGAAATTAAATTCATAAATGAAAACATGGATAATATGCATGGGCCAAATTACTGATATTAATAAAAGTTCGATGCTATATCCTTAACATCCAAGTAAAATTATAGCTTTTGGTAGCGACAAAAGTGGACTAAAAACCTTTTATTCTGAAAACTGAAATATCAGGTGAGAGTAATAATGGAATCCCACATTCGCGAGGAACACTTTCAAATACCGAAAAAGTTTTACGTAAACAAGTTGTTGAATGAGTACAGAAGTGTGATCAAAACACTTCGCAAATTCAGGGAAAATTTTCTGACTTTGAATGTGGAATACGAGACAGGCCTGATGTTATTAGTAACGGTACACCACTTAACAAGTTGTTGGAAGGCGAGGAAAGGTTCGATACCGCCAAGCCGGCCAAAGTGGCCTAGCGGTTCTAGGCGCTGCAGTCTGGAACGGCGAGGCCGCTACGATCACAGGTTCGAATCCTGCCTCGGGCATGGATGTGTGTGATGTCCTTAGGTTAGTTAGGTTTAACTAGTTCTAAGTTCTAGGGGACTGATGACCTGAGAAGTTGAGTCCCATATTGCTCAGAGCCATTTGAACCATTTTTGATCCCGCCAAGAATCCTAACGGATGGCATCCGTTATACGTATTTCGTAAAAATTGCGAAATAATTTTGCTGATTATTTATTGGATCAGGGAAAGATAAACGTGATGATTAGCGCCTTGGCAGATAATGCCTAGCTCAAAGGACCTCACTTGAATACAGAGCAAATGACTTTTGACGACTTCTAACAAAATTTCACAGATGAATAGTGGTCTCAACAAAAGCAGAACTGCTTATGGCGGGAGTTTATCATGGCTAAACACCATGACAATTGGGGCAGGAATTCTTTAAAAGATTTCTACGATACTGGTACCAGAAGTTGACACGCTCAAGAAGTAGACGATCAGAGTCCGAAATCGTTTGGGAACTATGGAAGAAGCTCCCATAACATTCTAAAAGGTAAGTAAGAAGTAACCATCGAAGCTTCTTAGTGTTCTTTGAAAGGGTGGATGAAGAAGACCACTGGCGAGGAAATAGGGATAACTTCCGGAATAATACTAACAGAAACAACTGCAATCATGACCAACAAAATGATAGTAATGGTTCTCGCATCAGTGTGATTTAAAGAGGTAGAGGTAGGGGCAGAGGCGGAGGAAAAACTGCCGGTGGCGGAAGAGGTTTCCCAGCATGCAATGCACGTCAGAGCGATAAGGGAAACTGAATACCGCCTAACTGACGTAGAAAGAATTGACCTGCCCAGACGATGTACATTTTATCGAAATAGTCTCCGAATAATGAAACAGGAAAGCGATCGCGCGGCGCAGCGTGACGCCACATGTACAGTCTGGACAAAACGAACGAGACCCCTCGCCTTTTCGTTATGCTAATCCGCACAACTGCTACACAGCATAACAGGCCAGGCGACGAAGTGCTACCAACGTACTATGCACAGGCGTGAAATTGTAAAACTAACCGAACTTAGACTGTTTTCAGTCATGTGTAAGACTATATTAATGCTGATTAGTGTGTTAAACACAACACATAAATATAAGATACACTCCTGGAAATAGAAATAAGAACACCGTGAATTCATTGTCCCAGGAAGGGGAAACTTTATTGACACATTCCTGGGGTCAGATACATCATATGATCACACTGACAGAACCACAGGCACATAGACACAGGCAACAGAGCATGCACAATGTCGGCACTAGTACAGTGTATATCCACCTTTCGCAGCAATGCAGGCTGCTATTCTCCCATGGAGACGATCGTAGAGATGCTGGATGTAGTCCTGTGGAACGGCTTGCCATGCCATTTCCACCTGGCGCCTCAGTTGGACCAGCGTTCGTGCTGGACGTGCAGACCGCGTGAGACGACGCTTCATCCAGTCCCAAACATGCTCAATGGGGGACAGATCCAGGGATCTTGCTGGCCAGGGTAGTTGATTTACACCTTCTAGAGCACGTTGGGTGGCACGGGATACATGCGGACGTGCATTGTCCTGTTGGAACAGCAAGTTCCCTTGCCGGTCTAGGAATGGTAAAACGATGGGTTCGATGACGGTTTGGATGTACCGTGCACTATTCAGTGTCCCCTCGACGATCACCAGTGGTGTACGGCCAGTGTAGGAGACCTCACGCCCCACGTGTTGAGCAATTCGGCGGTACGTCCACCCGCCCTCCCGCATGCCCACTATACGCCCTCGCTCAAAGTCCGTCAACTGCACATACGGTTCACGTCCACGCTGTCGCGGCATGCTACCAGTGTTAAAGACTGCGATGGAGCTCCGTATGCCACGGCAAACTGGCTGACACTGACGGCGGCGGTGCACAAATGCTGCGCAGCTAGCGCCATTCGACGGCCAACACCGCGGTTCCTGGTGTGTCCGCTGTGCAGTGCGTGTGATCATTGCTTGTACAGCCCTCTCGCAGTGTCCGGAGCAAGTATGGTGGGTCTTTTTTCCATTTCCAGGAGTGTATAAATGAAAGAAGACACGCTAAATAATATGAACTGTACTAATATAAATGAATTTCAGCTTATCGAGATAACATAACGGTTTTAGTACGACAAAGTACCCCAGATCGTTACCAATTAGCAGAATATTATGCGCATTCGGCCGCCAAACGGTCTGTGTCAACGTTCAGAACAGTCATACAGGATTGCCACTGCTGACCTGCCATGAAAGGGTGCAAATTTAGCAATCCATGAAGATTCATAACGACTTTTAGTTAAAAATCATTCACTGCCACACTTAATTCAATTCAGTTACTGACAGAAGCGGAAAAAGTTAGCAGTAACAAGTATGAAATTCTACAAGAGTTTCATTTTGAAATCCATAGGTCGCCGGTACAGAACAAATGTAGCAATAAAACGTACTGGAGGCGCGAGAATTTCTTAAAATTGCTTTACTGATAGTCTGTCTGCCTCCATAGAGATTCGAGCTGAAAACAAACCAGACCTCCCATGCAGTAGCAAACCCTTTCACTACGCTAGCAGACAACCCAGGCAGACAGCATCTGCTATTACCCCACACATGAATAAGCCGGCAATTTCGCAATGCAAATGGCATAATGATGTGCAGTTGCTGTTGCATAGACCTTTCTGGACTCAAAAACATGGATTTTCTACCTTTATGTCACCGCTTATGTGACAATCATTCGGTATGTTTATCGAAATAACAAAATACTGATATTATCGAGTAAATTGAGTAGGATAACTCTACACAACCGCAGGAAATAAACGGCTACATAGCTGGCAAACCTATTCTACAATGTTTCGAATTCTCCATTAGACTCGCCACATCCAGAAAAAGTTCATTAGCCGAAGTGTTTCTTAAGGTAGCTAGCAATGGGAATGCTCACACTTCTAAAACGCAGTGGCATTAATACTGGGATCTGAATAACCACGTGTATAGGCAAATGGATTTTATTTGTGTTACTGTAAACCTCATTTGGATCGAAAGCGCAGCTCAGAGTAATATGTTGATGTATCGACTGCAACTAGAACATTTCGAATTAAGTGTAGGGGGAATTATATATGCTGCCTTCATCTTCAGTAACTGTCGTAGCTAATTTCGTTGTTAGGATTTCGTCACCTAAATCGGTAAAAATGGAACCCTATTAGTCTCACTTTCTTGGCCATCCATCTGTCTACCCAGCTCTTAAAAACCGTTTACCTCGAGTACGGGTAGACATAATAAGCGGAAATGTATCGCACCTCCTGCTGTATACGGTCCCTTGGTGGTGTAAAAAAGTGAGCTTCTATGTCAACGGAATCTAAAGCTAGGGCCGTTTATGTAAAGAAAACTTACGTGGAAGGTCAAAAAATGGCTCTACAAACTATGCGACCAAACTGCTTAGGTCATCAGTTTCGTAGACCTACAACTACTTAAGCCTACCTAACCTAACACACATCCATGCCCGGGGAAGGATTCGAACTCACGGCGCAAGAAGCAGCGGGGCGCAATATGACGTCGTTGAACGCACGGCTAACCCGCGAGAAGAAAATTAAAGGCAATGGGATTAGGTTCCTGATCTATATACTGGATATTAATATTCTGCGCTACTACGTAAATTCTAAAGGTTATACTCTTTACGTAGAACAAAGTATCGGTTTCAGTCCTAGGATCGACGATAAACTTCACAAATACAATTACAGAATAGTGGCATATCGATTATGGCTCCTCACCATCAACAATAGTTGTTACGCATTTGCTATTTGACCGTCCTGACCAACCTGATCTTCCCACAATGCTATTTTTGAATTGCCTCTTAACATGTCGTGTAACTACAGATTTGTTGAAAATATTAACTGTTAAATACGCTATTCCACAAATTAAAAACTTCCAGTTATTCTTTATATCTTGAAACTCACTATTGTTCACTTTCACTGGAAAAAAGATACATAATAATAAAATGAAATCGTAGATTACAATCTCAAAGCATACTGTGAATGGTTAAAATTAAATGAACTAAAAATCATCTTCTTGTCTAAAACACTTTACTGTTCCAGAGAACTTCGGCACCTCTCAATTTTTTACACCTCTGATGTTTAGCCACATGTGAACAAATAGTGGGTCTCATGAAGCAGCACTGTTTAGCCGTCACAAAATAAAGCTAAAAAAATCAGTAAATTAAACTATTTTTCTACTGTTGCTCCGAATCGCATAAACCAACCGCCCTCTGCTGTTATTGGGTTTTTGATTTTTCTCTTCTTTTTCGGGCCCCCTTACATCCCCTTCTAGTCCTACCTTCGCTCTCCAATTATGCCTTCATCGGCGAGCTTCTCCTCAATATTTTTCATTTGTGCCGAATTGCTTTTTACCCTGCTTGCATATACACGTGTGTCATGTATTTTTTAGAGACTGCATGAATATATAAGGCGAGTATTTATTCTCCTAGAAAATTAATTCACAACAAAATATGTAATATTTAATTTGTTTGTCCAGATTCCACTTGCAGCGTTTTCTTAAAACTATATAAAAGAACTTGAAACATCTGTTGCAGTGGATTGGTTAAGGGCTGGAAAATAAAAACACATCTGCTGATGCTGCTTAGTATCGCGTGTAGCCTCCTTCGGTTTCCACAACGGCTCGAAGTCTGTTGGACATTGAGCCCACAACTCTAGCCACATAACTAGGAGATGCAAGTAACTCATTCCACGCGTCATGAATCACATCAGAAAGCTGTCGGCGAGACGACGGTAACTGTCCCTTTTCCCGTATTCCTCTGACCATTTCTGCCTAAATATTCTCAATGGGACTCATGTCAGCTCCTTTAGGGGGCCATTCCATTACAGTAATATTACTATGGTCGTCGAACCGCCTCTTAACCACACGTGCCACATGAATTGGAGAGCGATCTTGTTGGAACATGATCTGATCATCGCCAAATCTTGCTGTCACAGAAGGCAACATCACGCTCTCCAAAATTTATATGTAACTGCGAGCATCGAGTCTTCATTCTACACGGCCCGCATCTCGTGGTCGTGCGGTAGCGTTCTCGCTTCCCACGCCCGGGTTCCCGGGTTCGATTCCCGGCGGGGTCAGGGATTTTCTCTGCCTCGTGATGGCTGTGTGTTGTGTGCTGTCCTTAGGTTAGTTAGGTTTAAGTAGTTCTAAGTTCTAGGGGACTGATGACCATAGCTGTTAAGTCCCATAGTGCTCAGAGCCATTTGAACCATCTTCCTTCCACTTCCCACAGAAACCCACACCCTTCGGCTGAAATCCATGCCAATACCGTTACCAACTCCCTGCCACTCCATCAGCAACTGTAAATATATTTTGGATTATCCCTAGCACTTTTGGCCGGTAAAAAAGTGCTTTTCCAATTGACACCGTAGAAAAACTTTCTCGTCCGCGAAAATCACTCGCCTCCATAACTGGGGAGTTTTGTCGACATTTTCTGCAGCAAAAGCAAGGCGGGCTCCTCTGTGGGAAACAGTCAATGTCTCTTTCACAGCAGCGCTTCTTGCTCTATGTCAACCCTCCCTTAGACGACGAGTGACGCTCTTACTGCTCACATAGAGACCCAAAGTCTGCAGAATTTGTCGTGCGCTGACAAATGGGTGGTTCTCACTGAAACGGCGCATCTGGCGATCCTGAGCTGCTGCTGTTTTGCGGCGACGGCCATGAGGCCTTCCATTCAGGTTACCACCCTCTCCCTTTCATCTGATCCACCTGGCTACCGTCGACTTGGGAAGACCCATAGTTCTTGCTATATAGCCATTTGAAGATCCCTCTGCATGGAGCGCTATTATAGCGCCCTTGTTTGTCTCAGCCAGATGGGCCATTTAGTGTTGACAGACTGATTCGTCGCGGTTAATATCTGCTGCGAAAACAGCGCTGGTAGGAAGCGGACTGCCTCCTCCACAACCGCAGCCACAACGCAATGGCCAAGTATGTGTAACACGGAAATGGATGGCATAAACGAGAGACCGCAAGCCCGTACTCGTATCATTACATAGTGAAATAACTTAGAATCTGTAATTTTTCTCAGAAGGGACTGGTGCGCTCTTGTCATGTCTTGTCCTGATAAATATTACATGAAATGAAATGTTTACGTTTTGCATATACATCAGGCCTAACGCAAGAAACATTTCTGAAATATCTGAGGCAACCTGAAAAGCATTCCGTGACTTTTAGCTACAGAAGGTTGCATTATAAGAAGGAAAACGCGTTTACCCTCGCTCGCCGTGTTTCCAAGTGGCGCAGTTTACTCTGAGGCATACATAGTTCTCGCCGGGCGTAAGAAGAGACTTAACTAACGAGGGGAACTCGCCAGGTGCCATACGCTGACTGTCAGGAAACTTTGCTGAGTGAAGGAGAAAAGACAATAAGCGAACATGTGTTTCGGCTTATCTGCAGACACTAGACCGTTTCCGAGAAAACGACGGTCAAAGTTATCAACACGCTGTTGCTATAGTGTAGATACCTTTTGCAGCTAAGAATGCAATTGAAAATGTTCAAATGTGTGTTAAATCTTATGGGACTTAACTACTAAGGTCATCAGTATAAGCTTACACACTACTTAACCTAAATTATCCTAAGGACAAACACACATACCCATGCCAGAGGGAGGACTCAAACCTCCCCCGGGACCAGCCGCACAGTCCATGACTGCAGCGTCTGAGACCGCTGGGCTAATCCCGCACGGCGAACGCAATTGAAGCGATGGCTCAGTGCCTACCGTCGTTCGTTCTTAACTTTGATTCTCGAGTTCGAGACCATATTGGTTTTTTATTATTATTTTCTCCTCCCTCTCTATAAGAATTATCTACGAATGATTTTTCCAATTTATGTTAAAAAAATGTTGTCGTTATTCGTCAATTAACTTTCTGTGTAATTAATTAAAAAAATATATAGGAGTGAGACAGTAATGTGAAATAGTTTTTTAAGCTACTTACAACCTGTAAGACTGCATGGACATTCACAAATATTTCACATCATTTTGTCATTCGTTCATTTTTTTAACTTGTTCCATTACACAGTAAATCAATTGATGAAAAACGACAACATTGTTTCAACATAAATTGGAATAAACATTCGTAGATAATTCAGAGAGTGCGGGGGAAAAAAAGGAACAACCGGATTTCGAACTCGCAGCGCAAAGTTCTGAAGTCGCGACGGTAGCCGCTGAGCCAGCGCTTCAATTGGATCCTGACACGCTAAAAGGTATTTGCCCTGTAGCAACACCGCACTGAAAACTTTGACCGTCGTTTTCTCAGAAGCGGTTGAGTGTTTGCAGATAATTCGAGACACGTGTTCGCTTATTTTGTCCCCTCTTTCACTGAGAGAAGTTTCAGCAAGATCGGGATATGACACTTGGCGGGTCCCCTCGTAAGTGGCGTGCGTTGCGATTCAGTAGACAGAATGCGTCCACTTTCCTCGACTACTCATTGACATGATTGGAAACATTCGTTCTTGTAGTGCCAGTTTGCATTATGAGAACTGGTTTTCCTGATAACGATCTGCTAATGGACTTTGCTCCTAATTTACGTTACTGTGTAGTAGACCTTCTGCAACGACTTGAACCGGAAATATTTGTTTATTTGGATGGTCCGCTTCTTTGTTGCCATATTGCGCTACAATATTTTCATTTGTTTCAAAACGGAAAGTTTAGATGACCACTGCAACTTGGTAACATCAGTAACAGTTACGTGTGGTGTACTATTAGTGTACTCTGTTGCATGAGGAATACATTAAATACGAAAGCTGCGTCCAGTAACAATAATTAACTTTCAGTTACATGATAAAACACAAGTCGAAATACTGCCAGTTTATCTCTGTACTCAGTAAAGGTGGAACGATCGCAAACATACTTTTGTGGGGAAGGAAAACGAAAGACTGCGTTTTATTGGCCGCACACCAAAATACGTAACAGGTATACTGAAAACACTGCCTACACTACGTTTGTCCGTCCACTACTATAGTACTCCTAAGCGGTATGGGATCCTTGACAGACGTGATTGACGGTGCACGCCAGAAGCGTCCAAGGAACGGTAGCACGATTTGTAACGTCACCAAATAGGGAGAGTCCCAGATTTGATAAGCGAGTTGGGGTGACATTCACGAAAACAAAAACGTTTTTCGTTGCAGCGAGATATTTTTAAGAAATTTCAATCACCAACGTCTGTTCTGAATGTCGAAACATTATTTCCTCGGGAACTTAAACGGGAAGATATGACCATAATAATAATGTAATTCTGGGCTCGTGAGCAAAGATGTAAGTGGTCCTTTTTCCCACACGCTGTAAAGAGTGGGACGGTAGAGAAATAGTCCGAAGGTGGTTCGATGAACTCTCAGCCAGGCACGTAAGTCTGGAATGCAAAGAAATCCTGCAGATGTGGTCATGTAGATGTAACAACGAAATTATGTTGTAATTGCGACCTGTGAGTGTCATTTGATTTGAACAGCTGTTTGCTGTTTATTTATTTTTTGCTCGTCATTTTCAGCCATTGACATACACTTAGTTGCATTAAATTGATACTGAAATAAAGAGTCATGCATGGACCAACAACAATAAATTCTTAACTACTTGCTATGGTACTGCAGTATCTGCCAGCGTCTTCAGAAGTGGATATCGCATACGCCTTTCCTAGGGTGTTGATAAGTGAATATAGCAGACGACTTCAAACAAAATTTTAATGTAGCTTCGTAAAGGTTCCGTGCTCAAACGATGTCAGTTGCTGGCGAATACAGTTAATCCTCACAAGACAGTATATATTATCATTATACATGAGGTGCTGTGACCGAACGGTTCTTGTCACTTCATTCGCAGGTTGGAATACTACCTCGGGCATGGATTTGTGTGATGTCCTTAGATTATGTAGCTTTAAGTAGTTCTAGGTCTAGGGACTTACGACCTAAGCAGTTTGGTCGCATAGTTCTTAGAGCCAGTTTTTGACCTTTAGCGTAAATTTTCCTTACATAAACGGCCCTACTTTTAGATTGCGTTGACGTAGAAGCTCACTTCTTTACACCACCAAGGGACCGTATACCGCCGGAAGTGCGATACATTTCCTATTATTATGTCTACCCGTATTCGAGGTAAACACACCGAGCGAGGTGGCGCAGTGGTTAGCACACTGGACTCGCATTCGGGATGACGACGGTTCAATCCCGTCTCCGGCCATCTTGATTTAGGTTTTCCGTGATTTCCCTAAATCCTTTCAGGCAAATGCCGGGATGGTTCCTATCAAAGGGCACGGCCGATTTCCTTCCCTAACCCGAGCTTGCGCTCCGTCTCTAATGACCTCATTGTCGACGGGACGTTAAACACTAATCTCCTCCTCCTCCTCCTCGAGGTAAACAGGTTTTAAGGGTTGTGTGGACAGATAGACGGTCAAGATAGTGAGACTAGTAGGATTCCATTTTTACCGATTTAGGTGACGAAAGCCTAACAACGAAAAAAGCTACGACAGTTACTGAAGATGAGGGCAGCATAAATAATTGCCCCTACTCTTTATCCGAAATGTTCTAGTTGCAGTCGATACATCAGCATATTTCTCGTACCTATGCTTTCGATCCAAATCGGGTTTACAGTAATAGAAATAAAATCCATTTGCCTACACACTTGGTAATTCAGATACCAGTATTAATGCCATTGCGTTTTAGAAGTGCGAGCATTCCCATTGCTAGCTAGCTTAAGAAACACTTGCGGCTAATGAACGTTTTCTGGATGTCTAATGGAGAACTCGAAACATTGTAAAACACGTTTGCCAGCCGTATGTAGCCGTTTATTTCCTGCGGTTGTGCAGAATTATCCTACTATATTTACTCGCTAATAACAGTATTTTGTTATTTCGATAAACATCCGGAATGATTGTCACATAAACGGTGACATAAAGGTAGAAAATTCATGATTTTGATTCCACAAAGCTCTGTGCAACAGAGACTGCAGATAATTTTGCAATTTTCATTGCAAAATTGCCGGCTTATTCATGTCTGGGGTAATAATAGAGGGGTTTTGGCCTGGGTTCTCTGCTAGCGTAGTGAAAGGGTTTGCTACTGCAAGGGAGGTCTGGTTTGTTTTCGGTTCTTATCTCGATGGAGGCAGATGACTATCAGTAAAGCAATTTCAAGAAATTTTCGCGCCTCCAATACGTTTTATTGTTACATTTGTTCTGTACTGGCGCCCTGTGGATGTCAATATGAAACTCTTGTAGAATTTCATAATTGTTACTGCCTACTTTTTCCGCTTCTGTCAATAACTCAATTGACTTAAGTGTGGCACTGAATGATTTTTAACTGAATTTCGTTATGATTCTTCACGCATTACTAAATTTACACAATTTCATGGTAGGTCAGCAGCGGTAACCCAGTATGAGTGTTCTGAACGTTGACACAAACCGTTTTGCGACCGAATGCACATAATATTTTGCTAATTGGTAACGTCCTGGGGTACTTTGTCGTACTAAAACATTTATGTTATCTCGATAAGCTGAAACTCATTTTTATTAGTACAGTTCATAATAATTCTTCTTTCACTTATATCTTATATTTTCTTGTTTCGTGTAACATACTAATCAGCATTAATATAGTCTTACACAAGACTGAAAACAGTCTGACTAAGTTCGGATAGTTTTTCAATTTCACGCCTGTGCGTAGTATGTTGGTAGCACTTCGTCGCCTTGCCTGTTATGCAGTGTAGCAGACTTTAAAGCTGTGGCGGGTCAGCATAACGAAAAGGCAAGGTGTCTCGCTCGTTTTGCCCACGACTGTGCAACGACAGGTTCGCGCTCGGGTGATTCACCGGTAGGAGGCAGCGGGCCTGGCGTTAGCAAACTACGAGTGTAAGCTGTCAGAGAGCAACGACCAGTGCGAATGTTCTACTTATTTCAGGGAAAGCCACGTGTGAGCCACCGGAACACAATGTAAATATCACAGCAGATAGAACTGAAACCGCTACAGCAAATACTAGTTCCGTAGTCGAGGAAAGAATGGGCGGAGTCGTACATGTATGAGAAAGCACAATTAGCAGTGCAAATAGTAGTGTAACTGGCGAAAATGAGTTTTCTGAGATTACAAAATGGCGTGTGCAGATGGACGATCTGCGCAGGGGACTCACACAATGCGAATGGGAGGATTTTAAGAAATCATATGTGACCAGAAAGTTAAATGACGGTAGGGGAGATGACACGGACGTCGAGAAGGTGACGTGGCATGAAAATAAGGAGGAGGAAATGAAAAGCGCTGCACAACATTCGGATGCAGCCAATGAAAAAGTCATTATAGGTAGAAGGATGTTGGAGAATGACATCCTCAGCATTAAAGATGAAATAAACTCTGTTAACTAATCATAAACAGTAGAAACTGCTACCGAAAGGAACGAATTTGAAGATAATGAAAATACAGACAATTGTCTACGTGCTCTTAAAGACCGTGAAGGTTATGCGAACTATGAAGTTACTGTGGACTTTATTAGAGCTGACGAGGATGATAGCTTATCAGAAGAAAACTTCTAGCCAGAATTAAGATCTGATAAGAAATCAGAAAACGAACATAGCGCCTGTCTTAGAAAAACTTTCATGTTATATCCAGAAAAGCGATATAGACTGGTGGGATTCAGATGATTTCGGTGTACCTGAAACCAATGAAGGTGCAACGAACAGCAATGTTGTACCAACCAGTGACGATGTTTCCAAACAAAATCTTGATGTCGTTACTGAACAAAGAAGGAAAGAACCACTTCAACGAAGAGTTCAAGTAATTAAAAAGTTAGGACTCCAGAAACCGAAGAAGCACCTGATATAGGTAATTTGCAGGAGACGGGCATGTCTTGGGCTGACATGGTCGACCAATATCAATTATGGGAGTAACAAAATAATGACAATAATTTACCCACCAAACTGTCCTTAGTGCTGGTTGACGTTTATAACGTCAGAATACAAGTACTTGATGGAACATTCCTAATTAACTACATGAAGGAAGTTTCAGACAAAAATAATATTGAACAAATTTGCAAAAACATGATATGCCACCAAAATAAGGATTTACTTGGAAATCAGTGAAACTAAATTTTGATAATATACAGTATCCACAGATTAAGAAATATTATAAAAATTTTAAAGGTGCCTTGTGTAGGAGGAACGACTTGATTACTGAAATATGGAGATGTGTTGGCATACCCAATTTGATTCAAATGTCATAGATATTTTTACCTAACACAGTGAGCCAAAGAAGCGTCTAGATCAACTGGATAGTGTTATAGTGATTGCCTATTGCGCAAATAGAGATGTAACTGAGCCTAATAGTTCTTGTTACGTCTACCAGACAGCTAAGGTAACGAACAGAATTAATCAATGCCCAATGCAGAGTACGGTACCCGAAGATACCATGGATTTACTGACTGTGGATCTGTATGGCCCCCCTCCCCAAAACTCCTGGTAATTTTAGTGACTTTAGAAGTATTTTTAATATTTATAAAACTTATCCTCGGAAAAAGGCGACAGGAAAGTCAATGTTCAATAGGATGGTTTAGTATTTTAGAACCATTGGTAAACCCAAAACAGTATTGTCCTGTAATGCCACTCATTTCTGTTCCAAAATTTGGAAACATGGCGTGGAGCAGAATGGTGTAGAAGTTAGATATATTTTGGCCCACCATTTGGCCAGCAACCCTGTTGAACGGTATATGAGGGAAATAGGAAGATTGTGTAGAACCTATTGCTACCATAACCGTCGACCAGGAGGCAGATTTGTATCTGAATTTGAGATTGTAATGAATACTTTGCCTCATGAATCTACTGGGTTTACACTCGAGGAAATTCTGCTCAGTAGTAAGAGCAAAGGTGTAATTAAGGTAAAACTAGAGTTCTCACCATGTACAGACTTAGGATTAGCCTAAAAGAAAGAATTGGTACAAGAAAATACAAAGCAGAAAACAGAAGCGAGATCTAAAAGGCACAATAGAAACCTGAAGATTGCCAGGTTCAAGATTGGAGACTATGTTCTTCTAAAGACCCATGAACATTCAAATGAACTTAACCATGAAATTCCAGAGTTTAAGTATATACACAATGCGCCATTCATAATACAAGATATGCCTCACAACAACACTTTCTATTTAACTATCTAAAGTCTAAGAACCCCTCGGTGTCTGAAAAATAGTAGATCTCAAACATTATGTCTCTAGGAATTACTAAATGAAGCATATTCAAAAATGATACCAGAATAGAAATGTATACTGTACTGTAAAATAAATATATCTATCTTATGAAGTTATTGTACTGTATTTAACTGTATTTTCTTTCTCTATAAAAATGTTGGTACCTATATAAAGTTGCTGATACTGTCTTTTATGCTTCAGATTCTAAAAATTCTTATAAAATATATGAAACGTTATATTGAAATGGCTATAGACAAATGTTGCCAAATTGAAATGAAATATGGACTGTCTTACATATGGAGTTGGCAGCATAAAAAACCTACCAAAGTGGGGCAAGAACATTATCATCATCATTTACTTGGGCCTTTGTTCCTCTTCAACGTGGGGTCGGCCTTGCTGCTATGGATTTAGCGATGTTAGTGTCGGAGTGTGGCTGGATACTCTTCCTGTCGCCACCCAATACCCCCAGGAAAAAATTAGTGTACCCCAGCTATCTACATCTTATGGGAGCCATTAAATAGTGCGAATGTTTTGAAATGTCTGAAAATCGTGTATCTGAGACGGAACATGGGGACCATCACGGTATTCATCTAGTGGGACGTGGAAAACCGCCTAAACACCCCACCCAGGGTGGCTGGCACACTGGCCATAGTATTTAATCCTCTGGGCAGGTTCGATCAGGGGCCAGCACACCTATCCGAGTCCAGGAAGCAGCGCATTAGCACCCTCTGCTAACCTGGCAGGTCAAAGTGGGGCAAGAACACATTAACTGAAATAGACTCCCAAAACCCAAAGTGAGCAGCCAATTAATTAATGTGATATATATACAGTGCTGAAATGTTCGCAAACATGGTCTACCAAATGCTATTGCAGGTAGCATAATTAATTGATAACTATCTTGGTTAGTAGTGTATGCATTTTGCTATGGCTTTCGGAAATAGACTGCCGGTTTCAAATAAGGGCATTGAAGAAGAATAATAAGTTAAATTTAAATATGTTTATGTAAATTCCTAGGAATAGTCTGCTATTATTAGAAGCAGCATAGAAAACGTCTTGCCAAATAACTTCAAAAGTATGCAATACGATGTATTATGTGTCCAGTGATAAATCTGTTGTGATACGCTTAGGTGTTTACTGGTATATGTGTACCTACATTATTTGAACGCTCACAATATACCACTCAGAATTTTTTGCTACAGAGAAAAATAATTGAGAACTACTCAAGTTATCGTTTTACAAAATGAAAGTCAGTTATGGTAGGTGTACAGAATTGAATATTGATGCTTATTTCGGTAACGATGTGTGTAAAGTGTATAGTGTTTTAGCGCGTGTCATGATATACAGGGTGAGTCACCTAGCGTTACCGCTGGATGTATTTCGTAAACCACATCAAATACTGACGAAACGATTCCACAGACCGAACGTGAGGAGAGGGGCTAGTGTAATTGTTTAATACAAACCATACAAAACTGCTCGGAAGTATGTTTTTAACACAAACCTACGTTTTCTTAAATAGAACCACGTTAGTTTTGTTAGCACATCTGATCATATAAACAAATACGTAATCAGTGCCGTTTGTTGCATTGTAAAATGTTAATTACATCCGGAGATATTGTAACCTAAAGTTGACGCTTGAAACCTCCGACGTTCACTTGCGTGTGGTAACAAACACGGGCCACGGTCGGCGAGCAGCATCTGCAGGGACATGTTTACGATGACGACCGTGTTTACGAGTGTGGTTGTAGTGCACTGTTGTGGTTTGGTCTAGCTGTCGCAGTGTCGGCATGTAGCGCTTGCTGCTATTGTTATTCTGCATTCGTCTCCGCACACAGACCAACTGTAGTACACCGTGTTACCAGACGTCTGTGATAGTGTAGTGTTGTAGGAACTGTGACCATGGTGTATTCGAACTCTGAAAAGGCGGAGATGATACTCATCCATCGCGAGTGTCGACGAAATGCAGCTGAAGCCTGCAGAGTGTATGCAGAACGGTACCCGGACAGAGAGCATCCAACGTGCCGCACATTGAAAAACATCTACCGCCAACTGTATGCAACAGGTATAGTCGTAGCACGCAAACGGGTCCGTAACAGGCCCGTCACAGGAGAAGCGGGTGTAGTTGGTGTGTTAGCTGCTGTTGCCATGAACCCACACATGAGTACACGGGACATTGCGAGAGCCGGTGGACTGAGTCAAAGTAGTGTCATGCACATACTGCATCGTCACCGCTTTCACCCATTTCATGTGTCGCTACTTCAGCAATTACATGGTGATGACTTAAATCATCGAGTGCAATTCTGTCAATGGGCATTAACAGAGAATGCGTTGCAGTTCTACCTGTTTACCGATGAAGCGGATTTCACAAACCACGGGGCAGTGAATCTACGGAACATGCATTACTGGTCCGTGGACAATCTTCGCTGGCTCAGACAGGTAGAGCGACAGCGACCGTGGACTGTAAATGTATGGTGCGGAATCATTGGCGACCACCTCATTGGTCCTCACTTCATTGCAGGGGCCCAAACAGCTGCAACATACATCGCGTTTCTACAGAATTATCTGCCAATGTTGCTCGAAAATGTCCCACTGGAAACGCGTCGACTTATGTGGTATCAGCATGATGGTGCACCTGCACATTCCGCACTTAACACTAGGCTGACCCTTGACAGGATGTTCGACGGGCATTTCATAGGACGTGGAGGACGCATAAATTGGCCAGCCCGTTCTCCTGATCTTACACCTCTGGACTTCTTTCTGCGGGGTACGTTAAAGGAGAATGTGTACCGTGATGTGCCTACAACCCCAGAGGAAATGATACAACGTATTGTGGGAGCCTGCGGCGACATTACACCAGATGTACTGCGGCGTGTACGACATTCATTACGCCAGAGATTGCTATTGTGTGCAACAAATGATGGCCACCACATTGAACATCTATTGGCCTAACATGTCGGGACACACTCTATCCCACTCCGTAATTGAAAACGGAAACCACGTGTGTACGTGCACCTCACCCCTCATGGTAATTTACATGTGCGTCAGTGAAAAAGACCAATAAAAAGGTGTTAGCATGTGGACGTAATATGCTGTTCCAGTCTATTCTGTACCTAAGTTCCATCACCGTTCCCTTTGGATCCCTACGTAATTCGGTGCTCTCCGATACACACGATCGAACAGCGGAGGAGTGGTACTCAAGCGTCAACTTTGGATTACAATATCTCCGGATGTAATTAACATTTTACAATGCGACAAACGGCACTGATTACGTATATGTTTATATGTTCAGATGTGCTAACAAAACTAACGGGTTAGATAACATACTTCCGTGCATTTTTTTTATGTTTTGTATTAACCAATTACACTAGCCCCTCTCCTCACGTTCGGTCTGTGGAATCGATTCGTCAGTATTTGATGTGGTTTACGAAATATATCCAGCGGTAATGTTAGGTGACTCACCCTGTATATATATATATATATATATATATATATATATATATATATATATATATATATATATATTTTTTTTTTTTTTTTTTTTTTTTTTTTTTTTTTCATGCCCAACTCTGTTTGGATTGATGATTGTTTTTGACTCCTTGACACCGTTTAGGTGCTATTGAAGTTTCATTGATGTAGCCCTAACAGTAAACTTCAATGAACAATGGGTCAAATGTAACACATATTTTCTACTTATTTTGTTTCTATATCGGTGTTTCTACGTCAATTTGTAGTGTTGCTTATACAAAATTTCGTATCCATCATGGAAATTCTTTGACTATGGATACATATTTGAACGATATTATTGAAACTATGTTCGTGAATTTAAATAACTACTGGAATGATTGATATATAATATACTGTAGATGACTTGGTACATAGTTAGGAAGCATAGGGTTGAATGTAAAATATGCAGGGAAGACCTGCAGCTACAGAGGTAGCCTGGCAGAGTGGAAAAGGTGTGGCCGGTATGCAAAAGGCAACTAGTACTTTGTGACAGGTAAGGAGTCTGGGCTGATCAATACATCGCGCTAGCAGTAGCGGATCATTTTGGCCCATATTCTAGGAGTATTGAGGCCAGAGGAGCTTAAGAGCAGTATTTATGAGCCTCGGATGGTGCATTTGGTGATACCATTATCATGGCATTGTTTTTCGCCCGTGAAAAATATAATTCCGGTTGGAAGAAGATCTGTAACAGGGCGAGGCCCACATTACAGCAATGACTGCGTCGTCACCGTGTTAGCAGCCTCTGCTAATTACTCCACCAGTACCACCAACCTTCCATTAAATTTGTAACGCCGGAAATGCATATCCTCCTATTTCCATCTATTGTACTAAAAATTTTTCCCTTATTTTGTTACATGAAGATATGACATTTCGGTGTCTTTATATATTGTAATTGTTTATTATTTGTATATATATATATATATATATATATATATATATATATATATATATATGAGTTTATGTTGATGTACAATTGGTTTGTTTTGTAAATATTATTTGTATATTTACGTTGGGTCTTGCCTAGGGAAAACTATGCTATCGAACAACGACAGGCCGTGTGAAGGACCTAGGTGTTTAGGATCTTGGGTAGTGTTAAATCTGCCGCGTGGAGCGCAGGAAGAACATAGTCTGGCTGGAGTGGGCGGTGGAGGAGATGTGTTGAGGGACGCTCCCGCGAGTTGCCGCGCTTTCGGTGTTTGGCAGCATGTAATTGCGCTCTACTTCCTATGATAGTTTCTGGCACGGTGTCGCGAACGGGAAACATTATCTGGCACACATCAAGAGCCCGTTCCGCCTGGTGACCGTGTCGAGAAGAAGGCGCGCCAACATCCAGCTTCTGCAAAAGTGACGGCCGACAGTAAGTGATTGTCGCCACATAGCTTACCTGTGCCTGCAGCTCAGCTTGGTACGTACTAAATTCTACTATTGTTAATTGTTCAAAATCATTTAATTCAAATTTATTATAAATTGCGTAGATTCAAGTAGCTTCTGAGATGATTGTTGAGGTATAATATAATTCCGGTTGGAAGAAGATCTGTAACAGGGCGAGGCCCACATTACAGCAATGACTGCGTCGTCACCGTGTTAGCAGCCTCTGCTAATTACTCCACCAGTACCACCAACCTTCCATTAAATTCGTAACGCCGGAAATGCATATCCTCCTATTTCCATCTATTGTACTAAAAATTTTTCCCTTATTTTGTTACATGAAGATATGACATTTCGGTGTCTTTATATATTGTAATTGTTTATTATTTATATATATATATATATATATATATATATATATATATATATATATATATATATATATATATGAGTTTATGTTGATGTACAATTGGTTTGTTTTGTAAATATTATTTGTATTTTTACGTTGGGTCTTGCCTAGGGAAAACTATGCCATCGAACAACGACAGGCCGTGTGAAGGACCAAGGTGTTTAGGATCTTGGGTAGTGTTAAATCTGCCGCGTGGAGCGCAGGAAGAGCATAGTCTGGCTGGAGTGGGCGGTGGAGGAGGTGTGTTGAGGGACGCTCCCGCGAGTTGCCGCGCTTTCGGTGTTTGGCAGCATGTAATTGCGCTCTACTTCCTATGATAGTTTCTGGCACGGTGTCGCGAACGGGAAACATTATCTGGCACACATCAAGAGCCCGTTCCGCCTGGTGACCGTGTCGAGAAGAAGGCGCGCCAACATCCAGCTTCTGCAACAGCGACGGCCGACAGTAAGTGATTGTCGCCACATAGCTTACCTGTGCCTGCAGCTCAGCTTGGTACGTACTAAATTCTACTATTGTTAATTGTTCAAAATCATTTAATTCAAATTTATTATAAATTGCGTAGATTCAAGTAGCTTCTGAGATGATTGTTGAGGTATCCCAAGTCTAACCTTATTTTATTTAATTTCGTAGTGCTCCAGAAACAAAGTTCAATATTAATCTCAGTCACTAAATTAACTTTCAATTTTCCACTTTTATTAATTCTTTTGCTAAATTAAGTCAGAGTGAAGCGAAATTTATTACTTCTGACAAACATTCAGTTTTCACACAACACGTGTCAACTTTCAGTTGCCACGCTTATAGCGCTAATTATATGTGCATTAACCTTTCTTTTTCAGTTGTTATTGTAGTTGTCCATAGACCTGGCGACCGTAATTTTCCCCAAATCTCATATATCTAATTGGCGCCAGTTAATTGTTAACGTAACGACCGCACATTTACTTTCTTTATTTACTTTACCCTTTTTCAAAATTAATTTCCACCAATTTCATTTGTATATTTCCTTTCATTTAGATGTAGCCCTTCCTCCCTCTTTACCGACACATTGACTTCGGTGACGATTGCTTTTCCTAAATTTTCATTAGTTACACGGGGTTTAATTTTTCACTGTCATTAAGGTCGATAAGTGAGGCGAAGTTTACAAATTCATTATACTCGGCACTCTGTAAATGGATGAGGTATTTGTGAAACTTGTTTGATTTTAATAATAATTTTGATGTTGCTAAAAACTCTGTCTTCCACCAGGGATTATCTCAAATCTCAAACCTTGTCGGGAATCCTATCGTAGTAAAATGTAATTCCGAGTGTCCTATTTTATTATGGAAAGACTTATTCGGCAGTTGTAAAAATAGCTGTGATTGCTTTGTAACACGTTGAGTTATGATGTTCGTACCGGTGCGCGGTAACAAATATTAAATCGTGCAACTACAAGTCGGACTCAAATAGAATTAAGTAGAAATTATAAAACAAAAATTAAGGAAAATAACACGTGGGGGCTCTGAAAATGCGTGTGTAATTGACTGTCAGAACGGTAATTTGCAATGAAAGGAAGTAATAACGGAGCAAAAGACACTATAAGATAACTGTATAGAATCTATGTAGCAATGTAATTCTTCTTCTGCTCGTTGGTGCAAGAAACGAAAAAGACCAGCGTTATTACACACACAGTCTGTTCCAGCCTTGAACAAAACGCACGCCATGGCGTCCATTTCGCACTGTAAATTGCGAAATTTAAAGAATGTATTGTAATTTATGTTAATTTCACATTTTTCTTTCATGTATATAGTGACCTTCATGCAGAAGAAAAAATAAGGTTTACAGTACGCTGCGTAAACAAAAAGAGCGGCAGAACAATCGACTAATCTTAGCAGACATTTGGCATAGGAAGAATTTCATTATAATAGTATTGCGTTCCGTCATCAACGTACGCTTGAAAAAACTGGCAATCATAATTAGTATAGATAAGAAATTGCATAAATTAATTTATTTCGCATTAATGTAAAACCTAAAAGAAACTTTCGGTTCAGTATAGACAGTGGCCGTTGATCTGCCACACAAAGATTATTTCGTTTCAAATGAAATACCTTCTGTAATTCCAACGTTTCTTTAAATATATTTCGCATCGGTAATGATGTCCTGCAGCAATATTTTAATATTTCAATTCGAAATATAATCCCTGAGATTAACGTTTTTGTCTCTATGGACGCTTCACGTAGACATCAATTTTTCAAAAGTGCCTCACGCAATCCTATATTAACAAGGCGGTGAGTCGCGTGCTGTTAAATAATCAGAGCTCAAAGAACTATTTTACGAAAGTATAGATTCTGATTCCCCATATTATCATCATTCGTACTTGTGTCCGCTCCGCCAAATAAGTGGTCTATTCACGCTCTTGCCGTGTGTAAATATCAATAAAGTTCGGCGTTAATATTTTCTTACACTCTTTTCGTCACATTCGTCGAGGACACCATAAGTATACTTGAGACGGTGTCCGAACCTGGGTGGTTGTGGTACATGTTTAAAGTTCAGTTTTATAGAAGTAAGAAGTACTCCACTTCCAGTGCATTTTTAAATCAATCTGTAGCAATTTCCTTAAATAATTTGCCTTACTTGGAAACCTGCCTCAAAATAGTAGAGTTGATCTAAAGCGAAAACGTCGCACGTTGATCAGAATTGCAATGTTTTGTCAGTGTTCATTTCATGAGAAAGTATTTCAACTTGAATTTAATGTTGTGTTGGTATTTGGACAGCCAACTATATTTTCATTAGGTTAAGAGTGCATATCAAAGCACGTTTGTTACTTAAAGAGTTATGGTTTGCTGTGCTTTAGATAACTAACAATTACTGATGAGAATACTTACCAATTCTCATATATACTGTGTAGTTTTGTTGATGTGCATGGTTCGTCAAACCATGAAATTTTAAGAGCCATCATTTACTAGGCTATTGCTATTGAAGCAAAACAAAGACTCCTTCAGAGTCAGTGTAGATAGATTAGCATTATGTTTAATTGCTCCAAACGAAGTTTAAGAAATACATATCCACTGTGTTAGCTAGTCTAATGCAAGTTGTTTAATGCACAAGTGTAGAGATTCTGCACTAAGAAATGATGTTATTGAGTATGATCATTAACAGACTTCCTGAGTTAAATTACAATCATTTCACGCTCTTCTCTGCTCAGTATTGCTATTAGTTTCATGTGTGACGATAATAGGTTCTATAAACTGCTGCACCTAGTTAATTTAAAGTATGTGTCGTTCAGAGGCATATGTTAGTGTTGTTTTATTTCATTGGCCATTTGTTTGTCTGACGTATTAGTTAGTGGCACATTTATCTGCAAGGGTAGGCTACTGTGTTGTAGTGTGAACAGATGTAAGGTAAGAGTTTAATGTGTGTGTCAAGGAAGGGTAGGTTAGCCTTAGGACTGCCTTTTGCTTTGTTATATTGCTTAACACCAGAATGCCTAATTAGGCTGGGACCGATTTCAATATGTAATGTTACAACTTGCTTTTGTACTGGGAGAACATCTGTTCCTGACCCACCACTTATTGTTGGTTATACCCTTCTGGAGTGTTACTGTAACGAATCCCAGTTTGATTATTCTGTTTCCATTAGATTATCTCACGGTCATAACTTTCAAAAACTCCTCGCACAGATATAACGTTAGCATCGATTGCCGTTTAAGGTGGTCGATGTCACCGTAACAAGCAGACCTGGAATATCCCACCAATTTGCATGACATTCACAGCGATCTGCCACTGTGTCCGAAGCATCTAGTCCCGCGAAATGTTTTCAGTCCCAAGCTGACGACAACAGTGGGAAACAAACGGAAATCTCCAGTAGCGTCTGAAGTTAGTGGTTTGACTTCCTAGATTCACCTGCGGCATGTCCTTCAACCAGCCTCGTTGGGTCAAGAAGTACATTGATGTAAAAACCAAGTGGAGGGCTCTCGTGACGTGTGATTTTTTTTAAAAAGAAGATTATCTTAAGTTGATGAAGAATTCAGTTTTCAATAAATACACGGAAAATGTCAGAAAGTGTCATGAAATACATTTAGTCAGAGAAGTTCATGAAGTGTGTCTATTACAATAAGTGTGCTCTGGACCTCTCCGATCTCCACATGTACTTATTCCACTACAAGTTTGCATAACAAAACTTCGCTGATGAGGATACAGGTAGTTTCATCTAATGGGTGTAGGCGATCCGTGTGAAGAGGTTATGTAGAATCACGAAAAATTCTACACGTTTGGATAAGACGCCGTTAATCCTTAATGCACAAGGCCCCAAAACAAAGAGATACGAGGGTTGTCCAGAAAGTAGGTTCCGATCGGTGGCGAAATGGAAACCACTGGGAAAATTGGGTAAAGCTTTGCACAGATGTATTTCGCATTGTCTCCGGCATGCCCGTCGATCGTGCCGCGTTCCTCTTTTCAGTTTTGAGTGAACAGTGAGCACGTAAAGACGAGTAGGGAATAGCGTCTTCCACCAAGTATGAGTGCCTGGTTAGAACTTTCGCCTGTATCATGCAGCCCTCATAACATAAGTCGAGCAGTTCCTTCTTCATGCCAATTCTCGACCGCACATTGCAGTGGCAATGAAGACGCTCCTGCAGTGTTTTCGATGAGAAGTGTTTGATCATCCACAATATAGTCCGTAACTGGCTCCCCCTGAGTCTGATCTCTGCTCACAAGAACAGCTGACTATGAAGACAAAATTTTTCCACAAACAACGATCTGCAGACCAGTGCAGATAACGCCGAAAGCACAGGTGGATGATTTCTATGACAAGGTATTGGAAAGTTGATACAACACTACGACAAAACTCGAAATTGGAATGGCGACTACGTAGAGAAGTAGGTGGAAGGTGTACCTAACTGTTGCAAATAAAACGTCTCTGGTTTTCACTGTGGTTTCCATTTCGTGACCGTTCGTAACTGACTTTATGGGCAACCCTCGTATATGGCCTGGTGTCAGACGCGCGAATGGCTATCAGACTGTTCAGTTTGTAGTGCTCGGATCGCAGATGTATGCGTACTGAGTAGATGCAGGTGTCAGCCAGAGACAGGCTAATGTTTTGTATTGTGTGGCCTCACAGGCGCTCACGAGCGAAGACTATAGGGAGAGTCAGCTACATGATAAATGAATCACATCATGACGTGTAGAAAGCAGTCCTTCGGTAGTGGTGAAAAGAGATGCATACTGCACTGCTATTTAAAATCGGTCTGTCGTGCCATGATGACAAACGCTTCTTTTGTGCGGATGGGATGAGGACTCTCTTACTCTGACACTAACGTTTTAATACATTGTACCTGTATGTATATATATATATATATATATATATATATATATATATATATATATATATATATATATGTGTGTGTGTGTGTGTGTGTGTGTGTGTGTGTGTGTGTGTGTGTGTGTGTGTGCGTTTATGTGTTTGTATCACTGCACACTGTTGTAGATTATTGTATGTACCACGAACACGTGTTCTTCTTGCACACGACATGTGCTTGTATATTGACGCAAAAAATAGCAGCATCAAAAATCATTAATGTAGAGCAATGAAATTTCGGGAATACATCGGTCTACGTAACATATTTAAATGATTAACATTGCAATATCGCAGGTTAATGTAAGAGCGAGATAACCTATTCCAGAGGTGAAATGCTGATACATTAGCAACCAGTGTAACTGTCAGAATGTTGTATGCAAACATGCATGCAAACATACATGAAATGCTGATACATTAGTAACCAGTGGAACTGTCAGAATGTTGTACGCAAGCATGCGAACATGCATGCATTGTATAGTACAGCGTGCTGGATGTCAGTTTGTGTGATAGAGATCCATGGCTGTTGCGCTTGTTCGGCCAATACAGGGTGCTATTTACAGATGAAGCTAGAGTTGTCGTCTGGTGATGTCCTATATGTTCTCAATTGGAGACAGATCTGGTGATCGAGCAGGCTAAGGCAACATTTCGAAACTCTGTAGAGCATACTGGGCTATTCATGAACGACATCACAACAGGTCGAATCATCAGACTGATATACAAATTGGCTTTCAGGGTGCGTAGGATAACCGAGAGAGTGCTCCTGCTGTCACACGAAATCGCTCCTAAAACGTAACTACAGGTGTAGGTAACGTGTGTCTAGCACGCTGAATAGTTGGTTACAGGCCCTCAACTGGCCCACTCGTTGAACGCGATGATCTTCCCTCTCGGTAGTTCTACGTTGCCGTCTGGAGCCTGGCCTTCTAGCAACCGTACATTCTCGTGACCACTGCTACCAGCAAACAAGTACACTGGCTGCATTCCTGACAAGTCTTACTGCAATATTACAGAAAGAACATCCAGCACTGTCACACGACCTCATTCAAAGTCAGTGAGGTGCCGATAGTGGCGTCTTTGTCACCTTAAAAGCATTCTAGGCTAACATCAGCTCACCACGGTCAGTCTGAAGGGTAACCACCGATCACGACCGTTACAACGTGTGCTTAAAGCAAACGCGATTCGTAACCTTTTAGTGGCGCTACTAGCACCACTCTTATGCGACTGGCGTGAAATTGGAATAGACATCATCTTCAGACGTAGAGACACGCCTACTAACTTTCGTTTATGTCTTACAAGTCCTTTTTGGTGTTTCGTTTCTTTCTCCGTCAGCCTAATGTGTGTTTCTATGGAGAGGGAAGAGAGAGGAAAGGTTTCTTTACTGCTGCTGCTAGTCCTTGTAGAACATAAATATTGTATAGTCCATACCAGATGATCAGTTGCCGCTACGTAAATAAATTCATTCCTCTCCTCTCTTAGCATGATCTACGTATGCAGTTCATTTTTTGAATAAAATGTATCGTTACTGATATTCTTGGACAGAAATCTAGATTTGGTAAAGGTCGGACAGCTTGCCCACTGACATATTACTCGCGTCTAGAACAATTCTGATGGGCTCCCTTAATTTAAAGCCGGCCGCGGTGGCCGTGCGGTTCTGGCGCTGCAGTACGGAACCGCGGGACTGCTACGGTCGCAGGTTCGAATCCTGCTCGGGCATGGGTGTGTGTGGTGTCCTTAGGTTAGTTAGGTTTACGTAGTTCTAAGTTCTAGGGGACTTATTACCTAAGATGTTGAGTCCCATAGTGCTCAGAGCCATTTGAACCATTTGAACCTTAATTTAAACTCAAATAGCTCCACCCTACATACTACGATCATTAAGCCCGTTTAACTATTTTTGTTGTAAAAATATCTTGAGTTTGAGAGAGCACAGTGTTACGACAGTAGACACCCACGTCTCAGACTAAAAAAGGGATTCCCGAAATGAAGACGTTTCCTCTGTGAAATGTGTTTCACATCTAACAGTGACGCTATTTTAATATGGAGAAACATTCTTAATTACGGTCTGTGCACCCTTGAGGTGTTGTTTTGCTGCTAGGATACTTTCACAGCTGCTGTTGATATCAGATATCACACGATTTGGGACGATCGCCACCAGTTCGTAGGAGTTGTTTTTGTAGTTAAACGTTGCATTCACCTATTGTAACACTTAATAGTGGACGCAAGAAGTGGAAGTTCATCCCGTTTTTCGCATTTATTTCGAATTGTAAGTCTCATAACTGGTGAGGTGTGCAGTTGCTCAGATCATGGGAAGGATTCAATAATACTATGTATATTGAATTGTCGAATGCTTTGCTCAGAAGATTCATATCCATGCGTACACAGACGTGACAAAGTCGTGGGATACTTCCTAATATCGTGTCGGACCTTCTTTTCCCAGAATAGTGCAGCAACTCGACGTTCCATGGACTCAAAAGTTGTTGGAAGTTCCCTGCAGAAGTATTGAAGCAAGCTGCCTCTGTAGACGACCGTAACAGCAGGAGTGTTGCCGGTGATGGATGTTACACTAGCTAACCCCTGGATTATATCCCATGAATGTTCGATCGGATTCATATCGGGTGATATGGGTGGCCAAATCATTCGCCCGAATTTTCCAGAATGTTATGCAAAGCATTCACGAACAACTGACATGACATCGTTGTTTGGGAATATGAAGTCAATTAATGGCTGAAAATGCTCTCCAGGTAACCAAACATAACTATTTCGAGTCAGTTATCGGTTCAGCTGGACAAAAGGACGCAGTCCATTCCGAGCAAACACAGCCCACACCTTAAGGAGCCACTACCAGCTCGCACAGTGCTTTGTTGAAAGCTTGGATCCATGGTTTCGTACTGTCTACGGCACACTCGAACCCTACCATCAGTTCTTACTAACTCAAATCGTGAGCATGCCTCCGTTTTCCAATGGAGGGTCCAACCGGTAGCGTCATGCGTCCAGGATGTCGTGCTGATAGTGAAGGCACTCGCTTCAGTCATCTGCAGTCATAGCCCATTATCTCCATATTTCGACACGCTGTCCTCGTGGATACGTTTGTCTACGTCCCACACTGATTTCTGCCGTTGTTTCATGTAGTATTGCTTTTCTGTTAACACTGACAGCAACATGGAAACGCCGCTGCTCTCTGTCGTTAAGTGAGGCTATCGGCTACAGCATCATACATGGTGAGAGATAATGCCTGAAATTTGGTATTCTCGGTACATTCATGACACTGTGGATCTCAGAATATTGAATTCCTTAACAATTTCCCGTAAAACAACCAGAACGACAGTTCTAATTTTGCGGTTAATAATGGAAGCCATGTTAAACAAAAAGAAAACATTTTCGTATGAATTGTCGACCTGGAAAAAGCGATCAACGTTGTAAAATGGTGCAAAATGTTCTAAATCTTGACAAAAAGATAGGAGTAAGCTGTAGGTGAAGACGGATAATTAACAATATGGTAAATAACCAAGAGGGAACAATGAGAGTGGATTACCGTGAAAGAATTTCCCTTATGAAGAAGTGTGTAAGACAGGTATGTAGCTTTAGCACTGCTGTTCCGTCTATAAATCAAAGAAATAATGACGGAAATAAAAGAGAGGTTCGAGAATCAGATTAAAATTCGAGGTAAAATTGTATCAATGTTAAGTTTCGCTGAGGACATTGCTATCCTCAATGAAAGTGAAGAAGAATTGAAGGAGGTGTTGAATTTAACTAACAGTCTAATGATTAGAGAGTATGGATTGCCAATAAATCGAAGAAAGTCGAAAGGAATGAGAAATAGCAGAAATGAGAGATCATGAGGGATCATGAAGTAGGTGAAGTTAAGGAATTCTGCTACCTAGGCATCAAAATAACCTATGGAGCAGAGAAAGGAGGACATCAAAACAGACCTGCAAAAAGGACATTTTTAGCTGAAAGAGGTCTACCAATATCAAACACAGATCTTAATTTGAGGAAGAGCTTTCTGAGAAACCATGTTTACAGCACGGCACTGTATGGATGTGAGACATGGACCGTGGGAAAATCGGAACAGAAGAAAATCTAAGCATTTCACATGTGGTGCTACAGAAGCATGTTGAAAATTAGGTTGACTGATAAGATAACGAATGAAGAAGTTCGCCTCAGAATCAATGAGGAAAGGAGTATCTTGAAAGCACTGACAAGAAGAAGGGACGCGATCGTAGGGAATGTGTTAAGACATCGGGGAATAACTCTGATGATAGCGCAACGAGAGGTAGAGGGTAAAAAGCGTAGAGGAAGGCAGATACTGGAATACATCCAGCAAGTAACTGAGGACATAGGTTGTAATAAGTGCTTCTCTGAGATGAAAAGGTTGGTACAGGAGAGGAGTTCATGGCGGGCTACATAAAACAGCAAGAAGACTAAAAAAAACCACAAAGCCCTTTTCCGAAATGGAATGTCCCATGCCTCCAGCTCCAAATACCAACACTGCCTTCAGAGTCTGTTAATTCCCTTCGTGCGGTCATAATCACGCCGGAAATGTCTGCTACGAGACACCTCAGTACAAATGACAACCCCGCCAACGCCTTGACCTTTTCCTTCTGTACGCTATACTAAAGCTATCTGTACATGTGCATATCCTTCCCTCATGACTTTTGTCACCTTACTGTATATTTATGATGTGTAAGTTGTAATCTTGGCCATGAAATGTAAACAGAGGCCCTTTATGTTCAGTGCAGTTGTGAAGTTGCAGACGATATGCAATACTCTTTGACGCAAGGAACTTTTATTTATTAACGAACATTCGGCGTCCGTTCTTTTATGGTTTGAGTTTGACAACAGAGTCACATTCGAGAGAGAGTGTTTAATTTAAGCCTAACAAAACCGCAATCATCCGTTGATTCTCCATATATTTCGTGTTTCAGTGTTTTAGGTGGTTGTACTTTATTATACTTCTTCATTGTAGCTTCTTGGGAAAATTTTTATCTATGTCTTTTAGATTAATACGTTATTCTAAGTTACTTCATAATTATAGACGTTTGTTAGCCAGTCGTAGATACCTCTCAGCTTTGTGTGTCATCATAGCTGTTTCTTAGTATGACGCTCTTGGCAGGTAAATTACTTTGTTAAACCAGAGCACAGAAGTAAGTAGTGTCAACAAAAATATACTTCATATTTCCAACGGCTACGTACGTAGTCTTTCACGTATGATGATCTGTGTTGATGCCGCACTATTAATCGTCTTGAGCCTGACAGAGTACTGCGTTGATTAAATGTGCTTCCAGTCTTGCAGTAAGCGAAATTTTAGTACTCTGTGTGATAAGTGTAGTACTTTTAGTTCCAGAAATGTTTACGTTTTCCTTGTTGAAACATACGTCTGCTTTCCATTGGTTGTTCACAAGATTATCTGAAGAGTAACTCAATGAAATCTGTCCATTTGTGATCGAATTATTCGAAACCGTAAATGATATCACGCTTTTCAGAAATGTTATAGTTTCTTCTATTTCATGATCCCATGTCGCATCTGAAAGGATAACTTCAATCAAGGGTAAGGAATTTCACGTAGCTATTGTTTGCAAGCTAACTTACCCTTATAAGTGTGGAGCAAAGGTCGTATTTGAAAAGTGTTACTTTCGAATACAAATATTTCATGGTTGCTATTCATGATTTAAGTATTTTTACAACTGCAGAACGACATATATAACGATGACTAGAAAATGTACTAAATAATCATCACCTTAACAGATTTGCATTGGGTATGATTTTCATTAGAAGTCATTGGTTTACTCTTTGGCCTCATCTGAATTTGCATTATATTTCACGGTTTTTGGTAACAGACGTTCACATAAGTCATTCGTATGTACAGAATTCTGTGGTTCTGACATACAGGGGTACATTTCCTGTCTTCATTAGCAGGAAGACGTGAGTCATCGTACGGAAATATGGCTACAAATGTGGCGCAGGACGTAATGTAAGCAGTGGCAGGATACTTCACGGCTACCCTGGTTCGCTGTGACAAGCTGTCTCCGGCCCTCTGAAATAATGTAGCGCAGTAAGCGCGAAACATGCGCTGTGCGCTGCTCTGCCTCCCGACTAATGAAAGTAAAGCTGACAGCTGTCCGTGCGGGCAGAGGAACAGAGAGTGAGAGTGCAGTGGCGCCTACCGTCGTAAATGATGCAGCCCGCCTCACAGCTCCGCCGCCGGCCGCGCATTGTTGACAAGTGTTTGCGGACGCTGCGGGCCGCTGTTTGTCGTCGCGGTAGGCCTGGATGGGGCGGGCAGCTTATCCGTCGCTGCGCCCGCCGCCAGGTCCCCCAGCGGAGACGCAGAGCAGCGAAGCGTCCCAGGGCAGGCTTCGCTGAATAAACACGTAACTTTCGAGCAGTAACTACTCCTTCGTGCTTCACCTTTCAGTGTCAGCCCTCGAAGGCCTGTTTCACTGAATAACAAATAAAATGGTTCAAATGGCTCTGAGCACTATGGAACTCAACTGTTGAGGTCGTAAGTCCCCTAGAACTTAGAACTACTTAAACTTAACTAACCTAAGGACATCACACACATCCATGCCCGAAGCAGGGGAACCTGCGACCGTAGCGGTCGCGCGGTTCCAGACTGTAACGCCTAGAACCGCTCGGGCACTCCGGCCGGCACTGAATAACAGTTTAATTTGTTCTTCTATCGTCAGTTTTGTATCTAGATGAACGACAGTAACATGACGGAGTAAAATAATTGCGCTGTACGACGGTAGGTACGAAAAGTAATTAGTTCATCAAATACTCGGTCCAGTCACATGAATGTGACCATCGCCTAAGTTCGACCTCGACGTGCAATGGCCACTCACAGAAACAGGTGGCAGCTCTAGAACTAGGGGGTATATAAAGGCTATCGGGTGCATACGGAAAACAATGGAGTCGTGGTCATAATGCGGAAATGGAGTGATTTATCAAACGGAGCAAGAGATATTGATCATTGTCTTCCAGGCCAAGGGTGGAAGCATTTCCGAAACAGATAATTTAGTGAACTGATTTCGTGCCGCCACGGTAAAAGTATACCGTGCATGGTAAAGTGGTGCTATCGAAACTGGCACCGAGACAAGTGTGATGCGCTGTGGACCACAGATGACAGGGATAAACGATGGCTATGGAGGTGTGCATGGGCGAATAGACGTGCAACTGTTGGGCAACTGCCCATCCAGATGAACAAAGGGACTACCAGCAGCGTCTCCTTAACAGTCGTTCAGCGAACGTTGCTGCGTAGGACCCTCAGCAGCATGCACATGTTTAATGCACCTGTACTAACTGCTTTTCATCAACGATGAAGGCTAAAATTTGCTCGCCAATGCCGGAACTGGATGTCCACTGACTAGCACCTGATGGCCGTTGCAGATGAATCACGTTTTATGCTCCATTATAGAGGTGGATGTTGGTGCTTACGTTGTGAAATGGGTGAAAGCAAACACCATGCAACAATCGTTGGAATGATCCAGGCCAGAGGAATGAACGTTGTAGTCTGGGGTATATTTCCCTGGCATTCTCTCAGTGGTCTCGTCATGCTGCAAAGCTCAGTGGGTCAAGCATGAATCTATTCTTACTGATGATACCCATCCCTACATGCTGTTTGTTTTTACTCAAAACAATGTGTCACATAGCTTGCATTATATTTGCTTGGTTCGAAGAGCAACGGGCTGGCTCTACCGTTCCCTCCTGGCCAATCGCGAATCTGTGGGATCATCTCGAGCCGGCCGTTGTGGCCAAGCGGTTCTAGGCGCTTCAGTCTGGAACCGCGCGACCGCTACTGCCGCAGGTTCCAATCCTGCCTCGGGCATGGATGTGTGTAATGTCCTTAGCTTAGTTAGGTTTACGTAGTTCTAAGTTATAGGGGACTGATGACCTCAAATGTTAAGTCCCATAGTGCTCAGAACCATTTTGGATCATCTCGATCGGACTGTTCGTGCCATAGCTCCTCAAGTGAGCGAGCTATCGCAGCTAATAACGGCACATGAATTGGCATGGCTCCACATCCCTGTGGGTACCTTCCAGAACTTCATAGGTTCTCTTCCTGCAAGTCTCGCAGTGTCTGCGCAGCAAAAGGTCCTTATCATGCTTTTAACATGTGGTCACATATTGTGACTCGACCATGTAGTATCTCACTATACCAAGTCCATGTGTCCTGCTTCTCTCAATCCTAAGTCTAACAATTTGATAACTTCATGAGTGGTACTGACTCACTCTGTTTATGTGAGGGGATGGGAATTCTTCCATCTTACGCCCTGCCAATGGAAAAATTAATTACAGTTTACTGTCTCAGTGGCGACTGCATAATGCCGTCGAATTTGTCCCTGCTTACTCGTGCTTCTAACGAGGGAACCTCCCCATCGTATCCCCCTCAGATTTAGTTATAAGTTGGCACAGTGGATAGGCCTTGAAAAACTGAACACAGATCAATCGAGAAAACAGGAACAAGTTGTGTGGAACTACGAAAAAAAATGAGCGAAATATACAAACTGAGTAGTCCATGTGCAAGATAAGCAACATCAAGTATAGTGTGAGCTCAGGAGCGCCGTGGTCCCGTGGTTACCATAAGCAGCTGTGGAACGAGAGGTCCTTGGTTCAAGTCTTCCATCGAGTGAAAAGTTTACTTTCTTTATTCTCGCAAAGTTTTGATCTTTCCGTTCGTTCATTGACGTCTCTGTTCACTGTAATAAGTTTAGTGTCTGTGTTTTGCGACCGCACCGCAAAACCGTGGGATTAGTAGACGAAAGGACGTGCCTCTCCAATGGGAACCGGAAACATTTGATCGCCAGGTCATAGGTCAACCGATTCCTCCACAGGAAAACACGTCTGATATATTCTATACGACACTGGTGACGGCATGTGCGTCACACGACAGGAGTATATTGTCGACCCACCTAACTTCCTAAATTGTACACTTGGCGAATGGGTAAAAAGATTCTTCTACCTTGCCCGATTTAGGTTGTCTTGTGGATATATACTACGGCGCAGTTACCTCGCATCGGACGGACGGACGGACAGATAGTAATTGTCTGAAAATAAAAAAATAAACTTTTCACTTGAGGGAAGATTTGAACCATGGACCTCTCGTTCCGCAGCTGCTCTCGCTAACCACAGCACAACGGCGCTCCTGGGCTCACACTTTCCTTGATGTTGCATATCTTGCGCATGGACTACTCAGTTTGTATATTTTGCTTATTTTTTCATAGTTCCACTCAACGTCTTCCTGTTTTCTCGATTGATCTGTGTTCAGTTTTTCAAGGCCTATCCACTGTGACAACTTATAACTAAATCTGACGGGGGTGCGATGGGGAGGTTCCCTTGTAAGCTGATTAACTGATAACAGACGGGATGGCTAGAAATTACGGTACGGAAAAAATGATAACATTAAAGTATTCGTTTATTAGAGCCGGGAACTTTTCATTAACGAGAACAACCGTTGCCAGTGTACAGTTGCTGCTAATAATTTACCACAAATAACCTTAAGTAAAACACTGATACTTAAAGGGGGATATTTTTAGTAAATTACTAAACAAGTTGTGGTAGGAGAGTGGAGGACAGTGTACCGTAACTGTGGAAACTACATGTAACGTCTGCATCGCGGATACAGTTTGGAGAATCCTTCAACATATATTAAGGAGATCGGAGGGATTGTTGCAGCCACGAGAAGTCGCTCGACGTGAGAAAGATTGCGACTTCTTCTTACCATATGACGATGTCGAAAGTGATCTGAAGTATCTATGAGGCTGCTAGAGCACAGCACACTTGTCCGAAACAGTTGGTCGGGCTGCGCTTATGCGATAGCGCTTTATTGCGAGAAACCGTAACGAGATTCTAGGTAGCAAGCGCCTGGAGTCGAATGCGGTAACCGTTGCGTCTTCCGAATGTGGCGTCTAACTACAAACATCTGATGTCCGAAATAAGAGAATAGGGCACGAAGACCGCATCCGAAAGTTTTTATGAGAGACCAGTTATCAGTAAGCCATTGGTGCCATAAAATAGGTCACTTGCCATCTGATGAGAATAGCATCTATCAGGTTATATCTTCTGGGACTTAGAAAGCCGATAATTACTTTGTGCGTCAGTGGTTTCCCACCCTGTGCAGGCACTCAGAGACGCAAAAGAGAAAAAATTTCCTTTATTAAGGCTCTTCTTTAAAGAAGAAGAATCTGCTCTAATTTGCACTTGATTCTATCGGGTGTCGCCTTTTAGGAGAGATATCTCAGGAAGGTCTTGTCGGAAATCAGACTCCGATAGAGCGTATTATACATCAGATTCGGAGATCTTACCTTCCTGCGGTTTATAAGGGACCTGTCCACAATTCAGCATGAAATCATCAGGCAATATCACATGGTCCAGCGAAGAAGTGTGGTGGGACTAAGAGTGGCTTTGAGCCCAGTGTATGTACCAGCAAAAGCACACGAGTCGGTTATCAGCTGCCAAACAGAATGTGATGCTTTTGGCGGACTGCTCTGGTATTGTATTGAGACGGACTTTCTCCAGACTTGTTCATTTACATTCATTTCTTACTTTGCATTCATTAATGCTATCTCTGTTATCTGACATATGTAAATTAGTGTGTTCGTAAATCTTCTACTTATGTATTCTCTGTTATATGTGTGCTAGGCGAAGAAAGATAAATATCTGCGAAAAAGAATTGGAGGACACAGTTGAAGGAATGTGGAAGGAGGGAGAGGAAAAGAGAGTTGGTGCGAGATTTTCCGGTCATCGAACGTTTGAAAATGAGGATTAACAGCTAAAGAAAAAAATGTATAAAAATGGAGTAAACAATGTGCTTTTACAAGTGACTAAAATTGTAAAGATGCTGGAAGCAGTTTATGTACGTCGACGAACTGACGTGTGAGCTATAATTCCGTTAGACTGTTACTTTTTACTAAATTACAGTGAAAAACGATGAACTACTTAACAATACTTCTGCGATGCCATATTGCACCTAATTGCTTTATAGGTCATCAATAGGAAGGATTCCATTACATATATTTCAGGACCTTTGATAGCAAAAGTTAGAAAAATAGTGCCACATGTATGTATCCTGGTACCTGGATGAAAATGACTTACAGAATGGTTCAATTGGCTCTAAGCACTATGATACTCAACATCTGACGTCATCAGTTCCCTAAACTTAGAACTACTTAAACCTTACTAACCTAAGGGTATCATACGAATCCATGCCCGAGACAGGACTCGAATCTGCGACCAAAGCAGCAGCGCGGTTCCGACTGAAGTGCCTAGAACCGCTAGGCCAAAGCTGCCCGCAAAATGAGTTACAAGTTCGTGGCGCCCTCCATCGGTAAATCTGGAATTTAGTACGGTGTTGGCCAACCGTTAACCTTGATGATAGCTTCCACTCTCGCAGACAAACGTCCAATCCGGTACTGGAAGGTATTTTGGGGAATGGCAGCTCATACTTCACGGAGTGCTGCACTGAGGAGTGGTATCGATGTCGGTCGGTGAGGCCTGACACGAAGTCAGCGTTCCGAAATATCCCAAAGGCGGTCTATAGGATTGAGTCCAGTTCAGTAGAGAGATGTTATTGTCGTGTAACCACTCCGGCACAGACAGTGCATAATTAACAGGTGCTCGATCGTGTTGAAAGATGCAATCGCCATCCCCGAATTGCTCTTCAACAGCGGGAAGCAAGAAGGTGCTTCAAACATCAATGTAGGCCTATGCTGTGATAGTGCCACGCAAAACAACAAGGGGTGCAAGCACCCTTCCACGAAAATCACGACCATAACACCACCGCCTCCGAATTTTACTGTTGGCACCTCACACGTTGTCAGATGACGTTCACTGGGCATTCGCTATACCCACACCCTGCAATCGGGTCGTCACATCGTGTACCGCGATTAGTCACTCCACACAACGTTTTTCCACAGTTCAATCGCCCAATGTTTACGTCCCTTACACCAAGGAGGCATCGTTTGGCATTTACCGGCGTGATGTGTGGCTTATGAGCAGCGGCATGACCATGAAATCCAAGTTTTGCCACCTCCCGACTGTCATAGTAGTTGTAGTGGATCTTAATACAGTTTGGATTTCCTGTGTGGTGGTCTGGATAGATGTCTGCTTATTACACATTATGGCCCTCTTCAACTGTCGCCGATCTCTGTCAGTCAACATACGAGGTCGTCCTGTACGCTTTTGTGCTGTACGTATCCCTTCACGTTTCCCCTTCACTATCACATCGGAAACGGTACACCTAGGGATGTTTAGGAGTGTTGAAATCTCGCCTACAGACGTATGACACAAGTGACACGTAATGACCTGACCACGTTCGAAGTCCTTGGGTTCCGTGAAGCGCCCCATTCTGCTCTCCTCACGATGTTCAATGGCTACTGAGGTCGCTGATGTGGAGTACCTGGCACTATGTGGCAGCACAATGCACCTAATATGAAAAAGTTGGGGGTGTCTTGATACGTTTGATCACATATCGCACGTTAAAAGAATCCGCATACAGTTAATGGTTTCATTGTCTCACTTAGAAAGTAGAACATGTGAAAATCCGTAGGTGATATTCACTGGACAGTTCATATATATATATATATATATATATATATATATATATATATATATATATATATATATATATATATATACAAACATTATTTTTTTGGTGTATCTACAATAACACACATGCACACACATTAACAGTACACATCCACATAAGTTTAATTTTTGTCTGTACAATAGCGAACATTGTCTTAGAAATTAATTAATATAGTTACAAGTCCCCAGTGCTACCAAGGTGATTAAGTTTAAGTGTTATAATTGGTAAGCCCTTCGGATTTATGTCCAGCTAGCTTAGCGCCCACTGCTTTGCTTGAGTATCCTGTGTGGTCTGCACAGTCATGTTTGTTTCTTTCTTTTCATTTGAATGTAAAAGTTTTATTTCCTTATTTCACTCCTGTAGGGGTTGAATTTTCAAAAACACTGACACACGTATTTTTTTTTATCCAACCGAGAAGTCAAATACATATTTTCATAGATTTAGCTTTAAAAAAGCTGGCATAATGGAATAATTTCAGAAAACGTTTCATCCTGTATTTCACTCCCTTTAGGTGCTGAATTTCCGAAAATACTGAAACAAGTATTATTTTTATTTCTCTTATTTCCAACCAGGAGGTCGAATACCAAATTCGTGAATGTAGTTTTAAAAATACTGTAGCAGTCCTTTGACAATGAATTACTAAAAAACAACTCACCCACTATGTCCTCCCTTATGTTTGGAATTTCCAGAAATGGTGAAACAAGTAGTTTTTTACTACTGAGGAGGAACCAAATACCAATTTCCGTAGCATTAGCTTCAGAATTTCATTAACAGCGACATACTTTCAAAATAACATTCCATCCCCTATTTCATCTTCTCAGACAAGGAATTTCGAAAAATTCCTTCCTAACCTACGTCTACGGTATTGGAGCAACACTCTCTCCAGATTTCAGGATCTTCCCTTAGCGGTTGGGCTCGTCGGTGATGAGTCATTGTATCATCCAAGACACTTCTTTTTCTACAGGGTTGTAAGAAACAATCCGAAAAGGTTGTAAGGATGTTGCAAGGTAGGTTGTACTGACAAATATTTGTCAAGAAAAGAATCGTTACGCTACACCGTTTCCGAGGTAATTAGCACTGAAATTAGCGAAACAGGCTGTTCCGCTCGCAAATTCAAGCTGCCCGCCAGGTGCAATTAGTGACAGTTGTTCTCATAGCGTACATCAGTGGTTCCCAACCTGGGGGTAATTACCCCCTGTTTCTTAAAATTAAACTACCTGATGAGTAAAAACTGCGGAATTCGATACTGTTTCAAATGCGGAACTAAATTATTTTCAAAATATCATTGCTATTATACATAAGTTATCAGCAGTACTGCTGTGGAGGTTACAGATCTCTTACGCAGTCCACCCACTACACACATATATGTTGTACTTTGTCCCATACATCGCTGATGATAAAAGTGAGACATATCTAAGAAATGCTAAATATCTCAAGAAAATGTCTTCTCCAAGTTGTAGATAGTACCCGCATTAGTCCAGAAAGCTTCATTACTTGCTTCGAGACAAATAAATGAATTAATTGAGAACATGACACAGTAGTAACTGCATAAGGGCTACTATAGTGTTGTACACATTAATATTATTATTGGTGTTTTGCCCTTATAGAGCGCATTTGGGCTAAACTACATGGCCAGTTCCTTTTGCTGACTTCCTTGCTGCCCAAACTTCCCTCAGTCGCTCGCTGTGTTTCTGTTTCCGGTCCTCTGTCCATGCTTCTTGTCGGCTTTGTGTCTTCGGCTTCAGCATGATTGCCTTTTTGGTTGCCCATATTTCTGTCATCTTTTGGCTGTCATCTTGCTTGCGTTCTTCGGTCCATTTTATGCCTGTTCGTTTGTCACATTGTATCTCATGTAGTTCACTTTTCTTAATGATGTATCTGAATTTTATTCTGTCGTTTATTGTGTCTGCTGTTGTGTTGAGTTGGTTCAGGTCGTTTTCTACCTCTGCCACCCATTTGTTGTTTCTAGTGGTTACCCAGTCAAAGATCTGTTTGGTCAGCCTGTGTGATGGCATTCTGTATAGGTGTCCATAGAATTGTAGTCTGCGTTTTCTAATCTTTTCTGTGATTGTCTCCGTATGTTTGTACAGTTCGTCTGTAGGTTTCTTGATCCATATTCCATTGTTGTTAGTTGCGCCAAATATTTTCCTAAGTATTTTCCGTTCTACTTTTTCTAATTGTCTGATACGTGTATGCCCTAGGATTAGTGTGGTCTCTGCTGCATATAGTGCCTCGGGGAGCACCACCGTGTCGTAATGGCGTAATTTGGCTTTTTGTGAGATAGACTTCTTGTTGTAATGATTCCACACTACTTTGTATGCCTTCTCCAGTTTAGTCTTTCTTTCTTCATTTGAGTCTCTGTTATGTCCACTCATTTGTAGTGTTTCACCGAGGTATTTGAAGTTTGCCGTTTTGTAAATCGTGCCATACTTTGTGTTCAGAGATGAGAGTTTCTTTGTGCTCATAAACTGTGTCTTTTCGTAAGAGATCTGTAGTCCAGTTTTAGAAGCGATTTTGTGCAGTTTTTCAATAGCGTCTTTTGTTTCCTTTATACCTTTCTTGACAATCGCCAAATCGTCTGCAAAAGCCAGGCATTTAATCTGTAGGTTTCCTAAGATTATCCCATGTTGTGATGTTTCCCATTCATTTATGACCTTATCTAACACCAGATTGAAAAGGAGAGGTGAGAGGTCATCGCCTTGTCGGACACCTGTGCGAATTTCAAAGGGCTCTGATAGTTCCCCACAGAGCTTTACTTTGGAGGTCGTGTTGGTTAAAGTCTGCTCTATGATAGCCCGTGTTTTGTTGTTTACTTTGTATTCTGCTAGAATTTTGAAGAGAGTTTTCCGGTCGATAGAGTCGTACGCCTTTTTGAAGTCAACAAAGGTAATGATCAGGTTCTGTTTGTGTTGTAAAAGCATTTTCATGTTCGAAATTTGTTCCGCACAAGACCGCCCTTTACGGAAGCCTGTTTGGTATTCCCCAATCAAGTGGTCGGTCTGGCACTCTAGTCTGTTCAGTAAAGCTTTAGAGAGGATCTTGTATGTGACCGGTAGTAGGGATATTCCTCTGTAGTTGTTCGGGTCAGTCTTGTCACCTTTTTAGTGTAGTGGGTCTATCAGGGCAGTTATCCAGTCGTCAGGAATTTTCATGGTCTTCCAGATGTCTTCCAAGATCCTGTGGATGTCTTTGGTGAGTTCTGGGTCTTGTAACTTCCAGATTTCCGCGATGATGCCATCTTCTCCTGGTGCTCTACGATTCTTGAGTGACTTGATTATTTCTTTAACTTCTTCTAGAGTTGGAGGTTCATTATCTGGATTGTATGTGCTCGTTTCTGTCATCATTTCTTCCATAGGGGGGTCCGTGTTGAGAAGTTTTTCAAAGTACTTTCCCAGAATGTCACAATTGTTTTTGGTATTGGTTTCTAGGGTTCCATCCGGTCTTCTGAAGCACAAGTTGGGTGGTTGATATCCAGTCATATTTTCTCTGAACGTTCTGTAGAAGTTTCTTGTGTTGTTCTTCATGAAGTCCGATTCGATCTCTGTCAGTCGCCGTTTGTCATACTGTCGTTTTTCACTGCGATTGATTTTGCTTGATTGCTTCTGTGTTTTCAAGACGTTCATCCAATTCTCTTGGGATTTATGGCTACTAAATTTTTTCCATGCACTCATTCGTTGGTCAATAGCTTGGTCACATGTGTGGTTCCACCAACGGTGTTTCCGTGTGCGTGGTGCTTGTGCTAGTTTCATGGCCTCTCGGATTCTTCGTGAAAGTTGTGTCCAGCCTGTCGTTTTCTCCATTTTAATTTTGTGTAATATTTGTGTCTGGTTTAAAGTAACGTATTCTGGATCTGGTCTAAGAATTTTGTTCTTCCGGACCTTTTTCTTGGGCAAAAGACGAATCCTGATCTGTAGTAGGTGGTGGTCTGAGTCGAAGTAGCCTTTACGGATGTCTATGTTCAAAATTTCTTTTTGTGAGTCTTTCTGGACTATTACGTGGTCGATTTGTAGTTCTTGAATTCCGCTGGGGAATTTCCATGTGGTAAGTTTTCGTGTTGGTTTCTTGAATTTTGTTGACATAATGGCGAGGTCGTGGCTTTTGCAAAAGTCTATCAGATGTTTTCCGTTTTTGTTGGTGTCCTTGTGTGGAGTATGTTTTCCTGAGATATGCCTGTATATCTTTCCTTTTCCGAGTTTAGCGTTGAAGTCTCCCAGTATTATTTTGACTCCATGTGCAGGAATTTTTCTGATAGTTTCTTCCATTGTCGTCCAGAAGTCGTCAATTTCGTCCGGGTTTTTCCTTTGTAGTCATTAGTCGGTGCATGTACGTTGATTACTGTGTAGGATTTATTGGCTCATTTCACTGTGATGGTGCTGATTCTTTCGTTTGGTGACGAAAAGTCGATTATGCTGTCCGTGATGGACCTGTGTACTGCAAATCCTGTGCCAAAAAGCCTTAGGTTTTTCAGTTGTCTCGATGGTTTTCCTTTGTATATTATGAAATTCTCCGAGTTGAAATGCTCTTCGTCTGTGAATCGTGTTTCTTGCAGTGCACATATTTTGATTTGAAATTTTTCGAGAGTGTCTGTCAGTTGTTTCATCTTTCCTGTCTTCATCAGTGTGTTCCCGATGAGTGTGCCGATGTAGTGTTTGTGTTTGGTCTTGAGGGAGTTTGAGAAGCTCCGATTCTTCTCATGATGTTCGTGAGCCCCCGGAATCCGATGCTCACGACGATCCCAGTCTATTGACTGGGGCCCGGGGTAATGAGATTTTTCTCGTTGTACCATCATGATGTTTAGTAGTTGGATGTATGGCATGCTGCCGACTACAACCTGACTTTCCAGATCATGAGGTTGGTTGAGGCCGCCACTGACATGTGGAGCAGACGCCTTTTGTAGCCGCCCACTGTGGGAACAGACGCTACTAGTAGTTTTGGTCCGCCCCGAGTATTTCATTTCCTCAGTACCACCTATATCCAGGAGGCATTCCCCTATCCGCCACCTGGGGAGGCGCTCGGTTGCGGATCTACTAACCGCCCCAATAGTGTTGTACACATTATTTTATTATTATTATTATTATTATTATTATTATTGCAGTGGCTAGACACACAGCGTTAACAGCCTGAAGTAATCCAATTTCTGTCGTTCAGAAGCAAGGAGTATAGCAACCATGTGATTTACAAACAGTAAGTATAGTGCACACATCTGAATCTTTTCGATTTTAAATGGGTTGCACTGTGCAGGTGAAGCAACTGCCGCAGTGGAGAAGAGTAACACAGTAGAGGTATGTTTTGTAACAAGCATCTACCCACACTGTGGACAGCTAGTTATCTTATCTGTGAAGCACTTTTGGATAGCACTAGCACTGCACTACGAATTCCTTCGTCATTCGTACTGACACAGAGATAAACTAAATATCAATCGTAATTTTAAAAATAAAAGTATTCCAAGAAAAGACCTTCATTCTACAGTTTATTTAGGTGCTAAGGGTATTGTGAATGTGGGGGAGGGGCAGGTAGGGCAGGGATACTAGCTAATGTCTGATTGCACTCAAGGGTAATGGTGTAAGAAAGATTGAGAACCATTGGTGTAGATGACAGTGCACGTGACGGCATAACCTTTCGCTCGAAAACGAACATTATTACCGTCCATGTCCTGATTTTGTGCCTCTCTCCTGTTCAGCCTTAGGAAATCAAACGGATAACACGTTTGGCGACACTGTCTCTAAAGGGCTGCTTTAATTTCCACACGTAATGATTTCATTCGCTAATTTAAATGCAAATTAACATGGAAACTTGGCAATTTATAGAACTTTCGTCTTAATAATTGTTGCTCAACACACCCTATCCTGCAGTACTCTACAAGCTTTCCATACTGTTTCTGTGCATCCTGTATGCAGCTGTATATAGGGACTGGTATCCTCTCCAACTCACCTGGTAATGTCATGAGTCATGAGATACTAGTCTTCTGACTCGTCAGATGCGACCCGCCACGAATTCCTCTCATGTGCCAACCTCTTCATCTTGGAGTTGGAGTTGCCACCTATGTCCTCAGTTATCTGCTGGATGTATTTCAGTCTCTCTCTTCCTCAACAGTTTTTACCCTCTATAGCTCCCTTCAGTACCATGGAAGTTATTCGGTGATATCTTAGCAGACGATCTACCATTTTATACCTTTTTCTCTTCAGCATTTTCCAAATATTCCTTTCGTCACTGGTTTTCTGGAGAACCTCCTCATTCCTTACCTAATCAGTCCACCTTATTTTCAACGTCCTTCTGTAGCATCACATCTCAAATGCTCCAATTCCTTTCTTTTTCAAGTTTCCGTGTTTCACTACCAAGTAAAGCTGTGCTCCAAACGTACATTGTCAGAAATTTGTTCCTCAAATTAAGGCCTATGTTTGATACTAATAAACTTCTCGTGGTCGGGAATGTCATACTTGCTCCGTCTACAATGGGTTTTTTTGCTGCCTAGGTGGCATACGATTTCGAGTGGGAAACATGTATAGGAAGTTTTCATGGTACTATTACGGTAATACTAGTTATTTATTGGTCTGAAAGAAATCAGGGATAACAGTTTCATTCTTAAAATAACACAATTTGAGAGTCTTTACTGGTCTCTTACAGCTAAGATTTTATGTTTATAGACTGAAGCGGTGAGCGAGAATTTGTTAATTTCTTTCTAGGCAAGTGCATTAGCTACATCACATTGGCACAGCGGTTCTACATCTACATATACTTCTACATCCATACTCAACTAGCTACCTGACGGTGTGTGGCGAAGGGTACTTTGAGTACCTCTATCGGTTCTCCCTTCTATTCCAGTCTCGTATTGTTCGTGGAAAGAAGGATTGTCGGTATGCTTCTGCGTGGGCTCAAATCTCTCTGATTTTATACTCATGGTCTTTTCGCGAGATATACGTAGGAGGGAGCAATATACTGCTTGACTCTTCGGTGAAGGTATGTTCTCGAAACTTTATCAAAAGCCCGTACCGATCTACTGAGCGTCTCTGCTGCAGACTCTTCCACTAGAGTTTATCTATCATCCCCGTAACGCTTTCGCGATTACTAAATGATCATATAACGAAGAGCGCTGCTCTCCGTTGGATCTTCTCTCTCTCTTTTATCAACCCTATCTGGTACGGATCCCACACTGCTGAGCAGTATTCAATCAGTGGGCGAACAAGTGTACTGTCACCTACTTCCTTTGTTTTCGGATTGCTTTTCCTTAGAATTCTTCAATGAATCTGTCTGGCATCTGCTTTACCGACGATCAACTTTATATAATCATTCCATTTGAAATCACTCCTAATGCCTACGCCCAGATAATTTATGGAATTAACTGCTTCCAGCTGCTGATCTGCTATTTTGTAGCTAAACGATAAGGGATCTATCTTTCTATGTATTCGCAGCACATTACACTTGTCTACATTGAGATTCAATTGCCATTCCCTGCGCCATGTGTCAATTCTTTGCAGATCCTCTTGCATTTCAGTACAATTTTCCATTGTTACAACCTCTCGATATAGCACAGCATCATCCGGAAAAAACTTCAGTTAACTTACGATGTTATCCACTAGGTCATTTACGTATATTGTGAATAGGATGGGTCCCACAACACTCCCCTGCGGCACACCTGAAATCACTCTTACTTCGGAAGACTTCTCTCCATTGAGAATGACATGCTGCTTTCTGTTATCTACGAACTCTACAATCTAATCATACACTTGGTCTGATAGTCCATATGCTCTTACTTTGTTCATTAAACTACTGTGGGGAACTGTATCGAACGCCATGCGGAAGTCAAGAAACACGGCATCTACCTGTGGACCCGTGACTATGGCCCTCTGAGTCTCGTGGACGAGTAGCGCGAGCTGGGTTTCACACGACCGTCTTTTTCGAATCCCATGCTGATTCCTACAGAGTAGATTTCTAGTGTCCAGAAAAGTCATTTTACGCGAACATAATACGTGTTCCAAATTTCTACAACTGATCGACGTTAGAAATATAGGTCTATAGTCCTGCACATCTGTTCGACATCCCTTCTTGAAAACGGGGATGACCTGTGCCCTTTTCCAATCCTTTGGAACGCTACGCTCTTCTAGAGACCTACGGTACACCGCTGCAAGAATGGGGCCAAGTTCCTTCGCGTACTCTGTGTAAAATCTAACTGGTATCCCATCAGGTCCAGCGGCCTTTCTTCTTTTGAGCGATTTTAATTTTTTCTCTATCCCTCTGTCGTCTGTTTCGATACCTACCATTTTGTTATCTGTGCGACAATGTAGAGAAGGGCTATAGTGCAGTCTTCCTCTGTGAAACAGCTTTGGAAAAAGTCATTTAGTATTTCGGCCTTTAGTCTGTCATCCTCTGTTTCAGTACCATTTTGATCACAGAGTGTCTGGACATTTTGTTTTGATCAACCTACCGCTTTGACATAAGATCAAATTTTCTTAGGAGTTTTTGCCAAGTCAGTACATAGAACTTTACTTTCGAATTCATTGCACGCCTCTCACATAGCCCTCCTTACACTACATTTCGCTTCGCGTAATTTTTGTTTGTCTGCAAGGCTTTGGCTATGTTTATGTTTGCTGTGAAGTTCCCATTGCTTCCGCAGCAGTTTTCTAACTCGGTTGTTGTACCACGGTGGCTCTTTTCCATCTCTTACGATCTTGCTTGGCACATACTCATGTAACGCATATTGTACGATGGTTCTGAACCTTGTCCACTGATCCTCACCACTATCTGTACTTGAGACAAAACTTTTGTGTTGAGCCGTCAGGTACTCTGTAATCTGCTTTTTGTCACATTTGCTAAACAGAAAAATCTTCCTATCTTTTTTAATATTTCTATTTACGGCTGAAATCATCGATGCAGTAGCTGCACGGATTGCGCTTCAGTCTATATCTGAATGATATCAGTAACATCTCTAAAGCTGTGTCGTCTCATGTGTATAACTACGTGCACCTGGGATCCGGCTGGATCTCCTATTTACGTTCGATACTGAGGTGCTATTCCAGAACTTAGAGAGACTCAGCAATTCTGTTCGTGTTTACACGGGAATTTAAAATACAATGAGGTGTTAGAAAGAATATGGATGGAGGACGAAGGCATGCCAGTATAATCCATGCAGTGGTGTAAACCTCTGCGCCAAGGTGGCTTAGTGGATAACGCACCTGCCTCGTAAGTATGAGACTCCGGTTTGATTCCCAATTTTCGTACAAATTTTCATGCGCAACTTCAGGCTATATATGTATATCTGGGAGTCAAATATTTAAGAAAGAGTTCAAAAACTATTAATCATTATTCCTCGCTTGTACCACATATTCTTGTTTTCTGTCTGGGAAAAGCTAAAACAGTTAGTAAACTGTAATAAATTAACAAACGACATTGAATATTACAATTTTAGTTAACAATAATTATCTTGTTTTATAAAATTCAAGGTTTCTAATGTTGCGTATTTGCATGAAACTTATACATACACGTGTGGGAAATACAATTTTGCCACCGAAGTAAAGCTAAACAGCTGGTGTTCATTACCATATAAATGTAAAATGAAATACGGAAGGATGTATTCGGCAGTAGCCCCATAGGCCGCAAATAGCCACAGCAGCAGGAAGTCAACACAAGAGTATCTATTGATAGGGCAATCACTGCCATGACGTATTGCCACTCGGTTCACTGCTAAACTAATTTTGGCTGTGATTAGAAAGAAATTAACATTGTGTTTCAGTGACCTTATTACCCATGGAGATGTAATCTTGAACCTACTTCGTAAACAGTATTATCTTGCTTTTTCAACTCAAATTGGAGGTTTGCATGATTTATGGGTCTGATGAGATATCACGAATATACGTTTCATTTAACACTGGAATTTTACCGGAGTTTTTGTCGTCCGTTCAGTCCAATCCCCCTCTCTAGATTGTCGCACAGATGACAAAATGGTAGATATCGAAATAGATGACAGAGGGATAGAGAAAAAATTAAAATCGCTCAATAGAGGAAATGCCGCTGGACCTGATGGGGTATCAGTTCGATTATACACAGGGTACGCGAAGGAACTTGACCCCCTTCTTGGAGCGGTGTACCGTAGGTCTCTAGAAGAGCGTAGCGCTCCAAAGGATTAAAAAGGGCACAGGTCATCCCCGTATTCAAGAAGGGACGTCGAACAGATGTGCAGAACTATAGACCTATATCTCTAACGTCGATTAGTTGTAGAATTTTGGAACACGTATTATGTTCGCGTATAATGACTTTTCAGGAGATTAGAAATCTACTCTGTAAGAATCAGCACGGGTTTCGAAAAAGACGATAGTGTGAGACCCAGTTCCCAGGTAGGTGCGTGTTTCTTGACTTCCGCAAAGAGTTCAATACAGTTCCCCACAGTCGTTTAATGAACAAATTAAGAGCATATGGACTATCAGACCAATTGTATGATTGGATTGAAGAGTTCGTAGATAACAGAACGCAGCGTGTCATTCTCAATGGAGAGAAGTCTTCCGAAGTAAGAGTGATTTCAGGCGTGCCGCAGGGGAGTGTCTTAGGACCCTTGCTATTCACAATATACGTAAATGACCTAGTAGATAACATCGTAAGTTCACTGAAGCTTTTTGCGGATGATGCTGTGCTATATCGAGAGTCTGTAACAATGGAAAATTGTACTGAAATGCAGGAGGATCTGCAGCGAATTGATGCATGGTGCAGGGAATGGCAATTAAATCTCAATGTAGACAAGTGTAATGTGCTGCGAATACATAGAAAGAAAGATCCCATGTCATGTAGCTGCAGCAACTTGAAGCAGTTAATTCTATAAATTATCTGGGCGTAGGCATTAGGAGTGATTTCAAATGGAATGATCATATAAAATTGATCGTCTGTAAAGCAGATGCCAGACAGATTCACTGGAAGAATCCTAAGGAAAAGCAGTCCGAAAACAAAGGAAGTGGGTTACAGAACACTTGTTCGCCCACTGCTTGAATATTGCTCACCAGTATGGGATCCGTACCAGATAGGGTTGATAGAAGAGAGAGAGAAGATCCAACGGAGAGCAGCGCGCTTCGTTACAGGATCATTTAGTAATTGCGAAAGTGTTACGGAAATGACAGATATACTCCAGTGGAATACTTTGAAGGAGAGACTTTCAGTAGCTCCGTACGGGCATTTGTTGAAGTTTCGAGAACATACCTTCCTCGAGGAGTCAAGGAGTATATTGCTCCCTCCTTCATACATCTCGCGAAGAGACCGTGAGGATAAAATCAGAGCGATTAGAGCCCACAGAGAAACATACCGACAATCCTTCTTTCCACGAACAACACGAGACTGGAATAGAAGGGAGAACCGATAGCGGTACTCAGGGTACCCTCCGCCTCACACCGTCAGGTGGCTTGCGGAGTATGGACGTAGATGTAGATGTGGATGCCAGTATCGCACACTTCTTTTTAATGACAAAAATCCTGAACCACCCACAAGAAGCAGCCGGATGTCAATGTAATTTCTTTTACGTACACATCATTGATGGGTGTGTGAACGATTACAGTTGCAGTTCTATGCGATGTTTAGAACGGACGCCAAAGTGCATAATGGTGTTTGTGCAGACATGAAGCATTGATTACACACCGACCTGCACAGTGTCGCGAAACGGCGTCAAGAAGGCCTTAACTCGCGCTGCAGTGGAAAAAGGGGCAGCGTCACACCTCCAGAAAGACAGAGTTGACGCCTCCTGTCAATGTCGATTAACAAGGGGCGCAGAACTCGGGACTGTGCTGCCTTCAAGCTTTGATCATGCAATGTGTGTGTTGTGTGTGTGTGTGTGTGTGTGTGTGTGTATGTGTGTGTGTGCGTGCGTTTGTGTGTGTATGTGTGTTTTGTTGCGTGAATGCTGTTTTAACCAGCTAACCATCACTAGTCGGCCCCAGTTCGGTGACAAACTTCGAGAACATCAGTACTGAGTAGTCTGCGTTCTGCGAATAGTAATAGTGTTTATAAGTAACAGCACAGCAGCACAACAAGTAATGATTGTCTTTTTTGTAGAAATACAGTGTGATATTAATCTTCAAGTTCAATGTATAGATCACTTGGGTTTCTGCAACTGGCCATCGCAGCTTCCCTCCTGCCTTATTTATGTGAGTGCTAACTCCCGCAGTAGACCAAATGACGCTATTCTCAAATAGTTCAAATGGCTCTGAGCACTATGCGACTTAAAATCTGAGGTCATCAGTCCCCTAGAAGTTAGAACTAGTTAAACCTAACTTACTTAAGGACATCACACACATCCATGCTCGAGGCAGGATTCGAACCTGCGGCCGTAGCGGTCGCGTGGTTCCAGACTGTAGCGCCTAGAACCGCTCGGCCACCCTGGCCGGCTAACGCTATTCTCCTTAAGTATTGTTACCACTATATTATTGCACATGAACATGATCGGAAACACGTGGTGACACTACAGTAAACAAGTACTATGGCGACTAAAGAAAGCGCATGGCACTGTCAATGCTCTCAGGTGAGCTCTGCACATACCATCAATATTGATTACGCATTGCCTCACGAAAAGCTGCCCAAAGCAGGTGCAATAACATTGTGACCGACTAACATATAGCCGGCCGCGGTGGCCGAGCGGTTCTAGGCGCTTCAGTCAGGGACCGCGCGACCGCTACGGTCGCAGGTTCGAATCCTACTTCGCGCATGGATGTGTGTGATGTTCTTAGGTAAGTTAGGTTTAAGTTCTAGGGGACTGATGACCTCAGAAGTTAAGTCCCATAGTGTTCAGAGCCATTTGAACCATCTGACTAACATATAAAGGGCATCACCAGCATGAAATGTACAGTGATCATGGTTAATGGCACTGAGATCGCGCCTGTTTACGAAAGAGAGCGTCAACACCGCTTTACAGTTAGAAAGTGGCCTCACTTTGGGTCCCCATTTTCTTGACTGGTCGAATGGTGCTGTGTACGGATTTGCAGCTCTTTCGGATGTGGCAACGGCCAGATGTAGGACTTTATAGGCACGTGAGTTCAAGCATACTCGTTTTCTTGAGGTTAAGATCGACAGCGACTGACTGCCACCATGGATGCGCTCAAAACACATCGTGGTGCCTGCACATCTGCCCCTACCATAGGAAGTAATTGACTACCTGCAACATTCAATGCCGTCCCACACCATTTTTCGGATACTAACAGCAGCTGGACTTGGGAATTACCGTTCCAGATGTAGACTGCCCTGATCTCCACAAAACAACTAGCTGTCTTTTGAGTGATGCTCTGAGCAGGAATCATGTACTGCTGAGGAATGACATCGCAGTATGTCGTTCAGCAGTCAGCCACGTTTGTGAACTACCCTCGAAGAGTGCTGTCAGCGAGTATATCAGTGACCTGAGGATAGCTCCCATGTTTTCAAAGTTTTAGAGAGGTACAGTGTTACTCCTGGCCTCATGACGTGGGTTGTCATCAGGTATGACCTCATGTCACAGCTGACAGTGCCTGAGGATACTCTGTTAGCATAACGCTATGTCACGGACATCGTATTTGCTCATCAGGTGTCACTCACGCGATAGTACCGTGGTGCCACTTCCGAGCAGGACCATGCTCGTCCACATATGACACGAGACTCTGTTAACTGTCTTCGAGTCGTTGAGGTAATCTCGTCGTCAGCAAGATCCCGGCGTCTGTACCAAAAAAACCTGTGTGGATCAGTTCGGAAGTAAAATCCCTCCTAGTGGCAGTATATAAGATATCAAGGGCCAGTTACAACACTGGTGGGCTAGCGTGTCTCAGGACGGATTACAACGGCCTTGTGATCCTCTTCCCAAACGAATCAGAGCAAACATCCAGATCAGAGGTGGCTCAAAGTCAGAATCGTAAGTGGAATCATACTGCCAAATGCGTTTTAAATTTATTGTGAAATTGTAAGTATTTTGTCATACAGTGAATATTGTTAACGTTAGGAATGTAGGCAGAGTGGGTTAATCAGCTGCTTCAATGCCACAGTAGATGCTGAAATTATTATATAACTTCATCAGTCACAATGCGAGCTACAAAACCATAAACAGAAGTAGTTTTGTGCTATTTCCGAACAATAGACATATGTCTAGGCTAGCCAAAATGATACGAAAACACAGTGGACACGTTTTTACTTCACTAATTCATTTCATTTCACTGATTTGACTAGATTAATCATGTAGTTTGGTGTAGCACCATCGACTTTCACTTACAATAAGACGACCTCGTTTCCAGCCACAGTCGCAGTGTTATTTCCGGTTTCGATGTTTAAGTTGTCATCAGATAGGCAGTTCTGTTGTGACCCTTGTCGCAGTGGAAGAGCGGCCGCTAGTCAACCAGATGTTCATATCACTCCAAAAGGAACACAGGAGATACAGAAATTTCAATGTTCCTCTGTCAGATATCAACAATTTGCTGAAAAACGACTTAAAACTTGATCCCATGTCATAAACTGTTATCTGGCTGCTATACGAATTTTGTGACAATTGAGTGCGACACGTAAAAGAACTGCGGATGTAATACAAAGGGGTACACAAACACAAGAGGTGACCCTTTGACGAGAAAACAGTTGCTGCATCTGTTAATTACACGCAGTTGTATCTTGTTACGACAGTCTTGCAACAGCTCAGTGGAGAATTTCTTCCACCTCATGCAATGGGACCATAGTATAACAGACATTCAAAGTGCGTATTGGATGCTCTAAATTTCTAAACAGATGCTGCAATATGTAAAGCACCGGTGGTAATCACTGGAAAGCCAAAAGCATGTTTATTTTCTAAATTTAGCGCTATGCTGCAAATAATTCAATATAGGTTTTACATTTCTAATGAGTATTTTGATGTGCACAAGGTTTAGGTTTTACTTGTGCATCTGAGCCAGGTTAGTGAATGAAAAACTGTGCTCTAAAATCTTGAAAGGACTCTTTCTATCATCGACTTAGATTGCAAACTTAAAGATCAAATATTACTGAAGTGAATCAGGCACTCGGCATTTGTTACATCCTTACTTGCAACTCAGTTTACATAGTGAATTGGCGAGAGTCACTTATTGATTGGCTTTCCTTTCACATTGTAGTTTCGAGCTGATTAGATGTGTCGCATGTAGAAAATTGTCCCACAACAATAGCCCATCTGCAGGACAGTCATATAATACCGACCTTTGTGAAGAAAAATTCTTTTCTTTTACTATTTACAGCAGTTTCACTGTAGCACCATTATGAAGTAGGGGAGAAAAAATTATTAGCTCGAAACGGGAGAAAAAGGCTTTTAAAATGTTTGTTTTTGACAGTGTATATGGACCAGAAGACTTAGTTTACAGAATGACATGCACAGTAAATATTCAGAAGCTGCATTTTTCGGCAGTATATTTGCTACTTAATGCCTTCTTTATTACTTACACTGATTTGTATCACAAGCTACAGCGTGGAGATGCAGAAAGTCAGAAGAAACCTTTGTTCTGCTGCACAGTGACAGAAGTTCTGTGCTTACAGTCTGTCATAACAATCACCGAGGCCTAAGCTGTACCTCTCGGATATTTACGCCACTCAACTGATAAAGATGAGTCGGTAATAACTTGTGGAAGTTATGAGTCTTCAAAACTGAGCTGCTATATTTTTTGTACTTCACATCTATCAAACTAACACATAGCAACATTTTATAATGCACCAATATGGATATATACACTCCTGGAAATGGAAAAAAAAAACACATTGACACCGGTGTGTCAGACCCACCATACTTGCTCCGGACACTGCGAGAGGGCTGTACAAGCAATGATCACACGCACGGCACAGCGGACACTCCAGGAACCGCGGTGTTGGCCGTCGAATGGCGCTAGCTGCGCAGCATTTGTGCACCGCCGCCGTCAGTGTCAGCCAGTTTGCCGTGGCATACGGAGCTCCATCGCAGTCTTTAACACTGGTAGCATGCCGCGACAGCGTGGACGTGAACCGTATGTGCAATTGACGGACTTTGAGCGAGGGCGTATAGTGGGCATGCGGGAGGCCGGGTGGACGTACCGCCGAATTGCTCAACACGTGGGGCGTGAGGTCTCCACAGTACATCGATGTTGTCGCCAGTGGTCGGCGGAAGGTGCACGTGCCCGTCGACCTGGGACCGGAACGCAGCGACGCACGGATGCACGCCAAGACCGTAGGATCCTACGCAGTGCCGTAGGGGACCGCACCGCCACTTCCCAGCAAATTAGGGACACTGTTGCTCCTGGGGTATCGGCGAGGACCATTCGCAACCGTCTCCATGAAGCTGGGCTACGGTCCCGCACACCGTTAGGCCGTCTTCCGCTCACGCCCCAACATCGTGCAGCCCGCCTCCAGTGGTGTCGCGACAGGCGTGAATGGAGGGACGAATGGAGACGTGTCGTCTTCAGCGATGAGAGTCGCTTCTGCCTTGGTGCCAATGGTGGTCGTATGCGTATTTGGCGCCGTGCAGGTGAGCGCCACAATCAGGACTGCATACGACCGAGGCACACAGGGCCAACACCCGGCATCATGGTGTGGGGAGCGATCTCCTACACTGGCCGTACACCACTGGTGATCGTCGAGGGGACACTGAATAGTGCACGGTACATCCAAACCGTCATCGAACCCATCGTTGTACCATTCCTAGACCGTCAAGGGAACTTGCTGTTCCAACAGGACAATGCACGTCCGCATGTATCCCGTGCCACCCAACGTGCTCTAGAAGGTGTAAGTCAACTACCCTGGCCAGCAAGATCTCCGGATCTGTCCCCCATTGAGCATGTTTGGGACTGGATGAAGCGTCGTCTCACGCGGTCTGCACGTCCAGCACGAACGCTGGTCCAACTGAGGCGCCAGGTGGAAATGGCATGGCAAGCCGTTCCACAGGACTACATCCAGCATCCCTACGATCGTCTCCATGGGAGAATAGCAGCCTGCATTGCTGCGAAAGGTGGATATACACTGTACTAGTGCCGACATTGTGCATGCTCTGTTGCCTGTGTCTATGTGCCTGTGGTTCTGTCAGTGTGATCATGTGATGTATCTGACCCCAGGAATGTGTCAATAAAGTTTCCCGTTCCTGGGACAATGAATTCACGGTGTTCTTATTTCAATTTCCAGGAGTATATATATATATATATATATATATATATATATATATATATATATATATATATACAGGGTGTAAATTTTAAGTTGACGAACCAGAATAAGTCGGAAAATAAGGTTCACAAGAAAAAATGTGTAGAATCCAATTGATTATTTTCGAGTGGGACATCTACTGGTGCTAAAATTAGCCCGCCACCCCAGCCCTGTGGCGCTGGGGCGGGAGGCAAATTTAAAATTTCAAATTGGAACCCCCATTTTTACTGCAGAATCAGATTCTACATAAAAAATACGTACGTACATTTCGTCTTCAACATTGGTTTGAGTCTTGGTAGTTGGCACTGTATTTCAAGAAATTCCATGTTCTCATTATTGCATGGAAAATGGTTACGGATAAATAAAAAATGCCTATTTATTTCATATATTTTGATTCATTAAAACTAAAACTCTCCTTCTCTCCCCATAGGATGGGATTTGAGAGAGAGGAATTAGAGTTTTACAAATGTTGACCCAAATATTAATGTTTTCGCAGACTAGCGTATACAGTCGCATCAAACCGATCTTAGTATTGCGGGCCATTACAACAGCAAGACACAATTATCCCTCGTCAGTCTCAAAGATGCTCTAATCCTTCTAGTGATGTAGAATGTGCTTCTTATATGGTTTACTTGGAAAGCTATTTTCGTATAATAGGAACTTATCATTTGATAGATGAATCTGTATGTTTCGATATTTTATTGTTTAGTGTATCTCCATAGTGAAAATATTAACTGAAATGTGAGAGTGAATTAATTTTTTGTATCTCATTCCGTCCACTTACTGTCGCAGCGTTCGGAATATATCTGAGAAAAGGGATCTCTAGGCTTTATGTCAACAGTCTACGGAAGTGACAGGAACCAAGCACAAGTCTAAGTCATCACCAACACAGTGTTTCACAAAAAAGTGTTTCTCTCCCAGGAAGGGAGAGAGAAAACGAAATGAAGCTTTATGGCTTCTGGGCACATTTGATGGTATTTCAGTGATTACAATGTCGAGCAAAAATTATTCACTATTAGTGCAATATGAACCCATTTATTAGTATCACGTTGCTCCCCATTTTACCTGATACATTCTCTGGTTTCGTTGGGGAGGAATTCATAAAACCCAAGACTATGGTGGCTGACCTTAGTGTCCTATATACTGGCAGTGGGAAGGGAATGTAGTCTGAGATGTACCCAAGCAAGTTCTAACCAAGACAGATCTGTAGATCTTTCAGGCCACGGGAGAACTTCAGCATCACGCAGTTAATTCACAGAGGCGCCTGCCACGTGTGGCGCAGCGCTGTCCAGTTGAGAAATGGCACCGCGATACTGTAGCATGACAGGTAACACATTCGACGTGCATGATGTACTGACGTGTCTTCCAAATTCCTTCAAACATTACCAGCCGTGACTTGAATCACACCCGATAGCTCCCTGATGACTACAGCGGAAACTCTGGTGCGTCTCTCTAAATCCTTGGACGAATAGAATCTCTCCCCAGGTAACCGCCATATTCGGCGACGTTAGTTATTCGGGGACTGTGCAGATCTGCGATTCATCGCATTCATGAACAGTGCGTGTTTTCTGGGCACGGCACCATCGAAACGCTGGCATTTATATTCTGGTACTAACGTGAAGACACGCATGGGACTGTAATTCTCGAGACGACTGCTTCTAATTACCGACCAAGGTGCGGTATGACGCAGAATTTTGCAGGAAGTCAATTACTTGTTCTCGGATGGCAGGCACAGATGTGAAGAATAACGATGTGATTTGCGTACGGTACAGCGATCCTCCCTTGTAGTGGTGAGACATGATCGTCCGGAAGCTTGGCTACGATTATAGCTGCCCTCCGGTCCGATGCAATCCAATATGGGGCCACTGTCTCGTACAAATTCCCAGAAATCTGAAGTCGTCTAAATGCATACTCACAACAAGGCCATTTGCAAACCTTGTCGGGCGCTGGTAACGCTGTCTCACACGAGGTTGCGGCGTCTCTGTGTCTTTTACAGTAAACACTCAACATCTGACGCTGTTCACTGGGCTGGTATTTATTCAGTTTGTCAGCGCAGGCTGACACATGTGCACTACGATTCACAGTAAGTGATGTTAGTATTAAGAATCTATTTGTTACTAAATACTGTGTTTGTTTGTGATTTATCTGTTTTATGGTCGCGAGGAGGCAGTCCAATGGCAACGGAAATCCTGGTGCCGGTTCTGGGCGCTACGGTCGCTGGTTGGAATCCTGCCTCGTGCATGGATGTGTGTGATGTCCTTAGGTTAGATAGGTTTAAGTAGTTCTAAGTTCTAGGGGACTGATGACCTCAGAAGTTAAGTCCCATAGTGCTCAGAGCCATTTTTGAAAACGCATAGAACACTATTGGGAATCATTTCCGTGACTTCTGTATTAATTGAAGTGTTGAATCGCTTTACGAAAGCATATTGTCCGGAAGAAATGTATCAATAATATTTCGACTGAAGTGTACTATAACGAAATATTCTGTATTTTCGATGAATATTAGTTATGTGGTTTGAAAATTTGTTTGTACAGTGAAAATACTTGATAAAGAGTCTTTAAATGACTTGCAAAAAATATTAGTTACAAATAATCTCCCACTTCAGATGAAACGTGTCTGAAAATATTTTTAAGTTACGTGTTAATCATAGACTTCTCCACAGCAATTGCTATCTTTACCAATTTTGACTTTTGGAGGCGGATCTATGGAGAGCCTAGCAGCCGATAACAGTGTAATTTACATCGCGCATAATTATCATGGGGTACTAAAAGAATATTCGTCATTAACAGTATTAGATTCATTTATGAGCCTGATCTGTTACATACAAGAACTGTAGTGTCAAAATTTCTAGAGAAAAGATGGAATCTGTTGTGCTTCATTAATGAAGGCTTGCATGCTATTATGCGAGTCGAAGTTTTCGAATTAAACACCGAAGAGATAATTAAAACAGTACAGTCCTGAAAGGTATTTGGACCGACTGGATACGCATTTGTGGAATCATCCGGCCCATGTAACTACACCGAATCACCAACAAGTGTACGTATACGATGAGTGTACCCAAAATCAGTGCGGAAGCTTGATACACAGATTTTCGTAGATACTTTACTATGCGCAACCACCACATCAAGTCCAGTATGTAACCAACCATGCTTTGTAGCAACATTAACACGAACGTTAGTAACGCACACTTGTTGCCTTCTCTTTGTTACAGAGGACTGGTACTGTTATTATGAAAGTACGTGTCGGTGGTGTGGACGTAGACGAAGTCACGTTGACATCCTACCGATGCTCCTTGGCAGTCAGAGTGTTTACATTTATGTGTGAAATTCTGCGATGTTATTTCGTATTTAACATCGAATCTCTAAAAAAAATTCCACTAATGATTTGTCACCTATTATGCAGTTGTTGAAAATGAAGAGCCTAAGTCCTTAAAAACAATGGCAGCTGTTAGACAAAATCTCCACACAGCAAACTGTCCAACTTACGGGACTTTATGAAGCTACAGTTTTATCTCTTATCCATTTTAACAAAAAATAGAAAACTTCAAACAGTTACGGCAATAAAATTACACTGCCGGTCACTGTGTTACTAGAAACACCTTACTTTGCGACATATAAGAATATATTGTACAATATCAACGGGATTAACTCTATCTCTTTTCCAAGTCGAATACTACTCACTTTATAATTTTGTGAGGGCAATGGCTGTTTGATGAAGAAGTTTTTAGTGCGGATACACGGCCAATGTCCGAATTCCTACGGCAATGAGAAACCTGCGAGTAGAAAGTTATTGGGCGGTGATCCTTGAGGTGCGGGGAGCGGTAAGTTGGGAACTAGGGACTGATAAAAAGAGTTTCCGGATGACCGAGGAGGTTAAGGCAAGTATTCTAAAAAAGCAGAGCATCCGCTTTCGAGTTCTGGTCCGGTGCGAGTTTTCAACTGTCGCCGTTACATTGCCGCAGTGCCCTGTGCGACTGGAAGTCAATATTTCCTTTCGTATATTTTCCATTCCATTTTCTTTGCATTCCTCTCATACCAATTACTCACACCACACCGTTTTATTCCAATGGGAAACTTTCATGGACTTCAACGCTTGTGACTTGAGAATTAGTATGGCTAAATACTTTACAGGCTGTTTTGAGCCACGAAAATGTGCACATAACAAGTAAGGTATTTGATAAATGTGTATTACGTTTCGAGAGAGTGAGTTTCCGGAGAGCCCTGAAGGCGCTACACGACCACCACTTGCAGCCGTCAACGCAGTGGTGCCACCCGCTCTGCGGAACGGGCAGAGGTGCGCGATGTGTTGCTGCTGCCTCTGCATTTGAGGACAGGGGCTTGGCGGCTCGTAAATCCGTCAGGCCACCTGCGATGACTCTGTCGGGCTCACGCGCGCTATGTTCATCACAGGCAAGCAGCAATTTACCGCCGCGGACGGCGGCAGGGGTGCGTCGCACAAAGTCGCCGCCGCGCACACAGACCGAGCTGTCGGCCGTGATGGAGATACATGTCTCGGCTACACTGCGAGACTGCGAACTGTTTTATGACCGCGCGCTATGAGATCCAACGGCTCGTACCCCCATCTTTCCCCTCGTCCTCAACCGACGGACACATACACGCCCACAGCAACACGGCCCTTCATGACAGCTTCAGAGAGAATAACTACATAAATTCCACTGTTGTGTCCTCATTTAGCATGCTAAAAGCAAAACGGAGAGTTACGTCGTCGAAAGTGGCTTTTCCATTACGGCTGAGTCCATGTAAAAATGTTGTAGCTCTTACATTGTGAAACTACGGGAAATGAAAAATGAAAAAAGCATCGTACAGACAAGAAAATGCAAGAATAATAAAATGCTAAGACACAAGTCAGAGAAAAATGAAGCTCTCCACCATGAAAAAAGAAGCATATCCCAAACGCTGACAAGAAAAGAAATGAGAAAAACTTGGAAAATGTTTTCCACGCTGTTGTGAGTCATGACAAATGGTTCACATCCCGCCAGGCAACTGATAATCGAAAATGTGCCACGCGAAGACGAACATGTCCATAATTTAAAACAAATGGAAAGCAAAATGGAACACACATTAGGATAAGCCGGCCGGCGTGGCCGAGCGGTTGTAGGTGCTTCAGTCCGGAACCGCGTGACTGCTACGGTGGCAGGTTCGAATTCTGCCTCGGGTATGGCTGTGTGTGATATCCTTATGTCAGTTAGGTTGAAGTAGTTCTAAGTTCTATGGGACTGAAGACCTCAGATGTTAAGTCGCATAGTGCCCAGAGACATTTGAACCATTTGAACACATTAGGGTAACTAGAATACAAATATATTACTGAATTTAAGCGAATCCGAACATATACCATGCTACATCCCTCTGAAAATACATGGTTCGGAGCAAACAAGAAAGTGTCCATTATCGCCAGTAGGAGCCGGTGGTTCAAGTCCAGTTCCTGTTACATTGTGACGTTCCCGCGTAGTGACGTTCCCGCGCATAGCAGCTCCTAGAATCAGAACGAATTTTCATATACAAGAAGGAAGCTTTGGGAAACATTCATATTGATGACAGGGCAACTTCTGAGATGTGGATGGACCATTATGAAACTCTTTTCTGAACCATGCATTGGAGTATTTCTTAGCCATCGAATTTCAGATGACAAGAAGAAGGATGTTGATGGTTTACTGAAAACTGTTTTCGGAGAAGACTGGCGAAATCGAGAGAAGTTGGTATACATCAATCATTGACGATATACCCATGCTGTTGAACGTAGAGATACTGCTTGTGATTGTTTCGAAGATGATTATGACTTATATCATAAGTCTAACACGTTATTCAAAGAGTATTTCTAACTCCATTTTAACATCAACTGTATACTGTTATGGTGATTTGAAATATTTTAAATAAATGGGAAGCAATAGTGAAATCAGAACTTTTCGGAACACACTGATAACGAATATCAGCCTTACAGCTGTCTATTTATAATTTTTATTAAGTTGCTTCAGATGCATATGATATAGTACGGTAAAAATTATACAACAAGATGTAAAATATTTTGAAAAAACCATATATTTCCTTTTGGGTATCATTTCAAGCCAAACAGGTCCAAATGGTTCACGCAAATGCGAACATGTCCATACCTAATTGTATTTATTAAAGAAATGATACACTGTAGATTTTATTTACGGGTATGAATAAAAATCAAGGTTCAGTATATTGTTTTCATTCATATGTATCTGAAATAAGTGTTATGTTGATTCCGAAAAACTGCCTTTAGTGGACATGAAGTCTTTGCATGTTGCCCCCTCAAATGAGTATTACGTTTCCTCTCAGAATGGTCACAATCTGCAGCAGTTAAAAGCCATCAAATGTAACAGAATTGATATGTGGCATTCTCCAAGGAAATGTTATAGGCATTCTGCCTTTGATAGTCTATTGGGAGACAATCTCTAAAACCCTTTTAACTTACTGCCGATGACGGTGCCATTTGCCGTCAAGTAAAGTATTCATTTTTCCCAAATGGTAGAGAAACAGTCTCAAGGAAGTTCGATGAACCAGCTCCCAGCCACTTAATGTGTGACAAACCACTCTGAGCTCGGGACATCCGTGGCTGTGTTAATATATCTTGAAAAAGAATACCACATATGGCTTTATTATACTGAGTGTGACACGGCCAGTTTCGCGGCCTATAGCCAAGTCCTCAGTTATACATAATACTTTAAAGACATCAATGCAGGAAAGAAAAGTGACTAACCTCCACTAATAAAACCACACTGCCCACCAAAAGCAGATGGTCAGTTATGGAAGGGGCAGAATGATACTTAGGGTATCCACCATTCGACTCCTTTTATCCTTTTATAACTGACTCTCTGCATTTGGCTGGCAGTGCCGTTTTACCAGTGAATGTTGGTGACTGCATCGATATCTGTAAGTTAATGTATTATGCACACCTGAGGGTATGTTACAGGCCACGAAACCAGTCGTGTCCCATTAAAGATTATCATACAGCTTCGCTCGTTTTTCTTTTGACGAGACATATGACTGACTCCAAAGAACTCACGTAGATGTATATGTAAATCCCATGTATGAACATGAAAGGAAGAAACATGCATGTAAACCATAAAAGAATATCTCAGGATCAGCTAAACAATACTGGAAGGGAAAATCTTTCCACGAAACATTCTGATAAATAGTGCAGATGTCGCCCACAACTGAGCTTGAAACTCCTACTGCCTTGTCAGGATATAGACAGAGGACCTGTGCGGTATTCAAGGCTCCAGTATGAAAACCAGCCCAAACAGCCACTTTGACTGCTTGTCATATAGAAATGTCATCACAAGTTGTTGACCTTCAATATCCCAGCATGCCTGAGATCTACAAGTATTCAAGATTATTCCGAAAAATGTGCAAATGTGTGTGAAATCTTATGGGACTTAACTGCTAAGGTCATTAGTCCCTAAGCTTACACACTACTTAACCTAAATTATCCTAAGGACAAACACACACACACATGCCCGAGGGAGGACTCGAACCTCCACCGGGACCAGCCGCATAGTCCATGACTGCAGCGCCTAAGACCGCCCGGCTAATCCCGCGCGGCCAAGATTATTCCATTTAGTTCTCAGAACGTCTAGTTTTCTTCTGCGATGGCTGAGGTCTATGTTATCCGGAGAGGGATCCTTTGAATTCAGTAGCAGACCCATGGATCCCGAGAACACTGCATTAGAGCGGAGCAAAAGTTGATGACACCCTGGTGCAGCAGTTTGACGGCCCCTGGCTTCGCAGGTGCTCTCCGTCGGTAGCCCTGCTTGGGGACTGCACTGTTGCGACGTGAGTGTTTGATTCACTTTCTGTTTCGGCGAGCGCGCAATCCCTTCCGGATCACTTCCCATGTCGGCACCTCGGGTGCATAGCGATGTCAGGTACTGTGACGTCGTGCTGAATGCTGAAACTGGCCCACCGGTATGGCAGGCCATCAGACTCGTGCGATGCTCAAGTTATACGGCAGCTTTTGCTCTGCAAGAGAAACATGTTGTTAGATCCTGAGCTACCCATCAGTGCTAACATCAGCAATGGACGCTGGTTTTTATTATCCGTGGCTCTAAATTACCATAATCAGAGAATCCAATGCGAACGATATGAACCTCGTCGATACTGTTGATCGAGTGCTCTAAGCTAACGGGGGAGGTGTGTTTATGTCGTCGAGGAGAGGCTCCGCTCTACGACGTCATTCGTAACGAGCGAATCGGTGCTACTCTTCTCCGCTTTTCAGCGGTCTTCAGTTCTGCTACATCTACTTACCGAATTTGTTACAGTCTGTTCACCGCTTACTCAGACTCCCGCTGCGCGATGTTACGATCTACCTAGTGCCTCTTACATAACATTACAAGAATAACGAAGGAACGAAGACAGTTTGTAATGTGATTTTTGAACCTTTTTCTGATAGAGCGAAGGTGCAGTATGTTGTTTTCGTTCATAAGTATGTCAGAAATAGGTCGCCACTTAATGTATGACTAACCACTCTGAGCTCGGGACATCCGTCGCTGTGTTAATATATCTTGAAAAAGATAGAACTTTTTCGAGGTTGCTGACTAGACTGTCGAGGTTGCTGACCGAGTAAAGTTGTTGAAACATTTACGCTTCCCGACTGATGCCCCTGGATACTTCCGTGTGACTGAGTAATGTTAGCTGTTTACTGCCTCGTGATGACTGGGTGTTGTGTGATGTCCTTAGGTTAGTTAGGTTTAAGTAGTTCTAAGTTCTAGGGGACTGATGACCATAGATGTTAAGTCCCATAGTACTCAGAGCGATTTTTTGTTAGCTGTTTAAGGTCGACTGTTCGAACATAGAAAGTTTTACACTCCCGTTTCCTGATAAATATTGTCGCGTAACGTTCTCCTCCACTTTAACCAATTTTTTCATGAATTTTACCTTTTTCTACCTATTCGGCTAAATGTCTTACACATTTATATCTATTTTGCTTGTTTAAGCACAAAGAAATTTTATCCTAGTTCAACATTATTTGTCTAGCTTGCTTCTCTTTAATTTGACTTTTAAATCTCTTACTTACTAGTATGAAACCACTCGAAATCAATTTCATGGACGTCTGTATGCTTTAAATTTTTTTCTCTTTCTGAGACAAAATTCAGTTGCACAAATAAAAGCTAGTATCACCATAAGACTGATGCTTCATACATTGATTCTAAGGATATTTCGTTTACGCTTCTCTTGTCATTCTTGTATATCCTGTATCACCTAATCGACCGAAATTTACCCTTTCTCTGCAATGACTAATTCATTTATTTTCTGTTATAAGGTGGGATGTAAAGTATTATTCAGAAAGGTTAGGTTTTGCGTGGGTAACATGCGAGAAGGTTTCATTGACCAATATCACATTGGTCTAATTCCCGTACTTATTGTGGTACCTGTAATCATAACAGACGTAACCTAAAGGTGAAACTTTGTTCCAGCTTTATCAGACTTCCTTCCATTTACTGACAGTCCATTTTGTTTTAACTCTAATTTCGTCATCCCCATAAACGCCTTAAAATTGTAGCAGTATACTGTTATTGTCCTTTGTGAAGACAGAGTTTAACTACTGAAAGCCAATCTACTGAAAATGTTGTGGCATTAATACCAGTTTCTTATGCTCTGGGGCCTCCGTATTTCCTAGCAACAGCTGAACTGCACACGACTCTGCGTGTCAGTTGGAATCACCTGTGCTGGAGAAAGGGTCGCGAAGATCTCCTATTGGAAAACAACACGTGTACCTGTCACAAGTAAAACTTCATTAGTTTATACTTTTACCCTATTATCGACAATTTTCCACTTGACCGGATAAGGATGAGCCGTGAAACACTGGTAACGAGAGTTTAAGTTTGCACCTGGAAAATGTATCTTAATATACACTGTAGCTTGATCTGAATAAACCTTAATTGTAGAAATATGAAAGAAGAATGCCATGTTACATTTCATTTGTGGCATAACGTTTCATATCCCTGTTGGATATCCTTTTTCCACTTACTTCACTCCCAATAGAAACAGAAGGGGCTTTAACAATCTTGTACTTAACTGTCCTTGTACTTAAATGTATCGCTTCTTGTACCCTTTCAATTGCTGTTGTCGCATCTCTCAAGCCATTAACTAGCTCACGTTGCAATCTGAATATCATGAGTTTCTCACCTACAGTCCTAAACTGATTATTTATCTCTCTGAGGTCTTTATTGAATGTTCCTATCGTTCCTTTCATATGCTGTTGTGACTCGGCTGTTATATTGTGCACTGTTAATATTAAGCTTAACACAGTGTGTTCAATATTAGTAATTTACATCGTATGGAAACTGTCGTTCCTGAGGTCCTTGCGATATCTTGTACCGTCCTTACCATATTATCTGAATTTTTGATGTCATCATTATCTGCTGTCTCTAACATCGTTTTTAATAAATTACCACCACCTACTAACCAAAGGGCGAGTTGGCGCGCCCTGGAAATATTCTAATTTCAGAGTTGGCGGCCACTCCTCGCCCCGCGCGGCAGGGCCGAGCTCGTTAGCGAACGCGTGGTGCCAAACGTTAGCCTGACGAGAGGGATAGCCACAACGCATGGTCCAGCTGTGTGGCTGGGAAATCCAGGGAGACGCAGTGTCAAGGAAAGACACTTGTATGCCGAGAGTGCCAAAGATGGAGGACTTCGTGAAACCAACATGGCAGACATTTCACAGTTCATATAGCAATTACCAGTAGCCAGATGAATCATGATACCTCAGAAAGAAACATGCACATTACTATTATTTCCACGACATTTCTGAAGGTGTAAGTATTCTGAATATCTTTAGTAGTTTGAAGTTTAGTATGTGACAGTAAATTATACAAGTAACACACAGCAACGAATTTCCAATATCTAAACGGCTCATCCGATTTCGTCGATCTACGTGTCTATAGAAAGCTATTAGTGTAAACCTAAATTATTATAAATTACAGGCATGTAACTTGAATAGTACATGAGTCATTGGAGGTCAAAGTGGCAAATTACTATCGATGGCATCAGGCCTTAAGTACTCCACAGTTACACGAAAGAACGGTAGCAGCATGCTTATAAACATACTTATTCATCTATGTATTTCTTTATATCCGATATATACTATTCCTGAATAAATTGGTTAAATATTTACTGTGTTATAGAAAGCACAGAAACATTAGGCCTACCTTTTGCTCTATTCCTTTGATATATATTTATTTAATTGGTTTATGTATCTAATAATGTGTGTTGCAGTGTGTTTGTGGTCCAGTCATACGAATATTTACATATTTCCAAGTTATTTAAATGTAAATCCAGTACTTCGAATGTGTTTCATTATGTTTGTGTGGGTGCGTTGGTATGAAGACGTGATGCGAGCACTCTAGCCAATCACAGCGCTTGTGAATGGGAGACGGATGGTAGCAAGTTCGGGTGATGAGGGCTGGACAGTACGGGACATGACACAGAGAGAGAGTGCTGCACGCGACGGCGCGAGGGACGCACAGTCGCGGGATAGACTTGGACATTGGAGCAAATTTGCACATGGTCGCAGAAGATAGAAATATTTCAGAGTACCGACTTGTGCTCTTGTGTGATTTCCGTGTCTTCTGAAGTGAAAATATACTGTGCATTTAGAAGTCATTATCTCCTGAGCTATGTTGTTGTTCATAACTAGTTACATGCAGTAGTAATCTATTGTTTCCCTGTTATTCAACTTATATTTTATTTAATTGCTGGACCATCGACACCAATAAGTGTCTTCCAGAAATATACGGCATTCTCAAAGGTGCTTCAACCATAGTACTCATCATTTAAAATCGTTAAGGGGCTCCGGAACGCCCTATACTTGCAATGTTAAAATAACGCTTATAAATTACATCTTTCCTCACAAAGTATTTGAGGTAGGAAGTTGAACTTTTTACAGATTATTTATTGGAATATGGGCTACAACTTAACATAGGGATTTTACAAAATTTTAGTTCAGTTATTAAAGATGATTTTTTTTCAATTGTAATGAAAATTCACAACATTTTTTTGCAATTTTTTATTTATATTTTCAAAAATATACAGTTTTTTGGAAAAAGGCTGTGTTAAATTATGCAGAAGGTACTGTGTAACATTTACTGAAAGTTTGAAACAAATATGTTTGGAAGATCCTTAGAAAACATGTAACTGGTATGAGAAAATAAAAGTTTTGGGAATCGAGCGACAAAGACTGGATTAACTTTTTAGTGCATTCCAGGTCCATAGGATGGATTATCTTCATCCTCTGCAAACTCCTCCTCCAGCTTCCTCTTGTTCCTCCTCCTGTTTACTCTTGCTTGTATTTCTAGACTTTTTACAGCCCTGTCTGCAGCCCGAAGGCGTTCCTCGTCTAAAGCAAGCATCGCTCGTACCATGTTAGAACCTATCTTCAGTCCCATATTTCTAAATACCTTGCACCTTACAATGTTGCCATCATTGAAAGTCGCAACAGCATCATACACACCAAAGTGAAGTGTTTCTATTCCAACAAATACAGTCTTGGGGATTCTCGACCATATAACACTATTTACACTTTCATTGGGGTTTTGAGTTTTTCCGTGAATACACTTTTTCAACAGTTCAGGTGCTGGTAAGTCTCTGAAAATAGGTTTTATCACCTCCATTATTGCATGAGGCAGACTATGCTTATGAGTGTACACTTCACCAGTTAGCAATCCTTTGTTATATTTACACCAACTGTCTTCTAATTTTGGACACAAGCTATGTTGGGGATTTTTATCGGTTGAAGAAGTATGAAAAAAAGAGCCCAAACAGCCTTCTTCATTTCGTCGACACTTTGTGTATTTTGCCTAATAGCCATTCCATAATAGTTCTGTATTTTGTCAATTACACTGTCAGTTAACCTTCCCTTCCCATCCAACCCTTTACCATCACTGAGTTTTTGTTTTTTGTACGAAGCTTTCAGTCGCCGAAGTCTTGTTCCCATTCGCTTCTGTACGTGTCCAATACACTCAAATTTCTGCACTACGACATCATCACCATAGGGCTTCAGTCCTTGAACATGTTTGAAACTTTTAGAATCACTGTCACCAAGGTAATTAACATATCGCAGTTTATCACACGCCTCAGAACGCTGGAATATACTGGCAACACCAGCCACTTCCATTCCTCCACTACTGCCACTATAGTTAGCTTTGCAATTATTTTCATGTGTACCTTTATATTTTTGTGGACATCTACAATACTTTGATATTACTGCTACATCTAAAACTTTCCCTGTATACATACTAGTGGCAGATACTACACCATGAAGAGATGTGTGTCCCCGTTTATGCCAGGTACCATCGAACGCTGCAGTCAAATCTCTGTTACCATTATTTTCCATTACTGCCTCTTCAACAGCGTTCTTCATAGATTCTATATAGACATCTTCTACTTTAGACCCTATTAATTTATTATAGGTCGTAAACTTGGTTGGGGGATTTGGAAGATTCATGATGCCACAGAAAATTGCACCTGCAGTAGCACCCTTACCAACTGAACGCAAGGAATAAACAAATCTAATGTTGTGTTCGTAGATTTTGCTACCATTTTCTTCAGTTTCAGTTACTGCAACACTGTTCCAAAGGTGGTCATGTATGAACACTTATCACATTTCAGTTGTATTTCACTAGCAAGTCCTACGTGCTTTATTATGGAGAGTTCCAGACCAACTTCACTACAATGAATACATCTTACACAGTTTGAAAAAAATCCTTTGAGAACCGACATATCAAATATTTCATTCACATCCGATTCGCCCATAAAACATTCATAGTTTTCACTCATTGCACCAAGCTTCTTCTGTGAAGTATTTTCTTTCCCACTTTGACTGCTATGGGCAGGTGTACTTGAGAGGTTAGGTTCACTCACTTGGTTATCGTCTTTATTGTTTACCGTAATAACACATACCTTTGGCTTTCCAACATTTCTCCTTTTCTTAAAAGCCTACAGAGGATTTCTAATAACTTTACTTTTACTCATTATTATACTTCAACAAAACAGAGACTCAAGAAACTGAATTAATTACGAATATTTTCGAGATAACGACAGAGTAAATAAACATGAAACAATCGACAATCACACCAGCGATATATATTGAACCATCACAGGTTAGCCACAACACATACTTTATCTCACATCACTAAATTGTACCTGATGAACACGGACGTTAATAATAACACCATTTGACAGCAGTTTAACAGCGCCACAGTGGGTCACACCCACGTAGAACACATTTCAAAAAAAATTTAAAAATCGTTGTAGTCTTCGGAATTGAATAAATTATATATCTATTAAAAGGTAATAGTCTGCAGATTCAGAAAACGCAAACAAATAAAAATTGAACTTTTCAAGATTTTGAGCCTTTCCGGAGCCCCTTAAGACAGTACCTGCAGATTTTATTTAATTGCAATCTTTCATTTATAAATTTATGTGTTACACATAATTCGCAATTGCCAAGTGATAGAAACCTTTGATCATTCGATTCATGTGTGTTTTCATATCGTATACTGTAGACTCAGCAGTAATGTGGCTACTACATATCCTAGCCGTTAGACAACGAAACCAGCCAGAACGTATAATATTGGAACTCTGAGTAGGAGGATGCATAGTATCATTGAAAGCCCGCAATGTACTACCGATTTTTTCGTCTGTGATTGCCACTTGACTGTGAAGTCTTCTCCACAGCCTGCTGTGGTCCTTTGATCTTTCAAGACCTTGTTGGTCTTACCCAATGGGGTATGTGAATTTGTTAGTAGAACCTACTGTCTTATTCAGTACTGAGTTAATGTAATAATAATCTGCACATGTCTGTATTGCCACTCCACTGTCTATGTATTTGCATGTTTACTAGTTACCAAACTTCCTTCAATATTTTCGCAAATTTTTCCTTTAATGATCCTTTGTTCCTACCTTTAGCTGCACTAATTCAAAAGGTGATTGCTACAGTGGATTTGTTCCATATGGCCATTGGTTTCTGGGTGGAATGAACTAGTGCACTATCTCTTGGTTTTAAGTAGATGACATGACTGTTTCATCATATCAGACACAAAATTAGTTCCTTGAGCTGTGACTATAGTTTCTTTTACGTCAAATTTAAGTAACCAATTGTTCACTACACCATGAGTAACAGTGCTCACTTTTTGATCTGGTAATGCTGTTATTACAAGGTATCTTGAAATATGATCGATCATCGTCAATATGTGTTTAGTACCCACTATTCTGCTATTAAATGGTCCAAATATGTCAATTCCTATCACTTGAAAAGGCTTTTTGGAGTCTAGTAATAAGTGAAGTTGTATCTTTTGGCACCTCAAATCTGTTCCTTGACACATACAATGTAATCTTTTACATAATGCTCCAAATTACCAGTCATATTCGCAATCAAAATATTTCCATGACTCAGCCTTCAGTAGCTCTCTTACATTCATGTCCTGATAGTACAATGTCACATGCTTGTCATAACACTTCAGTTTGTAGTGCTGCAGGAAGGATGATGTGTGGTTTGCATTTAACTGTGTCACACAGTGCACATTATTGCATCAGAAGCTCTGGTCGTTTGCTGTACACTTATCGTTCTGTATCCACTGTTTATGCCTTTTTCAGATGTACCAAATTGAATTCAGATACTTGCAACACTGCAGTTTTCATACTAAGCATGGCTGCATTCGTGGGGTTGTCACTATACATGTGAACTTAATACTGAAATTCATTCAGTTTCAGTGCCCTTCTTGTTAATCAACTTCAATGGTACCTTACTTATAATAACCACTGCAGGGTGCATGAACCACAACAACTGTAACCCTGCAGTATTCATGCTTGCACTGACAGTTTCCTATTAATCTCACTGAATATAGGAATCACATAACTCTTGTACCTCCCTCCAATCCGTGGTACCATGTTTTCGTTTCCTTTGTTTGGAGTGGACCAGTGATGGTGGAGTGGCCTACAACTCCAGACTCAAAATTCCAAGCGAGTAACAGCATACTGTGTAATTTGCGGTCCTGGTTTTTGGAGTAATAGTTAAAGCTAAGCCATTATTGTCATACTGCTGATAATTTCAATGAGTTTCTTATTATTGAACTCTTCTTTTTCTGTTACATTGCGCTGGAAGTTTATTGCGGAATGGATGTAAATGAAATAGAGTCAGAAAGGATTAGAAATTTGATTGATAATGTTTTGGCAGAGAGTAATCACGAACGTAACTGATGACGAATTTGAAGAAAGTGTGGATGTGGTGAAAGAGCAAACCTGAAAATTCTGATACAGAACAGGAAATATTTACTGGTAAAGACGCTATTGACAATACCACAAAAACTCCAGTGTGTGTTGGAAAAGATGAACTTACGAAATTATGTGAACATGTATCTCCAAAAAATGTTAGAACCAAGTCCAAAATTGTGATGACCCATCTCTCTGGTGTAAAGCTTACTCTAAAGCAAATGAAAACGCTAACTGAAATTTTGAATCACTTCTTTAATGATGTCATTATCAGCATGACAGGAGAAAACAAGAACCTGTTTATTGAGTCTCAGAGACTCAAATTTTGTAGAGTCAGGGACTACAACACTACAGCTGCAAGTGAAATTCGAGCTGTAACACATTTACAGTATTGGGCTTGAATGATGAAGGCTAACCATCCAAACGCAAACAATCTATGAGAGACTGATGGCAAGGGGGTAAAAATTCTGAGGTTTACCATGTCACTGTCTGGATTTCGCTTCCTTTTGAGGTATGTGCCATTTGACATCAAATCAAAAAGTGAGGAAAGGCGAAAATATTACAAGTTAACTTCAATAAGAAACACTTTCGACATGTTTGTCCCGAATTGCAAAAGAGCGCACACTCTCTTCGAATACCTGACCATCAATGAGATGTTAGAGGCATTGCATGAGAATTGTCCGTTTATACAGTATATACCCACCAAGCCAAACGAATACAGAATAAAAATATTTGCTCTTAGTGCCGCCAGGATATATTGTACTATTTTTCGATATGAAAGTGTATCTTGTATCACAACCAGATGGGTCATATTATACAAGTAATACTCCAGGTGCTGTAGTTAAAAGACTGCCTACCTCCATTAAAAGAACTGACAGGAATATCACAGTGGGTAACTTGTTTACCAGTTTTAGGTTTGTTAAAACAAAGAAAAATGATTTTTGGCGAACTTTATTAGGGGCTGCACGCAAAAACAGAAGGGAATTGCTATTTGAATTCACGAAGACAAATAAGTGTCATGTGGGCTCAAATACGTTTGCCTTTAGCAAATCTTGCACTCTTGTATCATATATTTTTAAGAAAGACAAAAATTTTGTATTGGTATCCAGTCATCACCGTGATGACAGTGTCCAGAAAAAGATAGGTGACCCTGAAATGACAGTCAATTATAGAAAGACGAGGCATAGACACGTGGGGCAAGTTGTTTACAGTCTACAGTTGCTGATGGCCTATAGTCACACTTTGTTTGTTACTGAATGTTGATGGTATCAGTTCTTTAGCGATTCATGCTGCTGAAAACCTAGGTACCTGGGCTACATGATTTTATGCACCAGTTATCTTATGAGCTTGTTACAGAACATGTATGATCTGATCTGCCGTGAGTAACACACCATACAATATTTCTCTAAGGTTCTTGAAATTTTCAAAATTGAAGCGAAAGCCAGTCCCACCATATGTCATAACCAGAAAGAGGAAATTGTGCATACTGTAACAGGAGGAAGAACAGACCTATGAGGTACAGTGCTACAAATGTAGTAAATAGCTCTGTTTGGGAAGACCCAGTGTTATTTGTACAGAATATTTTACAATGGAAGACCGTGACTGAACTTCATAAACCGAGGAACTGTTGCTACCAATGTGTGCCTTTCACTTTGCTTGCGATTGTATTAGGTATCTTTTGCATATCCACAAATAAATATTCTTACACATTCATGATCTTACGTTTTCAGTAGAGCTGGACAGAATTTATACCTTTGTAAAATGTATGCACTTAGAACATTAAAATTAGACATAGCAAATTGCATGTTCTTACTTTGTTGATCTTTATTTATAAATCTACATTTATCACGATGCGGACTGACTGTCTGCAGTGACTACTTAAGTACGAAACGTGGCGAATGTAAGGCAGCGATAAATTTATAGCCATATAAGCAGCAATGGAAATACAAAATATTCTATACATCTACATCTACATTTATACTCCGCAAGCCACCCAACGGTGTGTGGCGGAGGGCACTTTACGTGCCACTGTCAATATCTCCCTTTCCTGTTCCAGTCGCGTATGGTTCGCGGGAAGAACGACTGTCTGAAAGCCTCTGTGCGCGCTCTAATCTCTCTAATTTTACATTCGTGATCTCCTCGGGAGGTATAAGTAGGGGGAAGCAATATATTCGATACCTCATCCAGAAACGCACCCTCTCGAAACCTGGCGAGCAAGCTACACCGCGATGCAGAGCGCCTCTCTTGCAGAGTCTGCCACTTGAGTTTGTTAAACATCTCCGTAACGCTATCACGGTTACCAAATAACCCTGTGACGAAACGCGCCGCTCTTCTTTGGATCTTCTCTATCTCCTCCGTCAACCCGATCTGGTACGGATCCCACACTGATGAGCAATACTCAAGTATAGGTCGAACGAGTGTTTTGTAAGCCACCTCCTTTGTTGATGGACTACATTTTCTAAGGACTCTCCCAATGAATCTCAACCTGGTACCCGCCTTACCAACAATTAATTTTATATGATCATTCCACTTCAAATCGTTCCGCACGCATACTCCCAGATATTTTACAGAAGTAACTGCTACCAGTGTTTGTTCCGCTATCATATAATCATACAATAAAGGATCCTTCTTTCTATGTATTCGCAATACATTACATTTGTCTATGTTAAGGGTCAGTTGCCACTCCCTGCACCAAGTGCCTATCCGCTGCAGATCTTCCTGCATTTCGCTACAATTTTCTAATGCTGCAACTTCTCTGTATACTACAGCATCATCCGCGAAAAGCCGCATGGAACTTCCGACACTATCTACTAGGTCATTTATATATATTGTGAAAAGCAATGGTCCCATAACACTCCCCTGTGGCACGCCAGAGGTTACTTTAACGTCTGTAGATGTCTCTCCATTGAGAACAACATGCTGTGTTCTGTTTGCTAAAAACTCTTCAATCCAGCCACACAGCTGGTCTGATATTCCGTAGGCTCTTACTTTGTTTATCAGACGACAGTGCGGAACTGTATCGAACGCCTTCCGGAAGTCAAGGAAAATGGCATCTACCTGGGAGCCTGTATCTAATATTTTCTGGGTTTCATGAACAAATAATGCGAGTTGGGTTTCACACGATCGCTGTTTCCGGAATCCATGTTGATTCCTACATAGTAGATTCTGAGTTTCCAAAAACGACATGATACTCGAGCAAAAGACATGTTCTAAAATTCTACAACAGATCGACGTCAGAGAGATAGGTCTATAGTTTTGCGCATCTGCTCGACGACCCTTCTTGAAGACTGGGACTACCTGTGCTCTTTTCCAATCATTTGGAACCTTCTGTTCCTCTAGAGACTTGCGGTACACGGCTGTTAGAAGGGGGGCAAGTTCTTTCGCGTACTCTGTGTAGAATCGAATTGGTATCCCGTCAGGTCCAGTGGACTTTCCTCTGTTGAGTGATTCCAGTTGCTTTTCTATTCCTTGGACACTTATTTCAATGTCAGCCATTTTTTCGTTGGTGCGAGGATTTAGAGAAGGAACTGCAGTGCGGTCTTCCTCTGTGAAACAGCTTTGGAAAAAGGTGTTTAGTATTTCAGCTTTACGCTTGTCATCCTCTGTTTCAATGCCATCATCATCCCAGAGTGTCTGGACATGATGTTTCGAGCCACTTACTGATTTAACGTAAGACCAGAACTTCCTAGGATTTTCTGTCAAGTCGGTACCTAGTATTTTACTTTCGAATTCACTGAACGCTTCACGCATAGCCCTCCTTACGCTAACTTTGACATCGTTTAGCTTCTGTTTGTCTGAGAGGTTTTGGCTGCGTTTAAACTTGGAGTGAAGCTCTCTTTGCTTTCGCAGTAGTTTCCTAACTTTGTTGTTGTACCACGGTGGGTTTTTCCCGTCCCTCACAGTTTTGCTCGGCACGTACCTGTCTAAAACGCATTTAACGGTTGCCTTGAACTTTTTCCATAAACACTCAACATTGTCAGTGTCGGAACAGAAATTTTCGTTTTGATCTGTTAGGTAGTCTGAAATCTGCCTTCTATTACTCTTGCTAAACAGATAAACCTTCCTCCCTTTTTTTATATTCCTATTAACTTCCATATTCAGGGATGCTGCAACGGCCTTATGATCACTGATTCCCTGTTCTGCACTTACAGAGTCGAAAAGTTCGGGTCTGTTTGTTATCAGTAGGTCCAAGATGTTATCTCCACGAGTCGGTTCTCTGTTTAATTGCTCGAGGTAATTTTCGGATAGTGCACTCAGTATAATGTCACTCGATGCTCTGTCCCTACCACCCGTCCTAAACATCTGAGTGTCCCAGTCTATATCTGGTAAATTAAAATCTCCACCTAAGACCATAACATGCTGAGAAAATTTATGTGAAATGTATTCCAAATTTTCTCTCAGTTGTTCTGCCACTAATGCTGCTGAGTCGGGGGGTCGGTAAAAGGAGCCAATTATTAACCTTGCTCGGTTGTTGAGTGTAACCTCCACCCATAATAATTCACAGGAACTATCCACTTCTACTTCACTACAGGATAAACTACTACTAACAGCGACGAACACTCCGCCACCGGTTGCATGCAATCTATCCTTTCTAAACACCGTCTGTGCCTTTGTAAAAATTTCGGCAGAATTTATCTCTGGCTTCAGCCAGCTTTCTGTACCTATAACGATTTCAGCTTCGGTGCTTTCTATCAGCGCTTGAAGTTCCGGTACTTTACCAACGCAGCTTCGACAGTTTACAACTACAATACCGATTGCTGCTTGGTCCCCGCATGTTCTGACTTTGCCCCGCACCCGTTGAGGCTGTTGCCCTTTCTGCACTTGCCCGAGGCCATCTAACCTAAAAAACCGCCCAGCCCACGCCACACAACCCCTGCTACCCGTGTAGCCGCTTGTTGCGTGTAGTGGACTCCTGACCTATCCAGCGGAACCCGAAACCCCACCACCCTATGGCGCAAGTCGAGGAATCTGCAGCCCACATGGTCGCAGAACCGTCTCAACCTCTGATTCAGACCCTCCACTCGGCTCTGTACCAAAGGTCCGCAGTCAGTCCTGTCGACGATGCTGCAGATGGTGAGCTCTGCTTTCATCCCGCTAGCGAGACTGGCAGTCTTCACCAAATCAGATAGCCGCCGGAAGCCAGAGAGGATTTCCTCCGATCCATAGCGACACACATCATTGGTGCCGACATGAGCGACCACCTGCAGATGGGTGCACCCTGTACCCTTCATGGCATCCGGAAGGACCCTTTCCACATCTGGAATGACTCCCCCCGGTATGCACACGGAGTGCACTTTGGTTTTCTTCCCCTCCCTTGCTGCCATATCCCTAAGGGGCCCCATTACGCGCCTGACGTTGGAGCTCCCAACTACCAGTAAGCCCACCCTCTGCGACTGCCCGGATCTTGCAGACTGAGGGGCAACCTCTGGAACAGGACAAGCAGCCATGTCAGGCTGAAGATCAGTATCAGCCTGAGACAGAGCCTGAAACCGGTTCGTCAGACAAACTGGAGAGGCCTTCCGTTCAGCCCTCCGGAATGTCTTTCGCCCCCTGCCACACCTTGAGACGACCTCCCACTCTACCACAGGTGAGGGATCAGCCTCAATGCGGGCAGTATCCCGGGCAACCACAGTCGTAGTCCGATCGGGGGATGCGTGGGACGAGCTGGCCGTCCCCGACAAACCCCCATCCGGACCCCCACAGTGATGCCCATTGGCAACAGCCTCAAGCTGTGTGACCGAAGCCAACACTGCCTGAAGCTGGGAGCGAAGGGATGCCAACTCAGCCTGCATCCGAACACAGCAGTTGCAGTCCCTATCCATGCTAAAAACTGTGCAAAGAACGTCTGAACTAATCTACAGAGAGCGCAAACAAAACGACACAAAATTGAAGCGGTTATTAAAATACAAGATTGCCTAGTAAATGCAGTAATGCTGCCACTTGTGCACTGCTGACACACTGCTCGGCGGCGGAAGGAGACTACGCGATTTAACACTATTCGAGTACTAAAACGTGATGCTACAACTCTCAAATACTATAATACGCCCGAAATTTATGAATTAAACAATGCAAGTACCAAAAACACGCAAAGAAATTAAGAATTAAACTATGTAACAAATGAGTGAGCTAGGAGTATACGACTTGCTGCTGCAGCTGCTTATCCAACGGCGGCAGGGAGCACACTGACTGTGACCAACCGACACTGGCCGTTCAAAACAAAAACAGTTGACAGACGACTACAAGCTACAAAGCTAAAATCTCCCTGTCTCTAGCAGTAAAATTGCTCTTGTCTTCATTCAGCTGGTAAGATGCGTAAGCTACCGGATGTTCATGACCATCTATAGTTTGACTTAAAACGATGACCAAACTCATATTGCTTGCATCAAATGGTAAGGTAAATTCTTTAGTAAAATCATGAAAATTAATACAAGATGCTGTTTGGCATTTTGATGTCCACTGAAATGTAACATCGTTTTCCAATAATCCCTTCAATGGTTGCATAATTCCTGTAAAGCCTTTGAGGAATTTTAGGTAAAAATTTGCCAAAACGAGAAATGATTGTAATTGCTTAACTGTTCATGAAAAATCACCAACAGCTGAAGTGAGATGAGGATCTAGTCTCATGCCATCTTGGCTGATGACATGCCTCGGTTAAATCAATTGTGACTGGGCAAAATGACATTGGCCAATGGTTAAGGTGAGATGAGCTGTTTTCAGTTTATCAAGTACTTCGCTTGAGTGCACTTCTTGTTCACCTCGAACTTTTGAAAAAACGATAACATCATGAAATAGACCTTGCAACGTTTTTGTTTTTAATCGATGAAGAGTTCATATAATAAGTGCTGTGGTGTTTCAGGTGCGCTTTTTAATCCAAAAGACGTTCTAAGGTAGATGTTGTGACAAGATGATGTTGTAAAAGCTGTTTTCAGCCTATCTTCTGTACACACATCGACCTGGTGATATCCATTCCCAAAATCTATCATAGAAAAAAATTGACACTGTTCCATGTTATAATAAGTTTCATTTATATCTGGAATTCAATTTGTATTGGTTTCTGTATGCTCATTTAAAACTTTTTATTTCCAAAACAAGCTAAATTATTTTTGTTCTGACAGATAATCTTTTCAGCACAGTTACTATACTTGCTGACTGAGGTCTATCACCATGTTTTAATATGCTTTGGTTAAGTTGTTGAACTATGAACTATTCTGCTTATGGCTGGAAATCTTTCTCAACTTTATACTGCATACAGTGCTCTTGTGCACGACTACCCCTTGGAATACGATGCTGTGTTATGGCTGCGACTGGTAAAGGATCTACTACCAATCTCTTCAGAAGATTTATTTCGTTCATTATCCATACTTGTTCATATAAAGCAAGCTGTTCATCCAATAAGTCGTTACTAAACAGAGGTTCTATTAAATACAAAACTTGTTTTAGTACATTGACATCACAAGGCAAATTAATTTTCCTGTACCTTCAGGTACTCTGTCATGCGAAATAACTTTTAATGTACTTGTACACAGATTAGTTGGCACTAAGATGGATGTAGCAAGAGGGGATTTGTGGGGTTCAAACACTTTCCAAAATGTTCACGAAGCTTAACGAAAAGACGCAAGAACTGGTCTGAAAATCGACTGAAATGTAAACTTTATTTCAAAATTACTACACTATCGAACTACAGCAATAGCTAGTGTAGCATAGTGCGGGAGGGGAGTATATCAACCATGAGCAAACGATGGCAACAATATTGGCACCAAAGTGGAGAGTGAGCCTCAGAATCTCAGCGGAATACAGTTTGGAGTCTTGTTATGCCCAGGAAGAACTAACCTGTGTGACGACTACCCTAATCGACACATGCTGAGGTGAGAAGACATTCATTCCTACAGCAGCAGCATAAAACTACCAAGGTCGTGACAGTTCCTGTAAACTGTGGATATTGTTATTATTGTGCTGATTATTTTTTACGTGTTTGGCTCACAGAATGTTATGTAGGAGAGAGAAACGACTAGTGTGCACGGTATGATAATCTCTGTTTCATTTTACATTTACTTTCCATCACTTACATGATTCTGCCATATCTGAAAATTGACACAAAACTTCACTAGAGGAAATTACAGGAAATGTAGTTCGTAAGAAATTATCGCTATTTATCATTATAATAGGTACTGCATGACTGAACAATATACACTCCTGGAAATTGAAATAAGAACACCATGCATTCATTGCCCCAGGAAGGGGAAATTTTATTGACACATTCCTGGGGTCAGATACATCACATGATCACACTGACAGAACCACAGGCACATAGACACAGGCAACAGAGCATGCACAACGTCGGCACTAGTACAGTGTATATCCACCTTTCGCAGCAATGCTGGCTGCTATTCTCCCATGGAGACGATCGTAGAGATGCTGGATGAAGTCCTGTGGAACGGCTTGCCATGCCATTTCCACCTGGCGCCTCAGTTGGACCAGCGTTCGTGCTGGACGTGCAGACCGCGTGAGACGACGCTTCATCCAGTCCCAAACATGCTCAATGGGGGACAGATCCGGAGATCTTGCTGGCCAGGGTAGTTGACTTAAACCTTCTAGAGCACGTTGGGTGGCACGGGATACATGCGGACGTGCATTGTCCTGTTGGAACAGCAAGTTCTCTTGCCGGTCTAGGAATGGTAGAACGATGGGTTCGATGACGGTTTGGATGTACCGTGCACTATTCAGTGTCCCCTCGACGATCACCAGTGGTGTACGGCCAGTGTAGGAGATCGCTCCCCACACCATGATGCCGGGTGTTGGCCCTGTGTGCCTCGGTCGTATGCAGTCCTGATTGTGGCGCTCACCTGCACGGCGCCAAACACGCATACGACCATCATTGGCACCAAGGCAGAAGCGACTCTCATCGCTGAAGACGACACGTCTCCATTCGTCCCTCCATTCACGCCTGTCGCGACACCACTGGAGGCGGGCTGCACGATGTTGGGGCGTGAGCGGAAGACGGCCTAACGGTGTGCGGGACCGTAGCCCAGCTTCGTGGAGACGGTTGCGAATGGTCGTCGCCGATACCCCAGGAGCAACAGTGTCCCTAATTTGCTGGGAAGTGGCGGTGCGGTCCCCTACGGCACTGCGTAGGATCCTACGGTCTTGGCGTGCATCCGTGCGTCGCTGCGGTCCGGTCCCAGTTCGACGGGCACGTGCACCTTCCGCCGACCACTGGCGACAACATCGATGTACTGTGGAGACCTCACGCCCCACGTGTTGAGCAATTCGGCGGTACGTCCACCCGGCCTCCCGCATGCCCACTATACGCCCTCGCTCAAAGTCCGTCAACTGCACATACGGTTCACGTCCACGCTGTCGCGGCATGCTACCAGTGTTAAAGACTGCGATGGAGCTCCGTATGCCACGGCAAACTGGCTGACACTGTCGGCGGCGGTGCACAAATGCTGCGCAGCTAGCGCCATTCGACGGCCAACACCGCGGTTCCTGGTGTGTCCGCTGTGCCGTGCGTGTGATCATTGCTTGTACAGCCCTCTCGCAGTGTCCGGAGCAAGTATGGTGGGTCTGACACACCGGTGTCAATGTGTTCTTTTTTCCATTTCCAGGAATGTACATATATGTGCAAAACTTAAAGATAGAAGTAGCTTTCGCATAATGTTTCAGTGCCAAGTAACATATTATTTGCAGTGGATCCAGGTGCAGTTTGGAATTCCTGTGTGATTATCTGGATAGATGCCTCCCTATTATACATTATGACCCTCTTCAACTGTCGGCGGTCTCTGTCAGTCAACAGACGAGGTCGGCCCGTACGCTTTCGTGCTGTACCTGTCCTTTCACATTTCCACTTCACTATCACATGGGGAACAGTTGACTTAAGGATGTTTAGGAGCGTGGAAATCTCGCGTACAGACGTATGACATAAGAGACATCCAATCACCTGGCTACGTTCGAAGCCCGTGAGTTCCGCGGAGCGCCCCGTTCTGCTCTCTCACGATGTCTAATGACTACTGAGGTCGCTGATATGGAGTACGTGGCCGTAGGTGGCAGCACAATGCACCTAACACGAAAAATGTATGTTTTAGGGGGTGTCCGGGTACTTTCGATCACATACTGTACTTCAGTACCTACGATTTTGAGTTTTTCTGCTTAATGCCATGTCTGTATGCACAGAGGTCAAAATCGAGAATATTTACATCTCAAGAACAAAAGCAACACATCGATATGTATTGTATGAATAATATTGCAGTTCTATTGTGCCAGACAACCTACACTCAGTGACTTGTGGTCGTACTAGTTGACTTCAACGTTTACCTGCTGCTGATAACTTTTGACAAGCCTGACAGCCGTCAGTTGTGGCATACTAACCACAGCGTGTTGTCAGTGCAGTCATAGACTGTGCGGCTGGACCCGGCGGAGATTCGATTCCTCCCTAGGGCATGGGAGTGTGTATGTCCTTAGGATAATTTAGGTTAAGTAGTGTGTAAGCTTAGGGACTGATGACCTCATCAGTTAAGTCCCATGAGATTTCACACGCATTTGAACATTTTTTTGTTGTCAGTGTTGCCGATTGACAGTGCGGATGAAGGTCGCCGACCTTCCCTGCGAAGAAGAAGCGAAAAGTAAATAGAATGACCGTGCAGCTCTTCCTGCGGCACTGGTTCCGTGGCGGTAGCATGGGTGGCGTGACGAAGCGTATCCGCAGCTACGCATGCGTCGCGGCCGGCAGCTTCCAGCGAACGTGGCTGCGTGGAAGGGAGAACTAGATTACGTCACAGTACTATTCCACAGTTGTCTTGGCAGCTCGTCGGACACCTAAGAAACTAACTGTTCAACGTCCATACATATGATAAAAGAAATAAAAACGTATGGATTGTGTAACACTCCTACTTCTCTACAATTGTATTGTTAAATGACGCAATCGCAAAACGTCAAAAGAAAGAAAATTCCACTGTTCGCCAAAACTGCGGTCTACGTTGTTGCTAACACTACAAATATACGGTATATTAATATAAACAGTAAGGTACCCTATATAAATCACTGTTCGTAAATATTTGCCAATTCTTATATTCGCGAGTACTTAGTCTTACGTACATGTTTACAATATGAATACTCGCTTCGTTGATCCACACATCATCTTCTTGTAAGTCTCTTCTTCCATTCTATACAATTTATGCCCTTGGAAGCGCTTCAGCTTTGCCTGTTCTCAAGTGTTCACGCCAATACGGTAGACTTAGCAACTTGATAATTCGGCATTCCATCTCCTTCCGTGATTCTCTTCGAAAATAAGAAAGCCGTAGTATTCTAGCACTTATTCATAGTGGTAGTCGCGTCTTCTCATGCTTCCTACTCTTGGGTTTCCCCTTCATTATTGTCGTTTCTCCTCTCTTCCGGCCGGCCTTAGTGGCCGAGTGGTTCTAGGCGCTTCAGTCTGAAACCACGCGACCGCTACGGTCGCAGGTTCGAATCCTGCCTCGGGCATGGATGTGTGTGATGTCCTTAGGTTAGTTAGGTTTGAGTAGTTCTAAGTTCTAGGGACTGATGACCTTAGATGTTAAGTCCCATAGTGCTCATAGCCATTTGAACCATTTTTTTCCTCTCTTCCGCGTAGTACGAATCTTCATCGTGCCTGATCCATAGTTTGAATTACTGTGCCAGTTGACTAATAAACTTCTCGTGGTAGACGTTACGCAACCCAGTTTAAAACATTTCTTACTTCGTGTCAAACTTCGAAATATAGATATCTTATTAGTCCCCTCTCTAAAGATTATGATTGCAATTCGTGTAATCTGTGGTACGTAGTGTGGAGGGTTGAAAATCTAATATAAGCGATCGTCATATGTGCTTTTATATCAGTATTTTTTAAAGCACATCATTTCAACCTCTGCGTGCGATAAGTTCACTTTATCTTGGTTCAAGAACAAACGTTCTTTAAGTGTCTTCTCGCGAACTAACGAATTCTGACGATTTACTTCTAAGTCTCGTTGTTTCGTAAATGCTCCAGCAGTAACAATAACATGAACCAACGATGGAAAAACTTTTTTGCTGAAAATACCTTATTCTTATGTTTTTAGGGTGGTAAATCCGAATATGATACTGAAGATACTGTATGACCCATCATTTCGTCACATTTTACAGTTTAATAAATTAAGCGATTTTTTAAGGAATTTAATAGCTTTTATACAGTTAAAATGATTTAAAAAGGAGATGTTATGAATGTAGACGACATTGATAGCACTGCTGAAAAACATCTGCTGGCAAAACAGGTCGATTCTATTTTTGTGTTAACAGATGGTGTTTTGTTTACTGTCAACCTAACCTCACTCTCCTGTTTCCTGTACATGTGCTCAGTACAGTGTCTAATTGTGGTTATAATAACTCTGCTTACAGTTTTTGTTATATTTGTGGTGAATTTGTGATTAAAAAACACCAAAGAAACATTACAAACTTTGTGAAAAAGGTTTATCATAATTTTGATCTAAACTTGGTGATCAAGATAAATCTTGGGCGCCACATACGGTATGTTATGTGTGCGTTGGATATCTGAGAAAATGATCCAAAAGGAGAAAAAAGCCTTTAGATTTGCTGTTCCTGTGACATGGAGGAGGCCAGGAAATCATTCTGATGATTGCTACTTTGGCAGTGTTGATATTACTGGTCATAATTCGAAAAACAAGAAGGTAATAAGCTACCCTAACCTTCCCTCTGCAATCCGACCAATAGGGCATGATGTCGATTTTCCGGTTCCTGAACCACTAGATAATTTAAACTCTACTCCTACAGAAGTATTTTCTGTTGTACAGTGTGATTTAGATGAACCAGATGATGATGAAATCCGTTATAATACGGAGAGTTTAGGGCCCAATTTGTTTATTCAGATCGAGTTTAACGATTAGGTTAGAGATCTGGGCTTAACGAAAGAAAGAGCTGAATTGCTTGGTTCTAGATTAACAGAAGAGAACTTACTGGCAGTTGGAACCAGAATATACATGAATAGGAAGAGAGAGCAGCAGGTTTTTTCAACAAGAAGGTGATTTAATGTACTGCTCAGACATTTCCCGTCTGATGAATGCGTTTGGTATTGAATACATAAAGGAAGACTGGAAGCTGTTTATTGATTCATTAAAAACTAGTTTAAAGGCTGTTTTATTACACAATGGTAACATGTAAGCATGTATACCTGTTGGACATTCTGTACATATGAAAGAAAGCTATGAAAACCTAGAAATAGTGCTAAATAAAATAGGTTATTATACTCATGGTTAGATGATATGTGGCGATCTAAAAGTAACATGGATGCTCTTTGGTCAGCTAGGTGGCTTCACGAAATTTCCATATGTCTTGTGTGAATGGGACAGTAGGGCTTGGGATCAACTCTGGTGAAGAAAGAACTGGCCTGTGAGGGAGTCTTTAAAATCCAGTGAGAAGCACATTCTACTCAAAAACCTTGTAACTCCCAAAAACTTACTCCTACCACCTCTACATACAAAGTTAGGCCTAATGAAACAGTTTGTAAAGGCTTTGCCTACAGATGGACCATGTTTTAAGTATCTCTGCCAAAAGTTTCCACACCTTTCAGAAGCTAAACTAAAGGAAGGCATCTCTGTCGGACCTGACATTAGAAAATTGATGTTTGATGTTAACTTTGAATCCACAATGACCTTAAATGAGAAAGAAGCATGGATATCATTCAAGCAAGTCTTTACAAAATTCTTAGGACCCGAAAAAGACCCAGAATATATTAAAGAAGCTTAAAACTTGGGGATGTTTAATGAGCCTGAAAGTTGACTTTTTTGAACAGTTACTTTGATTACTTCCCGGACAATATGGGACTACTGTTGGTCACTTCAACAAGCGACTCATCGTAGAAAAAGCTACACAAGAAACTTCAGTGAAAAAAGAGAAAGAAAATACAAACCAATTCGAGCTGACAAGTGAAACCTCTATTAACACATACCATTGTTTTAAGAAGCTTACTGTAAATTGAAACCATGCTTATGTTGTATAAAGCATTTCAGTAATATCTCCAGTTTACCGTATAGCATAGGATTTTTATACCATATAATAAAAAGCATATTGCTCGAAAACGATGGGTGACGCTAAAAAAATTATGCTAGATTTGGATGCTACTCATAAAAATGAATAAAGCTCAGCTATAAAAGTAAAAAAAAATCTTTCGAAAAAATTTTTTCGTTGACCTGTGTAATCTTCACTTCCTCTGTTTGAAGCTGAGTCTGCTTCAGCTTGTGTGCAACGAAAATTTTCGCATCTTCTGATTAAATCTTCTGCTTCACAGTATCTTAGAACATATCACATTCCTCTAACTATGATACATTTCCTTCTTCTTCCTTCAAAGACAGTACAATGTGATCTTATGAATACTCCTATGAATCTTGTTTCTCTTCGGGGACAGTCCATTGAGCTCTTGTGTAGCACTATAATCTTCACCTTCTCTACTTGAATCCCCTGCTGAAAAGTACATTCCTTAACCACTGACGTTCCGTACAGCAGATATGTGTGACCGATTCAACGTTATCACCGATTCCTCATTCTGCACTCGTTTCATCTGAGGTGGTTTTACCTGGCATTCTGCTTGATGTATTAAGGTCAGAATTAGGCATCATCAAGAAGTCGTTGTCCGAAGTTGATACTGATGGTGACTCGGTAGACAACGAACGAAAAAATGGTTCAAATGGCTCTGAGCACTATGAGACTTAACATCTGAGGTCATCAGTCCCCTAGAAATTAGAACTACTTAAACCTAACTAACCTAAGGGCATCACACACATCCATGCCCGAGGCGGGATTCGAACCTGCGATCGTATCAGTCACGCGGACTGAAGGGCCTAGAACCACTCGGCCTCCGCCGCTCGGTGACAACGAACATTCCGGAAGGAGCATATGTACGTTTCACATTTTCTTAAATTCGTTTACGCGTTTGATTGCTCCACACACTTGAGTTATTTTCTTGACATTATCTCTAATTTCATTTACATAATCGTGACCTTCCTCCTTATATCCCTCTACCTTTTTCCTCCCCATCTCAATAACCTTCGAATTCTTTGTATTCCTAAATTCATTCCTATTTTTAGAATAATTTTCCCAAGGTACAGTCATGCGTTTATTCATACCAATTACTAACTCCATGATATCCTTCATTTATTCCTCTCAATTGGCCCGAACTCGTACAACGCTGTCTACTGGTATTTCTTCATTTAGTGATTAACATTTTTACATTTCAGAACCAAAATGATAAGTCACAGATGTAAGTAACTTCCTCCACACAAAATGATACAAAAGTTTCACCTAGAACAGCTCCTTCGAACAACATGAATTTGGCATTCTTGTGACACTTACATGTTTTCTAGATGTTACCCGCGGCCGCGCTCCCATATCAGTATAATAAAATGAAGTGAAATTTGCGTATGGCATTATGGGTATGTTGGCTCAGATGAGGATATTCCGGCACTTACTCCTTTTTCCAGTACTGCTAGTCCAGCAAGTTTCAAAGGAGAACTTCTGTTAACTTTGGAAGGTAGGAGATGAGGTACTGGCGGAAGTAAAATTGTAATGACGCGTGAGTCGTGCTTGGGTAGCTCTGTTGGGAGAGTACTTGCCCGTCCCGAGCTCGAGTCTCGGTCCTGCACACAGTTTCAATCTTCCAGGAAGTTTCAAATCAGCGCACACTCCGCTGCAGAGTGAAAATCTCATTCTGGAATTACTGTAGGTGTTTATACGGCGCCACTGCGACGACTTGAGCTTAGATGATGATAACATAATTCTTAGAACAACACACGCACACATACACACACACACACACACACACACACACACACACACACACACACACACACAAACACACACGCAGTCGCGAGCGGAAAAAGTACGATCTGAATAGGAGTCATACCCGCGACCTCCCCCCCCCCCCCCCCCCTAGTAGTGATTCTACAATGCTAACCATAAGACTACGAAATGCTGAGTTTGTTTATTATCCGGTCTATAACTATACCAGCGAAAGATGCTGAGCACCTAAAATGTGACGTTCTTGTGATTGATATTAGTATGGATGCACGAATTAAACCGAAGACAACAGCATCAGCATTGTATTTGCTACCTTCAACCGTCTTATGTAGAGCATATCGAACAATAAATCAATTTCACAAATACGATGAAGTTCAAAAGTCAACTAGTATACAGCTTTCTCAGAGAGTCATTATTGTTTCACATTTCGCCTTGTTTCTTCAACTCAGTAAATATGTTATACTACACACGTTCTAAAGTAGCCTGTGTTCTTCTTCAGAATTCAAGCTATCTCCATACCAAATTTCATCACAATCGATTCATACGTTTATTCGTGAACACGTAACAGACAGAGTTACTTCCGCATTTATAATCTTAGTATGGAAGTATAGATTACTGCCACTGTTGACTGCTGTGCCGTCACCTTATGCTGCAAAGTACACCCTTCGTGTCGTCAAGACAGCCGTCTAGAACCACTTCAATCCAAAACGCTAGAGATTTCCTCCTCACACAAAGATGTTCTGGGGATGACAGACTGTTTTAAACTCTGCTCACTTAACACTTCAGTCTACTGTTCATCGTTATTTCTCATTATTGCATACAAATTCTTCACCGAAGAAGCAGTTGTCTGCGCACGATACACCAAATTTAAAATGTCTTCCCTGTCTCGGTGACAAATGTGGAGATCCTTTTCTGACATTTTAGTTATATTGCAGCTATTGGACTCAAGTACTGTAGCTTTACGTAGAGAACACTCTTTGTTGCGAAATGAACCTGAGCATGTAGCTAATATGAAAATGTGCCTCTTATACATTTCAGATCTTAACATTCTTCAGCTGTAAAATGCAAAATTTCGGTTTGTAATAATGGTAGCGCAGATCAAATTAGTTTGTTTTATTTATTCCTTTAGTACCTAGCACACTTGTCTAACAATGCCTAAACTCATCCATTCTTGTATCCATAGTTAAGCTTGTTACAAATTAATGGTGAAGTAATCATTGGTACGTGTCGTCAGCATCTTAATTTAACAGGTAATCAACGTTCATAGAAAGATTTTCGTATCCGTTTCAGTAGCAGTATGTTCGAATAACGAAGTGACTAATCGATATCCACAATGCCATTTCACACTTTTCTTGCATTACGTGGTTCCTTGCACTTTTCGACGAATGAACCGAATCATAAATTGCTTTTACACTTTCGATGCGAAGTCACACTGTCAATCCTTAATTAAAGTCTATCTTTAGCGGGTCCTTCATTTGTGGTACCGCCGCACGAGACCACTTCGTATAGAACCCGAACGACGACTCTCTGCACACTTAACTTGAAGCGCGATCAGTAGTGCTGGGCCACAGTAGATGTTAAATAGCAAGACAACGTCCACTAATCGATATGAATCGATAAATTCCAGAAGCCAGCGATACGTAAGGAGAGAAATATCGCATCGTCGTAACAACAGAGATGGCAGTACGCGTTATGTGTTCTCTGGCGGTTCGATACATATTTATTGCATTTCGTTTTCTTTGTTGCTCCATTCAGCTTTGTTTCTGTATTGCATTGATAACATTGCATAAAAGTTGAAACGTCTGCGGCATGCGCTATAAGTCTTATTTCCTTTTGCTCACTGTGCGTGGTTTCGGCATGACACGGCGCACGATGTTAGGAACGACACTCAAGTATGGCCGAAAACGTATTGCTCGCGGTGGTCCTGTTCCACGTGCAGCTCGGCCACCAAAACTGACACCAATGGAGTTCTTCTTTTGGGGGCGTATGAGGAGCCTAGTTTGGAGACTCCGATCGATAATCTCACGGACTTGCTTCGATTATCGGAGCCGCGGAAGTACTGCGCCAAAGTCCTGGTATTCTTGAGCATGTTAAGACAATCGATGGTGCGTCGCTGTACACTGTGCAACGGTCATGGTGTTCTAAAGTTGGAACAATACCTGTAAGGAACAGTCGAGCATTTTTTACATGCTGTACTGTACGCTGACAGAACAGATTGAGCATACATTGCTAGTGTGCCTCTTTCGGATGAGGCTTATTGCATGTTGTACGTTTCAGTTATTGCATATCACAGGCTTCTTCACAACTGTGAAGGCATTGTTGTAGAAACAAGAGTGATTGTGGTAACAAACTGAATAAGTCGTAACTACAGTATTAATCTGTAACGAGCCGCCGAAGATGTTAGGTCCCTTGCACCAAATTCTCAGTAGATATTCCTGAACATCCACTCATGTTTGTCAGTGGAGTTCCGGTTCACAATCTGTAAGCATTCGCAGGACACTACGGTAATACCATTGAACAATAGTCCTGATAATCGCTACAATTCGGGGACGAAAGTGTCTACAAGTTTCTGCAGGTAACTGATGATCAGTTCCTGCAGACCTACCAAATAGCAGGGATTTTGGCTGTTGTGTTTCAACCACAGATTCAGTAACTCTTATAAATTTTTATAGCCTTAATTCCGGGTGATTGGCGGACCGGTGTAGGTGTAAGATGGTGTCTGAGTGTTTTGAAACAATGATTGTGTGCCAGCAGATATCTGAACACATATATTCTGTGATTTGAAGACGGAAGTGTCCACAGCATACATGTCATGAACACGTAGATAAAAAGGTGATATCTTATCACTGAGAATGCTGAAAAAACATCGTTAAATTTTTGCTCAGACGTTTCGGGGTGTCCTACAGCCGTCGCTGCGTCCCGCATTTGTGTCCCCAAATGCCTCAAATTCTTCACTCTTCCTCATCCTCTTCCATTCCTGCTCCCTGTATCGCTTCTTGAATACCACTTAGCCACACTTTCCATGGTCTTCTTCTTCTCCTTCCAGGAGATCGAGATAAAAGTACTATCTTGGGACATCTGCATACATTTTTTGACATGCCCAAACCATCCAAGATGTGTATCTTTTACTCTGTCTGTAACACTATAATGAGTCGGCGTCCGTTCTCTTATTTCCTCATTTATTAGCTGGTCAAATCGGGAAATTTTACATGCTCATCTGATGTGGTCTCTGTTTTATTTCTTGCTGTGAGTTCCCAGCACTCATTTCGGCACTCACTTCCATAGCCTGTTACTGGTTCCACGACAGATTTGTATAAATGCATTTTCACCTTTAAACTAATTTTTGAGATAATAAATACAGATTTCAAATTTTTGTTGTTGGATATCTATGTCACACCTGTCATCAAGTGATAGCATACTACCAAGGCACTTAAATTACTTGCACACTTCAATAATACACTCCTGGAAATGGAAAAAAGAACACATTGACACCGGTGGGTCAGACCCACCATACTTGCTCCGGACACTGCGAGAGGGCTGTACAAGCAATGATCACACGCACGGCACAGCGGACACACCAGGAACCGCGGTGTTGGCCGTCGAATGGCGCTAGCTGCGCAGCATTTGTGCACCGCCGCCGTCAGTGTCAGCCAGTTTGCCGTGGCATACGGAGCTCCATCGCAGTCTTTAACACTGGTAGCATGCCGCGACAGCGTGGACGTGAACCGTATGTGCAGTTGACGGACTTTGAGCGAGGGCGTATAGTGGGCATGCGGGAGGCCGGGTGGACGTACCGCCGAATTGCTCAACATGTGGGGCGTGAGGTCTCCATAGTACATCGATGTTGTCGCCAGTGGTCGGCGGAAGGTGCACGTGCCCGTCGACCTGGGACCGGACCGCAGCGACGCACGGATGCACGCCAAGACCGTAGGATCCTACGCAGTGCCGTAGGGGACCGCACCGCCACTTCCCAGCAAATTAGGGACACTGTTGCCCCTGGGGTATCGGCGAGGACCATTCGCAACCGTCTCCATGAAGCTGGGCTACGGTCCCGCACACCGTTAGGCCGTCTTCCGCTCACGCCCCAACATCGTGCAGCCCGCCTCCAGTGGTGTCGCGACAGGCGTGAATGGAGGGACGAATGGAGACGTGTCGTCTTCAGCGATGAGAGTCGCTTCTGCCTTGGTGCCAATGATGGTCGTATGCGTGTTTGGCGCCGTGCAGGTGAGCGCCACAATCAGGACTGCATACGACCAAGGCACACAGGGCCAACACCCGACATCATGGTGTGGGGAGCGATCTCCTACACTGGCCGTACACCACTGGTGATCGTCGAGGGGACACTGAATAGTGCACGGTACATCCAAACCGTCATCGAACCCATCGTTCTACCATTCCTAGACCGGCAAGGGAACTTGCTGTTCCAACAGGACAATGCACGTCCGCATGTATCCCGTGCCACCCAACGTGCTCTAGAAGGTGTAAGTCAACTACCCTGGCCAGCAAGATCTCCGGATCTGTCCCCTATTGAGCATGTTTGGGACTGGATGAAGCGTCGTCTCACGCGGTCTGCACGTCCAGCACGAACGCTGGTCCAACTGAGGCAAAGGGCCCGAGTTCGAGTCTCGGTTGGACACACAGTTTTAATCTGCCAGGAAGTTTCATATCAGCGCACACTCCGCTGCAGAGTGAAAATCTCATTCTGGAAACATCCCACAGTCTGCGGCTAAGCCATGTCTCCGCAGTATCCTTTCTTTCAGGAGTGCTAGTTCTGCAAGGTTCGCAGGAGAGTTTCTGTAAAGTTTGGAAGGTAGGAGACGAGATACTGGCAGAAGTAAAGCTGTGACGACCGGGTGTGAGTCGTGCTTCGGTAGCTCAGATGGTGAAGCACTTGCCCGCGAAAGGCAAAGGTCCTGAGTTCGAGTCTCGGTCGGGCACACAGTTTTAATCTGCCAGGAAGTTTATTATTTAGAACATTTTTTCTTGTTTACCTTGAAGGACTTCCTTGCCTCATGCCATCGAGATCTTGCTCTTGCTGCTGAATTTACCAACCGTCATTCTCATCGCAAGGCGAAATAGCTCAAGAATTGCTCACAGAACTTAACTGAGGTGAGTAGTTATCATGGTAACCTTTATCTGGTTGATTTAATTGAAAAATTCAAATGCAAATGCTTATTAGCATATGCTCCAAACACGCATAGGTCATGCTCTAAATATGGCAGCTAGTATTCAGGGAGTCGGTGCACTTATACGGAGGAAATAATAGATATTCTATCAGTTAAGAAAGATTTTTTCCAACAATCAAAGGAACTAATGCAGAAACATGGAGCTTGTTAGTAAAACTCTTAAAAGAATGTGGTTTAAATGCTTCACTGTGCAAGGGGCAGATGTGGTACAATATTTAGAAAGTCAGTACAACCCTACAAACGATAATACATTTGAGTTCTGCTGATGTAGTCTGTATTTAATACTATCAAGATGATAGCTTAATTCACACGTTAGACTTAGCAATCGTAAGACGATTTTCGAAAAGAGTAATTAAATTAATATTTGTTTTATACTAAAGAATTTACAGACGCTATTTCCATCATTAAGGAAGAAGTTACATAAATTCGTTAGGTAAATTATTAATATGAAGCCAAACACGTCCTATAAAAGCTTGTGAATGCAACCTTTTAGATTACACTATACGCGGACAGATGCGGAAGGACAACATCACTTAGTACGAGGCCGTCATGAGAAGTAATGTCTTCCAATTTTTATGTGAATTCATTAGAAGCTTTTTATATAAAACTAACGTTATTAACTTTCTACACCATTAGTCTTCATGTCTACATATTTGCATCCCTCTGCCGGTAGGGGCCTTCAAATTGTAACGTGTTCTAGAGCGGTGTGTAACGTAACTATGTCGGCGTTTGAGAAATAGCGTGCTGTAATCGAGTATTGATTTCAAAGAGTTCGTCCACACATGAAGCACCATCTTCTTCAGCTTGACAATGCCAGTCCACAACGAGGGCTGCGACACCTGTAACAAACCGACTAATTTGGTCCACTGTCATCGATCACCATCCATACAGTTCCGACTTGCCCCCATGCGATTTTCATCTGTTTCCAAAACTTAAAGAACTCTTTCGAAGACTTCACTTCGATAGTGAAGAAGTGGTGCAAACAGAAGTGAGGTTATGAGTCTCTCAACAATATCAAACATTACTGGATGTTAACAAAGTGGTCTCCAGTTAGAAGAAATGTGTTCATAGCAAGGGTGACTATGTTCAGAAACAAATATGTAGATAATAAAAGTAAAAGTGTAGGAGATTACTAGCACTTGCTTTATTTAAAAAGTTTAAGAGCCTTCACCTAAAAATTTTGGGGCCATTACTTTTCGGCAAAAGCTTGTAGAATTTATTGGGAACACTGACTCAGGTATAAAGCTCATGCAGAAAAGCCCACACACTGAAGACAGACAAAGATTCTCGTAACGGTACAATTAGTAGATACATAATTTGTTGGCACTGGCTGAGTAACAAAGTCATGAAATATTTTAAGACGACTAGGTACTGTGACAATATACCTTCCTAACAGGTGCCACATATGGCTGCAATGCTACGATTAACTGGCAATGGCTACCTCCCTCCGGAATTCAATATGGTTCCTAATGTACAAATGTGGCCCACGCTCGTCCACAAAAGCACGGCACTTTACGAAATGTGTCGTAGGCAAGCCGTCTACTTCGTCTGATCTCATGACAGCGATGGAGAAACATTGGCATGTTAGAATCTTTACAACAGAGGAAGGAAAAACACTCACGACTTATCTACTCAAACAGTTTAGACTAGAGGAGAGATCTTTGAAATTTTGTTACTGAATAATGCTGAAATTTAGATAGGTAAATCGGATTATTAATGTGGAGGTACTGAACGGAATAGGGGAGATAATTTATAACACAAGTTGAGTAAGAGAAGGTATCGGTTGATAGAAGGCATCCTGAGGCATCAAGAAATCGATACTTTGGTAACAGAGGGAAGCTCAGTAGATAAAGATTTTGGAGACCGTGGTTCAAATACGGTAAGCAGGTTGAGATGCGTGTAGTTTGCAGTACTTAGAGATGAAGAGACTTGCAGAAGATAGACTACCGTTGAGAGCTGCTTCAAACCAACATTCGGACAGAAAAGTACCAAAAACACAAAAACATATTCCCGGCAGTAATGAATGGAACAGTTAGCGTCTTCATAACAGGTTATAAGGTGAACATCAACAACCGTTCTCAAATAATACATGTAAACCCGTAACCACCAACCATATATTTCACCCTCTTAAAGACTGCTGATACTATTAAATTCAGTAGTTGTGTCTGAAACCATCAGAAAGACTGAGGATCATCTCATTGCGTATGAAGACACTTTTCTGAAACGTTCATCATTTGATAGTTGAGTTACTTTAGTTTCTCTGTTTCAAATACAATGTAAGAAATGGTTCAAATTGCTCTGAGCACTATGGGACTTAACATCTTAGGTCATCAGTCCCCTAGAACTTAGAACTACTTAAACCGAACTAACCTAAGGACATCACACAACACCCAGCCATCACGAGGCAGAGAAAATCCCTGACCCCGCCGGGAATCGAACCCGGGAACCCGGGCGTGGGAAGCGAGAACGCTACCGCACGACCACGAGATGCGGGCAATACAATGTAAGGAGTAGTCAAATGAAAAGGAGACAAATGGAAATAAAAGAAAGTAAACTGTTTATTATTTCAAAGGCAATTGCAGTAACTTTTAATACGTTTATCCCACTGTGAAAGAAGGCGATCAATGCCCTGATGAAAAGTGTTTGCAATTGCCTACGGAATCGTAGTTACCCAAGCGTGCATCTCTTTGTCTGACACAAAGCAACGGCCACGGATGTCTTTCTTCAGGGCTGCCAAAATACGAAAATCGAAGAGTATAAATCGGCGCTATGTGAAGGATATATGATGCCCCACATGTTGCCAAGGTTGTTTTGATCTCCGTGCAGAAGTTGACTCGCAAGCCATTACACATCCTTCACAGATTCCCATTCTCTGTGCATGCGATTTCCATGTTTTTGGAGCCATGAGGAAAGGCGCTCGTGGCCCTCGATTTGCTTCGGACGGAGAGCTGCTCGCCTTGGTACACCTATGGTTGCATAGGCAGCCGCAAATATTTTTCCATGTAAGCACTGACCCATTGCCGTCCTGTTTCACAGTGGAGATAAGATTACCTACAATTATTGAGACAATATTTTTAAATTATAAACAGCTTACTTACTTGGTCTACCGTGTCTAGTTTTCATTGGACTGCCCGTTCCTAGAATTAACTTTGACAGAAATCAAGCCTGAGTCTATTGTCAACTTGTTTTTGTAGGAGACGTTCCAGATTTCAATCTGTCGAGCAGGAGCAGAGGTAGACTAGCATTTTATGCGCCCTTCTGAGGCATGTTTGTGCATAATGTACCTCACACCTGCGCTTGAATAATGCGGAGCACATGGGTGTTAAGAAGCATGCGTGCTCGTGCACACGTTAACGAACCCTCCCTCGCCCCCTTCCACAAACACACACACACACACACACACACACACACACACACACACACACACACACACACATGGAAGGGGGTGGGGGCTGCGCTCGGGAGTAAGGGAAGGGTGTTTCCCTCGTAGATGTAATATAATTTATCAATATTTTCAGTATTACTTTTCCTCCAATTTCATTAACAAGTCCTCGGATGCGACGCCAATTCGTTATCCCCGACGTGATTGGAGTGAGCCACGCGCCAATTGTGAGAACCCAACCCAAATGGACCAGCGAGGCTTCGGTGGCAACGACGGCGCACACCCCTCAACTGCTAAGACGTAAGACCAACAAACGGAAGCTCTCTTCCTCTGAAACAGAGATCTGAATAACCAAATGATATCAATTCAACCAGATACACCATTGGCAGTCCATATTTAAAAGCACACCAAAAGATGCGTTCGAACAGTGGACTAAAATCTGAGTAGAATATATATTACACAGATACTTAAATACGATAACTGAAATATGAAACGTGATGGTGAAATGCGTACTGCTAGTCAGATAGAAAGTACATAGCCAAGTAGTTACGTAACATATCTTTCTCCCACTCTGTTGAGATCGTTAAGCATTACTAGACACAGTCTTGGTCGCTCTATGAGCTACATCCAAAGTGGCTTAAGCTGGAACGCTCATTACGTGTTAACTTTAATGAGCTTAACGTCACTAACAACCATGCCAGTAGGCACTAATGATAAAATATCAACGAAATAATCGGCATTACCCTTAGCTTAAGATTGATTATCAGTTTAGAGCTGGAACGTCTATGCTTTATAACTAGACAGGCACTAGAGTGATCAACACTGGCAGTAAAACCCAGCATACTGCGGTAGCCTTAGTGGTAACCAGCACCCTGGACTATTTGTGACTAACAGATTAAGACTAGTTCTCGTTGTACGATTTTGCAGATGAGAGCTCAAGACATTCACTGCGGAAAGTGGTCAACCAACACAACGAACGCACAACTTAATAAATATGCACGTGAAATAACTAGCATGGGTAATTATACGGAATGTTAACGTAACACAACAAACAAGGACCTCGTTCCTTAGAACCGCCACGCGGGGTAGCCACGTGGTCCTAGGCACCTCGTCACGGTCCGTGCGGCTTCCCCCATCTGAGGTTCGAATCCTCCCTCGGGCATGGGTGTGTGTTGCCATAGCGTAATTAATTTAAGGTACATTAAGTAGTGTGTTGGCTTGGGAACCGATGACCTAAGTAGTTTGGTCCCATATGAAATTACCACAGATTTCCAATTTTTCCTTAGAACCAGACAAAACAAACAACGGTAATCCTCAAGCCACACATCGATCAACACAACCCGACAACTTAGAACAAATGCGCAGGCGTGTGTCCAACACACAACTAATACCAAAATCACGACGAGAATATTCAAGGCATATACAGATGAACACAAGGCGACGACATAATTAGAAATGGCCAAATTCGACCAATGACCAGACAGTCAACAAGATTATGGCAAATTAATAAAACACTGCCAGTCGAAGCCAATACTGTCCCGGACAATTCTCTCGCAAACCACATGTAGTCGGACAACGCCAATGAGTGATCATGTAACGCACAGTAGTGCTTCGGTCTTAATTTAGTTGCTCAAGATATCAGACAATATACACTCGTGACTTTCTGGTCGTACCTCTCCAATGACATGCAAAATTTATTTCCTCGTTAATAAAATCACAACTCGTATTATACCACTAAGATATAGGATCAGTCTGAGATTTCAAACAGATGCCACAAATTATCTTAAAACACAAAAGCTAATACAAGGTGCCTGACACAAACTATAACCAGCTAAAGTTTCTCGTGGTTTGCCTACGAAAGAAATACGACACATGCCTAGTTACCGATCACACGTCATTACGGAGCCTCTCACGATGGAGCAACAACTTGTTCCCGGATACGCGACAAGTAATTGACCAGGAACACATACTCACAATTTACTCACAACACAACCACTCTGACAACACCTTGTAAAGTTCCTGTTGCAGAAAACAAACACTAACCTACTGATGTCAGAACATAGCCAAGTTAGCAAGCCACTTGACAGCGGTGGTAAACAATTTAGTAACACTTCCACTTCCATGAGCAATTTGGACAACATCCAACTCTGTGCACGTTTCGTTGCACATGATTGAACTCACTGCGTGAGTGGTGCAGTCACGTATTGGATCAGATGGCAACCAGAATCTCAACGTACAGCTGACAGTACCAAGCCACGGGAGTGCATTTTCGACGATTACACCTCCAGATGTTTTGTGTGCAGACGTAAAGATAATGTGTGGAAATCTGTTAATAATGTTCCCATTTTACTGGCCCATCGCAAAAAATATAGGAAGTAATAGTATTTCACTTGTTAGTGTAACTCACGTCGTATGCAAAAACATGTGTAAACATCAATAGGGAATAGAGTAAAAGAAGATTCTGAACAAGCGACCAAAAATTGAACCTCTCCAGTGTCAGCAAGACGCACTTTCCGAATATCATTACTTTGATGCAACGCCGAACTAAGAAACTAAGCACAATTTTTAAAACTGTTAATATTGCTCATTTAAAAATATTACATCTCATTTACGTGAGATATTTTCTGACAGGTATGTCTGTTAACGTGGCTCTAATGTAGTGACCCAAGCCCATAAATTTTACTATATTTTAATATGACGACAGTGACAAAAGATATTGTACCAAATTTAAACGTTTCTTGAGATACCGTGAGTTTATGTCAATACCGATAGTCCTCTCTTGGAAATATTCAAATGAAGGACTTCCGATTTCTTAACTGACGACGCTTTTCAAATAAGAATTTTCGTATTTTGAAAAATCTTACACGGAAAATATGTTTCATGCCTGATAAATCATCAGCTTTGGTATCACTCAGGCTATGCATATACCGATATTTTATCAACACCTATTTATACAGCTCCCAGTTTTAAACCTTTTGTGTTCGTCCTTAGTGCATATAAATCGGTTCAGACAACTTCCAGAACCCACCAGAAAACGTAAATTATGCAACGAATGAAATCTGTGATACTGGTAGAAGTGATAGAATACTGTTCATTATAACATTTCGGCCGTTTGAATTGTTATAATAACTGCATGTATGTGACATGACGTCAACATCATGCAGAAGAAGTTTACGCAACTAACTGTGATCTGCCAATTCTGAAACAATAACTCTGTTTGCAATAAATTGCTTTTACTGTGCCATGTTTTGACACTTTTAGGTGTGAGAACAGCAGTTCAGCCTGTAACAGCTTTATGTTACACACATGCAGACTTATGTATTGCTTACAGCGCAATGGAAATGTCTAAACTGAAATAGAAGATTCCTGGCATCAGAAAAATTGGTAGTAATAGCTGAACTATTGCTTTTGTTGACAAAAAAGTAAATTATTCTTTACCCCAATGTTGTTATCCACGACACGCCTTGAACGAAGCACTATCCCTTTGGTGTTGGTAATCGGTTGCGTTTCTATGAACTCTGAGTCAGCTCAAATTCAATGGAAGAAATTTAGAATATTTTTGAATGAAAAATGCTAAATTTCTGTCTATACATCACCCAGGTAAACAATTGAGAAACGTCATTATGAAAAAGGTACGATTACATTAATGAACTGAGTTACTTGTTAGTCACTTTCAAATTGTATCGTATATCTGTGGAAGTCTATCTCTTACATTTCAGGACGCAGAAAAAGACGAATAATTAATTAACGTTAGCTATCTGGCGTGTCTATTTACAGTTTTGGTGACAAAGGAGAAGGAATCTTCGGGTACACAGTGGATGAAAGGCCACGTCGTTCGTTATGCTTACCGCAAAGACAAACGGTACGGGAAGTTGACAGTGGGCATCACTGCGGAAACCGGCAGAGGTCTCGCACAAAACCTCTCCTCCGGTTTGCCGCGCTGCCTTCCACTGGCAAAGAGCAGAATACTTGGGACCCCAAACTCCAGGCAGAAGTTGTTCCGAGCCGCCGCCGCAGCAAGTTCCAAGGAAACTCAGCGAGGAGGTGGCCAAGTTGAGCCGTTGTTCAAACCGTCTCCACAGTGATCCGGTTTTCTTCTGTGACAATATTCAGCGGCTTTAACACCACCTCATACGTCTGTGTAATAGATCCTCTACCCCCGTTCCTGCATCGGTAAAGAGCTTACTGACTCCCCAATGGCGTCTGACTGGTGCATACCTCGCCAAAGCTTACCACTGCATACTATGCAATTAATTGAGCTCGCCCTTTTCACTGCTTCAGGTCGCTATATTGGAAGAATCCACTTGTCATAAATACTTTCTTGACGCGTTTCAGAATGTCAGAAACGAACGTAACACGAAAAATTGTGTCAAGTGCACTAAAATTACCACCTAAAATGGTTCTTTGTGTAAAGTTTCTTCCTGATATTCCGATTATGGTCCGAGCCCAAAACATGCCAATTAGTGTTTTTAAGAAGAGGGTTCTTGTTATTTAACGACCTGAAGCAGTTTTCGCTTAATTCAGTTAACCGTATAGTGGTCGTAGATCTCAAGCATAACTTTTTATCGTATGTTTAACTGAAATTAAAACAACTTTACGTACCGTTACGCATAGAGAAATCACTAAGACTAACTTATATATATATCATGTTACCTCCATAGGTACTGTAACATCGAAAGAACTTTTCCTTTTGGAACATATAATGTATGTGGAAACACACGGGGGAATGCTGACCGTATGACTTGAAGACTTAGAAGACAAGCTAAGCAAAGATAAACCTACATTTATAGCATTTGTGTACATATTTTTTATTTTATTTTACACATCTAGTTCCATAGAACGAAGCTGAGGAGTAAATATCCAAGGGCATGGAACGCATCAGTACATGAAATTATAACATAAAAGTAATAAAAGAAAAAATAAAATGTTTATGAATGCAAAAAAGACAAGCCATAAGTTTATGCGATCAGTAATATAATACAGACATCAGATAAATTTTTCGAGGAACTGCTCGACAGAATAGACGGAGTGACTCGTGAGGAAACCCTTCAGTTTCGATTTGGAAGCGCGTGGATTACTGCAAACATCTTTGAATTCTTGTGGTAGCTTTCTGATAATGGATGCAGCAGTATATTTCACACATTTTTGCACAAGTGCCAAGGAAGTGCGATCCAAATGCAGTTTGGATTTCTGCCTAGTGTTAACTGAGCGTGAGTTGCTAATTCTCGGGAATGAGCTGATCCTGTTAACAAGAAACGACAGTAAAGAATGTAAATATTGAGAGGACAATGTCAGAATACCCAGACTAATCAACAGGGGCCAACAAAAGTTTCGCTAAATTATACCACTTATTGCCCAAACTACCCGTTTCAGAGCCTAAAACTTTCTTTGAGGATGGGAAGAGTTACCCCAAAATATAATACCATACGTCATAAGTGAATGAAAATAAGCAAAATAGACTATTTTTCGTGTCGAACTATCACTTACTTCAGGCACCGCTCGGATAGTACAAATGGCAGCATTAAGTCTTTGAACTAGATCGTGAACGTGGGACTTCTACGGCAGTCTACTGGCTGACATTACAACTGTTAAGTTTCACTAATCATATGTCCACTCTGTGAACTGCGTATTAGAAGCTGTCAAAACTGAATCTTACTATGATTTAACGTTAGTTTATTTTCTACAAGCCATGAACTTATGTCAGTACCAATGTTGCACACAGCATCCTTTACCACCAAGCTAGTGTCGTCAACAAACAGATATATTTTAAAATCACTTGAAATACTAGAGGGCATACCATTTCTATAAATAAGGAACATGAGTGGCCCCAACAGTGACCCCTGACACCCCACCCCCTCTCCCCTCGTCGCCCAATTTGACCGTGCCCCACTCAGATCTCACATGATAGCCATTCTCAACACTGGGGACATCACCTTTTGCTGTCTGTTGTTAAAGTAAGAGGTCAACCAACCGTGAGCTACTCCCCGTATTCCATAACGGTCCTACTTCTGGAGTAATATCTTGTGATCAACACAGTCAGACGCCTCAGTTAAATCAAAAACGGTGCCTAGCTTTCGAAACATTTTGTTTAATCCATCTGTTACCTCATAGAGAAAAGGGAATATGCATTTTCACTTGTTAAACCACTTCTCAGTCTTAAAGGAAAAATTGCAAACATGGCTAATCACCGGGCTAACATGTGCAGTACAGTACTTTAATATTCTGTTAGGCACTCCATCATATCCATGAGAGTCCTTAGTCTTCAGTGATTTAACTATTGACACAATCTCTCCCTTTTCAGTATCACACTGTAGTATTTCAGAAATCAATCTCAGAAAGGCATTTTCTAAGAGAGGTATATGATTCTCTGTAGAAAGTAAGTTTTGTTTAATTCACTACCAATCCTCAGAAAGTGATTGTTAAATGCTGTACATATATCTGACTTACCAGTAACCGAAATATTTTTACTACGAACTAACTTTCTATCGTCGACCTTGTGCTGCTGACCAGACACTTGATTCATGACTGACCATATAGTTTTTAGTCCTGCGAATTAGCTATTCTATTTGCGTAGGATTAGTTTTCCTACTTAGAGAAAGCTTTCGAAAAAGTTGACTGGAATACTCTCTTTGGAGTTACCACGGGTAAAATATGGAGAGCGAAAAGCTATTTGCCACTTGTACAGAAACCAGACAGTGTTTATAAGAGTCGAGAAGCATCAAAGGAAAGCAGTAGTGGAAAAGAAAGTGAGACACGTTGTATCCTATCCCCAATGTTATTTAATATGTACTTAGGTGAGTCAAATGAAAACCTTATATTTGTAATAGCAAATCGAAATTTCGCGACGTTATCCTGTAAGTCGGTAAGTGTGCTACAAACAGCGTGCACAAAAGACTGTAGGTGGCAGCATAGTGCAGATGCACACATACCGTCGCAGTATCAGTATAAAGATGACCGCCCCACTTGCGACTTGCACCAGGGAAGAATAGCGTTCTGTTATTCGGCTTTTGCGTAGTGAAGGTGTGAAACCTATTGAAAATGATCGACGAATGAAAGTTCAGCACGGTGATGCATGTTTGTCACAGCAGAAAGTCTACGAATGGAGTAGGAAGTTCGCAAATGGTGTGACTTCAGTGGAAGGCGCTCATCCTCCCGGTCAGGCACAACGAGCTGTGACTCCACAGAACATTGCAGCGGTTGAATCCATAATGAAGGAAAACCGCCAAGTGACAATGAATGACCTTGCAGCATGTTTACAGTTTAGTCATGGGTCAGCAACCACATTGGGCACGATGTGGTCCATTTTCAAAAAGTGTCTGCAAGATGGGTGCCACGGCAGCTGACTCCTGAAATGAGAGAACGACGTGTTGATGCTTGTGAAGTACTTCTTCGGCGCTTTGAACGAGAAGGTGATGGCTTCCTTGCAAGAGTCGTTACTGGGGACGAAACCTGGGTTCACTTCCACCAACTGGAAACGAAGAGAGCGAGCAAGGAATGGCGCCATTCCTCATCCTCAATACCAAAGAAGTTTCAAACAGAACCATCAGCAGGGAAGGTTATGCTGACTGTCTTTTGGGACGAAAAAGGCGTCATTTTGGGGCATTACATGCCTAGAGGGACCACTGTCACCAGTGCATCATACACAGATCTCCTAAAAAATTATCTGTGGCCTGCAATCAAATCAAAGCGACGTGGCATGCTGTCAGCAGGTGTCCTTTTGCAACATGACAATGCAAGGCCCCACACTGTCCGTACAACAGTTGCAAAAATCACAGACCTGCATTTTGAGTGTCTTCCTCATCCACCATACTCACCAGACCTTGCCCCAAGTGATTTACATATGTTTGGACCACTCAAGACGCAATGGGAGGAAAGAAGTTCCGTTTTGATGAACAGGTACGCCAGGCGGTGCATGAGTGGTCGCGCGGACTACCAAAAGAATTTTTTTCTAAAGGAATTTATGCACTTTGGAAGGTCAAAAAATGGCTCTGGGCACTATGGGACTTCACATCTGAGGTCATAAAATTTGGAGGTTTGCCAATGATATTGGAATTCTCTCAGAGAGACAAAGGACTTTGAAGATCATCTGAAGGGAAGAACAATGTCTTGAGAGGAGGACATAAGATGATCATAAAAAATAGGAAAATAAGGATGTAGGAATGTATTCGAATTAGATCAAGTGGCGCTAAAGGAATCAGATTAGTGTAGCAGGAATCTGATACTGAATATAGATTTGAGTGTCAGGAAGTCTTCTCTGAAAGTATTTGTCTGGAGTGTAACCACATGTCGAAATGGAACATGGCGCAGCTTATATAAAGAGAGAACAGAGGCTTTCGAAATAAGGTGTTACAGAAGAACGGTGAAGATTATGAGCGTCGATCACGTAATTAGTGAAGAAGTATTGGATAGACTGGGAGAGACAATAAATTTGTGGCACAACGTTACCGAAAGAAGGGGTACATTCTGAGATATCAAGAGATTACCAGTTTAGTACTAGGAGGTAGGGTCGGGGGTAAAAATCGTAGAGGGAGACCAAGAGGTGAATATAGTAAGAGGACTCAGAAAGACGTAGATTGCAGTAGCTATGCAGAGATGAAGAGGCTCGTACAGGATAGGCTAGCATGCAGAGCTGCATCAAATTAATCTTCGGCCTGAACACCACAACAACAATGAATTTACTGCAGTTATTTCTGACTCATGTCACGACGCTTTCCGACGAGTTTATTAGCCATGGACTCAACTGTGTGGTCTGAGCAATTACAGACTTTCATTTTTTATCCATGATATTCATCCAAAATCATGAAAGATATTGAAGGAAAAACTAATGGAGCTTTCCTCTTCATACTCAGTTAATTTTGTCAAGTTCCATTAATTGTAGGAAAGAATTACTAATTTCTGTCACCTTCTTCATACACGTTAAGCATAGCTAAATAAATGTCGTGTGACTAGATCCTCCCGTCGGGTAGACAGTTCACCGCGTGCAAGTCTTTCGATTTGACGCCACTTCGGCGACTTGCGCGTCGATGGGGATGAAATGATGATGATTAGGACAACACAACACCCAGTCCCTCAGCAGAGAAAATCTCCGACCCAGCCGCGAATCAAACCCGGGCCCTTAGGACTGACATTCAGCCGCGCTGACCACTCAGCTACCGGGGGCAGACTAGTCACAACTATGACACATTCATGGCATTGATGATTGCTGCTATAACCTTATTCTTCGATATCATCATCTTATTCGTCTTCTTTCAACCGAGATAAATACTTATGCAACGTATTACGTTGTTTTGTTTCTCTTCGTTTCATTACATATTTTAATTTAAACACAATTTTTTAACAAAATTAATTTTGGTATCTGACCGCACAGGCAATGTGCAAATTCTCAAGCGTTTCGGCCATTGTTGCAAACGGTCCTGTCCAGTGCATTTTTGCTAAGAGTAAACGAAAACACTCCGAGGAAGACTATTTGCAACTGTGGCCGAAAACTCGGACAATTTTACATTTAGCCAAAGGAGTCACATAGACAAAATATTTTATAGACTGTAACAAAGGCCATGGAAACATACGCTTACATTCAACTTCTTTAATTTAGACTCAGTTTCCTTGTACTTGTAATATTCTCTGTTGAATGCTACGCGTCGTTTCCTCTAATAATTGTGGCAACATTTCCATCTTCGACATTTCCGACTCCAGCTATACCTTCTCTGCAATAGAATTTCCAGGGTACACATGAGAGGTTTTAATCGGAATTGGCCTCAAATCTTCTGTCGAAAGAATATTCATTCTATACTTCACCCAGCCGCTGAACTTCTTAGCAACAGTTTTCAGTATCTTGTATTTAATGCATGGAATGACTTATTAATTCATTCTCATCTGACCAACATTTCACTTAGGCTTATTCGTGACGCAGACAGGTTTATTTGTTTGAAGGACTGTTGTTAGCTCATAAGCCTACATAAGAGGTATTTGCTTGTAAGAAGGAATGTGTTAATTATAAACTACTTTTTCAACCGTTGTACGCTCCCTTAATATTATCGTTCGACTTCACTGTGATGATTCTATGCTTTTGTGCAGCTAAGTCACTATTACAGCACACTCACTCTTCTACATCTATCTACATCTACATCCATACTCCGCAACCCACCTGACGGTGTGTGGCGGAGGGTACTTTGAGTACCTCAATCGGCTCTCCCTTTTATTCCAGTCTCGTATTGTTCATGGAAAGAAAGATTGTCGGTATGCCTCTGTGTGGGCTCTAATCTCTCTGATTTTATCCTCATGCTCTTCCCGAGATATACGTAGGATTCTTCCAATGAATCTCAGTCTGGCATCTGCTTTATCGACGATCAACTTTATATGATCATTCCATTTTAAATCACTCCTAATGCCTACTCCCAGATAATTTATGGAACTAACTGCTTCCAGTTGTTGACCTGCTATATTGTAGCTAAATGATAAATGCTCTTTCTTTCTATGTATTCGCAGCACATTACACTTGTCTACATTGAGATTCAATTGCCATTCCCTGCACCATGCATCAATTCGTTGCAGATCATCCTGCATTTCAGTACAATTTTCCATTGTTACAACCTCTCGATATACTACAGTATCATCCGCAAAAAAACCTTAGGGAACTTCCGATGTTGTCCACAAGGTCATTTTTGTATATTGTGAATAGCAACGGTCATACGACACTCCCCTGTGGCACACCTGATATCACTCTTATTTCGGAAGACTTCTCTCCATTGAGAATGACATGCTGCATTCAGTTATCTAGGAACTCTTCAATCCAATCAGACAATTGGTCTGATAGTCCATATGCTCTTACTTTGTTCATTAAACGACTATGGGGAACTGTATCGAACGCCTTGCGGAAGTCAAGAAACACGGCATCTACCTGGGAACCCGTGTCTATGGCCTTCTGAGTCTCGTGGACGAATAGCGCGAGCTGGGTTTCACACGATCGTCTTTTTCGAAATCCATGCTGACTCCTACAGAGTAGATTTCTAGTCTCCAGAAAAGTCATTATACTCGAACATAATACGTGATCCAAAATTCTACAACTGATCGACGTTAGAAATATAGTTCTATAGCCATTCTTGAAAACGGGGATGACCTGTTCCCTTTTCCAATCCTTTGGAACGCTACGCTCTTCTATAGACCTACGGTACACCGCTGCAAGAAGGCGGGCAAGTTCCTTCACGTACTCTGTGTAAAATCGAACTGGTATCCCATCAGGTCCAGTGGCCTTTCCTCTTTTGAGTGATTTTAATTTTTTTCTATCCCTCTGTCATCTGTATCGATATCTACCATTTTGTCATCGGTGCGACGATCTAGAGAAGAAACTACAGTGCAGTCTTCCTCTGTGAAACAGCTTTGGAAAAAGACATTTAGTATTTCGGCCTTTAGTCTGTCATCCTCTGTTGCCGTTCCATTTTGGTCACAGAGTGTCTGGACACTTTGTTTTGATCCACCTACCGCTTTGAAATGGCTCTGAGCACTATGGGACTCAACATCTTAGGTCATAAGTCCCCTAGAACTTAGAACTACTTAAACCTAACTAACCTAAGGACATCACACACACCCATGCCCGAGGCAGGATTCGAACCTGCGACCGTAGCAGTCCCGTGGTTCCGGACTGCAGCGCCAGAACCGCTAGACCACCGCGGCCGGCAATACCGCTTTGACACAAGTCCAAAATTTCTTAGGATTTTCTGACATGTCAGTATATAGAACTTTACTTTCGAATTCATTGAACGCCTCTCGCATAGCCCTCTTCACACTACATTTCGCTTCGCGTAAGATTCGATTAGATTAGATTAGATTAATACTAGTTCCATGGATCAGGAATACGATATTTCGTAACGATGTGGAACTAGTCAAATAATAATATTCTACTGAAAAGGCTGCTGCCCCTCATCAGGAACCACACATTTGTCTGGCCTCTCAACAGATACCCCTCCGTTGAGGTTGCACCTGCGGTACAGCTATCTGTACCGCTGAGGTGGGCAAGCCTCTCCACCAACAACAAGGTCCATGGTTCATGGGGAGGGGGGGGGGTCAGATTTAATATACAGTTATAAGAAAGATATTCCAAAACTAGATTTTAAACTATGAGATATTTCCAATGGTGGATGTGGACTCTGCCCATAATTTATTGGTTATGAACTGCAGATTAAAACTGAAGAAACTGTGAAAAAGTAGGAAATAAAAGAGATGGTATCTGGATATATTGGAAGAACCAGAAGTTTTTGAGAGTTTGAGAGGGGACAAGAGAGGCAACAATTGCCTGAAAAAGAAAAAGGGATACAAGAAAAGATGAATAGTTAACTTTGAGATGTGAAATGGTGAAAGTAGCAGAGGAGCAAGTACTGTAGGTAAAATGACATGGCCTAGTAAAAACCCTTACATAACAGAGAGGGTATTGAATTAAATTGATGAAAGGAAAAAATATAAAAATGCAAAAAATAAAGCATGCAGAAAATGAAATGCAGAGGCATAAAAAATGATATTCACACAACACAACACATGCAAGGCTGTAATAGCACATGTAAGTAGGGGAATGATTCATGCCACATATAGAAAAATTAAAGAGACCTTTGGAGGAAAGAGAAACAGTTCTATGAATGTAAGGAGCTCTGATAGCAGGTCAGTGTTAAGCGAAGAAGGGAAGGTTCAAGGAGAGGCTACACAAGGGAAATAAACTTTGAGACACTACTTTAGAAAGGAAAGAGGAAGTAGATGATGATGAGATGAGAGATGTGATACCGTTCGTCAGCAAGGCTCTAACTATGTTTATGTTTGCTGTGAAGTTTCCTTTGCTTCAGCAGCAGTTTTCTAACTCGGTTGTTGTACCACGGTGGCTCTTTTCCATCTCTTACGATCTTGCTTGGCACATATCCATCTAATGCACACTGTACGATGGTTTTGAACTTTGTCGACTGATCCTCAACACTATCTGTACTTGAGACAAGACTTTTATGTTGAGCCCTCACTCTGAAATCTGCTTTTTGTCACTTTTGCTAAACAGAATATTCTTCCTACTTTTTTTAATATTTCTGTTTACGTCTGAAATCATTGATGCAGTAACCGCTTTATGATCAATGATTCCCTTTTCTGCGTTAACTGTTTTAAATAGTTCGGGTCTGTTTGTCACCAGAAGGTCTAATATGTTATCGCCACGAGTCGGCTCTCTGTTTATCTTTTCAAGGCAGTTTTCAGATAATGCACTTAAAAATATTCTTTTTCCCTGCTACTCGTTATAAACGTTTGAGTCTCCCAGTCTATAACCGGCAAATTAAATTCTCCACCCATGGTCGGGAAATCTACTCGAAATATATTCCAAATTTTCCTTCAGGTGCTCTGCCGCAACAGCTGCTGATCCAGGGGGTCTATAGAGACATCCAATTACCAAGTTTCAGCCTGTTTTAACCGTGACCTTCACCCCAATTATTTCACATTTTGGATCTCCGTCAATTTCTTTCGATACTGTTGCACTTTTTATCTCTATAAACACGCCTCCCCCTTCACTGTCCAGACTGTCTCTGCGGTATACATTCCAATCTGAGTTTCGAATATCATTACCGTTTACATCCAGCCAACTTTCTGTTCCTAGTATTATGTCGGCATTGTGACCGTTTATTAATGAGAGTAGCTCTGGGACCTTTCTACAGACGCTCCTGCAGTTTAACATTACCACATTAATATTGTTATTCCCTGTTGCGGTTTGCCTACTGCTACCTTGACGCGCCACAGGAGGCGTCTTATCGGGCCTAGCGAGGGAATTCTCTAGCCTAAAAAACCCACATGTTCACTCCACACGTACTCTGCTACCCTTGTAGCCACTTCCTGCGTGTAGTGCACGCCCGACCTATTCAGGGGGAGCGAACATTTCTCCCCCCGATAGCGGAGGTCGAGAAATTTGCACCCCGGATCTTCGCAGAATCGTCTGAGCACTGATAACTTGATTTTCGTGAAACGCGGGCCTAGTAATACTAGGGCCCGCGTTGCCTGCCTGCCTCGCTCAGCGGCTAAGTCCGCCTCAAGGTCACCCGCCTATACGGCAGCGACATGCAATGAATGCACACAGCCATAAAAATCATTGATGCAGTAACCGCTTTATGATCAATGATTCCCTTTTCTGCGTTAACTGTTTTAAATAGTTCGGGTCTGTTTGTCACCAGAAGGTCTAATATGTTATCGCCACGAGTCGGCTCTCTGTTTATCTTTTCAAGGCAGTTTTCAGATAATGCACTTAAAAATATTCTTTTTCCCTGCTACTCGTTATAAACGTTTGAGTCTCCCAGTCTATAACCGGCAAATTAAATTCTCCACCCATGGTCGGGAAATCTACTCGAAATATATTCCAAATTTTCCTTCAGGTGCTCTGCCGCAACAGCTGCTGATCCACGGGGTCTATAGAGACATCCAATTACCAAGTTTCAGCCTGTTTTAACCGTGACCTTCACCCCAATTATTTCACATTTTGGATCTCCGTCAATTTCTTTCGATACTGTTGCACTTTTTATCTCTATAAACACGCCTCCCCCTTCACTGTCCAGACTGTCTCTGCGGTATACATTCCAATCTGAGTTTCGAATATCATTACCGTTTACATCCAGCCAACTTTCTGTTCCTAGTATTATGTCGGCATTGTGACCGTTTATTAATGAGAGTAGCTCTGGGACCTTTCTACAGACGCTCCTGCAGTTTAACATTACCACATTAATATTGTTATTCCCTGTTGCGGTTTGCCTACTGCTACCTTGACGCGCCACAGGAGGCGTCTTATCGGGCCTAGCGAGGGAATTCTCTAGCCTAAAAAACCCACATGTTCACTCCACACGTACTCCGCTACCCTTGTAGCCACTTCCTGCGTGTAGTGCACGCCCGACCTATTCAGGGGGAGCGAACATTTCTCCCCCCGATAGCGGAGGTCGAGAAATTTGCACCCCGGATCTTCGCAGAATCGTCTGAGCCTCTGGTTTAAGCCTTCCACTCGGCTCCAAACCAGGAGACCGCGACCGGTTCTGGGAACGATACTACAAATAGTTAGTTCAGATTCCACCCCGCGAGGGAGGCTTTCCGCCTTCACCAACTCCGCCATTCGCCTGTATGAACTGAGGATGACCTCTGAACCCAGACGGCAGGAGTCATTGGTGCCGACATGAGCAACAATTTGTAGTCGGGTGCCCCCAGTGCTCTCTATCGCCGCCGGCAGGGCCTCCTCCACATCTCGGATGAGACCCCCCGGCAAGCAGACAGGGTGAACACTGGGCTTCTTCCCCGACCTTTCCGCTATTTTCCTAAGGGGCTCCATCACCCGCCTAATGTTAGAGCTCCCAATCACTAATAAACCCTTCCCTCCGTGTGCCTGCTCGGACCTTGCTGAAGGAGCAGCCAAATGTCCACTCACAAGCAGACCGGGCGATGCGACACGGCCAGCCTCCACATTGCCCCTCCGCCTCGTGCGCCGCGAACGTCGCTGAACCCGCCACTTGTGCTGTGTCAAAACGCACGGGGTACATTTGCCCTTACAGGTGCTGAGCGTCCTGCGTGATAAATCAATGATAACACATGGTGGTCACGATAATATACGTGTATGATGTGGTAAAAGTAAAATCAAATTGTGTTCTAGATAATATGAGAGCATCTACGGAATAGCAGGTGGCGATCATGCGCGACTGCAGCGATATACCATATCGCCCTCGTTGCGTCCAGAGATGCTGCCTGAGCGACGCGCAGAAACCGGCCGCTATTGCGAAGAATCGACAGCATCGATGATTATTACATTAACTGTTAAAAGTTGGCGTGGCGTTGCGTGTTTGTTCGTTTTAAATGGTTCCTATTGTACAACGAAAAGGATTAGTTAGTTCCTGGATAGACCTCTCACCGACCAAGTGGTGGTAGTGGTGTATATCAGGTCTGATCTTATAGCGTTTCACTGCGTCGTGTAGTGAGGCTACTAAGTTGACACCTAAGTCTTGGGAGAGTGCACGGAATTTTGTTGATTATAGTCGTGGGAACAGTTTCGTTCGTAAAATTTGCTGGGGTGGGTCCCGCGTGAGCCTGATTTAATTGAGAGATTGCTTTGTTAGGTGCTGAGTTTTGTGGAATCGGTGTGACTGATATCCCGTCTGCTTTGTATGTTGAGTGGTCGCGACGCGCCCAGAGGTAATTGGGCTGCTTGTCGTTCTTATTGACGTGGTTTGGGTATTGTGCGTGTGTGTGTCGAGAAGGGAAATCCTCGAACACGTGTTGGTAGTTGTATTTCCAACACCACTAGCCTGCAACAGACAGCGAATTGGCTCATAGAACGACGAACTGTTTCACGATACGGTGATGGTGTGCACGTATCATTGAGGAGAAATCATAGTAAATTGAAGGAACCATTTAACGAGCTACACGTAGCTAAACCAAAACTCGATTCATCAAGGTGACGAGTGGCCGATTTAATTGTTAGGGAACTTAGCGTGTCGCGTGTGGTCAACGCCTGAAGAAGTCAAGATTTGCTTTTAAATTGTAACTTAAGGTTAGTTGAAAAGTGGCGTTGACATTTAGGATTTTTGTTATATTTTGTTTTATTACTTGTTTTCGTATTGTGGGGACTGATAATATGTATATTTGCTGGCATTCGTTCACTGGTGATAACCAACGTGTATTGAGACAGCTAGAAGAGGGGGGCTTATGGGCGCTCAACATCGAGGTCATCAGCGAGATACCTAGAAGAAAAATAATCCAATTTTATTGGGGTTAAAGGAAACTTCCCAGTCTGTTCAATTGGTATGTAGTGTGAATATATCTATATCATTTTCGGAAGTATAAAAGAGTGTAATTTAGAAATATTTATACAGTGGAGTCGATATCACGTATAATGTGGTGTTTTTAAATGTGTTTGGTAAAAGGTTCTTGAACGAATGAAATTATAAATAAGCAACTGAAAGTAGATCTTCTCAATATTAAAGAAAAATTTCAATTAAGGGAAAAGGTTTCTAAATGATGAATAAGTTTAATTGAAGTAATTGAATTATTTAAGGAAAGGCCAAAGATTTTGCTACTAACAAAGTTTCGTTATCTCTTGATGCATGCGGAGTCTCATCACTTACATATTATCGCTGCATCGAGTTGGTAAAATATTTAAGGGAGAATTAAAAATGTATTATTCCTAACAGTAGTGATGGAAGTGTCCATAAACAGAATAATCATTTAAAGACGGTAGACAGATTGGTATTTTAGTACAAGTAATAAAATAGTTCTGAGTTGATGTCAGAGAGTACGTACTGCATTGTGAAAAGCTCGTTGCGAAAGATAACAATTGCTAGTTGGATGTCGCATTTATTATCACGCAAGATAATCAGGTACTGATATTAAAGTAATTTGTTGCTCTGACGAGATCAGTATCGTAGACAACGAGAGTGGTTCATTAAATAGGCCCATTTATTCACTACTGCTTAGCTTCAGTAATCATTGGTATGTTAAGCGATTATTCGCAGTTCTAACGTGGCTTGGTACGATTTCAGCGTCGTGTCTAGGCAGGGTGTTGTTCCCATTATTTGCATGGTCAGCGGTTGAGGCGGCCGCAATATTAATTGTACTAAGGCTGATTTCGTGTTCGATTAGTTCATTGCCAGTGTGATTGCGGCGCGGGCTAGATTCTTGTCGTCATCAGAGGCTCCTCTCCAACTGGAATCTTCTGCAATTAGATAGCGTTCTGCAGTCTTAACATCTATTTAAAAATAAGAAACTGTACCTAATAGAAGGAGTGGTGGTCGACAGGTGGCCTAAGGATACTCTGCAGTAACGGCACAGAGACGTGGGTACAGTACGATCCCTTGTCGTCGTCAATCGATCTTGGGTACAGCCAGTCACGGACCAGTACATACTCCCCTTGGGGAGAGTGTGGCCCAACCGCTCCCGGTACCCGCGAAGATGTCAAGACAGCAGGGACCGTGGATGAAGCATGTAACACCTGGGGTGTACCATGCGACGCACTAGACTCCCCACTGCCGCTTCACTCTCACTAGGGCATGTGACAAATCTGACTACTCATGTTAAGTCATAGAAGGCTAGCAGATACTTATTTTTTAATGTAGCTGTTTATTATTATTTCCGTCAGGCACCATGTCTTTTCGTGTACTACAAATCCATCTTCAGGAACGTCTGTGATTCATTTTTACCGGTCTACGTCTGTATCTACATCACATTCCGCTACCAATCTAATGGTGTGTGGCAGAGGGTACTTTCGGTACCACTACCTGAACCGTCCAACCATGGCCCATTCGCCAATAATGCGTGAGAAGAATGATTGTCGGTAAGCCTCTGTATTACGAGTAGCTTTAATTTCTCGAATTTTCTCCTCTTGGTCAATACGCGAGATGTATGTGGGGGGGGGGGGGGGGGATGTAATATGTTGTCCTACTCCTCCTGAAAAGTGCTGTTCCGAACTTTCAGTAGTAAATCTCTCCGTGATCCACAAGGCTCTCCTGTAACGTCTGCCAGTGGAGTTTGTAACGCTGTCTCCGTAACGCTCTCTCGTCAGCTAAACGATCCCGTGACGAAACGTGCCGCTCTTCGTTGGATCTTCTCTATCTCCTCTATCGGTCCTGCCTGACAGGGATCCCAGATTGATGAACAGTACTCAAGAATTGGGCGAACAAGTGCCTTGTAAGCCATTTCGTCCGTGGATGAGTTACATTTCCTTAAGATTCTTCCGATGAATCTGAGTCTGGTGTCTGCTTTTCCAATATCTGTTTTGTGTGGTCATTCCACTTAACGTCGCTCTGGACAGTTACGCCTAGATATTTTATGGTAGTCGCTGTCTCCAGCTGTTTGTCCTAAGTAGTATAGCTGTACAGTGGTGGATTTCTTTTCCTATGTCATCACAATATGTTACATTTATTTACGTCCAGTGTCAACTGCCAGACCCTGCACCATTCATCATTTCTCCTCAGGTCGTTCTGTAGATTCTTACCACTTTTTGCCGTTGCTTCTTTGGTATAAACAACTGCATCACCTGCGAATAGGCTTAGACAGAAAGCGACGCTATCTACTAGATCATTTATGTATATTGTAAACAGCAACGGTCCTATCACACTTCCCTGTGGTAATCCGGATATTACCTTTACATCTGTCGAAATAGTTCCCTTAAGATAGACGTGTTGAGTTCTACAGGGTGTGGTAGATAAGTAATGAGACTGGCCGCCGCGCGGCGCCCCAGTCGCTCGCAGGGCGGTCTCCACCTGTACGTCACGTGGTGGGGGATCTGAGCTAACAATAGAACCGGTTCGCAGTCGCGTCGGAGCTCTGGTGCAGTGAGGGTCGAGCTTCGCGTATTACGTTGTTTGTATGCCCGTGACACTTGTGAAAACGCTGAAGATGGATCGCTCGATAGAACAGCGGTATGCAATCAAATTTTGCTTTTGCTTGGGCAAAACTGCTTCGGAAACTTTTGCTATGATTACGGAGGCCTACAAAGAAGACTCCCTATCAAGAGCTCAAGTGTTCCGGTGGTTTAATGAATTTAAAACGGGAGGTAATCCGTTGAAGACATGGAACGATCTCAACGCCCTTCAACGAGTCGTGTGGATGAAACGGTGGCCAAAGTGAAAGAACTCCTGGACTCCGACCGTCGTTTAAGTCTCAAAATGATCGCCGATGAGGTCTCCGTGAATAAATTTACGGTTCACCAAATTGCTACGCAAGATTTGATGATGAGGAAAGTTTGCGCAAAATTGGTTCCCTGAGTGCTCACCGCCGAACAAAAGCTACAACGAGTGGACGTTTGCCATGAGATGTTGAATGATTTGGAAAATAATCCACACTTTTTAGACAACGTAGTAACAGGCGACGAATCGTGGACATTCCAGTACGACCTGGAGACGAAAGCCCAGAGCTCGGAGTGGCACACACCGGCATCCCCGCGGCCGAAGAAAGCAAGAATGTCAAAGTCCCGCATCAAGACAATGCTGATTGTGTTTTTCGACATGCGGGGGTTAATTCACAAAGAGTTTGTCCCTCAGGGGAAGACTGTCAATGCCGAATTCTACAAAGAAGTCCTTCAGCGATTGCACAGAGCCGTCAAACGGAAGCGACAGGACCTTGCTCAACGCTGGCGTCTCCACCACGACAACGCTCCGGCGCACACAGCGTTCCTCGTGACCTCCTACTTGACCCGAATTGGAGTTGAAGTTTTGCCACAGCCACCATACAGCCCTAACTTGAGTCCTCCTGATTTCTTCCTATTTCCGAAGGTCAAAAGATGCCTGAAGGGTCATCGTTTCGACGATATTCCGAACATCCAACGTGCTGTCACGAAGGCACTAACTGGGATAACTCAAACGGACTACAGTGGGGCCTATGAAGCTTGGAAAACGCGCTGGCAACGTTGTGTCGACGCCCAAGGCGAGTGCTTTGAAGAATATTAACGTTTTGTACAAATTGGATCAATAAATTTGTGTTTCTAGCCTGAGTCTCATTACTTATCTACCACACCCTGTATCTGCAAGACAGTCTTAATTCCAATCGCAAGTCTGCTCCGATACTCCGTAAGCTCGTAATTTTTTTCATTTAACGGCAATGCGGGACGGTCTCAAAGGCTTTACTCGATCAAGGAACACGGCATCAACCTGAGCGCCATTGTCCACTGCGCTGTGGATCTCATGGAGGAACAGAGAGAGCTGAGTTCCGCAAGAGCTCTGTTTGTGGAATCCATGTTGATTTTTAAAGAGGAGATGTTCACTTTCGAAAAACGTCATAATTCTTGTGCATAAAACATGTTCCATAATTCTACGACATATTGACGTCAAAGATATAGGTCTATAATTGTGTGGATCTGTCTTACCGCCTTTCTGAAAAGTGGTAGTGACCTGTGCTTTTTTCCAGTCATTAGGTATCTTTCGTTGGTCAAGCGATCTACGATAAATTACTGCTAGAAGGGGAGAACGTTCTGTCGCATAATCGTTATAGAATCTTATAGGTAAGTCCTCTGATCCTGACGCCTTTCCACTAGTAAGAAATTGTAGCTGCTTTTCAATTGCACTATCAGTTATCTCAATATCTGGCATTTCGAAGCTCGTACGTTGACTGAAACGAGGGACAGAGTTACGATTTTCCGCGGTGAAAGAACTTCGGAAGACCGAATTAAATTTTTCGACCTTCTCCTTGTTATCTAACAGTTCGGCGCAGGTGTGGTCGCTGAGAGAATGAATAGATGATTTTGACCCACTTACTGATTCTCATATTGTTTTTACTAAGGTCGGTTGACAACGTCTTACTTTCAAAATCACTAAATGCTTCTCTCAAGGCTCTCCTTACACACATTTTCGCTTCGTTCACCTTTTGTTTGTCAGGTCGATTTTTACTTCTCTTGAATCTGAGATGAAGTGCACTTTGTTAACACAGCGCTTTTCTAAAGCGGCTGTTAAACCATAGTGGATCTTTCCCATCCCTTAAAACAATACTCGGAACATACTTCTCTAGGGCACATTGAACAATGCCTTTGAATTTTTTCTACTTGTTCTCCACATTTTCGCCCTCATTGCCGAATATTTGTTGCTGACTGCTGACATATCCTGAAATATGTATCCTGTCACCCTTACTGAACGAATATATCTTCCTACCTTTCTTTTAATTCCTTCTAGGACGCTCGCCATACATGCTGTCACAGCCTTATGAACGCTGATACATTCCTCTACGTTAACTGATTTGATAAGTTCAAGTCTGTTTGTTGCTAGGAGGTCTAAGACACTACACTCACGAGTTGATTTTCAAGGTAGTATCCCGACAAGGAATCCGGAAAAATGCCACACGAATCCCTGTCTCTGGCACCAGTTTTGATGGCATAACCCTCCCAATATATACCCGGCAAGTTGAAGTCACCCCCTATTACAACGGCATGATCAGGAAAATTACTAATGATATTCTGCAAGTTCTGTCTGAAGTTCTCTAAAACTACATATCATGGCCCATAACTATCAGTACTGAATTCTCAGCTTTACTTTCGTAAATCTGAAAAGATTTATACAGTTAATAATCAACCTAGAATAGGAAGAATGAAGGAAGACAACGATGTCCTGAGAGACGGAGCCGCGCGGGGTAGCTGCATGGTCTAGGGCGCCTTGCCACGTTCAGCGCGTCTCCCTCCCCCCCCCCCAACCCCCCCCTTCCCACATGGGTGTGCGTGTTGTTCTTAGCGAAAGTTAGTTTGAGTTCGATTAAGTAGTGTGTAAGCCTAGGGGCCGATGACATCAGCAGCTTGGTCCCATTGGATCTTGCCACAAATTAAAAAAAAGAGATGGAGCACAAGCTAGTATTAAGGAGGATGGGGTAGGAAATGGGCGGCCACCTTTCACAGTAACCATCCCGGCATTTGCCTGGAGCGATTTATGGAAACAAGTGAGAATCTAAATCAGGGTGGTAGGTTTGAACTGTCGTCCTCTCGAATGTATGTCCAGTGTGCTAACCAGTCCACTACCTTTTTCGGTAAGGAAACTGGAGTAACACTTCAAGCAGGCAGGTAAGATACGTACTGTCTCAGTTTTGACCCATTTTACATACTATACTCAATAGTGCACCAGATCAGTTGCTCATCGAATAAAATGAAAGATACCACTGCAATAACGCAAATGTATAGAAAAACATCAATATATGTTCAATAGTAACAACGTACTCATAAATTAAAATGTATACAGCATACCACAGACTACAGTGAAATGTCAAATACATTAGACCTCTCGGGGCGAACGGTTTCAAATATGTGATCTTAAGTAGTGTTGTCAATAATATTATTTTTTTGGAATAGTAAAATCAAATACCTTATTGTGCACAACAAATATGTAACAGCAATGGAAGTAAAATCAGATGTAACCCACGCTATCGCCCGAACACACACACCCCTCCTAACAAAACTAAATAACAAGAAAAAATAAACGTAATTGTAGCCATAACTTTTAGATATATAAAAATGATTTGTCAGAGAGTGTCAAAAGCATTACTCTATTACTAGCTTATTATAAAACGTAGCATCATCGCACGGAAGCAACGAAAGGCAGAGAGATCTGCACATCTAATGAACGTCGGTAGGCTGTTACGTATTTTAGATCTCCAGGTTGTATACTATGCAACTGCATTAGTATTTAAAATTTGTTATGTGTAATGTCTTGATGGCCTCAGTATAAGACTGTTAATGGAAAGCAAGACAAAATACTAGAAAACACTGGTGAAAGTTCACGACAGTCATAACCACACATCACCCCAGGTATCGACGGAATCTTAATTGCCTAGCGCTAGAGTAAGCAGACTGGATATACTTGCCTGCGGAGTCCATTCTTACGGCCAGGCACGCATTGGAATGTAGCGGACGAAGGGCAGAGCAGGGCAGGCAGGTCGACGGAAACTTTTGTGACAGACGAGTGTAAACACAACAGTGCACATTGTTGAGCAGGGCACTGCAGGACACGGCAACGCCTTCGCCGTGCAGTGTCCGCGACGCAGTTTACTAAGCGAGCGTCACACATGCTCTCAGGGGCGGTGTCTCAGGATGACGACAACGAAAGTGGTTATGAGAAAGTTACATCTTCAACTGAGCGTCCTTCAGAATTGAACAATTTCTTATGAATAAAGTACTGATGTCGTAAAGAACAGCCAAAGAAATGAAAAAACTGGATGCTTCCATGCCTATACAACATTCCATTGTGCAGCACGAACAAAGGGCAAACGAGAGAGCGACTGAACATAAAAAGACTGAAAACTCTAAATGTGCCAGCGACCCGCTCTGCCCCTCATGTCTATGTACCACGCAAGTAAAGCTATGCAGCCAACAAGTCAACATTTCATTGCAAATAGAAACATTTCAAGACAAGTTTTAAAATAGAGTCAGTGTAGAATCACATGTAGTTTATTAAAATTTGTAATTTATGAATCAAGTATGCGGTTTCTATCGTGGTACAGTTTTCATCACACCATTAACACTCCACGAACTGATGAAGAGAGTGGCGAGGTGCAGCCCGCTGTGTCGCGACAATAAACTGCAGCCTCTCAAAATAGGTGACGGGATTAATTTTTAAATTTTAACAACGTACATGCGAGCCTAGACTGTTTTTATTTTAAAACTATTATTCTAATTTTTTATCGCTATTTCTCAGGAACATCGTTCCCAAAGACGTAAAATGTTCCAAGTTTTTTTCTCCAACTGAGCGATCTCTCCAAGGAGTTCACAGTCCTCCAACTCAAGAACTTGAACAGCCTCGGTATTACTAAGCAACAACTGCCTCTTAACCATTGTACTCGTTGGATTCCAGCGGTTCGTCTCCGATATTTCTTCACCACTCAGTGCTCGAGCCTTGAAGTACAGCTGTCGTACTAAACATTCAGCTTATGAATAGGAACAACAACTTCCCTAATTAACTTACCAAAGGAACATATGTGACCCTCACTTACGTGTTTACTTTGCAAGAAATTTCAATAAAACTTACCTGAAAGGAACAGCGTTTTTTCTGCACTTCCAACTGGTTGCCGGGCATTACACTTTTTAGAAATTACAGATACCCAGAGAAACTCGTGAACCTCGTGGAAATGAATCCGGTATAAATGGAAGTAGTTCACAGACTATTCAGCAGAAAATGCATTTACAGAAAAGCTACTGTTTACAATGATTATAACGCGTAAGGGTCCGGTTCCTCGTAGCACCCTAAGTGCAGATGCAAATATACTGTCGTGGCGGTTACCGTCGCTGAGAGAACAGCCGAGCATCGTGTAGTTGGGCCACGCTCAAGTTGCTTTCAGGTTACCCTTACATACTGGCATATCGGTCAACTCTCATTCCATAAACGTATTCATGCTGTTATGCGTCGCTGTTAACTTTTCCAAAAACCGAGACAGAAACGAGCAATACTCGTTGCTAGCTTCAGGACTAAGAGTAGAGTGCGCTTTACTGTTATCAACAGCAGCCACCATGAATGAAGGCGACAAGATTCTTTCCGAAAACGATGCACAGCGCAAACCGTCAAAATTTGCACTGTTGTGCAGATATTTACAACGAGATACAGATACAGTAAAAAATGGAGGTAAGAAAGTGAATGATTTTCAATTACTTCATCAGGAGCTGCTGCTGATATCCGGTTACTTATCCCGAAATACTGAAAAAATTACCCCGAACAACTTGCGAAATTTGGCCGGAGAAGCTGAGATCACCCTGTGTATATGAAGAAGTGAATGTAATAAAAGCGGAAAGCTGAAGGTAATCTATGGCCAAAGCGTGTTTGTAGTTACAAATATTACTCTATGCTGAGTATCAAAATGACTTTTTGCGCTGAAACCAAACGCTCCCGCTGGAAGTTGATTACTGAAGACATCGGCCACGACCTACAGACGTTATCTGTAATACAGGCGATGCACATTTTTACTTTAACGGTACCACTAAACCATCAAGCATTATTTTACGGCCAGTTTCGAGATGGCTGCTTCAAGCAGGCCACAGCCTGCCGTCTGCCACGTTACCGTCAAACTGTTCTGGAGGATCATCTTTAATGGCTTCAGTGTTGACTATTCAGTAAACTGAATTTTCATTGGTTACAAGCACCACCATCAGCGTTAGTTCTGCATACATATCACAACACAAAATCTGTTTCCTGGAACATTTGCAGTGTAGACTGTGTTCAAATTCTCGATGCGATTAGCTGACTAATTTACATTCGATTCTTTAGCCTAACGTGCGACTTCAGGTCTTTGCAGACTGGACTGGTTTATATTTTCGAGTCGGTAATTTAAGGATGCATGCATTTTTAACCTCCGTAAAGTGTTACCAGCTGCGAAACTGTGTTTTAGGTACATGTACGTAGTTTGTGGTGAAACGTGCCCTTTGAACAATTATACATAAGACTGTGCTTAAACTGACACACAATATTTTTTTTAGCGCAACGCAATCTGACTTTCAAAAATCCCTACCAAAAAATGGCCCTGACTAACATTAACCTATACGTTTCACAAATCGCTTACCTCACTTTTGTGAGGTGGTTACTCGAACTACTGCAATACAGCGAGCGCCACTACTGCCAGCTAAATAAAAGATTCAAACTACGGAAGGCACTAACTACTGATAGGGATAGTTAGCAAATGAAAGATTTTAATAGAGAACAAACAATGTATTTACCTTAATAATCATAATATATATAGCAGTCCATGCCATCCAGTATTACAAATTTCAAAACTCCGCCATCTCTCACCACACATCCTCCACTGCTGGCGGCTCACCTCCAACTGCGCAACGCTACGCGCTGTTCACATCCAGCTGCCGCTGCCCAACACTAGAATGGCAGACAACAATGCTAACTAGCCACAGACTGCACACAGAACAGCCAGTGAATTTCATACAGAGCGCTACGTAACGTTGCCAATAAGAAAATATAAACAGCCCACTTACAGTGGTACACAAATTTTAATGACGGTTCATTCATAGATAATAGAAGACAAAGGTGTTCATTACTACCATATGAAGTGGAAACATACACGAGGTAAGAAAACCTTGTAAATGTCTGTATTGGAAATAGATAATCAGGCACCATTGTTTCCGCCACTGATCACAGGTTGGAACGAGAGTAAAATCCTCTCGTTTCAGTACAGCAGAGATACGTTTCAGTGGAATAAGCAGGATTCTAGACTGTTATACCGACTCCATTCACTCATCGGCAGATGATGTTTGTGCCACTAAAATGCACCATTACGACAGTTAGTGAGCGAGAGATTGATCTACTGCATGGGTGACAGGCGTCTGTGATGCCAAAAAGTCAGCATTGCTGATGGTACCGAAAGAGAAAGAGTGGCATTCACAGGCCTAAGCCACTGTAATAATTTTAACCGAATGTGAAGTGCTTTAAACATTGTATGTTAAGATTTTTATTTTAAAACCTTAATCCTGTGTACTCAGTATTCTTAGTCACTGTAGTTCAGGACGCACCAAGCAAATATTTGACATCTTACCACTGTTGTCTTAGGCAATCAAGTTTTTACGAAAGTTGATAGTGATGAATTCCATTATAATAGTCTCTTAAAATCATCAACGTTTGTGAAATAACGTGACAGGCTGCAAAACATGAATTACCTAAGAACTTGATGCAGATTACGTAGTCGCTTCTTAGGATTAACGGAATCAAACGGTAAAGATTTGTTTTGCCATTTGAGACACTCACACGGTGCAATGGTTAGTATTCATAAAGCAATATTTTTTTTCGATTGCTTTATGGGGACTAAATGTGGAAGAACTGCATATGCAACCATACTGCCGACTGTATGGTGTGTCAAAGTCTGCTATCTTCTAAGGCAGTGGTTCCTCACCTGTGGATAATTATCCCCTGATGAGTAAAATGAGATTTTCTCAGGGGTAAAAATTAAACTATTCCATTCTGCTTCAGTCGCGATACTAAATTATTTTCAAAAGATCATTGCTATTATCACAATTATGTAAGATTCTAATACTGATACGCTATCAACAATTACTTTTCTAAATTAATAGCATTAATACGGTGGAGGTTACAGGTTCTTCAAATAGTCCACCCGTCACCCAAGTATATTGTGCTTTGTTCAGTACATCACTGATCATAAAAGTGAGACATATAATTAACAAATGCTAAATACCTCATTAATATGTATTCTCCAAGTTGTAAATACTATCTGCAGCAGTCCAAAAATTACTTCATTACTCGCTTCGAAATAGCTAAATTAATTAATCGACACCACGACACAACAGTAACTACATAAGGGCTCCTATAGTACACAGTACTACTACTGTTATTATTAATGTGATTAGACACAAATCATTAACAGTCTGAAGTCGCTGAATTTCTGCCAATTGAGAAGCAAACAGGGCAACAATGAAGTGATTTAGGAACAGTACTTCCTTAAAATTCTTTGTAACGTCATCGGTACCTGGGTGGCTGAAAATTGGGAACAGGGCCATGGTAGATACGTTAGCACCTGCTTCTTGCTGCACTAAGTTCAGTTAAGTACTTGAAACCTTGGACCTTAGATATAAAAGCGCTTATGTTTTGTTTAAAAAGAATAAGTTACATACCCCTAGCGTCGTATGGTGACTTTCGAGTTACAAGAGGAGTTAGGTGAGATCAGTTGGGAATAAATGCGATGATAACAAATAAAAAAATCTGATAATGAGCAAAACCCAAACACAGGAAACACAATTCTGCCAAAAAAGCAAAGGGAGGTATGGTGTACTGTTTTCATGAGAAGGTATAGCTTCAGAGTCGCTGAATTACTGCAGCGTAAATTATAGCAAGTCTGACTACACGATATTATAGAGCATTTTTATGTGTAAGTGGAAATGAAACTAGAGGACTGATCGTCATTGGAAGACTTTGCACGAAATTCATAATCGATAGAGGTTATATATTTTAGGAATTTACAGAGAAGAGCAACATATCTATACTTAATACATTGATCCAGAAGATACTGTATAGACAAGCCCCAGATTGAACTATAAAGTAAATTGTCTACATTTTGTCATAAAAAAAAGACATCATATAGGATTCATAAACTCTTAAGATACAAATTAAAAACAGATACTAAGCTAGAAAGAAACTTCATGAACAATTTCGTAGTAAGTCAGCTACGTAGGTTACTAGCATACATTACGGACTAGCCAGCTGTCTTACCAAATTAGATACCTTTCCCACAGACATACATGGAATTCACAGTATGAGAACGATCAAATAAAACCCACAAGATCAATAAAACCACATGGCTATGTCTCTTTCCAGGTTCGCTCTTGAATTGAATATACAAGATATCATACAATGGTATTGTGGTGTGTCGCACTGTGAATGGGAGGCATGGTGCGACTGCATCTTGGCATTTAGGGGCCGTCTTGGTGTGTTGAGTTCACCATTACTGAAAGACTGAGTAATGACGTACTCCTAGGGTGCGATGTTCTTGAAAATGTAAATTACATCCCTGTGTTCAGATAAACCAGGAAAGAAATTATTTTGAGCAGGTACTAGTAAAGGCACGAGGTGTCTTCCGCTGAACCTGTGCAGTCTCTGTTCCATACATGCCACTGGAAAGATCACGGACACGATGTGTTGGAGGTCTTGGGGTGATATCCAGAAGTACTCACTGAAACTCCAGGGATAAACGACAAAATCCAGTATATGACCTCGCTGAGGATCAGGTGATTGTTCGGCAATTTCCCTACCTCACTGAAGGTGAGAGTATTGAGAATAACTGTTGACAAGCATTTGGCCTGATGGTGTTATTCGATTGTCGGTCTCACCCTATGCATCACCAACCTTCCTGTTTCCCAAAACCAGTGGGGATGAGGGATGTGCATTGTAGTGTACTTGAACAAAAGGTGAATCAGTAATCTGTACCAATCAATGACCTTCATAAAAGTTTTGCTTGGTTTTCGTGTGCGCAATATTTTACTTTTCTTGACATGAATCAGGCTTTCCACCAGGTGCCTCTGTTAGGGGAGTCTAAGCCTCTTACAGAATTTTACTCAAATTGGAACCACTTTCAATAAAACAAAGTCCTTTTGGTGTTGGCTGCCAGAGGAATCGTGTCATAGCACCTGCTATATTTTGTGCGTGGTCACTTAAAATTCAAGTGTATCAATAACTACCTGGACGATGTGATTACTTACTGTAAATCTTTCAATGAACACCCGGTCACATGGGTCAAGTTCTTTACTGTCTCCAGGAAGGTGGGCTGTGGGCTGAGCATGAAACCTGCAAAGGCCAACGTGGCACGAAAAGAGATCTCGTTTCTTGGTCATCCATAGTGAAGATATGAGGGTGAACCATGACTGAAATAAGGATATTCGTCTGTTCCCCTGCGCAAAGGGTGAAAAGGATATCTCTAAATTCATAGGAACGGTAAATTCTTTCGCAGTTTTAGGCAGGTAGCTGCAATCCTTAATGAATTTCAGAGGAAGGGTGAACTGCAGAAGAAGCGATAGCGATATTATTTGGATTGTAATGATCGTATCATCTTGACCATAAGGCATTCCGCTTAGAGCGTGACAACCAGGCCTTAACGTGGAACTGAACAGTGTTCTCCACGCTTGAACAGATGGAACTGCTCCAAGACAGCTGCTCATATGTTCATCAAGGAATGTAAAATATGAAAATCTCTTAGAAGTTTGAAACCGGTGATCTAAAAATAAAAATAAACAACTTACGTGAGATCACGACTGGAAGTAGTGAAATAACGTGGATGCTACCTGACCTTAAGACTTATCTCAGAAGAAAGATTAAGGAAAGGCAAACCTACGTTCCTAGCTTTTGTAGACTTAGAGAAAGCTTTTGACAATGTTAACTGGAATACTCTCTTTGAAATTCTAAAGGTGGCAGGGGTAAAATACAGGGAGCGAAAGGCTATTTACAATTTGTATAGAAACCAGATGGCAGTTATAAGAGTCGAGGGACATGAAAGATAAGCAGTGGTTGGGAAGGGAGTAAGACAGGGTTGTAGCCTCTCTCCGATGCTATTCAATCTGTATATTGAGCAAGCAGTAAAGGAAACAAAAGAAAAATTCGGAGTAGGTATTAAAATCCATGGAGAAGAAATAAAAACGTTGAGGTTCGCCGATGATATTGTAATTCTGTCAGAGACAGCAAAGGACTTGGAAGAGCAGTTGAACGGAATGGATAGTGTCTTGAAGGGAGGACATAAGATGAACATCAACAAAAGCAAAACGAGGATAATGGAATGTAGTCGAATTAAGTCTGGTGATGTTGTGGGTATTAGATTAGGAAATGAGACACTTAAAGTAGTAAAGGAGTTTTGCTATTTGGGGAGCAAAATAACTGATGATGGTCGAAGTAGAGAGGATATAAAATGTAGACTGGCAATGGCAAGGAAAGCGTTTCTGAAGAAGAGAAATTTGTTAACATCGAGTATAGATTTAAATGTCAGGAAGTCATTTCTGAAATTATTTGTATGGAGTGTAGCCATGTATGGAAGTGAAACATGGACGGTAAATAGTTTGGACAAGAAGAGAATAGAAGCTTTCGAAATGTGGTGCTACAGAAGAATGCTGAAGATTAGATGGGTAGATCACATAACTAATGAGGAAGTATTGAATAGGATTGGGGAGAAGAGGAGTTTGTGGCACAACTTGACCAGAAGAAGGGATCGGTTGGTAGGACATGTTCTGAGGCATCAAGGGATCACCAATTTAGTATTGGAGGGCAGCGTGGAGGGTAAAAGTCGTAGGGGGAGACCAAGAGATGAATACACTAAGCAGATTCAGAAAGATGTAGGTTGCTGTAGGTACTGGGAGATGAAGAAGCTTGCACAGGATAGAGTAGCATGGAGAGCTGCATCAAACCAGTCTCAGGACTGAAGACCACAACAACAACAACCTGGGCCATGGAAGACGAAGAGTATAGCCAGGTGTGCTGTGTAGATGTCTGTCGACCATTTAAATTTTCATCTTACAGTGTGTCCAGCGAAGGAGATATGATTTCAAAATTCAAAATTAAGTGTCTCGAAAACTAAAATCTGTAGACGACAGCAATACACAGTACATTTATTGTGAAGATGTAAAAATTTAATACAGAATTTTATACAGAATACAGTAGTTTCGAAATAGTTCGAAAAGCTGCAAACAGAAGATGCTGTAATTGCAGTACGTAGTGCCTATAAATACTCCGCCTCTACTCAGAGCGATTAGTTTCACCGTTTAAACATGAAAGAAGGTTATCGGGAAGAAGGAAGAGGTTGAAACATTATATTCCATTGAACAGCAAGTTTTTCTTATACTAGATATACTAGAATAGTTGTATCTCAGTGCTACGTCAACAGTCTGATTAAATGGCACAGAACTGTTCCTGTTGTGGTCTTCTGTCCCGAGACTGGTTTGATGCAGCTCTCTGTGCTACTGTAGCCTGTGGAAGCCTCTTCATCTCCGAATAACTACTTCAGCCTATATCCTTCAGAATCTGCTTACCGTATTCATGTCTTGGCCTCTCTCTACGATTTTTGCCCTCCACACTACCCTCCAGTTCTATATTGGTGACCCCTTCGTGTCTCAGAATGTGTTCTACCAACCGATCCCTTCGTCTAGTCAAATTGTGTCAAAAACTCCTCTTCTCGCCAATTCTATTCAGTACTTCCTCAGTAGTTACATAATCTACCCATCTAATCTTCAGCATTCTTCTGTAGCACCACATTTAGAACCCTTCTATTCTCTACTTGTCTGAACTGTTTATCGTCCATATTTCACTTCCATACATGGCTACGCTCCATACCAATACTTTCAGAAAAGACTTCCTGACACTTAAGTCTAACAAATTTCTCTTCTTCAGAAGAAGTTTCCTTGCTATAGCCAGTCTACATTTTATATCGTCTGTACTTCGGCCATCGTCAGCTGCTTTGCTCCTCAAATAGCAAAACTCATTTACTACTTTTCCTAATCTAATACATTCAGCATCACCTGATTTAATTCGACTACATTCCATTACCCTTGTTTTGCTGTTCTTGGTGTTTATCTTACATTCTCCTGTCAAGATACTAAATATTAACAAGACAATGAATGTTTACAGCAGATGGACAGTCTAACTTTACAGTTGGCAAGGTGTAGCACATAGATTGTTAATTTAAACACGTCTGTGGACTGCGCCAAACTATAGTGTGTGAAAGTTGCAGTTGAACTAATACGACCTTGAGGTGCTGCATAAGTAGTTACTTTGTTCCGGCCTACGACAAATCGATGCTACGCAACTTTTTACCAACGTCAGACGAAACAAGGGAAAGAGGATGTTTGAATCCCTGCACTTTCTGTTTATTCCTTTATTCAGTGACCTGCATTTGTGTATCCTTGAATTTCCCTGAACAGTTTTTTACTTCCTTGTTTCGTCGATCATCTGAAGTATTTCTTCTATTTCATGTAGTTTCTTCGTAGTTACCTTCTTTGTACCTATGTTTTTCTTTCCAACGCCAGTGGTTCCCGTATTTGTGTAAGTTTTCTTCCTGGATAATCTCATAAACTTCGGCTTACCCTGCATCTTTATCATATTGTGATCTGAGTCTAAATCTGCTCCTGGGTACGCTTTACAATCCATTATTGATTTCTGAATGTCTGTTTGGCCATGATGTGATCTAACTGAAATCTTCCCTTATCACCCGGCCTTTTCCAAGTTAACCTCTTCGTCTTGTGATTCTTGAACAGAATATTCTCTACTACTAGCTGAAATTTATTACAGAACTCAATTATTCCTTTTCCTCTCTCATTCCTTGTCCCAGCCCATATTCTCTTGTAACCTTTTGTTGTTCTCCTTCCCCTACAACTGCACTCCAGTCCCCCATGACTATTAGATATTCGTCTACCATTACGTACTGTATTATCCTTTTACTATCCTCATATGCTTTCTCTGTCTCATCATCTTCAGCCTGCGAATTCGGCACGTATACCTGGACTATCGTTGTCGACTTTGTTTTGCTGTCGATTCTGATAAGAACACTCCTACCACTGAACTGTTCACAGTTACATATTCTCTGCCCTACCTTCCTATTCATAACGTATCCTACTCCCGCTACATTAGATATTACCCTATACTCATCTGACTAGAAATCCTTTTCTTTTTTTCCATTTCACTTCACTGACCCCCACTGTATCTTGTTTGAGCCTTTGCATTCCCCTTTTCAGAATTTATTGCTTCTATACCACGTTCAAGTTTCCGACATTCCACGCCCCTTCTCGTAGAGAAGTTATCTTTCGTTGGCTATTCAATGTTTTTCTCCCATTGGAAATCCCCTCCCGGAGATCCGAAATGCGTAATATTCCTGAATGTTTTGGCAATGGAGAGATCATCATGATCCTTTTTCTAAATTACGGGCTGCATGTCCTGTCGATACACTCTACGTATCTTTAATGCAGTGGTTTCCATTGCCTTCTGCCTCCTCACGCCGTTGCTCATTGTTGACTTTTCCACCTCTAGAGGCAGTTTCCCACTCCAAGGACAAGAGAGTGTCCCGTACTTTGCTCCTCCGCCCTTTTTAACAAGGCCGTTGGCATAATGTCGCATTTCTTTGGCCGCCAATGCTGATTATTAATCAAAATTAAGCGGTGGCTGTTTCGAATCTGTGGCTGAGAATGTTTTAATTACCAATCAATGACGCTACCCCTAAACCCGGGTACAATATGCAAAAGCACTCACAGACACGGAAAAGATAGATAAAGTTGTAGAGGAAGTAGACGATTATGCTCATTTTTGCAGCGGAGTGAACAAGGAGAGTTGGATGAAGAAGGAGATATACGTTGCGATACATAGAAGGAGAGGTTTAATTTGGAAATAACACTGTGTGAATGGATGCCTGATTCGTATGTAAACGAAGCTGATACGATACAACATAGCGATCATTACAGTATGTGCAACCACAAACAACGCTACTGACATGGACAAGAGTAATTTCTTTGATTATTTGACAAAACGTCTAGATGGCATTCGCGATGGGATGGAGCCGTATCATTTAAGAGATTTTAATGAGAGGGTAAGCAGGATGCTAGCGATGTGGTGGAAAAATGTAAGGAGGATATTGTGAATGATAATGGAGAGAGATTGGCTAAAATGTGTGGACAGTACAGTCTAAGGTTTGGATCGTTTTTGTTTTCCTTTTCGTTCTTTTTTCGCTACAAGGAGATCCGTAAGTACACATGGATACACCCTACAAAGAAGTTACACTCTATAACTGATGGCGCTATAGGCGAAGAAATAAATCGTACTGTTGTGTAAGACTGCAGAGCCCATTATGGAGCAGAGTTTGGATCCAACCATTTTCTGCTTCTGTGTACACTTTGGTTCACAACTGTAATGAGAACAGTATACGTTCATTTTAGTGCCGTATCCTTCAATTGCCTTATTATAGAAACTTAGATGGAGCAGGAAGCTAAATCGGACTGATGATAAGACAGTGGAAGTAGTGCATGAGGCATCTGTGAGAGTAATTGTGAATAGCCTATGAAAGTCTCTATGTAGTTGAGAAAACGTGTGGAAAATTTAGAAGTGATTGCTGGAAAAATGATATTGGAGAAAGTGTGACGAAGAAATAGGAGTCGTACACTAGATGGCTGGTAACCAATAAGACTGATGATAGAAGTAGCTGTGTATAACACGAAGGCGAAAGGAAAAGGGAGCAGTAATTAGAGCAAAAAATGCTATGGAATATAAATGTAAATGTGGGAATTTAAATGTGAAGAAATTAATAACTACGTAAGAAGTTCGGGGTCCAAGGGCGCATCGAAGGTGATAAAACAGCTAACAACAAATGACAAAAATAGAATAAACTTACAGCTGTTGGGCCTAGATAGTTGGAAGACATATTATGAAAAACTGTTTAAAGAAGATGATCCGAATTTCGAAATAATGCTCGTTTTCAGGTAACGACCATTAAACAGAAATCCAGCAGATAACGACAGCGCAGGTATAGGTGACAGATAAATGATTCAATAATCGCAAAGCATGAGGACATGGAACTCTATGTGGAGCTGTTGACTGCTCAGCCAAAACTATTACCTGAACATCTCGTGAAGCTTTTTGATCTCTGTCTTAGTGGAGAGGAAATCTCAGTCGAGTTTAAAGTAGGATTCTTTACTAACATATTTAAAAAAGGGAATCAAGGATGACTACGCTAAATATCGGGGTATCATACTGCTCAGTTATATATCGAGATTAAGTGTAAGATCCGTAAAACAAAAACTGAAAGATGAAGTAGAACAGTGTGGCCTCCGTCCAGGCAGGTTTTTTGTTGATAATAACAGCAGAATGAGACAAGTGACTGACAAGAGAATGGCACATAACTTGGAAACAAGGGAATGGCGGTACGTAACTTGGAAACACACATGGTTTTTATGGACTTGCGTAACACCTAGGAGAGTGTACTAACATCTGGGATGTAAGAAGCAATGAACAACATTAATATTCATAAATGCTATGTGCAAGCCGTCATAAAGCTGTAACCAGATAATAGTTGTTGTGTTGGAGTTGTTTCTATAACAGAAATTTAAAGTCAGCAAAGGACGGATATAAGGGTGTTGCTCAGAGCCTACCCTCTTTATTTATTTATTTGAATGAAGCATTGAAAAATTGGATAAAAAAGTGGAAAAGCATGGGAATTACAATTGACATCCTGATCTCCTTAAATTGCACCCACTAGCAGGTCACTTTTGCAGAGGAAGAAGAGGATGTGCATTACACGTTAAGAAAACTTGGAGAAGCATATGAAAATTAGTTCCACGAAGACTGAATATTTGGTAGTTAGAGAAATACGAAAGAATATTGTTATGGATGATGGATCTGTAGTGAAGTGTAGTCGATCATTTACATACTGAGGCACAATCACTTCTAATAAAAGTGGCAGCAGCGAGGAAATAAAGCAGAAAACAGAAAAGAAAAGGTGGCTATTAAGCTGTCACACACCATTATTGCAATAAAAGTGCGTCAAAAAAATTTGGAAAGGTGACTATACAAATGTGTAGCTCAGAGCATTGCTCTATATAGTGCTGAACTATGAGAAGCCTCCAGAGTCAACGAGAAGAAATTAAAGGCGAAGCAAACGGTTAGGAGACTAAGCTATGAAGTAAAAAAAAAGAGAGAGAAGTAAGAAAAGTGCTACGTGGACCAATGGTAGGAACACCTTAGAAGAATGATAAAGGAAAGATGGCCTTCTAAAGTATGGAACTGAACAGCTCCACGGGACAGATAAATATGAAGATACCCGATATATTCTAAAGATAGGGTGAGGCGTATGATGCAGTAAAGATCAAAGCAAGAAGAGGACTGGCGAGATAGGAGACAGAAACTTCGATGTGAGAGAAGCAGCATGGTGTGGAAAACACACAAATGAAAGAAGTAGTCCATAAATCATTGAGCCAGTGGGTATAATTCTTGAGAGAGAGACCCAGCTCCAACACGCAGGTAGAGAAGTTTCACTCCGACAAGGAGGAGTCCCATAAGACGAGGTGTTCATCGAATAATTACCCCTCGCCCGTACTAAAAAGGGTAACAGTTATGGGCTAGTAGTGCTCACGTTTTGTTTGGCTACTACCAAACTGGGTAGGTACAATGAGTATCACCATGTCCGTATTTTCTGTATATCCGGGACCCCGAAAATTTTGGTTAGGGACAATGTGCCGGCTTTTGTAACCTGTAAATTTAAAAGTTTGGCTCTACCAGCGGCATTTCTCAGTTAACATCCACACCCGTGCCCGCCCGTGCAGTCTAACACACAGCCTTCTGAGCGGGAAGGAGTGCCTAGTGCACGGCACGAATCCGCCCGGCTGATTTGTGTCGAGGTCCGGTGGACCGGCCAGTCGGTGGATGGTTTTTACGCGGTTTTCCATCTGCCTCGGCGAATGCGGGCTGATTCCCCTTATTCCGCCTCATTTACACTATGTCGGCTATTGCTGCGCAAACAAGTTCTCCACGTACGTGCTACCACGCAAACATAGGGGCTACACTCGTCTGGGTGGTCCACCGGGGCCGAACCGCACAATAACCCTGGGTTTGGTGTGGGGCGGCGGAGAAGTGAAGTGGATTGCGGTAGTCGTCGTGGGGTTGTGGACCACTGCGGCTGCGGCGGGGACAGAGCCTCTCCGTCGTTTCTAGGTGCCCGGTTCACACACAATACAATACAATAACATCCACCCCCTACTACCCACAATCACAATCTTAAGCCGGCCTTGACCATCTACCACGGGAAGTCGCAGACAAAGTAGGGTGGTGTACTGTCATTTGGCTTTCAACATGGCAATGTATGGGACTCATAGGACCACTCCCTCCAAGCTTTTTCCCTGTCAATTCGTCACATTCCAGCCTGCTGCCGGTTAGTGATCTCCTCTCTGAAGATAACGATCCTGTCATTAAGAAGAATTGTGAATCTACTAGCAATACCTCGAGGCTAGCACAGCATATAGAGACTGGTTTGCACACCAGAGGGGGCGGGGTGGGGGGCTGCGCAGTAAACCAGGGGTAGGTGTCCGACCTCGCTACGCCGAGGAGACTGAGTCTGTTTGAATAAATTATGGGCTCAAAGCTTCCAACGAGAAATTAAGCGGACCTGGCATCAGCCAGCTGAAGATCGCCGATACCTTTCTGCTTCAGCCCCCGCAGAATCCATATTACAGTGGGAAGGCGGGGGGGAGGGGGGTGCGGTTTGACTGTGACGTGTGAACACGAAATCCTTGGAATTCAGTTATCGACAGTTTTTGCCCTCTGTTTGTCTCTGCTCTATTCCGGGGAAAATGGAGGACGACGGTCAGCAAGAGGGCACATGGACAGCGGAGACTGGGGATGCGGCGACGAGCACGGCAGACGGTAGGGGCGGATGACTGCTGGCAGGAGTGTGGAGATTTGGGGGTGGGTTGTATGTAGAATATGTGAGCGCTCCATTGGGCCGAACACAGCTGGAATGTAGCCGTCGAGCCTGTGTAGTATTATTGGTGTTATCCCATAGAGTGGACTTTAACTGTCAGCTAGTCCACCACTGCAGGAAGCGAGCCTGCTCCGGGAACCGTTATGTGTCTGAATCGTGTGTGGTGCGCCTTTTTCTGAAACGGGCAGTTGGCTCTGGTTGAGCTAGGAGAAAGTAAAAGGGTAAACCTAGTGTGGATCCCTGGCCACTTAGGGAACGGTGGCAATGAACAAGCCTACTGATTGGCCAGGATGGGGGCAAAGTCTCCATTTACTGGACCGAAACCTGTCCTGATAATCACCAAAGTGGAATGATCAAAGTGGAACTACGGAACTGCCTTAGAAAACAGCACGTAGAATACTGGACCAAGTTCTATAAACAAAAGAATGGTAAGGTAATGATGCAAAGGCCGTGTTTCAAAAGGAGCTCTGTAAACCTGGGTTTCCACAGGAAAAAGATTTAACTCTTGATTGGACTGATGATCGGCCATTGGAATTCCAACCAGCACTGACATACAATGTGTCTAACGGAAGAAGACCCTAAATGTAAGATCTGTGATAAGAGTGAAGAAACTACATCACACATAATCTTCGAATGCACGGCACTGGAGAGCAGGAGACACAGAATTTTTGTGACAACTAGACCTGCAGAATTGTGTCTAACAAAGAACTGGTAAAGAGATGCCTTGCACTGTTTAAGGGCATTGGTTGGCTTTATTACATATACAGGAAGCGATACGACACAATAAACTCGGTTTCGGTGCGGGCAGTGGCGTGTTAGACACAAGATGTTTTAGCTTCCCTGCCGAAATCAAATCAAATCAACGGACAGTAATGTTGTTCTTAAATGACGTGTGACCCACTGCATCCGGCATATTCAGTTGTGAGCGAAGGCACTCGTTTGAATTTTTCTACCAGTCTATTTTGGGGGAAGTGGGTTTAATTTGAATTTTTATTCGTACTTGCCACGTTACTGGGTAGCGCCACTTGACTACCTGTGCGCGTAAGCTAGCGTAACTGATAAAAGTTCTCAGTATGCTTTTTGTCTGAGTATTATCTATTCAGTTCTAGACAGCATTGTTTTATTTTTTCGTGTTCTGATTTATATTAAAATAGTTTTTGATTTCGTTTATTGTTGTGTTACAGGATAAAGTAGCCGTTCTGTAATAGGTTTTTACTGAATACAGGATCAAACCAGGAAAGGGGCCCACCGTGCGGTTAAACTGGTCTTGTCAACTTCGTGATATTATTTTTGGTACTTTAAATTCCTCGTACATATGTGGGAATGATATCTACTGTGGTAAGACAGCTGTCCAACTATTTATAGTAAACCTGTTTGATTTTTCATTTTTTATATTTTTACTGAAAAACCCACCTGTGTAAAAGTTATACTGTGATTGGTTTGTTTGACGTTCCTTCCTGCTAGGCGCAGATAATTCTTTCTATTTATTTGATCTGCTGCTGCCGTTGATTGCTTGCCTGTAACCCCCAGCGATGTTTTGGTTTACTGTCGCGATTTGCAGTTCAGTTGGACACGGTTTGTATATTTCGCTTATGATTTACTGCTGCTGATTCCTTCAAAATCGCACCTACGTAGGTCTATGCAACACTGCCTATAGCTACCTTTATGGTATAGGTTCGGTATGGCCTTTTGTGGAGCCTAACAATCTGCCGTAGTTCACGAACTTCACAAGCTGACGATTGCTCTTGATCGGTCATTTCGCTGCAAGGCTCGCTGTGTTAATATGCCTGATAGACTGCCTGCCTCCAGAGGTGTGTTTGGACGTAAGCTTGTGGATCCTTAGAGTAATTACTAATGCGCATCTTGAGTCTTAACCAAATTTCGTGTAAATCCTGAAGTTACCTCTCCTATGGTAAAACTTGTTTGCGTGGCCGCCAGCCGTTGTTCCCGTTATCCTTTACCTGCCTTATATCTTAATAAAGTTTTATGATTAAAAATAGTAGTTAGATTTAAGTTTATCTTATATTGGAAATAATAACGTTCTGAATGTAGTGCCACATAATATGCATATGTCCATCAGAAGCACCAAGAAAGAAAAGGTATTTGGAAATCACCGCATTTCAGTAGAAACGGGTAACGCTGAAATCAAAGTTATACACAAAGAACATGCAAATTACTTTTAAAAAATGCGAAGTTGTAGAGTATGTTCAAAAAAATGTTCAAGTGTGTGTGAAATCTTATGGGTCTTAACTGCTAAGGTCAACAGCCCCTAAGCTTACACACTACTTAACCTAAATTATCCTAAGAAAAACACACACACCAATACCCTAGGGAGGACTCGAACCTCCGCCGGGACCAGCCGCACAGTCCATGACTGCAGCGCCTTAGACCGCTCGGCTAGTCCCGCGTGGTTTGTAGAGTAAGTTCTCTTAACCCTCTTCGTTCTAGACATTTATTGTTTTTTACGTATTTCAGGTAAATTTCAGCAATGAATAACAGATCTAAATACAGCAAATTTAAAATGAGGACTGAGAAACTACTGCAAAACTAAAGTATAACCAAAATACCGAAAACATATTACTACAAACTAACAGTGACGGGCAGTTGGAGAGAAAGGCTACAAAAAATAGAATAAATGCAACTTGAACTGCTTTTGGTAATAATAATAATGAAAAAAGAACATGCATTCCATGACTGGAACTCAGATACGGAAACGGAAAGACTGCTGTCCACGTTGGTTACCAGTTTTTACAGTATACGGTACATGAAGTTTTAACATGAAAACTTTCAAAAGTGTAGGTTTCTAAGCGATAAATGGAGTGAATGCATATATGGAACTATAAAGATAGATAGGTAATCAAAGGAACTGAACAGGGAACACACTAGCTTGTAGGATACAACAACGAATCTAATGAACTTTAATTGATAATCGGCAGGACTTAAGACCAGAAAAATACTAGTAGGTGAAATAAGAGCAGGGAAGTAGTTCGAGATTAAGACATAATTCAAAACGGAAAGATAATGTTGAAAACATTAACGATTAAAATGAATGAGTAGAAGATCATAATGAATAGAATAGTCTTCAAGAGGCTTTTATCTAGCAATACATGTCGAGTGCTTGATGTTGAAGTCAGTGAGATTATTAACACATTATATTGTAATTTTTACAGTAATTATTAAAACTGCGACACTAAAGGTGACATTTAATGACAAATACATTATGGTAGGCAGATTACATGGTAAAATTTGTTGACAATTTGAAAGTTCGTACATAGAGCTGTCACATCTGGCAGCAGCAACAGCTTCAACTCGTCTGATCGTCAAGTCGAAGTTGACTAACAGATGCGGGAAAGTCGTTCCACGCATTCATCAAGAGTAGTGCTTTGCGATCTGTGGTATAACAACCCGTTGGCAACCAATTAATCGATTTTTCAGTTACTGTGAGACCTGAGAAAGCGCTGGACAGGGCAACAACCGAACAACCTCTATATCGGAACAGGTCAGGGCACCAAGCAAGATGCACTGTCACATTATCTCTTTGAGCTCCAAGACGAAGCATAGCTGCTGGCTTTAACACGTCACTCATGTAATGCCTCTTCTCAAAGTTGTCGGCTGCGGATTTGCACCACATGGTACCCCATAGTGTCGTGCTAGGTGCTAGCACCGCATTACTGTAATGAATCCAGTTCTTCTTCATTCTTTCTACTCACAAATTATTTTGATCAGTGTTGTTATTGGACACATCAGTGTCAGTGCATTTCTCACTCCTGCCACATCAAAGGAAGGCAGAACTATTATCGCCGTGTTGACAGTGCGAGGTATCCAGATGTCACGCTGTCCATTTGCACACGTTTTCTTTCTTTACAAACGGGTCTATTTTCGACCCAAGATACAAGGTGTGGCCTGCACGGCCGAACGAACAGTATTTCTACCCTCTCAGCACCAGCCCCATGGGTTCACTTGCAAGAAACCCATTGTGAATTATAGTAAATGCATTTATAGGATGTGTTTTGTCCTTGAGGTCAAATGTCATTGTGAAATACAACAGCAATTACAAATCTATTATCAGCAATTCCCTATTTAGGATCAGATCTAGTTCTATAAGTGTGGAGGGAGAGGAGGGGGATTTGCGGTGGATAATGCACCTCTAAACCGATTCTTCACATTTCGTTTGGTACTACCATTTGTCATCGCCGCTATGGCTGCTGTTCGAAATCGTAATGGAGTAACGATATTTAATTCATTCAACGCCTAAATATTGCCTACCACGCAACCACAGTATTGACTGCTAATGGCAACAGGGGGCGGCCTGGAGGTATCCAATCTTCAGCACACCATGAGGCTATGGAGCGTATTTAAACTGCTTAGTCGACTAGTAACTCACAACAGTGTTACTATGTTAGTGGTGTTGGTAGACAGCAGAGCAATGGCAACGATAAACGATGCAAACATTGCATTGTACCTACAACAAATGTTGCCGAAGTTGACATTTTGTCAGAAAGGAATCTAAGGAATTTCGCAGAGTGAGAAAGAAATGGCAGATGAAATATTAGCGTTTCTGCAATGTGAGTCAGTGGAATGTGTCGTATATCTCGACTATGCGGACAATGTACATGCGGATTATAAGGAAGATGATACGTGCTTGACAAGTGAAAGTGACATTGAAAAACCTGTCGAGCCATATAGTTCATCATACTTGTCGGGCAGGGAGCCACAAATCCTGTCTTCAGTGACATGTAGTAAACGACAATCGTAGTCCAAGGGTACTAAACATAATTACGTACATGGAAGACCATCCGCAGAAAAGTAAAACAAGAAAAAAATTATGAATACATTTCGAACATGTCCGCAGCAATATGACCGTGTATTGCAAAAGGAAAACTACGAATATTTAAAGAGGGCAAGGGGCACTTCTTATAAAGGATGCTCGATACAGTTTCCATGATGTGTGTGACGGTCACCTACTGCGTTATGTACATCAAGTAGCGCGCGACATAGATTACAGTTATTTCAAGGGAAGCAGTGGATGGTTGCATAACTTCAAACAGTGTTACGGAATTGGAAGACGTAAGGTAACGAAATTTTAAACAAAGAGTCGACTTGACAATGCAGAGAAAACTGCGGAATTGGCTCGAAAATCTGTAGATGAGGTAAACAAACTTATCCTCTTACTCAGTATGGAATTTGTTTTCAATTACTACAAATCTGGATTTGAAGAGGAAATGCATATGAAAGAAATCCGGGAAATCCGAAAAAGAAGAAATGTAACAAGATCAACACACAGCAATGCCTCAACGCATTCGTATACTATTATGCCTGTAACAAGATCAACACACAGCAATGCCTCAACGCATTCGTATACTATTATGCCGACTGCTTATCTAGATGGTAAAGTGGCTGGAAAGTTATTTATTGCGCTGCGAGAAGTTGAATATGTCTGCCCCTGCGATTCTATCTCGCGTGCGTGATCTTGCAATTGCAGTAGGGGGTACTTACATCATAGCAAGCAAGAGTGGGAAACTGGATGTAAGAGAAAAATGGTATGAGAACTGCTTTTAGCCAATAGCTTGTCAACATAACTTTATTTAGCTCGATTACTGGTCTGCGTGCAAAAATCACACTCTTCTGAAATATGTGTGAATTTGCAGTTCATACCACTTGGAGCTACTGGTCAATTTCAGCCACTGGATGTTTGTCTTTTCTGAGCATATAAAACATGTTATTATACTATCTGCAGAAAGATAACCAGTTTCACTATAAGCTCGTTGCCAGACTGTTTCGCATTCCGTTGCATGCAGTCACTCTCCATCAGTTCTCAGCTACCCGTTATACCAGTATGAATCTATATTCATTCTTTAAGAGCGGATACCTAGCTGAAGGTCTTGCATGTTTTGTAACTTCCAAGGAGTTCGCTTTCGATCTTGATGCTGCGAACCTTTGTGAACACTTTGACACGCTATTTTGAATTCGGTTTTTATGGTGATAGTTAATGATTTGCTTTGAACATTTCTTGAACGTCTATTATGTCCATTCTGTAAAATATAATACATGCATCCCACAGAAGGCTGACCTCTGCTCCTCCCGGACACTCATTTTTTGTCACCCTCCTGATGCACATGTTCGATCATTAGCAGCTTACATTTTTCCTGTCATAACTGTTTACATAACAACTTCAAATGAGAGTTACTAAAGATTCATGTTCCCTCGCACTTAAGGGGTTGCTTGTGAGGTTGTACATGGCGTTGAATACAGTCTGACTCAACTCCTCGTTTCCAGATTCATAAGACGGTTGTAGGGTTTGAACCAATGTGAGCTACAATATCGCGGAATGAACAGAAACAATCTCGATAGGCCACGATCCTGCAACCGACGAATCCTTACGCATGCTCATTAGATGTGACACAACACTATCTTCCAACCAAACACAGATATTGAAATAGAGTATTCGAAGGAGAAGCCTGCTGCGAAGCATTTCTTCATATACGGAATGTAGATGACGTTGTTCCTACCCATTTTGTGCGGTGGTGATGATATGCTTGTCATTTGCATGTCTAAGCATATAAGACTTAATTTTCATCCCAGTATAATGTTTGTTGCATGCCGCCTCTATGATATTGCAATTTCAGTTGACAGCAATGCATATATATGACACTGGTTTTTGTGTATTGACACGCTTGGGTGAGGAAGTACTTTCATTCGTTCATGTGTTGTAACATTGCAGCGAAATTCGGCTAGCATTTTGCTGAAACAAGGCTTAACGCCTGCAGTATCGGCAACCAACATCACATCACTTCTTCGAAGTTGCCTGAAACACGGGGAACAAATCTCTGAAAAGAGGCAGCCAAGCTCCGACCGTCCACCAAGAGGCTGCTTAATTGCCGCTAGAAGCCGTAGACCACACGGACGCATTCTCTTCCACAAAACATGCGATCGAAAGCAGTCCCGGCTGTGGTTTTTAGGGCAGCGCTAGACCACATCACAGCAGGTCGACCTGAATGGGGTTCCTGAGGCAGGCACGATTCTCCAAGGATTCCATTAATTATGAATCTCAATGGAGAGCAGCCTCTCGAAGGCACTGCCGTTCACGTCTGACTTCGCGACCACAGGAGCTGCCAGCTGCGGACTTAGACTAATAACAGCCTCATCATCGAAGAAGATGTGGACTTTGTCGTCATGGCAGATTCGTGGGCTTGTGAATTTACTTCTGTTTAACTTTCAAATGGCTGTACACTGGGCTTCGAAAACTTGTGATTCTAAGTGACTTAAACTTCCTTCATTCAATTCATACTTTAACACTGAGCGTTCTAAGAGACTTCGACTTTCATAAAGTGTGTGTGTAAAGAACTTAGCCTCAGTGACAATCCAACTGGAAATCAGCAACTAGAAAATTATTATAGTTCTGTTTAAAGAATTGTTTTATTTATTGTTTTGTTTCAATCCATACTACTACGAAAATTCGATAAATAAACGTGTTTAATCATTTCTCCCTGTATATTTATATGCCACAGTCGATGGACGTATCACATTTATTTAGCGATGTTACGTGTTTTCTTTTATTCTTACTATACCTCTACCCACGGCAGAGTGTTAAATATTTTTTAAATTAAGCGAGCCCAAGCATCATCTCCAGGGGAACAGCGAGCGTAATAAATAAAACTGTGAAACAGTCACATGTGGCAAGTAACTTGCCTTTATTACATGTTTCGCTCGTAATATGCAAGCAACTTCAGAAATTTAGAAGCCAACGGGCAGAAGTTAAATATTTCTCACTGCGTACAGTGCCGACATCAGGAATTTTATATTTGAAGCCGGCGCTGTACACAGCCAGAAGCATTTAAAATGTGACAGTATGTTGTTAATTTTGTTAAAAAACAATGGTCGTGTCGGACCAGGAAAACATGAAACAAAGGGAAGCTGTTTGCGACTTACGGCAGTTCCATGATTTATCTCCTTTTTATTCTATTTTGTAACTTACGGTAGACAAATATATTTAGTAGCATTCCAGTAGGTATTGTCTTACACCCGCATTGTCTCTGCCGGAGTCACTCCTATTGCTAACTTTGAAGGTAACAGTTTCTGAACAACAGACCCATATTATCCGAAGTTATTACATCGCGGATCAATTCGTAGGCTAGTTCACGCACACGAGCTCCGTCTCATTAATAATTATCAACCATATTAGAATAGTTAGTGTGTTACAATCCTTTGTTGATTACTAAAGTACTTCCTTCAATATTAGTCGTACGAGTAAAAATTATTAACAACAGTTTCCAGTATAATAATATAACTCTATTCTGGGGCGTACCAGTACCCCACCCACAACGTCAAATATTTAGTTCTTTTGTTGGGTCATCAATCTTGTGACTGGTCTGGTCTGACGCGGCCCGCCACGAAATCCTCTCCCATGCCAACTCCTTCAGTACCAATTACATACTAAGTCCTCAGTTATATCCTGGGTATATTCCAATCTCTGTTTTCCTCTACAGTTTTTACCTCCTACCACTCTGATGTAGCACGGAATTTATTCCCTGATGTCCTAATAGATGTCCTACCTCCTGTCCCTTATTTTTGTTAGTGTTTTTCGTATACTCCTCGCCGGTTCTCTGGAGGTCCCCCATTCCTTACCTTATCCGTCCACCTAATATTCAACATTCCTCCGTAGCACCACATTTCAAATGCATCGATTCTCTTCTTTTCTTGTTTTCCCACAGTACATGTTGCACTACTATACAATGCTGTGCTCGTAATGAACATTTTCAGAAATTTCTTCTTCAAATTAAGGCTTGTGTTTGATACTAGTTGACTTCTTTCGCCTAGAAAGCCATTTTTGCTGTTGCTATTCTGCTTTTGATGTCCTCCTTGCTCTGAACGTCGTGAGTTGTTTTGATACCTACGTAGCAAAATTACTTAACTTCATATACTTCGTGATCACCAATTCTAGTGTTAAGTTTCTCACTTCTGCTACTTCTGATTACTTTCATCTTTCTTCGATTTCCTCTCAGTCCATATTCTGTATTCATTAGACCATTCCATTCAGGAGGTCCTGTACTTCTTCATCACTTCTATCGAGGATAGTAATGTCATCAGCGAATCTTATAATTGATGGCCTCCCGCCTTGACTTTTATTTCCAACCTTGAACCTTTTTCTTATTTCTATCATTTCGTCTACCATGTATAGATTCAACAGTAGGGACGAAGGAATACATTCCTGTCTTACACCCTTGTTAATCCGAGGATTTGGTTCTTGTTCGGCTACTCTTATTATTTCCTCTTGGCACTGGTACATATTGCATATTACCCGTCTCTCCTAATAGTTTACCTCTTTTTCCTTAGAATTCTGAATATCATGTATCATTTGACATTGTTGAACGCCTTTTCCATGTCGACAAACCCTATTGAACGCGTTTCTATTTTTATTCAGTTTTGTTTCCAGTATCCAATACTATGTCAGAATTGACTGTCTGGTGTGTTTTCCTTTCCTAAAGACAAACTGATCGTCATCAAACACATCCTCAATTTTCTTTCCCATTCTTCTGTATATTATTCTGGCCAACATCTTAGATGCATGAACTGCTAAGCTGATTACACAAGAATTCTCGAGTTTCTCAGCTTTGCAATCTTCGTAATTGTGTGGATGAAGGTTTTCCGAAATTCAGATGGCATATGGCCAGACGCATAAATTCTACAAAACAACGTAAATAGTCGTTTTGTTGCCATTTTCCCCATAGATTTAGGAAATTTGCGATGAAGCGTGAAAGCTTCAACTCAATGTTTGGTCACTTTCATTCATACTAGAATTAGAAAACGGCAGCCGAACCACTGAGAGCGTTAAGACGAGGCTAAGGACCACTCAGCAGACCCTGTCCTCTGATTCATTTCGCAGATCGTCAGTAACGTATGCCTATGGTCTGACAGGACTAACCAAACCTCGACCGTCCAACTTGATACTTTTAAACATGTTATGTGACCTCGCTCTTCGCAAGGAGCGCACATCACACGTATTTGTTCTATTTTCTGGGCTACCCGGTTTTTAACTCTGTTCGATCGGTTGTTTAAATGACGAAACGTGTAAGGGTACTCCTATTGCTGTAATTTTATTGCATTCCACGTGTTGTTCTAGTGATGATCTCGGTTGAATAATGTAGTTGATGCTTGGTAATGTTTATGATTTCTGAACTTCATGTTTAGCCAGGGACTGGTTGGTGCTAACTTATATTATAAGAAAATGTAGGGAGTGTTATAGTTAACTACAGGGGTAATTACATCTAGAAGCCGTGAGGTATGAACTAGGTCGGGTAGTAGACAGAACATCTACACCCGAGGAACATACGGTACGTGGCCGACTGATACGGGAATCGCCACAGACGATGTACCGTATATCCATCAATTACAGCACATCCAATCATTTCTAAATACAGACATAATTTCACCACTTTCTGTTAGGCGTAGAACTGTGTTATCTAGGCAAGAACTGAATGTAGACTACTATACCCTACTAATTTAATTAAAACCAAAGAAGCGATGACTATTAAAATATACCATGTTGCTAAAATTAAAGAGCAGCTACACCTGGGTATCTAGTGTGGAACTAATTACGGTACGGCAGCGAAACTAGGTACATGTGCTAATACTCTAATGCGGAACCGATTTACGCTGAAAAAATGTATCTCCAGTTCTGGCCACTAGGTGCAAAACTGGCCCTGCACAGCGTCTTGTCGACGTCTCCGATGCTCAGACTGAACAAACTGTATAACCGGCTGTGCTCATATTGAAGAAGCTGTGTACCGGCGGTTAATAATGAAATAAACGTTATGACTTTCTCGTATATTTGACCTTTCCTGCCCACGTTCCGATCGTAAGCCATTACATGTGAAAACATTTCTACACATATATCTCGCATTCAGAGCGCCAGATTTGCACCAGTTGACCAGCCTAAATCTTTCCCGCATTAACGTATCACAATATCTATAAAGTTTCGCTGCCATACGACAGGTAGAGAACACCCTGGAAATCTGTGAGCAGCATTTTTTAAGATTTCTAACGTGTGTACCTCGGGTTCAGTTCTCGGTCCTCGCACTACTGAAACGTAAAATGCACAACGAATAAAAATTAGTTAATTTGTAATGTTTTCTAATTCAAACAACTTTTTCAAAAAGATTAGTAATTAAGAATTTATATATGCTACGGTTTTTTTTTGTGTGACATGTAATTATAAATTAGAGGGTGACCGTCTTTCACAAAAATATTAATTAGTCATCTATTAATTAGGAAATATTTGATTAATATTTTATTTAAATGACGTAGATATTCGAAATAAACGAAGAAGAACGAAAGAAAATTATTAACGGAACGAGACCTAGACTAGCAATTACGTTTTTATTCTTGTTTATGTATAGTGTTTTAAACTTTACTGAATTGCTGTAACAAGCTTTCAATTTTATAAAGTTTTGCTTCAGCTGGGAATCGAACTGAAAACTCCAGCATTGTAACAAGCATTCTACCATACACCCATGCAGCCTGTCGATACAAACCGACCTCACATCAATATGCTATGCGACATTTACGTTCTAGTTGAAATTGGGTAACGAGTTTCAAAGAAATAAACCGGACTGTTATATTGTCATCCCGACTGCATGTTGTAACACATTAATAATTAATAGCTTAAAGATAGACATTCCTTGCGCATCTGACTGCTCAATGAAATCTGAAAGCACACAAATTAAATTTCGTACTACGCCGCATCGTGACTTCATTTCTCCTCATATTCCAAATACAAGGCCTTTTCATTAGTAACATTACTAAAATTACTGTATCTACATTCTGTATATGTCAAAGATACATGTTATTAGAAAAGGGTAGATGCCAAGAGGAAGCAACGAGGTTGCAGTATCGGAGACTTCTTTCAGCTGATGCCACGCTTACCCTTCAAAATGGCTATGAGCACTATGCGACTTAACTTCTGAGGTCATCAGTCACCTAGAACTCAGAACTAATTAAACCTAACTAACCTAATGACATCACACACATCCATGCCCAAGGCAGGATTCGAACCTGCGACCGTAGCGGTCGCTCGGCACCAGACTGCCGCGCTTAGAACAGCACGGCCACTCCGGCCGGCGCTTACCCTACGTCTCTCCGTTCGTGTCCAGTTATTTCCTGTGGACCGTAGGACTGTAGCTGTTTCCGTGCCACTTACGTTCTGCTGAGTCACTGCGACTTGCCGAAGGCGCTTCGTTCAGCTCTCTGTAGCCTGGTCTATGCTGCTGGCCGCAGAGTTCATTCGCTGGCCAGCTGCCGCGCTCTTACCATTTCGGCCGCAAGCTCGTGTAGCCGAGCTCTACACTCGACGGCTATGGCCCCTGTATCTCGTGTAGCCACCTTCATCGGCAAACAGTACGTTGCACGGAAATCTGACAAAATTCTATATTTCTATCGAAAGCGCGACATTCGAGGAGCCGAACCTAATGACAAGAAAAATAGTTCATTCGAAAGTGATAGGCTTCAGCCCCGGTCTCCCCAGGATTCTTTCACGTCATTCACCTTTTGGAATGTTTATTAAGGTGCAAAGTGCTGAGTTAAGCAGTGGTTCGGAATTCATGTTCAGCTGTAGGTTTTCCATAACTGGTCAGGAAGGTGCAAAGTGCTGAGTTACGGAATGGTTCGGAATTCATGTTCGGCTGTAGGTTTTCCATAACTGGTCAAGACAGTCGGTCCTAAAGTCTAAAGAACGCAAGGCTCCTCCTGCAATAGGACTATGCCTAATAAATCACTGGGGTTTAAGAGTAAGCCGGTTTATAATAGATTCTTTTTGGTTAATATGTGAGTAATGCACATATTACTGATGTCATATCTCACTGTGAAACACTATCTGATCAAAAGTATCCGGACACCTAGCTGAAAATGACATACAAGTTCTCGGCGCCCTCCATCGGTAATGCTGGAATTCAATATCGTGTTGGCCCACTCTTAGCGTTGATGACACCTTCCACTCTCGCAGGAATACGTTGAATCAGGTGCTGGAAAGTTTCTTGGGGAGTAGCAGCCCATTCTTCACTGAGTGCTGCACTGAGGAGAGGTATCGATGTCGATCGGTGAGGCCTGGTCCGAAGTCGGCGTTCGAAAACATCCCAAAGGTGTCCTACAGGATTCAGATCAGGCCTTTGTGCAGGTTAGTCCACCACAGAGATGTTATTGTCGTGCAACCATTCCGCCATGGGCCGTGCGTTATGTACATGCTAGATCGTGTTGAAAGATGCAGTCGCTATTCCTGAATTGCTCTTCAACAGTAGAAAGCAATAAGGTGCTTAAAACATCAGACTAGGCCTGTGCTGTTGTAGTGTCACGCAAAACAAAAACGGGTGCAAACCACCTCCATGAAAAACACGACCACACCATGTCACCACCACCTCCGAATTTTACTGTTGGCACTACACACGCTGACAGATAACGTTCACCGGGCATTCGGCATACCCACACCCTGCCTTCGGATCGCCACATTGCGTACCGTGATTCGTCAAGCCACACAATATTATTCAATTGTTCAATCGTCAAATGTTTAGGCTCCTTACACCGACCAAGGCGTCGTTTGGCAATTACTGGAGTGATGTGTGGCTTATGAGCAGCCGCTCACCTATGAAATCCAAGTTGTCTCACCTCCTGCACGTCATAGTACTTGCAGTTGATTCTGATGAAGTTCGGAATTCCTGTGTGATGGTCTGGATAGAAGTCTGCCTGTTACACATTACGACCTTCTTCGACTGTCGACGGTCTCTGTCAGTCAACGGAAGAGGTTGGCCTGTACGCTTGTGTGCTTTACGTGTCCCATCACGTTTCAATTTCACTATCACGTAGGGAACAGCGGACCTAGGGATGTTTGGGTGTGTGGAAACCCCGCGTACAGACATATGACACAAGTGACACCCAATCACCTGACCCCGTTCGAAGTCCGTGAGTTCCGTGGAGCGCCCCATTCTGCTCTCTCACGATGTCTAATGACTACTGAGGTCGCTGATATGGAGTACCTGATAGTACGTAGCAGCACAATGTAGCTAATATGGAAAACATATGTTCTTGGCGGTGGCCGGATACTTTTGATCACATAGTGTATGTTGTAAAACCACTGTGGTGTTTGTAACGTATGGTGGGTACGTGTGTGGTTACCTAACGTTGTCTCCGCAATAGAATTCTCACCCCTACAAATGATTAAGATGACCCTGCCATTGACAGCCTATAGCTTGAGATTTCCTTAAAACGAAGTACCTTACCGTGTTGTTGTTCTATTTCACGTCAGTTTAGCACCTCAAACCGTTCATACCTACCGGTAAATCAATAGCATGAACGACAACGTGGGTACCATAAATTATTTATTTTCAAAATTCAGAGTGCAAAAACATATATAACTGTGAGATAAAAATGTCAGATTCTACTCTACATTTAACTTCGAGATTGGCAGAAAATATGTTTGACTGCCTTTAGATCTGCGGCCCCCCGTTATTAGATGGACAGAAAGTTGGCTGATACTGATTAGCGGTGAGAAACAGAAGACGTGCACCACTCTAACACCTTCAGAAGACGGTCAGTGGACAACAAAAGGGAACTCAACACACTTACAGTTACTGTATCCCTATCCGCCGATCTGGAGAGCGCATATCATTTACTGAAGGACGAACAGCAGTTGTACTGCAACAATGATCTGCTCGCTGGAACGCTGGCCGAGGTGCCGAAGACGTACGTGACGTACCTGCAATTCTCTGCCTACACAGTGGATACGATATGCCATCCGTAAACTCCTACGGGTGAAATTACCTCAGAACAAGAGAGAACTGAAGATTTCTGTTTGCCCGCTAGCCAAGAACAGAGACTCGACTCTAGTGTTCTCCTGTGAACAAGCGCCTCAGTGTCTGTCAGACTCCACAGAGAGGTCAACGACCATCACTCGAGTAAACAGAATAACAACTTTGTCACAGAAAAACGATTTCACATTCTCCCTGTGTCTACAGCGAAGCTTTGCGAAATGTAACCATCATATTCTCCACCGTCGTTCTCCCAGCAGAGTCTCTGTGTCGATACCCGGAGGGAATTCTCTTAGATACATCCCAGCAGGGAAGTGGCCTCGATCACTTCACGTCAACCCAGTTCCCTATTGGACACACAGCGTCTATGTTTGCACTCAGGTGACGAATCCCGGTGCCTGTTACAAAAACATTACCTCCCATTACATGGTTCATGAATCAGTCAACCACTCACCTAAAGCTCATACTCCTTTAGATTTTCTGGAAGTTTCCATTTCATCTCATACACTCTCAGCACTCTTCGAGTAAGAAACGCGCCTCTACTTTTACGTCGTATGTGTGCGCTAGCGCTTTCCGTGAGAAGATTCCTCGGAGGTCAGATTGTGATCATCATTTTTGAGCCCAGACGTTCCTTTGCCCTGAAAGGATGTGTTTTCGCCTTGTTCCACCCCCTACTCTCTTTCTCCTGGTACGTTACTCTGAAATTTTTTCAGTCCCGCTAAGAGATACCTTCAGATCACTGGGTCTGCACTACGGGATTCCTGCAGCCTCACGATTCTATACGGCGTTCTCTATGCCCTGCTCTCTCACAGGGCACTAAATTTCCGTCCCTGCAGGACATAGCACGTCTTTTACTAGCTCTTCTTCAGCGGATAGCGATTTCTGAAGAACATGCTACCCACTTTGTCCTTCCCGTCAGTGGTCAGTTCTAATTAACGACCAGACATACAGTACTATATAAAAGTTACTATGTGGTGCTCTCCAGTATCAGTCAATGATATTATTAACAATACCATTGTGCACTGTCAACAGCGATCTAATAGAAACACAAACCTAACAGAATATTATATGTATGGTGTCTCAGTCTTTCCTCCTTACAACATTTCGCTCACCATGCATAGTGGTAAGTGTCGTAGAGCAGCTTCTTCGTATGTGATATATTTTCCTCATGTTTTGTTTGTGATGAAGATGCTTACTTATTTGCACTAAACACCAGAACGCGCGACTGCTACGGTCGCAGGTTCGAATCCTGCCTCGGGCATGGACGTGTGTGATGTCCTTAGGTTAGTTAGGTTTAAGTAGTTCTAAGTTCTAGGGGACTGATGACCTAAGATGTTAAGGCCCATAGTGCTCAGAGCCATTTGAACCACTTTAAACACCAGAAAATAAGTGCAAGTACCTGGTGCATCTGACACCAACGATCGATATAGATTTCCTTTCACCACCTCCTTCTTGTTACAACAAATTTTAACCTTCTTTATACAAAGCAGAGTACCTCACAGCTCATGTCTGCTCGCAAGGAACACCAAACAAAAGCAAGCCGTGTAATTTCCGCAGTCTACTCGATAGAAATTTGTCTTCTTAAGTCTAAGATGCAGAAACGTAAACAGACAAACCTTCGGTATAATGACTGAGAGTTGCCTGATATCCGTGCTTGTAGGCGGCAATATTTTATTCTGTCCATCTGACTCTTGAATGTAGCCCATTTTCAGTTGCGTTTTCAGAAGTTTTGATACCAGATTTAAGAAGCGTTCCGTAACTCCGGCGCTTTACACTTCGACTGTCAAAAAAATCATCGTTCCATTAAAAATACTATCATCCTTTAATACTTCTTTACATGAAGTAACGAAGACTATAAAATATAGAAAAAAATTACTTGTTTCTGTGGGAACGTCTTTTCCTCAAAAACCATCAAATCTTGAAACCATCACGAAATTACTGCTGGATGTGAGCAATCATGAAATGGCTGAGTACCTCCACAACTTGATCCTGCCGAAGGTTTTGTTAGTTTTGAGATAGCTCTTTCATTCTTTTAATTACGTAATTAGTTAACCACAAACACACGATAAGCTACTTTATCACAGTCTTCATCGTATATGTATACAGTGAATACTGTGATGAAGTAGCCTATCACGAATATGTGGTTCACTATTCACATAATTAATAGAACGCAACAGCTACATGGAAACTGACAAAACCTTCATTAGAGTCTAGTTGTGGAGGTACTCAGCCATCACAAACGTCTATAAACGTTGTCTTGCACCTGCTTGTATCATTAACCACCACTTTAGTACCTGTTCAGTCATGTCGGCCTGGATTATCCTACCTAGCGGTAGGGGATCATTACTGCGAGCAGAAGTAGTTTTTTGGCACGCTACTGTCACTTCTCTGTTAGACACTACTGAGAGATCTCAGCTCCCTGACTGCCTCCTTGGCCATGTGCTAGTCTCATTACCACTTTGTCTGCGCAATGCCGACTAGCGCCTAGGTAAGAAAATGATATCAGATACCTCTGTCGTAAAACAAAAAAACAAAAAAAAAAGGTGAAGTAAGTATTCTCCACTGTGCTTGTCTGTTGCTATCGATATATCTGCTGTACTGATTGTGTGGTCATAGTGGCTGCATGAGAACACTCGTTCACAGACAACTTTCACTGCGTGTTGCACCGCTGGTAAAGTGCATTTCACCAGACGCAGTCCATTGGCTACATGCAGAACGGGTTCAGCACTATGTGTCATATCCAATATAAAATATGAACAGATGCGTTTTAGATCCATTTTTAGGAATTTCAATGCATTTGCATGTATACGCTTCATACTATGGAGGTGTTACAGCAATGACTGCCTGTGATCAAAGTCGAGGTCCAGGAAGGTAACTGAGGATATGAAGTTCCAAATGGTGACCACCATTCGAAATTCAGTTAATTCAGCAGCAGAAAAAGGCAAACAGAATTTATATAGCTGACATACAACTATTTGTACCATACCATCCCACTAACAAGGTCAGCTGTAGGAGCCATACAGCTGTTGGAAGACTAGTAAAAGGCGGAATACCGAAATGTCGTACACAAACAAGGAATACTGAATTTGGGATGTTTTGTTTCATAAATGCTATATATTTTGTTGTAATAAAATGAGTGATAAAATGCTGTCCTAAGGTAAGCCATTCTCCTGAGTGAACTGGCTAGTCAGTAATTCGATGTCGAAACTATCATTCCATTAGCAAGGACCACAATCACACTGGGGAGGGGGGGGGGACCAACGAAATGTCTATTCTGGTAGTGCATTGATGGTGAAATATCACACTAGATAGTATCATATGCTTCTCGACAACCAAAGAATATAGCTGCAAAGAAATGTTTGCATAATAAAAGACTTTAGTATCTCTGTTTCCAGTGGGAAGAATTCGTCAACTGTGTGATGATATTTACAAAGCTCAGAACGAATTCAGCTGCTAATATCTCTTCTTCGGTAATTCACATACGCTCAAGTGCATTTGCTGCACATGATTTTACTGAATCTCCCCACTACCCGTAGTAGTCACTCTTAGGATATTCAATAGACGTAGAAGAGCTTCTTTTGGTCTGTGCCCATTTGTAATGTGGTTGTGACGTAAATGATGAGACCAGACTGCCTGCATCGAGGTCAAGCTTATGCAGGTGGATTCTCCTCATCTAGGTAGAATCATGTCATTAGACTTTCGTTACTAAAGTGCATTATAGATGGTGATTTAAAAAGAAAGAAAGGGTTTCAATTGTTTATTACAGGCAAATTGTGAGAGATGGAAGTACATTGCACATGTCAGTGGGTAGAGAAAGGTTCAAATATTTACAACAGCACAGACATTCTACCATACACTCAACACGAGCACCACGCATTGCTCGAGAAACATCAAAATGGTAGTCCGTTTCATTCCAAACAAGGATCAACAGGTCTCTGTTTATTAAATTTACAGTTTCAACAATTCGATTTCTCTGTTCTTGAACAGTAGGTTCCATAGGTGGGACAAATGAGAAAGTGGGGCTGGGTGTCACCATGCATAATAATCAAAACATCGGAATTTTCGTGCAGTTGAGGATACCGCTAGTTTTGCAGAATGTGCAGGTATGTCTATTCTTGTCACAGTCTCATTCGCTAAATAGAACGGTCCATAAACTTTGTGAACTGAAACGGCATAAAACACATTCAGTTTTGGCGGGACTCTTTAATGTTCGACGAAGACGCCAGTATTTTGTGACCACCAAATTCTTACTTTATGACGGTTAACTTTACTCGACAGATGAAACGTCCATTCGTCCGAAAAGATGAGTCGTTCGGAAAAAGTGTCCTCTACCGTACTTAGAGAAATGAAATGCTAAATTCGTACCTTTTGTTACGGTCGCTAGGACGCAATTCCTGCAGTAACTGCAACTTTTAAGCGTCATATGCAGGCGTCGTTCCAGATAACGTCAGACTGTTCTTTGAGGAAGTTGGAGCCTGGCCTACCCGTCTTACGGGCTTCCGAGGGCCCCGTTTGAACGCATCTCGGATACGCTCGACAATCAGATGTGTGTGGCTGACGAGTGCTCTTCCCCTTGCATATGCAACCAGCTTCTAGGAATTTTGTATGCCAATCATAAATCTGGGTGTGCAGAGGCGGTGTCTTGCTGAATCGACTGCGGAATGCACGTTGCACTTGAACAATTGATTAATTTCAAGTGAATTCCAACACACAAAATTATTTCTCTTGTGATGTAGTCGATTGGTATGCAAACAAATAACAGCGCAGCTGTTTCAAAACGTTGAACCTTCATCTCTCTAGTGACATGCGGGATGTTGTCCTGTCTTTTATAATTTGTTTTGTGGCGGGGTTCGTAGCGACAAACACTTCGCTGTAGAAACGGCTTACGAAGTCACCGCCACACTTTTAATAGCGGGCCGACCGGTCCGCTGGAACAGTGAACAGAAAGGTGAAAACCCAAACACTCTGATTAAATAAAAGTCGGTACTTATCTTTATTAACGAAGATACAGAAAAACATTAGTGAACTCCGTGTCTACAGAAATCTGTCTAGTTCGAGTCGGAGCGGCTAGGTCAGCGTCGGCTGACGACAAACAACAACTCTGCTGCGATGAACACACAACTGACTAGCAAGTACACAAATCGGTGGCGAGAATACAACTGAGCGGCGAATACAGAACTGTCCTAGCGCTCGCGACTCCAGCGCTTAAGAAGCCAGAAGCCAGCGGTGGCGCGCGCAGACTTGTGGCGATTTCCTGTATCGCTGGCGCTGCTTATGCGGACGGCGTCCGGACTTTGATGCTGCCAACCTTTTGGCAGCGGGCTCGGTTGGCATTACTGGCTAGGATATAACAATTTGTCGGCGTTAAGCGATTAAATACGTCCTTTTTTTCAATCACGCGATGTGCTTTTTGGACACTGGACGAAATCTGAGAAGTATGCACCAGGCCTTAACGTGCTGGGGAAATGTGGGTGATAAATATTTGAGTATCAGTGCAGTTTCTTTTCTTCAGGCCGGCATTAATTCGTTCGACATTGTTCCTCGTCTCCGTTTACCCTCAGTCTCGGCATTTTTCTTGTTGTTCTTTGGAATCAATTTTAATGAGGCTTCGACTTGATACGAACGCTTTTCAGTGTCTGTGTGGTGTATTTGAACAATAATATAATGTTCGCTGAGTTGTAAACTCTGTGGTTATTTAGGCACTTGACGGAATGGTTATTATGTACTACCAAAGTACCAACACCAATTGATTTAGAAGCATCATCAATTCCCTCCAAATAGATTCGAGAGTTTTTCTCAAATTTATCCTCTTCCTGTACATAACATTGAACACGGTACTGTTCAGAGGCGTTGTACGTTGTTCTGTCTGCGTTGTCGTGGGAAGTGAGTGTTACATACATTCTGTGATCCACATGTATAACTTAAGACTGATTGTACGAAATTTGTGTGTGTGTGTGTGTGTGTGTGTGGTTTGAGGTTTTCGGGCGCTAAACAGCGTGGTCATCAGCGCCCAAACGCATAGAAACAGGAACACATGCAGTGAAGGGACAAAGACGGACACCGAACAAGGAGAACGGCTAAAAGACACAGACCTGACGCAGTTCCAAATCCTCACATACAGAGGCAAAACAAGAGGAGAAGAAACGCACTAAAAGAGGAAAGGAAACACAAGGAAAAGAGAACAGAAATCGAAGTGAAACAAGTAGGTAATCGTGACTGGCGGACCTCTTACCTAAAGCCTGGGTGAGCCAGTCACCCAGCAGCGCATTAAAATCCTCTCCCTAAAATCCGAGGCAACAAATTGGACAGGACACAAAACCGTAAGACCTTAACCACAGTCGTTGCGTCGTCTTGCAAAATAGAGGGCAAATCCGGTGGCAAGGAAACCACCGCCCTCTGGTCAGAGAATAAAGGACAGTCAAGTAAAATGTGGCGGACCGTAATCTGGACGCCACAAGCACTGCAGATTGGGGGGTCCTCCCGCCGAAGTAAAAAACCGTGCGTTAAGGGACTGTGCCCGATGCGGAGGCGAGTGAGGAGAATCTCATCCCGCCTGCATGACTGGTAGGACGTACGCCATGGCCGCGTGGTGGCCTTGACCAGACGCAGCTTATTTTCACCGACTGCCAGCCACTCCTCTTCCCATTGACGCATAACACGAAAACGCAAAAGGGAGGTAACAGCAAGGAGGGGGACGGCACATTCAACAACGTGAGGGAGGGAACATGCATCTTTGGCAGCCACATCCGCCAGTTCGTTTCCCCTAATTCCTACGTGCCCCGGCACCCAGCAGAATGAAACCTCCTTCCCCTGCCGTTGCAGGTGGAGTAGGGCATCATGGATGTTCTGGACGACCGTATCCGCTGGGTACAAGTGTTGCATGGTCTGAAGGGCACTCAGGGAGTCAGAACAGATGAGAAACTTAAGACTGGGAACGCATCTCATCTGCTCCAATGCCCGCAAGATCGCAAACAATTCGGCATCAAAGATGGTAAACGCTGCAGGAAGCCGATCAGGGAAAACAACAGCACAACCAACAGAGTCCCCCTGTTTAGAGCCATCCGTAAATACTGGTACATGGTCGGGATGCTGGTTTAAAATATCATAAAATAAGGAGGTAAAAACAAACGCAGGAGTGCAGCTCCTCCGGTACTCTGACAAATCTAAAAGGACGCTGGGCCTCTGGAGCAACCAGGATGGCAGACGGGTATATCCCTGGAGTTAGGGTGCCACACGCTCCACACCAAGGGACTCAAGCAAATGCTTGGCACGAATCCCAAATGGTCTCGTTGCCCTTGGGCGACTAGAAAAGAGAGGTTCCATAGGCGGTCGGGCAACAGTAGGGTATGCAGGGGAGGTAGGACAGGCAAGGAATTGACACACCCGTCGCACCATGAGGAGTTTTCGCCGGATGGCGAGCGGCGGTTCCCCTGCCTCACCACACAGGCTGGGGATGGGACTGGTATGGAAGGCACCAGTAGCCAGCCTGATACCCTCATGGTGTACTGCGTCAAGAATCATCAGATACGAAGGCCTAGCTGACCCATACACAGTGCATCCATAGTCAAGATGCGATCGGACGAAAGCCCTATAAAACTGCAGCAGACGCGGCCGATCTGCTCCCCAGGACCGATGGCTCAGACACTTCAAAATATTCAGCGCCTTCAGGGCCCGCACCTTGAGGTCTTTAAGGTGCGGCAACCACGACAACTTGGAATCAAAATTGAGGCCCAGGAACCTCACAGTGTCCCTAAAAGGAAGAATGGTGCCCCTCAGACGCAATTCAGGGGAGGTAAAAGCACGTCGAGAACGATTAAAATGAACACACACACATTTGTCTGCAGAAAAGGTAAAACCCGTCGTCGCAGTCCATGCCTCTAATCGCTTTATCGTAAGCTGCAGCTGCCGACTAGCAGTGACAAGACTGGAGGAAGAACAGAAAACAGCAAAATCGTCCACAAACAAGGAGCACTGGGCAGGACTCCGGATAGTGGACGTGATACTGTCAATGGTGACGACAAAGAGGGTGACACTTAAAACGCTTCCCTGAGGAACACCATTCTCCTGCACGTACAAATCAGATAACATATTACCAACACGGTATCGAAAGAGGCGGCGGGAAAGAAAGGACCGAATGAAGATGGGGAGATGGCGACGAAAGCCCCACTGATGGAGTTGATTGAGGATAAGGCGGCGCCAAGTAGTGTCATACGTCTTATTAATGTCAAAGAATACACCTAGACAATGCTGGTTACGTAGGAAGGCCTGCTGGATAGCCGCCTCAAGCCGGGTCAAGTTGTCTATAGTTGAACGACATCTCCGAAAGCCACACTGAGAGTGGCTAAGGAGCTGCCTGGTCTCGAGCAGCCAAACCAGGCGACGGTTGACCATGCGTTCCAATGTCTTCCCGACACAGCTCGTCAAAGCAATACTCCGATAACTACGGGATGCATTCGGTCTTTTCCCGGTTTGAGGAGGGGAATCAAAATCGCCTCCCTCCACGAGTCAGGGAACGTGCCGGATGACCATATCATATTAAAACAATTCAGGAGAACTTCCTTGGATGGCAGCAACAAGTGCTGCAGCATGCTGTACAGGATTTGATCATCACCTGGCGCAGTATCATGAGCCACAGACAGCGCCGAATCCAGTTCCCACATTGTGAAGGGGCAGTTGTAGGGTTCAGAATTTGGAGACCGGAAGTCCAAGTGATCCCTCTCGATGGCAGTGCGGTAGCGGCAGAAATCTGGATCACAGTTAATAGTGGTAGTTGATTCGGCAAAATACATGGTCAGTGTCTGGGCAACGTCTCTCGGCGCCGTGAGTAGACAACCCTGATGTAGCATTGCCGTGACAGGTAGTTGGCTGCGTTTCCCGGAAATCCTCCTGATGGCTTCCCATACTTTTGTAGAACTAGTGGAGCGGGAGATGGAGTTCAGGAACGATTGCCATGACCGTCGTTTACTCTCTTTAATCACTCGCCGCGCTTTGGCTCTTGCCACCCGAAAGGCCGCAAGATTGTCAGCTGAGGGACGGCACTTGAAGATGCGCAGAGCTGCACGGCGGGCTCGGATGGCTGAGCGGCACTCAGTGTTCCACCAAAGGACAGGGCGCCTCTTGGGATGACTTGAGGACCGTGGGATCGACAATTCAGCAGCATGGGAGATCACGGCTGTAACATGGTCGACCCATTCGTGGACGCTGGCACGGTGTTCCAAAACAGCTAAATCGCTGAAAAGTGTCCAGTCACCTCTGCAGAGGTGCCACCTGGGTGGCACTGATAATGCCACAGTCTCATCCAGGAGGCGAATCCAAAGGGGGAAGTGGTCACTAGAATGGAGGTCAGTGGCAACCTCCCACAGAGCAGAATCCGCGAGTGCTGGAGAGCAAAAGGAAAGGTCAATAGCTGACGACGACCAAGAAGCAGTACAGAAATGAGTGGGAGCACCAGAGTTGAGGATGCAAAGTTCTTCGGATGCCATGAGGCTTTCCAGAATGCGACCCCTGGGGCAAGTAGTCGTAGAGCCCCATAAGACATTATGAGCATTGAAGTCCCCCAGAAGGAGAAATGGGCGGGGGAGTTGGGTAATAATGTCTGTGAGAGCCTCAGAGTCTATTGCATCCTGAGGTGGTAAGTAAACGGAACAGATTGTGAGCCTCTGCCCCACAAGAAGGTCAACTGCAACTGCTTGCAAGTCCGTAACGAGAGGGAGCTCAGATGAGTGGTGCATGTCATGGACAAAAACTGCAACACCACCCTTTGCTCTTTCCCCCATCAGATCATCTTTTCGATACACGGTATAGCCCCGTAAAGAAGGAGCATCAGTGGCCCGAAATGTGTCTCTTGGAGACATATGCACAACGGGCGCTCTTGTACAAGGAGTTGTAATTCGGCCACATGCTTCCTGAACCCATTCAGTTTCCACTGTAATATGGGAGCCAGTGATCAGGGTGGCTGAATTTTCACCCTGCCCCTGTGCTTTGGAGGAGAGCCCGTACTGGCTGGAGATTTATTCCTGGGGCGAGAATATCGCCCCCGGTCGACATCAATGTCCAACAGCTCTGATGGCGCCCCAAGGGAGATGTCAGATAGTACGATGGCATCGTCATCGGACTGACCCTGACTAGTCTCCTCAGGTGGCAAAACCGTCACCTTCGGTGTCTTCGTCTTGGGGGACTTAGAATGCAGAACCTTGTCAACAGTTGGAGCTTTACTCGCCTGGGCAGAAGGTGCCATATGGGGAGGGGCAGGAAAGACCCCAATGTCAGCAACAACGGCCTTGTCCGACGTTGTGGGGAGAGCTGCAAGTTGCAAAACAACCGCAGCAGCACAAGTGCACTGGCAAACGCAGGTATTAGTGCTGACACTAGCAACCTCCGTTTGTGTAGCAACAGTGGCCAACTGTACCGGTTTCTGCAGAGTGGAAGCGAAAGATGTTGTAAACACAGGAGGCTGAATGGCCTTAAAGTGTTTCTTGGCCTCACCATAGGGGATTCGCTTACTTGTTTTGATCTCCTGTATCTTCCGTTCCTCGAGGTAGATGGTGCAGACCCGACTCCAGACAGGGTGACTCCCAGAGCAATTCACGCACTTCACAGGCGATGAACAATCGGCTCCTTCATGGGCAGGCTGACCACATTTACCACAAGTGGCTATCCCATTGCACCCCAACGTAGTATGCCCAAAGCGCTGACATTTAAAACAGCGCATTGGGTTGGGGAAATATGGCCGTACTGGCAAACGTAAGAAACCCGTTTTAACATGCTCTGGGAGTCTCGGGCAATTGAACGTGAGAATAAACGAGTCGGATTTGACTAGGTCACCATCGACACGTTTCATAATATGCTGCACGTCAACAATACCTACGTCAACCCACTCAGATTTAAACTCGTCCTGGGGGATATCCACCAAGTCCCTACACGTCACAACACCCTTACTATAGTTCAAAGTGGAGTGTGTAACGCCGGAAATGCATATCCTCCTATTTCCATCTATTGTACTATAATTTTTTTTCCTTATTTTTGGTACCTGAATATATGACGTTTCTGTGTCTTTACATATTGTAATTGTTTTGCTATTTGTATATATATTTTATGCATTTATGTCGATGTATAATTGGTTTGTTTCGTAAATATTATTTGTATTTTTACGCTGGGTCTTGCCTAGGGAAAACTGCTATCGAACGATTACATCGATAGGTCGTGTGAAGAATCAAAGTGTGTAGGATCTTTGGTAGTGTTAACTCTGCCGCGTGGAGCGCGGGCAGGGCATAGAGAGAGTCTGGCGGAAGTAGCGAGTGGAGCAGGTGTGTTGTGTGAAGCTCCCGCGAGTTGCCGCGCTTTCGGGGTTTGGCAGCATGTAATTGCGCTCGACTTGCGATGATAGTTTCTGACATGGTGTCGCGGACGGGAAGCATTAGCTGGCGCACATCAAGAGCCCGTTTCGTCTGGTGACCGTGTCGAGAAGAAGGCGCGCTAACATCCAGCTTCTGCAACAGCGACGGCCGACAATGAGTGACTGTCGCCACTTCCTCGATCGACGGCTTCAAACCTTCAATCAACCAACAAGGAAGACTGGAAGCAAGTAAAGTTTTAGAACTGTATGGCAGACCTCAGCTTTTCAAACTTTTAAAATTTGTATCACCAAATTACAGCAACTTAGCTTGAACCTTTGTTGCTCATTGTCCCAATTGCATTACCAAGCAGGGTCCCTTCCTTTTCCGGAATGAACCTGAGTGTCATTGAAATTCAAACGCCAGCATCATTGATTTCACTGCTTTAATTTCAAAGTTCAGTTAAGGTATTCATAGCTGGCTACAATATTTAGATTACACAAGCACAAATGAAGAGTGCGAGTTTTGTTACCATATTTTGGCTTACCTGTGATTGCAGCTCAGCTTGGTACGTACTAAATTTTACTATTGTTAATCGTTCAGAATCTTTTAATTCAAGTTCAAAGTTAAATCTCTTATTTCTAAATTGTGTAGATTCAAGTAGCTTTTGAAATGATTGTTGAGGTAGTCCAAGACTAACCGTATTTTACTGAATTTCGATGTGCTTCAGAAAGAAAGCTCACTATTAACTTCAGTCACTAAATTAACTTTCGATTTTCCTGTTTTATTAATTCTTTTGCTAAATTAAGTCAGAGTGTAGCGAAATTTATTACTTCTGACAAACTTTCAGTTTTCACACTGCACGTGTCAACCTTCAGTTGCCACGCTTCTAGTGCTAATTATATGTGTAATAACCTTTCTTTTTCAGTAACTATAGTAATTGTCCTTAGGACTGGCGACCGTAATTTCACCCAAATCTCAAATATCTAATTACCGCTAGTTAATTGTTAACGTAACGGCTGCACATTTACTTTTTTTATTAACTTTACCACTTTTCAAAATTAATTTCCACCTGTTTCATTAGCATTTTTCCTTTCATATAGATGTAACCCTTTCCTCCCTCTTTACCGACAGATTAACTTCGGTGACGATTGCTTTTCCCAAATTTCCATTAGGTACACACGGTTTAACTTTTCACTGTCATTAAGGTCGATATGTGAGGAGGAGGTTACACGTGGCGACCTGGTGACAGGACAATCTTCATATTTGAGGTTGTTCTGGACACGAATTTTGCATTGTGCAAATATCGTAACAAAGTACTGGTTACGTACAAGCCGTTACGTCAGCGAGAGTAAGTAGTGGGAGTAATCCTAATTAGATTTGAGATTTGTCATTTATATTGAAAATTATTAAAATGAGTGAAGGCAACAATTACCAAAATTTGGTAGGCTTGGACAAGGAACAATCGGTCGAACAGTGGGAAACGCGCACCGCGGTACCCATTGTTCAGGGGCAGGCGGCTAGCATGAAAGACGCGACCGCCGAAACGCAACAAAGAGCAGAAATGGAATTCCACACTTTAGAATATGTTTCGGAATCGGAAGTGAAAATCAAATGTGAATCCCTTGATGACGAAAACGGGGGGACAATTAAAGAGGAAGCCGCTACGGAAGTAAAACCGGTAGTTTCCGGGAATTTAACTGATTTATTGAATGTTTTGATTAACGAAATCAAGAGTCAATCGGCCAAGCAAGAAGCTCAGTCTGAAAAAATTGAACGAAAGCTAGACAGTCAGAACAAAGCTATTAACGTTGTTAACGACAATGTTGGAGTTGTTAACACAAAAGTTGATAAAATCAAAGAAGATATTGTTGTAATTAATACCGAAATCGGTAATCTTAAACAGGAAATGATAGGCGTTCAGGCGGAAATTGCGAGCATAAATACTCGTTTTTATTCCGAAATTAGCAGAATCGAGAAACGTGTAGGAGAATCAGTTGCTCCGATCATCGAGAATAAGGTGACGGAACAAATTCAATTAGTGAAAAAAGAGGGTCAAAAGAAGGTGGAAACTTTAAAGGCTTTAGTATCCGAAGTAGATACCAAAGTGACGAAGCGGGCCAATACCTGCGAAGAGAAAAAAAGGGAAGTAGAAACGCTTGCGACAACCACTTGCCAAGTAATTACGAGAGTGTCGGAATTAGAAAATAAACTTGACGAAAAACAGAGCTATGTGCCAATCTATGCACATAGTTCGGAATTGTTGACGAAAGAGGAGCGGTTCGACCCCTTGAGAAAAGGCGGTATACACGCGACGGATTTCATTAAGAATTGTGAAAGAGTTTTACCCAGATCATGGACTAATGAGAGAAAAATTAATGCGATTATTGATGTGTTGGCTGGTGATGCCAAGCGTTGGGGCTTAAACCTCAACATTACGAACCTGACGTTTGACGAGTTCAAAAATTTGTTTCTGGCCGAATACTGGTCAGAGCAAAAACAACAAAGTGTCTGGCGCGAATTTGTCGTATCGAGGCCTTTCGATGCGAATTCGTGTGGCTCGATGAAGGAGTTTTGTGAGGGCTTGATCCGCAAGTTGCAATATTTGCGTGATCGCCGCATGGAATCCGAAATAGTCTGGGAACTCTACAAGAAGCTTCCAGATGATACAAAACGCTACGTAGGAAGCAATTACAAGACAATCAATAATTTCCTGGAAAGAATTGAGGACGATGACAATTGGCGCAATAATCGCGACAGTGGTAGAGGCCGTGGTAACAACATCAGGAACCACAACAACGATAACCATGGGAATAATGCATACCGCAACCATGGCAGCAATAACAATAGTGGTTCGGGCCGTAATGACAGTCGGTACAATGCAAATAATAACAGGAATGACGGAAACCAGTATCACACTAGCGTGATACGGGCTACGCAGAATAGTAATAACGCCAGAGGGTGTGTCCAGCCGCCTCAGCAGCATCTGGGGAGCGTATCTGCTGGGACGAGACAGGGAAACCATTAGCCGCGCCGGTGAGGGGCCGACCGGGCGTGGAGAAATTTTGCAGGCCCAATAACAAGAGAAAACCCAGGTGTCGTCATTATGAAAATTCCGTATGGAATAATCAACGGTGGGAGAGTGTGCCAGTGTTAGGAGAAAGGAGTGCACCCACGAGTCGTACATCAGCTGTAGACACGGCAGTAGAAAATACATTCACTGTCAGTGAGAACAATTTAAGTAGTTTTCCGGAAATCGATTATAAAGTGGCAGCTGTAACACCCACAGCGGAACTGGAGAATGAGTTTAAGAATGATTCGCAAGTGTTGACAGGAGATCAGATGTCTGATAAAACGTCCGTCATCGAGCGAGGGGATGCAGAGAGGGATGAGGTCTTGTTAAGGCAGTTCGGTCGCTTATACGACGAACTAAGAGATTATAGGGGTCTGTATGGGAGAAGCGTTTATGGGGAGCGCGTGCAGGATTTTCCGCATCTCGTCCCGCAGGAAGATAGTGTTTGTGAAATGATAGAAAGTTCTGGCCCTAACCGGCAGAATTTACTAGAAATAGTTGATGTTAATGGGGAGTACGAGCAAGATTCGTCGTGTTTCGTCCCGCAGGAGTTGGATGTTGAAGTAGTAACGGGAAGTTCTGGCCCTAACCGGCAGACTTTACCGAAAGTTATAGTGGTAGAAGTAGCCGACCCATCCGACGCAAACCTCCAGTTTAAACATTGCGAAAGTATTAAGGAGAAAGATTACAAAAATTTCAGTGATAGCCGGACACGATTGGTAGAAAAGCACGTAGATTACAGCGTGTATGAGGTCAGAGCTGACGTTACACGCTCAGACGGTAGCAGTGTGGGTTGCGCAGATCCAGGGGAAGTAATTGCAGATACTACTGGGCACAGTCCTCCAGGTAGATTGGCAGATGAGATTAATCTGACCAAAGTGGAATCAACGAAGGTGACGATTAATGAATCGATAGCAAAGCAACACTCACTAGTTGACGAGTTGCAGGAAAAGGTTTCGGTATTGGAGGCGAAGCTACAGACTAAGCCTCAGGACAAACGTGTTGAGATTGAAACTGTATGTGAACAGAGGCTGAAAAAGCCGCCAGATAAACCGGATTTAGGATCAAAGCCGGATGGTTTTTTCTGGAATGACCTGGATATAGACGAGGATTTACTGTGGAAAATAAAGAAACAGTATAGGACAAGTGTAGACAGATAGTAGTGTCTGTTAATATGCACGACCTACAACTAAACGTGTTGATTGACACCGGTGCAGAATTGAGTGCTGTATCTGGGAAAATATTTGCGTTACTGAAAGACAGACCTTGCATCGTACTTATGCCAGTAACAGGATTGAAAATTATCGGTGCTACTGGGAAGGCCAGTAAACCGGTCACAAAACAGATTTTTGTCAACTTCGAGATATGTGGGGCACGATTTGAAAAAGAGTTTGTCGTCGTGCCAGACTTAACTACGGAAGTAATTATCGGGTTAGATTGGTTATTAAAGTACCGTGCAGTGATTAACTGCGAAAGCAAAACTTTGACACGTATGTCACTAGATAAAACAATGGTAGTTGAGTTTGACGAGGCAGGAGACGGTGTGCATAGGCAATACCAGCCTATACACATTGTTAACTGGCCGGATGCTATTGACGTAGGAATGAATTTGAACTGCCGTAACGTGAGGAATTTCGGCATTGACAAAAGTGTAGAAAGTGAATTGGGAGAGTTAATAAAATTCCCTCCACGGATTGACATTAGTATTGGTGTGAAAAAAAATCGTTTGCGAGAAGTAATGAAGCTAAAAGCCGATGCTCGCATACGTCGTCATGACGCTAAAGCGCGTTTTGCTAAGTTTGCAATCGGAGACTTAGTACTTGTAAAAAGCTCATGAGAAATCGAGCGAGATAGACAATGAAATCTCTAAATTTAAGTTTGTTTATAATGGACCATATAAAGTCATTGGTATACCTCACACAAATGCTTATGGCTTAGAGTATCCAAGCTCTGGAAAACTATTAGGTATACGGAACATTGTAGACCTGAAATTGTACCAACCTAGGATTGATTAATACCGCATAATGGGTAATTTGTACAGTATGTAAATATAGAGTGTAATATTTCACGATTTGCTAGATTTCCATGCTTTTGCCTGACAAAGAGGACATTAAAGAAGTTGTAATTAATAGGAAATTAATTTTTACTAAATGATTTGAGAGTAACTGATTAGTAATCATCTGAAAAATCCAAGCTGCTAGTTTAAGTTTTCAGTTGAGTCACAGTAGATTAAGGAATGTAAATATGCTTTTGTAACTAGCTGTCAGATTTCATGAATGTGTGTTTTACTAGTCATTGCCGGTGTACTTAGACGCTGTTTTAAGTTTCAGGCTAGTACATGCGTGTGATGATGGACAGTGTTGAGTTATCCACTGTGATAGTTTTAAGGGACTCCTTGAGATTACTCGGGAGTGAGTTTTTCCTAAAGAATTCAGTGAAACGGACGTTCTGGAAATGCCGTTACATGGGCGAGTAAGATCAAGCGTGCCGCACAGGCGGGCGCAACAATACTGACGAGGCGGAGCCGCTGTCGGCTCTTGTGCCGCTGTCGGCATTCTTTCTACTTGCGGGTACGGAAGGTGGAGTTGTTTTTTCTTCCCGGACAGCTGATGTGAAAGAATTGTGCTGTTAATATCTATGTTTTTGTCGATCTGCTGTACATCATTTTCTTGTTTAGCGTTAAATAGATTCTCGTGACGAGAATATTAATTATGAAAAGGTTATACAAAATGTGTAGTCTATTTAATTATTTATTTGCGTATTTTGATGTACCTGATTTTATGACCATGTACTCTGATTAATTTTGTAAATAGTATTCCATTTCTTGATAGTGTTACGAATTTTGATGATTTTGGAATAGCTAAACGACTTTCTATGTTTTCTATGAATTTAATATGTTGTCAACCTGTTTTATTTTGTGCAAGATGACAGAGTGGAATAAGATTAGGAGTGTCTCCACTCAATTATTATGAACTAAAAATTGATTTATGGTTAATTAGACGAATGCTAAATTTTGTTGATGTTTTGAGTATATGCATTTCCGCTGTTTCTTTTTTGGGACATTTTCTGAGACTGTTTAGGTTACACAAACATCCTCAGACAATGTGGGGCACGTATAACGCCGGAAATGCATATCCTCCTATTTCCATCTATTGTACTATAATTTTTTTTCCTTATTTTTGTTACCTGAATATATGACATTTCTGTGTCTTTACATATTGTAATTGTTTTGCAATTTGTATATATATTTTATGCATTTATATCGATGTATAATTGGTTTGTTTCGTAAATATTATTTGTATTTTTACGCTGGGTCTTGCCTAGGGAAAACTGCTATCGAACGATTACATCGATAGGTCGTGTGAAGAATCAAAGTGTGTAGGATCTTTGGTAGTGTTAACTCTGCCGCGTGGAGCGCGGGCAGGGCATAGAGAGAGTCTGGCGGAAGTAGCGAGTGGAGCAGGTGTGTTGTGTGAAGCTCCCGCGAGTTGCCGCGCTTTCGGGGTTTGGCAGCATGTAATTGCGCTCGACTTGCGATGATAGTTTCTGACATGGTGTCGTGGACGGGAAGCATTAGCTGGCGCACATCAAAAGCCCGATAGTTTCTGACATGGTGTCGTGGATGGGAAGCATTAGCTGGCGCACATCAAAAGCCCGTTTCGTCTGGTGACCATGTCGAGAAGAAGGCGCGCTAACATCCAGCTCCTGCAACAGCGACGGCTGACAATGAGTGACTGTCGCCACCTCCTCGATCGACGGCTTCAAACCTTCAATCAACCAACAAGGAAGACTGGAAGCAAGTAAAGTTTTAGAACTGTATGGCAGACCTCAGCTTTTCAAACTTTTAAAATTTGTGTCACCAAATTACAGCAACTTAGCTTGAACCTTTGTTGCTCATTGTCCCAATTGCATTACCAAGCAGGGTCCCTTCCTTTTCCGGAATGAACCCGAGTGTCGTTGAAATTCAAACGCCAGCATAATTGATTTCACTGCTTTAATTTCAAAGTTCAGTTAAGGTATTCATAGCTGGCTACAATATTTAGATTACACAAGCACAAATTAAGAGTGCGAGTTTTGTTACCATATTTTAGCTGACCTGTGATTGCAGCTCAGCTTGGTACGTACTAAATTTTACTATTGTTAATCGTTCAGAATCTTTTAATTCAAGTTCAAAGTTAAATCTCTTATTTCTAAATTGCGTAGATTCAAGTAGCTTTTGAAATGATTGTTGAGGTAGTCCAAGACTAACCATATTTTACTGAATTTCGATGTGCTTCAGAAAGAAAGCTCACTATTAACTTCCATCACTAAATTAACTTTCGATTTTTCTGTTTTATTAATTCTTTTGCTAAATTAAGTCAGAGTGTAGCGAAATTTATTACTTCTGACAAACTTTCAGTTTTCACACTGCACATGTCAACCTTCAGTTGCCACGCTTCTAGTGCTAATTATATGTGTAATAACCTTTCTTTTTCAGTTACTATAGTAATTGTCCTTAGGACTGGCGACCGTAATTTCCCCCAAATCTCAAATATCTAATTACCGCTAGTTAATAGTTAACGTAACGGCCGCACATTTACTTTCTTTATTAACTTTACCCCTTTTCAAAATTAATTTCCACCTGTTTCATTTGCATTTTTCCTTTCATTTAGATGTAACCCTTTCCTCCCTCTTTACCGACAGATTAACTTCGGTGACGATTGCTTCTCCGAAATTTCCATTAGGTACACACAGTTTAATTTTTCACTGTCATTAAGGTCGATAAGTGAGGGGGAGGTTACAAGTGGGCTCTGTCTCGATAGCGTACTCTCTGAGACAGGTTCTTTCCTAAGAGAAGTGACTTGACGGGAACTAAAAGTTTCAACTAACAGAGTGCCATTGCGCTGACGCTTCACAGATTTCAGTGTTCCTGCAATTCCCTCAAGACCCTTGTGGATGTAAAAGGGAGAATCTCTCTCAAAGCTACCTTCCTTCCGTTTGACAATCAAAAACACATTCTGATTATCAGCATGTGCTCTGTTACGACAGTCTGATAAATCTCTAGTAACACCAGGGGCTGCAGGACTCCCAGCACGAAGTCGCTTTTTCGATTGGGTTTGTTTTCCTATCAGTGGCCCACCCATTCCACTGGTAGGGGGAAACGTAGAGGTCGAAGGGTCCATTGTGCTCCCACGAGCAGCTAGGGAACCAAAGGTCCGCTCAGACAGAGCCCCGCGTGCCTGAGTAAGCCTGATACAACTGGGGTGCGGCAGGTGCCCCAGAGGTTGCCCGCTTGCGACTGTTCCACCCCAACAGCCATGCATCTTATAGGCGCGCAGCACACCGTAAGATTGAGGGGTTTTTATAGAGGTTTAGCACACAGTAAGATTGAGGGGTTTTTATAGAGGTTTACCTTCCTCGCAATCCAGGCGGTCAAGCCAAGATTACCATTCCCCGCAGCACACAACATTCCACCGCCGCGCCATGCGGTGGTCGCTGAAGTATGTCCGGGGTTTACGGTGACAGGAGACTGGCGGCGCTGACCAGTCCCCAGCTCAGGACTCCGGGGTCGCCAAGCCCGTACTCAGCAAATGAATGCTGAGCCCCAGGGGGGGGCGAAATTTGTGAGCGTCATTAAGGTTTTGCGATAATAGTAAGCGTACCACTGGTTGACACAATGACTATACCTACAAGGAGCGTCTGAAAACGTCGGTGAATGGTCTGAGAAAATAAAGGGAATTACCTATATTTACCTTCAAAGTATTCGGACACACATTTGACAACGCCTTTAATGCTGTTGGAAATTATCAGAGAAATCATCTTGTGGAATCGCCCGAAGGACCGTCGTCATACGTTGTTGGACATCCTCATCGTAACAGGAGATGAGACCAGACGCTACCAATACGATCCGAAGGTGAATTTAAGGAGACTGACTAGAAATGTAGCGGAAAATCTACTGAACAATAATCTTCTGCAGCCGTAGTACAGTGTCAGTTAATAAATGACCAGAAAAAAATCACTGAATCTAAATATTCACAACGGGTGTTCAGAACAAGGTATCTTCATTAAAAGACTAAAAATCTGTTTACTGATAGATATGGGAGCTAACGTAGAAATCGCACATTAGCTCACACTTTAATATCAGCACACACATTCCACACATGTATTCGGGAGCATTCAGCTATTATTACTGTTGCTATAGAATTAATCTGAACAGCGCTTTCAATAAACGTTAATGAACTGGCTGTTGGTGTGCAATGTAGATGTGGAATGCGGTAATGACATTTGATATAGAAAAAGGTTTCTACAGAATGGACTGGCTACATGCATTAACTAATATTATAGCGACCACAGTCGCATTTGATATCAATTATTACATTACTGGTCCAGTAACAGGAAAGAAAAAAGTTATTAATATGGGTGCGGAGTTGGCATAATAATGAATGCTTTTAAATTTCAATTATCTCAGTATATTTCACAATTATAACGGAAGTCTAACACCCGTAATCTGGACCTAGATTTAGTAGCGGTGAAACTGCGGTGGCACCAGTCCCTAAGTAATTGAAATTCATGTATCTGTCGTCCCTCACCATAAAACAATGAGTATATCTGGTCAGTGCAGCTAGCGCCGGCATAGTTCTATCTCAGAAGACTAATAAGGTCAACCATTAAACCAATCATCACGTTTTCTACCTAGCTCTTTAGATAAGTTTATTTCGTGTCTCTAATAATGTCTGCTTAGACTAATCACGACAATGTTATACAGTTTAAGATAGGGTACAGCCGTTTACAATAAATATTGCCACTTAAATGACACGTTGGTTCCTTTTGCGTTAAGTACTTCTGGTATAGAAAGATGAAAAAGACGTGGCCAGATGGGAGTATGAGTGGGGCATTGAGAGTTCCGTACAAACTTAAGTATCCGTATAGGAAGTTCACCCACTACGGGAATCGAGGATTTTAATGATTATTGCTCTTATCGACACTGATACTGGCAAAATATCGGTCCCAGGAATTTCAAGACTCTCGAGGCTGTTTTAATTTCACGTTTTAAATATTCTTGCCAAATTTTGTTATTCTATATCAACGGGAAACTCGCATTAGGTTTTGATAAGTGAGTTTGCGAGTGAGTACACGTGTCCTAAACAGCCGTGTCTTTAGATTTCATTGCTTTATTATACCGCCTAGGGAATATAGACCTTAGCGTTTGACATAAATTTCAACTTGATATGTTTAGCCGTTCCTCAGAAAAAGGGAGCTTAACCGATTAAAAGTCAGATAACAAATGAAGAATAATAGTGTGATATAATTACAGATCAACAACTTTCAAATTTTTCCAGTTGGTTGTAGTGTGGAACATTACTTCTTGTAAAATTTCGTCATTCTAGATCAACGTTAAGTACCTGTAGGTTTTGAGTGAGTCTGCGAGCATCGAAATCATTAGCTGCATTTACTTAAAAGCTTCATATTTTTACACCCCTAAGGGGCTGTAGCTATTCATATGCGATATAAGTTTCAATTTGATACGTCAACCTGTTTTTCAGGAAGAGAGTTTTGAACAGTCGGAGAGACAGACAGGTAAACGGACAACAGACTGAAGCTGTAATAGTTCCGTTTTTACCGATTGATGTACGGAATCCTACTTCTATATCCTACATCTATATGCTGCAAGCACCCTTACGGTTCGTTTCGGAGTTTCTTCGTGTACCAGTGCCACCTTCACCATTTCCTGTTTCGGTTGCGTATGGTTCGCGGGAAGAACGACTGCCTATAAGTTCCCGTGTGAGCTCGAATCTCTCTGATTTTTACCTTCATCTCCTATATATAGGAGTAAGAAATGTGTTGGTTATTCCAGGAACATAAGCTCTAGGAATAACAACAGCAAACGATACCGTGATGGAGAATACCTTTTTTGCTGCATCTGCTTCTGCAGTTGGCTGACACTTTCGCATTTCGTTAATGAGCCCGTGACAGAACGCATTGTTCTTCTTGGAACGCTCTTTATATCTTCTATCGATTCTCTTTTGTATTGATTCCAGACAGGCAACCGTATTCAAGCATTGTCCTACGAGGATTTTGTTAGTTACCTTTCTGAGGATTCTTCCAGTGAATTTCAGTCTGGCATCTGCCTTATCAGCTATTAGTTTTAGTTACATTTTAAATAGCTCCATTCATCCCAATGAACCCTCACAGTTTTGCTCACCACAAGGCGTACTGTACAACTCAAAAACTTTTTCCATTGACAACCAAATTTTCTGTCCTGGAGACGTAATTTTTGTGCTGACCTGCAAGGTGTTCTGAAATCTGTTTTCTGTTTCGCTTGATTAGCAGGAATATCGTATTAGCTTTCTTTACATTTCTGTTTATAGGGGTATACAATGATGCCGTAACGCCCTTTTGATCACTGATTCCCTACTCTACTCTGAGTCGAAAATCACAGGCTTGTTAGTGACCAGGAGACCTAATATGTTATTTTCACGAGTCGGTTCTGTGATCAGCCGCTGGCGGTAATTTTCAGGTGAGGCATGTAGAACAATTTCAAGTGATTCCCTGTCCATACTAACCGCATTAACCGATCAGTCTTTCGGTCTATAGCTAGTAAGTTGAGATATCTGGCTAGTACTGTAACATAACGGGCAAATTTACGAGATATCTTCCAGTTTCCCCTCAAAATTTCACCACTACTGTTCCTGAGCCAGGGAGTTTATAAATGCACCCGATGACCACGTTTGACCCATATTTAACACTTGACTTCAACCAAACCTCTTCACAGACTGAACCTGCAGTAACCTCATTAGGTTATATAAGTACGACTCCGCAACCAGCTTTTGAACTATCTTTGTGGCACGCATTCCACTGGGATTAAAATTCCATTACTAATAACCTCTGGTTTCAACCAGCTTTCTGTCCTTACTACAACCGACATTGTTCCCGTTTGTAAAACACCAGTTTCCAGACCAGTCCAAAGAGGCTGCGGTAGTTAACTAATACTATATTAAAATTTTCTCTTACCCCACGTGACGCATGCTGTTCTCTTTATTTCATAGGGAAATACTCCTCCATGTATGAAACCAAAAGCATATATTGGGACTGCGGAGGGATTCTCCTATCCTTACAATCAGACCTGTGTATGCCAAACGTACTCTTCTACCTTAACAACCCGTTTCTGAGTCCATTACACATCTGACTTATTAAGAGAGTCCTTTTCCGCTCGACAGCGCAGGTTGAGAAAACAGGATCCTAGAAGGTCACAGAATGGTTCGAATCTCTGGATTAAACCTGCCAGACGGATCCAAACCAAAGGACCACGGTCGGTTCTGCAAATCATAATGCAAAACGCACTCTGCTCCCACTCCGCGACCGAAGCTAGTTGTCTCCACCGAAACAACCAGCCATCTATAGAAAACGGGGATGGCCTCTCAATCTAGGGAGAAAGCGTCATTCGCACCGACACGAGCCACGATTTGGAGCCGTGTGCACCCAGCGCGCTCTATCGCTCCTCGTAAAGCAAACAATGTGAACACTGGCCTTCCCTGCGGGCTTGCCATCTAGTTTCCCAAAGGTCTCCATCACCTGCTCTCGTGGACAAAGAAGCTCTCCATCGGCGCCTATCCGGAACTTCAGTCCTAGTCCTACCAGCCACGGCGTTCCCTGCTGACTCAGTGATCAGCAGTGAGATATACCTAGGACTTGTTTATAGGCCGCAAAGGAAAAGCCGTGCAGCCTATATCACTGTCTTCCGTTCACACATTCACTACACCTCCACCGTTGGTAATTCACCGTCTTGTACTGTAATGTTCATTTAATTGGGTGAAGCTCATATTTTACAAGGAATTGTAGGTGATAACCGGTAACCAGTTTTATCTGCCTAATTGTTGAATTCTTGGCGGACTAGTGTTGCCTTGAGTATGAGCAACACTTGCACGAACCCCTCCAATTCAGCTGAGTTTTTTTATGAGTGGCAACAGCGTTTACTATTTCTGTGTTCTCAACAGAAGAACTTTGTGTCTGAGTTAAAATGGATTTTTCCTTTTAGAAGAGAGCTACATAGTTCCTCTTCATGAACATACGAGAAATTACCCTTTTGTTGCTTGTGTGGGAAAATCTAGTGTTTCAAGGTTTAGGAGGGCATACTGTGACACTGCTTCCTGGTCTCCAAAGAGAAAATGCAGATATGGATGAAAACAAAGAACCACCCTAAAACTGACAAATCTCTGCTTAGAAACAGTATAACTCATCCTCAAGAGACAAAAAAGATTTATTGGCTACTGGGATTGAAATTGACTCTTCAACGGCACCGCATAAGTATCTTCAGTGTGGACAAAAGACAGGAAATCGATCAATGAAGTAGTTGTTACCACTTGCCATGGATAAAAACCGGCGGCCATGTGACTGGAAAGCTGTGTACATTTAGTGTTGAGTCGCATTTTATTGTTCAAAGACACAGAACAAAGTTTGTGAGGCGAAGCAGTAAGAACTGAGCATCTTGAATGGACTTCAAAACACACTCGAAAAGGTGCTGTGGGTTTTCTTCAGTGCAAGGGGCCCTGGGGCACAAGTTACGCCTGATTAATTCAGCCAATTACGTTGAAATCTCTAGGCACGTGATTGTGCAATTGTTACAGACCTTTGCAGATGGTAGAGGAACATTTCAAAATGATCTGGCTCTATGTCACACTTTTAAAGCAGTCAAGACGTTCATGGAAGAAAACAACACTAATGTGCTTTAGCGGGTAAAACGGACTTTTCAACAAAAAATGCTCATAATTTCTTAGACTTTCCCGGCGGTTAGTTGACACCTCGCAGAATCGGGTGTACTACCGGTGGTCCGCACCTTCCCAACACGACATTCCGACGTCTACATTGAATGTTTACGGGCAACGGATATTCAACAAGGGACATCCGCAAATCTTTACATTGCACCATATGATTTTATGGAACGGAATAGGTTCAAGAAGAATCCAGAAAGACAGCTCTTCTATCATAAGCAGGGCCTGTCTCTGCTAAGATCAGCGAAAGTTTTTTCTGCCCGCTCAACAAGATCAGGGCCGGCGGTGTGACCGAGCGGTTCTAGGCGCTTCAGTCTGGAATCACACGACCGCTACGGTCGCAGGTTCGAATCCTGCCTCGGTCATAGATGTGTGTGATGTCCTTAGGTTAGTCAGGTTTAAGTAGTTCTCAGTTCTAGGGGACTGATGACCTCAGATGTTAAGTCCAATAGTGCTCAGAGCCATTTGAATCATTTTTGAACAAGATCAGGACGCTCCTCAAGGATGGTCTGGAGTTAAGAAAACCTGGTAGTTACCCTAGACGTAACGAATGTGGTATGTCCTACGTCCGTCATACCACCAGAACAGTGGACGTAAGACGTAAGGGGCACCAAAGGTATACCATGCAACGGCAGGCCACTAAATAAGCAATAGCAGAACATATCCGGGAACTTGAACACACCATGTATTACAGCAAAACCAACATCCTGGCTCATACCCCCAGATTTTGAGATAGTGCCATTAACGTTTCTGTTGAACTCAACAGAGCGGGAAACCTCATCAACCGGAAACCAGGATGCCAGCAGTACAGCGCAGAATCCGGTGTTGGAACTACTACAGAAACACGAGATAAAGTTTCCTTTCTCCGTTAATGAACTTCAAACGACTGGGGGGGCGTAATTAACAGGATCAGACCTCATTCGGAGCACCAAGCAGCAACTGCTTCCTCGAGAGACAGTCACGGTGGTCACGGACAAGATGGGGAACAAAATAAACGTCCTGAAACTTCAGGCACCGCACAGCCTGGGGCAGACATAATATGGAACGCCAGACGGTGGCTAACGCCAAAAGAGATTGCTGATGCGTGTGCGGACGTTAACTGCAACTGATGCAGCTGGTAGTCTACCTCGCAGGCGTGTTCCGAATTCAGACCGCCAGACGGATGATGGGGCCGCGATAAAAAGCCACAGCAGTCGCGAGCAGCATAAGGAACGTGTATAGCGTTGAAGATAGTGATCTAAATGCTCCTGGCGGGCGTGGACCCAATACGAAAGGCCGCAGGACGGTCGTCACCGCAGAAGACAGCCACAACGGGAGCTGACGGAAGAGAGGAACACTTGGAGACGGATACGACAGCAGAAAACAGCACGCGCTAACCACGCAGGCATAAATATAGGACCCGATCAGCAAAGCGACAATTCTCACAAAACACCTGATGATGGTGCCGAGAAACGACGTCCAAATATCGTATCAGCAGGGCACGAAGTACCAGCAGTACACCCGGTTTCGTTAATTGGAAAAGTTCTTCATGGCGATGAATTACTAAACATTTGTTCTGACCTGGTCTAATGCGTATCTCAGCATGTTCAGAAGCTCATTGAAGCAAAAGGAGGACACATTACTTATTAAAATTCGGCAAGCAACCTCAATAAACGTGCAGTTGTGAAGTTTCATCGTCTAGTCGGAATTAATTTACGCTCTACTGTAGAGTGTCAACCGGCCAAGATGAGGCAATAGGAGGACACAGAGTCATTAAGGATCTCTAACACTAAGCCAAGCAGTCGCTGGACTCAGGATAACTTTCACTGCCACGCTACATCTGCCTTTTACTACACTCAGCTCACACAGTTCAAATGAATTAAAATATCAAGCAAAACTTATAATAATGTAGTATACGCTAGACAACACAGTTCAATGCACAGATACAATTCACACCTATGCAGAAGCACATGAGAACCAAAGCTAAACTAAATAAAGTGTATCACCAGAAACTTCTGCTGCCCGAGGTGCGTCCGCTGGGTTCGGTGGTAGGGGCTACACTGATACTCTCTTGAGACGATCTACGTGAAAGGTGAGGAGATTAATACACAAAAATCGACATAATAAAATAAGACTGTTATAGGGAGAGCTTCTGTAAAGTTTGGAAGGTAGGAGACGAGATACTGGCAGAAGTAAAGCTGTGAGGACCGGCCGTGGTTCGTGCTTCGGTAACTCAAATGGTAAAGAACTTGCCCGCGAAAGGCAAAGGTCCCGAGTTCGCGTCTCGGTCGGGCACACAGTTTTAATCTGCCAGGAAGTTTCAAGACTGTTATAGTTTGATTACATTTGTCTCATTATTGATTCTGGCATCGTAAGCGAGGTAAAGTATACCTACTGTCTTGTATCCTGGCACTTCAAACAAAGTTTAATATGCTTGTGGCTCGCTGCATGGAAAAAAGTAAATGTCTGTGCTCAACGGAAATTTATAAATATTCATATTAATTAATCTGACTTCATTTTTGAATAAGATATGATAATGTTTCTACACTGAACCTAACTTAAAGTTACTAAAAGCTTCTGCGACATGTGAACAACTTTGTCGTAATAAAATATCTTGAAGAGATGTCCTATTCGTGTGGAGAGTTTCATGGTAAATGTTGTAAATTAAATACTCAGCTCCATTTTTCATTGTGAAAGGATGTGGAGCTGTCTGGGTTGCGTCGCTATTCTCTGTATGCAAATTAGTTGTCAAAGAGTTTTTACGAAATGAGAAAAATCTACAATCGTTTCTTTTATTTTTATCGTCTATCTTCACTGTAGTTGTGACAACAACCGAAACCAGATGCTGTTATCTGATTGCACTAATACTCAAAATGTTCACGTATTACCAGATCCTGCAGTTTCCTTTCACTGTCTTCACACTGTTAACTAACCTGTTACTTCCTAAAAAAGTCGATTTTTTTAGTCATCAGTCTTCTGACTGGTTTGAAGTGATCGCCACAAATTCCTATTTTGAATAAACCTCTTAATCTCAGAGCAGCACTTGCAACGTACGTCTTAAGTTATTACCTGGATATATTCCAATCTTCGTCTTCCCCTACAGTTTTTAACACCTACCGCTCGTTCTAGTACCATGGAAGTTATTTCTTGATGTTTTAACAGATTAACTACCATTATGTCTGTGTTGTTGTCAGCGTTTTCCATATATTCCTTTCCTCGCCGTTTCTTTGGAGAACATCCTCATTCCCTTCCTTCTCAGTCCACCTACTTTCAACATTCTTCTGCAGCACCACATCTCAAATGCATCGATTCTCCTCTGTTCTTGTTTTTACCCAGTCCATTTTCTACTACCATACAATGCTGTGCTCCAAATGTATATTCCCAGAAATATTTTCCCCAATTTAAAGCCTATGTTTGATAGTAGTACAGTGCTCTTGGCTTGGAAAGCTCTTTTTGCCACTGCGGCATTGCTTTTTATATCCTCCTTGCTCCGTCATTCATGGGTTATTTTGTTGTCTAGGTAGCCGAGTTCCTGAACTTCATCTACTTTATGATCACCATTTCTGATGTTAAATCTGTCGCATTTCTGCCACTACTCACTACTTTCATCTTTCTTCGACGTACTTTCAATCCATATTCATTACTCGTAAGACTGTTCATTTCTTTCAACGGATCCTTTAATTCTTCTTAACTTTGACTGATGATAGCAATGTCATCAGCGAGCCTGAACATTGATTTTAATTCGAGCACCTCGTTCGTGGCCTTCGGCTCATATTGTTCCCTCTTGGCTAGTATATGTTCCCCATCTTCCCTATAGGTTACCCCCATTTTCTCAGAATTTCTAACATCTTGCACCATTTGGCATTTTCCAAAGCCTTTTCCAGGTCAACAAAAGCTGTGAATATATCTTAATTTTTGTTCAATCGTGTTAGCATTATCAGTCGCAACGTCAGAACTGCCTCTGGGGCAGCTTTAGCTTCCCTAAAGCCAAACTGGTCATCATCTGATAGATTCTCAGATTTCTTTTCCAATCATTGAGTTATTCGTTATCGCAATATGTATAGCCTCACAGAACTTCATTCATATCTGTTCATTCCACTTCTTTGCGCATTGACTCTTTCTGACTAGTCTCTTGAGCTTCAGTCTACTCTGCATCACTTCTAAAATGTGATCTCACACTATATCTATCCCCGCGTACGCCTTACAATTTAATATCTGAATTCAGAATCCCTGCTGACCACTATGTAATCTAATTGAAATTTCCGCGTATCTTCTAGCCTTTTCCAAGTATACCTCCTCCTCCTGTGATTCTTGAACAGCGTACTCTCTATTACTATTGTATTGCATTGTATGGAACTGGGGACCCAGACGCGACGGAGAGTCTTCGTTCCCTCCGTAGCCCGCAGTGTTTCACAACCCCACAACAGGCTACAGCAGTGCACTCACCCCACCACCGCCCCACACCGAACCCAGGGTTATTGTGAGGTTCGGCCTCCAGCAGAGCCACCCAGGAACGTCTCACACCAGGCTAGTGTAACCCCAATGTTTGCGTGGTAGAGTAACTATGATGTACGCGTAAGTGGAGAAAGTGTTTGCGCAGCAATCGCCGACGTAGTGTAACTGAGATGGAATAAGGGGAGCGAGTCCCCATTCGCCAAGGCAGATGGAAAACTGCCTTAAAAACCATCCACAGACTGACCGGTACACCGGACCCTGACACTAATCCGCCGGGCGAATTCGTGCTGGGACCGTCACGCCTTCTCGTCCGGAAAGCAGTGCGTTAGACCGCACAGCTAACCGGGCGGGCCGCTATTACTAACTAATATTTGTTACAGAACTCAATTACTCTTTCTCCTGTCTGATTTGTACTGCCAAGCTCATATTCCTCTCCTTCGCCTACAACTGCATTCCATTCCCCTATGACTATTAGATTTTCCACTCCCTTCACGTACTGAATTAGCCACTTAATATCCTCATTAACTTTCTCTGTCTCTCATCTTCGCGTTGCGACGTCCGCATGTCTAGCTGAGCTTGCGTTTTAGGTGTTGGTTTGGTGCTGATTCTGATGAGAACCACCATATTACTGAACTTCTCACAGTGCCTGACTCTCTGCCCTAACTTTCTGTTAACAACGGATCCCACTCCCGTAATATCATTTTCTGCTGCTGTTGATAATACCCTATACTCACGTGACCAGAAATCCTCGCCTAGTTTCCATTTCACTTCAATGAGCCGCCACTAGATCTAGATTGAGTTTTAGTATTTCTGTTTTCAGATTTTGTAGCTTCACTACCACGTTCAAACTTTTGATATTCCACGCCTCTACTCGTAGAACGTTGTCCTCTCGTTGGTTGCCTCGCCCTTGGCAGTCCCCTCCATGAGATCTGAGTGGAGGCTATTCCGGAATCTTTTGCCAATTGAGAGATCATCATGACGCTTTTTCAGTTACAGGCCCCATGTCCTGTGGATAGATACTAAGTGCCTTCAATGCAGCTGCCTTCTGCAGCCTCATGCCATTGGTCATTCTTCGTCCTGTAGGGCTCCTCTTGCAGCTGCTATCGAGTCTCTGCCTCCGCTTCTGGATGTATATCTTTCGGATGGTGTCGTTGAATAGCGTCCTGATGCCATCCGTGTCGATGCCTACTTATTGCACCACACCTGGTCGTGTGATCTAACGATGTATTGTACTGTGCTCTTTGCTTACAACTGTCCATTTTTCGCTCCTCTGCGTTTGTGTTCAGATACAACAAAAGAACAAAAAGAAATTACGCACCAGAAGTCATGGTTAGAAGTTAATGTATCCTCTCACACATATACACCAATGGTGTGAGTGTAAATGACTTGAGTTGCATTTATCTGTGACAATTCGAACGACCATCAGGATCCAGTAGTGTTGTTCATGTTTAATGTTGTTAATAGGGCATATAACGGGTGCGAAGGGCGTCAGATCTTGAGCGATCACTGTTAAAGGCATGGAGATTCTTAAACACGTCATTCGGATGTGACAGCGGCTCAGAGTTCGACTGGATGATGGCACAGGAGCAGGCATACTCGTCATCAGGGTTCTGGGCGACTACGTACTGTATGTGGATCACAAGGAATGAGCTCTGTATTATGCATCAAGGATCTCCAATCAGCGGATTCTCTACGTGTTCTGTGCCATTCCTCACCATTGGTTGTGCACTATTAGCAACCAAATTAGGACATTACCGTTACCTACGTACATTGCCATTAACAGCATCATACACACTGGTGCATTTTGATTGGCGCCTTGGCTGGGGAGCGTGGACTGCTGATGAATGGAGACACACTGCATTCAGTGATGAATTCTAGTTCTGCACTACCATGACTAATTTTGACTAGTCCAATGGCGACCTGTGGAGATGTCCCATTCTTGCAATGTTTTCGAGAGGCGTCAACGTGTGAGGAGCCATCTGATTGAGAGATCCCCGTTGGCTCAATGGTATGTCACTTGTCCACGGATGGTAAGACTTTCTACAAGATGTTGAAGTCCCCCTGTGGCCACCAACATTCCCACGTCTGTCCCTTATAGAACTTGTGAGTGACCAGCTCGGATGCCAGTGCAATCCCCATTGTCAATACCAAAGATGTCAATGATCAGTGACAGTTGTAGGACACCTTGAATCAGGATACTACAGCTTTATAACACCCATCCCAGCTGAGTCAGTACAAGCATCTGAGGCAGATGGGGTCCGAAATTATCCTGGTATGTTGACTTCTAATGTAAATTTTTCTGTTAGACTGACTCAATTTTATATTCACTGAGATAATGTCACATACCCTCTCAACCTACGATATATCATTCAGTTTTTATCTCCTGTTATGAGTGATGTATTTTATGGTCAGGTAAATATGTATAAAGATTAAACTAGGCAATAAAAATTTGATCAGACATTAAATGTGTGAATACTTGCAGTCGAACAAACAACATATAACCATACAAAATTTCTTGCCCCAATTCAGGCCATGAAAGTAGAACAAAAATTATAAAATAAAGTATAAAAGAAGTATTGTGTGGGCTCAGAGCACAATAGTTATTTACCAATAACGTAGGACTCAAACAAACGAAATTCAATACTCATTGTCACTAAACCTTTTGAAGAAAACATAGTGGGCATTTCGTATATCATAGTTAAAGTGCTGTATACTTGTCAAGTTCCCAAGTTCAGAAAATAACATTTAATTTGATCATTAGCAATACCAGAATGTACAGAGTAATTCACGTAATTAGCAACACTTAACCTTAGCACACTAAACCTTCAATCAGATGAACCAAAATGGTCAGTATTCTCTACTTTTTAAAGTTACTGAGTTATCTCTTAAATTTATGATACATACTCTTAAACTGTCATTATATTTAGGATGTTAATATCGTAATGCAGTTAAGAGAAGCATGCCATGTGTTCAATTATCAATATTTTTAGAATACAGTATTGGCCTGTGAAGAGATACAAGCATTACATCACTCTTACACTCTGCTATGTATTTCTCTCTTTCACATTGCTATGGTCAATAGAATGTTGTTTGTGATATGATGTGTTGTTTGTAAAAAGAGTTTTTACTGACTCTGTTAAAAATACTCCTCATGGCTACATACAATACATATTCATAAATTAACTGGAATATATTTAGCGAGAGAATAGCTCAAATTAATCTTCAGCAAACCCCTGTACATTCCATTAAGGATTTCTGTATCATATATTAATCTCTCAGGCACCCAAAGACGCTTATGCAATAATTTCAATCATCCACCTCATGAAATTTGAACAGGATGCCAATGTGGTGTCCAAAAGAAAGGCACATACAGTATATCTAAGTATGGGAAAGAGAGAGGATGAACTAATAATATTATCTAGGGTAGACTGAATAATACGCTTATCAAGATACTCAGAAACAAGACGTCCTGGGTCAGGACCGACAAATTGTTTGATTAAACTGAATACATAAAAGATTAGCTTAAGTGAAAATGCCCTCAGTATTTCCTTTTTTTGTTTCAGATATTGGTCCAAGAACGACAATTAATAGTACCTGACTTCTAATTTCATAGCGCAATGGAGAATGCAAGAGGCGCTCGTATAGATATTTAAATCAATGTAACCTTACAATTACACCACCTAATTTTCTGGCACACTCTTTAGGAGCATTGTGACGTTTCTTGTAAGTAGATCACGTGCAATGAGGATGCGAGACCAGCTTAATGAGCAGAAAGACTACCAAAACCGACCGTGAAACGCAGTAGTTGTGTCTAACACGATCAGGATCAACATGATATTTCTAAGTTTTCTCCAAAATTGACTTGCCTTACTGCCTGTCTTACTCACTCAAAAAATTCAAAGTATTTTTCCTCAAAGCAGCTCGTTTTGAATAGTGATTCCACTGAAGCTAGCACAAGTAACACTTCTGATCAAAGGTCACATGCTGCTCAGGGGAATATCGGGTTGGACTTCAGAGGAGTGAATTCGGATTAGAAACTTGTACTTCGAGCTTGTCATGTACGTCGCGTTGTGAGATTAAAGCAGTATCTCTGATACCATCGTGTCGTCGTCCTTATTGGTATGACCCCTGCATTTAGTACAGAAATCTACTACACACTTAGTATCTTGTGCCCAGATAAACTACTGATTTATGCAAAACATTAGAGCTCATGGGAACAACAGAGAACATTTTACAAGTTTCATGAATGAATGTGGCAGGACACATTAGAGTACATATTGACACCTTGAAGTGTCACCTGAAGAAGAGAACGATTCGCATTGTTAAAATAGTCTGCATGGATGGCACCGATAACCGGAAGAACGCCCGACAAGTCAATGCGTCAAAAGGTCGAAGGGTAAAGCCTGAAGAACTATTCATTGATCCAAAGAGACGTAGGAGAACCAAACTGCATCTGTCTCACAATGAAAAAAATGAAATTCAGAACGATAGGAGAATCCTTAGAGTCTTAAATCTCCATAGCAATTTTTTAAAAAATGGGACTTTAATTCATGCCATGCCCTAATCTTACTTATGAATAACTGAAATATATATATATATATATATATATATATATATATATATATATATATATATATATATATATATATATGGACTCTAGTAGGCACGCTGGCAATGGATCGAATTCTCCCGGCAGATTCACAGCGTGGGCCGGTGTGCCAACCAGAAGAGATTTGGTTTTCAGGCGGTTTTACACATACCACTAGGTGAATACCGAGCTGGCCCCCCATCCCGCCTCAGTTATAGGACTCGCAGACATCTGAAACACGTTCGCACTATTTCATGGTTTACACTAGATGCAGACAGCTGACAGACACTAATTCCGTCCCGGGGGTATGGGGTGGCGGCAGGAAGGGCATCTGGCCACCCCTTTACATTCACCGTGCCGACCCTGCGCAAACTGCGGGACAAAGGCACAAGCGAAAGAAGATATGTTGGTCTGTGAACATGGAACAAACCCCTCTCTTTGAACAACGTATGTTAAGCTTTGATACACCGGAAAATACTTCTGTAACCCTGAAATTGGTTGGAACAAAATATGGCACTAACCTTTGTTTGCGTAGCAAAGTTCAAATGGCTCTGAGCACTATGGGACTTAACAGCTATGGTCATCAGTCCCCTAGAACTTAGAACTACTTAAACCTAACTAACCTAAGGACAGCACACAACACCCAGCCATCACGAGGCAGAGAAAATCCCTGACCCCGCCGGGAATCGAACCCGGGAACCCGGGCGTGGGATGCGTAGCAAAGGTCTCACCATATATTCTTTTATGTAGTTGCATAGAAATGACCATCGAAATGTAACATCGTCCACGATAGATGTGGCACCAAAGCCTCTGGAAACAAGACGGTCCAGAACAGCTATGAAAAGTAGGAAACAGCTTATCTTCGTCCGCTTAGAGCGGCACGCTGGCTTACAACTCTGCTATGATAACATGTGTTTAGTCAATAATCTATTCCTCCAGTGATATCGAGTATACACACTATACAGTCACATTAATGTGACGATCTGTCAGAAGCCTGAATAACCGCTCTTTTCAGCGCCGACCACTGCGAGACGTGCAGCAAGAGAGTCAATGAGGATCGGGGTGGCACCGACAGGGATGTGGAGCCAGTGACATGTTGATTCCAGTGACATGGCAGCTGCGTTAGGTTTCTTCGGTGAGGATCCATGGTGCAACCGTCCGAACTAAGTGGTCCTACATATTCTCGATTGGGTTTCAGTCCAGCGAGTTTGATGGCCAAGAGAGTACGATAAACTCATCCTGGCCGCATTTCAACCTACACTGTGAGCTGTGTGATACATTACATCGGCTCCTGGCAGATGCCTCCGTGCCAAGCGAAAACAAACTGCGTGTAATGGGTGGCCATGGTCCCCATGGCTATAATTGTGTTCAACCACCGTGGTTTCCAGAAAGGGTGCGATACAGCATAACAACTGATTCATCTGAGAGGGCCACCAGTCACCACTCAGAGGACGTCCAGCTGTGGTACTCGCGTGCAGGTTCCAGCCTTGATCCCCGTTTAATAGCAGTCAGCCTGGTTGTATGAGTCAGGTGCCTGCTGCGATGGCCTATATGCAGAAACGTTCACTTGAACTGTCATTGAGGAGACACTGTAGCTAGCCCCTTGGGTGACCCGCGAGGTCAGTTGCTCCACAGTTGCACGTCTGTTTGGCCATTCACATTTCCACAGCCATTGTTCACTCCTGTCATCTACGATCCCAGGTGTCGGTTTAGTGTAGCGGTGTTTTGCCATTTACAGTATACTTCAAACCGCGGCGTGAACACTTAACAAACATAGCCGTTGTGGAAATCCTTTCACTTTTCGCCCGATAACCAAAGATCATGCCCTTTTTGAGGTAAGATAAATCGCTCCATTTCCGCATTATGACAAAGACAACACTGTTTTCCACATTGCCCCGACAAGGTATACGTACCCTCCATTGCTAGTACTGGCACCTGCCGTCCGCGAGTGTTTATTGCACGTTGACGTCGAAAGTAGGAGGCGGTCATATCAGTGTGATTGGACCGTGTGTGTGCATTCACTAGGCAGTCGAAGACTGTAGCATTCTTAGCAGTGGAGAACCCGTACATAGTGTGTCTCTGCACTACATCAACCATCTTTTCTTTTTTCTTTATTGAATTTCGGTTCCCCCCCGAAGGTGGCGTGCTGGCAGCAGCTTAGTATGCCGCTTTCAGCCTACAGACTTTGTTTTAAAAAGGTGAAGATAATACAGAATAAAAAACCGGCGATAAAATCGAAGGCTTAAAGGGTAACATAGCGAAAGAAAATCGTGGAACTTAAAACAGAACAAAGGGATGATGATGTTAATAAAATACATACGAAGCAGACAGGTAAAATAATAGACAATTAAAAGAAAACGGCGACAGTCTTGTTTCTGTTCGCAAACGACATAAAATTCACACCCAGCGACAGCATCGATTCTGTTCGCGACATGGGAAGAGATTAAACAACACTGAAAAATCACTGGAACACTGCGCTAAAATATGACATATCACAGCCGAGAGCACGTGGGGAAAACTAGACAGATGGGAAGATAAAAAGTGGGGAAGGTGAGGGAAAGTGAAGGGGGAGGGGGAAAGGAGCCAATGGAGGATGAGGACCCATAAGAGGGGTGGGGGAGTACTGGGCAGACGCGACTGGAAGCGGGGAAGGCAGAGGACAGGAAAAAGCAAAGGGACTCGGTGGGGGGGGGGGGGAGAAGGGAGGTAGGGAGAGGTTAGGTGGGGAGAAACACAGGATGGAAGGGGGGGAAGAGCACAGGGAAACGATGGAGGAAAGTAGGGGGGTGAGGATCAGAGTTGATAGGAGGGATAAATGGAGGGAGAGAGGGCATCATCCGGGAGGGGGAGTTGATGGAAGCCACCTTGGGAAAGGAGATGAAGAGTGTAGAGATGGAGGGTAGGGGAGACACAACAGTGAATACGCAGCAGGGGGCGGGGAGGGAAGAGGAGAGGAGCAACCAGGGGATGAGGGAGATCAAGGCGGTGGGAGGTGTAGAGGATGCGGATATGTTCGAGGAATAGGAGCAGATGGGGGAAAGGAATGAGGTCATAGAGGATCCGCGTGGGGGACGGGAGGCGTATACGGAAGGCGAGGCGGAGTTCATGATGCTCAAGGCTCTGGAAGGACTTATAGAATTTGGGGGGAGGGGGGCAGATATCCAGGGGAGGACTGGCATAACAGAGGATGGGACGGATGAAGGATTTGTAGGTGTGGAGGATGGTAGATGGGTGCAACGCCCATGTCCGGCTAGAGAGAAGTTTGAGGGGTTGGAGGCGGTTGTGGGCTTTGGATTGGATGGAGCAGAGATGAGGGATCCAGGTGAGGTGACGGTCAATGGTGAGACCAAGGTAGGTAAGGGTGGGGGTGTCAACCATCTACAACCCATCTAAATATAAATAGTTAGGAAGATGAAGACGATTTCAGTGCACCAACTTCTACATCTTCACGATGATGGTATGGACATTCAGATCTTCCATCCTGACACTGGTCCTTTTCAAATGGCTACACACATACGTTTAGGGTTTGTCGAATAAGCAGGCACTTTATCGCACCTCGACTGCACCTCTAAATTAATCGTATAGTTAATGTCTGGATCTACAGTTCTTGAATCAACAGCTGGCTTCAGCCGCAATTCCCTGCCGAGTTGAGGCCACTATCAACCAACAGATGGCGTTATATAGTATTAGGGTGATGTCTCCTTATGACGACTAACCTACTGCCCAATGTGTTTATATGTACCCAATAGGGAAAGACGAGTAAAGGTGATTAATAGGATTAAGGAAGTAATGAAGCAGACATGGAAGTTCCTCATATACTGTGCAACATGCATATCGAAGAATAAGCGAAGGAAACAAAAATATGGTCAGAGATAAGGTCAAAATTTCAATTGTAAAGTATACCAATGATAAGATACTCTGATAGGATTGGTACTCACCGATATAGAGAAAAGGAGAATTACAGGATAAACTGAAGGAAGGCGGAGATTTTGAGCAATGACAACATGAAATTAGTGACAAACTTAACACTAAAACAGGACATCTTGTAATAGAGGAACTGAAGAAATTCTTCTAGCTTGGACAGACTGATATGGTGTAGTGGCAGTACACATGACTCGTGTTCGGGAAGTTCGCGTTAAAATTCCTGTTCGGCTATCAAGGTTTACGTATTTTCCTAAATATCTTAAGCTGCTTAGTGAGACTGTTCCTTTGAAAGAGGATCACTGATTTTCTCCCGTATGCCTCTCGAATTAGAGGCTCTGCTCCGTCCTTAATGAGCTCTTAATCATCGGAGCATTTTAACCTCTTCTCTTGTTTACAGCTTTGGAAATAAAATGACGCGTTACGAACGAAACAACGAGACTATATCAAGCACACTGCCGCGGACAAGGAAATCTTAAGTAAAGCCTGACATCGTCAGGGAGGCGCCCGAGGGTCAAAATGTACTTTAAGAAACGAAAATAAAAGAAAAAAAACATTCAGTGCTTGGATCGCATATATCTACACAGCAATATACCCTAGGTATAGTATCTTAAGACTATCTTCAGATCATCCAAACCTTTGATGAGTGGTGAATATGCAATAGAAACTATCATCATTATCTGTAATCATGCAATTATATGCATTCCTATTATGAGCTAACAAAACTATTATATTATGTATTAATAGTTACAAATTTCATCGTGAGCGAGCCAGGTTGTAAATCATAATCCACAAGATTATGGTAATGAGCTAACCATTTGCCATACGCCTTCCATGTTACGTCCTCTTGCAAGATTATGTTTTACGCCCTGGCACGCTCAGGATGAAATTTGTACTTACATGGTGTCGTAGTTTTGTTGCCCACAGTAAGAATGCATGTAAATGTATAACGATAGCTAATTATGACAGTTTTTACTGCGTATTTACAACTAATGTTGGTAACCTTTAATGCGTATTCGCCGCTTCTTTTCAGTTTGGACGATCTGAAGATGGTTTTAGAAATCAACCTAAACTAGGTACCGTATTTTAAGAAAGAAATACATGCGGTCTACGCATTGAAACATTTTCTTTATATTTTTATTCCATAAAGAAATCATAAGTCCGCGAAAGAAGTCTACTAGTATGAAACACAGGTGTCAAGCTAAGAAAGAAATTCCTGATAATCTACAAAAGGAGTACAGGATTGTGCGAAAGGGAACCAAGGACGGTAGGAAAATCGTAAAAGTTGACAATAGAAGCTTCTGAAATATGGTTTTACAAAAGAAAAGGGTACAGAGCGATATCACTTGTGGGAAGGGCTGCCGTAGTACGTCATGGAGCCATTGACCTCAAAATTTCTAGAAGTGCACTGAGAATGGAACTTGTTCATCAAATAACTGACGAAATTAAGTGTAAATGTTGCTGTAAGATGAAAACACTGATACTGCCACATAATAAATGTTATGGCCAGCCGCATGAAAGCAGTCAAAATACTAGTGACTCAAAAGAGCCGAATTACCAGTGCTCTAATGAGGTTTACTACTTACTTTTCAAGTATTTCCTCAGCTTTCACTTACGTTAACTGATGGCTCAGTTCTTATGCTAATCATTTCCAGTTTTCTTACGTAACTTAGTTGCTGGTTCGATGTACCTATGCGCTGAATTCCAAACTACGTCCTTGGAAAACTACTTGTACGCGCTCTGTCTCCGATGATTTCCTGTTCTTTCTTCTTCTTGATTCTAGGTACTGTTCCCTGAAAAGACAAATCCGATATCATCCTAAAAGGTATTGTTACCCTAACTAAGAACGCTCCCTGCATTTGAAGAACGGTTGTAAGGAATAAAGTGCCGCGATATCAAAACAAACTGATATATTAGTTCCAAATTATGAACACACGCCATAGTTTTGGCTATATCTCAATGGTCTATATCTCAATGGTTATTTTATTTAAAACGACCACTTTCGGCCTAGTCATTGCGATCTACAATGTTTTTCTTTACTTTTATATAGCCTACAAGATCGCTGTTCTGTGAAAATGTTAAAAAAAGTTTTCTATAGAGCTGTCTATCCTGATGATAACGGAACAACCTTATAACTTTCTTCGCACACCGAAACACTGAAAGTAAACCAACGCAATTTGCAGGCACAAATAAAAAGTAAGTGCATTAGTCAACGCGGACAACAGATCAACTTGTCAGATAGTACAAACAGTTGGACGTACTAACTGTCACGCCTTATGATGAATCTTTCAGCCATATGTTTATGATGGCTAATGCTAAATAAATAGTTAGCATATAGTGCGTATCTGTTACAGAATAGGTGGATGAAAAGGTACATGATAATGTTCCTCGGTTGATAAGAAAACTCAAACGTCATCAATACAATGCACCTCCTGACACATAAGGTCTACCGAAAAGAGAAATATTATAAGGGTAAAGAGGTTTAGCAACTGTGACTTCCATATTTCCAAAGTGTTAAAGATATTTCGTGCTAGAAAATCTGTCGAATAAATGGGTTGTAGCAGCTGTAGATGAATGTGCTTCAATCTTTCCCCTAGCATAAAAAATGTGGAATCTAGAGAAACCTCTGTTAAAAGTTCATTGAGCAAAAATTCACTACATAGAACAACTTTGTACCCAGTAACAGAATCTCGAGGCTAGTCGTAAGACCATCTCCCTTGACCTCGCATCTTGCCAAATGTTAGAAAACTGTCGGTATTTTCCCGTATTGGAGCCCCTTATATTGCGCATATAGTGCTTTTTGCGTCATAAGACGCCCGTGGTCTGGGGGTTACGTCTTTGATTCATAACCAGAACATCTACGGTCCCGGATTCGATTCCTGCCACTGCCTAAATTTTGATAAATAATCAGCATTGGGTGCCGAAGACTTCCGGCATAAGAAGTTAGCCTCATTCTGCCAACGGCCTTGTCAAAGAGGGCGGAGGAGCGGATAGAGTTTCAGGGTACTCTCTTGTCCTAGGGGTGGGAAATTGTCCCTAAAGGCGGAAGAATCAGCAATGATCAACGACATGAGGATGCAGAAGGCAATGAAAACCACTGCATTAAAGACACGTAACGTGTATCCACAGGACATGTGGCCTGTAATTGAAGACGTGTCACGATGATCTCTCCATTGGCAAAAGATTCCGGAATAGTCCCCCATTCGGATCTCCGGGAGGGGACTGCCAAGGAGGAGGTTACCATGAGAAAAAAATTGAATATTCTACGAAAGGATAACGTTCTACGTGTCGGGGGGTGGAATGTCAGATGCTTGAACGTGGTAGGGAAACTAGAAAATCTGAAAAGGGAAATGCAAAGGCTCAATCTAGATATAGTAGGGGTCAGTGAAGTGAAGTGGAAGGAAGACAAGGATTTCTGCTCAGATGAGTATCGGGTAATATCAACAGCAGCAGAAAATGGTATAACAGGTGTAGGATTCGTTATGAATAGGAAGGTAGGGCAGAGGGTGTGTTACTGTGAACAGTTCAGTGACCGGGTTGTGCTAATCAGAATCGACAGCAGACCAACACCGACAACGATAGTTCAGGTATAAAGCCGACGTCGCAAGCTGAAGATAAACAGATAGAGAAAGTGTATGAGGATATTGAAAGGGTAATGCAGTCTGTAAAGGGGGACAAAAATCTAATAGTCATGGGCGACTGGAATGCAGTTGTAGGGGAAGGAGTAGTAGAAAAGGTTACAGGAGAATATGGGCTTGGGACAACGAATGAAAGAGGAGAAAGACTAATTGAGTTCTGTAACAAGTTTCAGCTAGTAATAGCGAATACCCTGTTCAAGAATCACAAGAGGAGGAGGTATACTTGGAAAAGGCTGGGAGATACGGGAAGATTTCAATTAGATTACATCATGGTCAGACAGAGATTCCGAAATCAGATACTGGATTGTAAGGCGTACTCAGGAGCAGATATAGACTCGGATCACAATATTGTAGTGATGAAGATTAGGCTGAAGTTCAAGACATTAGTCAGGAAGAATCAATACGCAAAGAAGTGGGATACGGAGGTACTAAGGAATGACGAGATACATTTGAAGTTCTCTAAAGCTATAGATATAGCAATAAGGAATAGCGCAGTAGGCACTACAGTTGAAGAGGAATGGACATCTCTAAAAAGGGCCATCACAGAAGTTGGGAAGGAAATCTTAGGTACAAAGAAGGTAGCTGCGAAGAAACCATGGGTAACAGAAGAAATACTTCAGTTGATTGATGAAAGGAGGAAGTACAAACATGTTCCGGAAAAATTAGGAATACAGAAATACAAGTCGCTGAGGAATGAAATAAATAGGAAGTGCAGGGAAGCTAAGACGAAATGGCTGCAGGAAAAATGTGAAGACATCGAAAAAGATATGATTGTCGGAAGGACAGACTCAGCATACACGAAAGTCAAAACAACCTTTGATGACATTAACAGCAACGGTGGTAACATTAAGAGTGCAACGGGAATTCCACTGTTAAATGCAGAGGAAAGAGCAGATAGGTGGAAAGAATACACTGAAAGCCTCTATGAGGGTGAAGATTTGTCTGATGTGATAGAAGAAGAAACAGGAGTCGATTTAGAAGAGATAGGGGATCCTGTATTAGAATCGGAATTTAAAAGAGCTTTGGAGGACTTACGGTCAAATAAGGCAGAAGGGATAGACAACATTCCATCAGAATTTCTAAAATCATTGGGGGAAGTGGCAACAAAACGACTATTCACGTTGGTGTGTAGAATATATGAGTCTGGTGATATACCATCTGACTTTCGGAAAAGCATCATCCACACTATTCCGAAGACGGCAAGAGCTGACAAGTGCCAGAATTATCGCAAAATCAGCTTAACAGCTCATGCATCGAAGCTGCTTACAAGAATAATATACAGAAGAATGGAACAGAAAATTGAGAATGCGCTAGGTGACGATCAGAAAAATCAGGATTTGTCGACCTGGAAAAAGCGTTCGACAATATAAAATGGTGAAAGCTGTTCGAGATTCTGAAAAAAGTTGGGGTACGCTATAGGGACAGACGGGTCATATACAATATGTACAACAACCAGGAGGGAATAATAAGAGTGGACGATCTAGAACAAAGTGCTCGTATTAAGAAGGGTATAAGGCAAGGCTGTAGCCTTTAGCCCCTACTCTTCATTCTGTACATCGATGAAGCAATGATGGAAATAAATAAAGGTTCAGGAGTGGAATTAAAATACAAGGTGAAAGGATATCAATGATACGATTCGCTAATGGCATTGCTATCCTGAGTGAAAGTGAAGAAGAATTAAATGATCTGCTGAACGGAACGAACAGTCTAATGAGTACACAGTATGGTTTGAGAGTAAATCGGAGAAAGACGAAGGTAATGAGAAGTAGTAGAAATGAGGACAGCGAGAAACTTAACACCAGGATTGATGGTCACGAAGTCAATGAAGTTAAGGAATTCTGCTACCTAGGCAGTAAAATAACCAATGACGGACGGAGCAACGAGGACATCAAAAGCAGACTCGCTATGGTAAAAAAGGCATTTCTGGCCAAGAGAAGTCTACTAATATCAAATACCGGCCTTAATTTGAGGAAGAAATTTCTGAGGATGTACGTCTGGAGTACAGCATTGTATGGTAGTGAAACATGGACTATGGTAAAACCTGATCAGAAGAGAATCGAAGCATTTGAGATGAGGTGCTACAGACGAATGTTGAAAATTAGGTGGACTGATAAGGTAAGGAATGAGGAGGTTCTACGCAGAATCGGAGAGGAAAGGAATATGTGAAAAACACTGATAAGGAGAAGGGACGGGATGATAGGACATCTGCTAAGACATGAGGGATTGACTTCCATGGTACTAGAGGGAGCTGTAGAGGGCAAAAACTGTAGAGGAAGACAGAGATTGGAATACGTCAAACAAATAATTGAGGACGTAGGTTGCAAGTGCTACTCTGAGATAAAGAGGTTAGCACAGGAAAGGAATTCGTGGCGGGCCGCATCAAACCAGTCAGTAGACTGATGACAAAAAAAGGGAAAAAAATTTTTACAATTGTGCACTATGTTAGTGCTACGTATAGTACACAATTAGAACCTGGTTCATATACTTTCCTTTCCAACACAGCGACTTCTAACAGTACATGCACTGTCACAGGAAGTATCCTGATCAACAGTTACCGCTTGTACGCTGTAATGTCACGGATAGTTTTTAACGCAGTCTTTTAATTACTTTCTTTAGCGACCATCAAGAAAGTGGAAACATTCTTTTACAAAGGCAAAACTTTGGTACATTGTACTTTAATGTCATGGTATGTGTCTATGCAAAAGAACTTTAATAATCTTAAATCCTGCTGTCACCAAATCGTTTTAGTGACTCATGGATTTGCTGTACTTTCAGCCTGTCTCCAACTCGCCAATCTTTCTCTCGCAGCAGGGGAATGGAATCGGTACAGAAGTCACGTTCGGAAACCACTCTCCTTGATGCCCTTTGTTGACAGCGAACAAATAGGGCAATATCCTTACGACTACGGAGCTTCATCGTCTGCAGCCCTTCCGACAGTCTCTGTCGTGGCAAGGCCTTTGCGGCGCAATACCCTGCCTCTACAGGTGATTCCGAAACCTCATTTTCTGAACAGAGAACCTCACCTGTGACTTGACGACAAGACAAACGTTGTTACCATTGTATATCATTAGCTAAATAAACGCTCATGTCCGTATGTGTGTGACTGTGGGGGTGCATTTATATTAAATCTTCCGACGACAGAATGAGCGTTAGAGCCAGAGATCGGGATTCACTTCTATATTTTAAAGTGGAAGTAAGATATCTGGAAATTTATCTCTAACGTAACAAGTAGATTATTTATTGCTTCGGCAGCTTAGGGAAAACACTATTCACACGACACTGACGTATACAGAGAGCTATAGAGGGCAGGAACAACAAACATGATGCTGACGGAACTTCTTCATTGGTCACTTTACAGTTGAGAGGCTATTCGCCGATAATTGCTTCGTATGATACAGACCGTTTACGAATACTTGGCTATGTCTGTACCATGCATTTGCACCACCCTGGTAGACTGCTTTAGAGAGGAGAAAACTGTGGTGTCCTGCAGTCGGCAGGAAAGAACTAACAATCAAGTTGGAACACAATTTATTATAACTGAAACTCCTTTTGGCGTGCACTAATTTCCAAACGCAAGAACAACCACAAACATAACTATTCCTGTGAAGGCAAAAACCAGATAAGAGTACAAGACAATGAAAAAAAAATAATAACAAAATACTACTCTACACAATTACACGATTCAACTTTCTACTGAAGGCTACGCAGAGTATCTACTATGCTACAGCCGGCGTAGGTATTGGCCAGAGTTGTCCTAGCTGTAGGTACACACTGCCGCTCTGACGCTGCTGGCGTGCTTGTACGCCGATTCGGCAAAGTGCTGCCCGTAGTCACATTAGTTACAATTGGTGGATCTCTATCACATGGCTTTTCACGATGTAGTTCCGTGTTTGTGCAGAATGTCTATTGTTGTTTACATACGCTGGCTATGTTTAAATCTGAGCTCTTGCTTATTGGAGATGGGGATGAAATGATGATGAGGACCACACAAAATCTAGTCCCTGAGCGGACAAAATCTCCTGCCCCAGCCAGGAATCGAACCCGAGCCCCTTGGCGTGGCATTCCGCCGAGCCAAATGGGGCGGACGCAACTATATGTGACTGGTAGCGAGAGCAGACGAGATGCTGCATAAACCTCTCAGAGAAATGAAAACAAAATATAAACAGGTATGAACTATGTAATTCTTCATGCTTTCCCGGCGATCTGTTGACATCTTGGATATTCGGGAATCCAGCCGGATGTTCGCGTCGTTCTTGCACGATGTTTCAACAGCGTGCCTCGCTGTCTTCTTCAGGTGCTACCTGAGTCTACCTGAGACTCAGGTAGCACCTGAAGAAGACAGCGAGGCACGCTGTTGAAATATCGTGCAAGAACGACGCGAACACCGGCTGGATTCCCGAATATCCAAGGTATGAACTATGTTACAACATAGAAATTCTAGAGTGAAGACTTCCAAAACAGATCGCAGGAATCGTAACATGAAGTGCCTGTATAGAAAAATGGCTCTGAGCACTATGCGACTTAACTTGTGAGGCCATCAGTCGCCTAGAACTTAGAACTAAGTAAACCTAACTAACCTAAGGACATCACACACATCCTTGCCCGAGGCAGGATTTGCCTGTATAGAACAAACAGGAGATACGTACGTCTGGAGGCCCTTCCTTACACCTCGCTGTTGCAAACTGACATTACACCACGACACAGACACAAATTCGAATACAACTAACAGACACGTCAATGACCGGACAGACTGTTGACAATTTTGAGAAAAAGTATATATATATATATATATATATATATATATATATATATATATATATATATATATATGGGGCACAAGGTACATTTAAACACAGATGTTCGTTCTTTCGCGCGCTATACGAAACTAGAATAATAGAGAATTGTGATGGTGGTTCTAGGAACCCTGTGCCACACACTTACATGTGATTTGCAGAGTACCCATGTAGATTTACATGTAGATGTAGATCTCCCTCTCCGCTCTCCAAGACCTTGACCACATAACCACGACGATATGTCTAAAAAAATGGTTCAAATGGCTCTGAGCACTATGGGACTTAACAGCTATGGTCATCAGTCCCCTAGAACTTAGAACTACTTAATCCTAACTAACCTAAGGACATCACACAACACCCAGTCATCACGAGGCAGAGAAAATCCCTGACCCCGACGATATGTCTATTCAAAATTGCACGATGTTGGACATCTTGACCTTCGACCATTCACTGTCTTTATTTTGCTTCTTTTTTCGCGGTTCAGTACACCTTCTACCTGTTTTCACATTTTATGTGTTCAGTTTTCGTCGGGCGGTCCAGTGGTCCATCTCACCACTAAATCTGAGTGGGGTCCGAGGGGGACTTTCCCTTGCCAGTAACACTTCAATACACTCTTCAGACATTTACTACTTCCTACAGGTAGTGTAGATGATATCCACGTATACAGGAGTTTTAGAGGCCATCTACAAAACCTCCAGTAAATTTTATGTGGGTGGCGTACGTTGCCTCGCTTCCTCGCCGTCCGGCACCTAAATCGAAATGGTTTGAGAGAATGTATCTTCTTCTAACTATAACACCGATACCATGAATGAAATAATTACCTGCTTCTTCGCACTGTGACAGCCGTAGGTGCCAGCCAAACAGCATTCGGCTCTGGTCGCCAGTGGAAACAGGGTAATTAGCCACAACGAAATTACCCGTTGCCCTGTATTAGATATAATGCGTGGAACACTCAGTTCGCTGTCTCTGATAGTGTATGAGTACATAGAGGTGCCATTTGTACGGTTTCATATGGTGTATTCAGCGAGAATTGTAGTGCATACAACAAGTGCAGTGTAACAACCATACTGCTTTGCAATCGTGACTACCTTTAGAAATATAGTCAGGATCGCCAACTGCTAGATGATGGTTAATGAAAGATTGTTTATGTAATCATAAACAATCTTTCATTAACCATCATCTTTAATACAGTATTCATATACAGAACGCTGAGAGGTTCGTGACCAAGAGGGAGTAATTGTTTGTGTAAGGAGACATTGAGAGATATACATCCTATGACAAAGGGATTGAAGCTCCACAAACGAATTATCCGAATGGGATGGAAATAGCTAGATGTGATTTACAGGTACAGTCAAACAAGTGATTACAGTTTCAAGAAAACTGGATGATTTATTAAAGAGAAAGAGCTTCAGCAACTGAGCTGGTGAATAATGCGATGGTCCTCCTCTGGCCCTTACCCGAGCAGTTATTCTGCTTGGCACTGACTGATAGAGTTTTTGCACATCCTCCTGACTAATGTCGCACCAAAAATTCGTCCAGTTCCGAGCTGGTTGGAGGATCCTGCCCGTAAATCTTCAAACGTTCTCAAGTGAGGAGAACTCCAGCGGTCTTGCTAGGCAAGGCACGAGACTGGCAAGCACGGAGGCCAGCAGTGGCAGTTCCCGTCGTGTGTGGACGGGCATTATCCTGCTGAAATGTAAGCCCAGGACAGCTAGCCATGAAGAGCGACGAGACGGGCAATAGAATATCGTCGACGTACCGATGTTCTGTAATGGTGCCCGTATGACAAGGAAATGGGTGCTGGTACTAAACGAAATAGCACCTCAAACCATGACTCGTGGTTACCGGGCCGCATGACGGGCGACAGCCAGATTAGTACATCAACGCTGACCATGGCGTCTTTGGACGCGTCTTCGCTGGTGATCGGTGCTCAGTTCGAAGCAGGACTAATCACTGAAGACAACTGTACTCCAACAAACGAGAACCGAGGCCGATGAGGTATCTGCAGACACGGTGGACAGTAGTTGGATACCAACCTGACTATCGCCCCCGCCGCGCGGGATTAGCCGAGCGGTCTTGGGCGCTGCAATCATGGACTGTGCAGCTGATCCCGCCGGGGGTGCGAGACCTCCCTCGGGCATGGGTGTGTGTGTTTGTCCTTAGGATAATTTAGGTTAAGTAGTGTGTAAGCTTAGGGACTGATGATGTTAGCAGTTAAGTCCCATACGATTTCACACATATTTGACGATTTTTTTGAACTATTGCCCGCCATACGTCTTGACAACCAGGAACAACCACACACATACTGCTGTTTGTGGTTGGGACCCTAGACCTGGTGGTATGAAGTGTTATTAATATTTCGGAAGGCAAATTGTGATTTTTAATTAGTTGTAAATAAGTTTCGTTTCTGAACCCGTTACAAAGCCGCGAAGTGCTGTTTTTGAAAGAAAACACCTGGCTACACTGCATTTTTCTGCCCGTTTTCATGCTCGCCAAACGCTATCCTGATATTCATGTCGGGTCTCCAGCCGGAACATGATGTCATCGTCACACAATATTTCGGCGTTCCACCTGGCCGCCAAAATATTGTGTCAAGATAATATTTTGGCGGCCAGGTGGAACGCCGAAATATTTTGTGACGATGACGTTATGTTCCGGATGGGGACCCGACATGAATATCATCAATTACTACGCCGGAAAAGCTTACGGAGCCACAAACGCTATCTTGCCTAGGAAGGACGCCGGAGGTCTCCTCGGTTGGTAACATTTGGAGTATTAGGGGCAAGGTCCCTCCATCCGCTTCGGGAGTTTGACCATCTAACGCACCAATTGGACAGAATTTGGCACGATATTCACCAGGAGCACGTACGACAACTCTGTTAATCAGTGGTAAGCCGAATAACTGTTTGCATAAGTTGCAGAAGAGGACAAACGCGTTATTGACTTGCTCACTTTATAAGGCTCTTTCTCTTGAATAAATCATTCAATTTTTCAGAAATTGTAAGCATGTTTTTGTCTGTATCTGCATATCACATCTACCAATTTGCGTCTCATTCGAATAATTCCGTCGTGGTGCGTCGTCTTTTTTTTTTTTTTTTTCTTAGAATGTAATTAGCATTCAAAGCTGTTACTGCAGTGGACGGATTACACGACGATCCTCGAGAAATGATGGACTTAGGGGGACTGCACATCGGTAACAGTCGTGAGAGCAAAAACTGAAGCTGTGGTTGTCGTCATCTTCGTTCTGACGTCTGACTTGATGCAGCTATCCATGAGAAACAAGTCTGCGCGAGCCTCATATCTGCGCAACTTGTTCAACGTGCAAGCTTTTGAACCTGCCTACTGTTATCTAGTCTTAGATCTTCCTGATCAGGGTTTGCTCCATGTTTCCCTCTCAACACAATTCACCATTCCTTCATACCCCAAGATGTTCCTTCCTGCTTTTCCCCACTTTTATTCTAGCTACAGTGATTCGAATGAAACAGTGTCAGTGTCTAGGATGAAGATGTAATAGCCGAAATGAAGAACAAAACTAGAAGAACTAAGGATGGTATATGCCCTGTGCCGTCTACCTTAACTGAGACCACAAAATGGAGATATTTCCGTGCTGATTAAGTTGGTGGCTGCTGGGTTCTCATTATATTAGCTTGGGTGCACCATGTCAGGCAAGTTCAGCTCTCAGTGTACGTCGGTTAGGTATGCACCTCGGACAATTTGGGATTTATATATATATATATATATATATATATATATATATATATATATATATATATATATATATATTGTAACCCCCCCCATGAACCATGGACCTTGCCGTTGGTGGGGAGGCTTGCGTGCCTCAGCGATACAGATAGCCGTACCGTAGGTACAACCACAACGGAGGGGTATCTGTTGAGAGGCCAGACAAACGTGTGGTTCCTGAAGAGGGGCAGCAGACTTTTCAGTAGTTGCAGGGGCAACAGTCTGGATGATTGACTGATCTGGCCTTGTAACAATAACCAAAACGGCCTTGCTGTGCTGGTACTGCGAACGGCTGAAAGCAAGGGGAAACTACGGCCGTAATTTTTCCCGAGGGCATGCAGCTTTACTGTATGATTAAATGATGATGGCGTCTTCTTGGGTAAAATATTCCGGAGGTAAAATAGTCCCCCATTCGGATCTCCGGGCGGGGACTACTCAAGAGGATGTCATTATCAGGAGAAAGAAAACTGGCGTTCTATGGATCGGAGGGTGGAATGTCAGATCCCTTAATCGGGCAGGTAGGTTAGAAAATTTAAAAAGGGAAATGGATAGGTTAAAGTTAGATATAGTGGGAATTAGTGAAGTTCGGTGGCAGGAGGAACAAGACTTCTGGTCAGGTAACTACAGGGTTATAAACACAAAGTCAAATAGGGGTAATGCAGGAGTAGGTTTAATAATGAATAGGAAAATAGGAATGCGGGTAAGCTACTAAAAACAGCACAGTGAACGCATTATTGTGGCCAAGATAGATACGAAGCCCACACCTACTACAGTAGTACAAGTTTATATGCCAACTAGCTCTGCAGATGACGAAGAAATTGAAGAAATGTATGATGAAATAAAAGAAATTATTCAGATAGTGAAGGGAGACGAAAATTTAATAGTCATGGGTGACTGGAATTCGAGTGTAGGAAAAGGGAGAGAAGGAAACGTAGTAGGTGAATATGGATTGGGGCTACGAAATGAAAGAGGAAGCCGATTGGTAGAATTTTGCACAGAGCACAACCTAATCATAGCTAACACTTGGTTTAAGAATCATGATAGAAGGTTGTATACATGGAAGAACCCTGGAGATACTAAAAGGTATCAGATAGATTATATAATGGTAAGACAGAGATTTAGGAACCAGGTTTTAAATTGTAAGACATTTCCAGGGGCAGATGTGGACTCTGACCACAATCTATTGGTTATGACCTGTAGATTAAAACTGAAGAAACTGCAAAAAGGTGGGAATTTAAGGAGATGGGACCTGGATAAACTGAAAGAACCAGAGGTTGTACAGAGTTTCAGGGAGAGCATAAGGGAACAATTGACAGGAATGGGGGAAAGAAATAAAGTAGAAGAAGAATGGGTAGCTTTGAGGGATGAAGTAGTGAAGGTAGCAGAGGATAAAGTAGGTAAAAAGACGAGGGCTAGTAGAAATCCTTGGGTAACAGAAGAAATATTGAATTTAATTGATGAAAGGAGAAAATATAAAAATGCAGTAAATGAAGCAGGCAAAAAGGAATACAAACGTCTCAAAAATGAGATCGACAGGAAGTGCAGAATGGCTAAGCAGGGATGGCTAGAGGACAAATGTAAGGATGTAGAGGCTTATCTCACTAGGGGTAAGATAGATACTGCCTACAGGAAAATGAAAGAGACCTTTGGAGATAAGAGAACCACTTGTATGAACATCAAGAGCTCAGATGGAAACCCAGTTCTAAGCAAAGAAGGGAAAGCAGAAAGGTGGAAGGAGTGTATACAGGGTCTATACAAGGGCGATGTACTTGAGGACAATATTTTGGAAATGGAAGAGGATGTAGATGAAGATGAAATGGGAGATACGATACTGCGTGAAGAGTTTGACAGAGCACTGAAAGGCCTGAGTCGAAACAAGGCCCCCGGAGTAGACAACATTCCAGTAGAACTACTGACGGCCTTGGGAGAGCCAGTCCTGACAAAACTCTACCATCTGGTGAGCAAGATGTATGAAACAGGCGAAATACCCTCAGACTTCAAGAAGAATATAATCATTCCAATCCCAAAGAAAGCAGGTGCTGACAGATGTGAAAATTACCGAACAAATAGTTTAATAAGCCACAGCTGCAAAATACTAACACGAATTCTTTACAGATGAATGGAAAAACTAGTAGAAGCCGGCCTCGGGGAAGATCAGTTTGGATTCCGTAGAAATACTGGAACACGTGAGGCAATACTGACCTTACGACTTACCTTAGAAGAAAGATTAAGGAAAGGCAAACCTACGTTTCTAGCATTTGTAGACTTAGAGAAAGCTTTTGACAATGTTGACTGGAATACTCTCTTTCAAATTCTAAAGGTGGCAGGGGTAAAATACAGGGAGCGAAAGGCTATTTACAATTTGTACAGAAACCAGATGGCTGTTATAAGAGTCGAAGGGCATGATAGGGAAGCAGCGGTTGGGAAGGGAGTGAGACAGGGTTGTAGCCTCTCCCCAATGTTATTCAATCTGTATATTGAGCAAGCAGTAAAGGAAACAAAAGAAAAATTTGGAGTAGGTATTAAAATCCATGGAGAAGAAATAAAAACGTTGAGGTTCGCCGATGACATTGTAATGCTGTCAGAGACAGCAAAGGACTTGGAAGAGCAGTTGAACGGAATGGATGGTGTCTTGAAGGGAGGATATAAGATGAACATCAACAAAAGCAAAACGAGGATAATGGAATGTAGTCGAATCAAGTCGGATGATGCTGAGGGTATTATATTAGGAAATGAGACACTTAAAGTAGTAAAGGAGTTTTGCTATTTGGGGAGCAAAATAACTGATGATGGTCGAAGTAGAGAGGATATAAAATGTAGACTGGCAATGGCAAGGAAAGCGTTTCTGAAGAAGAGAAATTTGTTAACATCGAGTATAGATTTAAGTGTCAGGAAGTCATTTCTGAAAGTATTTGTATGGAGTGTAGCCATGTATGGAAGTGAAACATGGACGGTAAATAGTTTGGACAAGAAGAGAATAGAAGCTTTCGAAATGTGGTGCTACAGAAGAATGCTGAAGATTAGATGGGTAGATCACGTAACTAATGAGGAAGTATTGAATAGGATTGGGGAGAAGAGAAGTTTGTGGCACAACTTGACCAGAAGAAGGGATCGGTTGGTAGGACATGTTCTGAGGCATCAAGGGATCACCAATTTAGTATTGGAGGGCAGCGTGGAGGGTAAAAATCGTAGGGGGAGACCAAGAGATGAATACACTAAGCAGATTCAGAAGGATGTAGGTTGCAGTAGGTACTGGGAGATGAAGAAGCTTGCACAGGATAGAGTAGCATGGAGAGCTGCATCAAACCAGTCTCAGGACTGAAGACAACAACAACAACATATATTGTAAAAAAACTGTTGTGCCTATATTTGGGTGGTGTTATTTACACGAGTAATACAGCTCATCCAGGCTTTCTGTGAGGTGCTTGAAGCGCTGCACTCCGGACAACGGCTCTTTTCCATCACCAGCATTGAGTTTGTTTGCGACAGAGCCAATTTCTCAGAATTACACGAGAATCTGTTACAGAAGCTAGATCATAGGGCAAGAGGCAGTGGTGAGTACTTGACGGTTTGAGGCAGCCACCCAGCTGGCCAGGGCAAGTGAGTACGGGAGGCGAGAAAAACGAGGCGTTCATGCGCCTGAGCTCCATGTATGGGCTCTTAATGAAGGCCAGACTCTGCGCAGTGGTTGAAGGAGGAGACGACTCTGCTACATACAAGACGGAGAATCTGAAAGATTAATATTACATATTTTCAGGGAAATTAGGCGACAGAGACTGCAAACGTGATACAGAAAAGCCAAGTACACAAAAGAATTGCGGCGGTGAGGTGAGCTCAGTATTGCTTGAATCACGGTTGTAGGATGTTTGCAAACTCACTGTTTTTTTTAATTCTGATAGATTATAAAATTAGTTCTATTAGACCACTGCAGTAGTCTGGTCATATGATGCATCGTATGGAAGCTGACGAGTTCGGTAAACATTTCAAGAAAGTACTTTTCATATTAGACACTTGTGTAAAGACTTACAGATGAGTCTTCTGTAAGATGATATACACCTGTCCCAATACCATGAAAGCTCCACTGTTCGTGTTATAAGAATGCCGCAACAGTTTCCTAGATCATTGCGTAATATTCCTAGTGCATTATATTATTTCGTAATATATTGTCAACCTATGAAACTTGAAGTAGGCATAGTAAATGAACTTCCTTAATAATTTGGGTGATAGTGTTTTGTTATTGTAATCAGAGTTCACAGAAAGACCACAACAATTTTTTCTGTAATGTAACGCATTATTTCCATGTTCACTCGCTTTAAATTTTAATGGTGGTCAGTAGTTGTCTAATTTGTGACGTCACAGAAATTACATAAGGGCGAGCTGTACTGTGCACTTCATCTTTATTTTTCCTGGTCGGCATTGTTTTGTGTCAATTGTATCTGGTTGTAGTTGTCAGCATGCTTCTGCCGTGTGAATGTGCACCTGAGCACTAATGTCTGAGCTACAGACTTTAACATTTCAGAGTACTCGGAACAAGTGTGTGAGCACAAGTTCCAGACTAATGATTCATGAGTGTCAGATAATTTTGAGAGGTGACTACTCCTTCTGTCTAGTCACATAACCTGCCACATCCTAGGTTAACAAAGACGTTAATGAAAGACAATGTGTAGCAATTGTACTTAGAATCATAAGGACGGATATCGCAAACGCATTACTATAAACAGATGTGTGGAAGACGGAACCTGGGCCATTCGTGGCAGGTGAGAAACAGGTGACGAAGGTCTGCTGCAATGGTCACACCCTTGGGTCACATACAGCGGTTTATTTTCAGAGCTGGGACTTGAACTCATAGCAGGGAGAAAGTAACAGAACAGGCTTTTGTGTGATCGGGTGCCTAGGTGCCAGGACCCGGCCATTCCTTGCAAATGACAATGCGGTCGGATGGAGCTACCGTGATAAAAAATGCAAAATCCACAGTTTCAATTAGCACACCCTGCGGACAGCATCAATCATCCCCATGTGGATTCGAAACCCTAAACGACAGCATGACGACATTTGGAGAAACGTTATCCCCAGAGTGCAGGAGCATAAGCTCAGGATTTAAATAACATCCGTACTAAGCTGATCAATAAACAGTATAGTCAGTAACACTTTAATGGTGTGTGGGGCACTCCAACCCTATGATGAAAGAGCAGAACCTGTTATTGCCTTTCTGTTTTCCCTTGGTAGCGAAATAACGCTGCTCATACATGGATGGACTGTGACATCCGTCCTATATTTCACTTTTTCAGCAGAGACTGGAGCTAAGGAAGCGATTTGAGGCTAGAATTGTCACAGAACTGATGAAGGGAGTCGATGACACTCTATAAATATATAAGATTTACCAATGTTGGAGGAAAAGCGAGACGCTGGAAATACTGTAGACCTCCATGGAGGAGGGTACTTTTCTAATTGAGAATAAGATTCGAACGGGGGACTCAGAGTGGAATGAAGGACATAAACATTCGGAAAGTATACACGGAAGGGAGCAGGTATCCATCATTCCTATGGAGGCGGAGGACATCAGCGTGGGCACACACGACTGGCGGTGACGGAGGGCCACCTACTATTAGATGCCAGCAATCACGGATAATTGTAACAATTACGTTGCTGCAGCAGCATTCCAAGTCCCAGTAGGCACAACTATACATTTGTTCAAAACAGAGACTGCGGCCTGTAGAACGGTCGTTCTCTCACAGTAGGAGAGGTATATAAATTCGCAGTCAGTTCCTTGCTGTGCTATCACTGCTTACATGCTGTGCAACTTCATCTATCACATTCTGATTGACATCCTTACCCTTCTCCGAATCCCGCTAACCATTAAAGATGATTCAAAAAGTGAACTTTCATAAATTGTTTGAGATGTGAGTGTGAATTATAGCATTTTTGAAAGACATCATATTCGCCATTGACTAGTGTAATTATTTATTTCACAATTACAATTTCGGCCTTTGGGACATTTTCAAGTAGTACTGGAAAAGAGTTTGCTTCAGCAGAGGACACACTTCAAGATCCTTCAACATGTAAACATGAGATCTTAAAAAACAAGCCTTTTCACTGCAGAAATGTAGTAACATCGCACAAGAGCGAGGCTATGTATATCTTGAAATTAAGTACATTACTTGAAATGTTGCTAGTGTTAATATCCTTCACATTATTAGCATGTGGACACGTAAATTACGTGAAATGTTGCCATTGTTAACATCCTTCATAGAAATGACGCATATTTGACTACAACGGAATGTGTTAAAGTCTTCGTTGCGTCGAAAAATGTAGAACACATGATATTCTGGCCTGTGAAGTATCGTTTTCATTCTCCTGGGGTTGCAGGTCGTCGAATGTCGAAATAGTAAACGTTAATAGTATTTTTTTAACATACGCTACCCAATGAGTTGCAGGTTCTCCTGCTACGTTCAGATCCATAATTCGGCGTTCTCCTGATTTTCACACAGTCTTCGGTAATATATTCTGCGTAAACAAACCTCGGAATCTCGTCATGTTGAATTTCTTCGTAGCAAATTTAAGAAGATCTGTTTTTGTAAGCGCCCTGTTTGGTATGGCTGCTAGACGGCTTTTTTCTCGTTTATGAAGAGACCTAGTCCTTTCTGGTATGGTTTCAAGTATAGCCATTTTCCGATGACTGCTTCCTCCTTCATGAGGTTTGTCTTCGTGCCTCCTGTGGTTGCTCCTGAGAGATTTGTGCATTCTTGAGCTGTCCTGGTAATAGCCGCATCACCCTCTGTCAGTGAACTCACAGCTGAGAGACCGGCTAGGGCAGGAATGAGGAAGGGAATAATTCCACGCGACATCTTGGTTCATGACAGAACCCAGATTGGTTTAGTCGATCTTTCTTTTCTCTCTCTCCTTTCTCCTTCAGGGCACTTTCTGTGGAATACAACACGGTCAGCACACAGTTTTTCATGCACCTTTTGGTTATCATCTTCTCCCTTAGCGCTCAACATGTAGCGCTCATAACTAGGTTGAACTTCTTCACTCACAAGCGCAGCTTAACTTTCCCATGCATAGTTTTTTGAACTGCAAATGTTTCAATGCATTGATTGATACCAATATCCCATCTCGTACGTATTGCCTTACCTTTATCAGCTAAAATTCTATTAGTGGTGTCACGATCTTTATTTGTTGCGTATGTGATGGCGTGTTCCTTACACGCTTTTCCGAATAAATTTACTCCTTATCACAGTGTGACAATCGGTTTTGCAAGTTTTCTTCCACGTCCACGGTAGTTATATCCAGTAATGTGTAATTCGAGGGCAGTTTGTCGAGAATACCGCCTTCTCCTCTAACGCTTCTCCTACCGTGCACGTTATGCTGCTGAGGTGGTTGTGGTCTGCGCGCCCTGTTATACTGCAAATCGTCAGTGACGATCCAGCTGTTTTTTGATGCGGGAAAACCAAGCCAATTAACTACCGCTCTATTCCTTCGACGCCGTATGACCCTCTCTATGAGTCCTGAGCTCTTCTGTGTACGAGCATCCTGCAGTTGCAATACCACTGCTGTCCTTTAAGAGGCCGGTTCTAGAATTCGTTCTCTGCACTTTGGAAACACTGAATATCTCAGTTGACCAAGTTGTGGGGCGGCGAGTAAGCTACTTCACTGGTTTAAAGTTTGATGCCGTCTTTAATCACGTGAGCCTGGCAACTAATTTGGTGCTCAGCTAGAAAGCGAAGGGAAACATACTGACCTTATTTTACAGTCAGCACGGCCACATACCGGTCCATCCCACTGAAAGAAAAGTGTCTATTTCCCATTTCTTTGCGGGATCAGGACTATGACTTCATTAAAAGTTTAAAGTTCCAATCAAGATTTAATGTGATTAAAGTTTCTCACAAACAACACTTAAAATTGCGTTATGTTCAACTGAAAACAAGTCTTTCTAATCTAACAGCACCTTTAGCAGTTCAGAGGCGACCCCTACGGTAACTTCCCACCAGATTGTTTTTCGCCCTGACTAACATCACTGAATTGAAAGTTCGCAATAAATGTTCAAAATTTAATGCTCGCCATAAAAGTGGAAATAAATTCACCACTTGCCACGCAGAATTGAATTTCACACAGACGGCACACTAACAGTTATTTTACCGGATTCTAAACGATCCAGGACGGTGTACAGTCCTCGCGAGTTCACTATCCGTTTTCACTGACAAATACACACTTGTCACATCTCGGCTCTTACGTCATCCGAGGCAGAGCGCGACCAGACGTTTAACTGGCGTGGACCTCACAGTGTCTGAGAGCGAAGTGAACCTTCTACTGCTTCAGGAGCGAAGTGAACCTTCTACTGCTTCAGGGGCTGTATTGATAAGGTGCCGGTGCGGACTGCCGAGAAAACATCTGTTGTCCCTATCTATTTGCATACGGCGGCAGTCTACAAACGACCGCTATCTCGGGTACATAATCTTTAATAATATACTTACCAACTACTTCAGAAACTTCTTAATATTTGGTGGTACGCAGATAAGCAGTTTGAAAGCACGTAGGAAGTTTCAGCTCGCTAGAATCAAATACTTGCTTAATAGAATTTATTTAGTGGAATTAACGTTAGATTGTTACCTCTGAACCATACCTTGCTAAGACTTATATCAGTTGCTATTTATGTTACAAGTCTTAAACTTGGTGTAGCTCTATTATGTGATATATTTGATCATCTGGTTTAACCGAAACCTCTATCATTAAAATTTCAAGTACTTAATCTACAACACTTAGATACATTTTAGTTTCACAATTAGTTTTTATTTAATTACTCAAAAACTATAAGAGGTAGATTAACGTGGACGCTCTGTTATTATTTTTGGGGTGTACTGAAGCATAAAACAAATTTTCAAGTTTCTAAGTCCATTATTATGCGCCTCTGATTTTTCCGAAAAACGTGTATTCTGGCGTTAATTTTTGTTTTATGGTTTTGGAAACCAGCATCACTTATTTATAGCTTCTAACTGCACCTTCTGACCAAATTCAGGCTTCCTAGCGTCATTATTTAGCGCCTCTGATTTTTCTCTTAAAACGGCATTTTTCCGTAAACTACCAAGTTTAGAACATCAAGACTTGGTATTTGGAACATTATTACACTAAACTATAATTTAACAATGTTTTAAACATAAATTTTTATTTTTAATTTCATACTAAATTGTGTTGCGATATTTGTGCGCTACATGCAGACGCGATAAGGTGAACTGGGGTAAGTCCCGGCGCACTCGCTCGCCTCTGTATCTCACACGTGATACAGCGCTTGGTTTGCTTCAAAGTGTGTGTTACTTTGCAAATGCTGTCTTGTGTTTTGAAATATGCAATAAATCACTTACATTAAATTGCAGTTTGCGCGAAGATAGTACTGTGTAATGTATCTAGAAGTTTATTATCATAAACATCGATTGATTTTAGTTTTATTGTGTGGTGTTCGGTTCGATTATACTGTGGAATTATTTGCGGAAGGATATCAGTCCATTCACATGAGCCACCGTGATTAAACTGCATCCACATTTGAGTTTTCACTGTTCTGTTCAGACGTTCCATGATGCTCGCCTTCAGGTGGGTGGATGTCGAGTAGTGATGTATTCCATACCGCTCCATCACAGTCTTGAAATGTGTATTGTAAAACTCGGCGCTGTGACCTGTTTCAAGATTGTTTGGGCTTCGAATCGTTCCTGTCTGCAGTAATCGCTCAAACACATGTGCGACATCCTTACCTGTTTTCGGTTTCACGGGGTATGCCAAGGCAGATTTAGAATAAGTATCAACGACCAATGAAATATATTTGAATCCGTTATTTAAGCGTGAATGTTCCCTCATGTCAAAGAGATCCACCTTCCACAGGACGTCCAAACCTTGAATCATAACGTATCTTCGAGGGTATGTTTTTGGTGCTGGTTTGTGCAGTTCTCGAACTACATCTCCATACTTATTCGATGATACCACTCTCTCTCTCTCTAAGCTCAGAAATTCAACTAAGCTGTATTGCCAGTAACAGCTAATGCCACGTGCAGTCTTAGCCCTCCCCCCCCCCCCCTTAATTCACTGGGGTCATAGTAATATATATATATATATATATATATATATATATATATATATATATATATATATACTCCTGGAAATTGAAATAAGAACACCGTGAATTCATTGTCCCAGGAAGGGGAAACTTTATTGGCACATTCCTAGGGTCAGATACATCACATGATCACACTGACAGAACCACAGGCACATAGACACAGGCAACAGAGCATGCACAATGTCGGCACTAGTACAGTGTATATCCACCTTTCGCAGCAATGCAGGCTGCTATTCGCCCATGGAGACGATCGTAGAGATGCTGGATGTAGTCCTGTGGAACGGCTTGCCATGCCATTTCCACCTGGCGCCTCAGTTGGACCAGCGTTCGTGCTGGACGTGCAGACCGCGTGAGACGACGCTTCATCCAGTCCCAAACATGCTCAATGGGGGACAGATCCGGAGATCTTGCTGGCCAGGGTAGTTGACTTACACCTTCTAGAGCACGTTGGGTGACACGGGATACATGCGGACGTGCATTGTCCTGTTGGAACAGCAAGTTCCCTTGCCGGTCTAGGAATGGTAGAACGATGGGTTCGATGACGGTTTGGATGTACCGTGCACTATTCAGTGTCCCCTCGACGATCACCAGTGGTGTACGGCCAGTGTAGGAGATCGCTCCCCACACCATGATGCCGGGTGTTGGCCCTGTGTGCCTCGGTCGTATGCAGTCCTGATTGTGGCGCTCACCTGCACGGCGCCAAACACGCATACGACCATCATTGGCACCAAGGCAGAAACGACTCTCATCGCTGAAGACGACACGTCTCCATTCGTCCCTCCATTCACGCCTGTCGCGACACCACTGGAGGCGGGCTGCACGATGTTGGGGCGTGAGCGGAAGACGGCCTAACGGTGTGCGGGACCGTAGCCCAGCTTCATGGAGACGGTTGCGAATGGTCCTCGCCGATACCCCAGGAGCAACAGTGTCCCTAATTTGCTGGGAAGTGGCGTAGCGGTCCCCTACGGCACTGCGTAGGATCCTACAGTCTTGGCGTGCATCCGTGCGTCGCTGCGGTCCGGTCCCAGGTCGACGGGCACGTGCACCTTCCGCCGACCACTGGCGACAACATCGATGTACTGTGGAGACCTCACGCCCCACGTGTTGAGCAATTCGGCGGTACGTTCACCCGGCCTCCCGCATGCCCTCTATACGCCCTCGCTCAAAGTCCGTCAACTGCACATACGGTTCACGTCCACGCTGTCGCGGCATGCTACCAGTGTTAAAGACTGCGATGGAGCTCCGTATGCCACGGCAAACTGGGTGACACTGACGGCGGCGGTGCACAAATGCTGCGCAGCTAGCGCCATTCGACGGCCAACACCGCGGTTCCTGGTGTGTCCGCTGTGCCGTGCGTGTGATCATTGCCTGTACAGCCCTCTCGCAGTGTCCGGAGCAAGTATGGTGGGTCTGACACACCGGTGTCAATGTGTTCTTTTTTCCATTTCCAGGAGTATATATATATATATATATATATATTGCAGGAGTCGAAGGCTCACTATGTTGAACATCAATACAATCACCACTGCTATTTTTCTGACGGTCCAATATAGGCTTTTTTGCATTCTTATGCAGATCAGTCAAAAGCAATATTTCACGATATATTTCCAGATCCTTAGGCGAATAGTTTACAGTTTTTGTGGGTCCTAGGAAAATCAAGTTGCATAGAGCGAGTGTTCTTTGATATTGTCTATCAACGATGTGTATTGTTTGGTCATTTAAAGTTAAAAACTGGGTGCCCACCATTGACACCGAATGTATTGTCAATCGTAGCGTCACTGTGATTGTTAATGAAAACGGTAATAGCGTAACCGATGTTGTTGCCGAAATTATTTGGTTGTTCATCGAGAGATTCATTAACTGGTTTAAAAGTTTCTCACAGTGTCGGCTCTCATTTCAATTGCCGTAACCTCAGCAGCCGTAGCTTCTCTCGAATGGCCTTCTGTGCTTCAATGACTTTATGTTTAGTCGACATCTCGTTGTATACTAATTAGACTTCTACGCAACGTGAGGTTTCATATATCCGCTCTTCTTCTTCTTATTCTGCTCCCCCTTCTTGGTAACAACTATTTTCCCTTCAGTTAAGTCGCCTGCTTTCTTTTCAATTGCGTGACCCCTTCATACAATGCCCCTTTCTGTTAAGTCGTTTACTTCCAATCATTGAGTTTGTTGCACAGTCTCAAAGGGGTGTAACAATATGTGCCTAGATGTTATCGTATGCCTCCAACATTACGCTCGAAATTTTGAATTTTCGCGTCCATGTACAAGCGAATGTTTTGTCTAAGCACACCAATTCTATCAGAATGAGCTCCTGGCATGCATGCAGATTTATCCATGATGATAAATAAATCTTTACAATAACAAAGATTATTTATTAACAAAGTACATGTAGTGACAAAACTTTATGAATATGTAAATTTATACATACACGTGAAATAGGAATATAAGGTAACTATCTGCGACAATGTTGCTGCATTCTTATTACATGCAATTGTGGAGGATTTACAGCATTACCACATTTATAAATCACCTTATAAGTATCAATAACTCTCTATACACGTCCCTGATAAGAAAAGTAGTTTCCTGTGTTGTGTACTAACATCATCCGCTCTTACATCATAAGCTCACATTGCTTCAGTGGACTAGTAGTTTAGAATTTTGCAATGTACTATAATTTAAAACAATGGTGACTTTGTAATAATAATCCTAGAAAAACGTCACAATGTTTCTGGTGTATCTGGGTTTTCTGTATGATGTTTGTTGAGTCTGTCACATATTTTAGTTGAAAATATAAAATATTTTTCTTTTGTTATGTCCTGTAGAGAACGCAAAACAAAATTTTGTTCTCAGCTAATGATGCTAGCACAAGGATTAAGTATCACACAGAAGAATGAGATATACCAGACGGTTATGTAGATATACTAATTTAGAAGACTGAAAAGTTGTTATCAGAATTGCGGAATTATAGCACTGTTCACTGGTTTATTTTGAGTTTAAACACAATGAAGTTTGCTCCTCCGTGAGACTGCCTGTAACCGATTATTAATTAACGACTGAAAATACCCAACAGAATATTCATACTTAAAATAGACTGTCTGGCGTTTATGGCAAAATGCCCGACTAAATATAACGTTGAGTCCAGGTTTCTGTCTTTTGGACGTGACGAACCTACAAGCAATTCATCCAATAGACGTCCAATTGAAAGGACTGCACCAAACAACTGATAGCGTATATAATGCCTTCATATCTGTCCAGAGGGGCGCTATATGCGACAATTGTTGAGGTAAGTCTCTTGCATTCTATTATCCTGCTTACTATATCGGATACCATAAACTGTTATAGCGAACTGCTTGACAGAAATATGTTACCCACTCGTTTAATCACTAAACCACTCGCCAACTGATTAAATTACTATAGGGCAGAGAAGTAGCGTTAAATACAGCATTGTACTGTTATTGCAGGCCAACCTGCCAACTTCGCTATGCTTGACGTTGCAAAGTTTCAGGAACGCCATGCTGTCAGTGGGCGTCACAGATTAAAGTTTGGAAAGTTTTTAATTATCTGGAGACTGAAGTGACAAACTCACCGCTCCGCACACAATTAACTCTCGTGGCAACAAAGCAAAAAGAAAAGCCGAGAACGGAGCTTAATTTGTTTTCTGCTGCGCCCGCCCGTGACAGCAGACGGCAGCGGATGTGATGCGACGCCATACATCACATGGACAACAAACTGCTCACTGCTCATTAGGCGACGACAGGTACGTCATGGATTAAGTATAATCATATCACCAACATATAAGTACTGAAATATACGCTTAGGTTTTTTCGTTAAATACACTGGTGAACTAAACTTAAAGTGTGAAAGTACCTTTCGCATTATCTGTCACTGCGATGTAACGTAGGTCGATGAAACATGGACCACACACAGAAACAACTGCTACCATACAGAACAGGAGGTAAGTGAAAGAATTATGCAGTGAGACGAACAAGTCTAACACTTCTATTCAAAAACAACAATCACACCGAAGTCACCGCGATTTATGATCGTCCCCTGGGTATTCCAGGAGTCGGATGTGTGATCACCACAGACAGCGATGCATGCTCTGCAACTTCCTTTTCTGCTGGGTATAACGCTGGTAAGAATTTCTGCTGATAGGCCCTTCAATTCCTCTACCATTGTGGTTGTAAGCTGTTGAATGGATGTTGGAGTATGTAGATTTGCTGCAATACTCTTCCCAAAGCATCCCACACGAACTCAATGAGATTTACGTCGGGATAACTGGAGGGTAGTCTCTTCGCCGAATATCCTCTCGTTCTAAGAGCTCCATTTGTGATGTTCGATGAGGTCGCGCATTGTCCATAAAATGAAGCCAGGTCCGAATGTACCGCTGAAAAGACGCACCGGAGGAAGGAGTACAGTGTCCCAATATCGTTGACCTGTGAGTGAACCGTGGTCAAAGACTTCGTGGTCATTACGTCCATGCAATATTGTGTCTCGCCACACCAAAACACCTCGTCCAATAAAACGATCACGTTCAACTGTATTAATGGGTGCATTATGTTTACTTACGTCTCGTCCTATAAGAGTACCTCTTCAAGGATGCATTTGGCACTGTCTTCATTCTTGAAAAATATGAGTGAGTCACAGGCGTATTTTTAGTCCCTTTTTTAGCCTTTTCATGCCGTCGACCGTAAGATTCTACTAAATAAGCTACAAGCATTATAAATAGGTAGGGTAGCTAATTACAGGTTCCGATTATACCAGCAGACAAGGTGGTACTAGAGGTAACATATATTCAAATAGCCCTCAATTCGCAGTGAAACATTTATCATAAGCAAAATACGTTAAAACATTTGGAAACGTACTGTTCCTGATATACATCACTGTCATACTCAGTAGTGTCAATTGTGGGAAAAAATTCTCTTCCTGAAGACAGGAATATTATAGTATCAGAGAAAACAAGGATTCTCCTGGCAAAGAAAGCAAACTGAACTCTGAGGCAAATTTACAACTGATCTCTATGCAACACAGTTGCTCTGAAAGCAAGGAAAAGTAAAGCTATGAATTTCAGTTTGAAGAGGGTAAATGACCCTGTTAAATGTGTATGAAACTTCTGTACGACATGTAATAATCAAAAATTTCTATTAACGAATTTTGATTCTCAGTTGCAGTGATGTGTATACAAAAAAGATACTTGCAAACATTATGACATGGTTATGCTATGTCCTTAGAGTCATGCCATCAGTCTCTAACAGCCACTGTCTTCAGTTACTTACTGTTCGTAGAAACGCTAAATCTTCCAGGGAACAAACTTACAAAATATGGGCACACTGATCAGACTGCAGGACACGGCCAAAGAATAATAAGCAACTATGGTAGTCCTACTCACTGTAAAGATCTGTTGAGAACACTGTTATTTTAACTGCACAGTCTTAGCACATTTATCAGTCAGTTGTACACATAAACATAACGTAATTACCACACAAAATGCTCTGCCCAAGACCGTGGAACGAGATTTAGTCTTAATTTACATTTACCAAGAGAGTCTGAACATAAAATCCCAAAACAGCATGTTTTACCTTGGAATAAACTTTACCGCAAAATGCCTAAGGAGATTAAAGAAATTAATTCGTTGACTTCATTCCTTGAGATCTGCCATGTCATATATAGACAAAATGAGATTTTCACCCTGCGGCGGAGTGTGCGCTGATGTGAAACTTCCTGGCAGATTAAAACTGTGTGCCGGACCGAGACTCGAACTCGGGACCTATTTTAGATCGAATTCTAGTTCGAGTATTGGTCCGGCACACAGTTTTAATCTGCCAGGAAGTTTCATGCTATATATAGATCTATTATCCAGTTGTGCCTTATGAGAATGTACGCTGGACTGGGTCTCAAACCCAGACATCGCGCTTATCGAGAGCAGTCCCCTTAACCGCTTCGGCTACCTGTTCATGCTCCGCCGATCGACCCAACTTCCGTGTATCGCACAGTCTACAATCTACATCTTAGTCCACTAATTTCATTACTTAATGCTCGTAACATCACTTGTGCTTCCGAAACACGGACAATGAGACACAGAGGAATCGAGACGAATAATGTTATCGCCCTGTGACCACCTAGGCTTGTAATAGTTACATTCGTGTCTAAACGAACAGACTCTGTAAACGATCCGCAGCTGTAAGAAATACTTGTATATTAATCCGCTGCCAGCGAATTACTTGAAGCCGGTTGTAGGTAAGTTCTAGTACCAAACAGAGGCATACGAAATTTCGTGCCGGTGCAGAACTCGATCCGAGCTTTTACGCTTAACGCGAGCGGCTGCCTTAACCACTTTGACTTTCCGTCCACACTCCCGAGACCCACCTAGAATTTCATATGTTTCACTGTCAGCATCGTACATCGTAATATTACATCTCCGATTTCTTTTTATGTATGATATATAAAACAGTTCAAATTGTAAAAATTGCAGAACTTCACCAATAGTGCAGGAACATGAAGAAATAAGTGGAAACATATAAGAATATGAATACTACATGTATGTAGCGTGTTGGTGGTGAACAGCTGTTATCTGGAAAGAGTCCGTTCGCAACTCCTTTACGCATTAAGATATTTAAATTATTTTAATTGATTCAAGTGTGGATTCTTGGTGAAATATTGTATATTATACTAAATAAACGAGACATCTTCTGTTTTGTTTCGGATAACGTTATCGTTTGTGTATGACGATTGCTTGATGTTGTAAGTCCATTTCGTAGTACATAATTGAGTCCAAAAAAATTTTAAAAATTAAATTAAGTGTGCTATCCTCACATTTTCTAATGAATGATCCAATTCACTTTAATTTTTCACCCCTTTTAGATAATATAGCAACTTCTACCTAGAAGAAGAACCTTGGTGTCTTCGTTCATAAATAGGTATTCACAAACACCCACTCTTGTGCAACTACGTAGCTTTACTCTAGTGTACATTTATTCGCAGTTTGGAGTAAATTCGGTTTTACTGAATGTCATAAGTTTGTAGAATACAGTTAGTGTAACTTTGATTAAACAGTTGAGGCAACTATTGCAGTGTAAGTCGAGAATTGTTAGATTACGAAGGGGACATGAGTCTGTGTTTGCTTGAGCGTTGTGCACTGAAAAATGTGCTTACAACCTAGGTGAAAGTTTTGCGAAATCTTGTATCCTTTAGTTGATACAGTATATAAATCATTTAATTTGCTCAGGATACATCTGAATTAGGAGTCGAATCTTAGATGGTTAATTCTATGGATTAGATCTGAGCAGATGTTGCGGTAAGTCGATGATGGAGTGGCATACACCGTTATCTACAAAAAATAATCAAGAAACCAGAACTCCATCCATAATTCGTCCGCAGCTGCATGTCACAATTTTAATTTCGTCTTTAAATACGTACACATGAAGGAAGTCTTAGTCTCTGCCATGACCTACATGTAACTTACGCAAATATTTTCTCATGTGATGCTTATTGCATTATGTGATGTAATAAGGTCAATACCTCTGAAGAAGATATTTCTACAAATATAGAAACCATGGTCAAAGGGTAATAAACCTTTATATGCATCTGGTAGGCAGATTTTTCAGTCTATTCTGAAATACGTAGTTGCTGTTTCGCAGCCATGTATAAGATTTCGAAATGGAGGTAGTGTTTTTAAACGTGTGAGAGCATCCACTGATCTTTCAACACAGTATACCACGGTGGCACCATTTGAAAACTTATCCGGTGAGTGCTCTGAAGGCAACGGTAAGTCAGTTAAACTGAACGTTTTGGTCTTCGAGATACGAGACCATCTACGCAGTTAAAGCGAGATTCTGCGGCGTTCTTAAATCTCTAACAATCACAACTTTTACGAGTAGGAGGTGTAACGAACGAAATGTAACAATAATAGTAATACGGAAACTTGAAATCTACAGCTCTGTTACCCTTTTAATAATCCAGCAGGAAACGAGTCAGTAAAGTGTCTGAGGCTTAGAAATCTGAAATTATGCACGGGGGAGCTGCATACGCCGTGTTAGGAAGGGAACTGTCAGGTAGGATCTTTCTATAAGGTGTTGATGAAGCTTTCAAATGACGGACATCGAGCTAAAGTTGCCAAAATCGCATAGAATTGTAAATAAACAATTCGACGAGCTCTGAGAGAGGCGGACAGTACTAGATCCACACTGACCGATTTACCTCTGCAGTTGACGCAATTTGTTGGTATCTGAAAACTGAAGCGCTGTTTCAGAGAATTATTGATATAAAACACGTATCTCGAGCAATACCACCTTTTTCTTCCACTACAGCTGATGTTGATGAGAACTGCTATCAGAGTACATAGTCTGTCGTACAAGAGTTATCGTTGTTGGTTTTAGTAAAAGACAACTCAATGATATCTATCGTCCTAGCCTGACGTAAGCATAAACGTCATGTGTCTGACATTTTTGCAGAACCTCATCATTTTCTTTCTAAGCTAAAAAAACTTTAAATACGCACCTTAACCATTCAGTCAATTACCTGGTTATCTGGCTTGGCTATGCTATTAATAGAAAACGAATGAGTGCGAAATATTTATTTTATTAATAAAGAGGCAATTTTGCAGCTGCAATAACGAGGAATATTCGGTTATGTAACACAAAGTTTTAGATGACCAAGCACGAAAATTTCATTGTCAGTTTGTATTTTTACATGGGTGCTCATACTTCTTCCAAATTATGTTTATCTTTGTGTTTTATCTTACTATACTACATTCGACGTTATTACACTCGCTTTCGGGATTATTTTGTGTTGTATTTAACCAGATTTTAATGTTTTTGTTGCGAAAGTGAAATGTTTGTCTTACAGCGTAATACAGATTTTCATAAGATACTATCTGATTATGAGTCTAAGTAAAACTTACTTTGTTTTGTACTCACGTTTGTTACGAGCAGTATCAAAAAATAAAGTGTTCTTTGAGAATATTCTTCTTACTTCATCCACATCTACAGCTACATTAACATCTACATGGATATTTTACAAACCACATTTAAGTGCCTGGAGGAGGGTTTGTCGAGCCATCTTCTCCATTATTCCAATCTCGTATAACGCGCCGAAAAAACCGAAACCTATATCTTTCCGTACGAGTTCTGATTTCCCTTATTTTATTATGCTGATCACTTCTAACTATGTAGGTCGGCGTCAGCAAAATGTTTTCGCATTCGGAGGAGAAAGCTGGTGATTGAAATTTTCTGAGAAGATTCCGCCGCAACGAGATACGCCTTTGTTTTAATGATGTCCATCCCTAATCTTGTATCATTTCAGTGACATTGTCTCCCCTATTTAGCGATAATACAAAACATGCTGCCCTTCTTTGAATTTTCTCGATGTACTCCGTCAATCTTATCTGGTAAGAAGGACCCCCACACCACGCAGCCGTATTCTAAAAGAGGACGGACAAGCATAGTGCAGGCATTCTCTTTAGTAAATCTATTACATTTTCTAAGTGTCCTGCCATAAAAATGCATTCTTCGGTTAGCCATCCCCACAAAATTTTATATGTGTTCCTTCCAATTAAAGTTGTTCGTAATAGCAATTCATAGGTATTTTGTTGAATTTATTACCTTTAGATTTGACAGATTTATTGTGTAACCGAAGTTTGACGGATTCCTATTAGAACTCATGTGGATGACCTCACACACTTCGTTATTTGGGGTCAACTGCCACTTTTCACACCATACAGATATGTATCGTTTTCCAATTTCTTTTGATCGTCTGATGACTTTACTAGTCGAATAACGACAGCATCGTCTGCAAAACAACCTACGTCGGCTGCTCAGACTGTCTCCCAAATCGTTTGTATAGATAGGAAACAGCGAAGGGTCTATAACACTACATTGGATGACTTTTCGTCAATTACTACAGAATCAGTTTGAAATCCCTATTAAATTTCTCTCAGTATATGGTGCGAGTAAAGAGCTAATAGTGTTTCACAAGAACGATGTTTTCTGAATCCATGTTGACTGTGTTTCAGCAGACTGCTTTTCGAGTTACTTATTTTGTGTTTTGACGCTGGTTAGGGGAAAGCGTGAAAATTATGTTACAATGAATGTGAGGGTTGGAGGGTGGTAGGGGTGGAGGTGCAATGGCGGAACGATCGATGAAGGAATAGCTGTGAGAGACGAGCTGAACGAGAAGTTTTGTTAAATACGAAAATAAGTAGAGGGATGATTTGGAAGAGGGGTGGGGGCCACACGTCCGATACATGACCCGAGTATATTTGAATGTAGTGACACTTCTACACCAGTGCCAGATATTTTAGACTCCCTGACGTTCCACAGCACGGATATCATCCCTGAATTAACAAAGCACTCAATTAATTCAAACTGAAACACAATTCCACTGTGAAGGACCAACACCGTACTGCTGATAAACTTTGTGGAAGTGAGGATCGAAAATGTTTTAGCAGATATACACCTCTGCTCGCTGGTAAAATTTCTATCTGTAAAGTGTCTATGGACACTTAGGATCTGGGACAACTACTATACATCACATAGTGTTGTACAACGTGCCACAGCTCATATTTATGATACACTTCTACTTTTGGAATAATATATGAGAACCTTTGAAATAATTCACAAGTTATTTATTATAATATAACTAACTGTTCCTGGCCCATTGTTTCTGTGGATCTGTCTTACTGAATGGAAAAGAGAGAAAAGAGTAAGCACATGTTTACAATGCATCCTGATCTTCTACTCTTCCTTGGTTCTGTCTTTCCGATCCTCACCCTCTCTTGCTTCATCACCTGCTCCGACCCTCTCTGTGTGTGCAACACCTCCACCCTCTCTCTCTCTGTCCAACTTCACCCCCCCCTTTCTCCCCCTCTGTTCCCTCCCCCCTCTCTCTGTCCATTATCTCTCACTTGTTTCTCTGTCCTTCCTTTCTATGCTCTTTTCTTCTTACCCCTATGTCCATGTCCACTTTCACCCACCCCTTGCTGATCTAGGGCATCGTTTATTTTTCCTTATAATCCATTTTCTGTAGTAGTATTCAAATCATAAGCCAACAAGCCATCAATTTAACACTCTGGTTTTCAAATAATATTTAACTGTTATATATTTATGCCGGAATTTTTCCATTACATATGTTAAAAATATCTAGTGTATGTCTGTCTGAATATTCGTTATAGTATTGTGTAAGAATCTGAAGTAAAACGGTGAAGAACTTTTCGATAATAACGTTTTCCTTTATGCGCGCTCGCGCGCGCGCGTCTGTGTGTGTGTGTGTGTGTGTGTGTGTGTGTGTGTGTGTTTGTGTATGGTGTTCCAGTAGGTATATAAAAGTATGCTCGTATACGAATGCAGCCTTGGGTCAATATTTCAAAATTTTCAGTGAAGACCTATCGGAGATAAATGACTTTTAACAAACGAACGTTTCTATTTTTATTCAGGTGCATGTAATCTAAGGAGAATTGTAAATGAAGAGCAGGTATTAACAACTGACTGCAGTAATAATGTTCAAATTTCAGCTATACAATGAAGACCCCACATTAACATTTTTGGTAAAGAGCAAAAGCACTTTTGGATGTGTCTCATGCTATGAGGCCTTTATAGTAAGACTGTTACCTAGGCTGTATATTAGTTGCTACATAACATTGTCATTGTTAGAGTTAAATGAATACTGACTGAGACCTTTAACCCCAGCGAAAGTGCTACTCTGAATATGTGGAAGTACATTCGGCTGCATGCCTTAACACATACAAGGAGACTAAAATTTATCCTGTTATTAACTATTTATGTAAATTCCGCGCCATTTCATAATGTACCTTATAAGGCTATTGAACAATATATAACAATTTAATTATGTGTTTTTTAATTCATTTTTAAAAATATGTAAAATACATAAATGACGTACTTAAAAGAATTGAAATTTATTATCATGGTTTACCACTAAAATTAGTGTACAATTACGTTTTTGGTGAGACCTCTCAATAAGGATATACATGTGACAAACCACAATATTATTAACTTTCTTAGAGATGTGGTAAAATAGACAACCAATATGTATTGTAGTGACCTTCCCTCTCTTAGTGTATATTTTATTTGAATTTATTTTAGATATAATGTTTAAGAATGAATGATCATATTGATCTTACTTGGTCGGTGGTGACGCGACGGTTATTTTTCGTTATGATTGACTTACTTGCGCTCTCAGCGTCTGAAAACAATGGAATGAATAAAGGGACAAAGCACAGAAAATGGCTTTGCTTTTGTCACGGTTAATGATTTGACATTACGTGAACAAAAGGTTTTGAAAAATTGTTGAAATTACTCTTGTGAACCAATACGTCTGCTACAGCTTCGCGTATATGGCGTCAAAAGTATGAAATTGGTTAGGCTTCTCCGACATACGTCCTGTAGTACCGAGAGGGATTGTCAATACAAACACGAAAAATTATTGTACTGAAGTAATTCTTATTATCTGAGCACCCAGAATGAAAAACACTCGACTTTAGCTATCTGTTCAGTATGTGTCGTCAAGTTTATTCTTTAATAGAAGATTCTCTACTATCAGATCTTGTGAAGCGAAATCGATAGATTCACAGCATATTATCACATAGGGAAGATAACTATTTCTGAGCACTCATGTTTTATAGTTTCATTAAAAGACTAAATATTCTACTAATTTTTATTCCTGTAATATTAGTTAAGAAAACGGGTGAAGCCCACAAAAAGTTACATAAATATAAAGCTATTAGAGGTTTATGACCGAGATCCAGCAATGATCTGGCCGTTAGAAAACTCTTACGTTTATTTAATAATTCAAAGAGAGGAGATTTTCAGAAAGGAACTAAGTGGGTTAATATTTTAACTGTTCAATTATATTCTAAAATTAAGCAGAAAGTGATACATTTATAATACATAGCTTTTCGTTTTACAAGCAGTAAGCGTTAGAGGTGCTATTACACAACAACGTCCTTCTGGTACAACGAGACAAATGAGAGTCATTCGATTTTTCTCTCTGGCTGCGCTTTATACTTTTATTACGACAGAGAGGTTGATGGGTTTAATCTTTATACGTTTCATAAGTCGCGGACGCACTCTATTGGCTTTCATTTCACACTACACAATACTTTTACAACACGACACTACTTCCTACTTTACCGCTGTGGCGCATATAAGACTTAAACAGCGATGACACAATATATGTATGATTATAAGAAGGAATTTAATGCATTTTAATGCAATAATTTTATGTGGATGAGAGGTGTCACAGCCTCTTACTAGTGCTGATTTCAGTTGCAAAGAAAGTTTAGTGGCTCGTGTCAGTATGACACCAGATAATTTCATGGTTTTGTATATACTGGAAGTTGATTAGAAGTAACCAAAATTGATATGTGACAAACATAAAGATACACCATTAGCAGCTGAGAACAAGAATAAAATTTTAACTATGCTGTATGGTAAAAGTAAGGCTGTTGTTCGTTATAACATTGTTAAAAATATTTGTCTGTGAGAGTGGGAATACCACACGTGTGTCATATTCTGAGTATCAAACACAGTATAGCACGTAACATATAGTTCAGCTGAGCAAGATATCATTATTTCCACAATATGGTAAAAGGTATAAGAAACAGATTGGAATAGATATACTGTCTGGAGTTATCACATTTTACTATGAACTAATCCTCCCTGGGATATAAAGCTATATCCTATACGGATTATTATTTATACTGAGTCTTAATATTTAACACAACATCAAGACTATCGTAGGCAGAGTGCCACGTAATCAAGTGAGGATACAGATAGTATTAGCCCTTTATTTCTTGAAGCCTCATTTCTTTAACAAATGGTGCAGAAGTCTGTAATAAACGTACTTCAGCTCCCGCGTGTTCTACTTTTTTGGAACAAATGAAACTCCTCTGCAACTCTAGATTGCACTGAGGGTTCGATGAATTTCGATTCTCCAGTTCAGTTTCTATGTGGCCTTAGAGGGGGACATTGCATCGTCCATGACTTCTGTAGAATCAAAACAATAATAGTACGATTTCAATTTGAATCTCGGTCTACTTTGAAGAGAAATCCAAAATTCTCCATTGATAGCCTGTGTCGTTGAGTAAAGTTGATGTGGGTTCAATAACCTTTGACCGGATGACAAAAGAAAAATTTTGGCAGCACAGATGTGTAACAGTAAGCAACAATTTGTTCGTAATTAATAATCGTGGTGTGAGCTTTCACTACTGAAGCCCTCATATGTTAAACTAACGCCACGTTACTCTAGAAAAAAATCCACTGAATGTACTTCTAGTACACAAAATGAAATGTATACAACGTAAATAGATTGTAGCACGAAATAGACATTATAATACAGAAAACGAATATCTGTCTAGAAGGACATTACGATGGAGAAAAAGTTGCATCAATTCTGAAGAAACAAGCTTTCCACTGGTGCAGTCAGTTTGGATGGAATAATGAAGAAATGCGTTCCGAGTTGCCAGCGCTAAGTATTGTAACATCGGAGCTTTAAACTTAGTGGGAGAACGTTAAATTGTGTAATTTTTAATGAATACTAAAGTAAGGAAGACAACGTGTGTGTGGCGGAGGTCACTTCACGTGCCACTGTCATTACCTCCGTTTCCTGTTCCAGCAGCGTACGGGTCGCGGGAAGAACGACTGCCGGAAAGCCTCCGTGCGCTCTCGATTCTCTCTAATTTTACATTCGTGATCTCCTCCGGAGGTATAAGTAGGGGGAAGCAATATATTCGATACCTCATCCATAAACGCACCCTCTCGAGACGTGGATAGCAAACTACACCGCGATGCAGAGCGCCTCCCTTGCAGAATCTGCCACTTGAGTTTGCTAAACATCTCCATAACGCTATCATGTTCACAAAATAAACCTGTGACGAAACGCGCAGCTCTTCTTTGGATCTTCTCTATCTCAACCTGACACGGTACGAATCCCACACTCATGGGCAAAGTATAGGTCGAACGAGTGTTTTGTAAGCCACCTCCTTTGTTGATGGACTACATTTTCTAAGGAATCTCCCAATGAATCTCAACCTGGCACCCACCTTACCTACAATTAACTTTATATGATCATTCCACTTCAAATCGTTCCGCACGCATACTCCCAGATATTTTACAGAAGTAAGTGCTACCAGTTTTTGTTCCGCTATCATATGATCATACAATAAAGGATCCTTCTTTCTATGTATTCGGAATGCATTACATTTGTCTAAGTTAAGGGTCAGTGGCCACTCCCTGGGGACCGATGGCCGTTGCTGTCTGGTCCCTTAAACCCACAAACCAACCAACCACTCCTTGCACCAAGTGCCTATCCGCTGCAGATCTTCCTGCACCTCGCTGCAATTTTCTAATTTCCTACTCTATTGTTGGTGTGTGGGTGGTCTGTGGGAATCCTTTCTAGCAACTCAAGTCTGGACAAAGCGAGCATGCCGACGGGAGAACTGTTCTCAGAGGTTTCCCGCCTTACACGACCGGTTACTTCAACCACCTCGACGGTCCGAGCCCACTTCCTGGAGCGACTCACATCCCTTCATACCGCTGTGTGTCCACATCCTCGCCTTGCTCTTGCACAGTTGCTGTTAATCCCGCACAGGAAGAGACTTCTTTATTAATTTCGCAGCCTATCTAGGCGTATAAAAGTATCTTGTAGTGTCCTTCAGTCATGCATGTGATATCTGAGGGAACAGGCGCTGCTACAGTCTAAGGCTGTATAAAACAGAAGAAATGTATTCACAATTACGATTATGATTGTACTTCAGCTGGACAATTTGTTGACTACATATGAAAATTTGTGACGGACTAGGACGTGAGTCTAGATTTCCCTCTTCACGTATACACAATGACATACAGGGGATTGGTAAGGTCTGGGAGGCATGCTCGGGTAGCCGAAGGGGTTAATGTGACCGCTTGTGTAGCGGGAAATCCAGGACTGGGTCCACGTCCAGATAAATTTTTCATTTGTCCCCAGTAAATTGCGCAGCTGAAGTCTAATCGCATTCGAAATAGTGAAAACATATCTATTTCATACAGATGTAGGCCGTAACAGTCTCTGTCCCTTCATATAGCATACATTCGGCTGCCTAATGAACAAAATACTAGTGTACGGAATGAGAGGCAACTGTACGACTGTGTTGAAGAATTTCTAGCAAACAGAACGAAGTCTTTAGACGTAACTTCGGGCCTGCTACAGGGGATTGTTGTACGACCATTACTCACGTCAGAAGTTCTATGAGGCTTTTCGCGGACGATAATGCAGCGCGTTACATCCAGATTCATTTAGGAAGCGCGAAAGCTTCACGGAAATGCTTAGCCAACTCCAGTGGCAGGCGATGGAAGACAGGCGTTATCATGCCATGATTACTGTTAAAGTTCTGCGAGGGTACGTTCCTAGAACAGTTAACCAGTACATTGCTTTCTCCTACATACAACTCAGTAAAAGATCATGAAGATAAAGCAAGAGAGATTTATCCCATACAGGGTCTTACCAGCAACCATTCTTCCATCGAACCATACGCGTCTGGAACTGGAAAGAAGGAAAGTGACGCTGGAACACAAAGTACCATTCGAAATTGTAGTCGTCCAAAATTACAGAAATCTAGCATCAATGAGTATGTGTTCAAATGTGTGTAGAATCTTATGGGACTTAACTGCTAAGGTCATCAGTCACTAAGCTTACAGACTACTAAACCTAAATTATCCTAAGGACAAACACACACATCCATGCCCGAGGGAGGACTCGAACCTCCGGAGGGACAAGCCGCACAGTCCATGACTGCAACGCCTAAGACCGCTCGGCTAATCCCGCGCGGCTCAATGAATATGGTTCCTCTTTTCTAATGGAGTGACGTGTTTCGGGGCTGTACAGATACCCATTTGAAAAAGACTGATATACTTTCATTGATGCTCCGTGCACCTTAATAGTAAACATTTGAAGTCTGGAACAATACTTCAGTAGCTTCTAGGATGTTGGCCTTTTGTAAAAACCGTAACCAATAAATGAAAGGAAAGGTTTATTGTGACTCCATAGTAGCCTGAAAACATCAACCATCATTTGCACAAAATAAATTTTTTAATCGGTTTTTGGCACTTCTGTTTCAGAAGCAGATACGAAATTCTATTCTTCTGAAGAAGGGCAGTTGAAGCCTGAAAGCGGTAAATACGGTGCATAAGTAAAACAATTTTTGTCCAGCTAATAGCTGATTGTTTTCAAACAATGTGCTTACTGTTGCAGAAGATAAATACCGTACCAAAGTAACTAACACACACACACACACACACATATATATATATACATACATACATACATCACACACTCTCACATATATACCAAGAAAGTTTTGCATCACCCCAGTTCCCAGAACTCCAGAGGATAGACGTTAACTGTGGGTACTGTATCACAGACACAGTCCCTTTGATTGTTCAGACATGTCACTAAACCCGCCCAAAGATGTAAACAACCATGCATGAGCAGCGCCTATTAGACGGGCGGGGGGAAGGGGCCTACAGCCGATCAGTTCCAGTCATTCCACCAGGAAGGAGGTACACGGCTCGTGTTGTCTGTAGTTCAACCATGACTAGACTTCAAGACAGGAAGCGCTCTCGACTAGGGAAGTGTCCAGGCGTCTCAGAGTGAAACAAAGCTATGTTGTTCGGACATGGAGGAGACACAGAGAGACCGGAACTGTCGATGACATGCCTCGTTCAGGCCGCTCAAGGGCTACTACTGCAGTACGTGACGCTATCTACGGATTATGGGTTGGAGGAACCCTGACAGCAGGCCATCATGTTGAATAATGCTTTTCGTGCAGCCACAGGACGTCGTGTTACTACTCAAACTGTGCGCAATAGGCTCCATGATGCGTAACTTCACTCCCGAAGTCCATGGTGAAGTCTATCTTTACAACCACGACACCATGCAGCGCGTTACAGATGGGACCAAAAACATGCCGAGTGCACCGCTCAGGATTGGTATCGCGTTCACTTCACCCATGAGTATCGAATATGCCTTGAACCTGACAATGTCGGAGACGTGTTTGGAGGCAACCTAGTCAGGCTGAATGCCAGACACACTGTCCAGCAGGTGCAGCAAGGTGGAGGTCACCTGCTGGTTCGGGGTGGCATTATGTGCTGGCGACGTACGCCGCTGGTGGTCTTGGATGGCGCCGTAACGGCTGCACGATACGTGAATTCCATCCGCTGACTCATAGTGCAACCATATCGGCAACGTTCTGGTGACGCATTCGTCTTCATGGATGACAAGTCGCGCCCAAATCGTGCACATCTTGTGAAAGACTTCTTTCAGGATAACAACATCGCTCGGCTAGAGGGGCCAACATGTTCTCCAGATATGAACCCTATCAAACATGCCTGGGATAGATTGAAAAGGGCTGTTTATGGACGACGTGACCCACCAGCCACTCTGAGGGATCTACGCCGAATCGCCGTTGAGGCGTGGGACAATCTGGACCAACAGTGCCTTGATGAACTTGTGGATAGTATGCCACAACGAATATAGGCATGCAACAAGGCAAGAGGACGTGTCACTGTGTATTTGGAGTACCTGTGTGTACAGGAGTCCGGACCACCATTTCTGAAGGTCTCACTGAATGGTCGTACAACATGCACTGTGTGGTTTTCATGAGCAATAAAAATGGCGTAAATGATGTTAACGTCGATCTCTATCCCAGTTTTCTGTACAGGTTCCGGAAATCTCGGATCCGAGGTGATCAAAACTTTTTTTTTATGCATGTATATTGAAACCGGTGACTCCGAGTCCACAACCGATCATACTAAGACAGGGAACCAATGGTCGTAAATGAATGTTTATCGTGTTATGGACATACATAGTGTGCACCGCATAACAGCAACGTAGCTCGTAGTAATAGTTCAAAATAACGACCGCTAATCTCAGTGCACGCATTGCAGCGGCGCACCTAGTTCTGCTGCACATTCGCAAAGATCCCGAGTGTCTCTAGTAGACTGGAACAAGAAGAGCATGATAAACACCATTCACCCCTGACCACGACACAGACATAGTACACAACTTAGCCCATAGCAAATGTGTCACATGCCGAACTCATGCATCGCACCGGCGTAGTAACCTGTGCCGCACGCACGCCAATTTCCCTGCTGTGAGTACTCAATCGCATCAGACACCTTGTGATGTGTCGATTATGAGGTGTTTTACTGCGCATAGTGCATGACGTATATTCAAATATGGAACAAGACTCGTCACGAGAGTTGTCAGAGATGCATTTAATGCACGGTGCGGAAGGATGTAGTGCACGTAAAGCAGCACAAATGTACATTGAACTTTTTTCCAGCAGGGGCCATCATAATTGGAAGAAGTTTATCTCCTTACGAGATACGGGGCTCTTCACAGAACAGAGAGCCGGCCAATTTTACAGCCAAAGCCATGGCTAATACTAGACTTTGAGGAGATGGTGTTGCATCGTGTGGCCGATCACCCAGTAACATACACCAGCCAAACTACACGCTAGACGTAAACTTCAAAAGATTTAGTGTGGAAAATGTAGGTGGAAGAAGTATTATACCCCTATCATAAATAACATCTTCAAGCACTAAAACCAACAGATTCTGAGTTTCGCGTTCTCTTCTGTCAATGAATTATCCATCGCAATGCTGAAGTGCTGAATTTCGTACAGTTTGTGTTGTTCACTAATAAGGTGCCATTCGGTAGTTTTGGTATGCAACGGCCATATCTGGAGTGAGTATAATACCCACGTCACCCACATCGGTGGTCACCAACAACGTCCCTCTGTCGCTGAATGGGCGAGGGTTGTCCAAGATCACCTAACAGGATACTATTTGTTGCCTTCCCCATTTCACTAGTCCACTTTACCTGCTGTTCTTGCGAGACGTATAGTCTCAGTTCTTGGAGGCTGTACCACGTGTTGTCCACGAAAGGATATGGTTTCAACACAAGGATGCACAGGCCCATTCCTGTGTTAGTGTCCACGAGCATCTGAGCAACACGAACCTCATCGTTAGATAGGGAAGGGAGGACCTGTCCCTTGCCCGTTACCAGCTTCACCGTCAGCGCCGGATCTCAGACTTCTAGACTTATTCCTCTGGGCTTATGTCAAGATTTTCGAGTATGAAGTTCCCGTAGAAACGGATAAAGACCTGCTTGCAAGGGTCCAAGCTACATGTCTCCTGGTACAGCAACACCAAGGATCGTTGAGAGAGTGCTGCAGAACTTCATGCTCCGCTGCCAAGCATGAATTAAGACTGGCGGTCGTCACTTATTATGAGTTATTTACTATTATGAGTTAGTTGTTATTATGTGGTGTACGCTTCGTATGTCCATAATACATTTCAGACTATCTGTTCCCTACCTCAGAATAACCGGTTTTGGAATCACTACCACATGTTTCTGTTTAGCCCAAATTGAGACCTGGTGTATATATATATATATATATATATATATATATATATATATATATATATGTGTGTGTGTGTGTGTGTGTCGTTTACATGCGGTATTTGGTGACCTAGCGAATAAGTCGTTAGACTAGTAGGAGTGATGCTTTGAACAACTTGTCCACGAAGACTTTATGTTACGTTTCTAAACTGATAGCCGGCCGGTGTGGCCGAGCGGTTCTAGGCGCTTCAGTCTGGCACCGCGCGGCCGCTACGGTTGCAGGTTTGAATCCTGCCTCGGGAATGGATGTGTGTGATATCCTTAGGTTAGTTACATTTAAGTACTTCTAAGTTCTAGGTGACTGATGACCTCAGATGTTAAGTCCCATAGTGCTCAGGGTCACTTGAACCATTTTTTTCTTAAGAGAAATGTAATTCTTACAAAGAGCAGACACGGAGCACTTATGTTTATAATGGTTACGAGCTTTAAATGTTGTCACTGTAAATATTAATATGCCTCAAGATGCTTTAATTTTTTTTACCACAACTGGCGCTGAAGTATCATACGTCAGCTTGGTGCTGACTAAATTGCCGTGAGACTTATGGTTTTCTGATTTCCCCAACTGAACTTGTACACAAACTGCACCTTCTCTCGCGCGTAAGTCCACACGGTGGCACATCGATTATCTGCATTCATATGTATTTACAATTTGTTTTTTGTAGGTATTAAATTCAGAATTCGCTCAGCGCTTTAGTCTACGCAAATAGATTTTTCATTACCTTTTTCTTAACTATGGGACTTAACTGCTGTGGTCATCAGTCCCCCAGAACTTAGAACTACATAAACCTAACTAACCTAAGGATATCACACACATCCAAGCCCGCGGCAGGATTCGAACCAGCGACCGTAGCGGTCGAGCGGTTCCAGTCTGGAGTGCCTAGAACCGCTCGGCCACTCTGGCCGACTTTCATTACTTTCAAATAACTCTTAATGATTATACAAACGAACAAATCAGAATTTTTGATGCAGTGAAAATTGTTGTTTGTAATGTAACATTTTGTATTACTGTATACTATTTTAAAATACTACGTTTGTTATACGCTTGATGCAGTTGGTATCTGGAATGACTAGAAAGATGAGAATTACAGTGTGATAAAAAAATTATATCAACTGCAGATTAGAAGCTGTTTTTCATAGGTTGCTCCGTATGCAAGAGAAATCGTAGACTTTAGTGGACCTAAAAGCATAGACTTAAGTAAGGTAGAAATTAGTGGGACGTGCAGATCCTTACTCATGGTGCCAGATTTACATTCATGTTCGAGAAATATTCCTAAATGTTCACTTTGTGTATCATTGTATGTATTATTTCTATTCATCTAAATCTACCGTTCCTATCAAATATTTTATCCATTTGTGAAAAGCGTATTGCCGGTTTGTTAATTTGGAGTGTAGTCCGAAATTCCAACTAATATGGCGTCTGTAACAGGGAAAAACATTGCGGTACTCGTTGAAGCACTTTCCTGCAACTGTACCTTACGCGGGAAGGACCAGAGTGCGTTGTAGTAGGAAGCCCTTCAGGCAAAGGCATGTAAATATTTTGTGTCACCAGTCAATTGACTTTGATGCAGCCGGCCATACATTCCTTTCTTGTTATATTCTCTTCATCTCGTGGTAGCGTTTGCATCCTACATTCACAATTGTTAGTTGGATACATGCCTCCTGTGCCTTTTTTTTGTCGGTGTTTATTAAGTTCCTTTCACCGCCGATTCTGCATAGAAGCTCGACATTCTTTATTTTATCCGGCCTCCTAATTTTCAAAATCCGTCTGTAGCTCAGCATCTCAGACGCTTCGCTTCATTTTTTCTACGTTTTCCCAACAGTTCATGTTTCACTCCTATACAATTCTGTACTCAAACGTCTCAAAAACGTCTTCCCTAAATTAAGGGCTATGTTTGATAATTCAAGATTTCTGTTGGTTAGAGTTATCCTCTTTGCTCGTGAGAACTGGCTTCTTATCTCAACCATGTTCCGTCCATCATGTGTTATTATGTTTCAGACGTAGCAAAATTAATTTCATTTACTTTGTTGTCCCCAATGGAGAAGCTGAACGTACCCACTATACTATTTTCACCGTTCATCATGTCGTGTAACTCATCATTGCTTTTACTGAAGACGGCAATATAACCAGCGATTGTCAGCAATGACATGTTTTCACCTTAAATTTTAATCTCATTCTTGAACCTTTCTTTTGTTTCAGTCACTGTTTCTTCAATGAACAGACTGAACAGTAGGGGCGAAACACTGCACACCTGTCTTAATCATTTTTGATCCCAGCACTTCATTTTTGTCTCCCAGTCTTATTCTTCCCTCTTATTTGGTAATAACATTTCCCCACTATGTATTAACGTATCTACTTATGTATTATATATATTAAAAATAAGGTTATAAAAACATAAACTCGTTCGAATGCAACGTTGTGTCAAAATTTCAAAGCAATCAATGAAGAATATTCGGGATTTACAATTTTGTAAAAACGAACATTTACATTTTTATTGACTTCCCCAATAATTTTTACATATACAGGGTGGTCCAGTTGCCCCTACCTATGGATTTTATGCAACCCACAACACCTTCAAATAGCATGTGCCAGATTTTCATATTCTCTCCCTCGCTCTGTGAAAACTATTAGTCATAAAATGAATAGCATTATTTTGTAAGAAACGTAATATAGTTAAATATCGTATTATGATACTTTTCGCTTGATGTCGTAGTTTTCAAACTATTTAAGAAAAACATGCAAAAGTGACTTTCAATTACGTTTTCCTTGAATCACTCGAAAACCGTTGCCTTCACCAAAAAAGTATCCCACTACAAAATTTAACTATATTAAATTTCCTACAAAATGGTCCTGTTCCTTTTCTTCTGTAGCATTAACAGTTTGCGCACAGCGATTGAGAAAACATGAAATAACTTGTCCGTGGTTTTTGAAGTCGTTGCTGCTTGCACTAAAGCACATAGATAAGCGAATTATATCGCCGTAAATATCCATACATTATATGCTGCACTGTAGTAAGTGTATAAGAACATACGTGTCTTCGAATTTATATAGAATGAAATGTTAATTTGTACATAATCATGTTCACTGAACACATTGAAATTTTGTTACGATGCCGCATTTGAATATGCATGTGTTTTACAACATAAAGATGTGCTATATGTACATTACCTTATGAACAAATAATATGAAATTCTCGTGTTCTCTGTACAAAAGTTTAAATCTTCAAAAGTTCTTCAACGAGTGCTTTGAAATTTCGACTCAATGCTGCATTTGGAAACATGCACCTTTTTATATACCTGCTAGTGCACCACACTGAAAATATAATTATAGAGCACGATTCAGCCACCGCTATCTATGGTATAGCTTATATATCTTACATAGGGTACCCGTGGTCTAGGGGTAGCGTCTTTGATTCATAATCGTTCCCTGCCACTGCCTAAATTTTGATAAATAATCATCATTGGCGGCCGAAGACTTCCGGCATGAGAAGTCAGCCTCATTCTGCCAAAGGCCTTGTCAAAGAGGGTGGAGGAGCGGATGGAGGTTCAGGGCAGTGTCTTGTCCTAGGGGTGGGAAATTGCCCCTAAAGGCGGAAGAATCAGCAATGATCAACGACATGAGGATGCAGAAGGCAATGGAAACCACTGCATTAAAGACACGTAACGTGTATCCACAGGACATGTGGCCTGTAATTGAAGAAGTGTCATGATGATCTCTCCATTGGCATAAGATTCCGGAATAGTCCCCCATTCGGATCTCCGGGAGGGGACTGCCAAGGGGGAGGTTACCATGAGCAAAATATTGAATAATCTACGAAAGGATAACGTTCTACGAGTCGGGGCGTGGAATGTCAGAAGCTTGAACGTGGTAGGGAAACTAGAAAATCTGAAAAGGGAAATGCAAAGGCTCAATCTAGATATAGTGGGAGTCAGTGAAGAGAAGTGGAAGGAAGACACGGATTTCTGGTCAGATGAGTATCGGGTAATATCAACAGCAGCAGAAAATGGTATAACAGGTGTAGGGTTCGTTCTGAATAGGAAGGTAGGGCAGAGGGTGTGTTACTGTGAACAGTTCAGTGACCGGGTTGTTCTAATCAGAAACGACAGCAGACCAACACCGACAACGATAGTTCAGGTATACATGCCAACGTCGCAAGCAGAAGATGAACAGATAGAGAAAGTGTATGAGGATATTGAAAGGGTAATGCAGGATGTAAAGGGGTACGAAAATCTAATAGTCATGGGCGACTGGAATGCAGTTGTAGGGGAAGGAGTAGAAGAAAAGGTTACACGAGAATATGGGCTTGGGACAAGGAATGAAAGAGGAGAAAGACTAATTGAGTTCTGTTTCAACTAGTAATAGCGAATACCCTGTTCAAGAATCACAAGAGGAGAGGGTATACTTGGAAAAGGCCGAGAGATACGGGAAGATTTCAATTAGATTACATCATGGTCAGACAGAGATTCCGAAATCAGATACTGGATTGTAAGGCGTACCCAAGAGCAGATATAGACTGAGATCACAACATACTAGTGATGAAGAGTAGGCTGAAGTTCAAGACATTAGTCAGGAAGAATCAATACGCAAAGAAGTGGGATACGGAAGTACTTAGGGATGACGAGATACGTTTGAAGATCTCTAACGCTATAGGAACAGCAATAAGGAATAGCGCAGTAGGCAGTACAGTTGAAGAGGAGTGGACATCTCTAAAAAGGGCCATCAAAGAAGTTGGGAAGAAAAACATAGGAACAAAGAAGGTAGCTGCGAAGAAACCGTGGGTAACAGAAGAAATACTTCAGTTGATTGATGAAAGGAGGAAGTACAAACATGTTCCGGGAAAATGAGGAATACCGAACTACAAGTCGCTGAGGAATGAAATATATAGGAAGTGGAGGGAAGCTAAGACGAAATGGCTGCAGGAAACATGTGAAGACATCGAAAAAGATATGATTGTCGGAAAGACAGACTCAGCATACAGGAAAGTCAAAACAACCTTTGGTGACATTAAAAGCAACGGTGGTAACATTAAGAGTGCAACTGTTAAATGCAGAGGAGAGAGCAGATAGGTGGAAAGAATACATTGAAAGCCTCTATGGGGGTGAAGATTTGTCTGATGTGATAGAAGAAGAAACAGAAGTCGATTTAGAAGAGATAGGGGATCCAGTATTAGAATCGGAATTTAAAAGAGCTTTGGAGGACTTACGGTCAAATAAGGCAGATGGGATAGATAACGTTCCATCAGAATTTCTAATATCATTGGGGGAAGTGGCAACAAAACGACTATTCATGTTGGTGTGTAGAATATATGAGTCTGGCGATATACCATCTGACTTTCGGAAAAGCATCATCCACACAATTCCGAAGACGGCAAGAGCTGACAAGTGCGAGAATTATCGCACAATCAGCTTAACAGCTCATGCATCGAAGCTGCTTACAAGAATAATATACAGAATAATGGAACAGAAAATTGAGAATGCGCTAGGTGACAATCAGTTTGGCTTTAGGAAAAGTAAAGGGACGAGAGAGGCAATTCTGACGTTACGGCTAATAATGGAAGCAAGGCTAAAGAAAAATCAAGACACTTTCATAGGATTTGTCGACCTGGAAAAAGCGTTCGACAATATAAAATGGTGCAAGCTGTTCGAGATTCTGAAAAAAGTAGGAGTAAGCTATAGGGACAGACGGGTCATATACAATATGTACAACAACCAAGAGGGAATAATAAGAGTGGACGATCTAGAACGAAGTGCTCGTATTAAGAAGGGTATAAGACAAGGCTGTAGCCTTTCGCCTCTACTCTTCAATCTGTACATCGAGGAAGCAATGATGGAAATAAAAGAAAGGTTCAGGAATGGAAATATAAATACAAGGTGAAAGGATATCAATGATACGATTCGCTGATGACATTGCTATCCTGAGTGGAAGTGAAGAAGAATCAAATGATCTGCTGAACGGAATGAACAGTCTAATGAGTACACAGTATGGTTTGAGAATAAATCGGAGAAAGACGAAGGTAATGAGTAGTAGTAGAAATGAGAACAGCGAGAAACTTAACATCAGGATTGATGGTCACGAAGTCAATGAAGTTAAGGAATTCTGCTACCTAGGCAATAAAATAACCAATGACGGACGGAGCAAGGAGGACATCAAAAGCAGAGTCGCTATCGCAAAAAAGGCATTTCTGGCCTAGAGAAGTCTACTAATATCAATACCGGCCCTAATTTCAGGAAGAAATTTCTGAGGATGTACGTCTGGAGTACAGCATTGTATGGTAGTGAAACATGGACTGTGGGAAAACCGGAACAGGAGAGAATCGAAGCATTTGAGATGTGGTGCTATAGACGAATGTTGAAAATTATGTGGACTGATAAGGTAAGGAATGAGGAGGTTCTACGCAGAATCGGAGAGGAAAGGAATATGTGGAAAACACTGATTAGGAGAAGAGACAGGATGATAGGACACCTGCTGAGACATGAGGGGTTGACTCTTATGGTACTAGAGGGAGCTGTAGAGGGCAAAAACTGTAGAGGAAGACAGAGATTGGAATACGTCAAGCAAATAATTGACGACGTAAGTTGCAAGTGCTACTCTGAGATGAAGAGGTTAGCACAGGAAAGGAATTCGTGGCGGGCCGCATCAAACCAGTCAGTAGACTGATGACATATATATATATATATATATATAATCTTCAATTTTTTTATGTTCTTTAATTACGTACAAATGGCATCCCAGTAGGCATGCACAAATATCACAGATATAGAATATAGATCAAACACACACACACACACACACAAACATTTTTATTTATGTGTGAGTAGATTACCCATCAATGTCAATGGACTTCCCAGGATAAAGGAACAACTAAATGGGTGTGGGAAAGGTGCAGGGAGTTTATCACAACTCACTTATTACTTTAGGCAATTACTCCATAATTTCTTCAATTAAACCAGTTCATGAGTAATTAGTTAATTTAAATGTATAAGAGGCACTAGTTTTGGAAGGGCTAACAAGCAATTCACTTAGCGCTGGGCAAACAATGACAGAATTGATGCTAAAGATTACAGTTGAAACATCTGGCTAGTCAACGGGGATACTTGATATTAATGAATATAACTTACAAGAGAAGGAAAAACATGAAAGTTCTACGGTTTGCTAACTGAAAAACTGTTTGCCATTTGGTAATAATAGTAATAATATTTTATGCAATGAGCACAGGTACAATTATCGTTGCAGATATCCAATCTTTGGTCAATCAGAGAAGTCCCTTGGGCATAATCAAGATACTGTCACTAAATATAATAAAATCCCTTTTTAACAAATTGAGCGCCACACCAATATTAATACTACTACGTTGAAACCAAATTTCAAACAGGGAAAACATAGAAAAGCATGATACAGCATGTCAGGTCAGAGTAAGGTGCTTTAAAATAACGGGAACTTCAGGGAAAATTAACGCCCGCTTGCTACGCGATAGAAATTCGACTTACGAGGGACGCCATAGGACGCCAGAGGGCCACACTGTCTTAGAAACGATGGTGAGACGGGAAGCGGCGTGCCAACCACGCGAACATACGCAGCCGGTGCAGACAGGCAACGCCAGATGAACCAGTTGATAACAGAAAACTCCTCGTAGCAGTCCCTCCAAACGCTAGAAACAGCTCGGAATACCGAGAACAAACAAGCAGACATAGAATTCATTTAAAATAATCATAGAGCATGTGAAAATGCTCAAACCAAAAGAAGAAACTCAATGTGAGCGTACCTGCAAGCCGCAACCAAATCTTATATACTACAACAAAAATATTACAGTAAGAATTGCTAAGATGAGTAATCAGTATATCCTATAATACAATATAACAAAAATTTTTCTAATAACCAAGATCACAGGGCTACTCTAACATATTAACTTAAGGAGTTGAAAGGCAAGAGGCAGACGTTAAGGGCTAACACTCAAACAACAACAACAGTAATTGAATTTAGAAAGATAAATATTAATACTCTTTTGAGAGGGGTAAAATCTCACCAGAGTTATGGAAGTTAATTACCATGGCAGTAGGCTTTTTTACAGTTGTTACATCAGTCAGGAAGCAACAATTTCCAATACACATAAGACTCAGTTTCCACCTCAGAAGTTGGTGGCCTAGAACGTAAGACACAATTAATTTCAGGCCTGGATGACAAAATAAGCAGACATTGAAAAAATTGCAACTAAAAGAAATTTTAAAATACGTCATATATGGCACTCAGATAATTTCAGACAGAGTCAGAGGAAAGCAAACTTAATACTTGAGAGAGAGTGATGGAGAACCACAGGCAATCCAGTGTAGCGTGAGCAACTTCAACACTAGAGCGCGTATGTCAATCAGGTAATGAGAACCTTACCTCATGGCACAAAAGACAGCACTAGAAACTGAACAGCACTCCAACACCCACATCAACAATCATGCCTCCTTAATCCGGGATAAACCGGCTGCGTTCACATTAGGCCAAGTATTACGGACTAACACAACTCCACTGACCACCAGACGCTTACATAATCGTGAGGCCGTAAGCTCTGTGAACAGCTGACTTCACGTCACATGTTCCTCTAGTCCCTCTCTGACTAACTGCCCATGTTGTAAATAACTGGCTCCAAAAAAACTGCAACCAAAGAGTCGACTAACATGTGACTGAAGCGTCGCCAGGCGACTACACAGAGACAGATCGCGCCAGTAGGCAAAGATGTAAGACCATAGAACCAGCTGACACGCCTCAACCTCCACCACTAAAGACAAACAGCGCCCCTCTGTGCAGGCGCCCAACAGTTGGAGCTGATTAGAGCTCTGGACTTGGCTAATATGGACCCTGAAATTTATCCTGGTCTGGGAGTGAAGCACCGTAAGGTTTAACGGACTCAAAACCCTCAAAACATTACAAGAACCTAGATATCATGGGGCGAGCTTATAAGAGCCAGATCCTGTCGAGCCTCCAACAGTGGTGAAATTTTGGAAGTTGGTTCTGTCACGTGGCTTAATCTGGAAGTGCCTCTTCCTCTGATTGTAACGCTTCTTCAACGAATTATAGGCAAGTTCAGTATTCCTCCACGCCCATCCTCCATTTTGATTAATAACATCGAATCAATAATTTGGGGCAAAAGACCACGGACGTTCCAAATATTGGGTAAGGGGGATTTAAGACGATTGAAAGGCGCCAGAGTCGCCAGGACTGCCCTAGAGGCTTTATGCTGAATGTAGTTAAAAGCAAGGTTGATCCACTGAATGGAACTATCCCACTTGGTTTGAAGCCTTACATGATAAATTACAAGCGTGGCCTTAAGGTTTCTATTTACCATTTCCGCATAGGAAGGCTGCAGGTAATAGGGAGTGGTCATGATATGCTTGATTTACTGCCAAAACAAAACCGCTTAAAATTACTGGAAATAAAGGTGGGTGCGTTGTCACTCACTAGCCCTCTAGGATTGTCAAACAGAAAACATATGCTAGTCAGATGGTAGATACTTACAGATGCCTTCATCACCCAGGTAGGAAGAAGCCAAAGAAAACGAGGGAAAGCGTCCACGACGACCCGGCCTTAGTATGGGGTAGGTGACTAACGTAATAAATAAACAGCTTATCCATGGGGTGTTGTTCTCGTTCCGACGTGAACTGAGGCCTGGCTTGGCGATTTTACAAAGCTCCCACCCCACCACTAGACGGCAATATCCCAGGGAAAATTGGGCCAGGTGACACTGCACCAAATCATCGCAACAGTTTTGTGGACGCCTAAGTGGCCTCCCGCCAAAGAACCTGATAATAATGACAAGTGGATGGAACAAGCTCGATAGGCAAACAAATTTGGGGTTCCAAAGGACTACCCACTTCTCAGCAAAGGATACCGTTTTGCAAGGTATAGCCAGCAACCACAAAACCCGGAAAGAGCAGCCTAGGAACAGGGGCTTGGTCGGAGTCTTGATCTTACCCTTCAAATTGGCCATAAGCTGTAGAACCTCGGTGAGAATGCTGCCCACAAGACCAACAGCCAATTTCCGTTCAATACTTCTCAACAACAATATTCTGGTATCGGAAGTGGCCACTGTGACTTCGACAATCGCCATCCTCGGATGAATTAGAAGTCTGTCTGTATCAACTGATGCAATCTGTTGCGATGTCAATCCAACTACGATGTCATAGGATACCGTAGTTTGCAGTTTTGACGGTACGAATATTATGAACGAGTTTTAGCATTTTCTGACTTGTCCTTGTAGACGGCCATGGTAAGGGAAATCAATGTGCAAAGGAATTTGCAAATGTGGTTCCTAAGGGCCGATGGACCTGTGGTCCTTTTCTCTGTTTAAGGACATTATAAGAGAGCGCTATCTACAGCAGTTCAATCTGTCATGTCATTGGCCACATGCAGTACTTACTTAACTTCTGGGCATGAGGTGCATCAGCGTTTGAAATAGATGTGGTTATTGATTTCGTGTAATCATTGAAAGAATTTATTTTTGGCATGTGTGAGTGCTTTTAGTGGCTACCTTCGTTTCTTTAAATTTTTGTGTAAAATATGTGTTTTATACCTTTTGGTCAATATAGTTATCCCAAGCTCACAGACATGACTGACAATTACTCAAAGACTTATTGAATTTTTTGTAGGGACACATGATATGCATGTACAGGGTGAACAATACCTTCATGCAGCACACACACTCATTCTTTCAATTTGGGTGCAGCTTGTTTCGTGACCCCTTTTTGAGGTAAAATATTTAAGAATGTATCTGCATTTCTTTATTTTATTTTATTCATTACTTATTTGGCCTGACCGTTTATTGATAATTTGAAGACTGTTGCGAGTGTGGGTGGTTGGTCATACGAAATATGTTTGCATACGGAACAATTACAGTTAGTGGGAGAGGCAGAGACACATGTAATGTACCATTAGGGTTCAATAAGGCATATAAATTTGAGCAACTCAAAAATCAGATTCATTCAGTAGAATCTTAGGAGTATTCGCGAAACAGAATGAATTGGTGGGGATGTTCCCAAATTGGATTAGGATGATGATATTAGGATTATGGTGTAAGAAGCAGAACGCTGGGGGCTAGACATTTTTTGAGGTGCTTTCCACCCAGTATGTCGAAAGGAGTATGAACAGAAAACCCAAAGGCTCTGGCTGCTGCCATGAGAGTTATTACACAGACAAATTTGATATAGCAATGTAAGTAGAGGTTGAGTGACGTATTCTTTCCTTCGAAATAAAATGCTTAGTATGTGGACATTATCAGCCACACGTAGAACAATGCTGCCAGCTACAAAGCTATGACTGTGGGGTGATTGTACGTCGCACACTGGATGGTAAGGATGGAATGAACTGCGTTATGGTAGAGGGTTGTAAAACACCAAATTGGATTCCGCAGCTGCTGTATAGCGTTCCCAATACAATTAGTGCTGTGAATAGGTATTCAGCCGTGGCATCTTGCTTAGTTGGTATGGTAAATGGCACGGAACATACCTTTTTAGTGGACACAGGAGATCATGTATCAGTAACGGGTCTGGACGTCTTAGGAAGATGTTCGGTACCATGCATCACAGATTGATTCGAATATGGACAATCGTGTGGCATTATTGTCGTCGAAGTTCTATAAATTTTGCGCTGGAGCGAAGAATTTTCGAAAGTTTAAGGAAGGGTAGCACCATGTAGGAATGGGGAGCAGCGCAGTTCTGGCGTTGGACTTTTTCAATAAGTATCATGAAAAAAATGATATGTCTCAAGCACACTGCCGAAATTGATGGAACCTTGATTTGTTTGTGTGAGATAGTAGAAAATTTTACACTCTCGCAATCTGTCGTGACGGTGGAACAGAGTAAACTGCGTACACAGTGATTCAAGTTTAGTTCACATAATGAAATTCAGACACACCGTTCTCGATAAGTGGCTACTGATGCACTGAATCATATTTTGTACGCAACAGAGGCACTGGAACACAATGACGAATTTGATATTTTGCATTGCTGTTTATATAGAAAAGTAGAATGAGTAGGGGATATGAATGGACAGTATATGGTTCTCGTTAGTGTGGATAATTTGTATCCCACTGAAGTGGTTTTCCAAAAAGACTTATTGATTTCCCGTTTGAACATTCTGGATGAAGACGATTTTGACAGGTGAAGTGCGAAACTGTACCCTAAGTAAACTGTCAGAGCATCTGCATTACAAGTAAAACTGCAGCATCTGAAGAAGAAACATATGGCATCTTGCACCACTATATTGTATGAACTTTTTATTGGTCCTTTTGAGTCTCGCGTTTAACCGCCTTATTTAGCAGATATTAACATACGTGGTTTAAGCTCCACTTCGAGCACCGATCTGGAAGATTCTTGTTCATTTCACTTGCCTCAGCGTTGCTTGTGTGGAGTTTTCCTCGCTGGTATTGTTCTGTCTGCCGAGTGAGTCGTAAGATCTTCCGCTCCGCCTTTACTACCTGTTTGTGTTCGTCTACTTGCAGCAGCGTTGGACGCTCCGCTATGGCTACCACGGTTTCCACGTGTGTTCCACGAGAAGGTACTGTGAGCCTTACTTTCGATAAAACAACGCCACACGTGCAGCCCGGGTCTCTAGGAATCCACGATTGTCTTGTCGATATAATTCATGTGAACTCTGATCAAGTGCACACCCCCTATTTTGACGCAGACGAGTACGTGTTTTACGTGAAATTAATGGATCCCCTTCATACTGAAAGATTACTGTCGCGACATGGTTCTCAAGTCCCGTTCAATCATCGCGAAAATTCCGTTAATATGGTGTCCCTCGCAGATGCTGAATTCGAATATACCCATGTTCGAGTTTTCAACCTCCCGCCGAAAGTTGATGACAACTTTCTGAAGGACATATTGACTCCATATGGTAATGTGAGAAACGTCCGTCGTGAACGCTGGTCTACTCAACGCAGATTAGTGTTATAGTGGAATTCGTTCCGAGTAACTTCATGTCAAACGCAATATTCTATCACATTTACAAGTCCGTGTCATGATACTGGTCAAGAGGGAACCTGCGTCGTATGTAATGAAAGCGGACACGTTCGGAAGAATTGTCTGCGGAGGGTTTTTGTATTAAAGCCGTCATTAGTGCAGCGCCGCAAATAGACGGTTGCTGATCTTGTTCCTTCCACTCCTGCCGTCGGGCCTACTTCTGCTTCGGATTATAATGAACAAACAGTCAGTTCAGATAATCGCGTCAATGACTTTCTGCCTTTACCTCCGCGACAGGCTCAGAATCCTACAGGCCCCAGTATAGAACCTATAACGACGAAAAAAAAACTACGTCGCACTGAGGATGGTGGATGGTGAGGAGTTCGCTGTGCCTTCTGTGCCAACCTCATCCGCATCGATTTTGTCCCCTAATCCTCTCGATGCTACGATACCTTCCGTGCATGGTACTGTGAGTGGCGAAGAAGTTATCTCCAGCATCCCTCCTGCTCGCGAAGTGGCTCCTCCTGAGCTGCCTGTGTGTGTGGGGAGGGAGCGGAGTCCACCCCCCCTTCGTCCTTGTGTCCTCCGCTACAGTCTGAGACAATACAATGTCCTCCTGCTCCTTCGTCTTCAGCCGCCGGCGGTTTCCTGCTTTTGCCGACTACAGCAACTCCCGAGGAGAATAAAATTAGCGACGAAGTATTACCGGCTGCATTGGCAGCACCATAGAATGCTTCCGCCTTAGTGACTGGAACTGAATCACATGACCCTAGTTCTGAGGGGCTGGAAGCTGTGCCTATGACCCCTCCCATACCTCCGCCTGCAGATGCCGCCATCCCACGTAGCCGACAGAAACATCGTATACAACCTGACCGTGTGGTGGCAAGTAAAAAATCTAAGAAAAAAGGTTGCGATGACGGGAGATCTGGTCCCCCGACGTCTGATTCCTCTGTGGATTCCGCAATGGACCTTGACTTTCAGCTGGATAGTCCGTACATCCCTTTCCAGCTGTGATCAATGACCCAAACATACACGTTCCTTTCCTTAAACTTTAATCCTGTGGAATCAGAGTTGCGACTGTCTTCGCTGCGTCAGTTCATGCGCGGACATAGTCTTACAGGAGGAGTTATTTAGTAATTTCTCCTTACCTGGTTTTAGTATGATCTTTAATGTAGCATCCGAATATTCGACGGGGACCGCCTTATTCTTTCGCGAAGGCATTCCTATTGCTGAGGTGGAAATGTGGTATTCTGGCAGGGGGGTAGGTTGTCCACTTTTTAATCTTACCTTGGTTCTTTTATATGCCCCTTCTGGCACTGGTCGCACAGGGGATCGTTCGCGTTTTCATAAAGAGAATATTGTTTATCTCTTGCTTAACAGTCCTCCGGGTATTCTGTTGGGTGGTGATTTTAACTGTGTACTGCGTCCCGTACATCTATCTCTTAATTTTAATTTCTTTCGTGAATTACATGAATTGGTCCGCTCTTTACACATAAAAGACGTCTTAATATGTAAATACCCGACGTTAGTTAAATTTACGCACTTTACTGCGACTTCTAGTAACAGGTTACACAGATTTTTCTTATTAGACTGCCTGACCGAGAGTATTCTTAATGTTGAAGTCATCCCAGTTTTCTTTACGGATCACTGTGCTGTGGCCACAACTCTCAACCTTGAACGGCAACCAGTCAAATTGTTTCGCCCTCTGTAGATGTTAAACGTCGCCCACCTAGCTGACCCCTCTCTCGATGACATGACGCGAGTCGTGTAGGAGCGTACTCTACGGTCCACTTGGAAATACTCTTCCACCACTGACTAGTGGACACAGCTAGCGAAACCGAGGCTCCGGCAAACTTTGATACTTTTCCGTGCTGCCAAAGCACTCGACTTTCGGAGAACTTATGAATATTATTATACCAGCCTGCTTGAACTTTGTGCTGCTTCGGATCACGACCCTCTGCGCATTGCGAATGTTAGGTGTGTAAAAGCAAAATTGTTGACCTTGAAGAGAACACAAATATAAGGTTTGAAAATCTGATCGAAGCCGCTTTCATTGGTGATGGAAGAACTGATATCCTCATATCATTTGCTTCGGCATCAGACCCGTCACTGACGCGCTTATACAGGGTGTTACAAAAAGATACGGCCAGACCTTCGGGAAACATTCCACACACACAAAGAAAGAAAATATGTTATGTGGACATGTGTCCTGAAACTCTTACTTTCCATGTTAGAGCTCATTTTATTTCTTCTCTTCAAATCAAATTAATTATGGAATGGAAACACACAGCAACAGAAAGTACCAGCGTGACTTCAAACATTTTGTTACAGGAAATGTTCAAAATGTCCTCCGTTAGCGAGGATACATGCATCCACCCTCCGTCGCATGGAATCCCTGATGCGCTGATGCAGCCATGGAGAATGGCGTATTGTATCACAGCCGTCCACAATTCGAGCACGAACAGTCTCTACATTTGGTACCGGGGTTGCGTAGACAAGAGCTTTCAAATGCCCCCATAAATGAAAGTCAAGAGGGTTGAGGTCAGGCGAGCGTGGAGGCCATGGAATTGGTCCGCCTCTACCAATCCATCGGTCACCGAATCTGTTGTTGAGAAGCGTACGAACACTTCCACTGAAATGCACAGGAGCTCCATCGTGCACGAACCACATGTGTCGTACTTGTAAAGGCACATGTTCTAGCAGCACAGGTTGAGTATCCCGTATGAAATCAAGGCGGTGAATCGAGGAAAACAGCACATACTGACGAAACTAAAATGAGCTCTAGCATGGAAATTAAGCGTTTCCGGACACACGTCCACATAACATCTTTTCTTTATTTGTGTGTGAGGAATGTTTCCTGAAAGTTTGGCCGTACCTTTTTGTAACACCCTGTATTCAATCTTTCACGAGAAATGATGGACGTAACGTAATGGCGCAAGCTGATATAATGCGTATCCTACACCAGTACTACGTAGACATCTATGACATCGATGAGTACAATGAAACCTTTTACGACCGATTTGTCAGCATCTTGGATACGACAATTACGCCTGAACATAATGCAACATTCTTAACTGCCTTTCAGCCTGAGGAAGTTTACAAATTTTTTCTGGGATCACCTTCTCAAAAGTCCGCAGGTCTAAATGGACTTCCCAAGGAATATTATGTGCGCTTTTGGCCGTGGTTGGGTGCTTCCTTTACCTCCATTTTGAATGAAGTGTTACAGGTTAGAGTAATGCCGACCTGGTTCAAAGTGGGAGAAATTGTTTTAAACCCGAAACGCACTGGACCAGCTGCCCCTAACAGCTTTCACCAACTTGCTTTGTTAAGCTTTCATTATAAGACTGTGTCGAGAGCTGTTAACGGTAGGATGTCGGCTGATGGAGACGATTGTTGCAAAACATCAAAGCTGCGTACTTGGTCGTACCATTCTTACCCCTATAATAGAGTGTCATGACATGTTTTCAGTTGCTGCTGTAGCTCCGTTCCTTGTTCTCTTGCTTTTCTAGACTTCGATAAGGCATTTGATCGGATTCTGGAGGCAGATGGTTTCACTGTTAACACACGGTGAGGGCTCTCAAATGTGTTTATGGGTATTTCGGCTTCGATGTTGTTAATGGCCAACCGACGCCTCCAATAAATGTCCGTAGGGGAGTGCCTCAAGGAAGCCCGCTGTCAATGACTTTGTTTGTGTTGTCTCTGGAGTCCCTACCCCAGCTGACAGGTTGGACGCTTTCCGGCGGGACTATAGCTGTTGGTGTATACGCGGATGACATGGTGGTTCTACTTCGCAATCCTGCTGAGATACCCCGACTGAAGGTTATAATCCATGATTTTTTAGGAGTTCTGCCCTTGCATGGTTTTAATGACGCTGTTGTTCCATGGGCTTCTGTGGTGCGTCGGCATACGTCTCTAGGTATCATTGATCGTTGTCCACTCAAAATGGCGACGCTCAACTGGAGGTCCGTTACGGACAAATTTCAGGGAGCGATACTAGAGAATGAAAGCGTTCCCTTACAATGCTCCAGAAAGTCCGAATACTGGATACTTATGTATTATGCAAAGCTTATTACGTGGCCCAAGTTTATCCACTTCATTCGATTTTGGCAAAGAAACTACAACAATTGTCTGGTCGTTTCTTATGGAAGAGCCATCTATTTCGCTTACGGTATGAGGTGATTATGAAGCCTCGTTCCTTTGGGGCCATGGGCCTAACTGATATACGGAGGAAGACGCAGATGCTATATCTGTGACGTATTGATTTGACGATGACTCAAGAAACTCACACATTCACGTCTCATTTATTTCCCTGTGTCCGTCCTGCTAGTCTTGACCCCCCTATTGAGGTCGGTCGCATAAATTATAAGTTAAAACACATTCTTGACTTCTGCGTTGCGGTGAGCTATTTAGTGGCTGACATCTTTTGGAGACCTGTCCTCACCATGAAACTCCTAAAGACTCGATTGGAAGGAGTCCCTTGCCCGAACCTCGTTGAAAGAGAATCGCCGCATACAACTTGGACGACAGTTTGGTTCTGTATCAGTCTTCTGATTTTGCCGATGCGCTAGCTTCCTCTTGGTGTAAGGTAGTAAACAACTTGATTTCAAGAAACCAGCGACTTTCCCGTATTGGGCCTAGTGACACGGATTTATGAAGTAGTTGTGGGTTTCCCGATACGATACGACATCGTTTTATTTATGGAGGTCATATGGAACACTAGTCTTGGATCAGGACACTATTGACCTGCGTTATTCGATCTTCTGCGACTGCTTACACTACGGACATAAATTGCAACCATTTTATTCTTTCTTTCCACGGTCGAAAACCCATAACATTATGTGGCTGCTGGGACACTTCGTTCATTATGTTGTAGAAGGCGATGGGGAAGATTACTTGAACTTCATGCAGTACTTGATCACTGCCTATTGGACATGGTTGCGAATGCCTCGATATGGAGATCTCTTCGCCAACATGTTGAATCTTGTTTTCCGTCGGCAAGATGTTGGTTAATTTAATATTTCTGATAATTTTCTTTCTTTGTTATGTATGTTCCCATCTGATTTGCCTCGGCTTGTCCTCCCCTGGTTTCCCTGTTCGTTTTGTTTTGTGTATTGATTCAGCATCGCTCCAGTTCTACTGAAAATGTATATAGATGAAGTATAGATACACATGAGCGTCGACAGTCCATTCAATGAAATTGGCATTTTTCGTCGTTCGCTATTTCGAATGTAATCTGGTTTCGTTTGCCTTCTACTTGTAGATTCTATTACAAACTATAAAAATAAATAAAATACACAATGTAAAAAATTTTTAAATTACTAAGAACCTATATAAAAATATTTGTTGATACATATCATGTAAGCTTGGTGGTGGTTTGTAGGTTATGTTCTCTGTTTTTTTTTCTCCTTTTCTTTTATTTCTTTCTGTTTTGTATTATTGTTATCATAATAAATTTTTTTTCCCATTTGCAACTTATATTACATGATGATTTGTTTAGTGTCATGATAGTACCAAGTCATTCTGATAATCAAAGAAAAAAAAGGGGGTAGCGTCTTTGATTCACAATCAAAACGTCTTCGGTGCCGGGTTCGAATCCCGCCGCTGCTTAAATTTTGATTGATAATCAGCAGTGGCGGCCGAAGACTTACGGTATAAGAAGTCACCCCTCATTCAGCCAACTGCCTTGTCAAAGAGGGCGGAGGAGTGGACAGAGGTTCAGGGCACTCTCTCTCGTCCTAGGGGTGGGAAACTGCCCTTAATGGCTGAAGAATATGCAATTGTCAACGGCATGAGGATGCAGAAGGCACTGGAAAAAACTGCATTAAAGACACGTAACGTGTATCCACAGGACATGTGGCCTGTAATTGAATAAGCGCCATGATGACCTCACCATTGGCAAAAGATTCTGGAATAGCCCCCATTCTGGAGGGGATTGCCAAGGGGGAGGTTACCATAAGAAAAAGATTGAATAAGCAAAGGAAGGTTACCGTTCCACGAGTCAGTGCGTGGAATTTCAGAAGCTTAAACGTGGTACGGAAACTAGAAAATCTGAAAAGGGAAATGCAAAGGCTCAGTCTAGATATAGTTGGAGTCAGTGAAGTGAAGTGGAAAGAAGACAAGGATTTCTGTCAGATGGGTATAGGGTAATATCAACAGCAGCAAGTTTCAGATAGTAATAGGGAATACTCTGTTCAAGAATCACAAGAGGAGGAGGTATACTAAGAAAAGGCCGAGTGACAGGGGAAGATTTCACTTTGATTTCATCATGGCCAGACAGAGATTCGGAAATCAGATACTGGATTGTAAGACTTACCCAGAGCAGACATAGACTCAGATCTCAATATAGAGTATAGTAGTGATGAAGAGTAAGCTGAAGTTGAAGACATTAGTCAGGAAGAATCAATACGCAAAGAAGTGGGATAGGGGAGTACTAAGGAATGATGGGATACGGTTGAATTTCTCTAAGACTACAGATACAGCAAAGAGGAATAGCTCAGTAGGCAGTATACTTGAAGAGGAATGGACATCTCTAAAAAGGGCCATCACTGATGTTGGGAAGGAAAACATAGGTACAAAGAAGGTCACTACGAAGAAAAAAAATGTTCAAATGTGTGTGAGTTCCTAAGGGACCTGGTTAAGTCTTCGGTCCCTAGACTTACCCACTACTTAAACTAACTAATGCTAAGAACAACAAGCACACCCATGCCGGAGAGGACTCGAACCTCCGGCAGTAGGAGCCTCCCAGACCGTGACGTGTTTAATGTAATTGCATGAAATTTTTCAATAAAGAATAAAAATAATCAGTTACCTTTTTTTTAAATTTTTTGCTTTTAGTTAATTAATTTGCTTTTCTTTAACTTTCTTTTGTAAGTACGAACTTTGTTGTAGAACCTCTCTCTTATTTACGTGTGGTAATAGAAATGCATTTTCAAAAGAATTACGTACATTTAAAAATTACGTGAACTCATATTAACTGATTAAGAATATTTAGTTGAGAATTAAATCCTTTCATAATTCGGCCTTGGCACACATTTTCTAAATGCAGTGGTTTTTTTATTAATATTTACTGAATTATTTCCCGGCGTTAGCTATGAACACAAGACTGTCTCTATTAGCAGAAAATGGTTAAATATTGCCAAGCCGACATTTAATTATCACTGATAAAACACACTTCGCTATTACATTTAAGTTATTTGAAAGAACCAAAATTGTTAAATTTCAACATTAACTATCCGCCTACGAATGCACAAATGTGTAACTAGTTAAAATTCATCAGTCTCAGGATCACTGTAAAAGAAGGACATTTTCTTAATTCACTGCTAATTTTTATCTGTTCCCAATTTACGGGTTTGGTTAATTTTCCTTTAGCGGAACAATTTTCTAAATGTGCCGCCGCTGCAAATCGATCGGTCGCGGCACAGCCCAGCAACACCGCTAAAAAAGCTGAAAATTCTTTAAATAAATATTATAGATGACATGGGCAAGCTAATTTACATTAATAATACACACTTTTGATAAATTATGATATATTTAGACCCAACAATAATTCAACTCACATTAGTTTGTAATTTCTCCTCTAATGGCGGCTAAGTCTACCCATTCATAAAACGCTTCGTCACAGCTTCCTCTCGCTTTCAGCTCTACACGGAGATGACCAAAGAATACACAGTACATGGTGCTTTTATACTACTGCTAACTATTAACATTTCTTTGTAATCTCATAACATTATTTTCCTCTGGCTAAATTTCACATCTCTGTTATCGCAGATATTGACACATTTCGCAATTACATAATGAATATAGAAATATTACCATCCTAAATACAGAGAGAATTATTCTACAACAAATATTACAATAATAACAAATGTCTTTTACACAAAATTCAATAATATTTTGTTCAATAATTACAGTATATACAAATAGCTCAGAGCGGCGTATATGGTACAAATAAATTTTAGTTCATTAATAGCGTGAGTTGGCCAGGGAACGTTACATTGCCCCCTGGCAGCATTTGGCAAAGAGTTTCTATACTTTGACACAATGGTGCCAGTAACGTTCTTTACAATTCTGTATTTTTTTATGGAATGGCTCTTTTAATTAGTCCCAGGGTTATATATGTTCATGGCTCCCCCATTTGGGCGAAGGCAGACAGGAAACCTGGGCAAAACTGTGCCGGAGCCCAGCCATCCCAGTTGGTTCATGATTAATCTTGTCTCTTCAACAGTCATTCTTTTGAATTAATTTAGCAGTTTGTCATCAACGGTTACATAATATCACAGTCACATACAGTTCAACGAAAGTTTTTTGTGTGTGATTAACAACTTGTTATTATTAATTTTGCGATATACTGCAAGGTCACTTGTCCTAGGATATATCACTTAGTTTTTTTTTTATATCACTTAGCACAGCATCACTTTTCATAATGTTTCCACTACCTGCGTGTTACAAATCCATCTCCTACACTTGTTAGTGTTCATTTTCTCTTATCAGTTTACGGATATACATAATAAATTTTCAATGTTTATCAAAACTGGAGTCATTGATATGTTATGCAGTTTGTGTAAATGTTTTGGAAAATGTCAATAATGCTGTAGTTGGTGAGCGGTGCGGAGTGATTGTTGAGCGGCGCTCGGCGCGGCGCGTCGGCTCCGTGTAGGTCACCGCCCCCGGTGTTGACAGCTACGGCGTGGAGAGGCGTGTGGCTGTCTGGTCCGCTACGGGCTGCTGCGGCCGCTGCATGGCTGAGGTAGCCGGATGCGCGTTGTATATCAGCTCGCCCGTGTGACATCTTCTTGCAGTGCTCCAGCAAACATGCAACAAGTTCACAAACAGTGTACTATCCCTATGGGCATTTTTCCTGCTGTGGGAAAAAACGCACACAGTTATTGGCAGTTATTATTCAGTAGGCCTTCACTAGTCTGGTTTGCACAATGTTTCGTTGTCACAGTAACACGTTTTATGGGCACACAATATTTTTTTACCATGTCATGACTTGTCATTCGTCACACGCAAGTTTTCACCTTAGGACAAAATGTATCTCTGTGGTCAATGCGCTTTCCTAGCGTCCCTTGACACACAAAGAGTTAAAGTTTGACACTAATTTGGTCCACCGTCCGTTATCGGCTCACTGTTCGTGTCGTGGTAGTTCCTTGTCCACTTGCACACACGGCGATGATACAGTTTCTTATTGCTTGTACAAAACAACTTCGTGACGTATTGCTGCAGGTTTAACAGTCACTGTCTGTCTCTGCCAAACAATACTGTACTTTTGTTTAAGTTTTTTTTATTTACAATGTCCGTTGTGCAATTTTTTTCTTTTTTTTTTTTTTTAACAGCACATTCGTAACTTCTTGTTCGCTCTTTACCAATGTGTGTGATATTTGCGTACATGGTAACAAATATTAAAATTTCGTATTAGTTTGCCCAAAAATCATCTACACTCCTGGAAATGGAAAAAAGAACACATTGACACCGGTGTGTCAGACCCACCATACTTGCTCCGGACACTGCGAGAGGGCTGTACAAGCAATGATCACACGCACGGCACAGCGGACACACCAGGAACCGCGGTGTTGGCCGTCGAATGGCGCTAGCTGCGCAGCATTTGTGCACCGCCGCCGTCAGTGTCAGCCAGTTTGCCGTGGCATACGGAGCTCCATCGCAGTTTTTAACACTGGTAGCATGCCGCGACAGCGTGGACGTGAACCGTATGTGCAGTTGACGGACTTTGAGCGAGGGCGTATAGTGGGCATGCGGGAGGCCGGGTGGACGTACCGCCGAATTGCTCAACACGTGGGGCGTGAGGTCTCCACAGGACATCGATGTTGTCGCCAGTGGTCGGCGGAAGGTGCACGTGCCCGTCGACCTGGGACCGGACCGCAGCGACGCACGGATGCACGCCAAGACCGTAGGATCCTACGCACTGCCGTAGGGGACCGCACCGCCACTTCCCAGCAAATTAGGGACACTGTTGCTCCTGGGGTATCGGCGAGGACCATTCGCAACCGTCTCCATGAAGCTGGGCTACGGTCCCGCACACCGTTAGGCCGTCTTCCGCTCACGCCCCAACATCGTACAGCCCGCCTCCAGTGGTGTCGCGACAGGCGTGAATGGAGGGACGAATGGAGACGTGTCGTCTTCAGCGATGAGAGTCGCTTCTGCCTTGGTGCCAATGATGGTCGTATGCGTGTTTGGCGCCGTGCAGGTGAGCGCCACAATCAGGACTGCATACGACCGAGGCACACAGGGCCAACACCCGGCATCATGGTGTGGGGAGCGATCTCCTACACTGGCCGTACACCACTGGTGATCGTCGAGGGGACACTGAATAGTGCACGGTACATCCAAACCGTCATCGAACCCATCGTTCTACCATTCCTAGACCGGCAAGGGAACTTGCTGTTCCAACAGGACAATGCACGTCCGCATGTATCCCGTGCCACCCAACGTGCTCTAGAAGGTGTAAGTCAACTACCCTGGCCAGCAAGGTCTCCGAATCTGTCCCCTATTGAGCATGTTTGGGACTGGATGAAGCGTCGTCTCACGCGGTCTGCACGTCCAGCACGAACGCTGGTCCAACTGAGGCGCCAGGTGGAAATGGCATGGCAAGCCGTTCCACAGGACTACATCCAACATCTCTACGATCGTCTCCATGGGAGAATAGCAGCCTGCATTGCTGCGAAAGGTGGATATACACTGTACTAGTGCCGACATTGTGCATGCTCTGTTGCCTGTGTCTATGTGCCTGTGGTTCTGTCAGTGTGATCATGTGATGTATCTGACCCCAGGAATGTGTCAATAAAGTTTCCCCTTCCTGGGACAATGAATTCACGGTGTTCTTATTTCAATTTCCAGGAGTGTATATTCATGTTCGAGTAGATTTTATTTGTGCATTCCAGCCGGATTCAGGCATATTGTTCAATAACTCCTTTGAAATTATGTCTCACTTTACTTGCAAGGTCCTACGTAACTACAGTGTAGTCTCTGTAGGCTAAAATTGACTTGGACTGTATCAGGCTAGCTCCTTTTTTACTGATTGAATCTGCACATGCTTCAATTGAAGCTTCTTTGTGCGTAACTTTGCGTTACTTAAATTTGCAATAAGTTTGCCTCCCATGGTGCCCTCGGGTCACTACTGGGTGCATTATTCTCTTTGATAACACTGGTTTGATGATAAAGTTCTCAGGGCCTCATATTATTGATATTATTTTGGGTTCGAATCTGTCAATCTGACAGCTACACATATATACATATATAATAGAAAAGATTGTACCTAGAAATATTTCAAGTTTGACACACATATAGAATATTATGCAGTACACGAACTAATCACTACTAAAAGGTTCCTCCTGACTGATCTCTGTCACAATTTAACACTACAATTAATTGCACTAATCAGGTTATCTGTGCAGACATTTAGAGCATGTTTAAGCTAACACTAATTAAAAGAAGACATAACACAAATATTCATAAACAAAAGATAAAGTCAATCATATTCTTATAACTAAATACTTCTACACTAGTACATTATCTCTACAGATCACACATCATTAATGTTCATTCATTTACAAAAGAATGGTGTTCACATAGGACTATTAGTCATTTACTGTAGGAATATTTTTACATCCTTACGCGGATACAGTCCCCGTACTCTCCCTGAGTGGGGATCTGCTAAGAGATAGCTACACCCATGTGGCACACTTACTATTCTAAAAGGTCCATTGTACACCAATTGCCACTTGCTATTCTGTTTCAAGGATGCCGAGGACTTAGGATTATTGCGTAAGAGCACCAAGTCCCCAACACTAAATTTTTGGTTATTCGTCACATGCCGATTATATTTTTCTTTCCTTTTCTGAGCGCACCTGGTAAGGTTGCACCCTGCTTTTCTTATCTTCTCTTCCTTAGGCTCAGGAATGACTGGGACCTTACGCAAATGTGCCAGCCACTCATTCAGAACTCTATTACTATTCATTATAATCTCGTTTGGTGGATACCCCGTAGAAACATGCGGGGTTGCGTTGTGAATTTCCAAAAACTTAGGTATAAGATCTGACCATCTTGTGTGCTTACATGCAATGTATAACCTGAAAAATTTATTTAACTCTCCAAATGTTCTCTCTACTAAACTTGCTTGTGGGTGAAAACGGGATATTAGTATGTAAATAGTTCTTCCAGGTATGGCCTGTAAAATAGGAAGCATTATCCGATATTATCCCTTCAGGCTTACCCTCCTGTGTAAAATATTCTTTCCCTAACCATTTAACTATTCCACGAGCAGTGGCTGATTTAAGGCAGTATATTTTTAAGTATTTAGAGAAAAGGTCATATACCGCTAAAATGTACTTTAATCCACCCCTGGCTCGAGGGTAGGGTCCTGCTAAGTCTATAGATACTAACTGAAGTGGCCGATGAGCCACTATAGGATGCAGTTCAAACCTTGTGGACTTATTTTGAAACTTAGCTTTTTGGCACAGAGGACAAGTCCTGATAGTGGTGCGAGTCTGCTGGCTTATTCCCTTAAAGTAACAGAATCTGGATAAAATCCTTATTGTTTTGCCTATCCCAGCGTGACCCCATGCTAAATGCGTGTGCCACACTACAGCTGGGATAGCCTGTTGCGATATACACACGACTACATGGTCATTTGACACACCTGTCTTATAATACAGAATATTACCTACTATTTTGAAATTCTGAACACTTTTAAGATTGGTTACTTCTTTAATTTTGCTAATGATATCTCGCCAAATCGGATCAGTTTCCTGCAATATAGACATATTCTTACACATATGTAAAAAGTCCCTCTTATGTACCTTATCTTGTACTAAGAGTATTCGATATTCCTCCGATTGTTCCAAAATCTTTGACACTGAGAATTGCCCTAGTGGGAGCCTCGACAAGGCGTCAGCTACAACATTATCTTGTCCTTTTGGGTACATAATCTTAATTTTATATTCCTGCAATGCTAACCTCCATCTTAGCAAGCGGGTATAATTTGCAAGACATTAAATAGCTCAGAGCCTGGTGGTCACTGAATACTTTGACTTCTTTGCCATAGATGTAATAATTGAATTTCTTTACCGCCCAAACCACTGCAAGAGCCTCTAATTCGGTAGCGGAATATGCTCTCTCACAGCTGTTTAGTGTGCGGCTGGCAAATCCGATTACATTGATTGTTGTGGGGTTGTTGCTCCTGTTCCACTGAAATAAACAAGCGCCCAGACCGTATGAACACGAATCTGTCGCTATGCAAAAATCTTTTGTCATGTCTGGGTGTCACAGTATGTTTGCATTCACCAAGGCGTTTTTGATAGCGTCAAATGCGCGTTGACATTCTTCTGTCCACACCCAGTGCGCATTTTTACGCAACAGGCTCAATAAAGATTCGTTATTCATTAACTGGTTTGGAACAAACCGTCTAAAAAAAGATGCAAGTCCTATAAACGCTTTGAGTTGTCTCTTAGTTCTCGGGCTAGGAAACCCACGAATTGCGTCAAGTTTTTTGCTGTCAGGTTTGATGCCTTGTGGTGTTATTATGTGACCTAGAAATTTAATCTGATTACGTCCAAATTTGGATTTCTCAATATTCGCTGTTACTCCCGCTTGTTTAAACCTTTTTAAGACTCTATCCAGTAGTTCTACGTGCTCCTCCCAGGTGGCAGTAGCAATCACCAGATCGTCTACATACACTGTTACCCTTTGCAGCAAATCCGGACCTAAAACCGCGTCGAGGGCTGTTATGAAAACTCCTGCACTTACATTTAAGCCGAAGGGTAGTACCCTAAATTGGTAGCTCCTTCCCCCAAATATAAATGCAGTATATTTCCTCGATTCGGGTGTGAGCAGGATTTGCCAGAATGAACTTTTCATATCAACAGATGTCAAATATTGCACTCCATGGAATTTTTGAATTTGCTCATCTAAGTTTTCCGGATGAGTCCTGATACGTACAATAATTTCGTTTATGTCTCTCGCAACTAATACTAACCGTACCTGTCCGTCTGCCTTTGCTACCGCCACCAAAGGACTACTATAAGGGGACAAAGACGGTTCTATTATTCCCCACTCGATCAGTTTTCTTATTTCTTTAGCTACTATTTCCTTCTTGGGCCAAGGAATGGAGTATGAGACTCGACAGTAGGTTTTGTGAGGCTTCACCTCGTTATTGTACTGATATCCCTTAACAATTCCTGGTCGTTCTGAAAATACATCTGCATAGTTAGATAATAACTGTACCAAATCCTGCTGTTGCATTGAGTTCAAATTTTCGGACTGTGATACTTTGTTCACAAGTGCGTCCACATTTGCTTTTAATTGATCACTTTGTACGTCTGGATAATAGAGATTTTGTCCTTGACAATGATTGTCTAAATGTAGTATCCATTGATTCCTACATTTTATGTTAACAGCATTACAATTAGGCACAGGTACCTCTTCAGATCTGAGCGTGGACAATTCTATCTTCCTACCCGCGTTCATCAAACTTAATTTTCCCCGAGAAAGGTCGATTACTGCGTCCCTTTCTCTCAAAAAATCTACCCCCAAAATGCAGGCTACCCTTAAACCCTTTACTACCAGGAATGAGCACGCTATGGTTTCTTCCCCTATATACATATCTACCCGCACTTGGAGTTTAATTATTTGTCGCTGTGCACTTATGGCTCCAGTGACTTTGCAATTGTTCACAGGAAAAGTCAGCATACGCCCTTCTTTCCCCAGTACTTTGAATAAGTCCATACTCATGACACTGACAGTAGCACCTGTATCTACGATCACTTGCACATCAATATTGTTAGTTTTGATCTCTATTATCGCTTGTACTTTGTCTTTATGCTCCTTTATGCACGTGGATGGTTCAGTTATCAATTCATGTCCCATCTGTACCCCGTCATTATACCTGAGGATACAGATTCCCGATGTTTTGTTCTGTGTCGGGCTGCTCTCACTCCAAACCTCAGCCGCCGATTGAGAGCGTATCTCGGCTGAATCTAGTTTGTTGAATTATTACAGGTGGATGGGTGTGGCTGCTCTGTGTCGCTGACCTCCACTATGTGTAAGTTGTGTTGCGTCGGCCGCCACGGTTGCGCAATTGGCGCATTTTGTGGTGGCGGTCGGTTATTGTCATATCTTTCACTGTTTTGCCGGTCCGGACTGGGCCTCTGGTTCTGTGGCCAAGTTCGGTTTGCATCATTATAGGTATTAGTGTTCCACGGCCCCCTGGCATTTTTCCATCTACTATTGCTTGGTGGGCCTGTTTCATATCGGTCATCAGACCTCCTTTTCCAGTCATTATTCACCGGCGGACTATTGGCGTTCCGGTCTCTACCTCTATTCCCGTTTAGTACATAATCTTGTCTCCTATTGTTACCTCCGCCGTTTCCATTATTTGGTGGAGGCGTGTTATTTCGACCATTTCTGTAACCGTTTCCGTTACTTCTAGCCTGTTCAGAGGCTGCCTTAACATCCTCCTGAATCAGGTCAATTGAGTCCAGAACAGACAAGAAATGTTCCATGTCATTCTTCGGCACGTGTATAAGTTTTTCCTTTACGTGTATCGGCAAGTGTGATTTCAAAAGTCTGATCAAATCCCGGGATGAAATCTGCTCGTCCCAATAACGGGTCTTATTAATGTACTTCTCAAAATATTTTCGCAAATTGCCTAATCGTGGAGGATACGGCTCTGGATTATATACCTCTTTCCGTAATCTCTCCTGAATACATGTTGACCAATATTTGGCCAAGAATGCCTTTTCAAATTGCTCATATGTGTCGCAACTGTCAGCTGCTTCGGTTGCCCATAATGCAGCATCTCCTTGTATGTAAGACATAACGAACTGTATTTTCTGTGTATGACTCCAAACGCCAGGCAAAATGTTTCTAAATCCCTTGGTAAACACTACAGGGTGAACAGATTTCTTCTCCGTTGTAAAGATCTGAAACTGTCGGTTTCTAATCAGGCTTTCTTCAATCACTATTTTGGAGTGACATTTATTTGTTTCGGTAACATTGGTTGCCTGTTCTGCCTCGCAGTCGCTATTTTTTACTGCTGTATTTATATGCCTATCATTGTTGGACCTGGCTGGCGTGACACGCCTGTGGGTCGTCGTACCGCAAGCTGATTTCTAGCTCGGCAAGACGACGGTTGACATTCCGCTGCCACAGCAGAATGGCGGTGTGTACCACCCTTTTTAGGTCCTGCATTTCCACATTTGAGCCCACATCTTTGGCTTCAATCGCGGCGTGCACTTTCTCGTCTATTTTTTTTATAAATTCGTTTTCAATTTCGTGCACTTGTTCGGACATTTTGTGCTCAATTACTTGATTTGTGTCAATTTCTAATTGTTCCACCATGTTAGTCAGTACACTGATTTCATCTACGATACTGGCGTTAGCCACTTGGATACTATCTACTCTTTCGCTCAGTTCTTGCACCGTTTTGGGTATGGTTTCATAGTTTTGTCTCAAACTAACAATCTCATTTTGCATAGTTTCCAAGGATTGCATTGACTGCAAGTGTCTCTCATGCATACGTCGATCACGGTCTGCTTGTTTAGCATCACGTTCTCTATCACGCTCTGCTTGTTTAGCATCACGTACTCTATCGCGTTCTGCTTGCATACGTACAAATTCAGCTTGGAAATTGAGCATGCGCTCGAATATAACTCTTAATGATTGCACTTCTGACACCTCACCACTCTCTGGTCCGTGTCCAGTGCTTGCGGGTCGCACAGTACTTCCGCTATCAACTGAATCACTGGCTGGCAGTGGCAACATTTCTTGCCCTTCTGCCCCCAGATTCTCACATTGTACTTCCTGAACTACGCCACTAACATTACTTTGTGTCGCACTTTCTAACTCGGTATCACTACTTACTAACTGTTGTTCATTATCCATGTTGATATCTTTCTGACTACGCAATCTAACCATAGTCAACAAAAGAAACAAAATCTGAACTAAATATCCTAACACTCAGGTTTCACTGACATAATCACACAAGAAATGGTCATTTGTTGAAAGACACTTATTATATACTACAGTGACTAACTTCTCAAATGTCCTGTTATTTTTAAAAAAAGCACTAACAACAAGCACGCCACTAATGATCCGAGAACACTGCACTGAGGCTACTTTACTACCCACAGGACAACTACACTGTAGCTTTACCTTTTGGTGATCTATCTTGGGTGCAGCTGCCCCCTGATATTGTGGTAGGTAGTTAATTTTTCGATATAATGAGCTCTCTTCTTCAGCTTGCCTCTGGGTATATAGTGTTCTCGTGCAAAAAATCATATACAGGTATTACCACACAATATTGGTTAGGCAATACATACAATACATGGAAAAATTATTAATTGTTCTCCAACAAAGTTCGACTATAATAATTCCCTAGTTATCTCATGGGTATTTAGTGGCCACTGCATATTCGAGCCCCACGTTGGGCGCCAATTTAATGTAATTGCATGAAATTTTTCATTAAAGAATAATAATAATCAGTTACCTTTTTTTATTTTTTGCTTTTAGTTAATTAATTTGCTTTTCTTTAACTTTCTTTTGTAAGTACGAACTTTGTTGTAGAACCTCTCTCTTATTTACGTGTGGTAATAGAAATGCATTTTCAAAAGAATTACGTACATTTAAAAATTACGTGAACTCATATTAACTGATTAAGAATATTTAGTTGAGAATTAAATCCTTTACATAATTCGGCCTTGGCACACATTTTCTAAATGCAGTGGTTTTTTTTTAATATTTACTGAATTATTTCCCGGCGTTAGCTATGAACACAAGACTGTCTCTATTAGCAGAAAATGGTTAAATATTGCCAAGCCGACATTTAATTATCACTGATAAAACACACTTCGCTATTACATTTAAGTTATTTGAAAGAACCAAAATTGTTAAATTTCAACATTAACTATCCGCCTTCGAATGCACAAATGTGTAACTAGTTAAAATTCATCAGTCTCAGGATCACTGTAAAAGAAGAACATTTTCTTAATTCACTGCTAATATTTATCTGTTCCCGATTTACGGGTTTGGTTAATTTTCCTTTAGCGGAACAATTTTTTAAATGTGCCGCCGCTGCAAATCGATCGGTCGCGGCACAGCCCAGCAACACCGCTAAAAATGCTGAAAATTCTTTAAATAAATATTATAGATGACATGGGCAAGCTAATTTACATTAATAATACACACTTTTGATAAATTATGATATATTTAGACCCAACAATAATTCAACTCACATTAGTTTGTAATTTCTCCTCTAATGGCGGCTAAATCTAGATACAGACATAAGAAGTCTACCCATTCATAAAACGCTTCGTCACAGCTTCCTCTTGCTTTCAGCTCTACACGGAGATGACCAAAGAATACACAGTACATGGTGCTTTTATACTACTGCTGACTATTAACATTTCTTTGTAATCTCATAACATTATTTTCCTCTGGCTAAATTTCACATCTCTGTTATCGCAGATATTGACACATTTCGCAATTACATAATGAATATAGAAATATTACCATCCTAAATACAGAGAGAATATTACTACAAAAAATATTACAATAATAACAAATGTCTTTTACACAAAATTCAATAATATTTTGTTCAATAATTACAGTATATACAAATAGCTCAGAGCGGCGTATATGGTACAAATAAATTTTAGTTCATTAATAGCGTGAGATTGCCAGGGAACGTTACACGTGACACCTGAAACCGCGCGGCCACTCCGCGCGACTGCAAATAAACCATTGCTAACAGAAGAAATACTTCAATTGATCGATGAAAGGAGGAAGTACAAAAAATTTCCGGGAAAATCAGGTATACATGATACAAGTCGCTGAGGAATGAAACAAATAGAAACTGCAGGAAGGCTGAGACGAAATGGCTGCAGGAAAACTGTGAAGAGATCGAAAAAGAAATGATTGTCGGAAGGACTGACTCAGCATAAAGGAAAGTCAATGCAACGGTAAAATGCAAAGGAGAGAGCGGATAGGTGGAAAGAACACGTTGAAAGCCTCTATGACGAGGAAAATTTGTATGATGTGATAAATGAACCACCATGGACCTTGCCGTTGGTGGGGAGGCTTGCGTGCCTCAGCGATACAGATGGCTGTACTGTAGGTGCAACCACAACGGAGGGGTATCTGTTGAGAGGCCAGACAAACATGTGGTTCCTGAAGAGGGGCAGCAGCCTTTTCAGTAGTTGCAGGGGCAACAGTCTGGATGATTGACTGATCTGGCCTTGTAACATTAACCAAAACGGCCTTGCTGTGCTGGTACTGCGAACGGCTGAAAGCAAGGGGAAACTACAGCCGTAATTTTTCCCGAGGACATGCAGCTCTACTGTATGATTAATTGATGATGGCGTCCTCTTGGGTAAAATATTCCGGAGGTAAAATAGTCCCCCATTCGGATCTCCGGGCGGGGACTACTCAAGAGGACGTCGTTATCAGGAGAAAGAAAACTGGCGTTCTACGGATCGGAGCGTGGAATGTCAGATCACTTAATCGGGCAGGTAGGTTAGAAAATTTAAAAAGGGAGATGGATAGGTTAAAGTTAGATATAGTCGGAATTAGTGAAGTTCGGTGGCAGGAGGAACAAGACTTTTGGTCAGGTGATTACAGGGTTATAAATACAAAATCAAATAGGGGTAATGCAGGAGTAGGTTTAATAATGAATAAAAAAATAGGAGTGCGGGTTAGCTACTACAAACAGCATAGTGAACGCATTATTGTGGCCAAGATAGACACAAAGCCCATGCCTACTACCGTAGTACAAGTTTATATGCCAACTAGCTCTGCAGATGATGAAGAAATTGATGAAATGTATGACGAGATAAAAGAAATTATTCAGGTAGTGAAGGGAGACGAAAATTTAATAGTCATGGGTGACTGGAATTCGTCAGTAGGAAAAGGGAGAGAAGGAAACATAGTAGGTGAATATGGATTGGGGGGAAGGAATGAAAGAGGAAGCCGCCTTGTAGAATTTTGCACAGAGCATAATTTAATCATAGCTAACACTTGGTTCAAGAATCATGAAAGGAGGCTGTATACATGGAAGAAGCCTGGAGATACTGACAGGTTTCAGATAGATTATATAATGGTAAGACAGAGATTTAGGAACCAGGTTTTAAACTGTAAGACATTTCCAGCGGCAGATGTAGATTCTGACCACAATCTATTGGTTATGAACTGCAGATTGAAACTAAAGAAACTGCAAAAAGGTGGGAATTTAAGGAGATGGGACCTGGATAAACTGAAAGAACCAGAGGTTGTACAGAGTTTCAGGGAGAGCATTAGGGAACAATTGACAGGAATGGGGGAAAGAAATACAGTAGAAGAAGAATGGGTAGCTCTGAGGGATGAAGTGGTGAAGGCAGCAGAGGATCAAGTAGGTAAAAAGACGAGGGCTAGTAGAAATCCTTGGGTAACAGAAGAAATATTGAATTTAATTGATGAAAGGAGAAAATATAAAAATGCAGTAAATGAAGCAGGCAAAAAGGAATACAAACATCTCAAAAATGAAATCGACAGGAAGTGCAAAATGGCTAAGCAGGGATGGCTGGAGGACAAATGTAAGGATGTAGAGGCTTGTCTCACTAGGGGTAAGATAGATACTGCCTACAGGAAAATTAAAGGGACCTTTGGAGAGAATAGAACCACTTGTATGAATATCAAGAGCTCAGATGGCAACCCAGTTCTAAGCAAAGAAGGGAAAGCAGAAAGGTGGATGGAGTATATAGAGGGTTTATACAAGGGCGATGTACTTGAGGACAATATTATGGAAATGGAAGAGGATGTAGATGAAGATGAAATGGGAGATAAGATACTGCGTGAAGAGTTTGACAGAGCACTGAAAGACATGAGTCAAAACAAGGCCCCGGGAGTAGACAACATTCCATTAGAACTACTGATGGCCTCGGGAGAGCCAGTCATGACAAAACTCTACCATCTGGTGAGCACGATGTATGAGACAGGCGAAATACCCTCAGACTTTAAGAAGAATATAATAATTCCAATCCCAAAGAAAGCAGGTGTTGACAGATGTGAAAGTTACCGAACTATCAGTTTAATAAGTCACAGCTGCAAAATACTAACGCGAATTCTTTACAGACGAATGGAAAAACTGGTAGAAGCCGACCTCGGGGAGGATCAGTTTGGATTCCGTAGAAATGTTGGAACACGTGAGGCAATAATGACCTTGCGACTTATCTTGGAAGAAAGATTAAGAAAAGGCAAACCTACGTTTCTAGCATTTGTAGACTTAGAGAAAGCTTTTGACAATGTTGACTGGAATACTCTCTTTCAAATTCTGAAGGTGGCAGGGGTAAAATACAGGGAGCGAAAGGCTATTTACAATTTGTACAGAAACCAGATGGCAGTTATAAGAGTCGAGGGGCATGAAAGGGAAGCAGTGGTTGGGAAAGGAGTGAGACAGGGTTGTAGCCTCTCCCCGATGTTATTCAATCTGTATATTGAGCAAGCAGTAAAGGAAACAAAAGAAAAATTTGGAGTAGGTATTAAAATTCATGGAGAAGAAGTAAAAACTTTGAGGTTCGCCGATGACATTGTAATTCTGTCAGAGACAGCAAAGGACTTGGAAGAGCAGTTGAACGGAATGGACAGTGTCTTGAAAGGAGGATATAAGATGAACATCAACAAAAGCAAAACGAGGATAATGGAATGTAGTCAAATTAAGTCGGGTGATGCTGAGGGAATTAGATTAGGAAATGAGACACTTAAAGTAGTAAAGGAGTTTTGCTATTTAGGGAGTAAAATAACCGATGATGGTCGAAGTAGAGAGGATATAAAATGTAGACTGGCAATGGCAAGGAAAGCGTTTCTCAAGAAGAGAAATTTGTTAACATCGAATATAGATTTAGGTGTCAGGAAGTCGTTTCTGAAAGTATTTGTATGGAGTGTAGCCATGTATGGAAGTGAGACATGGACGATAACTAGTATGGACAAGAAGAGAATAGAAGCTTTCGAAATGTGGTGCTACAGAAGAATGCTGAAGATAAGGTGGGTAGATCACGTAACTAATGAGGAGGTATTGAATAGGATTGGGGAGAAGAGAAGTTTGTGGCACAACTTGACTAGAAGAAGGGATCGGTTGGTAGGACATGTTCTGAGGCATCGAGGGATCACAAATTTAGCATTGGAGGGCAGCGTGGAGGGTAAAAATCGTAGAGGGAGACCAAGAGATCAATACACTAAGCAGATTCAGAAGGGTGTAGGTTGCAGTAGGTACTGGGAGATGAAGAAGCTTGCACAGGATAGAGTAGCATGGAGAGCTGCATCAAACCAGTCTCAGGACTGAAGACCACAACAACAACAACGATAAATAAAGAAACAGGAGACGATTTAGAAGAGATAAGGAATCAAGTATTGGACTCAGAATAAAAAAGAGCTTTGGAGGACTGAAGATCAAATGAGGCAGAAGAGATAGGTAATATTCCATCAGCATTTCTAAAATAATTGGGGGAAACGGCAACAAAACAACAATTCACGTTCTCGTGTAGAATGTATGAGTCTGTCGACATATCATATGACTTTCGGAAAAGCAATATCCACAAAATTCCGAAGATGGCAAGAGCTGACAAGTGCGAGAATTACCGCACAATCAGCTTAAAAGCTCATGCATCCGCGTTGCTTACAAGAATAATATACAGAAGAATGGAAAACAAAACATAGGATGCGCTATCTGACGATCAGGATGGCTTTAGAAAAGTTAAAGGTACCAGAGAGGCAATTCTGACGTTGCGGTTAATAATGGAAGAAAGACTAAAGAATAATCAAGACGCGTTCAGAGGCTTTGTCGACCTGCAAAAAGCGTTCGACAATGTAAAATGGTGCAAGATATTCGAAATGCTGAGAAAAGTACGGGTAAGCTATAGGCAGAGACGGGTCATATACAATATGTACGGCAGCCAAGAAGGAATAACAAGAGTGGACGACCAAGAAGGAAGTGTTCTTATTAAAAAGGGTGTATGGCAAGGATGTAGCTTTCGCCCCTACTGTTCGATCTGTACATAGAGGAAGCAATGATGGAAATAAAAGAAAGGATCATGAATAGAACTAAAATTCAGGGTGAAAGGATATCAATGATATTGCTATCCTGAGTGAAAGTGAAGAAGAATTACATAATCTGCTGAACTGAAAGAAGTCTAATGGGAATAGAGTATGTAGTGAAAGTAAAGCGAAGAAAAACGAAAGTAATGAGAAGTAGTAGAAATGAGAAAAGCGAGAAACTAAACATGAGAATTGATGGCTACGAGGTAGGTGAAGTTAAAGAATTCTGCTATCTGGGTTGTAAAATAACCAGTGATGGACAGAGTATGGAGGACATCAAAAGTAGACTAGCACTAGCAAAAAGGAAATTCCTGGCCAAGTGAAATCTACCAATATCAAATATCGGCCTTAATTTGGGAAAGAAATTTCTGAGAATGTACGTCTGGATTACAGCATTGCATGGTAGTGAAACATGGACTGTGTGAAAATCGGAACAGAAGAGAGTCAAAACATTTGAGATGTGATGCTACAGGCGAATTTTGAAAATTAGGTGGACTGATAAGGTAAGGAATGAGGAGGTTATGCGCAAAATCGGAGAGGAAAGGCATATGTGGAAAACACTGATAAGGAGAAAGCAGTGGTTTTTGTAGGGACAATCCTCAGAGAGATTCCATAAGTTGCAAGTGCTACTCTGAGATGAAGAGGTTAACACAGAAGAGGAATTCGTGGTGGGCCACATCAGATCAGTCAGAAGATGGATGAAAAAAATCCCATTGTTAAAATGAGTATATTACTAATAGTGGTCCTTTCATTTGTGTCCTGATGTGTAAACTATACCGCCTCATTCGTAGCTGAGCATGATTATATTTGGGTTCCAGGATTCTGAACACGTTTAGTGGTAACACAGAATAATTTTGTTGTGTAAAGTTTCTTTTGAGTTTTATGTTTCAGTAAATGGCATGGATCAGAGAGGTGTTTTGAGTACATTTTACATTATAACACCCAAACTACAACATCATCTGGTTCCCCAGGGTGAGAAAACAGAGAGAAACTTTGCGGAGCTTGGACAATGAGCGTGGGGTACACTAGGCTGCCGTCTTGTCATTACATCTAACACTGGGGGTGAGGTGAGTGACGCTTGTACAGGCTGTGGCAGCCTCATTGATGGTCTGCAAGGCTGCATTGACCTGTTGCATGGTAGGATCCCCACCCACACTCAGATGTTCAGAATCCAGTTTCAATAATTTGGGTAATGGAGTGCTAATCCTTCTCTTCATCAATACAGACCCCAAACAGAGGACAGAAACTGAAGAATTGCATGACAGTCACCCACTCACTATTTGTGCGTAGCTTCCGCAAGTGGCAGAAAAATCTGTGTGAGGATGACTGTTCTGTTAGTGTGCAGGCAGAACAGCATCAAATGAGTGAGTCCATAGTGTAAAATGATTAGCCAGACAGTAGGGGATTTTATTTTATTATATGAGCTTTTAAACGGTAACTTCATTTTTCTTGTTACAACCAAACTTCGGCCAGCAGAGTCGGCTGCCTATAAATCCTTTCGTCCAATGGTTTAGCAACAGGAAGTCAACAATGCGGAAGGGCACCTTGGCCACACACCTCCCTCGTGTGCTGACTAGAGATGGGCAAAATTGTTCTTTTCAGAGATCGGATCAGAACTGTTCACTCCCTGAAATGAACTAGCTCTTTTTCATGACTCACCACTCATTCACAATAGAAAAAAAATGGAAGGCACATTGCCCTTTAAACTTGGTTTATTCCAGTACTATACCTGTATTTTGATCTTATTTGATCCTATTTTGAAGTAACACAGATAATGAGTAAGAATTTTGTATTGTTTATTGAAATTTCCACGATATGACAAAGTTTATGATTATTGATTTATTTTGCACTATCGTGGTCTTTTGGGTGATCGGAAAATGTTGTAACTTGAGATTTACATTAACAATATATTTGGCTATAATGTATTAAAATTTCATTAACCTCGTACAAATACATCGCAAGCCATATATTTTTAAAGTGAACATTTCCTTCCGAAGACGCCTAAATTCGCAAAATCCGTACCAGAATAAGAAAAAAATATATATATAAATTTGACTGTGAGACTAAAGTGCTGCATATAGCCTTACGCAGAATAAAACAAGGAAAATATTGGTGTATCACATTTTGCGATACATTTATCGGTTCGCTCGTAATTAAAGCGTAAATTCGAGTGTCCATAATAAAAATCCTATAGTAAGAGGAGTCGTCAGGGTCCTAATCTGATCAGTTTAAACAAATAAAATTAAAATAAAAACAAATGATGTATACATAACATAATAATGTAATATACATAGCGGTATTACGACGAAGAACAATATCCAGTAGATGCAGAGGCGCTGAGTCAAGCAGGTCGCGCCGCGAGCTGTATTACTGCGTGAGCTAAGACTGCAGCGACCAGAGTGACACCTCAGTTGCTTTTCTCAACGCTCTGGCTAGGGTCGAGAACGGTGGGATGAGCGTTGAGCGGGCGAGTTCCGAGGGTAGGGGGAGCAGTGAACGGCCACCAGTCACCCGCTCCGAGAGAAGTCGTCCGTTCTCTTGCGAGCAGGTTGTTGCAAGTAGTTCTTACGTTCTCCACTAGGAGGCTCTCTGTCCTGTTGCTTGTATCAACTGCCCAGAGGGCAGGACGTGCGACTGAAACGATCGCCGACAGAGTGCGATGCTAAGTTAAGGTGCGCCAGACACTGCACGTGGCAGAGGACGAACAGAGAGGGCACGGCATATGTGAAACACAAAATCCAATGGGGCACTGCACAATGCAGGCACCCAAGGTAGAAGCAGGGCAGAGGCCGGCGCCGACTGTGTTGTGTGGCGTGCACTGTGCTCTGACCAGCAGAGGCGCCGCTGATATGCTCCGTCTCTCTCTCTCTCTCTCTCTCTCTCTGCTGTGGGAAACGTTTGGAGCTACTGTTCTTTTTTTCTGAATCACTGATTGTTCACTCCTTTGAAAGATTCAACTCTGTGAATCAGTTCAGGAGCGGATCCCCCATCTCTAGTGCTGACAAGGCAATGCTGCCCCATGCGTCGCATAGCAGGCGATGCTCTGGAAAATTCCATATCGCCTGCACGGTTTTCTCGATCCTGATCAATCAGAGTGGAGGAAGCCGCGTGGTGCGTCGAATATACCCGGCTGCCTGTCGCCGGGCCCCCTCTCTTGTATTCTTGCTCATCCACAAGTCGGATGCGTGCCCTATAGCAGTAAACATCTCCTGCTTCTCCCAGTGCTGCGGCACCGGCATGCCACTCGGATTGGCCCGATTGGCAGACATCAATTTTCGTTAGCTTCGGGAACTATGTTTTGCCAAATTCTATACTGTGGCTCACCCTGACCTCCCTAGGCCTGGCTTTGTGACCCCTTTATAGCGTGCTTTTGCCAGTAAATGGCCTTTATCGAAATATTATCCTGACGAATTAATGTCGCCCACCGCCTTCCCAAATGCCCATCCTGTACAACTGGTGTCAGAAGTGTGGATCCATTCCTGTAGTGACTTTGTCGCTACACTAAATTCTTTCCGACAAGACGCCATGCACTTCACCCATGGAATGCGTCAGCCAGCCTCCACGTTTGCTCCAGGAGGACCATGGATTTCCCCTAGCCTATCTTCACCACCTTCCCTTCACCCTGCAAGCCACATGCCTCACTTTGATACATTCATATGTTGCAGTTTAAACAGCAAACCTAAAGGGACAGTGATAGAAATAAATTCACCAGCTTAATATTGCCCTACAGATTTTATTAGTCTTATCTAAACATGGGGATCTATTTGGGTTGTCTATTTGAGATTTCAGTAAGGAACAAAATCGTGAGAGAGAAGAAGTTTTTCCTTGTACACATTGTCTAAACTATCTGGATTAGAAAACGCTGGAATTTCAGATCGGTCTCCGGCTATGTTGTATTACCATCACACTTAATACACGGATCTACATGGCGTCAAGGAAGCCGGAGCTTGCCGTGATATTTGCCCTCTAAACGACCGCTGTGTGGGAAACGCATTAACCAAGGCGTTGTGTTTGGAATGCCATGGCAAAATACAGTTTATTTAGAAGCATAAAACCTACCAGTCACCTAAATCTTAGAAGGACAGGGTATCTAAACGAATAAATGAGTCATGATCATTTCGTGAATTTTAACGATTGCGTTATTTGAGTCCCTTGAAAACATCCTCCATGCATAACTGTTGTGAACAACATAAGCTAACTCTGGAAGGAAATTTTGTGACTGTACCGAGGAACGGAACTCCACACCGAGGAAGGGCACCTTGGCCACACGCCTCCCTCTCATGCTGACGAGGTAATGCTGCCCCAAGCGTCACTTAGCAGTAGATACTCTGGAAAATTCCATGCCGCCCACACGGTTTTCTTGATCACGACGAATCAGGGCGGAGGAAGCCACGTGGTGCGTCGAATATACCAGGCCGCCCATCGCTGGGCTCTCTCTCTTGTATTCTTGCTCACCCGTGAGGCAGACGCACGCTCTGCAGCAGTGAACTTCTCCCACTTCTCCCGGTGCTGCCGACATGCTGCTCTGATTGTCCCGTTTGGCAGACGCCAACTTTCGTTAGCTTCGCGAACTATGTTTCACCAAACTCTACGCTCTGGCTCACCCTGACCTCCCTAGGCCTGGCTATGTGATCCGCTTATAAAGTGCTTTCGCCATAAATGGCCTTTATCTAAATATTATCCTGATGAATCAATGTCAACCCACTGCCTTCCCATACGCCCATCTTGTATGATTGGGCGAGGCCATTCAATGGATTGGAAATTATTAACCAATTGCCCAACCCCTCTGGATACTAATGAATAAATTATAGATGTGTTAGATTAAATGTACACTTGAAAGGCAAAGTGAACATCTCACTGATTTTTCAGTTTATATACCATCCAACTTCGTGGGAAGCTAGCTGTTCCGGAAGCTCTTGGCGTCCTGACGGACGTTGTTAGAGGAATATTGGTCTGACTGGTATCGCAACGACTTAAGGAGTCGACATTTTCATGAGGTACAGGAACATCATGAAATTTCGGTGCAGTATAAGGAAGATGTTAGCTTCGTTATGACGGTTTTGTGCCTGATGTTTCTGAATTTCAACAAATTGTTTAGGATGTGTCCTAAGGACATGCCACTTATTTTACTTAATAATAAGTCCCAAGCCTTCTCTCAGCTAGGTTGGTGGGTTTCCAGCATGGAAGTATCCGTTTCAGCCACAAGAGTCCTGTTCTGACCCCATCTATTTTTAGACCACGAGGGGAAAAATCAGCTGCCCAGTTTGATCAATCATATGTCAAGTATAATAATGTAACTGCATGTTTTCGGTGCAATCAAGCAGTGTACGTCGCCTGGGACTGCCCTATAACTCAAGAATATCATGGTCAGAGTCGACATTTGGCAGACGCTGCCCACTGTATTGGCCTTCGTGGGTTGAGAAAACGTGTTATTTGATTCTGGTAGCAATATGTCACTGGCGATTTGGCATATACAGCAAATGCGATACTATTTGTAGGTCACGTAGTACACAGAAATAAAGTACGATGTGTGGCATTGTGAATGGGTACCGTTACCAGTGGTGGGCAATGTGCAAATGCTTGTTGGTATTCAGGGGTTCTCTTGGCCGAGCGATTTCACTATAATTGTCATGAGCAGACCAGGTTCGTATTTAATTACGTCGAAAAAGTCATTGTGCTCAAATTTGGGCAGGAGAGTATCAATTTTTGTGTAGGTACTGGTACAAGCACTGCGAGTGTTCCACATAAGGAGAGCAGCAATAGTGAGATTCAACTCATTTGAGTAAAGAGCAAGGACATAACATACTGGATATCTTGGTGTGGTACCTAGAAATATTCACCTATAGGCTAAAGGTCATCGATGAAATCTAGTATGAACTCATGCAAAGCCTGTTACAGCTGTTTTGATGGATTGGAACCTCTTTAAATTTAACAACGATCCATATGGATTGGCTTCCAGAGTAGCTGAGTTATTGCATCTACTGGTTCTGTGCTGGGCGCCTTCAAATTTAAGTGTGTCTGCAACTAACTGCACTATGTGATTGTTCACAGCAGACCTTCAGTATGACCCTGTATCATAAAGGCGAAGTCCTCCACCATCTTTGAGAAGCTGGGCTGACTATAAAAACTAATAAGGTCAACCAAAACTGAAAAGAAATCGGGTTGCTTGGTCATTTTGTATCCAGTGAAGGTGCAAGGCTGGACCTAACTATGTGGCTGACGCCTGTAACCCAATAGTTCAACACTAATCTGAGACAGCTGATCTTCCACAAGAGGAGGAAGAAGTTGTTCGTGTAGGGACAATCCTTAGAGACATTCTAAAGCCGTATGGAGAGTTAGCCGAAAAAACAGGAAGCTGAGCCTTAGTTATGGAAAGTAAAACAGTGATTTCGCTTAACAAAGGATTTCTTTACTTTTACATTCGCTATAAGGGGAATGATAAGTTCTGACTGTCCCCAGGATTTCTTTCTTACAATACCTTCTATGCCGCCAGAAAAGATACCTGTGTAATAATTATACTGCAGTCAGTTTATTTGGCATTTCTGCCTGCTGAGCGTAGCTGATTCCTTTTAGATATTTGATTGGCTGCTGTTGCAGTTAGCTTGTCTGTAGCCCCGTGAGTTAAGTGCTTGCCTTACTTTGGCGTTCCACGTTTCAGCTTGATGTGATACTGGCGAAGGGGCCTTTGTATTTATAATTGATCTCCTTTATGATTTGCTGTAGGTGATTCGTTCTAAGTTCTGTTTAAGTAAATCTAAGCAACACCATCTAGAGGTGGCTTTTAATATAAGTTTGGTTTGGTCATTTGAGGCGCCCAGTACATTGTAAAACTTTGAACATTGCTGCTAATGTTCAGTGACCGTGTGAGAATTATATTAGAACAAATAAGCCCTCGGTCACAAATATTAAGTCAAAATTGACGCTACTATGAACGTCGTCTTCAGAATTAAACTAACTGTTCTAAAACATATTAGGTATATAATACATTAATAAAATTAAAGTTTGTACTGACTGGAAGGAGATGCAGTACTTACAAGTCACATTTTAAAAAAAATCTAAGCCGGAAAGGCGATGTCTTAAATAGTTGTAAATAAAATGGCGAGCCGCTAAGGGCTGCTCGTACTAGAGTGAAAAAGGGTTGCAACAAGACTCCAGTTAGTACAAACTTTAATTTTATTAATGTATTATATACCTAATATGTTTTAGAACAGTTAGTTTAATTCTGAAGACGACGCTCATAGTAGCGTCGAAACCTGGTCAATTTTGACTTAATATTTGTGACCGAGGGCTTATTTGTTCTAATATAACCAGAACATTGTAGTTAGTTTGCTGTGAAGATCACACGAACCTTATGCCTTGTACCTGGTGGTTTTGATCGGCCAAAGCGCCATAAGGCTCACTGTATTTATAAGCTTAATAACTTCCCTTTGCATAGACGCCTTTTTATATGTAAGCTTAAGGCGTTGTGCATCAAGGAAAGATTTAAATTTCGAGAGAACACGTTTTAGGAGGGGTCGGACAACATATTACTTCTCCCCACGTACGACTCGCGTAATGACCAAGAGGGGAAAATTCGAGAAATTAGAGCCAATACAGAGGTATACCGACAACCGTTCTTCCCATGTGCTATTGACTAGTGGAATAGGGAGGGAGGGCTCAGTTAGTGGCACAAAAAGTACTCCCCGCCACACACCATTAGGGGGCTCACGGGGTATGATGTAGATGTCAGAGTCTCCTAAAACCATATTACCTATCAGTATCATGTACTGAAGTTTTTTTAACAGTGAAATTTTGCTCACTTAAGATTGATCAGTGTTGCGGCAAACAGCTCTTTAGGGGCATGGCGTCTCGTTCTGTAATTAAATTTGTATGTAAAACTTACTAGAAACGACTTCACCTTGGTAGGCATTGATCATTAGGACTTAAGCCAATTGTGCAGCTGATAAGTGTAGTTAGCTGCTTGTAATCATCTGTTAACAAGTAATACTGTACGGCAATTAATAATTCCTGAAACAGCTTAGTACTTTAAGTTAGTTTGATACAAAAAGAGAGGATTACTTTAATTTAAATTATGACATTGAACAATGCATTTTAAGAACTCTATTTAATGATGTGGTGAGCCTTCGATTTTACTGCCTTGCCGAGGTACTACTTTCCGCAGCGTCATGTTAGCGTTAACCGTCATAACAACATGCATTACTAGATTATAGACAGTCCCAAATGGTTACTACGAGTTCACCATCATCGTCCTTGGTCGGTTAACGTACGGTGTGGCGTCATGGGGAACAGACTCACTGGTCCTTACTTTATCGATGGCGTGTTGAATGGACGCAAATATCGAACTTTTCTGGAACCGTTACTACTGCAAGATGTTGGACTGAGCCTTCGATAGCGTATGAGGTTTGAGCATGGCGGTTACCTAACACCTTACTCAGTTGAAGGACAGGAGGCATTAGACCTTGTTTACACTCGGTGGATCGGCAGAGATAGCCCTATTAACCGATAGATCGCCGCATTTCACGTCGCCGGATTTTTTCCTGTGGGAATATTTAAAAGATAAGGTGTATCAGCAAGCGCCAACAAGTCGTGCAGACGTGGTCGACTGCATCAGAAACGTCTGTTCTGACATATCCGCTGATACTCATCTCTCCTTTGTACTGTCATTTGAAAATTGTATCACTACATGTATTAAACTTGGCGGTGACACGTTTGAACACTTACTCTAATTGGAAAAGTAAAGTAGCGTTCGCTTCGATACACAGACACAGTGGTGCATAGAGTAGCCCCAGTTCCATGTCAGAGGAATACAACGCTACGAATGGGGTTTCGTATTAGAAGTTATCAAACACCGGCCTGCTCTATCCTAATAGCATGAAGGTGGAGTCCCACGTGCCACTGGATATTCAAGGGCCATTGAGTAACGTGTCGTAAATTATGATTGTGTACCCTTTGTATTCCTGCATTTATAGCGCCATCTCTGGCGAAACTATGAAAGTGCTTCAGAAAATAGTATGTAGACTTTGCGCGTAGAATCGTAATCTCCAATAAAAAACGGGGATTCCCGTTGAAGAATTCGACGCTACCCGTGCCACCTACACACGGGGTGGGGTGGTGGATCAAGTGCGGTATCATAGGATGTTCCCGCCGAGAAAAATATTCTCTCAATGATAGAGAACAGTTTCTAAAGGAAGATCTCTTCATTCATTCAAATGTAATTACGAAACGAATATCTATCTTAAAATGTACGTTTAGAAGTATATTACTCCAATATCCACTGTTAATGGCGAAGTCATACAAAGTTATACAGACTGAATGCAAACCGTCTTACGACCTTCGTCGAACAGAAAAGTGCACTAAGCTCTGCGAAGGATCCATTGAAACCACACATATGAGAAGTGTATATGTAACATCGTATATGACTGTCATTTATGTGGCAGACAATAGGTCTGCTCCTCTCTCCCATCTCCATCATATATTAAATCCTGGTGTCTTCACTCAGGGTAGATGAGGCGGACACCAATCACTTGTAAGTAGGGGAATATCCACAATGTCTCGACTGTAAGATGATATGACAGTCTCACTGTCACCCAACTGGAAACTCTGGAATTTTTTAAAAACTTTTTCAACAGCTGGTTCAACATGGTACTTTTAGTGTCAACGAGCAAGGTGGCGCAGTAGTTAGCGCACTGGCCTCACATTCGGGGGGGACGACTGTTGAAACCCACGTACTGCTATCCTGATTTATGTTTCCCATAATTTCGTTAAATCGCTTTCAGCAAGTGCCGAACTGGTTTCTCTGAAAGCGCACGACCGATTTCCTTCCTCACCCTTCTCTAATCCACGGTTGTGTTCCGTTTCTAAGGCCCGCGTTATCGACGGGACGTTAAAACACTAATCCTCTCCTCCTCCTCATATTTGCTGTCTACATCTACATCATCTACATGATTACTGTGCAATTCACATTTAAGTGCTTGGCAGAGGGTTCTTCGAACCACAATCGTCCGCAGCTCGTGGTTGTGCGGTAGCGTTCTCGCTTCCCGCGCCCGGGTTCCCGGGTTCGATTCCCGGCGGGGTCAGGGATTTTCTCTGCCTCGTGATGACTGGGTGTTGTGTGATGTCCTTAGGTTAGTCAGGTTTAAGTAACATCTTGGGTTGTCGGGTGTTCTGTCGGATATCAGCGTCGTACTTGCACGATATTTCGGTCACGTAGCTCGTAACCTTCATCAGGTGCGACCTGATGAAGGTTACGAGCTACGTGACCGAAATATCGTGCTAGTACGACTCTGATATCCGGCAGAACACCCGACGACCCAAGATGTCATTAGATCGCCGGGAAAGCCTGAAGAGTTACAGGTTTAAGTAGTTCTACGTTCTAGGGGACTGATGATCATAGATGTTAAGTCCCATAGTGCTCAGAGCCATTTGAACCATTCTTTTGAACCACAATCATACTATCTCTCTACCATTCCACTCCCGAACAGTACGCTGGAAAAACGAACACCTAAACCTTTCTGTTCGAGCTCTGATTTCTCTTATTTTATTTTGATTATCATTCCTACCTATGTACGTTGGGCTCAACAAAATATTTTCGCATTCGGAAGAGAAAGTTGATGACTGAAATTTCGTAAATAGATCTCGCCGCGACGAAAAACGTGTTTGCTTTAATGACGTGCATCCCAACTCGCGTATCATATCTGCCACACTCTCTCCCCTACCATGTGATAATACAAAACGAGCTGCCCTTTTTTGCACCCTTTCTATGTCCTCCGTCAATCCCACCTGGTAAGGATCCCACACCGCTCAGCAATATTCTAACAGAGGACGAACGAGTGTAGTGTAAGCTGTCTCTTTAGTGGACTTGTTGCATATTCTAAGTGTCCTGCCAATGAAACGCAACCATTGACTCGCCTTCTCCACAATATTTTCTATGTGGTCTTTCCAACTGAAGTTGTTCGTAATTTTAACACCCAGGTACTTAGTTGAATCGACAGCCTTGAGAATTGAACTATTTATCGAGTAATCGAATTCCAACGGATTTCTTTGGGAACTCATGTGGATCGCCTCACACTTTTCGTTATTTAGCGTCAACTGCTACCTGCCACACCATTCAGCAAACTTTTCTAAATCGCTTTGCAACTGATACTGGTCTTCGGATGAACTAACTAGACGGTAAATTACAGCATCATCTGCGAACAACCTAAGAGAACTGCTCAGATTGTCTCCCAGGTCATTATATAGATCAGAAACAGCAGAGGTCCCAGGACGCTTCCCTGGGGAACAGCTGATAGCACTTCAGTTTTACTCGATGATTTACCGTCTATTACTACGAACTGCGACCTTCCTGACAGCAAATCACGAATCCAGTCGCACAACTGAGGCGATACCCCATAGGCCCGCAGCTCGATTAGAAGTCGCTTGTGAGGAACGGTGTCAACAGCTTTCCGGAAATCTAGAAATACGGAATCAACTTGAGATCCCCTGTCGATAGCGGCCATTACTTCGTGCGAATAAAGAGCTAGCTGCGTTGCACAAGAACGATGTTTTCTGAAACCATGCTGATTACGTATCAATAGATGGTTCCCTTCGAGGTGATTTATGATGTTTGAATATAGTATATGCTCCAAAACCCTACTGCAAACCGACGTCAATGGTATAGGCCTGTAGTTCGATGGATTACTCCTACTACCCTTCTTAAACACTGATGCGACCTGCGCAATTTTCCAATCTGTAGGTACAGATCTATCGGTGAGCGAGCGGTTATATATGATTGCTAAGTAGGGAGCTATTGTATCAGCGTAATCTAAAAGGAACCTAATCGGTATACAATCTGGACCTGAAAACTTGCCAGCATCAAGCGATTTGAGTTGCTTCGCAACCCCTAAGGTATCTCCTTCTAAGAAACTCATGCTAGCAGCTGTTCGTGTTTCAAATTCTGGAATATACCATTCGTCCTCCCTGGTGAAGGAATTTCGGGAAACTGCGTTCAATAACTCCGCTTTAGCGGCACAGTCGTCGGTAACTGTACCATCGGCACTGCGCAGCGAAGGTACTGGCTGCGTCATGCCGCTTGTGTACTGTACATACGACCAGAATTTCTTCGGATTTTCTACCAAATTGCGAGACAATGTTTCGTTGTGCAACCTATTAAAGGCACCTCGCATTGAAGTCCGTGCCAAATTTCGCGCGTCTGTAAATTTTAGCCAATCTTTGGGATTTCGTGTTCTTCTGAACTTCGCATGCTTTTTCCGTTGCCTCTGCAACAGCGTTCGGACCCATTTTGTGTACCATGGGGGATCAGTTCCATCGCTTACCAATTTATGAGGTATGAATCTCTCAATTGCTGTTGCTACTATATCTTTGAATTTGAGCCACATCTCGTCTACATTTGCATAGTCAGTTCGGAAGGAATGGAAATTGTCTCTTAGGAAGGCTTCTAGTGACACTTTATCCGCTTTTTTAAATGAAATTATTTTGCGTTTGTTTCTGGTGGATTTGGAAGGAACGGTATTGAGCCTAGCTACAACGACCTTGTGATCACTAATCCCTGTATCAGTCATGATGCTCTCTATTAGCTCTGGATTGTTTGTGGCTAAGAGGTCAAGTGCGTTTTCGCAACCATTTACAATTCGCGTGGGTTCGTGGACTAACTGCTCGAAATAATTTTCGGAGAAAGTATTTAGGACAATATCGGAAGATGTTTTCTGCCTACCACCGGTTTTGAAAAAGTATTTTTGCCAACATATCGAGGGAAATTTCATAGTCCCCACCAACTATAACCACATGAGTGGGGTATTTATTTGTTACGAGATTCAAATTTTCTCTGAACTGTTCAGCAACTATATCATCGGAGTCTGGGGGTCGGTAGAAGGAGCCAATTATTAACTTAGTTCGGCTGTTAAGTATAACCTCCACCCAAACCAATTCACACGGAGTATCTACTTCGACTTCACTACAAGATAAACCACTACTGACAGACACAAACACTGCACCACCAATTCTGCCTAATCTATCTTTCCTGAACACCGTCTGAGACTTCGTAAAAATTTCTGCAGAACTTATTTCAGGCTTTAGCCAGCTTTCTGTACCTATAACAATTTCAGCTTCTGTGCTTTCTATTTGCGCTTGAAGCTCAGGGGCTTTCCCAGCACAACTGCAACAATTTGCAATTACAATTCCGACTGTTCCTTGATCCAAGCACGTCCTCTATTTGCCATGCACCCTTTGAGATTGCAGCCCACCCCGTACTTTCCCGAGGCCTTCTAACCTAAAAAACCGCCCTGTCCACGCCACACCGCCTCCGCTACCCGTGTAGCCGCCAGCGAGTGTAGTGAACTCCTGACCTATTCAGCGGAACCCGAAACCCCACCACCCTATGGCGCAACTCAAGAAATCTGCATCCAACACGGTCGCAAAACCGTCTGAGCCTCTGATTCAGATAGCGTTTATTATTCGGTGATGGTTTTAACGATAATGTCTTAAAGGATTATGATGACATGATGTTCGTGTGGCTAGGGTCTCCCGTCGGGTACATCGGTCGCCTGGTGCTAGTTATTTAGTCTGCGCCATTTCAGCGACTTGCGATCGATGAGGATGAAATGATGATGAAGGCAACACCGAGTCTCAGAGAGGAGAAAGTCTTCATCCCTGCCAGCAATCGAACCAGGCTCCGTCAGTGGCATTTTGACGCGATGACTACTTAGCTATGGAGGCGTACAAAGGACTCTGGTAAGAAAAATAATTCAGAGATTTTCATAGCCACTTACAGTTTAGTATCAGTCACAAATTTCGCCACTCGAGTAGCGTGACAATTATTGAACGGAATGAAAGAAACGTAAATTAGTCATATACTTCCGGGTCCAGACACTTTATTCAACATGTAAACGTCACTATATGTACGAGGATGTAGGTTATGACATCTTCTATATGCCTACCCTCATTGGTAATGATATGGCGCAGACGAATAGCGAAATTCAGCATGACTCACTGAAGTGTCGGAATGTTGATGCTGTCGATGACCCTCTGAATGGCTGCTCTCAGCTCAGCAATAATTTGGGGGCTATTGCTGTTCACCTTGTCTTCAATATAGCCACACAAAAAGAAGTCGCATGTGTTCAGATCTGGAACATATGGCCGCGAATCGAGATCAATGTCAGGGGCCTCTCTGTACCCCTGATCCTGAATGTGGTTCCCAAATGCTCCTCCAGTACATGAAAGGCTCCCCTGCTTCGATGGGGTCGAGCTCTGTCTTGCATGAACCACATTTTGTCGAAACTAGGGTCGGCTTGGACAATGGGGATGAAATCATCTTCCAAAACATTCTCTCAACATTCAGTTGTCACCGTGTCATCAAGGAATATCGCATCGATTATTCCATTACTGGACACTGCACAGCGGACAGTCACCCATAGAGAGTGAAGAAATTTGTAGATCGCGAAATACCGATTCTCAGTCAGCCAAATGAGCCAATTTTGCTTATTGACGAACCCATCCAAATGAAACTGGGTTTTGTCGCCAAACAAAACCATATTCACATCAAAGTCCTGTTCGACGATTCTGTAGTGAAACACAACCGCTGTTCAATGGCCCTGGCGCTTAATGGATGATGGGTTTGAATTTTGTATGGGATGACCTGCAAGTCTTCAACAATTTATCACAGTGCCTCCTGGTTGATTCTAATCTATAGATTTCCTGTGGCTGGTTTGAAACACAGCGCGTGTCTTCTCGATGTTTTTAGGTGTTTTCACCCTTTTTGGACGACCAACATTGCCAACAATATCATCACCACCACTACCCACTCTCACAACTTGAGAATCAAAAGTTTGATTGTCAGCACACTTGGACGGGTTGCCTTCAGCTTGAACTCGGTCTTCCTCTGAACTGCAGTTGGTCTGGTATTGCGTGCCTAGTAGGCCTTCAGAAACACTATACCCTCAGGCACGCTGTTCCGTGACATTTTCACATGCAAATCTGACATCAAGGCACGCGCACATGCGCATACTAATTCCCATCATGCCGTGCGCCAACCGTGCAGTTCGAATGTCCTAACGCAAACCGTTCAGGTGTTACGCCATTTTATTTCATATAGTTCAATAATTGTCAACTTGTAACAAGCAGAAGTTAAACAAAAGCATATCCTTTTATCCAGAGCCCTGTCTTACGACGGCGACTGGAGTCTGTTCGTCTACAGGATACATCATTTTCCTGACAAATTGCACTCTACGGTCCTTTGTCGTCGTGTGCTCCTGCGTTATTCGTTCTCAGTTGAGCTGTCATATATGTCCATTTCAGTTCTCATTACGTGGTGTACTGTCAATGTGTCAAGCCATGCAGACTATCGACGAGGCAGTGCACGCGAACGGAGTGCTACGGTTACCTACTGAGGAGATACAAAAGGACCACTTCACCGAGTCAGGAATGTGACAGTTATTGAAACAGCTATTTCGTGCGATATCGGAGTCTGTATGCTGATGTATTGTTACACTTGGAATACAACTTAGGCTCGTAAACTGTGCCAAAATAACATATTTGTAACATCTATTGTTGCTTGTGCACTGGGTTAGATCTACTAATATTGTTTTTCATTTAGGAATAAACTAAGTAGATAAGTAGTTCTCGTCAACTCCTTCATTTGTTTTCCCTATGCTGGTGTAAAATAATTGCCAAATATGTGTTTGCGATCTTATCTCTAAGAGAAGTATGTTACCTTTATTTTGTTATACGTAATGTAGCTCATATAGCATGATTGGCTACTGTAATACCATTCTGATTATCGTTATGTTATGTCAATATACTGTCCCTGACACTGTCCGTATTCTGTGATTCTCTCAGTGTACGACGATGACGATGCCCGTGAACAGCGTTAATCCGCCTCTGCGTTTGAGACTGAGCCAGGAAGATTCTGAAACGCTTTACTGGCGCTTGTTCCAGTTCTGTTTAGTTGTCTCGCCAGGTTTGGTGCTCATTACACATTAATAGATAAAGGTCTGGGACTTATAATAGAGTGTTTTCGGCAGTATTAGTGGAGGACACATCAGAAATATGAAATACGTCTACCTATTACGGTGAACGAAGGCGCTATTTGGACAACATCGAAAACGAAGTTGAAGAACTAAGTCCTAAAGAACCTCAGAAATTATTTGGCTTGTAACACGCCTTACTCTAACAGTAGAGTGAGAAGAGTCTTCCATAGACTGAATAACTAGACGTTTCCATATGTGAGGTACGATTATTGGCATCTGGGGATGTGAAAGGAATATTGGTAATGGTTTACAAGAGAAAAGGTATAAGCCACTTAATTATGGACACTTTCAGTCTTCTTTGAACACTATACATCAGGAAATTTATCCAGAACAAATGGTTAATTCCTCAGCTCCCTGAGAGACATGAGAACATTTTTTATTATTTTTAACGTATACCTCACGGTGATATTCCTCAACAAGAAACACAGTTTGGCGTCTCATGTTTGCAGTTAAATTACGGTGTCAACAGTCAAATAATGTTCTGATTGTAATTTGATGTAGCAATCTCTCCTAAGCCTTTGAGCGTGACAGGCACGGACGGAAATAGCACTCTGCAGTTGAACTCTGGAACGCGGTTATCAGCATACTTAAAACACAAAGGAATTGCAGGCTTTGACTGTGAATGGGAACTGATTTAAATCATGGGGCGAGTAGAAAATTAGTGCCGGATTGGTATTCGAAACCAGGCCTCCTGCTTGCTAGGTATATGCTCTGATCATCCCGACATAGACTGCATGGACTACCCTAGCACGTCTCGGCCCAGAACGAAATTCTCAACGTATCCACACACTACTATTGTAGTTCACCTTGCTCATTATCCTAATTATTTTGACGCATTTCTCCGTTGCCTGCAGCATTTAGAACCTGGTGAGCAGCCCCATGGAGAGATGATTGGCTCTCACTGCCTTAGTTACACACAGCATCTTGATTTGATTTGATTTTATCAGGGAAGCAAAAACAGCATTGGGCAAGCCTTCTGCTGCCCGCACCGAAACAGAGTTTATTGTGCGGTATCATTTCCTGTGTCTCTCGTAAAGCCAACCAGTCCCCTTGAACAGTTCAAGGAAATCCTTTGCCAGTTCTTTGCTGGACACAATTTCTTCAGGTCTGGTTGATCCGAATATTCTGTGTCTTTTTATCTCCAGTACCCTGCATTCGAAGATCAAATGTGATACGGTTTCTTCGCCCACACTACACAACCTACATTTGGGGTCTTCTATTATCCCCATTGCAGGCTTTGACTGTGAATGGGTACTGATTTAAATCATGGGGCAGGTTGAAAATTAGTGACGGATTGGTATTCGAACCCAGGCTTCCTGCTTACTAGGTATATGCTCTGATCATCCCGACATAGACTGCATGGACTACCCTAGCACGTCTCGGGCCAGAACGAAATTCCCAACGTATCATGGGGCAAGTTGAAAATTAGTGCCGGATTGGTATTCGAAACCAGGCCTCCTGCTTACTAGGTATGTGCTCTGATCATCCCGACATAGACTGCATGGACTACCCTAGCACGTCTCGGCCCAGAACGAAATTCTCAACGTATCCACACACTACTATTGTAGTTCACCTTGCTCGTTGTACTCATTATTTTGACGCATTTCTCCGTTGCCTGCAACATTTAGTACCTGGTGAGCAGCCGCAGTGGAGAGATGATTGGCTGGCACTGCCTTAGTTACATACAGCATCTTGATTTGATTTGATTTGATTTGATTTTATCAGGGAAGCAAAAACAGCATTGGGCAAGCCTTCTGCTGCCCGCACCGAAACAGAGTTTATTGTGCGGTATCATTTCCTGTGTCTCTCGTAAAGCCAACCAGTCCCCTTGAACAGTCCAAGGAAATCCTTTGCCAGTTCTTTGCTGGACACAATTTCTTCAGGTCTGGTTGATCCGAATATTCTGTGTCTTTTTATCTCCAGTACCCTGCATTCGAAGATCAAATGTGATACTGTTTCTTCGCCCACACTACACAACCTACATTTGGGGTCTTCTATTATCCCCATTGCAGGCTTTGACTGTGAATGGGTACTGATTTAAATCATGGGGCAGGTTGAAAATTAGTGACGGATTGGTATTCGAACCCAGGCTTCCTGCTTACTAGGTATATGCTCTGATCATCCCGACATAGACTGCATGGACTACCCTAGCACGTCTCGGGCCAGAACGAAATTCCCAACGTATCATGGGGCAAGTTGAAAATTAGTGCCGGATTGGTATTCGAAACCAGGCCTCCTGCTTGCTAGGTATGTGCTCTGATCATCCCGACATAGACTGCATGGACTACCCTAGCAAGTCTCGGCCCAGAACGAAATTCTCAACGTATCCACACACTACTATTGTAGTTCACCTTGCTCGTTGTACTCATTATTTTGACGCATTTCTCCGTTGCCTGCAACATTTAGTACCTGGTGAGCAGCCGCAGTGGAGAGATGATTGGCTGGCACTGCCTTAGTTACATACAGCATCTTGATTTGATTTGATTTGATTTGATTTTATCAGGGAAGCAAAAACAGCATTGGGCAAGCCTTCTGCTGCCCGCACCGAAACAGAGTTTATTGTGCGGTATCATTTCCTGTGTCTCTCGTAAAGCCAACCAGTCCCCTTGAACAGTTCAAGGAAATCCTTTGCCAGTTCTTTGCTGGACACAATTTCTTCAGGTCATGTTGATCCGAATATTCTGTGTCTTTTAATCTTCAGTACCCCGCATTCGAAGATCAAATGTGATACTGTTTCTTCGCACACACTACACAACCTACATTTGGGGTCTTCTATTATGCCCATTGCAGGCTTTGACTGTGAATGGGTACTGATTTAAATCATGGGGCGAGTTGAAAATTAGTGCCGGATTGGTATTCGAACACAGGCCTCCTGCTTGCTAGGTATATGTTCTGATCATCCCGACATAGACTGCATGGACTACCCTAGCACGTCTCGGGCCAGAACGAAATTCTCAACGTATCCACACACTACTATTGTAGTTCTCTTTGCTCATTATCCTCATTATTTTGACGCATTTCTCCGTTGCCTGCAACATTTCGAACCTGGTGAGCAGCCCCATGGAGAGATGATTGGCTCTCACTGCCTTAGTTACACACAGCATCTTGATTTGATTTGATTTGATTTTATCAGGGAAGCAAAAACAGCATTGGGCAAGCCTCCTGCTGCCCGCACCGAAACAGAGTTTATTGTGCGGTATCATTTCCTGTGTCTCTCGTAAAGCCAACCAGTCCCCTTGAACAGTTCAAGGAAATCCTTTGCCAGTTCTTTGCTAGACACAATTTCTTCAGGTATGTTTGATCCGAATTTTCTGTGTCTTTTAATCTTCAGTACCCCGCATTCGAAGATCAAATGTGATACGGTTTCTTCGCCCACACTACACAACCTGCATTTGGGGTCTTCTATTATCCCCATTGCAGGCTTTGACTGTGAATGGGTACTGATTTAAATCGTGGGGCAGGTTGAAAATTAGTGCCGGATTGGTATTCGAACCCGGGCCTCCTGCTTACTAGGTATATGCTCTGATCATCCCGACATAGACTGCATGGACTACCCTAGCACATCTCGGGCCAGAACGAAATTCTCAACGTATCATGGGGCAAGTTGAAAATTAGTGCGGGATTGGTATTCGAAACCAGGCCTCCTGCTTACTAGGTATATGCTCTGATCATCCCGACATAGACTGCATGGACGACCCTAGCACATCTCGGGCCAGAACGAAATTCTCAACGTATCCACACACTACTATTGTAGTTCACCTTGCTCGTTATTCTCATTATTTTGACGCATTTCTCCGTTGCCTGCAACATTTCGAACCTGGTGAGCAGCCGCAGTGGAGAAATGATCGGCTGTCACTGCCTTAGTTACATGGAGCATCTTGATTTGATTTGATTTCATTTCATTTTATCAGGGAAGCAAAAACAGCATTGGGCAGGCCTCCTGCTGCCCGCACCGAAACAGAGTTTATTGTGCGGTATCATTTCCTGTGTCTCTCGTAAAGCCAACCAGTCCCCTTGAACAGTTCAAGGAAATCCTTTGCCAGTTCTTTGCTAGACACAATTTCTTCAGGTATGTTTGATCCGAATATTCTGTGTCTTTTAATCTTCAGTACCCCGCATTCGAAGATCAAATGTGATACTGTTTCTTCGCACACACTACACAACCTACATTTGGGGTCTTCTATTATGCCCATTGCAGGCTTTGACTGTGAATGGGTACTGATTTAAATCATGGGGCGAGTTGAAAATTAGTGCCGGATTGGTATTCGAACACAGGCCTCCTGCTTGCTAGGTATATGTTCTGATCATCCCGACATAGACTGCATGGACTACCCTAGCACGTCTCGGGCCAGAACGAAATTCTCAACGTATCCACACACTACTATTGTAGTTCTCTTTGCTCATTATCCTCATTATTTTGACGCATTTCTCCGTTGCCTGCAACATTTCGAACCTGGTGAGCAGCCCCATGGAGAGATGATTGGCTCTCACTGCCTTAGTTACACACAGCATCTTGATTTGATTTGATTTGATTTTATCAGGGAAGCAAAAACAGCATTGGGCAAGCCTCCTGCTGCCCGCACCGAAACAGAGTTTATTGTGCGGTATCATTTCCTGTGTCTCTCGTAAAGCCAACCAGTCCCCTTGAACAGTTCAAGGAAATCCTTTGCCAGTTCTTTGCTAGACACAATTTCTTCAGGTATGTTTGATCCGAATATTCTGTGTCTTTTAATCTTCAGTACCCCGCATTCGAAGATCAAATGTGATACGGTTTCTTCGCCCACACTACACAACCTGCATTTGGGGTCTTCTATTATCCCCATTGCAGGCTTTGACTGTGAATGGGTACTGATTTAAATCGTGGGGCAGGTTGAAAATTAGTGCCGGATTGGTATTCGAACCCGGGCCTCCTGCTTACTAGGTATATGCTCTGATCATCCCGACATAGACTGCATGGACTACCCTAGCACATCTCGGGCCAGAACGAAATTCTCAACGTATCATGGGGCAAGTTGAAAATTAGTGCGGGATTGGTATTCGAAACCAGGCCTCCTGCTTACTAGGTATATGCTCTGATCATCCCGACATAGACTGCATGGACTACCCTAGCACATCTCGGGCCAGAACGAAATTCTCAACGTATCCACACACTACTATTGTAGTTCACCTTGCTCGTTATTCTCATTATTTTGACGCATTTCTCCGTTGCCTGCAACATTTCGAACCTGGTGAGCAGCCGCAGTGGAGAAATGATCGGCTGTCACTGCCTTAGTTACATGGAGCATCTTGATTTGATTTGATTTCATTTCATTTTATCAGGGAAGCAAAAACAGCATTGGGCAGGCCTCCTGCTGCCCGCACCGAAACAGAGTTTATTGTGCGGTATCATTTCCTGTGTCTCTCGTAAAGCCAACCAGTCCCCTTGAACAGTTCAAGGAAATCCTTTGCCAGTTCTTTGCTAGACACAATTTCTTCAGGTATGTTTGATCCGAATATTCTGTGTCTTTTAATCTTCAGTACCCCGCATTCGAAGATCAAATGTGATACGGTTTCTTCGCCCACACCACACAACCTACATTTGGGGTCTTCTATTATCCCCGTAGTATGGAGGTGTTTCTGGAAGTTCCCATGACCTCTAAAATGTCCAACCATGAGTTTCATTTCTCTCCTGTTTAACTCCAGGATTGAGAGACTTCTCTTAGAACATGCCTTCGGCATCAATACCTTGGCACGTTTTTGCTTTTGGACCACAGCCCAAAATTCTACATGCTGTCTCCTTGTCCAGTCTCGTAGTTTTTGATTTGTTTTTAATAATGACCTCGGTGACTGTCAGGACGGGATCCGGTCCAATAAATGGTGTCATCGCTCCTATCATGGCCAACATATCGGCTTGCTCATTACCACTAATCCATGAGTGACTAGGAACCCACAGTAGGTTTAACATATCGCATTCCCCTAACTCCACAAGGACTTTGTGGCATTCTGCCACGATCTTCGATCTTGTCTCAGAAGTAGCCAGTGCTTTCACGGCTGCTTGGTTGTTTGAATAAATGAAAATGCTACGACACTCTGTAGCACCTCCACAAATTTTCCTCCACGCACACCCTGATAGCAGATACTTCTGCTTGAAACTCAGTGGCCACTTTCGCGAGAGAGATTGCACTCGCCAGTCTTGGCTGCACTCTGTATACCCCGGCCCCAACACCTTGGTCTGTTCTTGAACCGTCAGTGAACCAGATTATGGTCCCACGGCGTCGAAATTTGTTCTCCCATAGCTCTCTACAGAAAGGCATGTTCGAAACAGCTGGGTGTTATTATATAGTCGGCTGACCTTTCCCAAACTATACATATGTCTACCTCACTCAGTATTTTAATGTGTGATCCTGGATACTCCAGTGAGTTCCAGTTTTTACCAGTGTTTAATCATTTTGGTCCAGCTGCTGCTTATATCCTTACCCACAGGTGTAATTGGGGCATGTGCAGCAGTGGATGTGCTGCTAATTCCGCCTCTAATGGCTAAGCAGGCCAATCTCTGCTCCCTAGTAGCTACCTGCAGTAATACCGTTTTCCACTACACTGTAGCCCCATAAGTAATCATAGGTCTTACTACCATGGTGTACATATAGTACATATTCTTGGGGATTAATCCCCAGTTTTTACCACAAGCTCTCCTGGTATTCATTAGAGTACCTTACGCCTTGGAACAGGTGTTTCTTATATGAGGGGTCCATGGCAGTTGCTCACCCTGGGTTACCCTTAGATATTTCACTATACCCTTCACTGGTAGCCGGCCGATGTGGCCGAGCGGTTCTAGGCGCTTCAGTCTGGAACCGCGTGACCGCTACGGTCACAGGTTCGAATCCTGCCTCGGTTGTGTATGTGTGTGATGTTCTTAGGTTGGTTAGGTTTAAGTAGTTCTAAGTTCTAGGGGACTGATGACCTCAGATGTTAAGTCCCATAGTGCTCAGAGCCATTTGAACCTTCACTGGTAGAGTTTCATCGAGGAACTTGAGATTCCAATATGTGTGTAGGATCTGCTGGTAAATGGTACTACAACAATATTTTTAGGACTGAAACTTCGATCCTGTTTCCTGCACCAATTTTACACAATGTTGAGTGCTCCTTGTGCCATAGCTCTGACTGTACTTGAAAATTTGCCAAGTATTACTATGCCAAGGTCGTCTGCGTATCCCTGGAAAAAGTACTGCCTAGAGTTTAATTCTGCATTACGTTCCTCCACCACATGGTTCCACAGTAGATGGGACAGCACCCCTCGTTGTGGACAGTCTGGTGGTGTTTATTACCATTTTTTCTTGCATCGTGGTGGCTTTCACCTCTAATCCACCCGCAAATGGCGTTCTCCAAACCATGCACCTACTTAACCATGGATTCGAAGGTCGTATTGCCAAAAGCTCTCGATGTCCAAGAAGTGCTTTCTCCACCTTCCCAACAAGTTGGAAGAGTGCAGTTTCACACCATTATCCCGGTTGGTATGCATGTTGGTTTATGTGTAGAGGGACCCTAGTTAACCCCTCTCCCTAACATGCACATTGACCAGTTAGGAGGACAGACTGATTAGTCTCATGTCTTTGGCCTTGGTATGATAAATTGTCTCTGGCTTTGGAATGAAGACAATCTTCACTGCACTCCTGACATTGGAAATAATGCCTGCTGCCAGGCTAACCCTAAATAACCTGCATGAGAATCTTGTTGAGTTCACTCGTGCTTGTTGCAGGAGCGTTGGAAAAATTCCATCTGGGCCAGGTGACTCGAACGGTTGGAATGTTCCCAAGGCCCATTGGATTTTTTACTATGGTCAATACATTCTCTGACAGCTTCCCAGGTTTCCCTTCGAATACCTGAAAATTGATATGTCACAGCGATCTCGTCCTGGTCTGTGATGTCTGTCAGAGTACATTGAGGATAAAGAGTCTTGAGGATTAGTTCCAATTGTTTCATGTGCTGTTCTTCTATACTCCTGGATTAGTTGCTATCCTAGTGAGAATTTTGTGAAGTCTGCCCAGTTTTTAATCTGTTTGGTCCAGCTCCTCATACAATACCTTCCAGGACGCCAGCTTTGCTTCCTAAATTGCATGATTCATTTGACAAGGACTTCCAGATATTCTGCCCATTGTCCTTTCCATCACGCAAACTTAAACAGTCTTCGTACCTGTTTCCTTTGTGATTCCAGGTTGTTGTTCCACCAAGATACATTCCTATTCGTGAACTTCTTGGTGACTGAGCTGTTGCCATGGTACGAGGTCATGATGGCAGAGGTCATTGCCTCTGTTACCACCTCAAACTCTACTGCATTCCTTATCGAAGTACTGACTTCCGATAGGCTCGAGGTTCCTTCTTTAAACCTCCCAGTCCGTTTTCCTGGGAGTCCTGTAGCACATGGTCTGTCCAATGCCCAAGTTAATATACATGTGGTGTAATGAGGATAATTCTAAAGCCACATGCCATTGTTTGACATAACTACTCATCACAGCGGAACCGAAGGTTATGTCAATTACCTCTTCCCTTCTTATATTCCTAAATGTAGGTTCCTTTCCCCTATTCAGGATCTCTAAGTTACCAGCCAGAAGAAATTCTGGAATGCTGCCTTACGCTGAGTTGTGGGCATTGCATCCAACCAATAGCTGGTCGCCCTATTTTTCAGAGGCTTCCGTCAGTGTCCTCACCTCCAGAGAAGGAGGAACACTGTCCGCATGAGGAAGATATGCCGAGGCTATTACAAACTCCCTCGCGATACCTTCCTCACATTGCTGCATCCTGACGGTCCCTAGAACAAAAATGCGTCGTTGGCATGAAAGGGATTCCATTTTTTATATGTCTAGCATAAACCAGCTTACCTCCAGTGCCGCCAAAGCCCGATACACCCCATTTATATAAATAGCGTTCTTGAATCAAGGCCACGTGTACCTCCTGTCCTCCCAGATGACGACTCAGGGCAGCAGTGGCCCCTTTACTGTGTTGCAGTTTTATCTGTAGCACATTCAATCTCCATCTTGCCGCCATTGTCTCTTCTGTTGTCTTTGATTACCCTGACAGCAACCTGTGAGTACCCGACGAATAGTCTCAGGTCCTGTTCCCGCACTGCCCTCAGTGATTTCTCTCTTACTTCCACCACAACGGTTTGGCCGTTTTTTGAAACCTTCCAGATGATTACCTTCCATTCGTCTGTCGAGACAACCGGCTTTTGACAGCCTACTCTTTTTAATCAGAGTCTCTGGAGAGGAATTCTTAAGGAGTTTTGGCACCCAGATTAGTATCTTTGCGGTCTTGAAGAGCTCAGCTGCTGTCTTTACCAACAGCTTTGCATCTGCCCATATTAGGGTCACCAATTCCTGAAACCAGTCCACTGTATCCACCCACTCACAGAGAAAGATAAGAGCAGCGTGATCCAGATAGACATTCCTCAATTTCAGTCCTCGACCTAAGCCCCCCCACCCCCCCGAGTCTTCTCAAAAAGAGTCAGCTGCATGAACTCCTACTGCTGGGAGGTGATCTTGACCAGTGGATAGCCTTGCTGGATAACTGCCACACTAAAAACCGAGGCTGTAGTATTATAGGTCTGGTTCCCTATTTCTTGCCTCAGCTTTTTCTGGAGACGCTTATCCTGAGAAGTAGGAGTCTTAGATTCCTCACTTGTTCTCTTACTGCCTGCCCTCGATGTAGAGGGTGTTTTTATAAACCCTTCACCCTGAGACACTCTTTCCTTGGACGTCTTGGGTTCAAGCCCTTTTAGTTCCCTCCACTTTTGTTTATGAACCCACTCTTTTCCTTCCTTTAGCTTTTGTTGTCTAAGAAGTTTCATGCTCTGAGCCACAGGCAGGTCTTTGATCTTAATCTTGTCCAACTTCTTAGCAACTATTCCCACCTATTGAACTGATCTGTCCCCCTGTTGAGCTGAGGGGATTTTTCTATCGGTTCCAGCCACAATGTGTCTGAGGTCTCAACTTGCCCCTCAGTATAGCTATTTTCTTCCGTGTCAATTTTGGTCCCACGAAAGTTGGGAACCTAATTTGTCCACACCGCAGAAACCCCACGCAGTGCAAGGCTAATTACTCAGGGAGGTCGCCCAGCATCCCTGAGGCTCCATTCAGGACACGTCATCCTATGGGCCACGCACCCCTTGGCATGGATAGCATCACAGCTTGGGTTGGGTATTGAGGAGTTCAGTACCGACAAGGAATGGATGTGAGATGACAGGTCGTTGTATGACACATTTTGCTTGGTCCAACAGGCAAGACCTTACTGACTGTAGGTTCCCACAGCTAACACAGCCCTCAGCTTCAATGGAACATACAAGCCTCCCCACCTGCACATATAGGAAAACTTAAAGGTGGTGTCCCCTGGAGAGGTACAGCAGCTTACTTTCCCACAGACACGTGGCTGACGACACAACCGACCTGCTAAGCCGCCCTATATCGTGTCAACGTGTGGCCAGACTCCTATGTAGCGCTGCTGCAATGGCAAGCGCGTGCCTTCATCACCAGTCAGCAAAACAACTCGATGCGGGATAGGGGAGGGCTGCAATGCGAGGGGGACAGGGAGCTACAAATAGGCATGGGGTGCCACAAGTAAACACCGTTGATGGAAGGTATTCAGCGACAGAGCGACAGATCTCAGAGGATGTGTTTCTAGGGTCAACTTACATCTCGTAGACACTGGACACATTCCGTGGGGTCGAGGTTCGACACCACCAGGCTGTCCGTAGCATCCATAGATGCGTGAGACCGTCGCTAAATCGTCATGAGGTGTGCTAACTGCGCTGCTCTGGCTTGCTATAATGCTGTGCCAGCTACAGCAGACTGCCGCCTCATTTCGTGAGCGCAAAGTCTCAGCAGTGGGTGTGACCTTCCGGTATAACAACCTCCGATACACTGATATGAATATGCCATAGACTGAAGCCAGGCAACTCCCTAAGGAGCGCACCTGCAATTGCTCCAACTTCATGTAAGTGTAAATAGTTTTCCTGAAATACATCTACCTTACTGCGCCCACTGGCCTTGTCGATAAACTACTTTCTCTGTAGCCTGTCGATCGAACCCATAATTCCCAGATCTGAAAGCAACTACGCCAGACTAAATAAGAGATACAAGAAATTTATGTTCCTTTTGATATTCAAAATTATTTGATGTAAGTGGAAACTAAAGATTATTGACATTGGTGTGCAGAACTTATAAGACTTAAGACTTTTCGAATAATGTTATATAAGAAAACAGAATATACCAGTGACAGAAAAGCGCGAAACTAAAATAGGATCTTCTTGACAGTTCACGTACCAGCCTCCCTCAGGTGATTAATATATGAAATAATGGAGAAGAAATTTCAGTATCTGATACATGACGACACTTTCCGCCGTATTTAAGTTGAAGGGAGAGGGGATTTTCAACGATAATCTTTGATAGTAGATGCAAACTTATTGAAAAAGATGGAAACTTGTGTAATATTTGTAGACTTAGAAAAAAAATAGGTCAGAGCCGATTCTGGGACACTTTTGATATCATATTGATATGCAAATTCATTAAATTGTGATAACTGATTGATTCATAACCTGCTAGGTAGAATTTCACGTAACACCTCCCCCTCCCTCACCCTTTGCCATATTTTCTGTTAATTGATTTATGACGCCCTGGAGTTGATCTATGAACCCCTACAGATAATTTATCCTTCTAAGAACCCCCCTTCCCCTCCCCTCCACCTTGCCAACCCGTCTTGCAAATTTCGCAACCCTCACCATCCCCCTCGCCCATACAAGCACAATTTCGATACAAAATTAATTGAGTAATTAATTATATCGATAAATTGATTAAACCCTTTCATCTGAGAAATCCCTCGGCTGTCCCCTTCCCTTCTCCAATCCCTTACCAACACCACTTGGAAACTGAGGAGAAAAAGTGTTGGTATGTGCTGGTCTGGAAGGATCCCACATTCAATTACTTAACAAAGGTTTCTCTGTTTATGTTTCTCTGTTTATCCATAAATTTGAATAGGCAACCGTTGGATCTCTCTTTCATTTGATGAGAAATACTCATCATTCTCTGCTGGTTTGGAAGATGCAGGTCTTGTAAAATACAGATTGTATCAAAAAAAATCGTCGGATTTAAAAAAAATCATATCTATTATGTCATTTGAGATATGTGTGTGATCAAAGTGCTGTTGGAAAGAGCAAACTCTCGAGTTTTTCATGGTTCCCATTATGTAGCAGCAGTAGGCACCCAGTTCTAGTAAAAATGGTGTCAGGACAACAGACACCGTTTTCTGTTCTACATTTTACTCAGTGCAGGTCAGTAACAACTGTTCACCATGACTTTCGTACTATGTACTGTGTGGATCCCCCTACAGCACAGAGCATTATAGGATGGCATGAGCAATTCCGAGAAACAGGTTGTCTTTGTAAAGTCAAATCGCCTGACAATCTCCAGTTGTCTGATACAGTTGTAGAAAGCATCTGCCATAGTTTCAGGAGGATTCTCCATAAACCTGTTCCCTGTGCACCTCGGTAGGTCAATAGGCCCCCGATGTCTGTGTCGTGTGTGTTGCGTCGACGTTTACCTATGAGATTATACAAAATTCAGCTGCTGCAAGGTCTTTGTGGAGGTGACAAACAACATGTGGAGTACTGCAATTTCGTTCCTGGCAACATGGAGGACGACAGTCCTGTTCCATACTTAGTACTTAGTGATGAGGCAACAATCCATTAAAATGGAAATTTGAACCGTCATCATATGAGAATATGGTGTACAGAACAACCACATGGAGTTGTACAACATGAAAGGGACTCTCAAAAATTAAATGTGTTCTGTACAGTTTCATGGGAAAAGGTGTATGGTCCATTTTCCTTTGCTGAGAATTCTGTTACAGGAAGCTCATATCTCGATATTCTTGGCAACTTTCTTTTCCCACAGTTGGAGACTGATTCAAATGATCTCATTTATCAACATGATGGGGCACCTCCGCACTGTCATATGAAAGTGAGGAATTTTTAAATCAGAAGGATTACTGCACAATGGATCAGTTACACTAGGCCAAATGATTCGGTCTTAAATTACTGGCCTCCAGGGTAACCAGACCAGACTGTCTGTGATTATTTCTTGTGGGATCTATAAGACTGCGTTTTTCTGCCTCCGTTACCAAAAACAGTGAATGAACTGAAACATTGCCTAGCACAAGTCATGATCACTACACTGTGGGAACAATTTGAATACTGCATTGGCACAGGCCGCACATCTCAAGTGGGGCCTATGAAAAGATATTTAAAAAAATATTTTTGAGTTTCCCGTTCATCAAAACACAGAATTCATTCTATGTAATTATTAGCTTCAGAAAAATAGTAATGCCAAATCGAACAACTCTTTTTTGTACACTCTCTACGTTGAAAAGAAGTAATTAAAAAGGTCAGGTTTTCCCGATTGCACAAGGAATACCATCATAAAGCAGTCACTACACGAAATTACAGTGTTGAAAATTTTCCAATGGCAACTTCGCACCGACAGCAGGGCAGACATGCTGGCTCCCTCAGGTATACCCATGCCTGCTGGTCAGGAGAGAGGCCTGCACACAGGGCTGACTCATGCAGCACGTAGACCAGGACTCCTGCTTATCCCCGAACAAAGCAGCTGCTGATGGCAACCATTTGCGCAGTTGTGCTGACAGCTAAGAGGTGGTAGGAAGAACTAGCTTTCTGCTGCCAGAAACATTAGACGTGATATCCTGCACTGAATACAGTGCTGCAGATTGACCGTGGGGATAAAATATTACAAAGCAAACAAAAATAGAGAGCTAATCATTCCATAAAATTGCGAAAAAAACGCAAATGGACTCTACAAAACATGCGCCGGCTAACAACTCCAACCAAAAGGTTGGTGCTAGAAAAATAATGCCCTTACCACACTTCTCTGGGACCATCGCAACAACATGTCTGCTTCCCACAGTGTCCAGAAGTCTTGTGTTCATTGTTGTGGACAACTAGTGAGCGATCCCAACACCACTAACGACGTCGGTGGGAACTACTGACGGTAGATCACGCCATAAAGAGGGATGTGGACCATCCCCACTGCTGTAGATAGTCGAAAGCAAATCAATTAATTAAAACTAATGAACACTTGCCATACAACGGGGGTTTGACTGCAGAGACGTTTGAGAACACAATCAGCCTCCACCACACATTTCCTGTAAACCATGAAGTCTCAAAGGCCACCTGGACGATCTAGAGTCCACAGAGCAGAAGTCAACGACCGTTTGATATCTGGTACCTGGGAAAACAGCTCCAGTCTCTTTCAAGTGGATACTTCCTGTTTCTGCATTAACCAATATGCCCAAACATGCAGAAGGAGTTTATTATCTCTCATCAAAAGCTAAAGCTGGAGAGAGCTGATGCAATTTGAGTATCAAAAACAGAGGGAAATTGTCCATTTTTAATCACCACATCAAATTAATTGTTCAACAATTTAGAGGAGTCGAGCAGATCACTTAAAACACTCACCACCACCTTATGATAAATAAAATCATATTTTCAACCTTTGAGAGTCACGAACAAACATTTTATAAATGAAACAATTAAATTTCCGCCAGAAATAGATTGTAGGCGTAAATATATCTGAGGACTCGTAAGCACAATAAGCACCCTCTTCCACCACAGCATATCCACTAAAGATACATGGTGAGGAAGTCCTACTGATCCCACAGACTTGCGTTAATGAAGAGTGCACCGTCCACTGACTGCTGAGAGCCATGGGCACGCTGCCAGCTGGTACACTACGTCCTTCCGAGAGCCCCAGGTAGAAGGCCTGCGCACATTCATCAGCAACTGCACTCCCATCCCCTGGCAGCCACATGGCGGCCCTACTGAATGCTCAGAGGTAGCAGTCAATTGATCAGGGGGGCGTGAGAGGGGGGCGGAATAGTCATCCACTGCAAACACCAGCCATATTGAATTCTCTCACGCTGCATACACATCCGCTTTTGTCACCATTCACCCAGCAAACTGGTCACTTCACTGATCAGTCATTCAGAGACAGCTAGCACTGGGACTTGTAGCTTCAGCATCGAGCAAGAGACAGTAGGTCAGAGCATTCTTTCTAACTGCCCATTAGTGGTGGTGGCGGTGGTTAGTGTTTAACGTCCCGTCGACAACGAGGTCATTAGAGACGGAGCGCAAGCTCGGGTTAGGGAAGGATTGGGAAGGATATCGGCCGTGCCCTTTCAAAGGAACCATCCCGGCATTTGCCTGAAACGATTTAGGGAAATCACGGAAAACCTAAATCAGGATGGCCGGAGACGGGATTGAACCGTCGTCCTCCCGAATGCGAGTCCAGTGTGCTAACCACTGCGCCACCTCGCTCGGTGCCCGTTAGTGACTAAGATAACCTATGACTTCCAGTCAACATAAGCCTCATGCCGACATACGTCGCCAGCTGTGGTGAACTGTGAGAAGAGCAGGCATGGCTTGGTCCCGTAATAGCAATTCCAAATCGACATAGACCCTCCGCAGTTTAAAAAATCCACTTTACATAATTTAAGAAAGTTATATTCGAAGACAGAGAAAAATATGGCAAAAACGAGTTTTCATGTCAGTAAAGCGTCTTATTTGTTTTGAAAATGCTGTAACAAGATGGCATCTGCTATATTTAATCTAAGTATTCTCTCATCAGGTAGAAAAATCTGTTCTCATCCATCAGATAATTGTTACATCCTGTATCACATGTCTAGAATATTTAGCCCATTTTTACCTCTTGATAGTGCTATGATTTGTCTCTGTCACAGGATTTTTTCTCACTTCCGAACTCTGTAAAAATAACCAAATGCTTCGTCATGTATGAAGTCTCTTAAGGTAACAGCACAGAGAGATTGGAGATATTCAGTTTATTCTATGTATCCTATATAAATTCGGTAATATAGCTGATTTTATTATGATGGTCATCTCCCTGTGTGTAGGTGGAAGAATGAGATTTTGTTAGCAGATATTTCTATAAATGTCACCCTCTAATGTCCTGATCTCCTTTATCGTATTCCTATGATTAAAACGTTAGAAATACTACAGTGTAATGGTATGAGAGACTTTACTGACAGCACAGTCTCTCTCCCTCTACCTCTCTTTCCCCTAGTTATTTTTATAACATCCACTAGAATAAAACTACACTAACATCATGTGGTACAGAACTCAATAAAATATTACAGTGTCTCTCTCCTTCTGATATATCAGACACAAATACCATCTCCATGTTGTCATCGAGCATTGGAGTAGGTGGCCAGTATCAAAGTGTCTTGCACATACCTGTGTAAAGTACTGTAGCCCACAATATAGGAGGAAAATATCCCACAGATCATCATTGGCCAGTGAAGGTTCCTGTATCGTTCTTTCATAAGCAGTTTCATACATTTTATTCTGCTGCAACACATCCAAGCAGTGCATGACTACAGCTTTGTACATTTCCATACATTTCGTTTTTCCACCATGACTCTGACGTCTGTGACAATTGCTGACCCAGCATTAACATGTTTCGATCCATCAGCTCTCACAGAAAGCTGGACATCACATGGCTTAAGTTAAGCAGCTCAAAACAATGCACACAACAGTTGAAATAAGAGACAGAGGTGGTGTTTCTTATTGAAAAAATGTGGAAGACATCTCAATATATGGAAACTGGGAAAGTTTGCAGCGTTGTGGAGCATTTCCCAACAGCTATTTGGAGGTGGTGATAAATACAGTTAATCTGATGTTCCACAGTTATGGGCTAGCAGATATCTTGGTGTTCTCTTTTCAAAGAGACCCAGAGTACTAACACTTCATATTGGTGGTGCATATTGCACCCATGTATGTCATCACTGTTTTGGAGTCCTAGGTGGTGGTCATTCCGACCCTCAGATCTTGGGACGCTGTATGTAGCATTTTTATGACTTACAATGCATATTAACATGTGGAACAAGGAGGTATTCAGTAGAACTGTAACCCATAGAACACGGATAGTATGCACCACCATTTATCAATCCCTCTGGTGGAGGAATGAAATAATTTTCATACAACCAGGCGAGTATGCAAATACCCTTATCATTTCAAATTTTTGGTCATATTTTCATCAAAGTTAAGTATTTCCCAACAATTTTCTTAATTTTACCAGGTTTTCTAGAAATTCAGTGCATTTTACTCAATTACTAGAGGTCAAAACTTTCATTCTCAATGAGTTGCCAAGTCAGCAAAACGTCAGATATGACACTGTACACGGTTCTCAATTTCTGTAACATTGCTAACATTGTTACTCTGCCTACATCAAAAGACACAAATAGTGTTATTTAGCGTAGGAAATAGCCATCAGCAGAGAGAAGGTGCAAAAACTACATTCCTTAGCTGAAACATTTTTTTTTAATTCGGTATGATTTTATTACGATTTGTATCTCCCCCTATGTGGATGGGAGTCACAAACTATTTTCACATTTTTAGGATAAAGTCGTAGATTCAAAGGTCGAGCACTCTGCCATCCATTTCAAAATGAGCTACCCTTTCCTTGAACCTATCAGACAAGCTGAGCAAAATTCTAGATGGTCTCTCTCTCTAGGTATTTCTTCCTCTGTCTTTAACCAACCCACCCTCCAGCATTCTCTGATTTAATTTCTAACTGACCAGGAACAGAAGAGTAGTATACCTGCAGCATTCGGTGTTTTGTGAAGGAACAGAACAATCTGAGTCCGATGTAATCAATACAATTCGATATTTTGCTTCCACAAAGAGTATAACACGTGCTCCAAACTTATACTGACTAACGCTAGTAATAAAGACAAGTATTTTCATTTCAATACTGTAACTGCAATTTGGGAAGACTGTTCCGTACCAATCTTACTCACATCACCCTGTAACACAAATAATCGATTGATGTATGTACATTCCATATAAGAGCTCTGCTGACATCGTACATTAGTGTACCTGTATAATCAAAACCACCTGTTTGTATAAAAGTCAATAAATACATTTAATATTTGGACAGTTTCAGAAATTATTTTGTTACTGTATCTCTAGAAACATTCTGTGAATATAATTCTTTGTAAAAAAATCTGTATATTTTACTGGTCCATAAGTATGGAAGCTAAATATACGTGCACAGATTGAGAATCGTGTTACACTGCCTACATCGCATGACACAAGTACTGTTTCTTAGTGTAGGAAATACCCATCACTACCTGTAGTACCTGTAGTAAAGGCCCACGGCTACAGAAGTACTTTGGCAGGACTGGAAAAAGTGGACTTGATGCTGGGTACATGGTTCTTTGTGGAGAGTGGATGCTGGGCTTCTGACTGTGATACTGAGTGGTCAGTGGCAGCTTTGGTCAACTATAGAAATTAACTTGGATGTACAAATTGAGGCAGCAAGAGCTTACTAGCAGTAAATTAGCCTCTGATGGAATGTAAAGTGGCCTATCGACCATGGTGACATTATTGACCCAGTGCAGTAAAATTTACGACACCAAGATGAGCAATATCAGGGCATAACTAGCTTCAAGATCAATGGTTGCCTTACAGCCAAGTTTATAGCCACTGTGATTTGCCACCACACTTGGCAGAACTTTTAACTGAATATGCATATCTAATGGACCAGGCATACTGAAGTTATAGACCATTTACACCTTTTTTGTGGACACTGTGGGCCGGAAAAGCGTTCAAAGAATGTGGCAAATACATTAGTAATCGCCAGTAACGCAAGTAAAAATGTAGCTGGACATATCAAATCGTAAAATGTATGCCAAAGAACTAAGGTAAGTAATAAAATGATTCAGGGCCACATGCAGAACACCTTACCAAAAGACATCCTAGAATTACTGTGAGTAGATCTATATGGTCCCCTTCCTAAAACGTCTGGAAATTTTACATACATTTTGATAACAATATAGGTATTTTGGAAATTTGCTTAATTGTACCCTCTAAAGAAAGCAATAGCAAAAGCTGTGTTTTACATGATGACTGAGTACTTCAATACCACTGATAAACCTGATTCAGTACTGTCTGATAATGAGACTCTAATTATTTCCAAAATTTGTAAAGAAGGTACGAACAAACTAATGTACAAGTCAAATATATTTCGGCGTACCATCCAGCTATGAACTCCGTTGAACGTTACATTGGTGAGATAGGAAGGTGGTACAGAGCTTACCCGCATCACAACCATCGGGCTTTGGGAGGTTTGTGTCCGAATTCGAATGTGTTGCTTAATGAGTCAATAGGTTTTACACACGAAGAGATTTCGCTGGATAACGAGAGTAAAAGTGTGATCCAGGGAAACATAGAATTTCCTCAATATGTGGATTAGACCTAGAAAAGGAAACAGAATAAATAAGGGAAAAGATGAAGCAGAGGGCAGGAGCCAAGTCTAAAAGGCATGGCAAGAACCTCAAGGTTACTGGGTTCAAGTTTAAAGATTATATACTTATGGTAACTCATCACTATATATATATATATATATATATATATAGAGAGAGAGAGAGAGAGAGAGAGAGATACTTCATGGTTCAGTTCACTGGATTTCTCATGAGTTTTCATAAGTATATTATCTTGAACGATGAACCTAGTAACCTTGAGGTTCTTGTCATGCCTTTTAGACTAGGCTTCTGCTCTCTGCTTCATCTTTTCCCTTACTAATTCTACTTACTTTAACTTACTGCCAAACTTTCAGGAAACATTCCTCACACACAAATATAGAAAAGATGTTATGTGGACATGTGTCCGGAAACGCTTAATTTCCATGTTAGAGCTCATTTTAGTTCCATCAGTATGTACTGAACTTCCTCGATTCACCGCCAGTTGGCCCAATTGAAGGAAGGTAATGTTGACTTCGGTGCTTGTGTTGACATGCGATTCATTGCTCTACAGTACTAGCATCAAGCACATCAGTACGTAGCATCAACAGGTTAGTGTTCATCACGAACGTGGTTTTGCAGTCAGTGCAATGTTTACAAACGCGGAGTTGGCATATGCCCATTTGATGTATGGATTAGCATGGGGCAATAGCCGTGGCGCGGTACGTCTGTATCGAGACAGATTTCCAGAACGAAGGTGTCCCGAAAGGAAGACGTTCGAAGCAATCGATCGGCGTCTTAGGGAGCACGGATTTTCCAGCCTATGACTCGCGACTGAGGAAGACCTAGAACGACGAGGATACCTGCAATGGACGAGGCAATTCTTCGTGCAGTTGACGATAACCCTAATGTCAGCGTCAGACAAGTTGCTGCTGTACAAGGTAACGTTGACCACGTCAATGTATGGAGAGTGCTACGGGAGAACCAGTTGTTTCCGTACCATGTACAGCGTGTGCAGGCACTATCAGCAGCTGATTGCCTTCCACGGGTACACTTCTGCGAATGGTTCATCCAACAATGTGTCAATCCTCATTTCGGTGCAAATGTTCTCTTTACGGATGAGGCTTCGTTCCATCGTGATCAGATTGTAAATTTTCACAATCAACAGTTGTGGGCTCATGAGAATCCGCACGCAATTGTGCAATTACGTCATCAACACAGATTTTCTGTGAACGTTTGGGTAGATTTGTTGGTGATGTCTTGATTGGGCCCCATGTTCTTCCACCTACGCTCAATGGAGCACGTTATCATGATTTCATGCGGGATACTCTACCTATGCTGCTAGAACATGTGCCTTTACAAGTACGACACAACATGTGGTTCATGCACGATGGAGCTCCTGCACATATCAGTCGAAGTGTTCGTACGCTTCTCAACAACAGATTCGGTGACCGATGGATTGGTAGAGGCGGACCAATTCCATGGCCTCCACGCTCGCCTGACCTCAACCCTCTTGACTTTCATTTATGGGGGCATTTGAAAGCTCATGTCTACACAACCCCGGTACCAAATGTAGAGACTCTTTGTGCTCATATTGTGGATGGCTGTGATACAATACACCATTCTCCAGGGCTGCATCAGCGCATCTGGGATTCCATGCGATGGAGGGTGGATGCAGGTATCCTCGCTAACAGACGACATTTTGAACATTTCCTGTAACAAACTGTTTGAAGTCAGGGTGGTACGTTCTGTTGCTGTGTGTTTCCATTCCATGATTAATGTGATTTGAAGAGAAGTAATAAAATGAGGTCTAACATGGAAAGTAAGTGTTTCCAGACACTTGTCCACATAACATATTTTCTTTCTTTGTGTGTGAGGAATGTTTCCTATCTCTCTCTGTGTGTGTGTGTGTGTGTGTGTGTGTGTGTGTGTGTGTGTGTGTGTGTGTGTGTATGTGGTATACCTGAAATCAAAGAACCCACTAGATGTTCCAAACATAGCAGGTCTTAGACTATATGTCCACAGAACTGAATGACATACATTCATTCAGAAAAATGACTGGATATAAACTGTACCTATTTGGAAAGAGTTGTGCCTATTCTGTAATATTCATATTGCTCTTCACTGTATCTTGTCATCATCATTATACTGATGTAAAATTATAGTTACCACTGTAAATTTGCTCAAGTGTTTCTGTAAGTTCCAGATTGCAAAGATTGTGTATACATGAAATAACCTGTTGAAATGAGTGGCAGTTCAAATTCTGCTGCAGCTATAAAAGAAAATTTGTACTGGCAAAAGCCAATGAAACTGGCAGCATAAAGTTGTTGCCAAATAAGTGGGGCAAGGAAATAACGTGTAACATTGACTGCCATAATACCGAAAGGGCTGCCAAGTGTTTGAGTTTCACTATCAAAACTTTAGAAGGTTGAAACTTATAAAGTCTTAATGATGTCATAACAAAGTAATAAAATAATATTTGGGTCCTTTTAACTGTTGTGGTAGTCGAAAACAATTAATGCTATGCTTATATACAGTTATGCAATGTAAATTTCCCTTTAAGTATATTAGGATGTGTTTATATGTGTCGTGGTCCTATTTTTGTACCCTGTGTTACTCAATTTCCTTTGTAACACAGACGTTTTCTGTAAATGATTTTTTTTGATAAATGTAAATAGTATGATGCTTAAGAGGAAGATATGCCAAAATGGTTCTCTATGGATATGTATGGAAAGTTTACAATGATTTAATGCATTTGTTGTGGCTTTTTTTACGCTTAGCTATAAGTGAATTTTGTATATTTTACGCCTAGCACTGCTTACGTGTTATAGATGTTTAATTGATGTGTCCTTAATCAGAAACATCAGTGTACCATGGGGCATATGTAACAGAAATAATCGATACATTTATCTATATTATGTATAACCTGTCTGCTGACATTGTACATAAGTGTATCTGCATAGTCAGATCTTTTGTTGTATAAATATGTAATAATTATGTTATTGTCTTGGTGTTTAAGAAATTGTATTCTAATTTTACCTCTGGTTGAATGTGTAATATTATGTGAGTGTAATAATTTGTAAAACGTCTGTATACTTAACTGGTCCATAGTCAGGAAGCTAAATGCAAACCCGTAGTAAGGTTCCACTACTGTGGAAGTAGTTTGGCAGGACAGGAAAGGAGGCCTTGGCACGAGTCACTTGGTTCTGTGTGGCGAGTGGATATTAAAGTTCTGACAGTAATACTGATTGTCAGTGGTACCCTTGGTAAGCTGGAGTGGTATATTTGGATGTATTAATTGAGCCAAGAAGAGCTTGGAAACATGTAACTTAGCCTTAGATGAAATGTAGTGTGGCCTAGCGACCATGGTATCATCATTCACCCTGCTAGGTTAAATTTACGACACCAAGAAGAGTTATGCAGTAGCTAGCATCAAGAATCGAGGTTGCTTTATTGCCATGTTCATTGCCACTGTAAATTTCCACAAGCACCACCACTCTCAGCAGAATTGCTATCTAAATATGTACATCCGGTGGACCAGATATCATGTATTGAATAATAATTTTTGTGGAATTCCTAATTCACATGTACACAGCCAAGATCATGCCCAGTCATGTTCCTAGACAGGGTCGTTTCCAAGTGAATTAAAACCGATTATCCTGTTTCTATTAAACTGACAATTTTGGTAGTAAAACCTGTTGCAGTTTTTATTAACTTTGTGGAGTCTGAAGTTTGGCTACTTTTCTGTACAGTAATAAATGGTTTATTTACTACACATAAATTTTAATCTTAATGTTTCCTAAGATGTGTTTGTAAAGAAAACCTTTTATTATATAAGAAGCTACCATTAAAATAATCAATCACAAAAACATAAAGGGTTTGTAGCACTCTGTAAGTAAATGTTTTAAAAAGATCTCACTATTATGTCACTTTGAGCAAGTTTGTAAGCTTGTAAGTGTCTATTTCTTTGTACATGTTGCTTTAAAGTAGTTTTGGAACCTGGGTAGTCATTTACGATTTCAACTGACATGAATCCAATGAGAGACTAGTTGCTAGATTCCCTTGTTAACTGCTGAAGTACTTTTGCATAATTCATTGTTCTTGAAGTTGTTACTAAAGACATTTGCCATTTTATCAATTTTGTGTTTTATCATTGAAAATTAATTATGGTTCATCAAACCATAGCAGGTTAAGGGACCCCATAAGCTACTTAACTTGTTTGATGAATGAAAGTAATGGCTCGTTTTGAGCAAGTGTAGCAATCAGTAAAGTCATTAATTTTTGCACCAAGTCTTATGTTATGAGTGATAATTGTACTGCCCATTCGTATAGAGTAGCTGCACATGCCGATTTATTAAGCCCATAGTAATCATTACTATTTTAAAGACATAATATTTTGTAATAGTTAATTAAAATAATAGCTAGTCAGACTTTGTTAATAAGTTCATATGTGCTGCATAGTAGTTTTTGCCAGTAGCAAGTGTCATTGTGAGACAGTGTGTGTTGCTGCATTTACTGACCATTCTATGTCCGGCATAAGGGTTAGCTGTTGTATTGTTTCCTAGGGCAAGTTGCTCTACAATATTGAGAATAACTCTTTTAGAGGAGATTAGTTAGTGCATCAAGTGAGGTTGGTTTCTTTAGGGAAGGTTCATTTCTTCTATGCCATAAAAGTTGGTATCACATTACCTAAATACCATATATATATAATTAACCTTTACTTTTGTATTAATAGAATGGCTGGCTGTTGTTACTGTTTCACTCATCTCGTGATTATGAAATTGTAATTCGAGTTTTTGTCGATAGAAAGCGTCACGCTAAACAGAAGGCTAACGTTATCTGTGATTGCCAGTTTGGTAAGGGCCAGTAGTGTTACAACCCATCCAATTACACAGGATCTCTCTAGATGCTTGCATGCTGAGATGTTTAGTTCTCGCTATATGTGCATAGCAGGTATGAGCCCGATACACCTGAGAGTACTGTGGTGATATAATATACAATTAAGAAGCAGAATAAACCTACGATTTATGCATAATGGAGCTCCAGACGGAAGACGTTTGAAATACTTTCAGTAAATCTCTTATGCTATCGTTGCTGTAGAATTGTAGTATTTAGATTCGACACCACAAAGGTACTGGGAAGAGAGAAGCTCCTAAGCCTACACAGTTCTGCACTTATGCTTGCTGTAATGCTAAGGCAGTGTAGTTCCTGATACGTTAATCATCTAGAATGAAACGCTGTTAATACTCTAATGCAGGAAATATATATTTACAACACATGATATACATTCACCCTGAAAATTTCCAGTCCCACTCATTGTGATGAGAAACCGTAAGATAATAAAACTGCTACCTTCTACACAAAACGAAAAAAATAGATTCTTTGTGTCCATCCACTATATAGCTTTCTAGAGGTATATAGTGCCCGCTGTTCACATCTGATTATGATCTGGAAATTGTGCTATGCTCATATCAGTCCTATAAAATGAGTGTATCATACAGGTATGAAAATCGTTCCATCCTCCACTAGCGTGATTGAGAACTGATTGATCAATACTATCCACTGCTTAAGCCTGCAGAATACACCTTGTTCCACATCCAGTTATGCGTTGTAAGCCATAAAAACGAAAGATGCAGTGTCCAAGGATTTGACGGTCATGATGACCGCCACCTGCAACACCAAAACGTGATCATGTACCTAGGTGCGATATGCCCCTCCATCATGAGAAAACAATGATCTTGGTGCCTTTGAAAATGGAACTCTAAGACATCTGCTACCCAATCACTATGTTGATGTCAGTGCCTTCTTCAGAGAGTTGTTTGGAGACTCTCCACGATGCTACATACTCTCCACATTTTTGTCAGTAAGAAACACGTCTATTTTTTTTTCAAGCATCATCATGCAACATCCAACTTTCTGTGAGAGCTTATGGCAGAGAACGTGTTAATGACAGTTCAGCACTTGGCAGAGATCCCAAACCCATGGCGGGACAACAACATGTATGGCAGTGTACAAAGCTGTATTCATACACTGTGTGGACGTGGTACAGCAGCAAAACAATTTATGTAACTGCTTATGAAACAGCAACACCAGGAACCACTTACGTGACTGATGGTCTGTGTGATAAGGCCATCCTACACTATGGGCAGTCAACATTTGCAACGGTTTATGTGAGCTGGCCTTCTGCACCTATGTTTCAATATATGTATATTTAATAGTATCACCATTTTTGCTTCATGTCAATGCACAGACAGTATTTGTTTTTGAAGTATTTGTAGAGACAAATGTAGACCATCGTTCGATACAGATGAATATTAGGTATTGTGCTTCTGAATTTGTTTGTGCAGTCTACGTGTAGTGTGCATGGTTGTCAGTATCCTCCTGTACGTTATTGTGCTATTTTTGTCGTTGTGATAGCCCTCTTGCTTTCCAGTGATGGGTGGAGGACTAGACAGCCTTCTAACAAATTGAACAGTGCTGTCAGAATGTGATGGTATTTCGAGAGAATTGTAGGGTTCTGTGACTTGATGGGAGAAACCTCTTACTCATGGAAATAGTGTGGCCTCAAATGCTATATATCAAAGACAAGAAGGTTTGTGAGAGTGCAGCAGTTAAGGCACATTGTGACGAAAGAGGAGTTGAGAGGTGAGCTCTATACCGCTTCCTCTAAATGCTGTGGGCAAACATACTGCAGTCCTTAACATTCGAATTGCAAAGTCACTGCAATGAGAAAATTGGGAGCTAATATGTATAATTCTACCAAAAGAAATGGAGGGAGTGACATCTTTATAGGTAGACAAAATATATGTTTACATCTATATACTTACTTCAGAAGCCATCATACGGTGTGTGAGGGAAGGTATCCTGTACCACTAGTACTCGTTCATTTTCCTATTCCACTCGCAAATAGAGTAAGGAAAAATGACTGCCTATCTGTCGCCCAATGAGCGCTAATTTCTCGTATCTTATCTTTATGGTCCATACGTGAAACACATGTTAGGGACGGTAGAATCCTTCTGCTGTCAGCTTCAAAAGTTGATTATCAGAAGGATTCCTCGTTCCTCGATAAGAATATTGTATTCCTCCAAAGGATAACCATTTGAGCTACCTGATGAGTGTAATAAGACTGCAGGGGGGGGGGGGGGAATACTCGCCATGCAAAGTGACTCTCCTGATCAATTTAACTGATTAGCTTATTAATTTGATATGAAAAACATACCGCCAGCCGATGGACGTGAGAGCTAGGGCACCATAGATACGACTCTGGAGTTGGAACGGTAATCAGGCGTTTTTACGTTGTGGCGATATCTTTCAAAGAAATTTTAATCTCCCACCTGCCATCGATGGAGAGATGGCCATCGTAATAAAATGAGCTGCATTACCAAATGTAGAAAGTGATATGTGGTGTAAACATGTTATTTACAGCTCCTCTATGCTGCTAGCTGCTAGCAAGTATTTTGTAACTTCTAAGAGAGTTAGAAAGTGAGGAACCAATCTGTGGCAGAAGTTGATCTTAGGACAGCATCAGGAGCCAAAAGTGAGTTTAATATTCTAGTCACGTGAAGCAGTATGTAACAGTTATTAAGCTGATTAGAAGAAATATTTTCGCCTGATGAGAAAATACTTAGAGGAAATATAGTCTATGCCATAGTTTTACATGATTTACAACAAATAACGATAATTTAGTGACGTGAAATGCGTGTGTGCCCTGATTACTTTTTTTTCTTCAAAAATAACTCATATAAAAACACGAAATTCACATTTTGCAAGAGACATTCACTGTGTATGGTCAATAACACCCTGTCTCGGATTGGTTAAGGTGGATCTTTCAAACTGGCGAGAGTCTATGTTGCGATGTAAATGCAATTAGAACTATACATCTAAACCACCTCTGCTTGTCTCATACTGTGCCATGGCCAGAACCTTGAGAGGGTATAAGGCTGCGGTCGACTGGATATCATAGATTATCTTCATCTCTGAAGGGCGGTTAGTTACAGAGAATGCTCCTACCTTGATGACTGACTAGCGAAGTAATCAGTATGTTGGGTGAGTGGCGACAGAAGCAGAAGATCTTGTTGCGTGAAAAGATTCAATATGTCAGATGTTTGTGTTGGATGATCATTCCTCCCCTTGTAAAATGATCAGTTGACTGTTTGGTGACAGTCCCTCTGACCTCTGTGCTTTCAGTGGACCAGCGTGTGGATGATGCTGGGGTATGACTGTGCACCTGCAAATGCGTATGCGGGCATTTCCTGACTGATACCCATGTAACAACTTGCTATCCCAGATGGTGGTTCATCCATGGCTCTCAGCAGTCAGCAGAGAGTGAGCACTTTGCAACTGCAAGTGTGTGTGATCAGTCGGATTTTTTCACGAGATATGTTTAGTGGAAACGTTGTGGCGGAGGATAGAGCTTTTGTTTTCAAACATCAGCGCATTCAAGACCTCATATATATATATATATATATATATATATATATATATATATATATATATAGCTCTCCCTTTATCCCCAGCATTAGCCAATAAGATATTTGAAAATTTGTGGTAAGTTCCTATGGGAGTATACAATAAGACACAGTATTCTGAGAAGAAATGAAAACGTCAATCTGTGTCTTTGGACATGTTGGTTTACACACAAAAAGGACGTAGCCATTTGAGAGAGAGAGAGTGGAGGTGGTTTCCCAGGTATCAAATACCAGAACGACACTTTCTGCTCTGGGGTTGCTGGACTGTTTAGGTGGCAACGCTTGTGGCACCCTCTGGGTACGTGTATACTAAACTACTGCTCAATATTGGTCTGCGTCCATGACGATCTGGGTTATGGGCAATCCATGGTAGTGGGTGCTTGTGTTCTCATAGGTCGCTACACGCAACACCCAAAATATTCGGTGAGTGTTCTTTAAATGTAAATACCTGATCTGCTTTCATCTGTCTACACATGTGGAAATGGACCACATCACTATTTGTGACGTGATCACCAGTCAGTAATTCCCACCAATGTCGCCAGGGGGCGCTGGGATCGCTCACAAGTTGTTTGGTGGGCCTAGGCACAGAGCTTCCAGAAGCCGTGTGAAGCAGTCACCTTCTCGTGATGGTCCCAGTGAAGTGTGGTAGGGGAGTTATTTTTCTAACACTGTGCAATTGATCAGACCTGTTGACAGGTGTGCTTATATGTTTTAAGCATTATTTTCACAATCTTTGTGGAATGTTTAGGCCCAAATTAGCGACATATTTTTGGTGATGTTATTCCCACCACCAATATGCAGCACTGTATTCATATCAGGATATCACGCCTTATATTTGTTGCAGCAGAAAGATAGTGCTTCCCGACGTCTCCTAGCCTTTGGCACAGTTGTGCATAGGATTGCTGTCAACTGACACACTATTTGGGGATTAGTCTGACTTTCAGTCTGTGCACCACATGAGCCGAGCATTTGTGTAGGCCTGTCTCCTGGTCTTTGAGCGTGGAAATACGCGAGGCGGCTGACATGTCTGGCCTACGGTTATTGCGTATACGTGATCGGAAAATTTGTATCAGTGTAATTACGTGCATTGAGTACTCCATGATGTGTTCCTTGCACAATACGAAAAAAGCGATGTGTTTAATTACATCTTCTACACGAAGACATTAATTTTCCAAAAGAGCAGAGAATGATGAGCTTTTCCAGCCAAGTAATAGAGAGATCTAATCCCTGCAAATAGAATTTTGTGAATAAACAGTATGTCCTTAGCCATATAATTGAATTTTCTGTTGTAGAATCTTTCTGATCTACACAGAACGAGCCTCTTCTTCACCTGTTTCCTGGTGGTAGAGGGGAGGGGATAAGGGGGAGTGGAGTGGAGAGCTGGGGCGATTTCTCAGATGGGTTAGTTAATTTATTGATTTACTTAATTAAATTAATTTTACATCAAAAGTGTGGTCTTTCGGTGAGCAGTTGGGGAGTATGTTGGGGATCTCCCAGAGGATGGGGGAGGTGGAGGAGGAGGGAGTGGTGTGGAGGGTTTCTTAGAAGTATGGATTATCTGCAGGAGTCATAAATCAACCCCAGGAGGACATAAATCAATTACCAGAATAGGTTAAGGAGAGGGAGAGGGGCTGTGTAACAGCGAGACCAAATCGTTGCCTGGTGTATGAAATCGGTCTCAATGGGAAACAGAAATAGTCATGCAATGTGTGATCCTAAGAGGCACTTAGAACTTAGTCAAGTGATTTAAAAACCGGGGTTGACTATTCTGTTACCTACTCCTTCTATAGATAATCCTGTACGAATGAAACAAGCTAAACTCATAATGTACAGACGGAAAACAAAAACTAATTAAAGTGCAGGAAAACACTTGAGTTCCAGTAGTCCTCGTCTTTCCAGAAGTTCCTCCGTCCGTGATACGATTCTCCAAGGCAACTGGCGCAAAAAAGGGGGAAAAGACATCGCCCCGTTCTGGGAAGTCCCCCTCGCCGTTCCGTTTCCTCTGTGGATGACGACAATAAGAGACGCGTCAGCTGTAATTACACGCTGTCGCCAACAGGCTACGGAGAGCTCGCTCCCCCCGTTCTATGAGGCCATCCGTCGGCTGAGACGACGCTACCACCGGCACTGGACCACCCCTGCAAACACAAGAGAGAAAAATTTTTGCTCGAGATGGAGAACGTTGGGGGGCAATGTTTATAAGTCGAAGTTTATCAGCCACCTCGTTGTAGAAAACAGAGGGCGTGAGTTACGTTCCCCCATCGGCCAGCGTTTAAACACAGTTATACGATTTGCTGTTTCAGTATTAACAATTACTGCACTTATTATACACGAAACATACGTAAATGATGGAAAACACCAACTTCGACTTATGAGATGCATATTTATAGTCTGTCGATATCACACAACCTTCTCTTTTATCTTAAATGAATTCAGCGTGTACTGTATCCATACGAAATACCTTTTCTGACAGAATATTCATTAACACTAATAACCATTACTGTATAACAATTGTGCTGAGGTGACAAAATGTTATGGGACAGCGATGTAAACGAATACGGATGGCGATAGTGCCGCACATCTAGTTATAAAAGGGCAGTGCATTGGCACATCTGTCATTTTTACTCGTGTGATTCGTGTGAAAAGGTTCCCGATGCAATTACGGCGGCACGACGGAAATCAACAGGCTCTGAATGCGGAATGATAGTTGGAGCCATTTCGGAATTCGTAGGGAATTCAAAATTGCAAGACCAACCGCGTCAAGATTGAGCCGTAAATACCAAAATTCTGGTATTACTTCTCATGACGGACAAAACCCAGTGATTCGAAGGCATTCACTTAGCTACCGGGGAGGCGGTGTTTGCGTAGAGTTGTTAGTGCTAATACACAAGCAACAATGAGTGGAATAACAGCGGTAATCAATGTGAGACGTACGACGATCGGATCAGTTACAACAGTGGGGCTAAATTTGGCGTTAATGGGCTATGGCAGGAAACGACCGATGCGAGTGCCTTTGCTAATAGCACGACAATGCTTGTAGCGCCTCTTCTGAGCTTCTGACCGTGTCGGTGGGACTCTAGACGACTGGATAACCGTGGCCTGGTCGACTGAGTCTAGACTTTAGGCATTAAGAGCTGCTGAGAGGATTGGAGTGTGACGCACCTCCGACGAAGCCATGGAACCAAGTTGTCAACAAGGCAAAGTGCAAGCTAGTGGTGGCTCTATAATGGCGTGAGCTATGTTGACGTGGAATGGACTTGATTTTCTATTCCAAATGAATCGATCATTGACTGGAAACCGCTAAGTTCAGCAACGTGAAGACCATTTGCAGCCATTCATGGACTTCATGTTCTCGAACAACGACGGTATTTGTATGGATGACGGTTGCAAGATATCACAGGGACACAGTTGTTCGTGATTGGTTTGAAGGACATTCTGGACAACTGGAGCGAATTATTTGGCCACCCAGATTGTAACCTCCCCCTCACTTATCGACCTTAATGACAATGAAAAATTAAACCTCGTGTACCTAATGGAAATTTGGGAAATGCAATCGTCACCGAAGTTAATTTGTCGGTAAAGAGGGAGGAAAGGGTTACATCTAAATGAAAGGAAAAATGCTAATGAAACTGATGGAAATTAATTTTGAAAAGGGGTAAAGTTAATAAAGAAAGTAAATGTGCGCCCGTTACGTTAACAATTAACTAGTGGTAATTAGATATTTGAGATTTGGGGGAAATTACGGTCGCCAGTCCTAAGCACAATTACTATAGTAACTGAAAAAGAAAGGTTATTACACATATAATTAGCACTAGAAGCGTGGCAACTGAAGGTTGACACGTGTAGTGTGAAAACTGAAAGTTTGTCAGAAGTAATAAATTTCGCTACACTCTGACTAAATTTAGCAAAAGAATTAATAAAACCGGAAAATCGAAAGTTAATTTAGTGACTGAAGTTAATAGTGAGCTTTGTTTCTGAAGCACATCGAAATTCAGTAAAATACGGTTAGTCTTGGACTACCTCAACAATCATTTCAAAAGCTACTTGAATCTACGCAATTTATAAATAAGAGATTTAAATGATTCTGAACAATTAACAATAGTAAAATTTAGTATGTACCAAGCTGAGCTGCAGTCACAGGTAAGCTAAAATACGGTAACAAAACTCGCACTCTTAATTTGTGTTTGTGTCATCTAAATATTGTATCCAGCTATGAATACCTTAACTGAACTTTGAAATTAAAGCTGTGAAATCGAATGATGCTGGCGTTTGAATTTCAACGACACTCGAGTTCATTCCAGAAAAGAGAAGGACCCTGCTTGGTAATGCAATTGGGACAATGAGCAACAAACGTTCATGCTAAGTTGCTGTAATTTTGTTATGCAACAATTTTAAAAGTATGAGAAGCTGAGGTCGGCCATACAGTTCTAAAACTTTACGTGCTTCCAGTCTTCCTTGTTGGTTGATTGAAGGTTTGAAGCCGTCGATCGAGGAGGTGGCGACAGTCACTCATTGTCAGCCATCGCTGTTGCAGAAGCTGGATGTTGGCGCGCCTTTTTCTCGACACGCTCACCATACGAAACGGGCTCTTGATTTGCGCCAGCTAATGCGTCACGTCCGCGACACCGTGTCAGAAACTACCACAGCAAGTCGAGCGCAATTAGATGCTGCCAAACCCCGAAAGCACGGCAACTCGCGGGAGCTTCACACAACACACCTGCTCCACTGCACCACCCAGCCAGACTCTCTCTGCCCGCGCTCCACGCGACAGAGTTCACACTAGCAAAGATCCTAAACACTTTGTTTCTCCACACGACCTATCGATGTATTCGTTCGATAGCATAGTATTCCCTAGGCCAGACCCAGCGTAAAAATACAAATAATATTTGCAAATAAACCAATTATACATCGACATAAATGCATAAATATACACAAATAGTAAAACAACTACAATATACAATGACACAGAAATGTTATATCTTCAGGTAACAAAATAAGGAAAAAAATTTGCAGTGCAATAGATGGAAATAGGAGGATATGCATTTCCGGCGTTACAAGATCACCCAACAAGAATCCCACCAAACATTTATGGGACATAATCAAGAGATCGGTCTGTGCATGAGCAACACTTTCCTAATTAAGGACGGCTGTAGAGGCAGCATGACTCTCTGTTTCTGCAGAGACTTCCAACCCCTTGTTGAGTCCATGTCACATCGAGTTGCTCTACTACGCCGGGCTAAGGATATTAGGTGATATCCGAAGACTTTTGTCACCTCTGTATCTATCCCTACCATTTTGGTAAGAGCGAACTATGTTTAATTGTGTGAGCCACAAATAACCTAAAGACACTGTGGTAGTCAGTACTCTTGTCCTTTAAAATACATGGTCATTATTTGTAGATTTTTTACCTTCTTACTGTGGCTAGCTGGTGTTATTATACATAAAAGTCTCTATTACTTGATAATTTTAGAAAGGTAAATACAATTATTTACACAAGAGAATTAAAGGCGTTTTTGTGATCATGGCGTGCCTGCAGAACGAAGAACACAGGAGTGAACTTGCGAATAAAAACCTGAGAATAAAAGTGAAACAATTAAAAACAAAACAAAAAGTTCTTGAGGTGTAAGAAACACAACAAACTTTCTCCTAAACAGAAAGAAAAGTTACCCAGAAATGTATCGAAGAGATGAAGCACACAGTTAATCAGGCAAAGTACATTACTATTGTAAGTAGGCTGTTTATGTTTTCTTTATGTAAGTAGGCTGTTTATGTTTTCTTATTGGCAACGTTACGTAGCGCTCTAAATGAAAATCACTGGCTGTGCTGTGTGCAGTCTGTGGCTAGTTTGCATTGTTGTCTGCCATTGTATTGTTGGGCAGCGGCAGCTGGATGTGAACAGCGCGTAGCGTTGCGCAGTTGGAGGCGAGCCGCCAGCAGTGGTGGATGTGGGGAGAGAGATAGCGGAGTTTTGTAATTTGTCATGAACTGCTATATATATATTATGACTATTGAGGTAAATACATTGTTTGTTCTCTATTAATATCTTTCATTTGCTAACTATCCCTATCAGTAGCTAGTGCCTTCCGTAGTTTGAATCTTTTATTTAGCTGGCAGTAGTGGCGCTCGCCGTATTGCAGTAGATCGAGTAACGAAGATTTTTGTGAGGTAAGTGATTGGTAAAAGGTATAGGTTAATGTTAGTCAGGGCCATTCTTTTGAAGGGATTTTTGAAAGTCAGATTGCGTTGTGCTAAAAAAAATATTGTGTGTCAGTTTAAGCACAGTCTTGTACAATTGTTCTAAGGGGACGTTTCATATGGCGACCCTGCCAGGATACCTCACTGGAATCTTCTGATTTTGTCTTGTAGTTTGTGTAATTAGTGTAGAGTTTGTTTATTGCTAGTGCGTAACTGTAGAGAGAATCTCCTTTGTAGTTGAAGCCTTTCATTGTTGTACAGTAAAAGAGTTGTGGCATGCATGTAGATTTGCACCAAGTATTTCGCAGCTACGCTTGCAATTAACTAGATATTATTTTCAGTGCTATGTTATTGTGTTCCCCTATTTTTGCTCTTCAAATTGTGTTTTTCTGTGTTGTTGTGAGAAATATTGTGACAATAATGGCGTGTGAAAAACGTAATACTACTGTAAACGACAGTGAAGACGAAAGTAGTGTGTTAGCGCCACCATGTAATGAATTAACTAATATTCAAAGTAGTAATTTGGTAACTGTGCATAGGGAAATGGAGTGGGCGGCAAACAATGGCGTAGGCAGTGAAACAATTAGTGAACAGGGAAGCATTATCAATCGATCGCTCGGCAACAGCTCGCCTCAGAAATACGAAATGATAGGACACAATTTTGCAAATACTGTAGATTCAGGTTTTGCGTCCTCACCGTTTTCTCAAAAAAGTCAAGATACATTTTCTGCTTGTCAAAATGTGAATGTTGCTGGTCCAAATGCACTGCCGAAAAGCGTAGAGGAACAGATTCCAGACACAAATGCATTGTTATTGCAATTAATGCAAAAAATGGAACAAAATCAGAAACAAACACAGCAATAGTTAGACACAATGGAACAAAATCTTCAAAAGTTAGACACAATGGAACAACACCAGAGACAAACACGGCAACAGTTAGACACAGTGGGACAAAATCTTAAAAAGTTAGACACAGTGGAACAAAATCTTAAAAAGTTAGACACAATGGAACAAAATCTTCAAAAGTTAGACACCACACTTGAGCAAACACGTGAAGATTTAACTACTGAGTTACATAACATCGAATCGAAATTTCAAAAAGTCTGTAATGACGTAAAAACACAAATTTGTGAGCATTTCCAACCTATTTTTTCGCGACATGAAAATGCGTTACAGAATCACGAAGAAGCCATAAAAGAACTGCAGACTATTGTTCATGAAAATCATGAGAGCTTGCAAGCTAAAATAGACTCAGTTGCATCTACCGATTCGGTTACGCAACTTGCAAAAACTCAGGAAAACTTAAAGGACACAGTAGAAAGACACATGGAGGAAATTAGTTCATTATCAGATAAAGTAGTTGAACTTTCGGATCAGCTAAATAATTTATCTACGAAGGTAGATGATAATCCCAAAAACTTTGTGAGTGCACAAGTGGTGGTTATGGACTTGCTATATTAACTGCAAGACTCTTCAATGGTGATTCTGCACCCGCACAGTCACAACAGATGGCTGCTGGCCGTCTCTACAAGGACTACAGTGGGTCTGCACCTGTGATGATTCACCAACACCAATATCGTAATCTCTACCAGGACTACAGTGGGTCTGCTCTGCGATGACCTACCTACCAATCTTCTTCAAAACGTCGAATGACTCTGCTGTGGGTTTGCTCTGTTGTGGCCCATTACCTGTCAGCACGTCAAGAGTCAGCACCGTCTTTCAGTTGGAAGGACAACACTACTTCTTCAAGACCTCATGGAAATCCACTACTTCCGTGTGCATTGTCTTTTACTGCTCAGACTTTGAAAAAAAAACCACTGAAATTTTACTGTGATGAACAATCTGGACTGTCTTTATGGACTGTGAGAAAATTTTAGCTTTTGACCAACATTGTATAAATAAGTGTGTGCATTTGATATCTTTGTTATTGTAATTAAGAAAAATTTTTTCAAATCATTATTGGCCACTGCCCAAAACAATTTGTAAAATTTTTTGTGGGGAGCATGGGGGCTATGTAAGTAGGCTGTTTATGTTTTCTTTATGTAAGAAGGCTGTTTATGTTTTCTTATTGGCAACGTTACGTAGCGCTCTATATGAAAATCACTGGCTGTGCTGTGTGCAGTCTGTGGCTAGTTTGCATTGTTGTCTGCCATTGTAGTGTTGGGCAGCGGCAGCTGGATGTGAACAGCGCGTAGCGTTGCGCAGTTGGAGGTGAGCCGCCAGCAGTGGTGGATGTGGGGAGAGATATAGCGGAGTTTTGTAATTTGTCATGAACTGCTATATATATATTATGACTATTAAGGTAAATACATTGTTTGTTCTCTATTAATATCTTTCATTTGCTAACTATCCCTATCAGTAGTTAGTGCCTTCCGTAGTTTGAATCTTTTATTTAGCTTGGTTGGTTGTTTTGGGGAAGGAGACCAGACAGCGTGGTCATCGGTCTCATCGAATTAGGGAAGGATGGGAAAGGAAGTCGGCCGTGCCCTTTCTGAGGAACCATTCCGGCATTTGCCTGGAGTGGTTTAGGGAAATCACGGAAAACCTAAATCAGGATGGCCGGACGCGGGATTGAACCGTCGTCCTCCCGAATGCGAGTCCAGTGTCTAACTACTGCGCCACCTCGCTCGGTCTTTTATTTAGCTGGCAGTAGTGGTGCTCGCCGTATTGCAGTAGTTCGAGTAACGAAGATTTTTGTGAGGTAAGTGATTGGTAAAAGGTATAGGTTAATGTTAGTCAGGGCAATTCTTTTGAAGGGATTTTTGAAAGTCAGATTGCGTTGCGCTAAAAAAAAATATTGTGTATCAGTTTAAGCACAGTCTTGTACAATTGTTCTAAGGGGACGTTTCACTATGTGTGAAATTTAAAACTTCCCCTTTGTACAGATGGGTCTATAATCATTCTGGAGAACTGCCGGATGTCTGTAACTTGCTGGTATGCTATTTCGGCGCAGAGCCTTCTAGCCATCTTCATATGAATACTGATGAGCAACGCATTAAGTTCCCCTATCACCAGCACATAAAATTACTGTGAATGTGTGAAAAATTGTGAGAAATTTAAAAAACCAGTTACCTTAATTTAAAAAATGAAGGAAAGTCCTCTAAGTCAACCTACCTGGTCTGTTTGTGTGGGACTGTGGGACAAGGATATATCAGTATTACAATAATACAACACACGTTAGTTCACACACACTCACACACACACACACACCACATCACTAAATAACATCATATAGATCCATAAGCAAATTAGCCGGCCTGAGTGGCCGAGCGGTTCTAGGCGCTACAGTCTGGAACCGCGCCACTGCTATGGTCGCAGGTTCGAATCCTTCCTCGGGCATGGATGTGTGTGATGTCCTTAGGTTAGTTAGGTTTAAGTAGTTCTAAGTTCTAGGGGACTATATCCTCAGATGTTAAGTCCCATAGTGCTCAGAGCCATAAGCAAATTATACCCACAGCACCTGGTTCCATGTTTTAACAATTACCACAAGTAATTTATTATATGGCGTTGCCATACTGCTGCGTGCAGTAGGATAGTATGGGCACAACTGCATCTATATCTCAAGCAAACACCATGACACTATAATTCGGAAGTGAACGTTTGCAATACGTGGAAACAGTTATGTAGTTTGTCAGTAAAATTTAATATATACATTATCTATAGCTGAGAAAACTCTATACTAGCTCAAATTTCTTGAATTTTTCTCATTGCGATAATCTCACGAGACGTATGTTGCCTGGAACATATTCTCATATAATTTTTCAACAGCAAAACCTGCGATCGTAGCAGCAGCGTGGTTCCGGACAGAAGCGCCTAGAACCCCTGGGCCACAGCGGCCGGCTAAGCGGCACTTCAGATATAGGTATAAAAGACACTGCATCTTTCTAGCTCACGATTCACTCTTTTCATAAAAACCATCATATTGAAAATGTCTTCTAACTGCCGGTCTTGTTTAACACTGTCGTTGCTGGTGTCCTACGGAGCTGCGATTTCCTGTGGACTGACTAAAATATGTGGTTTTTAGGTAGCTATAAATCGTGTGTACAAATATGTAACTGGAATTTCAAAACACTGTTAGGTTTATTGGTCTTTTCCCTTTAAATATACAAATTTTGACGTCGTTGAATCCATAGACGAAAGATCAATTTAAAAGTTGTTGTCGCAGAAAACACTGAAAAGAGGTTCAGGTATTCCCGTGTGGGCTGTCCACATTATCTCACGATCGTACAAACGACGCAGCAGATGGTGGGAATGGAGCGTTGTGTTGCCACGCTAATTAGATGCCGAGTAACCCGTCTATTACTGCAGTACTAAATTTAAAAGTTTAGTAAATTTTTTACTTACCCATGACATTCAAGGAGATGTTGGAAATGCCTGCCATAGTTTTCCACGCATTTTTCACATATTCTCAAGAAATTTTTGGTCAACCGTTATAATTCTCTTTGAGAAATTTCAATAATTTACTCACATATACCATCCTTGAGTTCCTGTAGTGTGTGTGGATTTGTTGTGCACACATTCTCCTTTAGTATTCTCCATAAACAGAAATCGCACGGGGTTAAATCTGGACATCGAGTGGGCCATATATTGTTGTGAATGACTCTGCCATGGAACACGGTTGTGAGTTTCATGCAAAGAAACAATTGCCATATGAGCCCTTGCCGAATCCTGTTGAAAACACGCGAAGCTTCGTTGTCTTTCACTGAGTTTAGTAGAAAACGGTTAAATGTTTTGGACATACCTTTTACTGTTAACTGTGTCATTAAAAAACTATTCCTTTTATTCTATCACCAGTAACTGCATACCACACTCCTATTCTCTGACTATGAAGGGGTTCCTCATGAAATATTAAAGGTCTATTAGCTCTTCAGTGTCGACAGTTTTGGGTTCAAAAAATGGCTCTGAGCACTATCGGACTTAACGTCTGAGGTCATCTGTCCCCTAGAACTTAGAACTACTTAAACCTAACTAACTTAAAGACATCACACACATCCATGCCCGAGGCAGGATTCGAACCTGCGACCATAGTGGTCACGCGGTTCCAGACTGTAGCGCCTAGAACCGCTCGGCCAACCCGGCCGGCCGACAGTTTTGGGAATTATCATTTGTATGTAAATGGAACAAGTCTCCAGATGAGGTAAGGATCCATTTACCCATCATGCAATTGTTTCAAAACCCATTCGCAAAACCTAATCCTATGCGCTGGATCACCAGGTTTACGGCGCCTTGTAACGGTTCGCACTGTTCCCCCCCATCGGAAGTTCGAGTCCTTCCTCGGCCGTGGGTGTGTGTATTGCCCTGGCTGTAGGGAAGTGAATGTTCCGGGTGTGAGTGGGGTCCGAGCAGTGTTATGCTTCATGGTTACCTTCCGTAATACATCCCTGTTAATCTATTCAACAAAAACATTTTTAAATTTTAACTACCGTTTTCACCAGATGACGGTATATTGGACGTGAATGGTGGGTAGTGGCTACAGTGCAATGTTCAGCGTTACCATGTTATAAATAGCGTATGGGAGTACTTTCTTGTCTCTTGCAAAAAAGTGGTTGTTTAAAAGTTCAGTTTATACCTCAGAATTGGGGGATCGAATAGTTTATAAGAGCTCTTATTATGTTATTTTTTGTATATATTGCTTGAGGATGCACCGATAAGTGGTGCGAAACCGGTCTTAGATTTCATAAAAATCATTGATACAGCCATTGTGTCATAGTGTTTAGGTCGGGGTTCTGAGCAGTCTACTCCACTTCAGGAATGTTATTGTGCAGTAAGCACCTGTCGATGATGAGCAGCTGTCTCGTCGAAATATTGTGCTGCTTGCAAGACATTATCCGATGCGACGCTCGTGAACCAATGAAGCAGGAATGTTATTGTTCACAAACCACCACCTCACACATGCTGCTTCAGGCTTTATCATGTTAATGCAGTCAGGGCATCCGAAATGTTCCACTACACAGGAGACAATGTTGTAAAATGGGTTTATTTCCTCCAGCATTAACGTTTTCGTACGCATACCAAAAAATGTCATCTGCATTTCAATGTTAGCACTACGTATGATGGGATAAATCGTTCTCTAGAAATTCTCCAAACCAAAATCTTTCCACCAGATTGTCACAGGGTATAGAGTAATTCGTCACACCGAATCATTCTTCTCCAGTCGCCCACTGCCCAGCATCATCCCTCTTTACACGACCTCAAATGTCTCTTCCCATTCACCACAGAAACGTGCGGGTTACGAGGAGCCGCTCAACGAATGTACTCCATTCTTTTCGACTCCGTACGCACAAACATTGTGTTACCTGCACTGCTGGTATCACTTTGAAACTCAGAAGTGATTCCCTCCGCTGTTTTCATACTGGTTTTTACAACTATCCACAACGATACTCGACAGTCTCTGACCGTCAGTACACGGGGTCTGCCTAATTTTGGTTTCTATTTGGGTACTGCTTTACACTGCACAGTCACATTACCAACAGCCCACGTGGGCAGCTTTGGTTCAAATGGTTCAAATGGCTCTGAGCACTATGGGACTCAACATCTTAGGTCATAAGTCCCCTAGAACTTAGAACTACTTAAACCTAACTAACCTAAGGACATCACACACACCCATGCCCGAGCCAGGATTCGAACCTGCGACCGTAGCAGTCCCGCGGTTCCGGACTGCAGCGCCAGAACCGCTAGACCACCGCGGCCGGCGGCAGCTTTGGAAGGTTTGATGTGTCTAAATGGATTCTTACTCAGGTGACATAAAACATTCATCCCACGTTAGAAATCAGTGACGGCAAAGCCTGCTGCCACTGCTCATACTTGCCATCTTATGTTGTAATATCTGGTATACCTCTCGTGACACCTAATGTTCAATGACGCATTACGTAGCAACATCTGTATACTTTTGATCAGACAGTGAAGAGCACACCGGACTAGAACTTCGTCTATCGTCGCATAAAACTCTGTATGAACTGTGCACGGAGGGATTCTCATTACAGTGAAATTAGTTGTCATGTCCTTCTTCAGTGATAAGCGTTTTTGTTACTATACTGCAAGCGTAAGCGTATAGTGCCTTTTCTTATTCAACGAAATTTCAGTAATTTTGGCAGGTAGTACAGAACGACGCTGAGATATCTCTTGCAATTTTTACTACCCTAGCAGTCCGTGTCGTTCAGTCAGGAGCGCTGTTTATCCTAACCATGCCGTTAGTCTGTTAATACACTCCTGGAAATTGAAATAAGAACACCGTGAATTCATTGTCCCAGGAAGGGAAAACTTTATTGACACATTACTGGGGTCAGATACATCACATGATCACACTGACGGAACCACAGGCACATAGACACAGGCAACAGAGCATGCACAGTGTCGGCACTAGTACAGTGTATATCAACCTTTCGCAGCAATGCAGGCTGCTATTCTCCCATGGAGACGATCGTAGAGATGCTGGATGGAGTCCTGTGGAACGGCTTGCCATGTCATTTCCACCTGGCGCCTCAGTTGGACCAGCGTTCGTGCTGGACGTGCAGACCGCGTGAGACGACGCTTCATCCAGTCCCAAACATGCTCAATGGGGGACAGATCCGGAGATCTTGCTGGCCAGGGTAGTTGACTTACACCTTCTAGAGCACGTTGGGTGGCACGGGATACATGCGGACGTGCATTGTCCTGTTGGAACAGCAAGTTCCCTTGCCGGTCTAGGAATGGTAGAACGATGGGTTCGATGACGCTTTGGATGTACCGTGCACTATTCAGTGTCCCCTCGACGATCACCAGTGGTGTACGGCCAGTGTAGGAGATCGCTCCCCACACCATGATGCCGGGTGTTGGCCCTGTGTGACTCGGTCGTATGCAGTCCTGATTGTGGCGCTCACCTGCACGGCGCCAAACACGCATACGACCATCATTGGCACCAAGGCAGAAGCGACTCTCATCGCTGAAGACGACACGTCTCCATTCGTCCCTCCATTCACGCCTGTCGCGACACCACTGGAGGCGGGCTGCACGATGTTGGGGCGTGAGCGGAAGACGGCCTAACGGTGTGCGGGACCGTAGCCCAGCTTCATGGAGACGGTTGCGAATGGTCCTCGCCGATACCCCAGGAGCAACAGTGTCCCTAATTTGCTGGGAAGTGGCGGTGCGGTCCCCTACGGCACTGCGTAGGATCCTACGGTCTTGGCGTGCATCTGTGCGTCGCTGCGGTCCGGTCCCAGGTCGACGGGCACGTGCACCTTCCGCCGACCACTGGCGACAACATCGATGTACTGTGGAGACCTCACGCCCCACGTGTTGAGCAATTCGGCGGTACGTCCACCCGGCCTCCCGCATGCCCACTATACGCCCTCGCTCAAAGTCCGTCAACCGCACATACGGTTCACGTCCACGCTGTCGCGGCATGCTACCAGTGTTAAAGACTGCGATGGAGCACCGTATGCCACGGCAAACTGGCTGACACTGACGGCGGCGGTGCACAAATGCTGCGCAGCTAGCGCCATTCGACGGCCAACACCGCGGTTCCTGGTGTGTCCGCTGTGCCGTGCGTGTGATCATTGCTTGTACAGCCCTCTCGCAGTGTCCGGAGCAAGTATGGTGTGTCTGACATACCTGTGTCAATGTGTTCTTTTTTCCATTTCCACGAGTGTATATGTACAAGGCTTACAGTCACAGATTACTGGTGGCGCTTTAAGACGGTTGTAATTTTTATTGACCTGTACCCATTGATCTGTCAGTACAATTTATTACATAATATATAACTTGTTAATGTACGTCCTGTGGAAAACTGAAGAATCATACCCCGTTCTTAAAATGTGTAAACATTGCCTAGGTTATAATTATAAAATGATATGAAAAGAAACACATCCAAAAAAGTTTTGCATCAGCCTGGTTCCCAGAACTCCTGAAGATAGTCGTTTACTGTGTATATTCTATCACCGACACAGTAGCTTAGACAGTTCAGAGATGTCACTACACCCGCCCAAAGATGTAAACAACCATGCATGAGCAGCGCCTATTAGAGGAAGGGGGTCCGACAACCGATTAGTTCCAATCATTCCACCAGGAAGGAGGTACACGGCTCGTGTTGTCTGTAGTTTAACCATGACTAGACGGTCAGTACCACGGTGCGATCGCGTCATCGTTGTTACTTTGTGCCTGGAAGGGCTCTCAGCAACCGAACTGTCCAGACGTCTCGGAATGAACAAAAGCAATGTTGTTCAGACATGGAGGAGATACCTAGAGACAGGATCTGTGGATGGCATGCCTCGCTCAGGCCGCCCAAGGGCTACTACGGCGGTGGATGACCGCTGCCTACGGATTATGGCTCGGGGGAACTATGACAGCAACGCCACCATGTTGAATATTCCTTTTCGTGCAGCCACAGGACGTTGTGTTACGACTAAAGCTGTGCGCTCTTGGCTGCATGATGCGCTACCTCACTCCTGACGTCCATGGCGAGGTCCATCTTTCCAACCACAACACCATGCACCGCTTTACAGATGGGCCCAACAACATGCCGAATAGACACTCAGGATTGGCATCACGTTCTCTTCACCGGTGAGTGTCCGGTATGCCTTCAACCAGACAATCGTCGGAGACGTGTTTGGATGCAACCCGGTCAGGCTGAAAACCTTTGACACACTATCCAGCGAGTGCAGCAAGGTGGAGGTACACTGCTGTTTTGGGGTTGCATTATGTGGGGCCAACGTACACCGCTGGTGGTCGTGGAAGGCGCCGTAACGGCTGTGCGATACGTGAATGCCATCCTCCGAACGATAGTGCACCCATATCGGCAGCATATTGGCGAGGTTTTCGTCTTCACGGACGACAATTCGCGCCCCCAATGTATGCATCTCGTGAATGACGTCCTTCAGGATAACGACATCGCTCGACTAGAGCTGCCAGCATGTTCTCCAGACATGAACCCTATCGAACATGCCTGGGATAGACTGAAAAGGGCTGTTTATCGACGACGTGACCCACCAACCAATCTGAAGGATCTACACCGAATCACCGTTGAGGAGTGGCACAATTTGGACCACCAGTGCCTCGATGGATAGTATGCCACGACGAATACAGTCACGCATCAATGCAAGACGACGTGCTACTGGGTATTAGAGGTACCGGTGTGTACAGCAACCTGGACCACCACCTCCGAAGGTCTCACTGTATGGTCGTACAACAGGCAATTTGTTGTTCTCATGTGCAATAAAAAGGGTGGAAATGATGTTTATGTTGTTCTCTATTCCAGTTTTCTGTACAGGTTCCGGAACTCTTGGAACCGAGATGACGCAAAACTTTTTTTGATATGCGTATTATTTCATGTGTAATACGATCCGTACAGTTAAGGATGCGTGCCATCTTTGGAAAAATTTTCAACATTGAGGAATTATTGTTGCTGAAACAGGATAATGTTAGTTGCCGTGTCGGAAGGAGGAAGCAGGATTCTAATTTGATTGTGAGACATTTTGCTAATGAAATTAAACTTGGACTTGGATTAATTTCGACAATGGTTCCGATGATGCCCGTTTTGTTGTACTTGGCTAAGTCGAGGCGAGGTTGTAACTGCTTAGTAACAATTTTGTACATCACATAATTATGCAGATGTTGGTAATAAACCGGAAGATCATGAAAAGATTACGTCACGAATTGATCTGTGTGGCATGTTCATCTTTAAAGTGTGAGAATTTCTGGAAAGAGCTGTTAACTGTATCGACATTATGTGGTTATCGAACTGTGACCTGTTCCTCATAGCTGTATTAAGGAGAGACTAAGATTTTTAGCAATCGATTAACAATCAAAGACACAGAATCAGAGAGACTGTATAGGACATTAGTGCATTTTACTTGTTGTAAGTATGGAATAAAATAAGTCACCATGCTGTGGTATAAACCTGGAACAGGTGTGTACTGCTCGTATTAACCGTGCTTCCGCAACATTGCTTTGTGGTGAAGATGTCTTGCTTATGTATATTAGACGCTGGAGATACGCCATCAGCAACTCGTCCATTTTGTATCGCAATAGCGAGGCTACGCCATACCAGGGTACTGCCTTCCCTGACATCTCTCTGGTCTTTGAGGAAACTCAGCGGTGACAAGGAAAGGAGGTGCCCCTATTGACAACTTTGTACGTAAATATTTTTTTCTGAAAATATACTCGACAAATACAGACGTGGAATCAGAATTAAAGCTAGCAAAACAGTAAAAAGTTTATTACTTTTCACGACTAACTCGCTTCTAATTAAGTATAAAAATATTCATCTACTAAGTAGCATTACGTGACGTAAACAATCAACATGTTCAAAGCAGAATATTTGACTAACAACTTGACAACAGCATTTGAGGACCATTCAAACTAAATAGCACTGCAAATAGCATTTATTATTTCATACAGATAGCTACAAAAATGGTTCAAATGGCTCTGAGCGCTATGGGACTTAACATCTGTGGTCATCAGCCCCCTAGAACTTAGAACTACTTAAACCTAACTAACCTAAGGACATCACACACATCGATGCCCGAGGCAGGATTCGAACCTGCGACCGTAGCGGTCACGCGGTTCCAGACTGAAGCACCTAGAACCGCACGGCCACAACGGCCGGTCAGATATCTAAAACAAACAGAAAACAATGTATTTTCATGACGTTCGTATTTATCAAATTATATAATTCTCGCCATCGTATGTCATCATGTATCTTTATACAAACAATGTTCACAATTACAGTTTCTGACATATAGGAAATAGAGTTCATATTTTGGTAGGAAAGCTACTTAGTTGGGGAGAACGGCGTTTCTGGCACTCGAGGATTTACTGTTCTGTGAAATTAACTTATTTACGAAAACAGTAGAGCTGGCGTGGGTTTTACTTCAATTTTCATCAAAACTAGATGTATAGCAAATACGTTCGGAGACGGGAAAAAAATAACGAAATATTACGCTTATAAGCTCCGTCACAGATCGCGTGTGTTCACCAAATGTGTACCCATCGCAGACTGGATAAATAAAAGTTGAGCTAAGCTGTATTTGGTACGTCATAGAAGCTTATGTTGCTAATCGAATGTTACAAGACAGCTGTTCCTTACTACAGAAGTGGATGACGAGACGATTGCTGGTTACTATGTTTTTGATATATTGTTCTCGGTATATGTTATTCACATCGTAAGTTTCCTTCTGTCCTCCGATATACGTAGACATGACCGTGTGTCTCCTCAACAGTGTGATCAACAATTAACGCAGTAGGCAGGACACGTACATTCTGTCCCACATTCGTTTCCATATTAATTTCATTTTCTGCAGGTAGCCTATTACACACAAAGACGGTATGGCCGAGATACAGTCATTTAGAGCACCATAATAGATAAGGAACACAGTGATGGACATCAGCGGTGGGAAATATTATCTTCGTACGTTCAGCTGAAAGAGGAAAACCGTATTTACTATGGTTTATATACCTCTCACTTTATTACTTTCCCATTCCCTTTTTAACTATTAACATTGACCGATTTATCTCAAGCTTGTGTTAAATGATTTACTCTAACTAAAAGAACTTGTGATTTTCACATGGAGGCACCCCAAACTGCCCAGATGGTTGCAGTTATGAACTGTGTAACCTCTTCAAAATTTTTGAGGATTCTGCGGTACCGTCCAGTTTCTTAGACGTATCAGACACTCCGCATGATTCTACGCAGGTCTTTTTCTGTTACTGCCACTTTATTTGACGTTCTGTGATATAGCAACAAGAAGATTGGTGCTCCACCCAATGAAAAAGTAGAAGTTTTTATTTAAATTTGCTCGTTCATTTTCTGTCCTTGCCTATTCAAATAGACCCAAACCCATCAAGTATAATGCTACGAAGACGTTGCTGGTGTCTTCAGCAGAGCATTCTATTTATAACGAGCATTCTTTCAGCCCCTTCTTTGATCACGCTCCCATCAATCTAATATTTTCTCTATAATCTTCAGTAATGCTGTATTTAGTGAGTTACTTTACATTTCATTTATTTATTTCATTTCTTAATCTAAGTGTTAATTTAAGAAAGAATTTTTTTATAAATTTGTAACATTATTTTGTCAGTGCCATGAAATTTAACTTCCCAGTATTCTGAAGCTTTTCTCCAGTAGGGAACTACGCCGTTTTGAGTGTGCTGTCGGCTTGCTGTGGACGGGGATGAAAACCCATGTCCGACATCACCGAAGAAGCACGTTGGTCGAAGTTGCGGATGACCAACATAAATAATTCAAGTTCGTCGTATGTTCGCTGTGGCACTAGAATGTTCACCATAAAAGCAAACCAACGAACCGCCGACCCTGAATTTGTAATCACGATGTGGGGTGAGCCACAAGAGCAATCGAGCGGAATGTCTGGAGCTCGTGCGAACAGCACTGGCGCCGGTGATTTAATCGAAGTATTTCCACATTTGGTTTAATGTCACATTGTCATGTTGTCTGGTTGTGCGAAACAATACCCTGTGGCAGTGGCACCTAATCGACAGCAAAACAGAGGTGGTGATCCCATGACGTTGCGCTTGATTAACGGCGTGAGGCGCAGAATCCCGTAAGGGTAGTAACACCGTTGGGCTTTGATCTCATTCTTGGTGTTCTGGATTCCACCATCAATGGCACACAATAGGTTATGCTCGGACGACAATCCAATACGTCACGAAGCGAGTTACGGTTTAATAATGTGTCCAGTACTACATCACTTTAGTTCCCGGATCACCACTTACTTGGAGCACTCGTGCTACACAAATGATGCGTTCACGAACACGGTACAGTTTATTAGCAGAACTGATAAAGAAATACATCCGAATCATCAGTGAATACCAAGGGAAAATATGAATCAAAGTTTTATAATGACCCGCTGCACTCGGTTTACTGTCGATTATCGATTTTCGTCCTACAACCTCTACAGAAGGTGCTCCACTAGGTAAGCCTTCAGTTCATTGCATAAGGCACATCTGCGACACATACTCTCACACCCGTAGCCCACAAACCCTGGTGTGCATCCACGGAGTACCACAGTCACTCCTCCTAGCTGAGAAAGTACCAGTTTGTTATAGACGTTGGTGTATTTGGACGAAAATGGTATGTGGTTGTTTGACGTGATCCGGAAAACTTTCGCGATACGGCTCTGCCATTACGTACCTTACCACGAAAGGGGAAATTTGAAACTGATCTGATCTTCAACACTAGGTGTCCGGACATGATTTCCATGGCTAAACTCTTTACACTCTACGGAGTGCCAAACGTCCCAGAAAACTGTCGTTGTCCAAGATTACATTGTATATAATGCCCCGTCTGGCTGCCCAAATACGCAGACTTTTGAAAAGTAATCTCTTAACATACATACCGATTGTTACTTTTTTTGTCCTTGTCAAAAAATTAAAGCCTTTTACATAGGACAGTAAGTCAGATGCAGAATTCAGTGGTTTGTTAGCTAGCAAACAGTGAGTACAGTTTTTTAAAACTATGTGACACAAGACCAATGCTCCGAAGTGCTAAAAATAGTCCAGCTTCACTTCTCTATTCCTGGCCACTATGCTAATATGGATAGAGGGTTACCACTGCTGAATTCTCGCTGGACTGAAAAGAGAGGTATGTAACATTTGACATCAGTTGGGGTCATTTTTGATGTCCAATATGATACGGTAAATGTCAGTTGCTTCAAAACCTATGCTGTAATGTCAAGTGACGGAATGTTGAAATACCTCGTCTGTAGTCATCGTCAAAGTACAGTTGGAAAAATTAAACGTAAATTGTGATCTATTCTTAAGCACTTCTCTTTAAGCCACACTATGTGATCAAAAGTACCCGGACACCCGGCTGAAAACGACTTACAGGTTAGCGGCGCCCTCCATCGGTAATGCTGGAATTCAATATGGTGTTGGCCGAGCCTTAGCCTTGATGACAGCTTCCACTCTCGCAGGCATACGTTCAATCAGGTGCTGGAAGTTTTCTTGGGGAATGGCAGCCCATTCTTCACAGACTGCTGCACTGAGGAGAGGTATCGATGTCGGTCGTTGAGGCCTGGCACGAAGTCGGCGTTCCAAAACATCCCAAACGTGTCCTATAGAGTTCAGGTCAGGACTCTGTGCAGGCCAGTCCATTACAGGGACGTTATTGTCGTGTAACCACTCCGCCACAAGTCGTACATTATGAACAGGTGCTCCATCGTGTTGAAATATACAGTTGCCATTTCCGAATTGCTTTTCAACAGTGTGAAGCAAGAAGGTGCTTAAAACATCAATTTTGGGCCTCTGCTATGACAGTTCCACGCAAAACAACCAGGATTGCAAGCCCCTACATGAAAAACATGACCACACCAAAACACCACTCCCTCCGAATTTTACTGTTGGCACTACACACATTGGCAGATAACGTTCACCGGGCATTCGCCACACCGACACCCTGCCATCGGATAGCCACATTATGTACCGTAACTCGTCACTCCACACAACGTTTTTCCACTGTTCAATCGTCCAATGTTTACGCTCCTTACACCAAGCGAGGGATCGTTTGGCATTTACCGGCGTGATGTGTAGCTTATGAGCAGTCGCTTGACCATGAAATCCAAGTTTTCGCACCTCCTGCCTAACTGTCATAGCACTTGCAGTGGATCCTGACGCAGTTTGAAATACCTTTGCTATGGGCTGGATAGATGTCTGCCTATTACACACGATGACCCTCTTCTCTGTCAGTCAACAAGCGAGGTCGGCCTGTACGCGTTTTGTGCTGTACGTGTCCCTTCATGTTCCCACTTCACTATCAAATCGGAAACAGTGGACCTTGAAATGTTTAGAAATGTGGAAATCTCGTGTACAGAGATATGACACAAGTGACACACAATCACCTGACCACGTTCATAGAGCGTGAGTTCCACGGAGCGCCCCATTCTGCTCTCTCAATAAGTCTAATGCCTGCTGAGGTCGCTGATACGGAGTACCTGGCAGTAAGTGGCAGTAAACTGCACATAATATGAAAACGTATGTTTTTGGGGGTGTATTTCATCGAAAATTGTGGCAACCTTATTACAACCTCAAGAAGCCTGTAACAGTAATTGTGAAACACCCTGTATAACGTGTAGTTTTGGTGACGTGACGAGAGAATGATGTCGATAACAGTTTCAGCTCGATACGTAATTTCGTGGCGTTTTTGTTTTGCATGTTGCTACTCTCGTTGCTGTGGGTTTACTTATCTATTGTCATCTTTTATTTGTAATTCGCTATTGCTATTTAAACTAAATATCGTCACTTTGTTATTTGCAGATACTGAGCGGAGCTGTGGATGCTAGTAAATGGAGCACCAGATGGAGAAATCGGAACATTTCCGACCTATTCTTCCTTTTTGTTCAATAGAGCTGCCAGAGCAGCCAGAAATATTGGCAATCTATATGGGGATAAGGCCACTGGACAGAGCTAGAAAGTGGTATTCTCATTTTACGAAGGATACTTTTGAAGTCAGCGACTCTCCACGTTGAGGAAGATCTTCGAGGTTTGGAGAAGATCACTTAAACGTATTGATCCACAATCATCTACGTCAGTGTACTGTAGAACTGAAAAAAAGCGATGAACTGTGATTATTTTACCATTGTGCGACGTTTTCATGCAATAGAGATGGTTAAACGAGCAGGTGTATGGGTTCCACATGTTCTAAGTCAAGATTACAAAAATCAACGGGTGGCCATATGCTGGTCATCAATTGACTCATGAACTACACTGACAAATTCTACCCTGTATCGTTCCTGGTGATGAGAAACGGTATCTTTATACTAACATAAGAAAAAGAAAGCAATGGCTGAGCCCAAACGAAGCAGCAAATCCCTGTACAAATACCTGGACGCATCCACAAAAGATAATGTTATGCATCTCCTGGAAGTGTGACAGTATGGTGCACCACAAATTACTTCCCTGACGTCTAACCGTCACTGCTGACAAACATTGTCAAAAATTGAAACGTCTTGCAGACGCGACCAAAGAACAACGACCAGGAAGACTTCACGAATTCATGCTACTGCGCGATAATGCCCGGACAAATAACACTCTACAAGAGGTTGTTTGGGAAGTCGCATCCACCTCCCTCACCTCATCTTGCCCCCTCGGATATTCCTCTCTTCCGCTCTCTATCGAACAACCTTCAACGAACTTCCTTTCCAAATGAAAATGGTTCGACGAGTTCTTCGCCTCAAAATCACGTGATTTCTACGGCGGTGGCATCGAGTAGTTACCCTAGCGTTCGCTGTGTTGTAATACTACTGACGACTAAAGCCTCTGTTACGTGTGTTTGTTGTGCTTATTAAACTTATGAAGCAATGCTACAAACTTATACGTCAACCTAATATAAACGTAAAATTTCTGATACTAAATCTCTCACGTTAGTCAACAGGGCAGACTGTGAAATTTGGTCTCAGAACGCAAAGGCTTTGAAACGTTCAGAATCATTAGCGTAGGTGCATGTGTAAACACCTGCCGTTACACAGCACTCTGGTGAAGCTATCTCGTTGTGCCGATAAATCCCGGATAATGGCCGCAAGTTGGCGGGGTGCGGAGCGCGCCAGTAATTACCTGAGGCTGCTGACGTCTTCATCAGCTTTTACACCGCGCAGTCGCCGCCGCGCTCCCTCCACTGCCTCATTTGCCGCGGCAGATAACTCCCAGGCTGCTCTCGCATTCGAGCGCTACAACAGCCTCGTTAGTAAAGAACCGAAGTTCAGTGCGCTGCAGAATTTTCATTATTTCAGTCCCACGCACTGAAGAGAACACACACAATCTGCATCCTTAGAGCATATTCAGCGGTTATTCGTGCTAAATATCAGAGGATGGCGATGCGCTGAAGGTCGAATATAACTGAAATATGTGTTAGGTATTGACTCAGACCAATTATGCCAACATTGTGCTCAAATGATAACAAAAGTACGTTGATATGACGACAGTCATGTGATAGCGATATGTACATATACAGATGGCGGTGGGCTCGCATACAGAAGGTATAAAAGGAGAGTGCATTTGTACTCAGGTGATTCACATGAAAAGACTTCGGACGTGATTATAGTCTCGCGTCGAGAATTAACAGTCTTCGAACGCGAAAAGATACACTCCTGGAAATTGAAATAAGAACACCGTGAATTCATTGTCCCAAGAAGGGGAAACTTTATTGGCACATTCCTGGGGTCAGATACATCACATGATCACACTGACAGAACCACAGGCACATAGACACAGGCAACAGAGCATGCACAATGTCGGCACTAGTACAGTGTATATCCACCTTTCGCAGCAATGCAGGCTTCTATTCTCCCATGGAGACGATCGTAGAGATGCTGGATGTAGTCCTGTGGAACGGCCTGCCATGCCATTTCCACCTGGCGCCTCAGTTGGACCAGCATTCGTGCTGGACGTGCAGACCGCGTGAGACGACGCTTCATCCAGTCCCAAACATGCTCAATGGGGGACAGATCCGGAGATCTTGCTGGCCAGGGTAGTTGACTTACACCTTCTAGAGCACGTTGGGTGGCACGGGATACATGCGGACGTGCATTGTCCTGTTGGAACAGCAAGTTCCCTTGCCGGTCTAGGAATGGTAGAACGATGGGTTCGATGACGGTTTGGATGTACCGTGCACTATTCAGTGTCCCCTCGACGATCACCAGTGGTGTACGGCCAGTGTAGGAGATCGCTCCCCACACCATGATGCCGGGTGTTGGCCCTGTGTGCCTCGGTCGTATGCAGTCCTGATTGTGGCGCTCACCTGCACGGCGACAAACACGCATACGACCATCATTGGCACCAAAGCAGAAGCGACTCTCATCGCTGAAGACGACACGTCTCCATTCGTCCCTCCATTCACGCCTGTCGCGACACCACTGGAGGCGGGCTGCACGATGTTGGGGCGTGAGCGGAAGACGGCCTAACGGTGTGCGGGACCGTAGCCCAGCTTCATGGAGACGGTTGCGAATGGTCCTCGCCGATACCCCAGGAGCAACAGTGTCCCTAATTTGCTGGGAAGTGGCGGTGCGGTCCCCTACGGCACTGCGTAGGATCCTACGGTCTTGGCGTGCATCCGTGCGTCGCTGCGGTCCGGTCCCAGGTCGACGGGCACGTGCACCTTCCGCCGACCACTGGCGACAACATCGATGTACTGTGGAGACCTCACGCCCCACGTGTTGAGCAATTCGGCGGTACGTCCACCCGGCCTCCCGCATGCCCACTATACGCCCTCGCTCAAAGTCCGTCAACTGCACATACGGTTCACGTCCACGCTGTCGCGGCATGCTACCAGTGTTAAAGACTGCGATGGAGCTCCGTATGCCACGGCAAACTGGCTGACACTGACGGCGGCGGTGCACAAATGCTGCGCAGCTAGCGCCATTCGACGGCCAACACCGCGGTTCCTGGTGTGTCCGCTGTGCCGTGCGTGTGATCATTGCTTGTACAGCCCTCTCACAGTGTCCGGAGCAAGTATGGTGGGTCTGACACACCGGTGTCAATGTGTTCTTTTTTCCATTTCCAGGAGTGTAGTTGGACCTAGATGCAGCCGGCCGGAGTGGCCGAGCGGTTCTAGGCGCTATAGTCTGGAACCGCACTACCGCGACGGTCGCAGGTTCGAATCCTGCCTCGACCATGGATGTGTGTGATGTCCTTAAGTTAGTTAGGTTTAAGTAGTTCTTAGTTCTAGGGGACTGGAGACCTTAGAAGTTAAGTCCCATAGTGCTCGGAGCCATTTGAACCATTTGAACCTAGATGCATGACGCATTTCACTTGAGGAATCGTCAGGAAATTCAATATTCCGAGATCCAAAGTGTCAAGCATGAGCCGAGACTACCAGACGTCAGGCATAACCTCTCAACGCGCTCAACGCAGTGGCCCACGGTCTTCACTTAGCGACTGAGTGCAGCGGCGTCTGCGTGTAGTTATTTGTGCTAACAAACAAGCAGCACTGCATGAAATAACCGCAGAAATCAGTTTTAAATGTACAAGAACGTACCCGTTAAGACCGTGCGGCGAAATCTGCCGTTAATGGGCTTTGACAGCAGACGAGCGATGTGTGTCACTTTTCCCACAGCAAGATATAGCCTGCTGCGCCACAGCTGAGATCGTGACAATATCACTTTGATACACCCTTCTCTTTCTTTTTTTTTTTGTGTCTGTTTTTGAGTCAACAGTCTTCTGATTTGATTGATGAGGCCCGCCACGAAATCCTCTCCTGAGCCAAGGTCTTCGTCTCAGAGCAGTACTTGCAACCTACATCCTCAATTATTTGATGGATGTACCTATTCGAAATTCCGTCTTCCACTACAATTTTAGCCCTCTACAACCGCTTCTAGTACCATGGAAGATATTCTCTGATGTCTTAACTGGTGTTCTAGCATCCAGCCTAATTTCTTATCAGGCCTTTCCATATATTTCTTTCCTCGCCGATTCTACGGAAAACCTCCTCACTATTTACCATCTCATTTTCAATATTTCTCTGAAGCACATCTCAATGCTTCTATTCTCTTCTTTTCCGGTTTTCTCACAGTCCATTTTTCACTACCATACAATGCTGTGCTCCAAACGTACTTTCTTAAAAATTTCTTCCTCAAATTAAGGCCGATTTTTGATAGTAGTAGATTTCTCTTGGCCATGAATGCCCTTCATGCCATTGCTAATACGCTTTTGATGTACTCGTAGCTCTGCCCGTCAAGGGTTAATTTGCTGCATAGGTAGCAGAAATAGTGAAATTCGTGATCACCAATCCTCATGGTAAGTTTTTAACTGTTCTCATTTCTACTTCTTCTCAATACTTTCGTCTTTCTTCAGTGTAGTCTTAATCTATATTTTGAACTCTATAGACTGTTCACTCTATTCAACTATCCTGTATATGCCCTTTGACTGAGAACAGAAATGTCATCAGCGAATGTTGACAATGATATCCTTTCACCTTAAATTTTTATCCCACCCTTGAACCTTTCTTTTATTTCCGTCGTTGCTTCTTCGACGTACAGGTTGAGCAGCAGTGGCGCAAGAATACATATCTTTCTTGCAACCTTTTCAGCCCCTGCACTTCGTTCGTGGTCTTCCACTCTTATTGTTACCTCTTCGTTCTTACATATATTGTATATTACCCGTCTTTCTTTGTAGTTTACCCCTATTTTCCTTAGGATTGCCATTATCTTGCACCAATTTACATTGCTTTACCCAGGTCGTCAAATCCTGTGGACATGTCTTGATTTTTCTTCAGTCTTGCTGCCATTATCAACAATAACATCAGAACTGCGTATTTGATGTCTATTCCGTTCCTAAAGCGGAATTGATCGTCGTCTAACATATACTCAATTTTTTTGCTCATCTGCATATTATTTTTATCAGCAACTGTGGTGTACAAGCTGTGAAGCTGGCTGTGTGATTATTCTCATACTTCTTTTTTGCAGTCTTCAGAACTGCGTGGACGAAAGTCCGATGGTATATCGTCAGTCTCTTAATTCTACGCATCAACATGATTAGTCGTTTTCTTGCCACTTGTCCCAATGATTTTAGAAATTCTGATGGAATATTATATATCCCTTTCGCCTTACTTGATTCTAAGTCTTATAAACCTCTTCCAAATTCTAATTGTAATACTGGATCCCATATCTCTTCCATAACGACTGCTGTTTCTTCTTCTATAACGTCATCAGATAACTTCAACCCCTCATAGAGGACATTAATATACTGTTTCCACCGATCAAATCTGTCTTCTGCATTTAACAGTGACATTCCCATTGATCTCTTAATGTTACTGGCCTCGCTTTTTATTCCACCGACTGTTGTTTTGATATTTCTGTATTATTAGTCAGTCTTATCGACAGTCATTTCTTCTTCCATTTCTTCACATTTTTTATTTAGCCAGCAAGGCTCAGCTTCCCAGCACTTCTCATTTATTAGAGTGCTTAGTGTCGTGTATTTCTGCATTCCTAAATCTCCCTGAAATTTTTTTAACTTTCTTCGTCCGTCGATCAGCTGAAGTATTTCTGCTGTTAGCCGTGGTTTCTTCGCAGTTACCTTCGTTGTATATATGTTTTACTGTCCAACTTCTGTGACTGTCCTGTTAGAGGTGTCCATTCTTCTACAGCTGAACTGTCCACCGAGTTATTCATCATCGCACCATCTATAGCTTCAGAGAATTTCAGTCGTATTTCTTCATTACTTAGGACATTCGTATCCTATTTTTCTCATGTTGATTCTTCTTGATTGGTACCTCAAACTTCACACTTCTCTCCATCATTACCATTTACATCTGCCTCTTCGTGCACTTTAGAATCCGTTCTCAGATCTCGGACTCTCTGCCTGACCCCGATGTAATCTAACTGAAATCTTACCGTACCTACCGGCCTTTGCTGGTATACCTTCTCCGCTTGCGATTCGTGAGTAGAGTATTCGCTATTATCGCTTGAATTATACTGCAGAACTGAATTAGTGGTTCTCCTCCCTCATCCCTACTACCTAGCCCATATTCTTCCCTAACCCTTTCTTCTACACCTTTCCCTACAGAAGCATTCCAGTCCCCTAGAAGTTTTAGATTTTCATCTCCCTTTACGTATTCCATTACCCGTTCAATATCCTCACATACTTTGTCTATCGCTTCATCTTCTGCTTGCGCCTTTGTCTGTATACGTAAGTAATCTATACCTAAACTGTTGTTGTCGATGCTTGTTTGCTGTCTATTCTCATGAGAGCAAACCTGAAACCGAATTATTCACAGTAATTCACTCATCCTGCTATCTTTCTATTCATAATGAATCATACCCTCTTCATACGATTTTCTGCTGCCTTAGCATTTCCATTTTCACACTTTCTAGCTCCCCTAGCACTTCCGGACTTCCGACGTTCCACGCCCAGACTCATAGAATTTCGTCGGTTAGTCAGTATTTTTGTGATGGTCACAACCCCCCTTGCCATTTCACTCATGGAGATGCGAATGGAAGACAAGTCTGGAAATTTTTTCCAATGCAGAGACCATCATGATACTCTTTCAGTAACCTGTGGATACACAATTTGAGTCTTTAATGCAGTGGTTTCCATGGCATTCTGCATCCTCATGCCATTGATCATCGCTGATTCTTCTGCCTTTTAAGGAAGATTTACCACCCAAGGGCAAGAAAGTGCCTCGAACCTCTAGCTGCTCCTCCACACAATTTGACAACGCTGTTGGCAGAACGAGGATGACTTCTTATGTGGAAGTCTTCAGCAGTAATGGCTGATGATTTTAATTCAATATTTAAGCAGTGGCGGCGTTCAAACGTGGGACCGCGGATATTTCGATTACTAATAAACCATGTTACCCCTACACCATGAGAAACCGTATCCTGGTTAGATGAGTCCCGACTCCAGTTGGTAAGAGCTGATGGTAGGATTCGAGTGTGGTGAAAACCCACGAAGCCTTGGACCCAAGTTGTCAAAAATTCACTGTGCAGGCTGGCGATGTCTCCATAAATAAGTGGGATGTATTTACGTGGAATGGATTGGGTCCTCTGGTCCAACTGAACCGAGCATTGAGTGTAAATGGCTATGTTTGGCTACTTGTAGACTATTCGCCACTATTCATCAACTTCATATAATTTCGTAGGCTTCCGCGGCCAGTCAGGTGACATACCAGTTTCCTGTGTATCGTACCGATTCATAATGTTAAAAATCATACCGGAGTAATCAACGAACATTTATGGGACCTAATCGAGTGGTCGGTTGGTGCTCAAAGTCCTGCACAGGCTACAGTTTCGCAAGTATGGATGGCTACAGACGGAGCATGGATCAGTATTTCTGTAGTGGACTTTTGACTTGTTGAGTCGACACCACGTCGAGGTGCTGAATTATTTCGGGCAAAAGGAAGTCCGACACTATTGTATGAGGTATCCCACGACTTTTAGCACGTCAGTATATTACGTCCCTTTGATGCACCTTGTATTCAAGAGCACTCTTAATACACTTCACAAGGTCCCTTTTGCGTAATGGTTATTTTATCTCATTGCAAGTGTTCAGAATGATGCATTACTGAGATCGTGGTGACCTTTTGAATACTTCCAGTCGATTTTACTGAAGACGGTGTACTTGGAAAAACTAAGAGAAACCGTCTGATTGCGTACTGGTTAGTCGACAACCAGTAAACTCTTGATCCTTCAAAGAATCGAACACCCATGTACGAACCAGCTTCAGCTTTCTATCCACTTTACAAATAGATTAATGTTTTAAATATTTGACATTAGGCATGTAAACGCGAAATAGTTTAGAAATGCTTTGAAGTTATATTTAAAGTTGTCGTAACTGCCCTCTGCTTCACATCTGCTGTGCAGAGAGCTACGTTAATTTAAGTATTAACTGTATTTTTCCTACTTTTCACTCCTTCTTCCGTGAGTTTTTGCTTTTAGGAAGCTTTAATTTTCGAGTACTAGTAATAGTGTTCCAAAGATTCCGTGTTTGTTTTGAAAACAGCCCAGAGACAGGTAGTGCTTATTTTCATTGTTTTCAACAAGAAGCGTCCAGTAGCCACAGTTTAGTCAGCTATCAGCCGCCTTTAGTGAATTAGCAGTCTCAGTTGATTAACTCTCTACAGTGAATTGTTGATTTCTTAGGATGGATAGGATGTGTGAATGCTGTGTACGGACGCAGGAGGAGCTGGCCACTGTTCGCGAACAGCTGAACGTGTTGATGCCCACGGTCAGCGGTCTTCAGGCTGCTGCCTCGAAGTGTAGCGGCACTGGGGAGTCTGGTGCGTCGCATGGTACACCACAGATGTTACATGCTTCACCCACGGTCCCTGCTGTCGAGATATCTTCGCGGGTACTGGGCGCGGTTGGGCCACTCTCCCCTAAGGGGAGTGGCGGGTTCAGCGGCGTTCGCGGCGCACCAGGCGGTGGGTCAATGTGGAGGCTGGCCGTGTGGCATCGCCCGCTCTGCCTGTTAGCAAGGTCCGAGCAGGCACACAGGCGAATGGGTTTGTTAGTGATTAGGAGCTCCAACGTTAGACGGGTGATGGAGCCCGTTAGGGAAAGAGCGGAAAGGTCGGGGAAGAAGGCCAGTGTTCACTCTGTCTGCTTGCCGGGGGGTCTCATCCGAGATGTGAGGAGGCCATGCCGGCGGCGATAGAGAGCACTGGATGAACCCGACTGCAAATTGTTCCTCATGTCATCCTCAGTTCATAGAGGCAGTTGGCGGAGTTGGTGAAGGCGGAAAGCCTCGCCCGCGGGGTGGAATCTGAGCTAACTATTTGTAGTATCGTTCCCAGAACCGATCGCGATCCGCTGGTTTGGAGCCGAGTGGAAGGCCTCAACCAGAGACTCAGACGATTCTGCGGAGATCTGGGGCGCAAATTTCTCGACCTCCGCTGCCGGGTGGAGAAATGTAGGGTCCTCCTGAGTTGGTCAGGCGTGCACTACACGCAGGTAGCGCCTACAAGGGTAGTGGAGTATGTGTGGAGTACACATGTGGGATTATGGGTTAGAGAATTCCCTCCCTAGGTCCGACAAGACGCCTCCTGAGACGGACGAGGTAGTAGTAGGCAAAAAGCAACAGGGAATAACAATATTAATGTGGTAATAGTAAACTGCAGGAGCGACTATAGAAAGGTCCCAGAACTGCTCTCATTAATAAACGGTCACAATGCCCACATAGTACTAGGGACAGAAAGTTGGCTGAAACCAGATGTAAACAGTAATGAAATTCTAAACTCAGATTGGAATGTATACCGCAGAGACAGGCTGGACAGTGAAGTGGGGGCGTGGTTATAGCTATAAGAAGAGCAATACTATCAAAGGAAATTGACGGAGATCCAAAATGTGAAATAATTTGGGTGAAGGTCACTGTTAAAGCAGGGTCAAACATGGTAGTTGGATGTCTCTATAGGCCCCCTGGCTAAGCAGCTGTTGTGGCAGAGCACCTTTAGGAAAATTTGGAAAATATTTCCAGTACATTTCCCGACCATGTCATAGTTCTGGGTGGAGATTTTAATTTGCCGGATATAGACTGGGAGACTCACACGTCTATAACCGGTGGCAGGGTCAAAGAATGCAGTGAATTTTTTTTAAGTGCTTTATCTGAAAACCACCTTGAGCAGTTAAACAGAGAACTGATTCGTGGCGATAACATATTAGTCCTTCTAGTGACAAACAGACCCGAACTATTTGAAACAGTTAACGTGGAACTGGGAATCAGGGATCATAAAGTGGTTACTGCATCGATGATTTCAGCCGTAAATAGAAATAATAAAAAAGGTAGGAAGATATTTCTGTTTAGCAAAGTGACAAAAAGCAGATTTCAGAGTATTTGACGGCTCAACACAAAAGTATTGTCTCAAGTAGAGATAGTGTTGTGGATCAGTGTACAAAGTTCAAAAGCATCGTACAATATGCATTAGATGAGTATGTGCCAAACAAGATCGTAAGAGATGGAAGAGAGCCACCGTGGTACAACATGTGCTGCGGAAGCAAAGGAAACTTCACACCAAATATAAACATAGCCAAAGCCTTGCAGACAAACAAAAATTACGCGAAGCGAAATGTAGAGCGAGAAGGGCTATGCGAGAGGCGTTCAATGAATTCGAAAGTAAAGTTCTGTGTACTGACTTGGCTGAAAATCCTAAGAAATTTTGGTCTAATGTCAAAGCGGTAGGTGGACCAAAACAAAATGTCCAGAAAATCTGTGACCAAAATGGTACGGAAACAGAGGATGACAGACTAAAGGCCGAAATACTAAATCTCTTTTTCGGAAGCTGTTTCACAGAGGAAGACTGCACTGTAGTTCCTTCTCTAGATTGTCGCACAGATGACAAAATGGTAGATATCGAAATTGATGCCAGAGGGATAGAAAAACAATTAAAATCGCTCAAAAGGGGAAAGGCCGCTGGAACTTATGGGATACCAGTTCGATTTTACACAGAGTACGTGAAGGAACTTGCCCCCCCCCCCCCCTTCTTGTAGCGGTGTACCGTAGGTCTATAGAAGAACGTAGCGTTCCAACGGATTGCAAAAGGGCACAGGTCATCCCCGTTATCAAGAAGGGACGTCGAACAGATGTGCAGAGCTATAGACCTACATCTCTAAAGTCGAATAGTTGTACAATTTTGGAACACGTATTATGTTCGAGTATAGTGACTTTTCTGGAGACTAGAAATCTACTCTGCAGGAATCAACAGGGGTTTCGAAAAAGACGATCGTGTGAAACCCACCTCGCGCTATTCTTCTACGAGACTCAGAGGGCCATGGACACGGATTCCCAGGCAGATGCCGTGTTTCTTGACTTCCGCAAGGCGTTCGATACTGTTCCCCACAATCGTTTAATGAACAATGTAAGAGCATATGGACCATCAGACTAATCGTGCGATTGGATTGAAGAGTTCCTAGATAACAGAACGCTGCATGTCATTCTTAATGGAGAGAAGTCTTCCGAAGTAAGAGTGATTTCAGGTGTGCCGCAGGGGAGCGTCGTGGGACCGTTGCTATTCACAGTATTCATAAATAACCTTGTGGATAGTATCGGAAGTTCACTGAGACTTTTTGCGGATGATGCTGTAGTATATCGAGAGGTTGTAACAATGTAAAACTGTACTGAAATGGAGGAAGATCCGCAACGAATTGACGCATGGTGCACGGAATGGCAATTGAATCTCAATGTAGACACGTGTAACGTGCTGCAAATACATAGAAAGAAATATCCTTCATCATTTAGCTATAATATAGCAGGTCAGCAACTGTTATTGTTGTTGTTGTGGTCTTCAGTCCTGAGACTGGTTTGATGCAGCTCTCCATGCTAATCTCTCCTGTGCAAGCTTCTTCATCTACCAGTACCTACTGCAACCTACATCCTTCTGAATCTGTTTAGTGTATTCATCTCTTGGTCTCCCTCTACGATTTTTACCCTCTCACACTGCCCTCCAATGCTAAATTTGTGATCCCGTGATGCCTCAGGACATGTCCTACCAACCGACCCCTTCTTCTAGTCAAGTTGTGCCACAAACTTCTCCCCAATCCTATTCAACACCTCCTCATTAGTTACGTGATCTACCCATCTAATCTTCAGCATTCTTCTGTAGCACCACATTTCAAAAGCTTCTATTCTCTTCTTGTCCAAACTATTTATCGTCCATGTTTCACTTCCATACATGGCTACACTCCATACAAATACTTTCAGAAACGACTTCCTGACACTTAATTCTATACTCGATGTTAACAAATTTCTCTTCTTCAGAAACGCTTTCCTTGCCATTGCCAGTCTACATTTTATATCCTCTCTACTTCGACCACCATCAGTTATTTTGCTCCCCAAATAGCAAAACTCCTTTACTGCTTTAAGCGTATCATTTTTCCTAATCTAATTCCCGCAGCATCACCCGACTTAATTCGACTACATTCCATTATCCTCGTTTTACTTTTGTTGATGTTCATCTTATATCCTCCTTTCAAGACACTGTCTATTCCATTCAACTGCTCTTCCAAGTCCTTTGCTGTCTCTGACAGAATCACAATGTCATCGGCGAACCTCAAAGTTTTTATTTCTTCTCCCTGGATTTCAATACCTACTCCCAATTTTTCTTTTGTTTCCTTTACTGCTTGCTCAATATACAGATTGAATAACATCGGAGAGAGGCTACAACCCTGTCTCACTCCCTTCCCAACCACTGCTTCCCTTTCATGCCCCTCGACTCTTATAACTGCCATCTGGTTTCTGTACAAATTGTAAATAGCCTTTCGCTCCCTGTATTTTACCCTGCCACCTTTAGAATTTGAAAGAGAGTATTCCAGTCAACATTGTCAAAAGCTTTCTCTAAGTCTACAAATGCTAGAAACGTAGGTTGGCCTTTCCTTAATATTTCTTCTAAGATAAGTCGTAAGGTCAGTATTGCCTCACGTTTTCCAACATTTCTACGGAATCCAAACTGATCTTCCCCGAGGTCGGCATCTACCAGTTTTTCCATTCTTCTGTAAATATTTCGCGTTAGTATTTTGCAGCTGTGGCTTATTAAACTGGTAGTTCGGTAATTTTCACATCTGTCAACACCTGCTTTCTTTGGGATTGGAATTATTATATTTTTCTTGAAGTCTGAGGGTTTTTTGCCTGTCTCATACATCTTGCTCACCAGATGGTAGAATTTTTTTCAGAACTGCCTCTCCCAAGGCCGTCAGTAGTTCCAATGGAATGTTGTCTACTCCCGGGGCCTTGTTTCGACTCAGGACTTTCAGTGCTCTGTCAAACTCTTCACGCAGTATCGTATCTTCCAATTCATCTTCATCTACATCCTCTTCCATTTCCATAATATTGTCCTCAAGTACATCGCCCTTGTATAGACCCTCTATATACTCCTTCCACTTTTCCGCTTTCCCCTCTTTGCTTAGAACTGGGTTTCCATCTGAGCTCTTGATATTCATACAAGTGGCTCTCTTTCCTCCAAAGGTCTCTTTAATTTTCCTGTAGGCTGTATCTATCTTACCCCTAGTGAGATAAGCCTCTACATCCTTACATTTGTCCTCTAGCCATCCCTGCTTAGCCATTTTGCACTTCCTGTCGATCTCATTTTTGAGACGTTTGTATTCCTTTTTGCCTCCTTCAATTGCTGCATTTTTATATTTTCTCCTTTCATCAATTAAATTCAATATTTCTTCTGTTACCCAAGGATTTCTACTAGCCCTCGTCCTTTTACCTACTTGATCCTCTGCTGCCTTCACTACTTCATCCCTCAGAGCTACCCATTCTTCTTCTACTGTATTTCTTTCCCCCATTCCTGTCAATTGTTCCCTTATGCTGTCCCTGAAACCCTGTACAACCTCTGGTTTAGTCAGTTTATCCAGGTCCCATCTCCATAAATTTTCACCTTTATGGAATTTCTTCAGTTTTAATCTACAGTTCATAACCAATAGATTGTGGTCAGAGTCCACATCTGCCCCTGGAAATGTCCTACAATTTAAAACCTGGTTACTAAATCTCTGTTTTACCGTTATATAATCTATCTGATATCTTTTAGTGTCTCCAGGATCCTCCTATGTATACAACCTTCTTTTATGATTCTTGAACCAAGTGTTAGCTATGATTAAGCTATGCTCTGTGCAAAATTCTACCAGACGGCTTCCTCTTTCATTTCTTAGTCCCAAGAGGGACGGGACTTGCGATTTCGTAGGCTTGCCATTGGCATGTATCCAATCTTCGCCATAACCCACACTTCTCAAGGTCATATAAATGCGAAGTGAGCCTTGTTCGCTACAGCCGCACTCGTTTCATCTAAATAGCTTTACTATAATCAGTTTTAACTCAAAATTATGAAAGATGTCTGCCGTGGATTAAACTTGCCGTTAGGGGGGAAACGTGTATCAGAAACCGAAATTCCCTGAAATGTGCTGCTAATGCAGTCCTAAAGCACTAAATAAAGCATGATGTAAAGAGATGCTAGAAGGGTGTGCTGAAGAAAGATTTATATATAAATAACTTACCAAATGAACAAGTTTTCTTGGTGTATGAGATGGGAAGCAGAGTTTGTTATCCTGCCACTAGCAAATTTTTTGAATAAGATATTGTAAGAAATACCCAGATTATAATATAAAACACGTTTATCTATTTACTTACGTTATTGTGGTTGCTAAACACGGAGAAATGAAATTTTACCGTGCTTAGGATATATAGGAAGCTCTGAGTTCAGTCAACACTTTGAAGCGTAAAAACAAAAGTCAGTCATGACTTTCATTCATATTCTCCGATGGTACGGTTTGAGCAGCGCCGTCTACCACACTAGATTAAGAATCAGCGCTCAGTTTCTGACACATAGTGAAGTGGAAGATGCAGACATCCTAGCGACAGAGTGTCTCTCTTTATGCAATCCCAACAAGAGTACCTTTCTGAGGTGTTTATAGTAATCTGCACGACATTTGACTGGAGTATTTTTCCATAGGTGTTGCGTAATGTAGTTTCCACACTCGCAGAGCACATTTTGAAATATATATATATAACATTTTAAACTTTCATCTTTCTAACCTACACATATCTAACCTAATCAATTTGCACTGCATGTAACAGTTTAACTTCGAGAACTGGTTTTAGTGTAAAGGAAATATACATCAACCTTAGAAATTAATCACATATGTAGTTATGTTTGTGTTATCTCACCACTATTATTTATGAGAACCAAATATTCCAGAATCGGGAAGTAAACAATATGCCTCGTCAAAATCGACAGAATGATATTACTTCAAAAATTGAAATTTATTGCTGAAAATGTAAATGATTTACAAAAATAATTTCACAACCATGAAATCATTCTCATTAAGTATTGAAATGGACCCAATGTTGAAGGGGTACTTCTGTCCAGGTCTGGGTGGCGGCGGAGCGCCATGGTGATGAGCAGGTCACCGGTAGCTCAGTAAAACAATTTATAAAGACAATCACTTTATTTCAACTCATATGGTTGCAATGACAGCCGTGGTCTAGGGATGCCGGCACGGTAGCTCAGCGTGTTCGGTCAGGGAGCCGGTTGGCCTCTGTAATAAAAAACTGAGTGGAAGGATCAACCACCGTACTTGAACAGGATGTCTTGCGGTGTCCGCAACGACCAAACACAACGATCAATAACGAACAAAATGAAAAAAAAGGGGTAGCGTCGTTGATTCATAATCAAAACGTCTTCGGTCCCGTGTTCGATACCGGCCACTACCTAAGTTTTGATAAATAATCAGCATTGGCGGCCGAAGACTTCCGGCATAAGAAGTCAGCCTCATTCTGCCAACGGCCTTGTCAGAGAGGGTGGAGGAGCGGATAGAGGTTCAGGGCACTCTCTTGTCCTAGGGGTGGGAAATTGCCCCTAAAGGCGGAAGAATCAGCAATGATCAACAACACGAGGATGCAGAAGGTAATGGAAACCACTGCGTTAAAGACACGTAAGGTGTATGCACAGGACATGTGGCCTGTATTTGAAGAAGTGTCATGATGATCTCTCCATTGGCAAAAGATTCCGGAATAGTCCCCCATTCGGATCTCCGGGAGGGTACCGCCAAGGGGGAGGTTACAATGAGAAAAAGATTCAATAATCAACGAAAGGATAACGTTCTACGAGTCGGGGCGTGGAATGTCAGAAGCTTGAACGTGGTAGGGAAACTAGAAAATCTGAAAAGGGAAATGCAAAGGCTCAATCTAGATATAGCAGGGGTCAGTAAAGTGAAGCGGAACAAAGACAAGGATTTCGGGTCAGATGAGTATCGGGTAATATCAACAGCAGCAGAAATTGGTGTAACAGGTGTAGGATTCGTTATGAATAGGAAGGTAGGGCAGAGGGTGTGTTACTGTGAACAGTTCAGTGACTGGGTTGTTCTAATCAGAATCGACAGCAGACCAACACCGACAACGATAGTTCAGGTATACATGCCGACGTCGCAAGCTGAAGAGAAAGTGTATGAGGATATTGAAACGGTAATGCAGTATGTAAAGGGGGACGTTAATCTAATAGTCATGGGCGACTGGAATGCAGTTGTAGGGGAAGGAGTAGAAGAAAAGGTTACAGGAGAATATGGGCTTGGGACAAGGAATGAAAGAGGAGAAAGACTAATTGAGTTCTGTAACAAGTTTCAGCTAGTAATAGCGAATACCCTGATCAAGAATCACAAGAGGAAGAGGTATACTTGGAAAAGGCCGGGAGATACGGGAAGATTTCAATTAGATTACATCATGGTCAGACAGAGATTCCGAAATCAGATACTGGATTGTAAGGCGTACTCAGGAGCAGATATAGACTCAGATCACAATATGGCAGTGATGAAGAGTAGGCTGAAGTTCAAGACATTAGTCGGGAAGAATCAATATGCAAAGAAGTGGGATACGGAAGTAATAAGGAACGACGCGATACGTTTGAAGTTCTGTAACGCTATAGATACAGCAATAAGGAATAGCGCAGTAGGCAGTACAGTTGAAGAGGAAATGACATCTCTAAAATGGGCCATCACAGAAGTTAGGAAGGAAAACATAGGTACAAAGAAGGTAGCTGCGAAGAAACCATGGGTAACAGAAGAAATACTTCAGTTGATTGATGAAAAGAGGAAGTACAAACATGTTCCGGGAAAATCAGGAATACAGAAATACAAGTCGCTAAGGAATGAAATAAATAGGAAGTGCAGGGAAGCTAAGACGAAATGGCTGCAGGAAAAATGTGAAGACATCGAAAAAGATATGATTGTCGGAAGTACAGACTCAGCATACAGGAAAGTCAAAACAACCTTTGGTGGCATTAAAAGCAACGGCGGTAACATTAAGAGTGCAACGGGAATTCCACAGTTAGATGCAGAGGAGGGAGCAGATAGGTGGAAAGAATACATTGAAAGCCCCTATGACGGTGAAGATTTGTATGATGTGATAGAAGAAGAAACAGTAGTCGATTTAGAAGAGATAGGGGATCCAGTATTAGAATCGGAATTTAAAAGAGCTTTGGAGGACTTACGGTCAAATAAGGCAGAAGGGATAGATAACATTCCATCAGAATTTCTAAAAGCATTGGGGGAAGTGGCAACAAAACTACTATTCACGTTGGTGTGTAGAATATATGAGTCTGGCGATATACCATCTGGCTTTCTGAAAAGCATCATCCACACAATTCCGAAGACGGCAAGAGCTGACAAGTGCGAGAATTATCGCACAATCAGCTTAACAGCTCATGCATCGAAGCTGCTTACAAGAATAATATACAGAAGAATGGAACAGAAAATTGAGAATGAGCTAGGTGACGATCAGTTTGGCTTCAGGAAAAGTAAAGGGACGAGAGAGGCAACTCTGACGTTACGGCTAATAATGGAAGCAAGGCTAAAGAAAAATCAAGACACTTTCATAGGATTTGTCGACCTGGAAAAAGCGTTCGACAATATAAAATGGTGCAAGCTGTTCGAGATTCTGAAAAAAGTAGGGATAAGCTATAGGGAGAGACGGGTCATATACAATATGTACAACAACCAAGAGGGAATAATAAGAGTGGACGATCAAGAACGGTGTGCTCGTATTGAGAAGGGTGTAAGACATGGCTGTAGCCTTTCGCCCCTACTCTTCGATCTGTACATCGAGGAAGCAATGATGGAAATAATAGAAAGGTTCAGGAGTGGAATTAAAATACAAGGTGAAAGGATATCAATGATACGATTCGCTGATGACACTGCTATCCTGAGTGAAAGTGAGGAAGAATTAAATGATCTGCTGAACGGAATGAACAGTCTAATGAGTACACAGTATGGTTTGAGAGTAAATCGGAGAAAGACGAAGGTAATGAGAAGTAGTAGAAATGAGAACAGCGAGAAACTTAACATCAGGATTGATGGTCACGAAGTCAATGAAGTTAAGGAATTCTGCTACCTAGGCAGTAAAATGACCAATGACGGACGAAGCATCAAAAGCAGACTCGCTATGGCAAAAAAGGCATTTCTGGCCAAGAGAAGTCTACTAATATCAAATACCGGCCTTAGTTTCAGGAAGAAATTTCTGAGGATGTACGTCTGGAGTACAGCATAGTATGGTAGTGAAACATGGACTGTGGGAAATCCTGAACAGAAGAGAATCGAAGCATTTGAGATGTGGTGCTACAGACGAATGTTGAAAATTAGGTGGACTGATAAGGTAAGGAATGAGGAGGTTCTACGCAGAATCGGAGAGGAAAGGAATATGAGGAAAACACTGATAAGGAGAAGGGACAGGATGATAGGTCATCTGCTAAGACATGAGGGAATTACTTCCATGGTACTAGAGGGAGCTGTAGAGGGCAAAAATTGTAGAGGAAGACAGAGATTGGAATACGTCAAGCAAATAATTGAGGACGTAGGTTGCAAGTGTTACTCTGAGATGATGAGGTTAGCACAGGAAAGGAATTCGTGGCGGGCCGCATCAAACCAGTCAGTAGACTGATGAAAAAGAAAAATGTTTACTACACTCATGTGCTGCGGTGTCGCGGCCACGTCATTCTGGGCACGAGGCATGATAGACAGATGCTGTGCTGTGTATTTCGTCGTTCAGCCAGTATGCTCTGAAGCATGTACCCACGGTAATGACTTCCAACAAGCAGTATGCGATCCACTCAGGCAGGCCACAGATGCTTGCGGATGGCGTCAGCAGCGCGAAATACAGCCAAAATACTTGCAGAGGATTACAACCTCCAGGTGAGAAAGCCAGCTCCCGTCAGTGCAGGTGCGACGCACCAGAGCGCCCACACCGTCTCTGACGAGCGTGTAGCTGTACTCTCCATTCATGACCCAGTGCCCCATGGGTAAGAGTTGGGCTACTGCTGGACTGAGTCTGGACGTGGCTCACCAGTAAGGAGGCACCAAGGCCCCAAAGGAAGGCTTGGTGCTAGAAAATGGTGCAGTGGTAGCGGATAATCAGGTTCGTTATGGTTATTCGCTTATCCCTGGTACGCACCTTGCATGGCCCCCTCATTGTAGTGAGTCTTCCGGGCTGCGAATCTCTCTGCTAAGGTGCGACGGTTATTTATACCGAGTAGTGGGTTACTTTTACTCCGATGTACCGCTTCCAGCCACATTCACGTCAGTACTTCTGCAGCCCGCAGTGGAGAAACAACTCGGCCTGTCCCGTAAAGGCACTGCTTACCACGGTCCTGCCACTACTGCGGTTCCAGGCCAGATCTATGCCGCAATGCATAAACAACCCTGTTACCACAAATGCCATGCCGACACCCGCACACCCCAATTGCCGAGGGTGGTTGGGGTACCACGGTTTTCACTTTTCGTAACACTATGGTCAATGAGGGCAGATTTTCTCGCAATTTCAGATGTCCTACACTGGGTAGTTTTCTATAACTGTCTGATTATTAATTATAGAGAGATTCATGACTAAGCGAAAACAATAAATTGCGGGGTTTATAGCCCACAAAATAAAAACGGGTGCCTGCGTAGAAGAACCCTTGAAATAATCATTTTTAACACTGTCATATCGCGGCCAAGTTACTCAACAAAATACTGTAGTGAAATATCTCGTAAATTTTTATATAGTACTTAAAAAACGAGAGGAAGATTAGTAGAGAGACATAAAATAGTTGAATTACTGAGCCCAAGCAACATTAAGAGTGCAATGGAAATTTAGCTGTTAAATGCAGAGGAGAGAGAGGACATTGAAGGCCTCTATGAGGGGGGAGGCTTGTCTCATGACGTGATGGAACAAGAAACAGGAGTCGATATAGAAAAGATAGAGCATCCAGTATTACAATTACAATTTCAAAGAGCTCTGGAAGACATACAATCGAATAAAGCAGAAGAGATAGATGACTTTCCATCAAAATTTCTAAAATCATTGGGAAAAGTGGCAACAAAACAATTATTAACGTGATATATAGAATGAATAAGTCTGGTGATGTACCATCTGACTTTCGCAAAAACATTATCCTAGCGATTTCGCAGATTGAAAGAGCTGACAAGTGTGACAGTAAACGCACCTTTAGCTCAACAGCTCATGCATCGAAGTTGCTAACAAAAAGAATATACAGAAGAATGGACAAGAAAACTGAGGATGTGTTAATGCCGAGCAGTTTGGCTTTGGGAAGCATTAAGACACTTGAGAGGCAGTTCTGACGTTGTGGTTGATAATGGAAGCAAGGCTAAAGGAAACACTAGATAGTTCTGAAACACTAGATATTTCTGAAAAACCTACAGTTGGAGCACAGCTTTATATGGCAGTGAGATATGGATTGTAAGAAAACAGGAAAAGAAGATAATACAAGCATTGAGATATGGTGCTTCATAAGAATATTGAAAAGTAGTTGGTAAGTTGAGAGTAGGTTCTCCATACAGTCGGCGAGAAGTGGAATATATGTAAAATACTGACAAGAAGAAGGGACTGAATTGTAGGACACGCTTTAAGAAAATTTAGGAAATTCGTGGTAAGTTCCTATGGAACCAAGCTGCTAGATCATCGGTCCCTAGGCTTACACACTACTTAATCTTACTTAAACTAACTCACGCTAAGGATAACGCACACATACACCCACGCCCGAGGGAGGACGCGAACGTCCGACGGGAGAAGCCGCCCGACGTGTGGCCAGGCGCCCCTCATCGCGCGGTTACCCCGCGCCACCTGTTAAGACATCAGGGAACAACTGCCTTGATACTACAGGGATCTGTAGATGGTCAGAATTGTACAGCAGGAGGATGAAGACTGGAATACGTCCAGCAAATAATTAAATAATTGAGGGAGTAGGTGCAAGTGCTACTCTGAGATAAAGAGAATGGCACAGGAGAGGAATTCATGGCAGCCAGAAGACCGAAAAAGAAGAAGAAAGAGAAATATCTGTCTATATACCTAGCAAACAATGTACTTTGGTTGATTGGTTGGTTTGGGGAAGGAGACCAGACAGCGTGGTCATCGGTCTCATCGGATTAGGGAAGGAAGTCGGCCGTGCCCTTTCAGAGGAACCATCCCGGCATTTGCCTGGAGTGATTTAGGGAAATCACGGAAAACCTAAACCAGGATGGCCGGACGCGGGATTGAACCGTCGTCCTCCCGAATGCGAGTCCAGTGTCTAACCACTGCGCCACCCCGCTCGGTCAATGTACTTTGTTTGTCCTCTGATTCTCCCTTGAAGTCCCCGTCTTTTGTTCTCCTTCTTCTTCTCCCCCTTCGAATACTTCCTCGCCAAACAGTAATTCAATATCTATACCTGAGCTACTTCTAGGTTGTGAGAAGTCTGAGGACTCTGAAGCAAATTCTACTGTTGGTTTGACCCTTTTTCTTCCTCTTTCAGCATTCGTGTAATGAAATGTATTTACGATGTTTTGTTGATGTATATCACCCATTTCTGTCTTTCGCACGTCTTTCAGTCTCTATAGCGAGCTTTTCTTTTCCCATGCATTCTTGTCTGTCGACGTTAGAAGCTTAGATTTCAAAACATAGCCAGAAAGTTTCCGCTAAAATTTTTATTTTTACTTCCGAAGTACTAGGCAGTTTGAACCATAAGCTTCAAGGGCTGCGAATTTGCCCTACGGTGTTCAGCTCTTTGGTTCCATACTCGTTTAGCCATTAAATCTTTATTAATAAATGAAGGGCTACGCCTTCGTGTGAGATATTCTCATGTAGTTTATGTTGAATATCATCTTTTCCGGCGATTATCCTTGTAGGAGAGTGGTCACATTGTTGGAGCTGCAGCTGTTTGCCCCAAAACATCTGTGGGAACTTTCTCCATTTCTGCGCGCACTGCTATTCTTCCAAAGTAACGCTGAAAAAATAGTGTTTCTCGTCTGATGCACCTGGGGCTCAGGTCTCTCTCTACCTTGGACTGATCTGCAACAAAACTCAACAAGCAAGGCAATCGTGTATAATTTTTACCAAAAAATTTCACTTCCTAAGCTTGAGCCCACAAGTTTCAGAGGTACTATACCATGTTTAGCCCTCTGGCTTCACGCTCGTTTAGTTCATTACAACTTCAATTACAAGTAAAAGATTACACCTTCAGCACACTAATTAATAACACACTAGTTCATGTGAGAACGCGTAAAGCATGGGTCAACTATTAGCTAGATACGCAATCATGGCAACACTCCGTGTACTGTACAACGTCTCATTACACTTTAAAAGGGTCTGTTATCCAGCTCAGTGGTGTTATAAAGTCTTAAACTCTCGTAAATACATTTCTTCTTCTGCAAAATTACATTACCGCATACGCTCACAAGACAAACATTAAGCATCCCTCGAGAAATCATCACCAGGATCACTTAATACCGTGAAATTCCGCTCATAGGCTTCGTAACTTCCTTAATCGATTATGCAATGACTCCGCAATATTGTGAAGGTACGTCGCTTCCAGGTTAAGCCATTCGCTGAGGTCTAGATCAAGCAATTCCACCAAATTGCGGACATGCTGATGTCGGCTTTTCAACATGTCAACATGTCAACAGTCAGATGAATTTGCAAACCAGTCTGGATGCAACAGGGTGGAGGAGAGTTCACATTCCTAGTCATATATCCTTCCAGTCAGATGAAAGTTGTTATATGTCTCTGTGTTCAGTGGCCTCTTGCTACGCGACCGACTCCAAATGTTAACTGCGTGCTGTTCCCGTCCAATGTTCTCCCGCTAACTGGTTGGAACGGACCTTTACGATCGGGATAAACGTGAGAGTTTTTTTTCATCTTAGATGGGTTGGTAATCTCTGATAGTGCTTCCAGTTTTGTGTACACTGGGAGCGAATTTTCATTGATAGTAACTGTGCGATAGTCACTTGCTGTACTTCCAGTTAGTGTCTGAGAGTATTACGAGGGCAGATTTCGGAAGTATTTCCACACAGCAGGTTGAGTGTCTCTGAGAGCTGAGATGAGACTGAGTCGTAGCTTTGTGCGCTTAAGAAGAAATTGTGATGGGAGAATGTCGTGCTGCAGCTCCACTTTTAATATATTTAGTGGCAAAGAAAATACATAAACAACCGTGTTCACGTTGGATAACAATGGATTCAACGCTGGGATGATATTGGAGCATGCATGAATCTCACTGTAAAGCTGGTGATGGAAGATTCACAACAATATCGAAATTTAACAAGAATGACAGCGATGGAAATGGAAGATATACTGGACCCAAAATTGCGTAGCAAGACGCTATTATGCGTAAATTCGTTAAAAATAGACTGCCTGTGACACTAAAATTTCTAGCATACCTCACTTGATTCTCTACGTTAATTACTCTGAGCATTTCAAAACTATAGATTTTTCTTTCAATCTTTCAATCTAACAACACAGTTGAAGTTAGAAAATACGATCTTCTACGATATCTCAGAGATTTAAAAAGATGAAAACTCGAATTTTTTACACTCCTGGAAATGGAAAAAAGAACATATTGACACCGGTGTGTCAGACCCACCATACTTGCTCCGGACACTGCGAGAGGGCTGTACAAGCAATGATCACACGCACGGCACAGCGGACACACCAGGAACCGCGGTGTTGGCCGTCGAATGGCGTTAGCTGCGCAGCATTTGTGCACCGCCGCCGTCAGTGTCAGTCAGTTTGCCGTGGCATACGGAGCTCCATCACAGTCTTTAACACTGGTAGCATGCCGCGACAGCGTGGACGTGAACCGTATGTGCAGTTGACGGACTTTGAGTGAGGGCGTATAGTGGGCATGCGGGAGGCCGGGTGGACGTACCGCCGAATTGCTCAACACGTGGGGCGTGAGGTCTCCACAGTACATCGATGTTGTCGCCAGTGGTCGGCGGAAGGTGCACGTGCCCGTCGACCTGGGACCGGACCGCAGCGACGCACGGATGCACGCCAAGACCGTAGGATCCTACGCAGTGCCGTAGGGGACCGCACCGCCACTTCCCAGCAAATTAGAGACACTGTTGCTCCTGGGGTATCGGCGAGGACCATTCGCAACCGTCTCCATGAAGCTGGGCTACGGTCCCGCACACCGTTAGGCCGTCTTCCGCTCACGCCCCAACATCGTGCAGCCCGCCTCCAGTGGTGTCGCGACAGGCGTTAATGGAGGGACGAATGGAGACGTGTCGTCTTCAGCGATGAGAGTCGCTTCTGCCTTGGTGCCAATGATGGTCGTATGCGTGTTTGGCGCCGTGCAGGTGAGCGCCACAATCAGGACTGCATACGACCGAGGCACACAGGGCCAACACCCGGCATCATGGTGTGGGGAGCGATCTCCTACACTGGCCGTACACCACTGGTGATCGTCGAGGGGACACTGAATAGTGCACGGCACATCCAAACCGTCATCGAACCCATCGTTCTACCATTTCTAGACCGGCAAGGGAACTTGCTGTTCCAACAGGACAATGCACGTCCGCATGTATCCCGTGCCACCCAACGTGCTCTAGAATGTGTAAGTCAACTACCCTGGCCAGCAAGATCTCCGGATCTGTCCCCCATTGAGCATGTTTGGGACTGGATGAAGCGTCGTCTCACGCGGTCTGCACGTCCAGCACGAACGCTGGTCCAACTGAGGCGCCAGGTGGAAATGGCATGGCAAGCCGTTCCACAGGACTACATCCAGCATCTCTACGATCGTCGCCATGGGAGAATAGCAGCCTGCATTGCTGCGAAAGGTGGAGTCCTGGTGAAATATTTGAACTACTGGAATTAATACGTTCGTCTCTCTCTTGCAGTTACTTCATTTTCAACAACAGAACATACTTTCAAAAAGATAGCCTTCCTACGTTCTGCTGCCCATCAGATCTTTTGGGTGACATTTTCATTAATAATTTACAGAAACGCATAAGCTTCTAATAGCATTCTCATATGTCACAGACATGTTGACGCCTTCGACGTGATGAGTATGAAGTAATTCAGCTTGCTAACAATCTTAAGCAACCGCATCGTAATATTCAGTTTGCGGTGGAAATAGGGAGCAACGGGTGGCACAGATACCTGAACTTGAATATAATAAGACAAGGAACCAACTTAGGTTAAATATTTTTCGGAAACCTACTGCTACAAATATAGTTATTGGTGCGGATTGGTGCCATTCCCATGCACATAAAGGGGCATTTTTCAAGCATTTTTTTCCATGGATTAGCAAAGGTAATAGGGAAACCGAAATTAGAATGCCAATAGATAACGGCTATTCGGAAAGGATCATCGCTTGCATTGGTGAGGTCGTTTTTGACAAGCTAAGCATTAGTCGTGCTCCATATGATAACTTCAAATTTGCTTCTACTTTTTATTCGGGTCAGTTGCGTGAGTGAATTGCCAAGGCTTTCAGGAAAGCTAATGTAGAGATAGGCTTCCACACGGGGAAGAAAATTAAGTCGTTTTTAAGCACTTCAGTAGTCTAGAAAGTGCAAGAATTTTCAAGGTCAGGCGTTTTAATATGGGTCTTGAGAAATATATATATATGACAGACAAATCGTGATTTTAAAACCAGATTCAGAGAGTACAATTACAAGAACGTAACTGCTCTTGGCTGTCAACTGGTAAATGCCATTCACTCTCTGGAGCCCACTGGAAAGTGCAATGTCCATCTTACACATTGAATTAAAAGGTTTAGACCTAGACTGAAATGGAAAACTTGAAATCTATGAACATCGTTTGGAGAATCCACAGAATGTCTTTAATGAAAAAATCACTTGAAATCATAAATGGTGTTTCGACATTTACAATGGTCTATTGGATGTATAATTCTGGGTGTACTTTCCTAGCGCCACCTTTGAATTGCATATGTTACCTTGTGTCAGCAATGGTTACTTTAGCGATGATTCATCACCTCTCCCCTCCCTCCCACTCGCCCCTCCTGCATCCTACCTTCCCTGCCTCAGTCACCTCCCCCCCTCCCCATTTCTACTCCTTCTATTGTGATGTGTCTTTCCTTTTATCCTTTAATAGTCAACAATTTGCTGTAAGTAAATTCTGATAACAGTTTGCCTTAGGGCGGCATTAACGGGCTAAGCGCTTTTATTTATTTGATATAAAAATACAGTCTTGGCGGCGGAGGTTTTTACTTTCAAATTTCAGTTGTGTTAGGCATCTTAATATTATCAACAACTCAAGCAAATTATAAAAATAAATGCAAGGGAACGTCTTGATCCCATCTAGTTCAAAAACGTACTCCACGGGGCAAGTTCTCACCAAATTTACAGAAACTGATCACGGCGCACGCTGTCCGTAAAACGCTTACGCAATGCAAGCACATCACCAAAATGCGACTGTGATATCAATAAGTTGAAAAGCCCCAATGTCTGTCTACTGGGTTCCTGGAAAGAACCGGACCGATAAAAAATTGCAGAGGAAAAATTATCAGGTTTGATAACTTGCAAATAGTAGACTCGGAAAGGGCAGCTGAGGAGACCGTGAAAATAAATACCGAAAAACAGTTTAATTACCTTACTCGTCGCCATGTGTAAAGGGCGCCGCACAGCAGAGCTTATGGGGCGATAGCGTGAGATGTATCAGTGGCCCCGCCGACAAACTTAAGAGTTTGTATGGCAGTCGGGCCACGAGTGCAAGTATCACAGTAGAATCAGACAGATGGCGCTAGCTAGTCTAATAAAATAACCGTTGCGCCGGACCGTTTCCACGTACTAACATAAATAGCCTTTATATCACAATTATTTATCATGTTTTTTGATACGTCTCGCAATTTCCTGATTAACCTTGGCTTGGAATTTGTGTACGTCCTCTCCCATCCCCTCCCCCTTCATCCTAACTTTTTCCCTGACCTGCCCATTGCTTTATTTTTGACACTGAATTTTATTATTTTAACGAATTACCTTGGAATTGTCTATAGAACTTGTTTTTTACTCCTTCACCAGTGTCATATGGGTGCTGTGTGTTGCTTCCTTCTGGGTTAATATGTTGTAACTTCTTTACTCAATCTGTTCTGCTGTACAGTGCATGTCCACTCACTAGTACAAGTCATAATCGTTGCTACCTACGATTTATTCTTTTATGATACATTGAATTGTTTCAGTAATAAGATTATCTTTACTGACCAATCACGCTAGGTAGTGCACTAAACGTATTGTGACGGTAAACTCTCACCCCATACACAGGACTAGTGATGTTGTAGTTTAGATCACATGTATTACAGCACCATTTTAATAAATTATGTTTCTGTTCTTATTTGCTGTTACTACTTCTGTATTTTTACATTTCTTATGCGTTATGTATAAAAACTGTTGCGCCATAAAGCAATGGGACTATGCGACTGCATGAACAAAACATACTCTACTTCTTTACCACCGGAAATAATATGGTATCTTATAAGCAGCCTGTACCTCTTTCAAATCAGCTTTTTATCTGAATATTGTTCTCTCTTTCGGTTATAAATTTGAAATATTGCTTGGAATTGTCGTTATTCATACTGAAGTCTTCTCCAAGCATGATGACGGCGTAATATCCTGTAGCCATACTCATAACACCACCTGACGATAAAATGTATTTACTTTGAACACAGCTCAGGATTTGTTCAGTCTGTTCATGATGGTTACGTTAATATTATGTAACTATCAGGTCCACTAGTTACCTTCAGTGCCAAGATATGTACTTTAGGTTTACACGTTTAGAAGAATTGTGCATATTATTTTAGTATTATTTTTTATTATTATTAATGTATTTATTTTTATATTTAATTTCATGTTCAGCTGTATCTAATGTTCTATTTTTTAAAGATTGTCTCATGAGGGCATGCGCCGGAACCCGTTATTTCGTATCAAAAATATTATTTAGTATTGAGTTAATGACTTATTACCTTGCGACCAACTAAGCTTTCTACATACTACATACACAGTTTCAGTAGTCAAGTAATTGAGTATTTCATATTACAGTCTTTCCTTGTAGAAACTAATTAAATGGACAGCTTGATCCTGAGTCCACTTTCTGGCAGCTGTCTTCACCACTTTTTCTGCCGTACATCGCTGACATTTACTTCACCATGCGTTTCCATCGCGACAGTATTCTCAGCCGTTCCAACAATGCCTGTGCTCATTTATGGAGGAGTTAGTTGCATACAACAATATTTCTAACATGTTTTTCTAAGTTCTTTGCTGCGTTGCATTGTTTAAGTCCAGAACTTTCGAAACAGTCTAAATGCTCATTTTGTTCGTGTAGGAGGCAAAGCTAACGCCTATTAACATTCGACAGCCACAGATTATGGCTGAAAAGAGATACGAATTCGGGAGTACCTTAATTTATAGCGTGCATAGCTACAGCAAAATACACTCCTGGAAATGGAAAAAAGAACACATTGACACCGATGTGTCAGACCCACCATACTTGCTCCGGACACTGCGAGAAGGCTGTACAAGTAATGATCACACGCACGGCACAGCGGACACACCAGAAACCGCGGTGTTGGCCGTCGAATGGCGCTAGCTGCGCAGCATTTGTGCACCGCCGCCGTCAGTGTCAGCCAGTTTGCCGTGGCATACGGAGCTCCATCGCAGTCTTTAACACTGGTAGCATGCCGCGACAGCGTGGACGTGAACCGTATGTGCAGTTGACGGACTTTGAGCGAGGGTGTATAGTGGGCATGCGGGAGGCCGGGTGGACGTACCGCCGAATTGCTCAACACGTGGGGCGTGAGGTCTCCACAGTACATCGATGTTGTCGCCAGTGGTCGGCGGAAGGTGCACGTGCCCGTCGACCTGGGACCGGACCGCAGCGACGCACGGATGCACGCCAAGACCGTAGGATCCTACGCAGTGCCGTAGGGGATCGCACCGCCACTTCCCAGCAAATTAGGGGCACTGTTGCTCCTGGGGTATCGGCAAGGACCATTCGCAACCGTCTCCATGAAGCTGGGCTACGGTCCCGCACACCGTTAGGCCGTCTTCCGCTCACGCCCCAACATCGTGCAGCCCGCCTCCAGTGGTGTCGCGACAGGCGTGAATGGAGGGACGAATGGAGACGTGTCATCTTCAGCGATGAGAGTCGCTTCTGCCTTGGTGCCAATGATGGTCGTATGCGTGTTTGGCGCCGTGCAGGTGAGCGCCACAATCAGGACTGCATACGACCGAGGCACACAGGGCCAACACCCGGCATCATGGTGTGGGGAGCGATCTCCTACACTGGCCGTACACCACTGGTGATCGTCGAGGGGACACTGAATAGTGCACGGTACATCCAAACCGTCATCGAACCCATCGTTCTACCATTCCTAGACCGGCAAGGGAACTTGCTGTTCCAACAGGACAATGCACGTCCGCATGTATCCCGTGCCACCCAACGTGCTCTAGAAGGTGTAAGGCAACTACCCTGGCCAGCAAGATCTCCGGATCTGTCCCCCATTGAGCGTGTTTGGGACTGGATGAAGCGTCGTCTCACGCGATCTGCACGTCCAGCACGAACGCTGGTCCAACTGAGGCGCCAGGTGGAAATGGCATGGCAAGCCGTTCCACAGGACTACATCCAGCATCTCTACGATCGTCTCCATGGGCGAATAGCAGCCTGCATTGCTGCGAAAGGTGGATATACACTGTACTAGTGCCGACATTTTGCATGCTCTGTTGCCTGTGTCTATGTGCCTGTGGTTCTGTCAATGTGATCATGTGATGTATCTGACCCCAGGAATGTGTCAATAAAGTTTCCCCTTCCTGGGACAATGAATTCACGGTGTTCTTATTTCAATTTCCAGGAGTGTACATTATGAAGTTGTCGTAGAGTAAAAATTATGAATTACAGCATAAATCCTGCGCGGAATATGGCCGTACTCTCAGCCACCCCGTCAGTGCCGGCGTCGATTTTCTCGTCATAGAGCTGCAGCAAGCATCTCGTCTACACGAGAAGTCTAAACTCGCAGAGCGCAACTATCAGAGATCTTTCTTGCGCCACTCTGACACTGCCGGCGATCAGAATCTCCGCGCTGTTTGCACAGCACGTGTTACTCGCAAAAAGCTCTCTGACAGTGTAAAACTCTCACGTGTATATCTAACCTCATTCATTGCCTGCAGCACATCCTGTCTGGTTTCGAATCGATTTTGATTCACAAGCCGGACCCTCCCAGTCATGATGTTTCTCTGACACCTATTCTGGCGTCGTGTCCACGTGCACTACCACCACTGCTTGCAGACACGTTGAACGGGGCACTACGAAAAAACGGTAAAATCCAGCAAGTTCACACATCGTCTGATGATGTGCACAGCCATACACGATTCCCGCTTTTTGTCATTATGTCACGTCGCTACATTTACCCTTGTTCACGTTCAAAGTCCGCTGGCAAGATGGATGTTCCACTGATCGCAGCTGCCTTTTGCTCACATAGAGGTAGTGAGCGAGTGATTGAGTGCGCCACTCGATCGCTGCACCAGCTGTAAAGTCTTAACAATTCGAGTGTGAGCGCGCATTAGGGTGACTAAATATTTTGTCCATTGAGCTTATACAACCACTTTCACTCTCCATCTCCATCCTCTGTACTGGTCTACTGGGATCTGCACTTTCAAAGCTGCTGAGAGTAGGTGACTTTCCCCTTAAGATGGATGAAGGCTGCGCAGAACAGAACCAGTGCTACCCTGGTGCCAGGAACTTAAGAGCCTTGAAAAAGCGGCAAAGGTTTCTCTGTGCTAGTGATTACTGCCACACTGTGTGAATCGTAATTTTCACCTGTAATTTCGTGCTACAGAATGAACATGAAATAAACGGTCAGTTATCATAATGCGCTTGTCAACTTGCGCTCGTCCCGCCAAAGTACTGTGAAATCTTACCGGTTTATATATGGCACCCTCATATCTCCATTTGTTCCGACATCTACCCATATATCTTCTAGGAAAAAGTTTTGAATGCACTGAAAAATTCATTGCACTCATTTAGGGTAATCCGTTCTCATGAAGGGTGCACATTGGAGAAACATTTTGCGAACCACCAAAATTTCACCGTAACTGGATTTTTCTGATAAAAAAAAAAAACTTCGTTTCACTGTTACGCCGAAAGATTTTTCACCCTGTGCACACAGGAATGTTACTCAAACATAATGATTTACGAATCTATAGTCTCGTACCGGCTATGTCCATATTGATTCTGTGATAGTTATCATCGCTGACTCAGAAAGGTTATGCATGCGCCCTGGTGCCCCGTTTCTTACTTGAATAGTGCTCAAATATGTGTAGGTGAAGTGAGAATGTGACGGCCGGGTCTGTCAAGGAGTCCCTTGAGTGCGAGGTCGCAAAAGGCCTATGATGTTTACGGCATTGGACGCCCCCACATATGGTCTACCATGCAGCCACGTTATTGGCTGCTAATGGCAACAGGCGGTGTGGTAGGAAGTGTTCAGTGGTCATCACAGCATGAGGCTACTGACCGTAAATGAACAGCTTAAGCGACGAGTATATCGCGGCAGTGCTACAGTGCTAGTGGTGTTGATACAAAGCAGAGCAATGGCAACGATAAACATAGGAAACATTGCATTATATCTACAACAACAGTTGTCGAAGTTGACATTTTGTTAGGAAGGAACACAAGGAATTTCACAGAGTGAGAAAGAAGTAGCAGATGTAAAATTAGCGTTTGTGCAAGGTGAGTCACTGAAATGTGATATCATATACGCTCCACTGTGTGGACAATTTACAAGATAAGTAGAATGATGACGATACGTACTTAACAAGTGAAAGTGGTACTGAAACAGGTGTCGAGCCATGTAGTTTATCATCCTTTTCGAAGAGGGAGCCATAAATACTGTCTCCAGTGAAACGAATTAGCGGACAATCATTGTACAACGAGCAGGTACTAAACATAGTTACGTATATGGAAGACCATCCGTAGTATATTATAAAACGGTTATGAACATATTTCGAATAAGTCCGCAGCAATATGACCGTGTACTACATAAGGAAAACTACGGGTATTTAAGAAACGACAAGGCAAACTTGTTATAAAAACTTTGATCTTGACGTTGCAAAGGTCTGTGATTACTCTGGCACGCATTTTTCATTCAGTGGTCATGGCGCTAGTTAACTGTTTGTTTTGAACATTCCTTGAATGTGTACGATGTCTATTTTGCACGTTTCAAGCTTTTCCCATACAGTTTCAGGATGCGCATGATAGTGACCTACTGCGTTATGCACACCAAATTGCGCGTGACATTGATTGCAGTAATTGCAAGGGAAGTAGTGAATGGTTGAATAACTTCAGACAATTCTACAGAATTGGAAGACTTAAGATAACGAAACCCCAAACAAAGCGTCAGCTTGACGATGCACAGCATACTGCGAAATCTCCCGAAAATTTCTAGATGAGATAAGATAAACTTATCCCACCGTTGGGTAAGTACTTTGTTTATAACTCCGACCAAACGGTATTTGAAGAGGAAGTGAGTGTGAAAGAGACCCTGAATATTAGAGGTACCAAGAGAGCTGTATCAAAATCAACTAACATAAATGATTTAACGCATTCACATACCATTATGCCGACTGTTAACCTGTAAATAGGCTTCAGAGTTATTTATTGGGCTGCAAGAAGTTGGAGGTGCTCTGACCCGTACGATTCTTTCTCGTGTAATTGATCTTGCAAGATCAGGAGGGATCTTTACGTTACAGCAGGCAAGAGTGGGAAAATGGGAGTACGAGGACTACAATTATGGTATGAGCACTGCTTTTTGCCAAAAGCTGTTCAAAATAACTTTCCCTTCCTTGATTCCTCGTCTGCGTATAAAAATCAATCCCCATTAGAGCAAACTGTCCCTCCTGAAAGTGTGTGATATGGCAATTCATACTACCAGAAACTAGTGGAGAACTTCAGCCTCTGTCTGCAGCTGCGCCTTAAAGAATAGCCAATTTCACGCTATGCTTCACGACAGACGGTTTCGCATTCGGTTGCATGCCATCACATTCCAACATTTCTCAAAACCCTGTTACACCAATATAATTCTATATGCTTTCTCTATTAGTGGATACCTAGCTGAACATCCTGCACGATTTTTAAGTCCCAAGCAGATCGCCTTTGATCTTGACGGTGCAAAGGTCTGTCATTACTCTGGCACGCATTTTTCATTCAGTGGTCATGGCGCTAGTTAACTGTTTGTTTTGAACATTCCTTGAATGTGTACGATGTCTATTTTGTCAAGTGGAATACATACATCCCATAGAAGATTGATCTCATCACCTTCTGGACAACCATTTTCTGTCGCCCTCCTAATCGCATGGTGAGTCAATAGCAGCTACTATTTTTCCTGTCATTATTACTAACGCAACGCTTTCAAATGAGCCTTACAAAAGATTGAACGTGCGACTCCGTACTGAAGGAGTGAGCTATAGTGCAGAAGTACTGATGGTGTGTTCAAAAATGGCTCTGAGCACTATGGGACTCAACTGCTGTGGTCATAAGTCCCCTAGAACTTAGAACTACTTAAACCTAACTAACCTAAGGACATCACACACATCCATGCCCGAGGCAGGATTCGAACCTGCGACCGTAGCGGTCGTGCGGTTCCAGACTGTAGCGCCTTTAACCGCTCGGACTGATGGTGTGTGATACGTATGGCGACTCCTGGTGCGGTTGTGGGGCGGTATTGTGGGCACGTGCTGTGAAAGACTCCGTGATGCGGTCTGCGAATGGGGATTTTGCCCACATGCTGCACTGAAACTATGTTTGAGCGGACTTCCCTGCTGGCAGAGTTTAGATGAGCTCGCTCTATCTCATTTTATATTAACAGTGAGAAGCGATTAAGTTTAGCGTAACTTCCTCACTAGTAGTGAGAATGTCACACTCGAGATTAGAGCAGTGTTTAATGACATGGGCTTGTTTAATTAAACAACTGATGAGGCACGACGCCGGCCGCTGTGACCGAGTGGTTCTAGGCGCTGTTGATACGGTCGCAGGCTCGAATCCTGCCTCGGGCATAGATGTGTGTGATGTCCTTAGGTTACTTAGGTTTAAGTAGTTCTAAGTCTAAGGAACTGATGACCTCAGATGTTAAGTTCCATACTGCTTAGAGCCATTTCAATTTGGCGTCTACTAGGAAAGAGAAAGATTTTTGGATAGATTTTACGAAGACTTCTTAATAAGGTAATAATTAATTATCTTCCCTTTAATTGCGGGCGAACTGCTGCTGTGCGCCACTATATCAATTTAGTATGCAGCACATAACTTCTCCCCCTCCTCTTAATTAGGTAACATCGGAGGCAATTCAGAAAAGATTAACTCAACCTTTTGTAATATACTATGAACATATATATTTTGTAATAATTGTTTGAACAGGAAATTGTTGAACAAACTAATTTAAATTATTTTCAGAGTTTGTCATTTCTTTGCAATTTTTGATTATAAGAAAGACTACCTCTGTAAAGTGACTTTTCTTGATTTGCCAGTACACCTTTCAAAGGAATCAGTATTAATGTAATTCACCATATCATCATACATTTCCCCATCTTTCTCATTCATTTGACAAAGTTTCTCAGTTCCAGTTTAAAATGCGGACCCATTACATGGACTCATCGCACACGAATTTCACTCGTAGCTAGTCTGCTGCCCAGTAAATGAGACGCGCCTTTTTAGTAGCTTTCAATAGCAACAGCAGCAGTTTCCAGACAGCAGTTGCCCAAGCGTTTTCATTCCTACAGGAAAGCCACGAGAGAAAAAGAATTACGTTTCAAATTTCAAGGGACTACCTGCCATTCGATCAGGAATCAGTTAGTTTTGTGTAATTTCATGTTAGAGAAGTAAAGAGGCAGGAAAGAGAGTGTTACGACGTTTGAAGTAAACTTAGGTCGAATCTGGTTTTCTTTATTTGGCGGCTGAGTACAATTTCTTGGAAATCACAGAATCAGATTAACTTTTGTTTCGATTCATTGTTTGCAATAGACGCGACGTCTTAACCTTTCAGACAAGCAAAGCAACTGGCATTGCAAAAAGAGTAAGTAGAAACTAGCAGTGATAACAATAATTCTTTAAAGAAACTATCGAATTGTGATTCACCTTTTCGTGCCTTTATCCTGTGTTAGCTTTGGTTAAAATACTGTACAAGCTCCAACGAAGAAACTGTCCTTGCCGTTGTTCAATAGAGGGTTAAATAAATTATTCAGTGCATGCTCAGTTAAATAGTTCAAATGGCTCTGAGCACTATGGGACTTAAGGGGAGCCGGAGGTGCCTATGCTGCCCATGTTAAAATCACTATGTTTGAGGAACATTTATGAATAAACTACCAAATAGAAGAATTTGAATTTTTTTTTACATATAGAGTGGTTTAGAATTATCCTTATATTCGAAAAATTCTTATTTATGGGAAATGGCTATCAAAGTTTCTCACTACATTCCTGCACTATAGCATGGATTATCAGGGTCTTCTTCTTCATCCTCCAAAAGCTTCCTCTTTCGTCTTCTTTTCTGGCCTGTTGTTCCATCATACTTCATATGCCTTTCTCTTCTTTCTGCTCCTCTTATCCTTTCTCTGTCAATATTTCTTAGTGCTCGTACAGTGTTCACCCCAGCTGTAAATCCTAATGCCTTCAGAACTTCATACTTCACACCGTTCCCTTGGTTGTAGGTTGCTATTGCATCATAAATGGCAAAGTGCAGTGTTTTTATGTTTACAAGCACCCTTTTAGGAATCACTTTCCAAATCAAATTGTTTACGCTCTCATTAAGATTCTGCGTTTTTCCGTGTAGACATTTGTGTAACAATTCTGGCTGTGCTAAGTCATGAAAAATATCATCACTGTCACTAACATATTCACGAAATCTGTCACTTCCACGAGTCAGTTTCTTGCTAGAAGATGTTACAGGGCTATGGCCAGCCATGTGTTGCTTAGCAGAAGAACGCACTGTTTCAGTAATTGTAGTATCGCAACTTGGTATTAGTGTTAATTTTCTTTTACCTACGTTCTTCCTCTTCTTATGTACACGGTTACTAAAACGTGACATTGTAACCAGAACAACGCTTTACACAAGCAGTATAATACTACCAACAACAGGCGCTACACTGAACTAGACTTGGCCACTGTTTCTATGTTTCGATACAGTGTATCGATACGTGGAACTGTTTCAGTGTTTCGGAACGGCTGTGGTTCACTGTTTCGAAACAGTGGTGTTTCATTCCGCCCCTGTTTCGGATAACCGCACCAATTCGATCTCGTGCCAGACACAGAAACAGTATCGTTGTTTCAAAATAAGGCTGTTTCAGTCCACCTGCGTTTGGAACGGACTTATTGTATCGAAACAGTGATGTTTCATTCCGCTCTGTATCGTACGAGATTCGGGCTCGGCACAGATACTGAAACACAACATGACACTTCATTGAAACACTTTCAAGAGTGTCGAATTCTTTTTGACAAGCAATAGAATGAAGCTTAAGATATCCGAAAATAAAGCTTCGTTTCTAGCTGACTGTCCTATTACGAAATGGCGTACCATCTGCTTTATAAACACTAACCAAACAATGAAACAACGCATACTATTGCCATTCAAAATAATAAATATGTGAAAATCATTCGATTAAATTACACTTTTTTTATAACATACGCTTCTCTTTTCATGTACAGTAATCGTATTAAGAAACGCAAGTAAGCCTACAACATTTTGAATAAAAAAAAGGCTTAGAGTGACAGTTATTAGACACATACATAAATTTGATCTAGGTATAGTTGCAAGCAATCTGTTTGACATATCACTGATAGTGTAATGGTGAACGGGAAGGGCTGGGAATCATGGTGACTTTATAGTAAAGGTTCGAAACACCTTGAAAGACAAAATATTTTTCTGTTATATTTTGTTATTTATTCGAATTATTTGGCGTTATTTGTGAGTCTATAGTCATTGTGCCTATTATCCACAATGATTCCCTTTGTGTGCATGGAAATTAACAGGATGGGTATATTACCCATACTAACGGAATGTGGGAATCCCAGTAGCATATCCGTTGTTTCTGCAGTTTGCTCCTACCTCCAGTTGCGTTCGTGGTGGTTCTTCTGTCTTCAGCTATGGCTGACCTCAGGCAATTGAAAAGTATGAAAGTCACACAACACGAAAGCAGCGCATTTGCTGCAGGAAATACGAAACTGCCAAGACGCCCAGGTGATAGTTTCATACTTTCTGCGAAATGATTAGCGCTCTCGCACCTCACTTGTGTTTATATGGACATACTTATACAGTAGACATTCAAGATGATTAAATGTGTACGTTTATTAGATTACAAAAGACAAACTGTTTCACTGTTTCGAAACAGCGTATCGAAACATTACATTGTACTGTTTCATATGTTTCAAAACAGTTAAGTGTTTCAGTTTGCCCATCTCTACACTGAACTAATTCGAAACGGTAAACAGCAAAGAGACGATGTTCCGCGCTCTTAGCGCTTCATTTGTCACAGAAAACAACGTAGCCAACCCTTGCACACTCGCTGTATGCGTAACATAAGGCGATGTATGCGTAACAGGTCGAGAAAATCCCAAGCAGTTCGCCAGGAAGTCACGAGAGGGTGTTAGATGCATTCAGCGCCCGTCCATTTCCTCTGCAGGCGTGGGGGAAAATGGTAATAACCCCACTTCCAGGGCGAGTAGAACAATAATTCCAAGTTTACATTAAAGAGGAATGTTCCAATTAATTTTCGGTGGAAAAAAAATTCATACATTTCTGGATTTGACCACCTCCGACTCCCCTTAACATCTGTGGTCATCAGTCCCCTAGAACATAGAACTACTTAAACCTAACTAACCTAAGGACATCACACACATCCATGCCCGAGGCAGGATTCGAACCTAGCGGTCACGCGGTTCCAGACTGAAGCGCCTAGAACCGCACGGCCACACCGGCCGGCGTGCTCAGTAATTTACCACTCACGGCACAAATACTCACGTCCAACCTGCTCAGAGGTTTTCCCACCCCCTGGAATCAACTACGGTACGCTACTGGGTACGCTGATGTACTGAGGAGGTACTGGTGGAGGGTCTTCGAGAGGACGCTCCCAAGACGCAGCGCGTACAGCAGCCTGTCTCGTGGGTTCGGGTGCTGCAGCGTGGCGTTGCTGGCATTAGGTTGCAGGCTGCAGACTGGGCGCGGGGCTCGTTACTGATGCAGCAGCAGTCGCGTATGGCGGTACACACGCCGCGCTCTAATTAGATTCGCAGGCAAGCCGTGTCCCTGCCACGCAGCGGGCTCGAATCAAAATTTAATTGGGTTAGCACTCACTTTGTTCCTGTACTACGCTCATCCTCATCGCTGTTCCGTCCCCATAGCTGCCTTTGTTTGTCATTTTCGTTTATTTTTTATTTTTACTTTTTTATTCTATTTATTTTTAACTTGGATCGTTATCTTATAAAATGTGCACCAATTATAATCGTAGACTGAAAATCGGATACATCCCCAATGCAACGTTTATTAACCGACGTCACATTGCGTGCTACTACTTTATTGCTGTCTGTTTTATAACTGGAACTCGTTGTGACGTCAATGCTGTGCTTGCCAGGAGTTGGTTCAGAGATGCCTTCAATCTTTTCAAAACATCGGGCTGTTCCTCAATAGCGTCCCAACACACGTTTCACGATAATGTAGCTCGCTAGATCAGTGTAGTTATAATCAAGGAAACCAAAGGTAAATCAGATACTGTGATCGAATGTATTACTAGAACGAAGTGTTGGCATTAATATGATTGTAACACGGGGATGTAATCCTTCGCCCCTACTGTTCAATCAATACATCGAATATACAATAACGGAAAAATGATTCAAGAATGTATTTAAAATTCAAGGTGACAACTTATCAATGATAAAATTGGCTGATAGTGGTGCTATCTTCAGTGAAAGTGAAGAAGAATTCCGGATTTGCTGAATGGAATGAACGGTCCAACGATTATGTATCATGAACTGAGAATAAATCGAAGAAAGAAAGTAATGAGGATTGGTCATCACGAGGTGGATGAAGTTAAAGATTCTGCTACCTATACAGAAAAATAACCGATGATCGACGTAGCATGGAGGACATGAGAAGCAGAATAGCACTGTCAAAAAGACCATTCCTAGCCAAGAGGAGTTTACTACTGTCAGTCATAGGCTTCTATTCAAAGAAGGAAACTTCTGAGAATGCACGTTTCGAGCACAGCATTGTATAGTAGTGAGACATGGACTGTGTAAAAACCGGAAGAGAAAAGAATCAAAGTATTTAAGATGTGGTGCTAAGGAAGAATACTGAAAACTAGGTGGACTGATGAGGTGAGAAATGAGAAGGTTCTGCGCATAATCAGAGAGGAAAGGAATGTATATAAAACACTGACAAGAAGAAGGGACAGGATGGTAGGACATCTGTTAAGACATCAGGGAATGACTACCATGGTACTGGAGGGAGCTGTAGAGGGCAAAAACGGAAGAAGAAGACAGAGACTGGAATATATCCAGTAAATAATTGAGGACGTACGTTGGAAGTGCTACTCTGAGTTGAAAATGGCAGTAGAGAAGCATCGCAACGGTTATTTTCTCCACTGATTCTCCGCATGCTGGACAAGTGATGTTCCCCATTCGAGAAACTAGATACCAGGCACTCTATTCTGCAGGTATTCCAAATTTGTCGTTCGAGGTATCCTGAATCATAGATTCAAATAGCTGTCAGTAAAATGCGTCCAACAACCGATGCTGTATCATTACTGAAGCGATGGTTCTTCGTGGCGAGTAGATATATGGCGAATTCCTCAGCTTAAATTAAGAGGGCTAACAAAAGGAATTACGTAATATTGATTATCACTGTTCCAGAGGGTAAAACTTGATTTCATTGATAACAGCGTACTTCATTGGCGAAAGGGAGTAACAGTCATTGTCATGTACACTGAAGTGACAACATTTGTGGGATACCTAATAAGACCGTGTCGGATCTCATTTTTTTCGGCGTAGTGCAGCTCGACGTGGCGTGGAGTCTAAAAGTCGTCATAAGTCCCCCGAAAAAAAATATTGAGCCATGTTCCATCTGTAGCCGTCCGTATTTGCGAAAGCGTTGCGTACACAGGACTTAGTGTATGAACTGACCTCTCGATTACGTCCCTTAAATGTACGATGGGATTCACGTCGGGCGATCTGGGTGGTCAAAGGATCCATCGAGTTGTCCAGAATGTTCTTCAAACCAGGCCCGAACAGTTGTCGCGCAGTGACATGGTTCACTCAAATGTTCAAATGTGTGTGAATTCCTAAGAGACCGAACTGCTGAGGTCATCGGTCACTAGACTTACACTCTACTTAAACGAACTAAAGTAAGTTATGCTAAGGACAACACACAGACACAGCCATGCCCGACGGAGGACTCGAACCTCCGGCGGGAGGGGCCGCGCAATCTGCGACGTGGCGCCGCAAACCACACGGCCAATCCGCGCGGCGCGTGATTCACAGTCATCCGTAAAAATGCCCTAGTTGTTTGGGAACTTGTAGTGGATGAATTGCTGAAAATGGTCCCAAGTAACCGAATATAGGGATTTCCATTCAATGGTCGGACCAGTTGCACCAGAGGACTCATTCTATTCCATGTAAACACAGCCCACTTCGTCATGGAGCAACCCCAGCTTGCACAGTATCTTATTGGCAACCTGATCCTATGACTTCGTGTGCTCTGCGGCACTCCCGAACTTTGCCATCAGCTCAGACTTAGTAAGATCGAAACTCGTCTGACCAGACCATGGTTTTCCAATCGTCTACGGTCCAATCGATGACGTCAGTAACCCAGGAGAGGGGAGGCGATCCAGGTGGTATCATGTTCTTAGCGAAGGTACTCGTGTCGTTCGTCTGCTGCCGTAGCCCATTAAACCCAAATTACGTCGCACTGTCTTCACAGATACATTCGTCGTACGTCACAAATTGATTTCTGCCTTTTTTCCATGCAGTTTTGCTTGTCTATTTGCACTGACAACTCTACGCAAACGATGCTTCTCTCGGCTGTTAAGTAATGACCGTCGGTCGTTGCATTGTGCGCTGTGAGAGGTAAAGCCTCAGAGCTGGTGTTCTAGGCACGCTCTTGACACTCTCGATGATGGAATACAGAAGTCCCTAACGATTTCGGAAATGTAATGTCCCATCCGTCTAGCTCTAGCTACCATTCCGCATTCAGTGTCGGTTAATTACCGTCGTGGGGCCATAATGACGTAGGAAACATGTTCACACGGAACATCGGAATACAAATGACAGCTCCGCTAATGCACTGCTCTATTTTACCTAGTGTACACGATACTGCTGCCGTCTGGATATGTGTACACCGCTGTCCCATCACTTTAGTCACGTCAGTGTAGTACACAGTACAGCCATAGGTGATATCAGTATTAAGTCTTAAATATAAACATCCATTTAGCGATTAGTTGTTGTTTATGTCAGACTCTTCCTTTGAAAGAGTTCATTTCTCATGAACAGCCTGTGTGGATCACTCTGTAGTAGGACCTCTGTATGGGTGGCACGTGGGTGATGCCGTAGATGGTGCGGAACCAGTGAAAACGCTTTCCTTTGTTGCTGTTTACTATTTTTTCACTATTCCTTCATTTTCGCCCCATTTTTTTTATTTCTTCTGCTTTGAAAGCCGTCCGAATTTAGTATTTTATTTTTAAAATAGTTTCTTTTTGCTATTTCTGATTCTTTGATGTTGTTTCTTTCTAGACCTTTCCTTACTTCTTTAATCCGTGTTATTGTCGATTTATTCTTCCAGAAATATAGGAGTATTTGTTTTTTTTAGTCTATTTCCATCCATTAGGTAGAGGTGTCCAAAATAGGTTAATCTTCGTTTGGCCATTACTTCAGATATTTTATATACATTTTTGTAGATCTCCTCAATACTTCTTATTTTCCAACCATCTGCAGTTTTTATTGCGTCCATTATTTTTCTAATAATCCTTCTTTCCATTACATCTAGTTTATCAATCTTATAGTTAATCTTTAGGCAGTCAGATCCATATAAAAATTCTGGTCGTACCAATGTGGTGTAGTGTTTTAGTTTTGCTTTCCTAGATACACATTTCTTGTTGTAAATATTTTGGGACAGACCATATGCTCCTTACAATTTGTTAATTCTTACATCTATTGCAGATTTTTCTTGTCCATTCTGTCTCCAAGGAATTTAAATTTATTTTCTCGCTCTATTTTACATATTTGTGTTTCTATGAGTTTTTGGCGCATTTTTTATTTTTGTAATGAATTTCGTTTTTTCAACTGAAATTTTGAGACCAGTTCTCTTTGCTATTTCTTTCAGAAATTTTATTTCAATAACTGCTTCTGTCAGCTTTTCTGAAAGTATTGCAAGATCATCCGCAAAAGCCAAGCAGATTACTTATTTGAAAGACATCATGTTTACGCCAGTGAGGGTTAAACCTTTTATTTCCACTATTGCAATTTCGGCCTTAGGCCATTATCGAGTGCAGATGTTTTGGCTTTAAGCCATGTTAACTTTATACAGGCTGATACATTTACATGTCGTTGTCATTTGCTGTCACATACATTTGTAATGCTGCTAAGTAGAGCGAGCACACGTGTCAATATATCGTAAAACAGCACAATCTGTAAATACACATGTTCGTTCCACCATCACTAGCAAATATTGCACTAAACCACAGCAGCGAACTACTGTTTACAGTCTACATTAGCTTTTACTGTAATACTCTGCGGTGGCCTCCATACTACTTTTAGTCACGTACACCAAGGATTTAATACCTTTACCCGGTCCCTCGGGTCTGCCTCGATCTATTACCCTACTTTGATTACAACTCTTTATCTGTACAATTATCACAACTTGTCTATTCCCAATTATTACATAAGTACAATATCAAACAAGTCGGTCTATCTGCCATCTCCTGCACTGGGAATCCAATGTGCCGGAACTTGCGTTAGCTCTGGATTGCGTTTCCTCACGCTACATCGCCTCAAATATAGAGGGTGTTACAAACAGATACGGCCAAACTTTCAGGAAACATTCCTCACACGCAAAGAAAGAAAATAGTTATGTGGACATGTATCCGGAAACGCTTATTTTCCATGTTGGAGCTCATTTTATTACTTCTCTTCAATTCACATTAATCATGGAATGGAAACACACAGCAACAGAACTTACCAGCGTGACTTCAAACACTTTGTTACAGGAAATGTTCAAAATGTCATCCGTTAGCGAGGATACATGCATCCACCCTCGGTCGTATGGAATCCCTGATTCGCTGATGCAGCCCTGGAGAATGGCGTATTGTGTCACAGCCGTCCACAATACGAGCACGAAGAGTCTCTACATTTGGTACCGGGGTTGCGTAGACAAGAGCTTTCAAATGCCCCCATAAATGAAAGTCAAGAGGGTTGAGGTCAGGTGAGCGTGGAGGCCATGGAATTGGTCCGCCTCTACCAATCCATCGGTCACCGAATCTGTTGTTGAGAAGCGTACGAACACTTCGACTGAAATGTGCAGGAGCTGCATCGTGCATGAACCACATGTTGTGTCGTACTTGTAAAGGCACATGTTCTAGCAGCACAGGTAGAGTATCCCGTATGAAATCATAATAACGTGCTCCATTGAGCGTAGGTGGAAGAACAAGACATCACCAACAATGCCTGCCCAAACGTTCACAGAAAATCTGTGTTGATGACGTGATTGCACCATTGCGTGCGGATTCTCGTCAGCCCACACATGTTTATTGTGAAAATTTACAATTTGATCATCTCAATCGAGGAAGTACAGTACAAACTGACGAAACTAAAATGAGCTCTATCATGGAAATTAAGCGTTTCCGGACACATGTCCACATAACATCTTTTCTTTATTTGTGTGTGAGGAATGTTTCCTGACAGTTTGGCTGTACCTTTTTGTAACACCCTGTATATATAAAGTAGGCAGAGTATAATCATAGTCACCGTGGTTCTAGGAATTGCGACACGTAAAGCCGCTCTTACTTGACATCTCATATTCCGATCCTGCTCACATGCTCCAGCATTTGTAGCGCTGTTACCCGCCTGCTGTCATTTGGCTTAAGCATTGGGCGAGACCTTGCCCGCAAGTATTGTTGAGAAAGGTAAAATTCTGTTTTGACAAGATCTCTAGTGGTTCATACGGCCAGTAGAGCTGTGGCTGTGTCACATTAAATAGAATAATAACCATTATAGTCATTGGTCCTACTATATATCACACACAGTCAGCTGCCTGGTAACTCCAAACATTTTGCCCCCATGAGTTTCCCTTGTTCATACAACTAGCGACCAACACCGTTTCATTGTACGCTGAATATATTCAGTGGAGTCCTGCTCTCCGAAAATAAGGTTTGGGCGAAGATGTTCTTCCGCTTTTCATTCGAATGGCGGTCTGAGAATAGGGCTCCATATCACATTCCCTACCGACACAAGTTTGCTGTCTCTGAACAGTGATTATCTTATTGTTTTACTAATAAGACTACCACAAATAAATAATATAGGTCTACCACCACTGCTATCAACATTACGTTCTACACTACACGTACAAACAAACTGCATAAAATAGATACACGTACCTACTTTCTTGACCTTAAATACATACATAAAAAAAGTTTTGCATCACATCGGTTCGGACAGTTTCGGAACCTATACAGAAAATTGGAATAGGGATCAACATAAACATAATTTCTGCCCTTTTTATTGCTCATGAAAACCACACATTGCACGTTGGACCACCACACAGCGAGTCCTTCAAAGTTGCGCAACATGCAGCCTATTGCACACAGTGTGAATCGCAACACGACATCCTGTGACTGTACGAAAAGCGGTGGTGCGTTGCTGTCAGGGTTCCTCTGAGCCATGAAACATAGGTAGCGGTCATCGGCTGCAGTAGTAGCCCTTGGGTGGTCTGAGCGAGGAATGTCATCGACAGTTATTTTCTCTCTGTATCTCCCCCCATGTCAGAACAACATCGCTTTGGTTCACTCCGAAACGCCTGGACAGTTTCCTTGTTGAGAGCTCTTTCTGGCACAAAGTAACAAAGCGGAAACAGTCGAAACGCCGTAATGACCGTTTAGGCATGGTTGAACAACAGACAACATGAGCCGTGTACCTTCTTACTAATGGAATGTCTAGAACTGATTGGCTGTCGGACCCCCCTCCGTCTAACAGGCGGTGCTCATGCATGGTTGTTTATATCTTTGGACTGGTTTAGCGATATCTCTGAACAGTCAAAGGGACTGTGTCTGTGATACAATACCAACAGTCAACGACTATTTTCAGGAGTTCTGTAAATTGGGGTGATGCAAAACTTTTTTGATGTCTGTATAATGAGTTTGATGTATCCACACCTCCGTCTCCCATTGCTCATCGTTTTGAATTTTCACCTTAATATTATTTCTTGCCTTTACTAGCACTGCTCGTGGAATCGCCTCTGACGCACCCTTCAATGGTCGCAGACGTCCCACACGCATAGTCGTCGTCCTTGTAGGCAACCACAGCTCCACATTAACAAGTGACGTTGTTTCGACTATTTGTACGGGTCCTGATACCGTGTTAAAAATGTCTTTGTCTTTCCCTTCAGTGTATATGGACTTCACAACATCACCCATTGGCCCACGTTGTACTATGGTAACGTCCCAATCACAGCCTCTTCGTGTTGCTCTTTCTACACTGTTCCACAACTTTTTTATTTTTCCTGCTAAGCTGTGGAGCGCTTCTCTTTTTCTGCTACTTTTATGGTCAGCCATGCTGAAAGGTGACGATAGCTTTTTGTCATACACTACCTCGAATTGTGATAACCCAGTGCTACTATGTACTTTAGAGTTACGTGAGTTTACACCAAAAGCTAGGTATGTATCCCAGTTTGAATGGTTTGAATCCAGGTAGTATCTTAGAACTTTTCCAACTGTTCTATGAATTCTCTCCATCCTTCCACTAGCTTGCGGATGTAGTGGTCTACTCGTCAACATCTTCACTCTCAGCAACTAATTGAATTCCTTTATCAGGTCTGACATGAAGTTCTTCCGTTGGTCCATTATTATCACCTGCGGTACTCCGAACTTCAATAGCCCCATATTAACTAACGACCGTGACGCTGTGATTTCTGTTTGGTCCGGCGCTGGCGTAATTTCTGTGCAACGAGAAAAATGATCTATTATGGTCAAAACAAAACGATTATCCGCTGGGGTTCGACTTAATGGTCCTAGCACGTCCACACCATTGAAACTAAAAGGTTGTGTTGCTTCTGGCAATATTTGTAACAATACCTCTTTGTGACTCACATTGGCCCTGTGTGCACGATGCACACAATTCTTGACATATCGATTCACATCATCCTTGCTTCCCTTCCACCTGCACTTCTCTGTCACCCTCCTAACCCTCGTCCTGCATCCACCATGGCCTGGTGAAATGTGATCATGCATCTCACGTGACACTTCCAATTTTAACATTGCCGGCACTGTCCCTAGTCCTAATTTTGTCTCTCTGCACAATAATCTTTGAAGCATACCAAATTGCTGCCGTTTCTGATACTGCCTACATTCTTTGTAGGTGTTCTGTTCAGCTCGCCATTCTGCTGGATAGCGACCCAGTGCTTGTATTACAGCTATCTTTCTGCTTAGGCTGTCCGCATTATCGTGTTTCCTTCCTGGGTTGTGGATTAATTGGTATTGAAATTCACTGAGTTTCAATGGCTATCTCATTAATCTACTAGACGGATCATTCAAGCCTAGTAACCAATTTAAAGTTGCACGGTGTGTTAGCACCTTAAACTTAGTTCCATACAAATAATTTCGAAAGTACATTATTCTGTATACCATCATCTCTCTCTCTCTCTCTCTCTCTCTCTCTCTCTCTCTCTGTCTGTCTGTTTGTGTGTGTGTGTGTGTGTGTGTGTGTGTGTGCGTGCGTGCGTGTTGTAAATTAATATATTTCTGTAGCTTTCAGTTACATTGACGCAAAGGAATCAGGATGTTCTTGACCATCTACCTTCTGGCTCAAAACACAGTCAGAAAACACCGAAAGTGGAAAGGATGTCCACACTTTCTTTAACTCTTCAAATTCTCCCTTACATTCCTCCGACCCCACACACTTAAACCCTTTCTTCAATAACTGCATACGCGGTCTTGCAATATCCTCAAATCCCTTCAAGAACCTCCTACAACACTTCATGAGATCGAAGAAAGATTGCAACTGCCTAATAGTTTGTGGTATTGGAAAATCTTGCACTGTTTGCACCAACCTTGGACATGAAACCAGTACTTCACTTCCTCCACCTCAAAGGGATATTGTTCTACGATGAGTGTGAGACATGCTGCCCTTAAACTGCTCAATACTTCTCTTAGACGTTTTCTATGTTCCTGCATATCACTTGAATGGAAAATTATGTCATCAAGATACATTAAACACTTGTGTGGTTTCAGTCCTCTCAGCACTCCGTACAGGAACTGTTGGAATGTCACCAGCGCATTTTTCAACCCAAAAGGTATCTTCCTATATTTTCAGTATCCTCCATTTGCTGACAAACCTGTTTTGGTGTATATCCAGAAGCGACTTCTAACTGATGGTATGCATTTTCTAAGTCCAACGTAGTGAGATACTTGCTTTTGCCTAGGTTACTTATGGTCTCCGTGATATTCAGAATAGGATACGTATCTGTTGGAGGCTTGCTACTCAAACAGCGATAATCGCAACAAAACAAATACTTCTGCTAATCGTCCAAAGACTTCTTCAGTACGGTTACATTTCCTCCCCCCCCCCCCCCCCACCATGCGCTATTACTTTGTTCCATTATTTTGTCAGCTAATTGTTGTTCTATGAACTCTTCGAATAATGGTTCCAACGACTGTGGTATTCCATATGGTCTTCAATATACCGGTACTTCATTTCCTGTTGAAATCCTGTATTGTGTTACTCGTGCAGCAGGCAACGGCCCTCTCAGAAGAAATAGATCCTGAAATTCTAGGAACAGGTCCTCCAAGTGTGGTTTTTCTGCTCTTTTCAGATGCTTCAGGTTCTAATGAAATGCCGTCGTCGCAGCGTCCTTTGGCCCCTTATAGCTCACGCCTCCTGTGGGGCGATCTTGCTCATCCGGAATCTCTAGTGAACTAATAACTTTCCTTTCGACTACTTTACATATTTAGTGCCAAAATTATCGATGCCACTTCTCCTCCGCCTCTTTCTTGCTCGTGTACAATACTGTGTTTCACCAAACACACGCTGTTTGTAATACTTCACTACCCTTCAATGGTTCTATTACATGTAGTGTACCTACGGTTCACCATTCACTCATTGAGATTGCTCGCGGTTTAACTGGACCGTCTTGTATCGTAGGCACTCCTCACATCAGATTAACATTGACAATAGCTTCCCCTAGTCGTGTAAAGTACGATGTTTAGGTATTTATGTTGGTAACGCCTCGTAGCGCTATGTATGAAAATCACTGACTGTGCTGTGTGCAGTCTGTGGCTGGTTGAAATCATTGTTCGAAAATTCGCTATTGTAGTGTAGGGCAGTTGGATGTGAACAGCGCGTAGCGTTGTGCAGTTGGAGGTGAGCCGCCAGCAGTGGTGGATGTGGAGAGAGAGATGCCAGAGTTTTGAGAGGACGATCTAGACGTGTTTCCGCCAGAAAAAGGAAATTTGTAAAGATGGATGCCATGAATTGATAGATGTATATATGATGACTTTTGAACACTATTAAGTTAAATACATTGTTTGTTCTCTATCAAAATCTTTCATTTGCTAACTGTGCCTATCAGTAGTTAGTGCCTTTAGTAGTTAGAATCTTTTGTTTAGCTGGCAGTATTGGCGCTCGCTGTATTGCAGTAGTTCGAGTTACGAAGATTTTTGTGAAGGAAGTCATTCATGAAAGGGATAGGTTATTGTTAGTCAGGGCCATTCTTTTGTAGGGATTATTGTAAGTCAGATTGCGTTGCGGTAAAAAAATAATGTGTGCCAGTTTAGTGATGATCAAAATAAGTAAAGAAAGAAATGTCTGAGTACGTTTAGTTTTGCTCAGCTGTTTGAAAAACAAATAACGTAAGAAATTTTCCAGCACTGTCATTTTTAAATTTTTCTAAGCGGGCGTTTCAGTCAGAACGTCTTCCCATTCAATTGCGCTATACGTCGTCGAAGGTCAATTATGGCACGATGTTGATGCAGCAAATCTGACCCTGGGATCATGCTGCAGCCCTCGCTCACATGAGACACCAGTTCCACACATTTGCCTGAACTTGGTTGTCCCAAGTGAAAAATTCACCACTGCTGGCCCCAGTGGCCATATATCATTATCCCTTACGCCAAGTAAATCATTTCATGGTGGGTTCCACTGCCTCCTACCCAATGATTCTCTAGAGGCTTCAGATATGCTCCTCTGTTCAACAATACTTTATACTCTCTTCAATCCACAAGAGCCATTATGGCACAATTGGCGTCCACATTCGTTCTCACTGAGCTTATTCCTATTGAGAACTCTGTGGGTGTCACTGGGGCTCCTAAGTTTAACGGACCCTTCCTATTCCCTCGACTACCTCTATCATTATCCCTACAATCTTTCCGTTGACCAAAACCTCCTCTACTGTCATTTCCACTAAATTGTAGGCGATCCATGTAACTCCAGTTGTGTTGTGGGTTTCGTAGTAGGTAACATTACCTTCATGCACGTGTCGTTCGATTGGAATTAAAACACTCAATATTCGGTGTAAACACCTTTTTCTGCTCTCTTACTCCTATCGACCTACCGATTTCTATCGTGTACCAAAGCATCACTTCTCCAGAGTGACTCCTCATGTCTATGATTTTGCCTCTAAGTCCAATATCCACGATAAAAATTACATTACAACAAAACAATACGCACAGATAAGTTAGTTCCGAAGTGTTCTATCAAGTTAATTATTCTCTTTAATCATGAGCATTGCCTAGCCGTGTGCCCAATCTGGTAACAAGTAAAGCAACTCTGCTACGGATTTAGCACAAGGCGCCGAATGCCCGAGTAAACTACGCTGAGTGCAACGTACAGGTACTAGTACTAACCTATCATCTTTAATATTGCTCATAAACTGCGAAAGATACACAGATTTCTGTGGTTTCGTGAATGTAACTTTCGTAAAACACTCCCTCTGTATTTCGACCCCATGATTACTACCACACTAGAACAAAATAGTCTCACTCACCCCAATGTAGGCTGTGGCTCGAACGATGTACTGCGGGGGTGACGCACTCTCACCTATTGATTGCTGCGACATCGGCCCTCCTGACACCACTTTGTATGGACCACTCTGTAGTGGCACCTCTGTAGGGTGTGGTGTGTATATGGTGACATCGTAGGTGGTGGGAAACCAGTGGAAACGCTGTACACAATTTAACAACATCACTTTACTGTATCGTCAATTCTACATGAGACAAGCACGCCTCTCCTCGTTGTCTGTGGACGGTGCTCCTGGCGTCGGCAGCTATGACGGCGTCCGGCGATTCTGCATCAGCACTCCAGCCCAGCGGTGAAGGCAAACCCACGGCCAGTTGCGGCAGCGACGCTTCCCGGCGGAGCGACATGTCAGGTGGCGGCCCCACTGCTCTTTGGTCGTCGGTGGCGGAGGCAGCTGAGCACGGGTCTCGACCCACTTCTCTCGGATCGGCAGCCGACAGCGGCTGGCTTTTCGACGCCGAGTCCCTCTCTAGGCTCAGTGTTGGCGGAAGCAGGCGTGGACTGCACACTGGCGTAGGGTGACCATACGTCCCGATTAATCGGCATTGTCCCGTTTTTTGAGGCTCAAACATATGTCCCGACTTTTATTTAAACAAGCAGTTTGTTCGATTTTCGACGATTATTTTCAGACATTTACAAAATGGTTAAAATACACTCCTGGAAATTGAAATAAGAACACCGTGAATTCATTGTCCCAGGAAGGGGAAACTTTATTGACACATTCCTGGGGTCAGATACATCACATGATCACACTGACAGAACCACAGGCACATAGACACAGGCAACAGAGCATGCACAATGTCGGCACTAGTACAGTGTATATCCACATTTCGCAGCAATGCAGGCTGCTATTCAACCAAGGAGACGATCGAAGAGATGCTGGATGTAGTCCTGTGGAACGGCTTGCCATGCCATTTCCACCTGGCGCCTCAGTTGGACCAGCGTTCGTGCTGGACGTGCAGACCGCGTGAGACGACGCTTCATCCAGTCCCAAACATGCTCAATGGGGGACAGATCCGGAGATCTTGCTGGCCAGGGTAGTTGACTTACACCTTCTAGAGCACGTTGGGTGGCACGGGATACATGCGGACGTGCATTGTTCTGTTGGAACAGCAAGTTCCCTTGCCGGTCTAGGAATGGAAGAACGATGGGTTCGATGACGGTTTGGATGTACCGTGCACTATTCAGTATCCCCTCGACGATCACCAGTGGTGTACAGCCAGTGTAGGAGATCGCTCCCCACACCATGATGCCGGGTGTTGGCCCTGTGTGCCTCGGTCGTATGCAGTCCTGATTGTGGCGCTCACCTGCACGGCGCCAAACACGCATACGACCATCATTGGCACCAAGGCAGAAGCGACTCTCATCGCTGAAGACGACACGTCTCCATTCGTCCCTCCATTCACGCCTGTCGCGACACCACTGGAGGCGGGCTACACGATGTTGGGGCGTGAGCGGAAGACGGCCGAACGGTGTGCGGGACCGTAGCCCAGCTTCATGGAGACGGTTGCGAATGGTCCTCGCCGATACCCCAGGAGCAACAGTGTCCCTAATTTTCTGGGAAGTGGCGGTGCGGTCCCCTACGGCACTGCGTAGGATCCCACGGTCTTGGCGTGCATCCGTGCGTCGCTGCGGTCCGGTCCCAGGTCGACGGGCACGTGCACCTTCCGCCGACCACTGGCGACAACATCGATGTACTGTGGAGACCTCACGCCCCACGTGTTGAGCAATTCGGCGGTACGTCCACCCGGCCTCCCGCATGCCCACTATACGCCCTCGCTCAAAGTCCGTCAACTGCACATACGGTTCACGTCCACGCTGTCGCGGCATGCTACCAGTGTTAAAGACTGCGATGGAGCTCCGTATGCCACGGCAAACTGACTGACACTGACGGCGGCGGTGCACAAATGCTGCGCAGCTAGCGCCATTCGACGGCCAACACCGCGGTTCCTGGTGTGTCCGCTGTGCCGTGCGTGTGATCATTGCTTGTACAGCCCTCTCGCAGTGTCCGGAGCAAGTATGGTGGGTCAGACACACCGGTGTCAATGTGTTCTTTTTTCCATTTCCAGGAGTGTATATTCTGAGTGTCGATTTTATAAACTATCAATTGAAACTGACATTCCGTACGTTGGTACCTCCTGATAATGTACAGCTTAAGCACTATACTTGTTGCGTACTCTTATTTTCTTTGCTTTTGCTTGCCGTTGTTGTCAGCACTCAGTATCAGTTTTGTGAAGTGCTAGCACGTCGTGGCGATGCCGAAATGAAAATGAAAGTTTTCGGAAGAGCTTCAGAGGAAATTTCCTTGCTTCACTGCTACAGACAATGACTGTTCAGCAAAATGTAACGTATGTAACTGTGCTGTATCCGTGTCTCATGGTGGTGCTGCAGATCTCAAGCATCATATGGAATCAGAGAAACACAGGAAGAATCTTCGATCCGCAGGTTCCTCGCAAAAAATGACGAGATATATCGTAACTTCAAATACACAGGAACAGAAAAACGTAGCTGCAGCAGAAGGAACCCTGCCATTACATGTTGTTAAACACCACCAAATCTATCGTTCTAATTACTGCAGTGTTCAACGAAACAAAAACAGAAAGTTTTCCTGATTCTAAGATTGCAGAAATTGTTTCGTGTGGAAGAACGAAGTGTGAAGCAATTATCAACAATATTATAGCTCCGCATTCTCCAAAACAGGTAATAGCTGCTATAAACAGTGCAAAATACTTTTCAATATCTACTGATGCTAGCAACCATGGGCATCATAAAATTTTTCCTGTGATAGTTCAGTATTTTTCTGTAAGTGAGGGTGGACTGCAGACGAAATTGCTTGATCTTGATGAATAGCAGAACAAAAAGTTCTCATGTTAAACAGTCATTTAGTATCATCTCAAAGTGTGTTGCATTTGGTGCAGACAATACTAACTGTAATTTTGGGAGGGCTAATGAAGATAGAGGGTAATACTGTTTCCACACATCTGAAAGAAAAATTAAAAAAACTCTAAAATTGTTGGCATAGGTTGTCCAGCACTTGTTGCTCATAACACACTTCAAAGTGCTTGTGATGTTTTAGCTGTTGACATTGACTGCATTGTCATGAAGTTGTACAACCATTTTCATATTGGCCGCGGTGGTCTAGCGGTTCTAGGCGCGCAGTCCGGAACCGCGCGACTGCTACGGTCGCAGGTTCGAATCCTGCCTCGGGCACGGATGTTTGTGATGTCCTTAGGTTAGTTAGGTTTAAGTAGTTCTAAGTCTCCGGGACTGATGACCTCAGATGTAAGTCCTATAGTGCTTAGAGCCATTTGATTCATTTGTAAGGGGTTCACCAACCGGCTCGAGCAAATGTAACTTCGATGTATTGCTCACGCGCTGCCTGTAACAGAAAATGTCTTTGCTGCAAATGAGTCGCAGGTCAGAGCAGTCTCGGCAGCAGTTGCAGTTGCTCGCTGATACAGCGCCGTTGTAGTCTGTCGCTGGTACAGCGCAATTCATAGCTATGTATTGTAAGGTAAATTTTATTATTTTTATTGGCATGCACTTAGTTATGGCACTTGTCTGAAATGTTAATACGAATTTGTTTAATCTTTCTGTGATTCGTCAGCACCAGTTGATCCAGATTTGTTCAAATGGTTCAAATGGCTCTGAGCACTATGGGACTTAACTGCTGGGGTCATCAGTCCCCTAGAACTTAGAACTACTTAAACGTAACTAACCTAAGGACATCACACACATCCATGCCCGAGGCAGGATTCGAACCTGCGCCGTAGCGGTCGCGCAGTTCCAGACTGAAGCGCCTAGAACCGCTCGGCCACCCCGGCCGGCTCAGATTTATAATATTCAGTTTTTCATATAATGGGTTGCAGATCTTTATCAATAATGTAAAAGATTTTCATAATATAATTTTTACCAGTCAACAAAAAAAGGAAGGAATAATTTTGCTTCAAGTCATTATCAGTCCCGATCCAGCCATTTATTTAAATTTAAATATTCCAGAAATTTTCTCAGATCATATGCAGCGATCAGACGACCAGCTGCGCACCTATGTCAATAAGCAAAGTCAGTTTTTCTAATGATTCAGATCTCAGACCAATGTTGTCCAGTCTTAGTAGATAGGCCATCATTGCACTAGGCTGTACCATTCCCGAGCAGATATATAGACAGCGTTATCCGGCGACACCATCATAAGGTAAGTATTTTTCAGATTGATTTCACAGGGCCATGGAGTAGCGCTGCTTACGTTACAAAGTTATCAGTTTTCATGAGTTAAGATATCAAAAGAATTATCGTTATTATTTTTTATACGTGAAGGTTACGCTTGGCGATATCCGCCAGGATCGTAATTTTCAGAATTTTTTGAGCAGTAGTCAGCTATATATCTGCTCTTACTTATCCAGTGTTAAGTGTAATTTGAGTTTGGTGCAATGCATATTTTTTCACAGATTATCGCAATTTATTACTCTTCTTTGTCATTGTACTTGCTCCACTTTGTGCCCGCTTTGTCTTTGTTTGATTTTGTGTCCACTTTTGACTTATGAAAATGCCGCGAAAAACTGCCAACAGTATATTGCGAAGAGCAAAGAATGAAAACGACGATTTGAGTAGTTTAACTGATAATACTAGAGATATTCAGTCTCACAGTTCTAATTATTCAACCTTAGACAATCAATGCGTGTCGACCACCAGTAACATTTCAAATCTAAACGATAAGCAAACAGATTTAATTATATCCACAGTAAATGTAAAGATAATTGTTGACGCGCCACGTTCCACAGTTTCACACATCGGATGTGCAGAATTTACACAGTGAGCAGTTAAATGTTACTAATGAAAACGACCAATTTACTCAAGATGCGTCAGATTTATTTGGTTACGATGTAGTGACCAACAGTGCACAACCAGTCTGCAGACCTTTTCATGATTCAGACAATGACCAAATGGTTACAGAACAAGTATCAAATGCAGATACACTACCACACAATATAAAAAACGGAGTCGCTAATTTTGACGTTGATCATGTTATGGCAGCATTGCTACAACTTAATGAAAATTTCAAAAAGTCGGATGAAATACACGACAGGTCGATCAAACAAAACAATGAAAATTTCAAACTGATTAATAAAAAACTTGACACCTCTATTGAACAGCTTACTGAACAGATTACAGCCGTTGCCGTGCAATGCAATGAAACTAAAAAACAATTACGTGAGGAAATTAAGGCCTGTGCCAGGAATAGTAGTGAAGCAATCAGATCCGTTACACAAGAGGTATGCATTACACACGAAGCTACAACAAAATTACTTAGAGGTGAAATCAACGCAGTCGCTAAATAATGTTCAGAAAACACAACTCCGTTACAAGAGGAGATTAAAGCAGTATCAACAAAACTTTCGCGCGCTTTGCATGCGAAAATTGACGAGAGATTTGAACGACAGAACACCCAAATTGACGAACGTTTTAATTACCATCTACAAAACAGTGAAACACTTTACCGCAAATCCATACAAGAACAGAAAAAAGTAAAGAAACAAGTCTTACAAACAATTACTACACAGGGACAGGAAGATAAGCGTAAGTTGTTCGTGAAAGCAAACCCCTAAGATGACACCAACACTGCTACAGTATCGGATGAAATTAACACAGTCAAATAATCGAACACAGATTTACAGGACGGACTTACCGATCTGAAAACAAAAACAGACTCTAGTATTCAGACCTTAGAAGTCAAATACACAGAATACTTTCAGATAGTTACTAGCAGACTTGAACAAATGGAATTAGTATAGAATCCTGATGCCATAAAGTTCCCACTCCCAACTTCTACTGTATCCACGTTTTCCAACAAAGTTCTTTGCGGGTACGCAAAACCACTTTGTCGTCCCCGGCTCTCTACCTGGCTGTGCAAACATCCCGCAAAGGGTCAAACTTCAACTTTCCACACAAGGCCACGTAACTGCTCTAAGAATGGGTCCAGTAACATTCGCCACAGATGTGCCGTTACACTTCGCCTTGCCTCGCTATCTGTGACAAATGCAACGCAATGAAGGCGATGCCACGCCGTGCAACAACAGAAACATGACTCTATCTGAATCATCGAATCCACTAATGGGCGCGTAGGTCAACAACAAGGCATGTGAGCCATGGCGCCATTAAGGTAGTAGACTGTTCTGCATGTCGCCACTGGCACAGGTGTAATATCGACTATCCTCTTTCGGCCCCACTGCCAATATCTATGAAGAAGAGTTGGTATCTGTGGGTTGTGTCCTTAGAAGGTCTTCCCTGACCCGAAAAGAAGGCACGAAGTTTGGGGATTGGCGGTAGCGTCGCGACAAGAGGTGGTCACAAGGTCAGAGCGGCCAAAGCCAGCAGCTGCGCAAAGAGGGCCTGCACAGAACGAAGATATGGCGTACTTCACCGGGTTCGTCGACTACAAGGAGCAGGCCAAATATCCCGTCGGACGACCGCTCGTGGCCTGGCTGCTCTCATCTACCAGGCTTTCATCGGCACCACTCAGTAACAGCTGCGACGCACCGTGGATCCATGGAACTGCTTGCTGATAAAGAGAAGTAACATTCTGCAACACTCGTGATGATTTGTTTCTTCGTCTACCTGGGCTCTATTATCTTTTGGTTTACACCCGACCCTCTGAGTTTTACTCGGTCGGCTCTTTGGTCGTAAATATAGGCAGTAGTAATGTACTAAAACACTAGTTGTCGTTTGAAAATTTGTCCCGCTATTTTATTTCCCTTCCTTTCTGGTTTGCACCCGATCATTAATGTTCTAATTAATCAACTCTTGGTCGTAAATACAGCCGGAACAGTTGTACTAAGGCACAGGTTAGCGTTAAACATAATAGGAACCTTGTGGTTAGATTTAGCTGCTAACCGGATCAGTTGTTTGATTGTCATTGCATTTCACAGTCGTTAGTTATAATCTGAACAATCTGTTGTACTAAGCTGTTCGTTTCTATGTTTGAAAGAGTGGGTTATTATCGGTGTATTTTAGCTGGATCGTGTATTTCAGCTGGTTCCGTCGAGTGAGTTCTCTTGTAGTAAGTGTTCACAAGTGTATTAGTACCTAGATAGTGTAAATTCGCGTAGTCGTTTGTCTTCTGTTTTTGTTTTGAACGGCCAGTGTCGGTTGGTCACAGCCAGTGTGCTCCCTGCCGCCGTTGGATAAGCAGTTGACAGCAGCGAGTCGTATTCTCCTGGCACACTTATTTGTTACATAGTATGATTCTTAATTTATTTGCGTGTTTTAGGTACTTAATTCATAAATTTCGGGCATATTATAGTATTTGAGAGTTGTAGCATCGCGCTTTTGTACCTGAATGGTGTAAATTCGCGTAGTCGTTTGTCTTCTGTTTTTGTTTTGAACAGCCAGTGTCGGTTGGTCACAGCCAGTGTGCTCCATGCCGCCATTGGATAAGCAGTTGCCAGCAGCAAGTCGTACACTCCTAGCTCACTTATTTGTTACATAGTTTCGTATAGGATGTGTAATTTCGAGTTTTAGTTACTGTAATTGTAAATTCAGGCAGATTGTAGCGCATTCGTTAGGTATTTGTACAGGTTAGTTCATACATTCTTTGCGTGTTTCCTTTGCGTTATCTAGGCACAGACTCGTGATTCAGCAACTGTTGTTCAACATCGATTAGAATGGACAGGGACTGTGATTGCTGTGTTCGGATGAGGGCTGAGTTGGCATCCCTTCGCTCACAGCTGCGAGCGGCGCTGACTTCGGTCGTGCAGCTTGAGGCTGTTGCCAATGGGCACCACTGTGGGGAGCCGGACTAGGATATCACGGGGATGTCAACCTCGTCCTGTCTGTCCCTAGATCGGTCTGCCGCTGTGGTTGCCCCGGTTGCTGCCCGCAGTGGGGCTGAGCCCTCGCCTGTGGTTGATTGGGGGGTCGTTCCAAGGCGCGGCAGGCAGCGAAATACGTCCCCTGAGGCTGATCAGAAAGCCTCCCCGGTGCGCCTGACAAACAGGTTTCAGGTACTGTCTCTGGCTGAGCCAGATGCAGCAGCCTGCCCTGTTTCAGAGGATGATTCTCAGCCTTCAAGGTCCGGGCAATCGCAGAGGGTGGGCTTATTGGTAGTTGGGAGCTCCAATGTAAGGCGCGTAATGGGGCCCTTAGGGATATGGCAGCTAAGGAGGGGAAGAAATCCAGTGTGCACTCCGTGTACATTCCGGGTGGAGTCATTCCTGATGTGGAAAGGGTCCTTCCGGATGCCATGAGGTGCACAGAGTGCAGTCAGCTGCAGGTGGTGGCACATGTCGAAACTAATGACGTGTGTCGCTTTGGATCTGAGGAAATTCTGATTTGGTGATGGCTGCTGGTCTTGCTTACGAGATGAAGGCAGAGCTCACCATCTGCAGCATCGTTGACAGAACCGACTGTGGACCTTTGGTGCAGAGTCGGGTGGAGGGTGTGAATCACAGGCTCTGACGGTTTTGCGACCGTGTTGGCTGCAGATTCCTTGACTTGCGCCATAGGGTGGCGGGGTTTCGGGTTCCGCTGAATAGGTCAGGAGTTCACTTCACTCAGCTGGCGGCTACACCGGTAGCGGAGGCTGTGTGGCGTGGACTGGGCGGTTTTTTAGGTTAGAAGGCCTCGGGAAAGTACGGGTTGGGCTGCAATCTCAAAGAGTGCATGACAAATACAGGACGTGCTTGGATCAAGGAACAGTTGCAGTTGTAGCTGTAAATTGTTGTAGTTGTGCTGGGAAAGTCCCTGAGCTTCAAGCGCTAATAGAAAGCACAGAAGCTGAAATCGTTATAGGTACAGAAAGCTGGCTAAAGCCTCAAATAAGATCTGCAGAAATTTTTACGAAGTCACAGACGGTGTCCAGATAAGATAGATTAGGCAGAATTGGTGGTGGAGTGTTTGTGTCTATTAGTAGTGGTTTATCTTGTAGTGAAGTCGAAGTAGATACTCCGTACGAATTGGTATAGGTGGAGGTTGTACTTAACAGCCGAAGTAAGTTAATAACTGGCACCTTCTTCCGACCCCCAGACTCCGATGATATAGTTCCTGAACAGTTCAGAGAAAATTTGAGTATCGTAACAAATGCGGTCTCATGCGGTTATAGTTGGTGGGGACTTCAACCTTCCCTCGATATGTTGGCAAAAATACTTGTTCAGAACCGGTGATAGGCAGAAAACATCTTCCAAAATTATCCTAAACACTTTCTCCGAAAATTCTTTCGAGCAGTTACTCCACGAACCCACGCGAATTGTAAATGGTTGCGAAAACGCACTTGACCTCTTAGCCACAAACAATCCAGACCTAATAGAGACCATCATGACTGATACGGGGATTAGTGATCACAAGGTCGGAGTAGCTAGGCTCAATACCGTTTCTTCCAAATCCACCAGAAACAAACGCAAAATAATTTTATTTAAAAATGCGGATAAAGTGTCACTAGAAGCCTTCCTAAGAGACAATCTCCATTCCTTCCGAACTGACTATGCAAATGTAGACGAGATGTGGCTCAAATTCAAAGACATAGTAGCAACAGCAATTGAAAGATTCATACCTCATCAATTGGTAAGAGATGGAACTCATCCCCCATGGTACACAAAACAGGTCCGAACGCTGCTGCTGAGGCAACGGAAAAAGCATGCGAAGTTCAGAAGAACGCGAAATCCCGAAGATTGGCAAAAATTTACAGACGCGCGAAATTTGGCGCGGACTACAATGCGAGATGCCTTTAATAGGTTCCACAACGAAACATTGTCTCGAAATTTGGTAGAAAATCCGAAGAAATTCTGGTTGTATGTAAAGTACACAAGCGGCAAGACGCAGTCAATACCTTCACTGCGCAGTGCCGACGGTACTGTTACCGACGACTGTGCCGCTAAAGCAGAGTTATTGAACGCAGTTTTCCGAAATTCCTTCACGAGCGAAGACGAATGGAATATTCCAGAATTTGGAACACGAACAGCTGCTAGCATGAGTTTCTTAAAAGTAGATACCTTAGAGAGCCGGCAGGTGTGGCCGTGCGGTTAAAGGCGCTTCAGTCTGGAACCGCGTGACCGCTACGGTCGCAGGTTCGAATCCTGCCTCGGGCATGGATGTGTGTGATGTCCTTAGGTTAGTTCGGTTTAATTAGTTCTAAGTTCTAGGCGACTGATGACCTCAGAAGTTGAGTCGCATAGTGCTCAGAGCCATTTGAACCATTTTGAACCAAGATACCTCAGAGGTTGCGAAGCAACTCAAATCGCTTGATACGGGAAAGTCTTCAGGTCCAGATTGTATACCAATTACGTTCCTCTCACATTACGCTGATACAATAGCTCCCTACTTAGCAATCATATACAACCGCTCGCTCACCGATAGATCTGTACCTACAGATTGGAAAATTGCGCAGGTCGCACCAGTGTTTAAGAAGGTTAGTAGGAGTAATCCATCTAACTATAGACCTATATCATTGACGTCGTTTTGCAGTAGGGTTTTGGAGCATATACTGTATTCAAATATTATGAATCACCTCGAAGGGAACGATCTATTAATACGTAATCAGCATGGTTTCAGAAAACATCGTTCTTGTGCAACGCAGCTAGCTCCTTATTCGCAGGAAGTAATGGCCGCTATCGACAGGGGATCTCAAGTTGATTCCGTATTTCTAGATTTCCGGAAAGCTGTTGACACCGTTCCTCACAAGCGACTTCTAATCATGCTGCGGGCCTATGGGGTATCGTCTCAGTTGTGCGACAGTATTCGTGATTTCCTGTCAGGAAGGTCGCAGTTCGTAGTAATAGACGGCAAATCATCGAGTAAAACTGAAGTGATATCAGGTGTTCCCCAGGGAAGCGTCCTGGGACCTCTGCTGTTCCTGATCTATATAAATGACCTGGGTGACAATATGAGCGGTTCTCTTAGGTTTTTCGCAGATGATGCTGTAATTTACCGTCTAGTAAGGTCATCCGAAGACCAGTATCAGTTGCAAAACAATTTGGAAAAGATTTCTGCATGGTGTGGCAGGTGTTAGTTGACGCTAAATAACGAAAAGTGTGAGTTGATCCACATGAGTTCTAATAAAAATCCCTTGGAATTCGATTACTCGATGAATAGTACAATCCTCAAGGCTGTCAATTCAGCTAAGTACCTGGGTGTCCAAATTACGAACAACTTCAGTTGGAAAGACCACATAGATAATATTGTGGGGAAGGCGAGCCAAAGGTTGCGTTTCATTGGCAGGACATTTGGAAGATGCAACAAGTCCACTAAAGAGGCAGCTTACACTATACGCGTTCGTCCTCTGTTAGAATATTGCTGCGCGGTGTGAGATCCTTACCAGGTGGGATTGACGGAGGACATCGGAAGGGTGCAAAAAAGGGCAGCTCGTTTTGTATTATCACGTAATAGGGGAGAGAGTGTGGCAGATATGATACGCGAGTTGGGATGGAAGTCATTAAAGAAACGATGTTTTCGTCGCGGCGAGATCTACTGTATTTACGAAATATCAGTCACCAACTTCCTCTTCAGAATGCGGAAATATTTTGTTGAGTCCAACCTACATAGGTAGGAATGATCATCAAAATAAAATAAGAGACATCAGAGCTCGAACAGAAACGTTTAGGTGTTCGTTTTTCCCGCGCGGTGTTCGTGAGTGGAATGGTAGGGAGATAGTATAATTGTGGTTCGATGAACCCTCTGCCAAGCACTTAAATGTGAATTGCAGAGTAATCATGTAGATGTAGATGTAGAAATGTTGTTTTTAGACGTTCCTTGTGAGCGGTCTTTATAACTAACAATCAGTTTAACCTTGAAAATATTAACATCCAGCTCTCACCAAGCTTTGGCCAATTGTAAGAAGGACGGGTTGGAGACCTGTCCCCCCTTGGTCGCCGGTTGAAATTAAGACGTTAGTTGCTTTGAAGTAAGTCATATTGTTTGCTAATGTGTTTAACGTTTAAGCACAGGTGCACATCTTAACCCCGGACCTTTCCTCATATAGCTTTCAGATTGAAAGTTAAGTCATTTGCTTTGAGTAATTGAATCCCTCTTCTTATCAGTGGTGCTTGTATAGTTTTCATGTGTTGCAGAATAGCATTTAACAAGACAGACTGTGTCCAGCGCGGTAGTAAACACCGCTGTTTTACGCGATAACGGGCGGGCTGCAGGTCCGACCGTCTTGTAATCAAATGGTTCAAATGGCTCTGAGCACTATGGGACTTGACATCTGTAATCGTCAGTCCCCTAGAACTTAGAACTAGTTAAACCTAACTAACCTAAGGGCATCACACACATCCATGCCCAAGGCAGGATTCGAACCTGCGACCGGAGCGGTCACTCGGTTCCAGACGGCAGCGCCTAGAACCGCACGGCCACTCCGGCCGGCCTTTGTCATATTGTTTGCTGATTTGCAAAGATTACAAGCTCATTCAACTTATGGTTTAAGGTCCAAAGAATTTTGCAAATTTGTTAATTTGCAAAAGCAAATATTATGGTGAAATGCTTCGATTATCTGTAAAACACAGTTTATACAGTGTTAAATTAAAAGGCCGTGTGAAATGAAAGTTATATTGGTGGGTCCTCCCTTTCACGCTTTCCTTCATTCCTATAAGTACCATCCGTCAGCAATAACACAACCATAACAATCGGAAAAACAGAAAAAGCCACTACGTAAGTGACGTATATTCTACATTCCCAATTTACAAATCAATCTAAAACGAATATTATGCACTGAAATGGGGAGGGAAGGGTCAATCTAATATCGAGTTCACAAGCTTCAATCCTTGCTATGCCACTTAACTAGAGACGCAGGGAGTCCATAAAAGTTACAAAATTCTTCTGAATGAAGACCCTATGATGCTGAGACGAGCGAAAGTGAGAATGCCAACAATGTGGAGCAACAATGCAGTATGACGTCGCGTTACCAAGCCCGTAGGCCATAGCATCTCGCTGTGTTGCGCCGACAGTGTTGTCCTGGAGGACCTCTGTGAGGTACATGGAAGTTACTTGCTGAGTGCTCCTCAAACTGACAAAAGTAAGACTGAGTGATACAGCTGCGACCAGTTTAAAAATTCGCTTCCATATTGGAAGCGGTAGACTACACACTATTTTGAATGCCACTCTAAAGCTATGGCTGTCACACAAGCGAATCCTGAGGAAACTCTCCGTATCTCTTAGACCTGAGTGCTCTAGCCGCCAAATACCTCCCTGGAATGCATCCCTGCCCTTCTGGCACCCTTCTTCAAAGCAGGGAGCTACTCTAACGTCCACCGGTATCTTGATGACCATCAATTATTACAATTTGTAGCGAAATGACTTAAAAATCAATTTCATCCAAAAGTAATGCTTTACGCAGGAAACAGTATTAAGTAATTTCGGCCTCATTCTCTCCTCGAGGATATAATGAAAATTGGGAGGCACTGTTTTAGTGTTTTAATTATTAGCTTAATTCCCTAATAAAATAAATGTAATATTGCACTACATGTAGAGCCTTGTGACCTGCATGACGCGCCGTAAACAACGTTACAGCCGCGCCGCGCCATCTGTTGCAGTCGTGTCAGTGTGCGGACCACGAAACAACGTGTGATCCCACACTGTTCTGTTATCAGTTATGTAGCAGCCGCTTAATAGTTGACAATGAAAGGCCAGTTCCTGTGTCTAAAAGGTCCAAGGTTTCCTATGAAGAGGGGAATTCCGTGTAGCATGGAAAGCAACGTCATTGGTGGCCGAAGACATCAGCTACAGGCAGTCACACTCGTTCTGTCATTGGCTTTGAGAAGAGGACGGAGGAACAGACAGTGTTTCTGGACAACCTCTAGCCCTGTGGTGAGACATGGTCCCTGAAAGAAGGAAGAATCATCAGTTTTTAACGACATGAGGTTCTAAAAGGCAAACAGCTACATTAAAGACACCTAAGGTTTGTTAACAGGACATGCCTCTCGTCATTGGAAGTGTGATGATGATCTCTCCATTGGCATAAGAATCTGGGAGATGACACGAGAAAAAAATTGCATAGCCAATGGCGGTGCAGTATTCTAAAATTCGGAACCAGGGATGTTAGAAAAGTCAATGTAGTAGAAAAACTTCAGTGCAAAGATTCAGTCCAGACTGAGTGTGTTAGTGAAGTCCAAACTGGAAGAAGGTAAGGATTTCTTATCACAAAACTATAGGGTAATGTTAACAGCATCAGAAAGTGGTTTACGTTAAAATGACCACTCGAGATCGCGATAATACAGGCATCAAAAATGTTTTGCATCGCCACGGTTCCGAGAGTTCCGGATGTACCGATATACTGTACAAAATATTAAAACGAGAGACGACAAATCGGGCACAAAACAAAGTAAAATGATAATAGTAAAAATCTCTGAAAAACGCGTGCAGTCAGCTCTCATCATGGTAATTTATAATAAAATGAAATAATAATGGTACAAACAGACTCTATAAGATATCTGTATAGTATCTCTCCATAAATAGATTATTCTTTTACTCGCTGACTAAACAGACTAGAAGGACCAGCGTTATTACTCACTCTCTGTTCTAGTCCCCCCCATGAACCATAGACCTTGCCGTTGGTGGGGAGGCTTGCGTGCCTAAGCGACACAGATGGCCGTACCGTAGGTGCAACCACAACGGAGGGGTATCTGTTGAGAGGCCAGACAAACTTATGGTTCCTGAAGAGGGCCAGCAGCCTTTCCAGTAGTTGCAGGGGCAACAGTCTGGATGATTGACTGATCTGGCCTTGTAACATTAACCAAAACGGCCTTGCTGTGCTGGTACTGCGAACGGCTGAAAGCAAGGGGAAACTACGGCCGTAATTTTTCCCGAGGGTATGCAGCTTTACTGTATGGATAAATGATGATGGCGTCCTCTTGGATAAAATATTCCGGAGGTAAAATAGTCCCCCATTCGGATCTCCGGGCGGGGACTACTCAAGAGGACGTCGTTATCAGGAGAAAGAAAACTGGCGTTCTACGGATCGGAGCGTGGAATGTCAGATCCCTTAATCGGCCAGTTAGATTAGAAAATTTAAAAAGGGAAATGGGTAGGTTAAAGTTGATATAGTGGGAATTAGCGAAGTTCAGTGGCAGGAGGAACAAGACTTTTGGTCAGGTGAATACAGGGTTATAAATACAAAATCAAATTGGGGTAATGCAGGAGTAGGTTTAATAATGAATAAAAAAGTAGGAGTTCGGGTAAGCTACTACAAACAACATAGTGAACGCATTATTGTGGTCACGATAGATACGAAGCCGACGCCTACAACAGTAGTACAAGTTTATATGCCAACTAGCTCTGCAGATGACGAAGAAATTGATGAAATGTATGTCGAGATAAAAGAAATTATTCAGGTAGAGAAGGGAGACGAAAATTTAATAGTCATGGGTGATTGGAATTCGAGAGTAGGAAAAGGGAGAGAAGGAAACATAGTAGGTGAATATGGATTGGGGCTAAGAAATGAAAGAGGAAGCCGCCTGGTAGAATTTTGCGCAGAGCATAACTTAATCATAGCTAACACTTGTTTCAAGAATCATGAAAGAAGGTTGTATACATGGAAGAACCCTGGAGATACTAGACAATATCAGATAGATTATATAACGGTAAGACAGAGATATAGGAACCAGGTTTTAAATTGTAGGACATATCCAGGGGCAGATGTGGACTCTGACCACAATCTGTTGGTTATGACCTGTAGATTAAAACTGAAGAAACTGCAAAAAGGTGGGAATTTAAGGAGATGGGACCTGGATAAACTGAAAGAACCAGAGGTTGTAGAGAGTTTCAGGGAGAGCATAAAGGAACAATTGACAAGAATGGGGGAAAGAATTACAGAAGAAGAAGAACGGATAGCCTTTAGGGATGAAGTGGTGAAGGCAGCAGAGGATCAAGTAGGTAACAAGACGAGGGCTAGTAAAAATCCTTGGGTGACAGAAGAAATACTGAATTTAATTGATGAAAGAAGAAAATATAAAAATGCAGTAAATGAAGCAGGCAAAAAGGAATACAGACGTCTCAAAAATGAGATTGACAGGAAGTGCAAAATGGCTAAGCAGGCATGGCTAGAGGGCAAATGTAAGGATGTAGAGGCTTACCTCACTAGGTGTAAGATAGATACTGCCTACAGGAAAATTAAAGAGGCCTTTGGAGGAAAGAGACCACTTGTATGAATATCAAGGGCTCAGATGGAAACCCAGTTCTAAGCAAAGAAGGGAAAGCAGAAAGGTGGAAGGTGTATATAGAGGAACTATACAAGGGCGATGTTCTTGAGGACAATATTATGGAAATGGAAGAGGATGTAGATGAAGATGAAATGGGAGATATGATACTGCGTGAAGAATTTGATAGAGCACTGAAAGACCTAAGTCGAAACAAGGCCCCGGGAGTAGACAATATTCCATTAGAACTACTGACAGCCCTGGGAGAGCCAGTCCTGACAAAACTCTACCATCTGGTGAGCAAAATGTACGAGACAGGCGAAATACCCTCAGACTTCAAGAAGAATATAATCATTCCAATCCCAAAGAAAGCAGGCGTTGACAGATGTGAAAATTACCGAACTGTCAGTTTAATAAGTCACGGCTGCAAATTACTAACGCGAATTCTGTACAGACGAATGGAAAAACTGGTAGAAGCCGAGCTCGGGGAAGATCAGTTTGGATTCCGTAGAAATATTGGAACACGTGAGGCAATACTGACCCTACGACTTATCTTAGAAGCTAGATTAAGAAAAGGCAAGCCTACGTTTCTAGCATTTGTAGACTTGGAAAAAGCTTTTGACAATGTTGACTGGAATAATCTCTTTCAAATTCTGAAGGTGGCAGGGGTAACATACAGGGAGCGAAAGGCTATTTACAATTTGTACAGAAAGCAGATGGCAGTTATAAGAGTCGAGGGACATGAAAGGGAAGCAGTGGTTGGGAAGGGAGAGAGACAGGGTTGTAGCCTCTCCCCGATGTTATTCAATCTGTATATTGAGCAAGCAGTAAAAGAAACAAAAGAAAAATTCGGAGTAGGTATTAAAATCCATGGAGAAGAAATAAAACTTTAAGGTTCGCCGATGACACTGTAATTCTGTCAGAGACAGCAAAGCACTTGGAAGAGCAGTTGAACGGAATGGACAGTGTCTTGAAAGGAGGATATAAGATGAACATCAACAAAAGCAAAACGAGGATAATGGAATGTAGTCGAATCAAGTCGGGCGATGCTGAGGGAATTAGTTTAGGACATGAGACACTTAAAGTAGTAAAGGAGTTTTGTTATTTGGGGAGCAAAATAACTGATGATGGTCGAAGTAGAGAGGATATAAAATGTAGACTGGCAATGGCAAGGAAAGCGTTTCCGAAGAAGAGAAATTTGTTAACATCGAGTATAGATTTAAATGTCAGGAAGTCGTTTCTGAAAGTATTTGTATGGAGTGTAGCCATGTATGGAAGTGAAACTTGGACGATAAATAGTTCGGACAAGAAGAGAATAGAAGCCTTTGAAATGTGGTGCTACAGAAGAATGCTGAAGATTAGATGGGTAGATCAGAGAACTGATGAGGAAGTATTGAATAGGATTGGGGAGAAGAGGAGTTTGTGGCACAACTTGACAAGAAGAAGGGATCGGTTGGTAGGACATGTTCTGAGGCATCAAGGGATCACCAATTTAGTATTGGAGGGCAGCGTGGAGGGTAAAAATCGTAGAGGGAGACCAAGAGATGAATACACTAAACAGATTCAGAAGGATGTAGGCTGCAGAACGTATTGGGAGATGAAGAAGCTTGCACAGTATAGAGTAGCATGGAGAGCTGCATCAAACCAGTCTCAGGACTGAAGACCACAACAACAACAACTGTTCTAGTCTCGAAGCTAACACACGCTACGGCGGCCTTTACGCATTGTAAATTGTAAATGTTAAATAATATGTGATAATTTATGCTGATTGTGTATTTTATTCTTCATATACCGAGTGCCTTCATGCAGAAATAAAAATATTATTTGTTAGTTTTTCAACACGCTGGATAAACGACAAGAACGGTCGAACAACTACTCCGTCATCAACGGACGCATTAAGAGAATCGCACCAAAATTATTAAGGAAAGGAAAGTGAATATACTATTGTATGTTGTATGAAAGTAAAAAGAACATTCCACTTAATTCAAATATTGGCTGCTTCTCGGCACGACGAAGATTATTACTTTGAGCAAGAGAGAAATACTTTATTTCAGTACAAGGTTTCTTTTAATTAAATTCACTATAGTGAAGATATCGTGCAGCAATATTTTAATGTGATAACACGAAATACAATCCCTGAGATTAGGCTTACGTTTTTTTTGTCAGTACGAAAGCTCCACGTAGACCTCAATTTTAACAAATCCTAAAAGCGCCTCACGCAATCCTATATTAACAAGGCGGTGAGTGTGCGCTGTTAAATAATCAGAGTTCAGAGAGTTATTTTAGGAAAGTATACATCTAGGTCCCACAGATGATCATGATTTTTTCTTTTGTCTGATCCGCCAAATAAGTGCTCTATTTACGCTCTTGCCGGCCGTAAATATCAGTAAAGTTAAGTGGTAAAATCTTACACTCTTTTCGTCACATTCGTTGAGTACACCGTAAGTGTACCTAAGACGGTGTACGGACATGGGCGGTAGCGGCACACGGAACCTGTACAGTAAATTGGAATAGAGATCAATATAAACATCATTTCCAACCATTTTATTGCTCTTGAGAAGAACACATTGCATATTGCATCTCCATACAGTGAGACCTTCAGAGGTGGTGTCCTGATTTCTGTACACACTGGTACCTCTAATACCCAGTAGTATGTCCTCTTGCAGTGATGCATGCCTGTATTCGTCGTAGCATACTATCCACAAGTTCATCAAGGCACTGTTGGTCCAATTTATCCCACTCCTCAATGGCGATGCAGCGTAGGTCACGTCATCCATAAATAGCCGTTTTCAATCTATCCCAGGCCTGTTCGATACGGTTCATGTCTGGAAAACATGCTGGCCACTCTAGTCGAGCGATGTCGTTATCCTGAAGGAGGTCATTCACGAGATGTGCACGAATGGCGCGCGAATTATTATCCATGAACACGAATGCCTCGCCAATATGCTGTCGATACGGTTGCAGTATCGGTCGGAGGATCGCATTCACGTATCGTAAAGCCGTTATAGCGCCTTTCATGACCACCAGCATCATACGTCGGCCCCACATAATGCCACCTCGAAACAGCAGGGAACCTCCACCTTGTTGCACTCGCTGGACAGTGTGTCTAAGGCGTTCATTCTGACCGGGTTGCCGCCAAACAGGTCTACGACGATTGCCTGGATGAAGACCTATGCGACACACATCGGTGAAGAGAACGTGAAGCCAATCCTGAGCGGTCCACTCGACATGTTGTTGGGCCCATCTGTACCAAGCTGCATGATGTCATGGTTGCAAAGAAGGACCTCGTCATTGACCTTGGGAGTGAAGTTGCGCATCACACAAGCCATTGCGCATCACACAAGCCATTGCGTCCTGAAGCTGCACGAAAAGCATTATTCAACATGGTGGCGTTGATTTCAGGGTCCCTCTGAGCCATAATCTGTAACTAGCGGTTATCCACTGTAGTAGTAGCAGCGCTTGAGCGGCCTGAGCGAGGCATGTCATCGACAGTTCCTAATCTCTGTACCTCCTCCGCGTCCGAGCAACATTACTTTGGCTCACTCCGAGGCGACTGTACATCTCCCTTGCTGAGAGCCCTTCCTGGTGCAAAGTAACAATGAGGACGCGATGGAACCGCGGTACTGAGAGTCTACGACTGGTTGAACTGCAGACAACACAAGCGTTTACGTCCTTCCTGGTGAACTGATTAGAACTGATCGGCTGTCGGACTAACTCCATGTAATAGGCGGTGCTGCTGCATGGTTGTTTACATCTTTGGAAATGTGTCTGTTCAAAAATGGCTCTCAGCACTATGGGAATTAACATCTGAGGTCATCAGTCCCCTAGAACTTAGAACTACTTGAACCTAACTAACCTAAGGACATCACACACATTCATGCCCCAGGCAGGAATCGAACCTGCGACCGTAGCGGTCACGCGGTTCCAGACTGAAGCGCCTAGAACCGGACGACCACACCGGCTGGCGAAATGTGTCTGTGATAAATATCCACAATCAATGTGTATCTTCAAGAGTTCTGGGGTAAAACTTTTTTTGATGTGAGCATATCCTTATTGACCGGTTTCAGCTTTTATACAAGCCATCTTAAAAAATTTTTGGCACCCTATGGCTAGTGCTACCGGCTCCTCCGATTTCTCTCGTTATGATCGTGGTGCCACGAGAAATCCGAGTATCCGTAAGCACCAGCTATAGGATGCTAAAAAAATAAATAAATAACATCTGAAGATGGCTTGTATATAAGCCGAAACCGGTCAATAAAGAAATATTATTATGATCTCTACTGTTCATTTTCACTTAAATACGACCGAAAATTGCTAATGAAGGAAAGCTGGATTAGGTTACGATTGTGGACGGGGCCCGAATCAATTACTATTGGTTTGCTTTGCGATTTCACTCATTTATTTTAATAAATAATTTGTGAAAACAAGCCAATGAGGTCGCAATCAACTTTTTAAGGCTCGTAACCACAGTCACGGTTGAAGGCCTTTAACACGAAAAACGGCAGTTATTTAAAGTTTAACAAATACATGAAATACAGACAGCCAATAATTTTGAAGTCCTGTCAATGTGGTCGCAATCAGAATTTTAAGGCAAGTAGCCACAACCACGTCCAAAGCGGTAATTATTAAAAAAAGTTAAACAAATATAAATAAAATAGAGACAGCAAATAATTTTGGAAAACAAACCAATGTGGTCACAACCAAAATTTTAAAGCAAATAGTCACAATCACACAATCACGGCTGAAGGCCTTTAACGGCAGAGTGTCAATTATAACAAAATTAAAGAAACATTCATAAAATACATACAGCAAATAATTTTTTAAAACAACCGAATGTGGTCGCAACCAGAATTTTAAAGCAAGTAGCCACAATTATGGCTGAAGGCCTTTAACACCAAAACGGCCATTAAAAACAATTTAAACAAATATACTGTCAAACGGCGAATGGCATAGCAAAAGTTAATTTAGAAAAAAAAACAGATCACCAAAGAGGTGAGACAAATGATGGTAACTTAATAATACAGTAATAAAATAAAATACAAGGGCCAGTGAAAGTTGGGGCTCCAGGAATCGACCTCTGAATTGGTCACACCAAAAACACTTTTGCGAGCTAAGAGAAAGGCAGCCAAGAGTTGCATTCATATCACAAAATGGTAACTCTGACTAGTGGCAGTCTATGAGCGACTAATGATAATCTTGATGACTCTGTCTGGCATCCAACAAAACAAATGCAAGATGTAAAATTATGCCAAAGTCAGAACCGGCGGTCTGGGTTCCACCGACCGAATACTGTGCTTAGAGTGCCCAGAACAAGGTAGAAGAACGCCGCCCAACCTATAATCACCGGAGAGAGGCGGGAAGGCAAGGAAATGTACACTGCCATTACATACACTAACCCCCAGGGCAGGTAACTGGGGCGTTAGCTGCCACTATGCAGAAAAATACAGCTGGGTGAACTTAACAATACAAGAAGCTGAAAATAGTATATAGTAATTAGAAGGCTAATCAGATCCACCCTCCCAAGGTATTCCACTCACTGCTTTTCGCCCTAGCGACACTACGAGCAGCAACACGAACCCAAGTCACTGGAGAATCGCGAGATTTCACAATGGTGGAGGCCTCTCCACGTAAAATGCAATGCGCTCAACATAAACATGCAGGATCAGGTTTCGACGAGGTCGTGCACCCTCGTGACCACAGCCCTTCGATCAGGCAGTCCATACACGCCACCAACGGTCCCGGCATGTTGTCGCTCTGCGCGGACCTCGCTGCTCCTACGTCCCCAACCGAACTCCCCACTCCCACAACTGGGAAGAAGGGCGAGGTCGCCCCAAAGATACGGCAGCAGAACTACATATCGATAAGCGCCGCTGCTGCCACTAGCGGACACGCAACATTTACGAAACCGAGTGGCGCCAGTGAACACGAGAAGAAGACCAACAACGCAACCATGCCAACTAAACGATACGGTCTGGCAGAAACCTGCACACGGCACCAACGCGAGCCGCAGCACATGAGGTCGCTGCTCTCCATAGGCTGTTGTTGTTGTTGTTGTCTTCAGTCCTGAGACTGGTTTGATGCAGCTCTCCATGCTACTCTATCCTGTGCAAGCTTCTTCATCTCCCAGTACCTACTGCAACCTACATCCTTCTGAATCTGCTTAGTGTATTCATCTCTTGGTCTCCCCCTACGATTTTTACCCTTCACACTGCCTTCCAATACTAAATTGGTGATCCCTTGATGCCTCAGAACATGTCCTACCAACCGATCCCTTCTTCTGGTCAAGTTGTGCCACAAACTTCTCTTCTCCCCAATCCTATTCAATACTTCCTCATTAGTTATGTGATCTACCCATCTAATCTTCAGCATTCTTCTGTAGCACCACATTTCAAAAGCTTCTATTCTCTTCTTGTCCAAACTATTTACCGTCCATGTTTCACTTCCTTACATGGCTACACTCCATACAAATACTTTCGAAAAGACTTCCTGACACTTAAATCTATACTCGATGTTAACAAATTTCTCTTCTTCAGAAACGCTTTCCTTGCCATTGCCAGTCTACATTTTATGTCCTCTCTACTTCGACCATCATCAGTTATTTTGCTCCCCAAATAACAAAACTCCTTTACTACTTTAAGTGTCTCATTTCCTAATCTAATACCCTCAGCATCACCCGACTTAATTCGACTACATTCCATTATCCTCGTTTTGCTTTTGTTGATGTTCATCTTATATCCTCCCTTCAAGACACCATCCATTCCGTTCAACTGCTCTTCCAAGTCCTTTGCTGTCTCTGACAGAATTACAATGTCATCGGCGAACCTCAAAGTTTTTATTTCTTCTCCATGGATTTTAATACCTACTCCGAATTTTTCTTTTGTTTCCTTTACTGCTTGCTCAATATACAGATTGAATAACATTGGGGAGAGGTTGCAACCCTGTCTTACTCCCTTCCCAACAAATGCTTCCCTTTCATGTCCCTCGACTCTTATAACTGCCATCTGGTTTCTGTACAAATTCTAAATAGCCTTTCGCTCCCTGTATTTTACCCCTGCCACCTTTAGAATTTGAAAGAGAGTATTCCAGTCAACATTGTCAAAAGCTTTCTGTAAGTCTACAAATGCTAGAAACGTAGGTTTGTCTTTCCTTAATCTTTCTTCTAAGGTAAGTCGTAAGGTCAGTATTGCCTCACGTGTTCCAGTATTTCTACGGAATCCAAACTGATCTTCCCCGAGGTCGGCTTCTACTAGTTTTTCCATTCGTCTGTAAAGAATTCGTGTTAGTATTTTGCAGCTGTGGCTTATTAAACTGACAGTTCGGTAATTTTCACATCTGTCAACACCTGCTTTCTTTGGGATTGGAATGATTATATTCTTCTTGAAGTCTGAGGGTATTTCGCCTGTTTCATACATCTTGCTCACCAGACGGTAGAGTTTTGTCAGGACTGACTCTCCCAAGGCCGTCAGTAGTTCTACTGGAATGTTGTCTACTCCGGGGGCCTTGTTTCGACTCAGGTCTTTCAGTGCTCTATCAAATTCTTCACGCAGTATCATATCTCCCATTTCATCTTCATCTACATCCTCTTCCATTTCCATAATATTGTCCTCAAGAACATCGCCCTTGTATAGTTCCTCTATATACACCTTCCACCTTTCTGCTTTCCCTTCTTTGCTTAGAACTGGGTTTCCATCTGAGCCCTTGATATTCATACAAGTGGTCTCTTTCCTCCAAAGGCCTCTTTAATTTTCCTGTAGGCAGTATCTATCTTACACCTAGTGAGGTAAGCCTCTACATCCTTACATTTGCCCTCTAGCCATGCCTGCTTAGCCATTTTGCACTTCCTGTCAATCTCATTTTTGAGACGTCTGTATTCCTTTTTGCCTGCTTCATTAACTGCATTTTTATATTTTCTCCTTTCATCAATTAAATTCTATATTTCTTCTGTTACCCAAGGATTTCTACTAGCCCTCGTCTTTTTACCTACTTGATCCTCTGCTGCCTTCACTACTTTGTCCCTCAAAGCTACCCATTCTTCTTCTACTGTATTTCTTTCCCCCATTCCTGTCAATTGTTCCTTTATGCTCTCCCTGAAACTCTCTACAACCTCTGGTTCTTTCAGTTTATCCAGGTCCCATCTCCTTAAATTCCCACCTTTTTGCAGTTTCTTCAGTTTTAATCTACAGGTGATAACCAACAGATTGTGGTCAGAGTCCACATCTGCCCCTGGAAATGTCTTACAATTTAAAACCTGGTTCCTAAATCTCTGTCTTACCATTATATAATCTATCTGATACCTTTTAGTATCTCCAGGGTTCTTCCATGTATACAACCTTCTATCATGATTCTTAAACCAAGTGTTAGCTATGATTAAGTTGTGCTCTGTGCAAAATTCTACCAGGCGGCTTCTTCTTTCATTTCTTAGCCCCAATCCATATTCACCTACTACGTTTCCTTCTCTCCCTTTTCCTACACTCGAATTCCAGTCACCCATGACTATTAAATTTTCGTCTCCATTCACTATCTGAACAATTTCTTTTATTTCATCATACATTTCTTCAATTTCTTCGTCATCTGCAGAGCTAGTTGGCATATAAACTTGTACTCCTGTAGTAGGTGTGGGCTTCGTATCTATCTTGGCCACAATAATGCGTTCACTATGCTGTTTGTAGTAGCTTACCCGCATTCCTATTTTCCTATTCATTATTAAACCTACTCCTGCATTACCCCTATTTGACTTTGTGTTTAGAACCCTGTAGTCACCTGACCAGAAGTCTTGTTCCTCCTTCCACCGAACTTCAGTAATTCCCGCTATATCTAACTTTAACCTATCCATTTCCCTTTTTAAATTTTCTAACCTACCTGCCCGATTAAGGGATCTGACATTCCACGCTCCGATCCGTAGAACGCCAGTTTTCTTTCTCCTGATAACGACATCCTCTTGAGTAGTCCCCGCCCGGAGATCCGAATGGGGGATTATTTTACCTCCGGAATATTTTACCCAAGAAGACGCCATCATCATTTAATCATACAGTAAAGCTGCATGCCCTCGGGAAAAATTACGGCCGTAGTTTCCCCTTGCTTTCAGCCGTTCGCAGTACCAGCACAGCAAGGCCGATTTGGTTATTGTTACAAGGCCAGATCAGTCAATCATCCAGACTGTTGCCCCTGCAACTACTGAAAAGGCTGCTGCCCCTCTTCAGGAACCACACGTTTGTCTGGCCTCTCAACAGATACCCCTCCGTTGTGGTTGTACCTACGGTACGGCTATCTGTATCGCTGAGGCACGCAAGCCTCCCCACCAACAGCAAGGTCCATGGTTCATGGGGGGGCTCCATAGGCTATAATGTCAAAATTCTTAAATTTCTTAAATTGGTCTAACAGATGATTCTCTGCAGCTGACAATGTGTCGGATGTGCAGAACAAGTCTATGGACAGGTAATGAACTGCATGAGCTTAGTAATGAATTAAATCGAGTGCAGGGAATACAAGCAATTAGAGAACTATCGTTATCGTGTAGCACCGACGTTAGAGCCTACTGAGGAGGTGAACTGGAAGCGCCGGCCGCGGTGGTCTCGCGGTTAAGGCGCTCAGTCCGGAACCGCGCGACTGCTACGGTCGCAGGTTCGAATCCTGCCTCGGGCATGGATGTGTGTGATGTCCTTAGGTTAGTTAGGTTTAAGTAGTTCTAGGTTCTAGGGGACTGATGACCACAGTAGTTAAGTCCCATAGTGCTCAGAGCCATTTGAATTTTGAACTGGAAGCCAAAAGTGGAAGCGCAATGAGAAATAATATTTGTGCACTTGTTGATACAATCATTTTTTGTGAACCAGTAACATGTGGCCTCGTCTACAGTGTCCATCTTCAGGTGCTACATAAAATCATAAACCGCTTATACTAAGACATTAAAGCCTGTTAAAAGATTTAAACTTGATATACTTGAGAGCTAAGCAAAGTGCTGGTAAAATACGTGTGGACAATATCCAGAGTGGCATTTCGGGAACAAAAGGTTTAGTGTTGACAGGTTTAACGTATTATGAAAAATCACGGACTTGTATGAACACAACAAAGTGTACCTTCGTTTCCTTACTCTTTGCACTAGATGCGCACGCCATCTACAAACTTTTTAAATGCAAGTTCCCGGCCGCTTCAGTCCGGAACCGCGTTGCTGCTACGGTCGCAGATTCGAATCCGGCATGGATGTGTGTGATGTCCTTAGGTTAGTTAGTCTTAAGTAATTCTAAGCCTAGGGGACGGATGACCTCAGATGTTAAGTCCCATAGTGCTTAGAGCGATTTGAACCATTTTAAATGCAAGTACTATGACAAGTAGTACAAAAATAATTCAAGCAGTTGTATGTGAAGATACTAAAAGAGTTTGCAGGTTGTTAAGTCAGTAACGCCATATTTATGAAAGAGCAAGGTCTTTGTAACAAAAGACGAAAAGGAGCAATTCTTAAGGTGCAAATTTGCGATTGACGAAGGCTCTGTGCCTCTGGCTGCTAGATGTTTACATTATTGCCCGTGAGGTTACAACCGATGGTACGGATAAGGAGCCTTTCTCCTGCAACCTGCTGGCACTCCTCTTCTAGCTTCGAGGTGTTCGCATCAGGTGGCCAGGTGCCGGGAAGTGAAGAAGTGGGTCGGAGTGTGCAGCACTCGTTGCAGGCAGGAACCACCAACGTTTGGAGCGTGTACTGTGTGTAAGTCACAGCGACTATCTGAACTGAATAGATAGACATTAATATTAGAATAAGCAACTGCTGCAGACTCATCCTGCTCATTTCGGAGTTGTCTGATTCACTCCATTTCAAGACGGCTGTTTACTATTCTCCTAAAAGTGTAGCAGCAAACTATTTTCAGTTTCATGTACGATGGCTATCCACAAAGTACATTACGTTTTGGAATAAAATAAAATAAAGGTATTGGAATTTTTTTTAATTATATACAGATGAAAGCCACACTTCAATACTACTTTTATACATAGTTACCATTTAAATTAAGGCACTTATCGTAGCGATGGACGAGCTTGGAAATTCCTTCGTCGTAAAATTCGGCCGCCTGCGCCTTCAACCACGTGGTTACCTCTTCTTGAAGCTGTGCGTCGCCATCAAAACGCTGCATAGCCAACCACTTCTTCATTGCTGGGAATAAGTGGAAGTCGCTCGGTACCAGGTCGGGATTGAACGGCGGATGAGGAAACAACTCCCACTTAAAAGATTCGAGAACTTCACGAGTGGCATTTGCCGTGTGGGCCCGGGCGTTGTCGTGAATCAGCAAGATCTTTGAGCCCGACTTTCCCCTGCGCTTGTTTTGTATTGCTCTTCTGAGGTTGTGCAGAGTTTGTCAATACCTTTGAGAGTTTATTTTAGTGCCTCTTTCCAGGAAATCCACAAAAATCGTATTTCTACCGGGTTACTGATTAACCACGTGGTTGAAGGCGCAGGCGGCCGAATTTTACGACGAAGGAACTTCCAAGCTCGTCCATCGCTACGATAAGTGCCTTAAGTTAGATGGCAACTATGTAGAAAAGTAGTATTTAAGTGTGGCTTTCATCTGTATATAATAAAAAAATTTCCAATACTTTATTTATTTTTAATTCCAAAACGTAATGTACTTTGTGGATAGCCCTCGTAATATATTTAATTGTTCTTCAGCGTTGTCAATATAACGTTTCTCCCTTTGCAAATGTGTGTATGTTATGTTTGGCTGTCTTACTACAGGTGAAGGTGTGCTTGAAGGTGTGCTCCGTAAATCTCGTATCAACGAATCTCCCTGTCTGGCCGACAGAGCTTCTTTCGTATTTTACAGACCGCGTAGATCCAAAATTTAAAACTCTTTCAAGACATCAGAAAATATACAAATACGAAGGCGCCATAGCTTGCCACACCAGAGCGATAAATATGAGAAACCTGGGATCTATAGAATATCGCTCCATGACCGCGAATAAATCTGTATCGCCCAGACAGGCAGGTTACTTCATATGAGATTTAAGGTGCACACCAACACCAGCAGTAAGATAGCATTAGCTTTAAATTCTCAAAAGGAGGTATACGCTATTAGTAACACTGATGGAGAATTAAGAATTTTACATTAAGTAAAACAAAAAACAGACATTTAGAAGAACTGGAAATTTATATTACAAGCGAAAGGAAACGGACCAACTCCTCGGTAAACAGGAAATTTTTGAAATAGGTGGATATTTTAATATTTGTGACGATCTCCTAATAGGCGTCACGCACATTTTCTATGTTGTTTCGGTAGATCTTAGCGATGTATTTTTTTCAGTATGCAGCTGGAGTCAGAAATATTGCTCATCATGTCCTTCATGCGACGCCCAGTGCCGACACAAAATGTTCATTTGTTTTCTACTATGAACAAAATTATTTTTAAAGCGGGATTTAACGTTCCCACTTGATTGAGCGGCCCCACGGTAGTCTAGTGGGATATTCGTTTCATGTAAATGTATTAACACGGGCAGTAAACTATGAAGAAAAACCAGTAGTTCAGTAGCAGTTACTGAGCGGAGCTGCTAGTGCAGGTAGTAACTAGCGCACAAATGAGCTATAGAATCTTTACACTCCTTTCTCATACTTGCTTTAGTAGCCAGTAAAGCTGCTAACATAGGTTCAGAAACAGTAACTGCTGAAGTACAGGTGTTCCTTCGTGTTTTACTGGCCGAGTTAGTACATATAGATGAAACGATTATCACGCTGGACTAATTTGGGACCGTTCAGTCGAACGGGCACTTAAAACTGAGCTTTATAAATTATTTTGCTCCTAACGGGACACAAACCGATGCTCTCTGTAAGCACTGAGCGCCACATGAAAAACGTAATTAGCACTTCTCCTGGCTGACTGAAGCTACAAAATTCAAAATTGAAATTACATATATCTACCGAAACACCAGAGAAAATGCGCCTGACGACCCATAGGACAGACACCCTATATAATTCCCTGACTTTTCGTAATATGTTTTACGACGCACAAACATTTGTTCACTAAATGCTGCTATTAGATATGATCTATATATATTTTAACAGCGCTTTACTTAGCTAACAAGCACAGCGAGTTTAATTCTTTTTTACTTGCTTCAAGACCTTAATACATGCTTTTTATTATGTTTTGTACTATCTGAAGATGGCCAATGTGACCGAAACCTGTTATGATTGTTTTGTAAAAAAGGTACTGTCTCAACAAATAAGCAAAAATTATAAAAAGTCAATCACCGTCTCCATAAACTAATTGTTCTTTATCCGAAAGCAATATGGTATGATAGCCTCTACTGTTAGAGCCAATACCGCGTTGGAGATGTTTGGCTGATAGAAGTTAGAAGAACATCCCATGCAGTCTGAATAGAACTTCCAAGAGTGGTTTACAGCTGTGCCATTACCGTTTCGACAGCAAAGACGCTTGTACCTACTGGCAAAACCAAAACAATGGTGAGGAGTAAATTCGACTTCCCGTCGACGACTAGGTCGTCTACAGAAGTGCCTACCGCACGTCACCATCGTTCATCGGTGAGTATAAGTTGAAGTTCCGGCGTTATAAGGCACTCTTCATCAACCCTTGAAGATGGCAGTGTGGTAAGCTGTCTGAGACTCACAACTGCTGTACTGAGTGCGTGAACCTCTTGATTAACCAGTCAATGTGTTCGTCTGGGTTTAACCTGTTTTCAGATCAAATTAGTATTCGATATTTTACTTTAGAGAGGCTTAGTTATCTCGCTAGGGGTAGTAACTGTGCAAACTATTCTAAATCCAGTCGTTAATGTTATATGCAATACATTTATAAATCATACATCGCCGGCCGCGGTAGCAGTGCGGTTCTGGCGCTGCAGTCCGGAACCGCGGGACTGCTACGGTCGCATGTTCGAATCCTGCCTCGGGCATGGGTGTGTGTGATGTCCTTAGGTTAGTTAGGTTTAAGTAGTTCTAAGTTCTAGGGGACTTATGACCTAAGATGTTGAGTCCCATAGTGCTCAGAGCCAAATCATACAGCAATCTTGAATGCTCGGTTCATTTTTCTATTGGGAGGACCCTTCAATAAATAATGCGAGGCCTTTTTTATATTTTTTCTGAAAGCAAGTTGTTTTTATACAGGATTCGTGTAAATCACATTATCCTCACTCTTTTAGCTGCAAAACCCTATTTTTCAACATCATCTCCGTTCAGTGAGACGGCTTATGCCACCTCACTTGGAGTGCCTGCTTGCCCATATAATACTCTAGCGGTCGACTTCGGAGCCAATGGCTTGCTGCATCCGCCTACCGTTTCCCGTCGAGTGCATCCTTCATTGGGCGAAACAGATGATAGTCGGAGGGTGCAATGCCCAGTCTGAAGGGTGGATGAGGAAGAACTGACCACTTAAGTTTTGTGAGGTCCTCTAGTGAGCCCAACTTGTGTGAGGCCTTGCGTTGTCATGGGGAAGAAAATGTTCTTTTGCGTTCTTACGGCGACGAACACGCCGAAGTCGTTTATCGAATTTCCTGCTTCGCAGGAGTCACATTTTTGTGCGACCGGACGGCATGCGGGAGATCAGAAAGGTTGGCGCGACCTTGTTGTGATGATGATGGACGCCTCACCGTCTCACCATCCTTTTGTTAACTTCCAGCTCTCCGTAGCATCCAGCAAGCGCCCATGAATATCTGAATGCTCTGGTTTTCTGCCAAAGGAATCTCAGGGTCGACTCTCTGCTTGGAACGCATCTCCCTTACGGGCGCCCTTTTGAAATCTATGAACAGCGCCGGCACTTACCGGAACTTCATGAAACTACACTCCTGGAAATTGAAATAAGAACACCGTGAATTCATTGTCCCAGGAAGGGGAAACTTTATTGACACATTCCTGGGGTCAGATACATCACATGATCACACTGACAGAACCACAGGCACATAGACACAGGCAACAGAGCATGCACAATGTCGGCACTAGTACAGTGTATATCCATCTTTCGCAGCAATGCAGGCTGCTATTCTCCCATGGAGACGATCGTAGAGATGCTGGATGTAGTCCTGTGGAACGGCTTGCCATGCCATTTCCACCTGGCACCTCAGTTGGACCAGCGTTCGTGCTGGACGTGCAGACCGCGTGAGACGACGCTTCATCCAGTCCCAAACATGCTTAATGGGGGATAGATCCGGAGATCTTGCTGGCCAGAGTAGTTGACTTACACCGTCTAGAGCACGTTGGGTGGCACGGGATACATGCGGACGTGCATTGTCCTGTTGGAACAGTAAGTTCCCTTGCCGGTCTAGGAATGGTAGAACGATGGGTTCGATGACGGTTTGGATGTACCGTGCACTATTCAGTGTCCCCTCGACGATCACCAGTGGTGTACGGCCAGTGTAGGAGATCGCTCCCCACACCATGATGCCGGGTGTTGGCCCTGTGTGCCTCGGTCGTATGCAGTCCTGATTGTGGCGCTCACCTGCACGGCGCCAAACACGCATACGACCATCATTGGCACCAAGGCAGAAGCGACTCTCATCGCTGAAGACGACACGTCTCCATTCGTCCCTCCATTCACGCCTGTTGCGACACCACTGGAGGCGGGCTGCACGATGTTGGGGCGTGAGCGGAAGACGGCCTAACGGTGTGCGGGACCGTAGCCCAGCTTCATGGAGACGGTTGCGAATGGTCCTCGCCGATACCCCAGGAGCAACAGTGTCCCTAATTTACTGGGAAGTGGCGGTGCGGTCCCCTACGGCACTGCGTAGGATCCTACGGTCTTGGCGTGCATCCGTGCGTCGCTGCGGTCCGGTCCCAGGTCGACGGGCACGTGCACCTTCCGCCGACCACTGGCGACAACATCGATGTACTGTGGAGACCACACGCCCCACGTGTTGAGCAATTCGGCGGTACGTCCACCCGGCCTCCCGCATGCCCACTATACGCCCTCGCTCAAAGTCCGTCAACTGCACATACGGTTCACGTCCACGCTGTCGCGGTATGCTACCAGTGTTAAAGACTGCGATGGAGCTCCGTATGCCACGGCAAACTGGCTGACACTGACGGCGGCGGTGCACAAATGCTGCGCAGCTAGCGCCATTCGACGGCCAACACCGCGGTTCCTGGTGTGTCCGCTGTGCCGTGCGTGTGATCATTGCTTGTACAGCCCTCTCGCAGTGTCCGGAGCAAGTATGGTGGGTCTGACACACCGGTGTCAACGTGTTCTTTTTTCCATTTCCAGGAGTGTATAAGGGCTGAAGCGAGAGTATGCTGTGACTTCCAACAACAAATTCCCTATTTTTCCACCCAAAACTGGCCTGGAGTAAAAATGTGTTTGAGCCGTGTGTGGCTCGCGTTGACGCCATTCATAGCTTGGCATCTTGTAATAGCGATAGTGGCAATTCTCGTTTTCTTAGTGTGTTCACTGGCGCCACTACGTTTGCTCGCGTTGTCTGTCCGTGAGTGGTAGCAGCAGCGCTTGTCGATAGCGCATACTGTGGTACCATCGTTGGAGCGGCCTCTAGTATTTCCGGGTCGTCCTGTGTCCAGGGAGTTGAGTTGGGACGGAGCAGCAATGAGGGCCGGACAGCCAGTACTCGCCCGTTCGCTGGTGAGACACGTGCACTGTCTAAGGGAAGGATGTGGTCGCGAGAGCGCACGACCACGTCAAGGACCGCATTCAGGGAGTTTTAATTGAACGGATCGTAATATTCCAGTAGGGCAACTTTCTATATCTCTACATCTACATCCATACACCACAAGCCACCTGACGGTGTGTGGCCGAGGGTACCTTGAGTTCTCCCTTCTATTCCATTGTTCGTGGAAAGAAGGATTGTCTGCATGCCTCTGTGTGGGCTCTAATCTCTCTGATTTTATCCTCATGGTCTCTTCGTGAGATATACGTAGGAGGGAGCAATATACTGCTTGACTCCTCGGTGAAAGTATGTTCTCGAAACTTCAACAAAAGCCCGTACCGAGCTACTGAGCGTCTCTCCCGCAGTCTTCCACTGGAGTTTATCTATCATCTCCGCAACGCTTCCGCAATTACTAAATGATCCTGTAACGAAACGCTCTGCTCTATGTTGGATCTTCTCTATCTCTTCTATGAACCCTGTCTGGTACGGATCCCACACTGCTCAGCAGTATTCAAGCAGTGGGCGAACTTGTGTACTGTAACCTACTACCTTTGTTTTCGGATTGCATTTCCTAAGGATTCTTCCAATGAATCTCAGTCTGGCATCTGCTTTACCGACGATCAACTTCATATGATCATTCCATTTTAAATCACTCCTAATGCCTACTCCCAGATATTTTATGGAATTAACTGCTTCCAGTTGTTGACCTGCTATATTGTAGCTAAATGATAAGGCATCTTTCTTTCTGTGTATTCGCAACACATTACACTTGTCTACATTGAGATTCAATCAGCATTCCCTGCACCATGCGTCAATTCTCTGCAGATCCTCCTGCATTTCAGTACAATTTTCCATTGTTACGACCTCTCGATATACCACAGCATCATCCGCAAAAAGCCTCAGTGGACTTCCGATGTCATCCACAATGTCATTTATGAATAGTGTGTGTGTGTGTGTGTGTGTGTGTGTCTGTGTGTGTATGTGGGTGCGCGCGCGTGCGCTCCCGTCGAAGTGACCTGATGGCAATAAGTTGTCAGTTGTCGATTTATACTGGGATCTTTTCCGTGCCTAACTTGAGTGGGGACGACCGTTGGTTGCTCGCTCGGTCGGTCGGTCGTCACAGCGGACGACATGCATTTGCTTTTCCGACCGCTTCCAGCTACTATGTGTTTGTGCCGATTTACACTCCTGGAAATGGAAAAAAGAACACATTGACACCGGTGTGTCAGACCCACCATACTTGCTCCGGACACTGCGAGAGGGCTGTACAAGCAATGATCACACGCACGGCACAGCGGACACACCAGGAACCGTGGTGTTGGCCGTCGAATGGCGCTAGCTGCGCAGCATTTGTGCACCGCCGCCGTCAGTGTCAGCCAGTTTGCCGTGGCATACGGAGCTCCATCGCAGTCTTTAACACTGGTAGCATGCCGCGACAGCGTGGACGTGAACCGTATGTGCAGTTGACGGACTTTGAGCGAGGGCGTATAGTGGGCATGCGGGAGGCCGGGTGGACGTACCGCCGAATTGCTCAACACGTGGGGCGTGAGGTCTCCACAGTACATCGATGTTGTCGCCAGTGGTCGGCGGAAGGTGCACGGGCCCGTCGACCTGGGACCGGACCGCAGCGACGCACGGATGCACGCCAAGACCGTAGGATCCTACGCAGTGCTGTAGGGGACCGCACCGCCACTTCCCAGCAAATTAGGGACACTGTTGCTCCTGGGGTATCGGCGAAGACCATTCGCAACCGTCTCCATAAAGCTGGGCTACGGTCCCGCACACCGTTAGGCCGTCTTCCGCTCACGCCCCAACATCGTGCAGCCCGCCTCCAGTGGTGTCGCGACAAGCGTGAATGGAGGGACGAATGGAGACGTGTCGTCTTCAGCGATGAGAGTCGCTTCTGCATGGTGCCAATGATGGTCGTATGCGTGTTTGGCGCCGTGCAGGTGAGCGCCACAATCAGGACTGCATACGACCGAGGCACACAGGGCCAACACCCGGCATCATGGTGTGGGGAGCGATCTCCTACACTGGCCGTACACCACTGGTGATCGTCGAGGGGACACTGAATAGTGCACGGTACATCCAAGCCGTCATCGAACCCATCGTTCTACCATTCCTAGACCGGCAAGGGAACTTGCTGTTCCAACAGGACAATGCACGTCCGCATGTATCCCGTGCCACCCAACGTGCTCTAGAAGGTGTAAGTCAACTAGCCTGGCCAGCAAGATCTCCGGATCTGTCCCCCATTGAGCATGTTTGGGACTGGATGAAGCGTCGTCTCACGCGGTCTGCACGTCCAGCACGAACGCTGGTCCAACTGAGGTGCCAGGTGGAAATGGCATGGCAAGCCGTTCCACAGGACTACATCCAGCATCTCTACGATCGTCTCCATGGGAGAATAGCAGCCTGCATTGCTGCGAAAGGTGGATATACACTGTACTAGTGCCGACATTGTGCATGCTCTGTTGCCTGTGTCTATGTGCCTGTGGTTCTGTCAGTGTGATCATGTGATGTATCTGACCCCAGGAATGTGTCAATAAAGTTTCCCCTTCCTGGGACAATGAATTCACGGTGTTCTTATTTCAATTTCCAGGAGTGTATAATTCGCCCGTGTTGTTTCACAGAGACTGGTTTTAGTATTGTTTGAATCATTGTGGAATTGCTTTCGCCGATCCGCGTGTATCTTGTGTGGTTTTCAACGTGCAGTTATTTATATGCTGTCTACGTTCTCGGTCGTCGTGTGCGCGAGGAGTTCGGCTTTGGACGGAGCAGTGTCAGGGCAGGCCAGGACTGCTGGCGGCGTGAAGGCACTGTCGGACCGAGGGGCTGTAGCCGAAGACCGAACCCACGACTTTGAAGTTGAGTGAACCGTGTCCAGTACTGAAACCTCCACTGTTTGAGATCTCGCTGTTGTTTGCGTGTTGCTGCTCCCAGAGTCGGTGGGACCAACCGCAACAAGTGTAGTCTGTCCGGTTGGGGGAAGCTATTAGACGCCTTCTGCTCCTTGATGTTACTTTGGATTTAGTATTATTCTTATTAGTGAAGTGCAGCCAGTGGTATTTTCTGCCTTGTGGCTGCTAACGCTCCATTTACATGCCCTGGAGGTTAGCGTACTTTTTGGGCAGTGTAGCTTCCTCGTCATGTTGATGCTGTCCGACACGGCGTGTACTTCGACAGCATCTTGAATTATACTGTGCATATGTTTTTGGGAGGTCTACTTTGGTTCAAGTGTTTCCTTCGGCCTGGGGAGTGTTTCTGAAGACGTGGAGCTGTCCATCTCTTTGCCCTTGCCTACAAATATTCCATCGTTGTACCGGTGATCGGACGTTCGGCCGATTGGATAGTCGGTCGGTCGGCGCTTAAGCTACCCCTAGTGTGAGTTGCTATGCTGTTACGTGAGTACAACTCTTGGCTGCCTGTTTCACCGTTTACACAGCTGTAGTCACCTTCTTCAAGTCGATCCAGGGAGCACTGTCTGTGGATCACTCCCTCTTATTTGCACAAGTTGTCACAATCGTTTAAATTTTGCCCTAATGTTTTTGCCTTTCTCACTTGTAATTCCGGCCTTCAGCCGTTAATTGCTTGTAACACTGCTTGTGGCCTTCAGCCGACTATAATTGGCTGGCTCTGAGCACTATGGGACTTAACATCTATGGTCATCAGTCCCCTAGAACTTAGAACTACTTAAACCTAACTAACCTAAGGACAGCACACAACACCCAGCCATCACGAGGCAAAGAAAATCCCTGACCCCGCCGGGAATCGAACCCGGGAACCCGGGAGTGGGAAGCGAGAACGCTACCGCACGACAACCAGATGCGGGCAACAATAATTTTCAATCCTGTTTTAGTGAGGCCTTCAGCCCTCACTGTAACTTTTTACAAGTTCTTAAGATTAATAGAAAATGTTTTAGTATTTTTAAAGTGTAATTGTCCATCTTTTGTAATTCCAGGCCTTCAGCCCTTGTGTATTCTGAAATCGCTGCTGGCCTTTAGCCACCTCGATCTTGATAAGGCCTTCAGCCGTCAAAACTTGTTACAGTTATTAAGATTTTTAAAAAGGTTTTTCATGTTTTTTAACATGTAATTGTCTACCAGTATGATCTCTTTATATTCAATGAATTATTCTGATAAAATTCTACCCTTTAATGACGTTTACTAATTTTCTATCTTCATACTCGCAGAATCCATGCGCAAAGTAGTTTCATACAATCGCTATGCCTTGAGCGCATAATTATTCTTTGTAGTACTCTCTCTGGTGGTTGTTAAAAAAAAAGCTTCCGAGATTGTCTTCGTGCCGATTAGCCTGAGCATTGTTTGAAGAATTGTAATCTGAATATTGAGATTTATGACAAAAGGTAACTGATACGAAATTGTACGATTAAAAGGGAAATATATATATTGTAAAACGTATTTATTGCCGGCGATGGGTGAGGCATAGCAGAGTCTCTGACCAGAGAGTAGTATGTAGTTAGTTGTTGCTTGTCGCTAGTCGGCGTGAGTCGGCAGTAGTCGTCAGTCCGTGCTAGTAAGCTGTAGTCGATAGGAGTCGGCGCGTGCCTGCGCGTGTCGGCAGTCTGCTCTGGTCGGGACTCTGCAGGATGAGTATTATTGTAGAAGGTAAAGAAGCAGCCTTTCGCATATCTAGTAATGTATATTAAATGTAATTAATTTCTTTTTAAAAATGCCCCCAATAATAATTTTTATAATATAATGTAATTTTCTTAAAGAAAAGCATTCATTTCAATTTAAAGAAAATTTCCATTGCATGATCATTCCTTCCAAGAATCAAAAAAAATATATATATATACGCCAGCATTGCACGAAGCTGTGCCAAAAAAAGTTCTACATAAGAGCAGATACATATATTCGCGGTTTTTATTGAGGTAAGAATTTTTTCCTTTTTTTTAAATTCAGAATACAGGGCCGTGGCGCAGCGCTGCTGTCGTCATAAAATTTACCAGGTTACTGATTTTTTTTTATTATTTCGGTGTTTAGGAATTGAATTTTGTGATTACATTAAATGTGAATGCATTTCAGCATAGAGATCATAAATGGGAGCCAATTTTGTTCAGAGGTTACATTTGGTTCGTGGTTCATTTATATTTTTTAAAAATATTTCTGTGGGGAGGTTACACGTGGTTCATTTTTTTTTTTTTAATAATATTTTGTGGGGAGCTTACACTTGGCGACAATCGGCCAGGATCGTATTTATTTGTGAATCTTCTGTTAAGTAGTCATATATCTGCTCTTATTTACTAAAACATAGTTTGCATCTGACGCCACGCATTTACTAATTTGTCACTCTTTCTTTCACAGATCATCGGCAATTGTTGCTCTTTCTTGTAATTGTGTTTGTTGCATTTGTGCATTGGCTTTGTTTCATTTTTGTGCTTAATTTCGATTTGTGAGAAAATGCCGCGAATAACTGTTAAGAGTACATCGCGATGTGCAATGAGCGAAATAGCCGACTCGAATAATTTGACCGAGGATACTAGCGACACTCAGTAGACAATCAGTTCGTACCGACCACTAGTAATGATTTTGATCCTAATGATAAACAAATAAATTCAATTGTGTCGTCTGTCAATTTCACGACAATTGATGACGCTGCACGTTCTGTTACATTGAACGCTGCCCAGCTTGACACACCCGGTTTGCAAAATTTGCGTAATGAACAGATAAATTTTTCTAACGAAAATGAACAGTGTACTCAAAGTACGACAGATTTATTTGATTCCGATTTAGTGACCAACAGTGCACATCCGTTTGGCAAACCCTTTCAATAATTTCAGAATGACGAAATGGTTACAGAAAACGTGACAAATGCACATACACCATCACACAGCACAGGAAATAGAATCGCTAATTTTGGCTTCGATCAAATTATGGCAGTATTGCTACAGTTTAAAAAAGAACAAGACAACAATCACAAACAAAATAGTGAAAATTTCAAACAACAGAATGAAAGACAAGACAACAGTCACAAACAACTTAGTGAACAGAACAAACAACTTAATGAAAATTTCAAACAACTTAATGAAAATTTCAAACAACTTAGTGAAAAACATGACAACCTTAATGAAAAATTAGATAACAATTCCAGTCAGCTTAGTGAACAGATTACAGCCGTTGCCGCGCAATGGCATGATACCAAAGAACAATTACGTGAGGAAATTAAGGCTTGTGCTAGTAAAAGTAGTGAAGAAATTAGATCTGTTGCACAAGAATTAAGTAATATACAAGCAGCCACAACAGAATCACTTAGACACGAAATCAGTTCAGTCGCTAAACAATGCTCTGAAAACACAACACAGTTACGCGAGGAGTTTAAATTAATGTCAGCAGAACTTTCGCGCACACTGGATGTAAAAGTAGACGCGAAATTCGACCAACAGAACAGTCAAATTGACGAACGCTTTAATCACCATCTACAAAACAGTGAAACGCGTTACCGTAAATTCATACAGGAACAGAATAAAGTAAAGCGACAAGTTATGGAAACAATTACCGCACAGAGACAGGAAGATAAGCGTAAATTGTTTACGAAAGCAAAAACATACGTAGTCAACAATATTGCTACAGTATCAGACGAAATTAATACAATCAAACAGTTGAACACCGAATTGCGTGATGAAATTTCCGATCTTAAATCAAAAACAGATACACACACAGTAGACTTTCAGACAGTGACTGACAGACTTGAACAATTAGAATTAATACAGGATTCCGATGTCATCAAAGCAGACGTTAAAAAATTGAACGAAACCACACGTAAAATACAAAAACAAATTAATGCTTGTGACACTAAAAGCGATGATCAGGTAAAAATACTGACTGAAAAATATGATGAATTGGCCAGTCGTATTGACGTTATTGAAAGTAATAATGACAGAAAATCAGACGATACTTCACCGATTTCGTTTAATCAAACACCTGAATTCCAAAATTTACAGCAGACTATCAGTGAGATAGATTCGTCCAATAATACATTACGTAGAAAATTGTCGACTTTACAGCAAGAGGTGACGGAGATAAGAAATATTTCAGTCAATAACACGTCACAGCAAACGGCACATTCGAACATTTGTCACACTCACACAGCCAGTATAATTTAGGTAATTTACAGAGAGTACGTGACTTAAATTCCGAACAATCACAGACAAATAGATTCTCATACAATCCTGAACCTGTTCAGACATACAGAGACGATAATTTTGATTACAAGCATTTTCTATCCGTGAGAAAATTTAAATTATTTAAAAACGACAGAACACAGATTCACCCCTTGGGTTGGATACAACAATTTAGCGTTGCTTTTCCACCGACTTGGCCCGTAACACATAAACTTGAATTTATTTGCAGTTTTTTGGAAGGTGAACCGGCAACTCGTATGAGACCGATCGCGAGACAATGCTATTCGGTAGAAGAATTTCAGAATGCTTTTCTGTCAGCGTATTGGTCGATGACGACACAGCGCGGAATCAAGGATCAATTAATTAGTTTACCAAATTATGAGAACTCAAATTTTCCACTGTCACGCAATTTTTTGAACACACGGTCCAACAAAACCAGTACTTAATTGAACCATACAGTGAATCTGCACTTATTCAATTATGCATTTCTAAATTACCACGATCATTAAGAGTGTCACTTTTAACGGGTCAACAGAAAGAAAATATTTCGGCATTCAGAGATCTGTTACAGCTTTTGGAAGTGCAGCAATCGGATTATTCCTTCATAAACAAAAATTTTTCATATAATAACCAAGGTCAACAAACATACAGCAATTTCGATCAGCCACGCAATTTTAATAGCAAAGCCAATTGACGCTTCAGAAATGACAACCACCAGAATTTTAATAAAAGACAACATTTTAATTATCAGTATCGTCAGAATTATCAGCAACAGCAAACACATTTTGGTAACAATAGAGGCTTTTCTCTACAACAGCAACAAAACCAACCGGTTAGCATACCTAACCAGCAATGCAGTGTGCAAGGTCAACCAAGCTTTAATGTTTCGCAGCCTACACGTATAGCGTCAGCTCCAACAAATAGTAACGCACAGCAACAAGGAAATCAGTACGTACAGAAAACACACTATTTCAATTCCTATCGCAATGCACCGTATAGAAATGACTGTCATGACAGACGTAAAAGTAATGAGCACAATTTTCAGCGTACGTTTAATAACAGTCGGTCTTACCAACAGCAAAATCATCCGCAACAACATATTATCATGAATGAACCAGACAGTAGATATCATCCCGAACGTAATACGTCAGGACGAAATAACAGAACAGTTCAAATAGTGGAAATGCCACAGCGTCCTCCCGAAGATAACAGCACGTCGGATAGAATTTGACTAAATACAGTACAGGTTGCATCTTACAGTAACCCAAGCAATACTTTTGACACAGAGAATCTTGTTGACGAAAATGTTACTACTTTTGACGACATCAGAGACACTCTTTTGCAGGAAAAACCAGTTATTCAAAAAACCATTTCACACTCTGTCATCGAAGTAAAAATTGGATCATCGAAATTTTCAGCAGTAATCGATTCTGGATCTCCTATGTCAGTAATAAATGAGGAAACTATCAACGAATGTAACAAAGAGAATACTTATCCTACATTACCATTAGGCAAAACGAAAGTAAAAGGAGCAGTATCTGGTAAAGGAGTAGATGTAAAGTTACAGACACATTTATCGTTTTGTATTGCAGGTCATACATTTCACTCAAATTTTTGGATTGTTCCCTTATTGACGACAGACGTTATTTTAGGTACGAATTTTCTGGTACAACACGACGCAATTATTGATTTTCAAAATTCCTATTTAATGTTAAAGGATGAAAATGTACAACTGGCTTCAGAATTTCAGCACTCTTTAACTGCGGAAGAACAAACAATTAATCGTACAGAGGTCATTTCCGTATCACGTAACATAGACTGTAGTTCCACATTGTTCACAGATACGTACGTACACAACTACAATATTCCAGACGAAGCCGACTATGACGTTATACAGATGGTTAATGATACAGTTAAACAGAGCAGTGCAAATACAGATGACGAACGCACGCAACTACACAAAATTCTTTTACAGCAAGCTCCAGTTTTTGACAACGTTCCTGGTACTATGTCCGGTTTTATGTATGAATTTCAAGTTAAACAGCACGACACATTTATAGCCAAACATTATCCCATTCCGTATATTCACAGAGAACAAGATAAGAAAGATTCGCTAGCTATGCTTAACAAGGAATTATTAAACCGGCAGTTAGTCCGTACATAAACCCGCTCCATATTGTTAAGAAAAAGGATGGTTCACTTCGCCTCGTACTTGATTCGCGTCACATCAGTGACATTATTATCAGTGAAACGGATCGCCCTCAAACACTAGAAGAACTTCTACAGAAATTTCATGGTACTGCTATTTATTCCACATTAGATGTGAAATCGGGATTTTGGAAAATTCAACTCCATCCGAACTGCAGAAGGTACACGGCTTTTCTCTGTTTTGGTGACTGTTATCTACTTTGTAAATTAACGTTCGGTTTAACTATTTATTCAGCAGCATTTATTCGCGGTTTGAGTACTATACTTCCGACAGAACTTAAAGACAGAATCACAACGTACGTAGACGATATTCTTATTGCAGAAGCTAACTGGTCTGAACACAATCTGATTCTTGAACAACTGTTGCAAACTTTTCGTGCACAAGGACTCACAGTTAATCTCAGTAAATCGTACTTTGGTAAAACTTCTATAAAATTTCTTGGACATGTAATTTCTGCAGAAGGCATTACACCTGACCCGCAAAAACTTCAAGCTTTACGTGACATTACTGTTCCTACTGTAACCTCCCCCTCACTTACCGACCTTAATGACAGTGAAAAATGAAATCGCGTGTACCTAATGGGAGTTTTGGAAAAGCAATCGTCACCGAAGTTAACCTGTCGGTAAAGAGGGAGGAAAGGGTTACATCTAAATGAAAGGAAATGTGCTAATGAAACTGGTGGAAATTAATTTTGAAAAGGGGTAAAGTTAATAAAGAAAGTAAATGTGCAGCCGTTACGTTGACAATTAACTAGCGGTAATTAGGTATTTGAGATTTGGGGGAAATCACGGTCGCCAGTCCTAAGGACAATTACTATAGTAACTGAAAAAGAAATGTTATTACACATATAATTAGCACTAGAAGCGAGGCAACTGAAGGTTGACACGTGTAGTGTGAAAACTGAAAGTTTGTCAGAAGTAATAAATTTCGCTACACCCTGACTTAATTTAGCAAAAGAATTAATAAAACCGGAAAATCGAAAGTTAATTTAGTGACTGAAGTTAATAGTGAGCTTTCTTTCTGAAGCACATCGAAATTCAGTAAAATACGGTTAGTCTTGGACTACCTCAACAATCATTTCAAAAACTCCTTGAGTCTACGCAATTTAGAAATAAGAGATATAACTTTGAACTTGAATTAAATGATTCTGAACAATTAACAATAGTAAAATTTAGTACGTACCAAGCTGAGCTGCAGTCACAGGTAAGATAAAATATGGTAACAAAACTCGCACTCTTAATTTGTGCTTGTGTAATCTGAATATTGTAGCCAGCTAACTGAACTTTGAAATTAAAGCAGTGAAATAGAATTAGCTATATTACTTTAGTGCTGGCGTTTAAATTTCAAGACACTCGGGTTCATTTCGGAAAAGGAAGGGACTCTGCTTGGTAATGCAATTGGGACAATGAGCAACAAACGTTCATTCTAAGTTGCTGTAATTTTGCGAGGCAAATGGAACAAGATTAAAAGCTGAGGTCTGCCATACAGTTCTAAAACTTTACTTGCTTCCAGTCTTCCTTGTGGGTGGATTGAAGGTTTGAAGCCGTCGATCGAGGAGGTGGCGACAGTCACTCATTGTCGGCCGTCGCTGTTGCAGAAGCTGGATGTTGGCGCGCCTTCTTCTCGACACGGTCACCAGACGAAACGGGCTCTTGATGTGCGCTAGTTAATGTTTCCCGTCCGCGACACCATGTCAGAAACTATCATCGCAAGTCGAGCGCAATTACATGCTGCCAAACCCCGAAAGCGCGGCAACTCGCGGGACCGTCACACAACACACCTGCTCCACTCGCTACTCCCGCCACACACCTTCTCTCAGCCCGCGCTCCACGCGGCAGAGTTAACACTACCAAAGATCCTACACACTTTGATTCTTCACACGACCTATCGACGTAATCGTTCGATAGCAGTTTTCCCTAGGCAAGACCCAGCGTAAAAATACAAATAATATTTACGAAACAAACCAATTATACATCGACATAAATGCATAAATATACAAATAGTAAAACAATTACAATATACAAAGAGACAGAAATGTCATATCTTGAGGTAACAAAGCAAGGAAAAAAATAGTACAATAGATGGAAATAGGAGGATATGCATTTCCGGCGTTACACTACGACGAAGAAACAACTACGAAGCTTTTTGGGTTTAATTAACTTCTTTCGTAAAGTTATTCATTACTCTGCTTTAGACACCCCTAGATTATGTCAATTGACAGGTAAAAACACTATTTGGTCCTGGGATAAGCAAGCACATTCTGAATTTATGAACCTGAAACATGCTTTGTTGAATGCACCACTTTTATCGCACCCAGGTCTAACTAGAAATTTTTCCATTGCCACCGACAGTTCTAATACCGCTTTAGGCGTATACATTTTTCAAGAAATTGAAGACGATGGCAGTACAGTAATTAAAAACATCGCCTATGCGAGTCGCATTCTGTCACCTTCTGAACGCAATTATTCTGTTACAGAAATTGAAACATTAGGTGTTGTATGGGCATTTACGAGATTTCGGCATTTTCTTTGTGGAAGACATACCACCGTTTACACAGACCATAGAGCTATACAGTTTTTACTTTCGGCTAAATTTACTCACGACAGATTAAGCAGATGGAAACTTTATTTACAGGAATTTAATTTTACAATTGTTCACATTCCCGGCACACAAAATATTGTAGCAGACGCACTATCCCGTTCTCTCAGCAACAATCAGCAAGACATCGCAACCAACTTCTGCAAAGCAAATTTCAGCGTCATGTACACTCAACAAGTTCCATTTGAAACTTTCATTTCGTCGTCATTACGAGACAGCACAGGAGCAGAGTAAAGACAACGTGTGGAAAGAGATTAAACACCTTTGGCAAGATAGGAATTATGTTACCATTAGAAACCATTACACTGTACGCAATAATAATATGTTTCGCCGCTCTCACCCAGACAGCAAGAATTGGTTATTATGCATTCCTGACGAACTTGTTAACAAATTAATTTGGTATACTCATTTTAAGTTACGCACATTACGGAGCCAGAAAATGTTTTCTTATACTGAGACAGAACTGGTATTTTACCAACATGGAGAAACGTATTCGACGAGTTTTAGCGTCATGTAAAATCTGCCAGATAGCTAAGTCAGATAAGACTTCACATATTCCTGCATTACATCCCATTGTACCTGTTAAATTGAGACACATGGCCGCTGTAGACATTTTTGGTCAGATTCCCAGAACTAATAGAGGTTTTTGCTACATCTTTGTCGCTGTTGAACTCACTTCAAAATTTGTTACTTTCATCCCGTTACGCAAAGCTACTGCTAAAACTGTTTTGAAAGCATTTGTAAAACATTTTCTATTTCATGTAGGGCATGTGTTGAAAGTAATTTCCGACAATGGACCACAGTTTCGATCTGCTATATGGACACGTATGTTACGAGCTACAAACATTTCTCCGATCTATATATCCAGGTACCATGCTTCTTCGAACCCTTGTGAACGATAAATGAAAGAAATTGGTAGAATATTCTGCCATAAAGGACATATTGATTGGGACAGATACATACTCTCATTCCAGGATGTAATTAATTCCATACCAAATGAAGCTACTGTGCTATCTCCGTCTGTTATACTGAAAAATGTTGAACCACCTAACAAAATTAAAGCATTAGTAACATTTCCTACATCTCGTCGACTACGACACCATGAAATAATTGACACTGCTCCGAACAACATCAAACATGCCGCTGAGCGCCGGAGAAGACAGCAAAAACAGGTTTGTACACGCCGTGACTTTCACATTGGGCAGAAGATATTAGTACGTACACACTATTTATACAACAGAGGAAAGAATAGATGCAGTAAATTTGAGCTTCTATACGCAGGTCCATATCGAATTCGCAGCTTTCTTCACCCCAATGTAGTACACGTCGAAACATTGAGAACCAAAAAAAGCAAGGGCAATCACCATGTCTCCAACATCAAACCCTTTATTGAATGAACATACTTTATGATTTATCACACTGTAATGCTATTTCCTAATTTTTATATGACCACTTATGCAATAATACTCACATGAACACTTACTGATGATTATCGTATTTTTATCTTGGCAAGTGCCCGGCAAGGTAAGGTTACCAGGTCGCTCTTCTTGTTGTTACACATCTGACTGTGCATATTTTTCCAGATGAACTTACACATTTTATGACCACTTATGGAATTACATTTATGTGATTACTTACTGCTGATTATCGTATTTTTTCTTGGCAAGTGCCCGGCAAGGTAAGGTTAGCAGGTCGCTTTTCTTGTCGTTACACATCAGAGTGTGCACATTTTCCATTTTTCATGTATGTATGATTGTTTTCCTGTTTTGTTTGTATGCACTATGAAATATTCAAGATATAACAAACACCAGTTGACTTTGACATTTTGCTTTATGATATCTCAACATCGTGGCTATTTTACATTCTTTTTTTTTTTTTTTTTTTTTTTTTTTTTTTTTTTTTTTTTTTTTTTTTTTTTGCTGCTACATTGTGATACTCTGTGTACATTTTTGCACCTGCACACTGTCTGTGTTTTTGACATATTACGTTTTCCGTCATGCTATGCTGTATGCTCAATTAGATCACTAGAAACCAGTTTCTATTTAATTGGTATATGATTTCAATTCAAGACATTAATCTTTGTTTCATCATTTTCAGAAGGAAACTACGTGTAAAAGAAATAAATTAAACAGAAATGGGAATTTCACCTTCGGAATGAACGAAAGAAGATGCAATACCTCATCACGAAGAGTAAATGGATCAGAATTAACAAGCATTAACGAGAATATAATATACACATCGTATGAAAGCAGTCTTAACTGATTTTTTCTTTCAGAATACGAGGCGATTGATGCAGGCTGTCACACAGAACTACACATCTTAGTTTTAGTGATTAAATATGCTAGAATTAAGGAGTAGTTGAATAATGAAGTGACTTTTTGCAGATGATAATGAATGGTGATGAATAATGATGAACAATATGTTAATATGGATAGTGAAGTTTTTCTTTACAGATGATGATATTAATGGAGTTATGATGATATGGATAATGAAGTCTTCTTTGCAGATGAGGATAATGTTGAAGTTTATGTATTTATGCTATGTAGTTATTTAAGTATTTGTTGCAGTTCGTTTTGACAGTATGTCTTATGGCACATGGTATGATGACTTAAAGTTTTGCAAAGGACAGCTAGAGATCATATATATTTTATACACATTTCACTACCTGTTAATTCGAAGTTCACTACTTTTCAGCATAATATGCATTTCTTCTTTCAGCTTAATAATCCATTTTGTATTTTTCTAGGAGAAGCTATTCACGAAATTAATACGCTATAAGCAGTTAATCATTATATCTGTGTGTCATTCATGAATGTGATCACATATACTCTACTTGTTTCATAACCTTGCTACATCTGACTCATGACGAATGACGTTACACATCTTCATTTGCAGCAATAACTCAAAAGCAAATATTGTTATGCCCCAGTAATTAATTTTCGATCCCAACGCAATGCATTGCTAGCACAAAAAAAAATTTGTTACCTGTCCCAGATAATACTACCAGTTTAAGAGAGTTCTGAGTAATACTGAATGATGTTTTCTAGTCACAGACGTTCAATAACAGTTACAGTATGTTACATTTTCAATATCTCCTATGTCACTGGAATGATCAGTTCTGAGTAATTTTTTCTAACCACAGACCTTGAGTAATAGTTACAGTATGTTAACATTTTCACTATGTCCTATGTCACCTGAATGATGTGTTCTGCATAATGTTCTCTAACCACGGACCTTGAGTAATAGTTACGGTGTGTTACATTTTAAATATGTCCTATGTCACTTGAATTATGAGTTCTGAGTAATACTGAATGATGCTTTGTAATAATGCATAAATACTATGCCAATAATTTCTGTAAATAATATTTTTATTATACTCTATAAATGCTATGCCAATAATTGACTCTCAGTTTGAATGATGACTTCTGATGTTTTGTAACTGGCCAATGATTGCCAATAATTATTTTAAATATGCTGTGTATCACTTGAATGATGAAAAATGTTTTGTACTATTCAGTACTTGCGATATGTTTTGTAACTGACCAATGAGTCCCAATAATTATTTTAAATATGTCATATGTCACTTGAATGATGAAAAAGGTTTTGTAATATTCAATACTTGCTATACGTTTAGTAACTGGCCAATGAGTGCCAATGATTACTGTGACTATGGCTTCTGATGGTTTGTAACTGGCGAATGAGTGCCAATGATTACTATAACTAGATGAATTATGTAAATGGTATGCCATTAATTAACTCTTGCTTTGAATGATCCCTTTTAAGTAATGTATAAAAATGGTTTGTAACTGGTCAATGAGTGCCAATGTTCTCTCTAAACAGATTACTTATGAACATTATTCTGTAATACTTCATACATGGTACAGAAATGTTCAGTAACTGGGCGATGAGTGGCACCAGTTACTCAAATCAGTTGTTAGATTAGTGTAATTCTCAATGAAGACTACTATGTGACTTAATGTCCTTCACCTTCTGACCTAATTACCAGAAATTACTGCAATATCCGTTTGTCCTGTCTATCCTCATGATTATGGAGCACTATAATTGGTTTTTGCACTAATTCTACGTTGGTGTACCTCACAAGAACGTGGTGTTGACACGACATGCTGTCCACCACCTTGAGCGATGGAGATGTTATTATGGTCCCACTGTTTGGTGTACCTAATGTACTACCAAAATGATAACATGGAATATTACTACGACATTTCAGTTTCTTGGCTACACTGATTAATACTTCAAGGAAAAGAACTTCAGATTGTCTCACTTGTAGTTGTGCTTCTGTAGAAAGATATGGACTTTCAGTGCAGTTGTGTGCAACCTAATGTGCTACAGCCATGATGCATTCCTTCCCTTTTCTATCCTAATTCTTGTAAAATAGTATAAAAAGTACATACAGTGCGTGTGCACTTTTGTCATTTTGTTAACATAATTTGTATTCATTGCATATACATTTTGTGATTTGCTGATATTTTCTGAACTACAGTGCGTTTGCACTTTTGTCATTTGTTAATATGATTTGTACTCATTGCCTATACATTTTGTGATTTCCTGATATGTTCTGTACTACAGTACGTGTGCACTTTTGTCATTTTGTTAACATGATTTGTATTCATTGCATATACATTTTGTGATTTGCTGATATGTTCTGAACTACAGTACGTGTGCACTTTTGTCATTTTGTTACCATGATTTGTACTCATTGCCTATACATTTTGTGATTTCCTGATATATTCTGAACTACAGTGCGTGTGCACTTTTTGTCATTTTGTTAACTTGATTTGTATTCATATACATTTGTGATTTCCTGATATGTTCAGTACTACAGTGCGTGTGCACTTTATATCATTAGTTAATATGATTTGTACTCATTCTGTATACGTTTTGTGATTTCCTGATATGATCTGTACTCAGTGCATGTGCACTATATTTTATTTCATGTTCTGCACTTATATATATGTATATATCTTGTGATTGTAAACTTAGTTAATTAAGAAAAATTTGTTGCTCATGCTTAGTCCAATTGACTCACCATCGCTGCCAAATTTTAGCCCCCCAGTGGAGGTTTATGTAAGACGTATGCATTGCCGGCGATGGGCGAGGCATGGCAGAGTCTCTGACCAGAGAGTAGTATGTAGTTAGTTGTTGCTTGTCGCTAGTCGGCGTGAGTCGGCAGTAGTCGTCAGTCCTTGCTAGTAAGCTGTAGTCTGCAGTAGTCGTCAGTCCATGCTAGTAAGCTGTAGTCGATAGGAGTCGGCGCATGCCTGCGTGTGTTGGCAGTCTGCTCTGGTCGGGACTCTGCAGGATGAGTATTATTGTAGAAGGTAAAGAAGCAGCCTTGCGCATATCTAGTAATGTATATTAAATGTAATCAATTTCGTTCAAAAAATGCCCCCAATAATAATTTTTATAATATAAAGTAATTTTTTTAAAGAGAAGCATTCATTTCAATTTAAAGAAAATTTCCATTGCATGATCATTCCTTCCAAGAATCAAAAAAAGAAAAAATACGCCAGCATTGCATGAAGCTGTGCCAAAAAAAGTTCTACATAAGAGCAGATATATATATATATATATATATATATATATATATATATATATATATATATATATATATATTCGCAGTTTTTATTGAGGTAAGAATTTTTTCCTTTTTTTATTCAGAATACAGGGCCGTGGCGCAGCGCTGCTGTCGTCATGAAAAAAACCAGGTTACTGAATTTTTTTTTATTATTTCGGTGTTTAGGAATTGAATTTTGTGGTTACATTAAATGTGAATGCATATCAGCATAGAGATCATGAATGGGTGCCAATTTTGTTCAGAGGTTGCATTTGGTTCGTGGTTCATTTATATTTTTTTAAAATATTTCAGTGGGGTGGTTACACGTAGTTCATTTTTATTATTTTTTTTAATAATATTTTGTGGGGAGGTATATATATATATATATATATATATATATATATATATATATATATATATATATATATATATATATATTGCTCCTTCATACAAAAGGTGTGTAACAATTTACATTCTACATCTACATCTACATCTATACTCCGCGAGCCACCTTACGGTGTGTGGCGGAGGGTACTTATTGTACCACTATCTGATCCCCCCTTCCCTGTTCCATTCACGAATTGTGCGTGGGAAGAACGACCGCTTGTAAGTCTCCGTATTTGCTCTAATTTCTCGGATCTTTTCGTTGTGATCATTACGCGAGATATATGTGGGCGGTAGTAATATGTTGCCCATCTCTTCCCGGAATGTGCTCTCTCGTAATTTCGATAATAAACCTCTCCGTATTGCGTAACGCCTTTCTTGAAGTGTCCGCCACTGGAGCTTGTTCAGCATCTCCGTAACGCTCTCGCGCTGACTAAATGTCCCCATGACGAATCGCGCTGCTTTTCGCTGGATCATGTCTATCTCTTCTATTAATCCAACCTGGTAAGGGTCCCATACTGATGAGCAATACTCAAGAATCGGACGAACAAGCGTTTTGTAAGCTACTTCTTTCGTCGATGAGTCACATTTTCTTAGAATTCTTCCTATGAATCTCAACCTGGCGCCTGCTTTTCCCACTATTTGTTTTATGTGATCATTCCACTTCAGATCGCTCCGGATAGTAACTCCTAAGTATTTTACGGTCGTTACCGCTTCCAATGATTTACCACCTATGGCATAATCGTACTGGAATGGATTTCTGCCCCTATGTATGCGCATTATATTACATTTATCTACGTTTAGGGAAAGCTGCCAGCTGTCGCACCATGCATTAATCCTCTGCAGGTCTTCCTGGAGTACGTGCGAGTCTTCTGAAGTTGCTACTTTCTTGTAGACAACCGTGTCATCTGCAAATAGCCTCACGGAGCTACCGATGTTGCCAACTAAGTCATTTATGTATATTGTAAACAATAAAGGTCCTATCACGCTTCCTTGCGGTACTCCCGAAATTACCTCTACATCTGCAGATTTTGAACCGTTAAGAATGACATGTTGTGTTCTTTCTTCTAGGAAATCCTGAATCCAATCACAAACCTGGTCCGATATTCCGTAAGCTCGTATTTTTTTCACTAAACGTAAGTGCGGAACCGTATCAAATGCCTTCCTGAAGTCCAGGAATACGGCATCAATCTGCTCGCCAGTGTCTACGGCACTGTGAATTTCTTGGGCAAATAGGGCGAGCTGAGTTTCACATGATCTCTGTTTGCGGAATCCATGTTGGTTATGATGAAGGAGATTTGTATTATCTAAGAACGTCATAATACGAGAACACAAAACATGTTCCATTATTCTACAACAGATTGACGTAAGCGAAATAGGCCTGTAATTATTCGCATCTGATTTATGACCCTTCTTGAAAATGGGAACGTCCTGCGCTTTCTTCCAGTCGCTAGGTACTTTACGTTCTTCCAGCGATCTACGATAAATTTCTGATAGAAAGGGGGCAAGTTCTTTAGCATAATCACTGTAGAATCTTAAGGGTATCTCGTCTGGTCCGGATGCTTTTCCGCTACTAAGTGATAGCAGTTGTTTTTCAATTCCGATATCGTTTATTTCAATATTTTCCATTTTGGCGTCCGTGCGACGGCTGAAGTCAGGGACCGTGTTACGATTTTCCGCAGTGAAACAGTTTCGGAACACTGAATTCAGTATTTCTGCCTTTCTTCGGTCGTCCTCTGTTTCGGTGCCATCGTGGTCAACGAGTGACTGAATAGGGGATTTAGATCCGCTTACCGATTTTACATATGACCAAAACTTTTTAGGGTTCTTGTTTAGATTGTTTGCCAATGTTTTATGTTCGAATTCGTTGAATGCTTCTCTCATTGCTCTCTTTACGCTCTTTTTCGCTTCGTTCAGCTTTTCCTTATCAGCTATGATTCGACTACTCTTAAACCTATGATGAAGCTTTCTTTGTTTCCGTAGTACCTTTCGTACATGATTGTTATACCACGGTGGATCTTTCCCCTCGCTTTGGACCTTAGTCGGTACGAACTTATCTAAGGCGTACTGGACGATGTTTCTGAATTTTTTCCATTTTTGTTCCACATCCTCTTCCTCAGAAATGAACGTTTGATGGTGGTCACTCAGATATTCTGCGATTTGTGCCCTATCACTCTTGTTAAGCAAATATATTTTCCTTCCTTTCTTGGCATTTCTTATTACACTTGTAGTCATTGATGCAACCACTGACTTATGATCACTGATACCCTCTTCTACATTCACGGAGTCGAAAAGTTCCGGTCTATTTGTTGCTATGAGGTCTAAAACGTTAGCTTCACGAGTTGGTTCTCTAACTATCTGCTCGAAGTAATTCTCGGATAAGGCAGTCAGGATAATGTCACAAGAGTCTCTGTCCCTGGCTCCAGTTCTGATTGTGTGACTATCCCATTCTATACCTGGTAGATTGAAGTCTCCCCCTATTACAATAGTATGATCACGAAACTTCTTCACGACGTTCTGCAGGTTCTCTCTGAGGCGCTCAACTACTACAGTTGCTGATGCAGGTGGTCTATAGAAGCATCCGACTATCATATCTGACCCACCTTTGATACTTAGCTTAACCCAGATTATTTCACATTCGCATTCGCTAATAACTTCACTGGATATTATTGAATTCTTTACTGCTATAAATACTCCTCCACCATTGGCGTTTATCCTATCCTTGCGGTATATATTCCATTCTGTGTCTAGGATTTCGTTACTGTTCACTTCCGGTTTTAACCAACTTTCCGTTCCTAATACTATATGCGCACTATTTCCTTCAATAAGAGATACTAATTCAGGAACCTTGCCCTGGATACTCCTACAGTTTACCAATATTACGTTAACTTTTCCTGTTTTTGGTCTCTGAGGACGGACGTTCTTTAACAACGATGATAATGTCCTCTCTGGTAAGCCGTCAGGTATTTTACTTTTGAGAATTAATGATACTCATCGATATATTGCGTGGTTGTTAATCAGAAGGGAACTTCCAAAAGACTGGATACGAACATGCATTTAATAATCAAAGAGCTCCATTTCTTCTTCGGAAGGTTAAACTTCCAGCCAAATATCCGCTTGATCTGAGGTTTCCCGGCTGATTATATAACGCTCCCAAAAATACGAGGTATTTTATTTGTACAGATTAGCAGACTGCCGCGAGGCATGAGCCTGCAGAGAAGAAGAATCATCGCCTGATTTCATTCTAACAAGTAAAATTTCTGAATCACTTTGAGTGACTGAGTTATGACTGTGTTTCCTATTATGAATGATTGATTGCTCGAACGAATTGAGAAATACATAACTACATAATTACATAGATAGGAGGAAAAATTACAGTGCCGCCAGTGTGACAGGACTCTCTTGGATTGTTATATAATCTATGTATCTTTTCTTTCATGAAAACCAATGAGAACCAGAGGTAACTAATCCTGAAGAGAGATTCAGTGCCCATAGTAAAAGATTGCTGATACCAAGGAACGATTTCAACTACTGGACAAGACCAATACTGCAGAACAAGGCCAGATAATTGCAATTTTTACATTTTGTAGTTAAAATAGTTTGAAATTAATTTAGAAAGAACTTTTTTCTAGATAGTAGTTAGATTGTAGAACTGTATATTGTGTGATTTTCGTATCTGGACGTTGAACTTTATACCATCTGCGAAGTAATTTGAAAGTTAAGTGTGTCTACGACAGTTAATTTGAAACTGTATTAAGTGACTAGAACCTGATATTGACAGTTATTTAATGGTATATAAATAATCCCGCTGGTTCAGAAAACATTCATACAACAGCTGATCAGACTGTTGTTGACCCATTAGTTGTTATTATGCAACAGTTGTCTCTATTAACCGAAAATGTGTCAAACCTTGCGAAGGCTCAAGTAGAAATTAAACGAGATTTTGCAGAAGCCCAAGCGGAAGTAAATCGAGACTTATCCATTATACAGTCCGAAGTAAAACGAGACCTGTCCGTTGTACAGTGAGATTTTGCAGAAGGCCAAGCGGAGGTAAAACGAGACTTACCCGTTATACAATCTGAATTAAAACGAGATTTATCAGCCATACAAAATGAACTCCAAAATCAATTAGCCGAAAATCAAACAGAATTACAAAATCAATTAAGAGCAACCTTTACCGAATTAGATCAGAGATTAAATACCCAGACACAGAAAATAAAAGAACAGGCAGAAAGGACCGAACAGAATCTTATTGTTCAAATTGAGCAGGTCCTCCAACAATGCCAAGAAAACAATAGTAAATTAAAAGCGAAACTAACCGAATATGTATCCGTCAAAACTGACACGATACAAAAACAAGTAGAACTTTTTCCTCAAGTAATACAAGCTCAAGAGGACATACAGTGTTCCGTAGCTATGACACCAGAAGTTATAGAATCCCAAGATAATCTAAAGAAGCAATTTGACGAAGTGAAGGAAAAACAGACGACAGTGGAACATAGAATGAATGTACTTGCGGGGAAGTTTTCAGAAATGACATTAGAACGGCAAAATTTTCCTTCGGAAACGATAGAAGAAGCTGTGAATGTAGCTTTACAGTCAATTTCAGAGAGTTCCGAAGATAATTTTTTCAACGAAGGTTTAAAGAAAGTTCGTGAACAACTTGGCGAAGAATTCTCGCGTTGGAAAGAAAATATCGAAAGAGCACTAAATCTCTCACAGGAGGATTTAGAAACAGCGAGAAGTAGGAAACAAAATTCTCAATCTGCGCGTGACATTCCGTCCACGTCAAGATCCGATGTAGACAAAACTGGAACGTCATAAGTTAGATTCGCTATAACGGATAGCCACAGGGTAGAGTACGAACAGGATGATTTTGGGAATCGTAGTACCGTTGAGGAAAAGATGATTAAACAGAGACAATTTCAAATCTTTAACCCTGACAAAAAGAATGTTCATCCTGTAGTCTTTATTCGAAGTTTCACAGGTCTATTTCCACGATCTTGGACAGAATGGTAAAAAATTAGTTTTGTATCTGGATATATACAAGGACCAGGAGCATTGTGGGCATCCGAACAAACATCTTGTAAATGAAAGAATTTGAGCAGGCTTTTCTAGCAAATTATTGGTCTGCTGGAATACAAGAAAGACTTAAGCAGGAAGTATTATATCCTGAGCCTTTCTCATATTCTAGAGGATCTCTACAGATATATTTTGAGAAATACATTTTAAATCTTTGTATTGGGAGGTACCGATTCCTCTGCCGGATATTCTTAGGATACTCAAGTCCAGACTACCCACCAGTATAAGGAATCAGCTGTTATATATAAATGATAAGGATATAGACTCATTTATAACTACACTTGAGCATATTGATATAATTGAGGAGGACAATAAAAGGTCAAGAAAAATGTCATATCAAAGAACAGCAATAGGAGCGAATCCGAGCGGCAATTCGAATGGGAATGGCAGTAATGGTAGCAGTAACAATAATCATAACCAACTACACTATCCGAGGAGACTTAGAAATGGACAAAATGCAAACAATAATTATTACCATAATGGAAACTTTAGTAATGGTGCAGCGAGGGGCTATTTTAGGAACAATAGGAATTTTAATCGATATAATCCAATGTATGGCAACACCAGACAGTTCTACCAACACCAGCAGAACAACTACAATAATTACACGAATCAAGCAAGACAATATAGACCGAATTCACCACAGCAACCGATAATCACTGAAGTAGCTGAAGAGACAAATACCAATCGGACCAACAATCAGTCAAACTAAATATGATCGCATCGTGCCCCGGAGACGCGGTCAGGGGATCTGTTAGGGGCGTAACAGTAAAATTACCATTGTTAAGTTATAATGATGGTGAGCTGTTGACTGAAGAGTTAACAAAGGATTTAATAGCGCGTCATAATGATAGATCGAGTGCTCCGGTATCGGATGTATTTGTTGAAGTTCCAATGAATATGATATTAGACACTGCCATTTCCGCCAATGTCATCTCAGGCGCTCTTTTTAGGAGAATTATTAGGAAGAAGAAGGTACCAATTTTGCCGGTACAGAACTGGAAAATCATCGGAGCTGTTGGAGCACGCTCTCCCAATGTCAAAATACGAACACAATTAGAGATGAAAATGGGAAATGCAGCAATAAAATGCACGTTCCTTGTAGTGGAGAAGTTATTAGTGGACTGTATGTTTGGTATTGGGAGTATGCAGGAGTACCATTGTCACATTGGAAGAAATAGTTAAATTTAGATTAAATGGAGAAGAGATAGCACTGGATTTAAATAGAAAGGAGGTGATGCATGAGAAATATTGTCGTGGTGCCATAATTCAATTAATTGACACTACAAACGGTTGTTGGAAGGAGCTTTCAAAGGATTTGATACAACAGGTGAACTTAAACCAAACAACAATGATAAAAGCTAGTGAATCAAATCAGCTTACCGGAGAACAAAGGCAGCAGCTTCATTATTTGTTAGAGGCATATGAAGAGATTTTTGATGAGAAACCAGGAATTACTAAAGGGTATATTTGTCACCTACAAGTGAAGCCACATCAGACTTACTGTTACATGCACTATCCGATCCCCTGGCGTTTAAAATAATCTGTTCAAAGGGAGATAAATAGAATGTTAGAATGGAACTTGATTGAGCCATCAACTAGTCCATATTGTTCTCCGCTCTTAGTCGTTCCAAAACCTGGAGGCAACGTAAGATTAGTTCTTGATGCAAGAAAGATTAATAAAATAACAGTACCTGTAAGAACTCATCCGGAAAATATAGATGAATTAATTCAAAATTTCCAGAATGTTTAGTACTTAACTAGTGTTGTTTTGAGAAGTTCGTACTGGCAGGTCCAAATGAATGAAGAATCTAGGAAATATACCGCATTTATCTATGCCGGGAGAAGTTACCAATTTAGAGTTGTCCCGTTCGGACTTAATATAAGTGCCGTTATATTTATTTCAGCGTTGGATTATGTTCTTGGACCAGAATTGCGTAGTCGTATAACTGTGTTTGTTGGCGACTTATTAATAGCCACGAAAACATGGGAAGAGCATTTGTATATTTTGGAAAGGATTTTTGCTGTTTTCAAGAAAACCAGAATTACAGTAAACTTACAGAAGTCTCATTTTGCTTTACCACAAATTAAGTTCTTAGGACATATGATAGATGCGAAAGGTATCCTGCCTACCGAGAAGAAGATAAGAGCAATTCGAAATTTTTCATCAGCATGGAATAAAAAACAGCTGAAGGGATTTATAGGTATGGCATCGTTCTTCCGTCATTTCATAAAGAATCAAGCCATGAAATCTGAGGCATTAAACCAGATGTGCCATGGCAATGGACTTAAGAATGTGAACTAGCTTTCCGAGACATTAAGGACCAACACGTTAACGCATTCTTATTATATCACCCTGATATGAATAGTGAGTTCTGTGTGTCCACGAATTCATCGGATGTTGGATTAGGTGCTAGTCTCTTCCAAATAAGGAAAATAAAAGGGGTACCAATATTCTGCCCAATAGCATTTGCTAGTCGAGTGTTATCGCCCTATGAAAGAGCCTATACGACCACAGAACTTGAAGCACTTGCAGTTATCTGGGCATTCAAGAAGTTTAACTATTATTTATATGATTCGAAAACGATTGTGTATTGTGACCATGTGACCATCAGTCACTAACCTTTTTGCAAACATGTAAATTATAACATCCCAGCCTGTCACGTTGGACAATGACACTACAACAAGACCAATTTAAAATTAATCATGTGTCTAGCAAACAAAATATTATTGCGGATGCACTGTCAAGATCCCCAGAAGGTTTAACGCCGAAAATAGAATCAGTAAATACTTCGAATTTTCCACTATTACTATTGCAGGATAATATCAACAAAACTTATTATGTACACCTTTGTAGAGATATGGGGACCCTCGATGGAAAAAGATAATTCAGCTAAAGGAACAACAAAATTCAAGGGCTAGTTTGGATCATTATAAATTAGTAAATGGACTATTATTCTTCAGATGTGGGAAGGACAACAATCCACGGTGGTGTGTATGTATCCCAAAGGAAGATGAGGAAAAATTAATTTAGTTTACCCACTTATCATGGGGACATTTTGGTGTGATCAAATGTGCCAATAAAAAAGGAGCATACTGTTATTTTCCGAATATTCGGAGAAAAGTGCACCAAACAATACAAAACTGTTTACCCTCTCAAAAGGCAAAACCGGATAATAGAGATAGTAAGCATGTTCTGCATTCAATTACTCCATGAGAGCCAAGGGCGTTAATTTCGTGTGATATCTGTGGCCCTCTCCCACGATCAAGAGGAGTCAAATTCATTGATGGATTCTTTGACATATTTACAAAATATGTAAAACTATATCCATTAAAGTGTACTACTGCCAGAGCTGTTGAAATGAGATTGGTGCGTGACTATCTTCCGCATGTAGGTTTACTGAAATCCATAATTACAGATAATGCCAGAATTTTTACCGGATTTAAATGGAAGCAAACATTAACACAGCTTGTTATTCGACAAATTTTGACATCATGTTATCATCCACAAGGTAATCGAATAGACGAGTTTTCCAAGAATTAAACCGATTCATGCGTACATACTGTCACAGTAAACAAACATCATGGGCTGATTATTTGTCAGAATTTGAAGAAATATTTAATAATCTGACACATACCTCAACTAATTTTACTCCAACAGAGCTTATGTTTAGTCAGATTGAAAAGAACTTCTGGATAAACCATCTGCCAAAGTATGAAGACCAGAATTTAAAATGGGAGGATAAGATTCGACTCGCACTTGTCAATTTAACTAACAAGGCAATACAACGGAAATTGAAATGTGATAAACGGATTCACCGGATTCACCCGATTCAGACGTTTCATCTGGGAGAAAAGGTTTTATTGAGGCAACACATCCATTCCTCGAAACTGATGAAGAACATAAAGAAATGGAATCTTATTTATCCCGGACCATATGTTATTGTAAATATACCAAATCCTGGATCATACTTGTTGGCATATCCCGAATTGAAAAGAATAAAGGGATTATTCCCACATAATGATATTAAGTAATTTTTTTAAGGATTGTAGATCTGTGATACCAAATATGGAGAAGAATTTAGAGTGGAATATGACTGTGAGTCGGATGTGTATATAAATATCAAGATGTTTATGTTGCTTAGAGGGTAAGAGACAGTGAGATTACTCCTGTGATAGGTTAAGAGACAGTGAGATAACTGCTGTGATAGGTTAAGAGACAGTGAGATTACTCCTGTGATAGTTTAGCACAAAGGTTTAAGTTAGGTAGAAGAATTTGTTACTTACTAGTGTTTGCAAGTGTGGACCATGAGCAGAAGCCATAGTGATATACAGTGAAAGTGCATCTACATTTTCTCAAGACACGGCACTTATGTGAGAATTGCGTGTGAAACTTGAACAATGCGGGATATGTAGGTAAATACGCTGTGTGTGTGATGTGCGCTGTTCGCGCGAGAAAACAAATGAACTGTGAAATGAAGCAACAGTCGATAATGTCACTGCTGCAAACAATTGAAGAAACTCTCTGGTTGCGCGAGAGAAAATTATTATAATTTTTAGATTTTTTATTATGTATTCCCTACCAGGAGAATTAATTTAAGAATTTTAATTAACATTTTAAGAATAGCAGTTTGTGTGTTTCCTATTATGGACGTAATTTTGAAATATATTTCCATAAATGTTCATGAGAGAATTAAGAAGATTCTGCGAGTGGATGATTTGTTAAATGAATATACGTCGTCATTAATGATATTTATTTGCAGGTAGAACTATAAATCAATTAACTATAAGAATGATGAAAATTTTTCAGAGAATTTTTTCTAGAAATTATTCCTTTTGTGGAGTCAGTGTCATATGCCGATGTTTAAAAGTTTTCATCAGGTGTAAACTTAAATTTTATCCATAATTTCGTAAGTGAAAGCAAACCTCGGACAGATTCAATGCTCTACTTCCGCCTGCATTATAACAAAACGAAGATTAGATTTTAAAAATGTTTTGAGAGGAATATATTCGATATGAGCTACAACAAAATTTCAATGGCCACAGTCTATTTGGCAATGTTTTGGACAATCAGCAGTTGTAATGCAAAACAACTTTGGTATTGAAGACTACAAAAAATTCGCGATTGTCAGGACTGATGGATGTTCCAGTCTAGTACAGACGGAAGAATATAAGAATCCACTCCGATTTTGAGTTCAACGATAAAATATGGACTTCGTTGAGTTAATCCACTCTCTTCCAGGGATTTATTCAGTCGGAACCTTTTCTTATTCCACTTTAAACCTGTTCCATGTTCACGACCCTGACCATCTCTTCCTGAGATCATCTTGCTGTTTCTACGGCACATTACCAGCTTCTGTCGTGTACCATAAGCCATCGCCTGTCCTTCGTACCGCCTCCACCAAACGCTATACGTCGCCTACCCGCTGTCCGTACCCAGTGTTCCTGTTCCATCGACTTCACAACGAGATCGCCGGCTACATCGTCGAAAGAAGAATTTTGAAAATATTTTTGAAGCACTATTGTAAAATTTTTGGCTATGAGGCCTTTTTCCTTCGACCTAGACTATGGAGCTTCTATATATTTCAAAATTACTGGATTTAGGCTTTCCTATCTTCTTTAATACCTGAGCTGGGGTCTGTTCTTCCGGGTTTTCCAGGGTTTTATTGTGAAGGCCAATTCCCAAATGGATAGACCTTTTTCGTAATTACACCAATCTACATCTTCCCTGGTTATGTACTCGGGATGCGGGTATACCTCGGTACATGTCAAAGCTACAGCTTAGGTATTCTCGTAACTTACTGTCTTAACATGTTACCCATACTCTCTATACTAAAATTCTATTCATTCAAAATATTCCTCTTTTGATTAAACAACCCAACAAATTTTTTCTGTTAGCTCGCAAAGTGTATTATCATTAACTTTGCACGCTGCGAGGGGAAATTGTAATATCTCTTTATATTCGATGAATTATTCTGATACAATTCTACCCTTGAATGACGTTTACTAATTTTCTATCTTCATACTCGCAGAATCCATGCGCAAAGTAGTTTCATACAATCGCTATGCCATGAGCGCATAATTATTCTTTGTAGTACTCTCTCTGGTGGTTGTTAAAAAAAAAAAAAAAAGCTTCCGAGATTGTCTTCGTGCCGATTACAAAAGGTGTGTAACAATTTACATTATTTGACTTTTGAGAATTAATGATACTCATCGATATATTGCGTAGTTGTTAATCAGAAGGGAACTTCCGAAAGACAGGATATGAACCTGCATTTAATAATCCAAGAGCTCCATTTCTTCTTCGGAAGGTTAAACTTCATCATAGCCAAATATCCGCTGGGTCTGAGGTTTCCCGACTGATTATACAACGCTCCCAAAAATAGGAGGCATTTTATTTGTACAGATTAGCAGACTGCCGCAAAGCACGAGCCTGCATAGAAGAAGAATCATCGCCTGATTTCATTCTAACAAGTAAAATTTCTGAATCACTTTGAGTGACTTAGTTATGACTGTGTTTCCTATTACGAATGATTGATTGCTCGAACGAATTGAGAACTACATAACTACATAATTACATAGGAGGAAAAATTACATACCTTATTGGTAATTCAGGCCTTCAGCCGTTGAGTTCTTTTTTTTAATTGCTACTGGCCTTCAGCTGACGAATAATTTTGAACCTTTTTAATCAGGCCTTCAGCCGTTGGTTGTATGTAGCATTGCTTGTGGCCTTAAGCCGACAATAACTTGCAATTCTTCTAATAAGGCTTTCAGCCGCCAGTGTAGTAAAATCATTTAAAGATGATTTTCGAGAGTTTTGCTTTTTAAATATTAAGTTTGTGTGTTTTCTGTGCAACAAACGGTAACTGATTAGACCCCGTTCACAACTATCCTGCTTTCCCTAAGACCCACGTCTCAGTGTTGCATTACTTATTCAATGCCCCACGAATGTTTTATTGAATAAATTATTGTGTTGACTGGAACATTGTTTTTGTTACATACCCCCCATTTGTACTGAAATAAATTATGGCCGTCCGGAGTGGCCGAACGGTTCTAGGCGCTTCAGTCTGGAACGGCGCGACCGCTACGGTCGCAGGTTCGAATCCTGCCTCAGGCATGGATTTGTGTGTTGTCCTTAGGTTAGTTAGGTTTAAGTAGTTCTAAGTTCTAGGGGACTGATGACCTCATAAGTTAAGTCCCATAGTGCTCAGAGCCATTTTTGAAATAAATTTTGTTTCAGTCATCACTTTAGGATCTACAGGTGGAGCGTTAGTAATTAAAATAGCGTACACTGAATTGTTAATTTATATCTTAAAGAATTGCACGGCCCACATTTCGTTTTCTGCGACCGAATAGCTTTTCGCGCGCGAGGGTTTCTCACACTTAGAGCGACGGTGTAATACTAGTGCTAGGGTATCAGATAAGAGGACTCAGGAACCAGGAAACGAATGTACGGCGTCAGCACAGAGCCAACCAATGCCGATTACATCCAGTAGATTTCAATGCCTGGAATAATTTCGTAAATTTAAGATGCTAGCAGGATTTGCGGAAACCAGAAATTTGATCTTAGGTATGTCGCTCAGGTTAGCACAGTTGAGGAATCAGCATCAAAGAATAGGGTGGCGGTAATACTGACGAAAAAACAAAACTTAAAGGGATCACTGAAGAAGTAACAGAGACGTCCGGAACCACGATGCTAACACTGAGAATAGATGAGGTGTGTGGAACTAAATTTATTATAGTGGAATTCGACATACTGTACGAAGCACTTTTAGGCTATGGGCCAAGGGTAGACCAGTATGGTTACAGATTGAACGTGAACAGAACCGGCAAATTTTGCGGACAGGGAGAGAGCCGCAGAGTCCCAAACAGGTGGGTGCGGCAACTGTGATACCAGAGGTATCAACAGGAGTCTAGGTACGATCATACACAAGAGCTGAGAGAGAGCAGACCTCCGGAGTGAGTGACCAGAAGATATAAGAAACGATAAGGTTCTGCTACTAAGGGAAACTGGGAACTAAGATGAGCCATAGCTGACGTTATACGAACAAGCCCCAGAGAAGAAACGATTTTAAGGAGTAAAGTGCAGAACATAGATCTGAGCAAAGAAATAATGAACAAGCAAAGAGGTGGCAAACGGGTGCGTGCTTGCCTGTCACAATGGAGACCGTACAGAGAGGCACTTGCATCATTAAAACTCATACTTTGAATACCACAGAAGAATTGATACTGGTATGTCCCAAAGTGAAGATAGAAGCTATACCTGTCACTGGAGAACTCCACGTTTTTAGTATCTCAGTGGACCAAGAGACAAGGTCGCCGCTTAGCTGAAGAAAATGGTTCAAGAGGATCACATAAATAAAGAAGAGATTAGTTAGATTACTTACTTGTGTATTGCACATCATGTGTTTCACCCATCCAGATGCAGGTTAACTTACACTGAGATGATGAAACATGAAATTAAATTTAAACCAGAGGTGCAAGGGAAAGTAATAAATATTCATCCATATCGACGACCCGAGGCGCAGAAGGAATCCCTCCGAAACGAGACAGATGGGATGTCGAGAAAGGATTTCACTACGCCAAGTACAAGTGGATGGAATGTTTCTGTTATTGTTCAATGCGAAGAAGAATGGATTAGTGGAGAGAAAGCTGCGGACTGACAGGGAGCGAATGACACCTGTAGTAGCACTGCATTTCCCTTACCCTGTATTGATGAGGTTTTAGATGCTTAGGGAAAGCCAAGCACTTCACCACTTTAGACTGTGCAAAGAGTAACCCCAAGATACCGTTGAATGAGGATGCAGCCTTCTCTACTCCAAAAGGCATTACGAATACCAAAGATTACCTATCAGAGATAGTTGAGCCACATTTCAGAGTGTGATATCCACATTACCAACTGGACTTGAGTGACACAAGATGTTCCTATATTTTGATAACGTGCTCAAGTTCAGAATTGGAGAAGCCTTTGAGAGATTACGATCGCACTCTTTCAAATTACAGGTTGATGAGTATGAGTTTCTAACGAAGAAAATAACTGACTTAGGGTACATAATTACTACATAAGGTTAAACCACAAAGGAAAGAGCAAAATTTGAGTGGTCGACTCAGCAAGAAGCAATTTTCCGGAATATAATTCACTAAGCAGTTTACAAGCACAAAGGAAGCTAACAAGATGGTTCAAATGGCTCTGAGCACTATGGGACTCAACTGCTGTGGTCATAAGTCCCCTAGAACTTAGAACTACTTAAACCTAACTAAGGGCATCACACACATCCATGCCCGAGGCAGGATTCGAACCTGCGACCGTAGCGGTGGTGCGGTTCCAGACTGTAGCGCCATTAACCGCTCGGCCACTTCGACCGGCAGCTAACAAGAAGTCGATTGGGGTATTTCTGTGTGTAGAAGAATTAATATACTCACAGTTGCAAATAGAAACCATCTCCAGCTGTATAACAGAATGGCTACAATGAAGATTTGTGCCACGGTGGTACTTGAACCAAGATCCCCCTTTTAAGCAAGCGGTCGCCTGCTGTGGCTATCGGAGCACGACTGTCAGCCTGATCCAAACTTCCATAAGCCACAGTCCAAATGCCGTACCAGTATTCGTACATCCTACTAATGTTATTTCCGTGCAGGGGACACATTTTATTTATAACTCTCAGGCACGGTATCGGTCGGTAGATAGAAACTGCAGTGAATTTGCGTGGAAGAAGTATGATTCAATGTTCCTTCATACCAGTATGCATGTACGAAGGAACAGGCACTGCAACTGCTACAGATGCTGTGAAAGATTCGCAGTTGTGAATATGAACCACCTGCAGATGGACTTGAAACTGGATTTCCTGCTTTAGGCCAGTGATTGCCTTAACTGCTTCAGCTATCGGATCATGACCCACGCCCACATCCACATTTCCATATATCGTAGCCTTTTGACTAATTTATGACTCGCTTGAAATGGCTGGCTCTGACCACTATGGGACTTAACTTAGAACTACTTAAACCTAACTAACCTAAGGACATCACACACATCCATGCCCGAGGCAGGATTCGAACCTGCGACCGCAGCGGTCGCGCTGTTCCAGACTGCACCGCCTAGAACCGCTCGGCCACTCCGGCCGGCGACTCGCTTGAAGAGCCCACCACATGCTCCTCTCCTGAGAAAATCATCTCATCTCAAAGTAGCAAATTGGACAATACGTCATCGATTATTTGTTGGATGTACTCCAATCTCTGTCTTTCCTCCACAGACCCCTCTAGTAACAAGGAAGTTACTCCCTGACGTCTCAGTACATATCCCATCGTCTTGCTTTTCTTCGTGTCAGTGTTTTCTGTACATTCCATTCCTCAACGATTCTGTGGAGAACTTCCTAGTCCTTACCTTAACGAAAATACGACATTGTTCTGTAGCACCGCATCTGACAAGCTTCGATTCTCTTTTGATCCGGTTTTCCCACAATCCACAATGCACTACCTTACAGTATGGAAATCGAAACGTACATTCTTAGAAATTTATTCCTCATCTTAAGGCTTATGTTTGACACAACCAGGCTAGTAATGAACGTTTCGACACTGCCAGTCAGCTGTTTTTGTCCTCCTTGCTCCGACCATCACGAGTTATTTTGCCGCTTACGTAGCAGAATTCATTAACTCCGTGTACTTCGTCTATTCTAAGTTTCTAGGAATTCCCATTTCGGATATTTCTCATTACTTCTGTCCTTCTCTGGTTTACTCTCAGTCCACACTCTATACTCGTTACAATGTTCATTCCATTCAACAGATCCCTTAATACCTCTTCATTTACACTGAGGACAGCAATGTCATCAGCGAACTTTATGACTGATAGTCGTTCACCTTGAATTTTATTCCCACACTTGAACCACTATTTTATTTCGGTTATTGTTTCCTCGATATATAGATTGAACAGACTGTGTAAAAGACCACGTGCTTGTGTTACACCTTTTTGCATCAAATACCCGCTTATCCCTATAGATTACACCTATCTTTTTCAGATTTCCGAAGATTTTGCACCATTTTACATTGTGGGCGCTTTTTCCTGGTCGGCAAATTCAATTAACATATTTTGATTCTTCTTTAGACTTCCATCCATCATCAACCGCGACGTCAGAACTGCCACTCTGGTGCCTTTACCTTTCCTAAAGCCAAACTGATCGTCATTCAACATATCCTACATTTATTTTCCTCTCTTCTGTACATTATTCTTGTAAGCAGCTTTAATGCATGAGCTGCTAAGCATATTGTGCGATAATTCTCGCGCTTGTCGGCTCTTGCAATCTTCTGATAGTGTGAATGATGTTTGTCCTCCAGTCTGGTTGTACTTCGCAGCGTCTCACATTCTACAAAAGAACGTAAATAGTTGCTTTGTTGCCAGTACCCCAAAGGATTTTTTGAATTCCAGTGAAATATTATGTATCCCCTCATTTGCTAGGAAGCAGTCCAATGCTCTTTTAAATTCTGATTCTAGTACTGGATCACCTATCTCTTTCCATGTCGCCTCCTGCTTCTTTATCCAACACGTCATCAGAGGGCTCCAAAGTACTCTTCCCATCTACTCGATCCCTCCTCTGCAATTTAACAGTGGAATTGCCATTGCACTCTTAATGTTACTGGCCTTTAGTTTAATTTTCTCGAATGTTCTTTTGACATTTCCATATGGCGAGACAGTCCTTCCGATAGTCATTTCTTTTAAGATTTCTTCACATTCTTCACGTAGCCATTTTGCGTTAGCTTTCGTGCACTTCCTACTTTTTCATTCCTCAGCTACTTGTATTTCTGTATTCCTGAGTTTCTGTGAACATTTTTATACTACCTTCTTTCGTCGATCAACTGAAGAAATTCTTATGTTACCCATGGTTTCTTCACAGTTACCTTCTTTGTACCTATGTTGTTTTTTTTATTTTTCAACTTCTGTGATTGACCTTTTTAGACGTATTCATTCCTCTTCACCTGAAATTTCTACTTAGCCATTCATTATCGCCGTATTATAGTTTCACTGAAGTTCTAGCTTATCTCTTCTTTCGTTAGCAGTTCGGTATCCCTCTTCTTTGTGCTTTGATTCTTCCTGAATAATCTCTTAAATTTCATGTTACTAAATTGTGATCTGACTATATGTTTTTCTTGGTAGCTTTGCAATCAAGTGTCTCGTTTCGCAATCACAGTCTGACCATAATGTAGTGGAACTGGCAATGACCCATACCTACCGGCCTTTCCAAGAGTACCTCCTCCTCTTGTGGTTTTTGATCAGAGTATTCGCTATTACTAGGTGAAATTTTTTGCACTACTCAATTAGTCTTTCTCCTCTCTCATTGGTATTACCAAGCCCATATGCTCCCGTAATCTTTTCTTCTATCCGTCCCCTAATAGATTTTCGTCTCCTTTGACTCGCTGAACAATCCGTTTAATATGCTCATACACTTCCTCTTTTTCTTTATCGGCTGTTTGCGATGGTGGCATGTGTACCTCAACTACTGTTGTTGTTGTTACTGCTGCTGAGAGTGTGTGTGTTGGGGTTTATGGGCGCACAACATCGAGGTCATCAGCGCCTGCTGCTGAGAACAAACTTATCATGGACCTGTTACCGTAACCGGCTCTCTGCCCTACATTCCTATTCATAATGAATCCTACTCCCGTCGTACCATATTCTGCTGCTGAAGGTATAACCATATACTCGTCTGATCAGAAAATCCTTCATCCTTTCCATTTCACGTCACTAACCAGACACGTTCTGAGGCATCAGGGGATCACCAATGTAGTACTGGAGGAAAGCTTGGACGGTAATACTCATCGCCGTCGTAGTGGCCGAGCGGTTCTAGGCACTTCAGTCTGGAACCGCGCGACCGCTACGGTCGCAGGTTCGAATCCTGTCTCGGGCATGGATGTGTATGATGTGCTTAGGTTAGTTAGGTTTAAGTAGTTCTAAGACTACGGGACTGATGACCTCAGATGTTAAGTCCCATAGTGCTGAGAGCCATTTGAACCATTTTTTAAGGGTAAAATCGTAGAGGAAGACCAAGGGGTGAATACACCAAACTGAATCAGAAGAATGTAGGTTGCAGTAGTTACTCGGAGATGAAGACAGGACAGGATAGAGTAACGTGGAGAGCTGCATCAACAACAACAACTCACATTATACCTGAGTCATAGCATTTCCGTTTCCAATTTTCTAGCTTCCTTGCCAATTTCAAACTTCTCACAATCCGCACCCTGATTCGTAGGACGTTAAACTTTCGTTGGTTATTCAGTCTTTTTCTAATGGTCACCTCCCCCTCGACAGTCCCGTCGCGGAGGTCCAAATGGGGGAATTGTCCGGAATTTTTGAGAATTGAGAGAACATCATGACACTTTTTCAATTGCAGAGAACATACCCGGTGGATATGCGTTAACTGTATAGCTGTTTCCTTTGCCTTCTGCATCCTCATGCCGTTCATCATTGTTGGTTCTTCCCCACCTTTTAGGGGTAGTTTCCCGAGAGTGCCTTGAACCTCGGTTCGCTCCTCCGCCCTCTTCGACAAATGTGACTTCCCATTTCCGAAAGTCTTCCGTTGCCATTGTTCATAGATTTTATTAAAAAATTTTGCAGTCACAGAACGTAGTCACTTGACGTTTTGAGTTGTAGTCTAGGATGATACCCCTAGACTACGAGCTCAGACTGATGGTAGGGCCCATTAATGCTTTTCCGTTACAGGCAAGAAATTTTCTTTGGAGGTATCGGCCGATAAATACGAAACTGTAGCGCCCGTGTTGTAAAGAGGTCCGATGCCTGCAAGTCCAAATGAACAGGTACTGTGGTGACTAAGGGTGCTAAGGAAGACATGCAATGTATTCGAAGCTGCGAATATGAACCACCTCCCGCTGTATAATGGAATGACGACGGTGAAGATTGGTAGCGAATAGGCACTCATTCTCGGATTTTCCGCTTAAGCCTTTATTGCTTACTTTTCCCCCATTTTGTTTGTCGTTGTTCTTGTCATTTTGTCTGGGGAGAGGTCACATGACACAGCTTCTAGTTCATCGTTGAATACTTTACATGCTTCACTCGCTTTGTTTGTTACAGAGGGCAGCCAGTTCTCTCAGCAAACATGCTGAGCTACCGTGTCCGGCTTTCTGCTATCCGAGCACAACTCACAGCCATACGCAAACTTCCTTCCATATGTCATAGTCCATGTGTCATACCAGTACTCTTACATCCCATTAATGTCATTCCCGTACAGGGGAGAGGAACATGCAAAGGCAACAACGGCGTGTACCTAGTAGGAGGACACAAACATCTGGTCCTAGAGCAAGGGCTGGGGAAACCACTGAAAATGATATATTATTAAGTACCTCCGCCCAAAAATTTATTATCCGACTAGAAATTCCTTCCCAAATCAGTAACATGAATGTTTTCCTTCTACTTACAAATATAAAAGGAATTAAACATCAGATTTCGAAATATTGTTAAATTTCAAGTACCAGATGCTAGACAATTTTGGCTTGCTTTGAGATTTTAAAAGGATTATAAAACATCAAACACATTAGATGTTAATGACCAGCCTGATATCAGATCGAGACACAAGGCCGCTAGCGGCACGACAGGCTACAGGCGTAAACCTCGGTCCTCAAGCATGGGAGAGAAAGATGAACGCTAAAACATGTACAGCAAACACTCTCTTAAACAGTAAAAGGATAAAACAAAACTTAACATTTTGGCCTATCTTCGAAAGATATCACACGTACAATGGGTATGGCACCCGAGTACCCAAATGCTAAAGGTTGTTTATAATTCAAATGTAAAAGAAGTATGTGAGTATCATATAAAAATATTCCATTTATCCCCCTAAATACACTCCTGGGAATTGAAATAAGAACACCGTGAATTCATTGTCCCAGGAAGGGGAAACTTTATTGACACATTCCTGGGGTCAGATACATCACATGATCACACTGACAGAACCACAGGCACATAGACACAGGCAACAGAGCATGCACAATGTCGGCACTAGTACAGTGTATATCCACCTTTCGCAGCAATGCAGGCTGCTATTCTCCCATGGAGACGATCGTAGAGATGCTGGATGTAGTCCTGTGGAACGGCTTGCCATGCCATTTCCACCTGGCGCCTCAGTTGGACCAGCGTTCGTGCTGGACTTGCAGACCGCGTGAGACGACGCTTCATCCAGTCCCAAACATGCTCAATGGGGGACAGATCCGGAGATCTTGCTGGCCAGGGTAGTTCACTAGTTGACTTACACCTTCTAGAGCACGTTGGGTGGCACGGGATACATGCGGACGTGCATTGTCCTGTTGGAACAGCAAGTTCCCTTGCCGGTCTAGGAATGGTAGAACGATGGGTTCGATGACGGTTTGGATGTACCGTGCACTATTCAGTGTCCCCTCGACGATCACCAGTGGTGTACGGCCAGTGTAGGAGATCGCTCCCCACACCATGATGCCGGGTGTTGGCCCTGTGTGTCTCAGTCGTATGCAGTCCTGATTGTGGCGCTCACCTGCACGGCGCCAAACACGCTTACGACCATCATTGGCACCAAGGCAGAAGCGACTCTCAGCGCTGAAGACGACACGTCTCCATTCGTCCCTCCATTCACGCCTGTCGCGACACCACTGGAGGCGGGCTGCACGATGTTGGGGCGTGAGCGGAAGACGGCCTAATGGTGTGCGGGACCGTAGCCCAGCTTCATGGAGACGGTTGCGAATGGTCCTCGCCGATACCCCAGGAGCAACAGTGTCCCTAATTTGCTGGGAAGTGGCGGTGCGGTCCCCTACGGCACTGCGTAGGATCCTACGGTCTTGGCGTGCATCCGTGCGTCGCTGCGGTCCGGTCCCAGGTCGACGGGCACGTGCACCTTCCGCCGACCACTGGCGACAACATCGATGTACTGTGGAGACCTCACGCCCCACGTGTTGAGCAATTCGGCGGTACGTCCACCCGGCCTCCCGCATGCCCACTATACGCCCTCGCTCAAAGTCCGTCAACTGCACATACGGTTCACGTCCACGCTGTCGCGGCATGCTACCAGTGTTAAAGACTGCGATGGAGCTCCGTATGCCACGGCAAACTGGCTGACACTGACGGCGGCGGTGCACAAATGCTGCGCAGCTAGCGCCATTCGACGGCCAACACCGCGGTTCCTGGTGTGTCCGCTGTGCCGTGCGTGTGATCATTGCTTGTACAGCCCTCTCGCAGTGTCCGGAGCAAGTATGGTGGGTCTGACACACCGGTGTCAATGTGTTCCTTTTTCCATTTCCAGGAGTGTAGTAAGGAGGCAGATGCACTTCTGGCTGCAAGAACCAAGTCATAGCCAGAGATAAAAGTGTATTTACTTTTGTAAGATAACCACAAAGAAAAAAGTAAATGTAAACTTAAAATTCGGCACAGGTCGAAAGGCCTTAAAATCAGAAACACAAGAAGAGAACAGTTTGAGCTGTTACTAAAAATCGGATTCCCGAAATTCTTAAAGAAAAACATAAAGAAAAACATACTCTAAGCAGTTTCTACAGGGTGTTACAAAAAGGTACGGCCAAACTTTCAGGAAACATTCCTCACACACAAATAAAGAAAAGATGTTATGTCGACATGTGTCCGGAAACGCTTAATTTCCATGTTAGAGCTCATTTTAGTTTCGCCAGTATGTACTGTACTTCCTCGATTCACCGTCAGTTGGCCCAATTGAAGGAAGGTAATGTTGACTTCGGTGCTTGTGTTGACATGCGACTCATTGCTCTACAGTACTAGCATCAACAGGTTAGTGGTCATCACGAACGTGGTTTTGCAGTCAGTGCAATGTTTACAAATACGGAGTTGGCAGATGCCCTTTTGATATATGGATTAGCACGGGGCAGTAGCCGTGGCACGGTACGTTTGTATCGAGACACATTTCCAGAACGAAGGTGTCCCGACAGGAAGACGTTCGAAGCAATTGATCGGCGTCTTAGCGAGCACGGAATATTCCAGCCTATGACTCGCGACTGGGGAAGACCTAGAACGACGCGGACACTTGCAATGAACGAGGCAATTCTTTGTGAAGTTGACGATAACCCTAATGTCAGCGTCAGAGATGTTGCTGCTGTACAAGGTAACGTTGACCACGTCATTGTATGGAGAGTGCTACGGGAGAACCAGTTGTTTCCGTACCATGTACAGCGTGTGCAGGCACTATCAGCAGCTGATTGGCCTCCACGGGTACACTTCTGCGAATGGTTCATCCAACAATGTGTCAATCCTTATTTCAGTGGAAATGTTCTCTTAACGGATGAGGCTTCATTCCAACGTGATCAAATTGTAAAATTTTCACAATCAACATGTGTGGGCTGACGAGAATCTGCACGCAACTGTGCAATCACGTCATCAATACAGATTTTCTGTGAACGTTTGGGCAGGCATTGTTGGTGATGTCTTCATTGCGCCCCATGTTCTTCCACCTACGCTCAATGGAGCACGTTATCATGATTTCATACGGGATACTCTACCTGTGCTGCTAGAACATGTGCCTCTACAAGTACGACACAACATGTGGTTCATGCACGATGGAGCTCATGCACATTTCAGTCGAAGTGTTCGTACGCTTCTCAGCAACAGATTCGGTGACCGATGGATTGGTAGAGGCGTACCTATTCCATGGCCTCCACTCTCTCCTGACCTCAACCCTCTTGACTTTCGTTTATGGGGGCATTTGAAAGCTCTTGTCTACGCAACCCCGGTACCAAATGTAGAGACTCTTCGTGCTCGTATTGTGGACGGCTGCGATACAATACGCCATTCTCCAGGGCTGCATCAGCGCATCAGGGATTCCATGCGACGGAGGATGGATGCATGTATCCTCGCTAACGGATGACATTTTGAACATTTACTGTTACAAAGTGTTTGAAGTCCCGCTGGTACGTTCTGTTGCTATGTGTTTCCATTCCATGATTAATGTGATTTGAAGAGAAGTAATAAAATGAGCTCTAACGTGGAAAGTTAGCGTTTCCAGACACATGTCCACCTAACATATTGTCTTTTTTTGTGTGTGAGGAATGTTTCCTGAAAGTTTGGACGTACCTTTCTGTAACACCCTGTATAAGGGGGGGGGGGGGTTGAGTGCATACCAGCGGCCCTTTCAAATAATCACTAATTACATGCAAAATGAAATAGCCCATTACAACTGAAGTTGAAAACACAATTGTAGGCAAGCGTCAAGCTGCTTAAAACAAAGTGCATGCTACCTAGACGAGCTTCTGGCCAACATTACAAGTGACGCTCACCAATAAACAGGTCCTAGACAGAAAATAGCTCTGTCAAAAATGGCTCTGAGCACTTAACTTCTACGGTCATCAGTCGCCTAGAACTTAGAACTAATTAAACCTAACTAACCTAAGGACATCACACACATCCATGCCCGAGGCAGAATTCGAACCTGTGACCGTTGCGGTCGCTCGGATCCAGACTGTAGCGCCTAGAACCGCACGGCCACTCCGGCCGGCGAAAATAGCTCTGTCCTCAACCGGGAAACCAAATATGGTGTTGGCCTGGTGTCCGGCAAAATCCCACGATGAAGTAGCGAGCGACTAAGGCAGCCCGGGGCACGTTCGGCAGTCTTCGCCGAATCGCGCTGAGTTCTCCAGGAGGAACCCCGAAACCAAGCGAACTAGCGCCAGCCAGGCAGGGGGCTGACCCACCACGCCCGACATGTCAATAACCGCACCGTGCTCTACAGTAAATTCCGGCTCAGCTAGCACCAGAAAATTCGTGTACTAGCCATGCTGGGAAATCGCTCCCCAGGAGGCACGTTTGCTCTGCTAGACACCACTACGAACCCTCGCCAGCCTCTATCACCTCATTTGTGCTCGTTCCACTCCTTCCTACTACATACCACAAAGATATACCAAAGACCCTAGAACCGACAAAGAAAGTGGTCAACTTGTATGGTGCGTGCTACCGACGTCACAACACGGCTCAGGCCCGGCTTCGGCCTATAAATTCGATATTGCAGCGGCTTTTATGTTGAAGAAAGCTTTCATAGCAGCTGTGGTCGCTGCAGTCCCTGTCCATTCGAACATGCATTCATCGTACTTCTTTACAACACAGACACTGGAAATTCTTATCTTTCGTAACCTTTGAATTGGATTGCGCATGTAAGTGATCTGTCGTCTTTATTAAGGGAATTCAGAATCGAATTAGCGGAATACGATTTTGAGGTAACATCCAAAATGGCATCGCAAAACACAGTAGCAGACCTACTGTCACACGGAATAACCAGCTGCAGTGGTTAGTGAAGAGGAGAAACGAACCATTCTGAAACAAATTCGTGATATGCTAATGTATGGACACCAAGGAATCAGCCGCAAATATGGCCATATTAAAAGGTACAGATAAGGCAGAGGAGAAACGAGCCTTTCTGAAGAAATTTCACGATTCTCCAACAGGTGGACACCAATGAATCAGCCACACATAGACCATGTGAAGGATTATGAAGAAAGACATAGAGGAGTACATTCTAAGTGGCAAGATTTTTTAGAAGAACAGGATTAGACAAAATGTGGTGATGATGCCCTTAATGATTGAAAAACCTAACCAGGGATTCAATCGTTGTGAGATCGATGTAATCGGAGCATTCAAAATTACAAAGAGAGGAAAGAGATACATCCTTATGCCCTGTGCGTATAACACAACAGGATTCTGACACAAAAGCATGAATCTTAGTACCGAGAAATATTTGCGGTTATGGAATACAGTCAGTATTATTGAGTTACAAAGCAACAATCTTCCTATGTGACACGCTAAAGAGGGTTTCTCGTTGACTGAAGGCTGAGAAGATTGAATCTTGCGTATATCATCTACAAACGAACGGAGCACTCAAAAGAACGCATAGAACACCAACAGACTATCTATGCCGCTGTGTGGGAACAAAGCAGGAAAACTGGTATGAATAGATGCATTTTCCCACTTTTGTGTATAACACCATACCGCATTCATCAATTGGGTACACTTCATGTAAGCTGTTTTCTGAGAGAATGTCCAACATTACCGTGATCATACGGCGTACTCTGATCAAAGAACATTACAACTACATTGATTTCATAATGGAATTAAAGGAAGGTATGCGCCAGATGCATCAGACGGCAATGAGTTTCATTAAGGCATATAAGGAGAAGAATCAGGAATCTTATGACTGCAGTCAGAATCTTAAGGAATTTAATGCAGGAGGTAAGGTATTGTTACATGATTGAAGTGTGAGAAGACGATAGTTGAAGAAGTTAACAAGCCATTAAGAGGACCTTTTCGCGTCGTAAAAGCTTGTGTGCCAAACGTAATACTCCATTAACTAATAAGAAGTTCATAACAGTAAACACAAACAGCTTAACGAGTTCATTTAACTTAAGATATGTGAGGTTGTGGTAAAACTGAGTACATTCGTTCTGAAATACTCAGGGAAAGAACAAGCTAAATCGTATATTACGACTAATTAAAGAGGGTCTGTCGTAGAGGAATTCTGAAGGTATAGGTGAGGGAGACATTGTGACTGGTAATAAGAGACAGCGGAGTCCCCAATCACTTTGCCTCTAATGGCCTAACCCAGGCAGCAGTAGCAAGCAGGATGGATAAGAGAGCATATCTGTGAATTAGAAACTAAGTTAGGGATATACAAAGGAGTTGCAGAGACTGAGAGATTCAAATGGAAATATCTGCGTCTCCATATGTGCATAAATATCCACTATCACTCTCGTATCCATTCCAGTGGTGCTAGGACATCTCAGACGCAGTATCCAGTGCAGGACGTGGAAATAAGAGGTGTTACGACCACGCATGCTGAATTGTGGCCCAGCACACGGGAAAACTTACAAGACGTGCTCCCCAATGCATCATTACTAGATACACAGGATCAGAGATCAGTAATGGAGAAGATGTGATTACTTATGGTACACAGTAGTGTTACAGGTGTGTACATTAAATGTATCAATGGAAATATCTATGCACGTATGATTTTGTATTAAAAGAAAAGATACACCCAAGTATTTATAGATGTACATGTACAAACCAGCGTATATTGTATAATTAAGAAGTGTAAAAATATTATCTAAGATTTCAGGGCTAATCTTTTCCCGGTAAGGGAAGTGTAATGACCGAGAAGTGAAAGACTGCCAGGAAAAAAAGAGTAATCATGTAAGTACGAATACTAGCTTGTCACTTAGAGGCGGACAGTGAAAGCCAGATTCGTAAGTCAGTCATACGCATTAAGAAACCACTTCTTTCACTCGCACTGATTACGAATTCGAGGTAAAAGGCGACACAGTCAAGTCCCTTCCGTAAGAAAACAATCCAAAATGGCGTATACTGAGGCCTTCAAACGTCAAGCAACGCTGAGTTCCAGCGAACAGCAGAGTTACAAACCTAGAAGATTTTCAGACCGAGCGGTCTACAGCAAATCGTTATCTCCAGTTAAGCTTGTACACTTAGAATGAATTGCGAAACTTGCTTGTACGTACCTTCGGATTAGGATTATTGGTTTCCGTCCTACTTTTCTCTAAAGGTTCCTATGTCTGTACGTCACTTTCTATTAGAGGAATGGAATCTGGCACTTCCGTGGTTCTTGGTTACTGTGAATACCCAAATCTTAACAAACTTATATTCTAGGATAGCTATTTATTCAGGTAATTGGTTGGAGAATTTAGTAAGCCTCATCTATGTTCCTGTTAACCAGTGTTTATGCTCTTCTGCATGTTCATTGCAAATACGCGAAGAAGGAACAAAAATCAGAACAGTAAGCCAACCAAGTGTTTCATTTCCCAATTATCACCTCATCTACCTCCTTAGGCTAACATCCGAGTCATTGGTACTGTCTCCAAACACACAGACCTGAAGACTCTCAGCTTGACCCTGTCCCCGTTTGACTCCTGTACGCAGCAGCTCGTGTACCAAGAAACGGATGACCTAAAATCACGTGTTATATCTTATCTGAAGGCAGCTTCTAAGTTAGTATATTACGAACCAAGTCGGGTCACGACATTTGCTACCATGGTAGCTAAATAACACAGGATGGACGATGCAAGGGCATAAAAAGTAGAGTACAACAATGATGGTATTCCTGGCTAAAATAAGTCTACTAGTATCGAAAATAAACCTTGACTTGAGAAAGAAATACGTTAGAGTGTATATTTGAGCTACAGTATCGTAATGGTAGTGAATTATGCACTGTAGGAAAGCCGCGAAAGAAAGAGAATCGAAGCTTTTATGAAGTGTTACAACAGAAGGATTGGATAATTAGATGGACTTCTAACATAAGGAACGAAGAGTTTCTCAGCACAATCAGCGAAGAAAGGAACACATGGAAAACACTGCCAGTAAGATGTAACAGGATTCCTGGACATGTGCTGAGACATCAAGATACCAGAGGGAGCATCAGAGGGCAAAATCTGTACGGGAAAACCCAGATTTGAATAAATCCAACGAGTAATTGAGGCCATATGGAGCTATTGTTACCCTCAGGTGACGAGTTTGGCACATGAGAGGAATTCATTGCGTGCCGCATATATCCAGTCAGAACATTGATAAAAAAAAAACTGAGCTGCTGTCATTTTTTCGTGTTGTCTGACGTATTGAAGACGGAGCTTTGCTACCACCGTGACACACAGGCTCTTGTGAGTTCCAAAACTCAACTGCACACATTTCGTTTAGCAATATTCACTCAGAAACTACTTACGATGGGTCTGCATCTAGTACCAGCTTTTCCTATCTGCTTTGGAACTGCTTGTCTTTGTCAAAATTTTTGTTTGGTCTCACGTTGCTTAGGATCTCGTTAGGACCACAGTCAGATGGCTGCGAGTGTCGTATGATTCCCTTTAGCGTTGTACAAAGTGCGCTGATGGACGAACAGGTGAGGCAGCTTCCTCCAGCATGTAGTACTGAGCACCTTGAAACACTACAGCTCCTTCCTGCTGTTCAGTCACATGTTGGCCTAGACCGGTCGGACTGTACCGATTCCATCCAACCGCCTGGCAAATTCATACTACTTTCCTGCCATGATTTCGGTCGGCAGTGAAGGATCAGATGATCATTTGGATCTAATTCTACAATTCTACACCAGTAATAGCGCGCTAAAACGACCAATGAGCCCTTATACGTGAGTGACTAATATTTTGCCTGTTCTTTCAAACATTTATCTGTTGTAAGATCTCCGTTCGCATCGAAATCCAAACCTTTACATCGAATCAGTAAAATCCCAACAGCTGTTCACCTTATAGCTCTGGCTAACAGCCGGCCGCGGTGGCCATGCGGTTCTAGGCGCTTCAGTCTGGAACCGCGCGACTGCTACGGCCGCAGGTTCGAATCCTGCCTCGGGCATGGATGTGTGTGATGTCCTTAGGTTTGTTAGGTTTAAGTAGTTCTAAGTTCTAGGGGACTGATGACCTTAGACGTTAAGTCCCATAGTGCTCAGAGCCATTTGCACCATTTTCTGGCTAACAGCTATTTGGAAACATACAGAGGGGTGATGACGCTGGTGCCTGAGTCCAGCAACCGACGCCGGTACCGTCGCTGACGGGTGCATCGTGCAGTGTTTCCGGCTGCAACATTCAAATAAAGCAGACACACTATCAAACCATCCAACCACGACAGTGCTGCGTATACTATGAGTGGTAGTATATCGACCTGTTTACATCGCGTTTAATCGTTGCTCAAAGGCTCTATCTCCGGCTTCGTAACACTTGTATGAGTAACACTTTACAATGAACACGGCTGTAGTAAACAGTTCCAGAATTTTGGCTATTAGTATCGGGAAGAACAGTATACACGAGTAACAATAGATCATAGATGGAGAAAATGTGGAAATCTGGACGATCATATCTACTTCAATATTGGTAAGGACTCAGCTGTTAACACAGCAGTAGTTACAAACAAGCAAAAGTTCTACACAAATGTATAATACATTCTACTGGTACATTCTACTGGGCGCATACTATTGACATTTTTGGAACTTAGCGATAGATTAAAGAAACCTGTTTAATTCGAACGTTGATCTCCACCTATTTTTTTTTTTTTTTTTTTTTTTTGAGTCATCACACTTCTGACCCACCACGAATTCCCCTCCTGCGTCAACCTCTTCACCTCGGAGTATAATTTGCATCCTACGCTCTGAATTATTTACTGGACGTATTCCAACCTCTGTCTTCCTCAACAGTTTTTCGCTGTCTACAGCTCACTCTAGTACCATGGAAGTTCCTGATGGCTTAACAAATGTCCTACCACACTATCCCTTTTTGGTGTAAGCGTTTCCCACATATTCCTTTTCTCTTTGATTCGGCGCAGGGCCTCCTCATTTCTTACCTAATCAATCTACTTAATTTTCAACACTCGTCTGTAGCACCACATGTCAAACGCTTCGACTCTCTTTTGTTCCGGTTTTCCCACGGTACCTGTTTCACTACCAAACAATGCTGTGCTGCAAACGTACATTCTCAGAAATTTCTTCCTGAAATTAAGGCATGTGTTGAATATTAGTAGCAATCTCTTCGCCAGGAATGTCTTTTTTGCCAGTGCTATCCTGCTTTTGATGTCCTCCTTTCTCCGTCCGTCATTGGTTATTTTGCTCCCTAGATAGCAGAATTCCTTAACTTCACCTACTAGGTGACCATCAATCCTGATGTTAAGTTTCTCACTCTTCTCATTTCTGCTACTTTTCATTAATTTCGTCTTTTTTCGATTTATTCTCAATCCATATTCTGTAATCATTAGACTATTCATTCCATTCAGCGGATCATGTAAGTCTTCTTCACTTTCACTCAGGACTGCAATGTCGTCAGCGAATCTCGTCACTGTTATTCTTTCACCTTGAATTTTAATTTCACTCCTGAACTTTCTTTCATTTCCATCACTGCTTCTTCGATGTACAGATTGAAAAGTGGGGGTAAAGACTACATCCCTGTTTTACACCCTTTTTAATCCCAACACTTTGTTCTTGTTCGTCCCGTCTTACTGCTCCCTCTTGGCTCTTGTACATATTGTACCTGTCTCTCCTTACACCTTACCCTCACTTTAGTCAGGATTTCAAACACCTTGCAGCATTTTACATTGTCGAATGCTTCTTCCAGGTAAAGAGATCCTGTGATCGTGTCTTAATTTTACTTTAGTCTTCCTTCTATTACCAACTGCAACATCAGTGTTGCTCTCTGATGCCTTTATCTTTCCTGAAGCCAAACTGATCGTCATCTAACACATCCTCACTTTCCTTTTCCATTCTTCATATATTACTTTTGTCAGCAAATTGAATGCATGAGCTGTTAAATGGATTCTGCGATAGTTCTCGCATTTTTCAACTCTTACAGTCTTTGGAGTTGTGTGGATGATACTTTTCCGAAAGTCAGATGGTATATCGCCAGACTCATAATTTACACACCAACGTGAACTATCGTTTTGTTGCCACTTGTTCCAACAATCTTAGAAATTCTGGTGGAATGTTATCAATCCTATCTGCTTTATTTGATCTTAAGTCCTCCAAACCGCTCTTGAATTCTGACCCTACACACATCAAAAAATGTTTTGAATCACTCCAGTTCCCAGAACTCCTGAAGATAGTGGTTGACTGTAAATATTGTGTCACAGACACAGTCTCTTTCACTGTTCAGATATGTCACTAGACACGCCCAAAGATGTAAACAACCATGCAAGAGCAGCGCCTATTAGACGGAGGTTGTCCGACAGCCGATCAGTTCCAGTCATTCCATCAGGAAGGAGGTACACGGCTAGTGATTTCTGTAGTTCAACCATCCCTAGACGGCCAAATCCTCGGTTCGATCGCATCCGCATTGTTACTTTGTGCCAGGAAGGGCTCTCAACAAAGGAAGTGTCCAGGCGTCTCGGAGTGAACCAAAGCGATGTTGTTCAGACATGGAGTAGATACAGAGTGACAGGAACTGTCGATGACATGCCTCACTCAGGCCGCCTTAGGGTATTACTGCAGTGCATGACGCTACCTACGGATTATGGATCGGAGGAACCCTGACAGCAACGCCACCATGTTGTATAATGCTTTTCGTGAAACCACAGGAAGTCGTATTGCGACTAAAACTGTGCGCAATAGGCTGCATGAAGCGCAACTTCACTCCCGACGTCCATGACGAGGTCCATTTTTCAACCACGACATTATGCAGCGCGGTACAGTCAGATGAAACAGCATGCCGAATGGACCCCTCAGGATTGGCATCACGTTTTCTTCACCGATGAGTGTTGCATATGTCTTCAACCAGACAATCGTCGGAGACGTGCTTGGAGGCAACCCGCTCAGGCTGAACGCCTTAGACGTACTGTCCAGCGAATGCTGCAAGGTGGAGGTCCTCTGATGGGTGGCATTCTGTAGGGCCAATGTACGCCGCTGGTGGTCATGGAAGGCGTAGTAACGGCTGTACAATACGTGAATGCCATCCTACGACCGAAAGTGCAACCATATCGTCAGCATATTGGCGAGGCATTCGCCTTCATGGTTGACAATTCGCCCCCCCCCCCCCCCCCCAATCGTGCACATCTTGTGAATGACTTCCTTCAGGATAATGACATCGCTCGGGTAGAGTGTCCAGAATGTTCTCCAGACATGAACCCTAACGAACATGCCTGGGATAGATTGAAAATGGCTGTTTATGGACAACGTGACCCACCAACCACTCTGATTCATCTGCGCCAAATTCCCGTTGAGGAATGTGAAATCTGGACCAACAGTCCCTTGATGAACTTGTGGATAGTACGCCACAACGAATACAGGCATGCATCAGTGGAAGAGGACGTGCTACTGGTATGAGAGGTACAGCAATCTAGACCACCACATCTGAAGGCCTCGCTATATGGTGGTACAACATGCAATGTGTGGTTTTCATGAACAATAAAAAGGACAAAAATGATGTATATGTTGATCTCTATCCCAGTTTTCTGCGCAGGGTCCTGAACCCTCGGAACCGAGGTGATGCAAAACGTTATTTGATGTGTGTAATACTGAATGCGCTATTTTCCTAAATCGACTCCTGTTTGTTGTTCTATCAGATCAGACAGATCTTCCCCCCTTCAAAGTACTTTTTCCACCTATCCGTTCACCCCTCTGCATTCAACAGTGGAATTCCCCTTGTACTCTTAAAGTTATCACCTCTGCTTTCATATGAAGATCTTATGTGTTCTTTCGGATATGTCTGAAAGAACAGATACCATCGCTGACCGTGCAGCTCTCGAGAATGAAATTATAATTAAATCAAGACGCCAAGCTGCCGACAGGCGTTAATATTCATCACCGGGATAGTTGAAAATGTGTGCCCTGACTACGATTCGAACCCGGGATCTCCTGCTTACATGGCAGACACTCTATCCATCTGAGCCACCGAGAGCACAGAGGATACTGCGACATTAGGGACTTATCTCTTGCACGCTCCCCATGAGACACACATTCCTAGCTTAGTTACTCTCTGGAATAGAAAACTGAACGAACGGATCAACCAACAACGAGAACGAGTGTCATCGGACGCCCGCCACGAACAAATTCAACGAACTATATAGAACAAAATGAGATCAACAAAAAAAATTGATAGAGCGTCTGCCATGTAAGCAGGAGTTCCCTGGTTCGAGTCCTAGTCAAGGCACACATTTTCCACTGTTCCCGTTGATCTATATCAATTCCTGTCGGTAGCTTAGTGTCTTGATTTAATTATAAAATTTATTCACGTTTGCTTTTAATTCAACCGAGGGTCGTTCTGACTTTCCTGTATGCTGAATCTCTTCCCAACAATCAATTATTTTTTTCGATTTCTTCACACTTTTGAAGCAGCCGTTTCGTCTTAGCTTCCCTGCGCTTCCTGCTTATATGATTCTGCAACAACTTGTATTTCTGTATTCCTAAGTTTCCCTGAACATTTTTCTACTTCCTTCTTTCATCGATCTCTACATAACCAAAGATAAATGATTCCTTTAAGAGGAAGAGAACTGTAGAAGTATTATATATGAAGTTATGTCTCACAGAACTGTTAATGTAAGCAACTCACATAGTGCAAAAAATGTTCAAATGTGTGTGAAATCTAATGGGACTTAACTGCTAAGGTCATCAGTCCCTAAGCTTACACACTACTTAACCTAAATTATCCTAAGAACAAACACACACACCCATGCCAGAGGGAGGATTCGAACCTCCGCCGGGACCAGCCTCACAGTCCATGACTGCAGCGCCCTAGGCCGCTCTGCTAAACCCGCGCGACCACATAGTGCAGACTGGAGTAGCTTTTGCGTTCTCATAGTCAAACAAATGAGGCTAACATATCAGATTGATTTTGTATAACATTTAAAGAATTACTCATCAATAAGTTTACGAGAATTAAATTACACTATAAATCCAGCCATATACTGTATTGAATTCCAGATGCTGCAGCGGAATTTATATATGGATACGTCCCAGGAAAACCAGTATGTCCACGTTTACCGTCCTAGATAGTTCAGTATTGGAGCAAGATGCTTTGGCCAAACCTATCATAGAAAAAAAATTATACTGAAATCGCTGCCTGTCATGGTCTTGTGGCAAAATGGTGTTAATGTAGTGCCCCATACTTTCCTGGCACAACTGAAAGGTACCACTATCGATTGTCACCTATTAGTATCCTGAAAAATTTACATACACGCTAGAAATTTTTGTTACTTCATCATACATAAAAATGCGCGTCACTGCACTGATCAGTGCTGCAAACGCACTGGACTGAACGAGGCTGCGACAACGCTTGGGTTGATCTTGTAGGTCTGTGCCGTGCCTTGCTTTGCTGCCATTATGTATGCATCCCTTCCTGTCGCATTATAAAATTGTTCTTAATGTAGTTTAGAAGAGCCAAGCTCTATAGCGGAGCATGGGAGCTTATTCTTACACGAAACTTTTCACAGAGTCTTGTTAACTTCGACGGAACTTTGACGGAAGTAATGCCGTGGGCTTCAGAACTTTAGTCTCATCAATCTGCCTAGCGGTGACTCTTTCTCCACAATCTGGCCTTCTCAATTCACTTCATGAAATGCTAGGCACAGCTCCGAAATAACGCAGTGACGCTATTTATTTTCAAGATCTCCCGTCTTCAATGAAATATGCTTATTGCTAGTCATTCCTTATTATAATGTCCTGCAAATAACACACTAATTTCAACCAAAGATAGCTGTGTCGTAGCAATTTTGACTTGGGCTAGTAAGGGAAAGAAGTGCAAGGAGTGGCAAGGATGATAATGAAGTGTTGACACACTTTTTCATGGATTTTGTCGTCGTCTAGAAACAGCCACAGTATAGCTTCCTTGTTTCTTCTGCATACAGGTGATACACAGTTCGACAAAAATGACCACCATCAGTTAATACTCTCAGTGTTGGTACTGTGATAGGTACTACTAATATTAGTTCGATGTATAAAATTTCTTTTTTACAATCAAAATAGTACGCTATTAAGCTTCGATATCTTTCGTTTCAGTTTCTCTACAGTTGAAGAAATGTACGCAAACTATCGAACAGTTAGTACAATATAAAAATATAGCAAATTGTGTGAAACAGAAATGAGCTTATGGATATTAATCTGAGCTCATGATTGTAACCTTGCAACCTCGGTAAACCCAGCACTTACTTCCCGCACATGTTCCTCTCCATTTAATTCCAGTGAGCTTGAATTTTATCCATACTGGATGAGAGGTCGTGGTTGTGAATGTCAATGTTAAAAAATATATCAGCTCAACCACTTGTTTATAGTGTAAAACACTAAGATTGACGCGTTTCGGAAGTCAAGCTTCCATCATCAGAATAAGAAAAAGTAAAAGAACCTGTTAAAACTCGCTAAAATGGAACATGCACCAGGCACAATAAAATTGATAATAGAATTAAAACGTCGTGGCTACTTTCCTTGTTGCAGCCGTGTCTTCCAAAGTGCATCTCCACATAGTCGTCAAAATATAAAAAACTCTAAAATGGTGTCGCCTATGGTGTTCAAAATCTAACCACATGGTTCTCTCCTCTATCGTCGTAAACCACCCGTGCGTCTTCGTTGATACCACACACCACGTAGCCAAACACGACACTGAAACGCGAGTGAGCTCACGCGCAAGTAAAGAAGGAAGTCACAGAGTTGTCTATACAAACAGATAACATATACATGTTCCAAGGACCTCATGAAATGACGGTATCCTGTCAATTGCTAAAAATGTAGTTACTAAAAGAAACCAGTGAAATGTTTGAAAAAGTTATTTCTATCACCAGTTAGCTGTTGATTCAATGTGTACTGATTATCCACGCTATGTATGGTAATTTCCAGCTGTTCTAGTAGATCTAGCTTTTTGCCTTTCTCCTGTCTATGTAAAATAACGAGATCCTGATCTGGTCCCAACATGGGGTGCCCCGTTTCCCAAATATGCGTGGCTATAGCTGACTTTTCGAAATTATTAAGCCGGAAAGCATCGCTATGTTCTTTGTAACGTACTTTAAAGAACCTACCAGTTTGGCCTACATAGCTTGCCTTGCACGTGTTACACCTAATTTTATCGACCCCAGCTCTCTCATATTTATCGCTTTCCAGCTGTAAATTATTTCTTAGTTTAAACCGCAGAGTATTAATCGTCTGAAAAGCGGTATCAACTTTAAAATGTTTGAAAATGTTAGCCACTGTTTGCGAAATATCACCGAAGTATGGTATTGCGACTCTCGTAATATTATTTGCGGTATTCTTCCTTGCATTCGCGCGCTGTTTCTGTCGTATTAATTTTTGACAAAGTTTTGGTGATATCCGTTAGCTCTAGCTAGTTGTTTCACCATGTTCAGCTCAGTCATTCTCTCTTCTTCATTCATAGGGACTCTAAAGACTCTGTCTATCAAAGATCTAAAAGCAGAAAGACCAAACTGGTAAGTCCTTTAAAGTACGTTACAAAGAACATAGCGATGCTTTCCGGCTTAATAATTTCGAAAAGTCAGCTGTAACAACGCATATTTGGGAAACGGGACACCCTATGTTGCGAATAGATCAGGATCTCGATATTTTACATAGACAGGACAAAGGCAAAAAGCTCGATCTACTAGAACAGCTGGAAATTACGATACATAGAGTGGATAATCAGAACACACTGAATGAACAGCTAACTGGTGATACAAATAACTTTTTCAAACATTTCACTGGTTTGTTTTCGTAACTACATTTTCAGCAAAAGACAGGATACCATCATTTCATGAGGTCCTTGGAACATGTATACGTTTTCTGTTTGTATAGACATCGCTGTGATTTCCTTGTTTACTTGCGCGTGAGCTCACTCGCGTTTCAGGGTCGTGTTTGGCTACGTGGTGTGTGGTATCAACGAAGACGCACGGGTAGTTTACGACGATAGATGAGAGAGCCATGTGGTTAGATGTTGAACACCATAGGCGACACCATTTTAGAGTTTTTTATATTTTGACGACTATGTGGAGATGCACCTTGGAAGACACGGCTGCAACAAGGGAAGTAGCCACGACGTTTTAATTCTATTATCAATTTTATTGTGCCTGGTGCATGTTCCATTTTAGCGAGTTTTAACAGGTTTTTTTTTTACTTTTTCTTATACTGATGATGTAAGCTTGACTTCCGAAACGCGTCATTCTTAATGTTTTACACTATAAACAAGTGGTTGAGCCGATATATTTTTTGACTTTGCCAGTGAGCTTGTATTTGCATTGATGATAAGCTTTTTCTTTTTTATTTCACTTCATCAAAGTCAGTCTCCTAATGGAGCCCCCTGACACGTAACATGTTTGTATCTCAAATACCTGTGGTGTTCTTTTTTAACTGAATGGTGGAGGTATTTTTGCTATCCAGGGAAAAGAGACATTTAAGGCAACCGTATCAACCAGAATCAGGCAACAACATTGCTTTGGATCGTGAGGGATGTGCAACACTTCGTTGCAGGGATTGCCGTTTTATGTGGCAATTAATCTGAGCGCCGAGTCTATTTACTGCTCCTTTCCCGACCCACTTCTGGAGGTCCCCTGACAGACGACTGCAGTGCTGGCGCGCCCAGGGCGTATATTTTGTCGTGGTTAGCGAGCTGGTCGGGCCAAGACCTGTTTGCGTCCTGCAGCGTCGCCGAGTGTCGCATTGCATGCTCTCTCTGTCCTTGTGTTCCCCTCCAACTCTCTCTTTCCATCCGTCTCACACATGCAGTTTTCTAAGCCTGCAGTCTAAGAAGGAGAGTGGGAATGGGAGCGGGGGTGTAGGAGAGGGAGAGTGAGAGAATGGCAGGGAGGGAAAGAGAGGTACTACGCACTTTATTTGATAACCTTGTATCGCCCATGTCAGGCTGTTGTTTAGAGATAGCAACTGCATGCGGGTGGTCGGAAATTCCCGTAACAAACTTCTAGGACTTGTAGAAGGGAGTGAGTACATAATATTTTGAAAAGGAACTCGTGTCCGGAAGAGTACCGTTTTCGTATACCGTGCTATATCCATCTGAAAACATGTTTTCTATGCAGGTGGGCATCAGGGTAGTCATGGTAATGGAGGGGGGGGGGCAGTTACGTGGCTTCGTCTGATGTCATTAGGCGATTATCCTTCCTCTCTGACCTGGTTCGAGCCTCATCCACTTGTCTGTAAGTGTTTGAGAAGCATTGATGGGTACCCGTTTGTAAGATGTACTAACGTGATCCTTACGAAAGGTGAAGCTCACGCTGATAGAAGAGCTGCTCGTTGTCTTTATCAACATCGTTCTCCACAACGTCCGACTACATCACATAACCTTTTCAACACAGTTACCCAACGTCTTCGAGAAAGGATACCTACACTGTCAGCAGGCGTGACTGTGGTGATCTCAGGAGAAGCCGCACACCCAGAATGGAAAAGGGGTACTGCTTCACGTTCAAAATATCCTATCAACGAGTACACGAGAACTTTCTTTGGCACTGAGTGGAATTGTAAAACAAGTGATGTATTGGGTCACGGCTAATCTATTACTTGTAAAATTGGTCGCGTTACCAAACTGTTTCCAGATGGTTGTAGCATGGAAACTGTACGTTTCCGGACATATTATCTACTCATACCCCTCTACAAGGCCTACACGTTTGTAACGGTAATTTCCGCACACTCTGTATTCTATAAAAGACAAGTTAGGAATATTGTATGTGTCAGTCCTATTTATTTGCTTCTTAGATACGTTTCTAGGGATCAAGGCTCATCTCCACTTGGATCAATGGCTCACATGTTATTTAGTTTTCTCTGACGTAGCCAGTTGTCTGCCTTACGTTCTATTACACCATAAAATTAGGTTTCACGTGTCACTGTTGTATCATAATATGGCACCGACTAGTCTACTGCGCTACTGCCCACAAATAGATTAAGCCCTGATTAACCGAACTTATGTTCTGTTAGATGAATGTTCCTGGCCCAATAACGAACTCTGAAAAATTACATGACTGTGAAATAACCAGAAGGAGTGTACAGAGAAGCGCACACCTACAGGAACTCTGTGCAACTAAAAACTGATATACAAAGGTTGTATAACTAATCATCAAAGCCGGCTGGAGTGGCCGAGCGGTTCTAGGCACTACAGTCCGGAACCCCGTGACCGCTACCGTCGCAGGTTAGAATACTGCCTCGGGCATGGAGGTGTGTGATGTCCTTAGGTTAGTTCGGTTTAAGTAGTTCTAAGTTCTAGGGGACTGATGACCACAGCAGTTTAGTCCCATAGTGCTCAGAGCAATTTGAACCATAATCATCAAAATCTGTATAATCACTTCTTAAAAACCTTTTATAGGGCGTAATGCGGAAGCCTGTAACTAAACATGGTGGGTAGATGGCCACCTGGTATCCAGCTCACTTTGCCCTTAAATGGCATGGAAAATTGCAACCACTTGTGTAGTTTCCTACATACCTAGGTAAATGGCGTCGTCAGTGACCTTGAACACATGACACTGTGAGGATAGCGCATGGCACAAAATTTAAAAATCAAAGACAGCAGGAAATGTAAAAATCCAACAAGGCCGATAGTGGTAAATTTAAAAATACAGGATGGTGGGAGATGGCAAGTTTAAATATAAAAGATGGTGGTGTGAAATTTAATATGTGATAAGGCGAGGGGCAGGAAAATATCAAATTATTTAATGTGGTGTAGGCAGAAAATTTAAAAATCCAAGATTTCGATGGCAGGATATTTAAAAAACGCAAGATGGCATTGGCTAGAAATTGCTTTTAGTTTCATTAAAATGAAATAGTCAATAATGGCGTAGCATTGTTCTTTTACCTAAAATGAAACAAGCATATCCGTATGTGTAGTCTGCCAAGTTTAAAAGTCTCTGAATTTCATTTTCATCATATTCAGAATGAATGATTTGCTTCATGTTTGAATAACACTGCATTAGTTATTGTACCACTTCATCATGGATTAAGTTAATAATATAATTTTGACGCTTACGAAAAATTGATCGATGTTTATATAAGCCGTTTCAGACAGTACTGGGAACCTTGTTACGTTGCTCATGATTCTTTCCAATACATGTGATGCAGCTTGTCGTAATCTGACACACCTACTGATTCCGTTAGGCCAGCAGGCATCATCAAGCCTGAACTCGCTGACAGAGGGTTTTCGTATGTTGGAACAAGTCACAACGAGTCATGACTTGTTGAGTTGCTGAAATACGTTATTCTTGGAGACTGCATGTATAAGTGCAAACATCAGCAATTGCTGATTCAGCAGGAAGTTGCTGTGGTTATAAAATGGGGAGCGGTCACTCGTAGGCAAATTATTGATACTGAAACATCTCAGCCGAAATCTAGCGCTTTCTTAGGACATGAATGAAAGACTCCAAAACATGTAAGTAAAGGACAAATATATTACTCGTATTAGTAACAATCTTATATCTTTCATCTACTTATTACTTGATGGAACAAAGGCCTGCTTTTGCTGGCATCTATAGTACCCTGTCAGAGCAGTAGTTGAAGAGCTGCAGGAGTTATCAGACGCCCAGTCGTGAGGAGAAATCGATCCATGCTGTAACGCAACAAAAAAGTAAGTCTGGCATGTATACCAACAATATTAGATTTCCACCTCCCCATTCCACTCCTTCCTGAAACACTTATACTTAAGTAGATCGTTCACAGAGCCTCTCTCATTCTTCACTTTTCTCGCGTTTCGGTTTCACTCTGACACTTTCCAGTCTATTCAGACATTGTCATATCTTAGCTGTAACTATGATATGTTTCCCAAATTAATTTACTTGTTGTAACTGAGCGATGTTTTGTTGCAGAATCTGTGATCAGTAGTTGTTGTACTATCTTATCAGAGTAGCAATTGAAGTGGTACAACAGTTGTCATCTATAGAACCCAATTTGAGAGTGCCGACCGGTGAAGTTTACTCACTCTAGGCGTAACGTTGGGAACACTGTAGTTACCGACATTGAGACTAACCTTGTTAATATAATTGTATTGGTGTGAAGTTAGCAGTTATGTGTCAACCAGCACCAAAGTCTATCAAATTAAATGCAAGAAATTGTGTTCAATGGTTGGAATAGGCTGCAGCTGAACCTCCATTTAGAAGTCGAATATGTACAGGTTTTGGTGAAACAAGCGCTGTATCGATACAGAGGCAAGCGATTGTGTCGGGACTTACCCCAGTTCATTGCTTCTGTCTGTGCGTAACATACAAAGTATTGCGTCATAATCTAAGAGTGAAATTAAAAATTGAAATAGCATTTCCAAACTTTGACAGTATAAGCTTAAGTATGTTAATGTTAAAGTAGTTAAATCTCAGAATAATCAGGTGAATAAATTTTGCTAAATATGTTATTTCAAGAAAAAAATGAAAGACTATAATTAATGATACTAGAAAGCCAAAGATTGTTCAGAATGCCCAAACGTATGTTACAGTCAAAAGTAACAAGTCTCAACTTGATCTGTGCAATGTCTTGATCAAAATCGGCGTTTTTTCGAGAAATCTAAGGCGCTAAATATTAGACTCGGAAAGATTAAAATTCGTTTGGTGCCCCTGTGTGATATAAAAACATTAACTGTGTGACTACATTAAGCCACTTCTATAAGTTTCAAGTTATTTACTAAAAAAAGTTGGAAGAGAAACGTCGCTATTCATATTGGATTAAGGATGATTTGTAACTGTTATAGAAAGTCCTAATTACAGCATTCGATTACATTCATTAAATAATACACCCGTACCAAGGTTCAAGACTTTATTGTAAATAACTATTATTATATTTTGAGTAACTAAAGCCATCTTAATATCAGTCATATAAACTTATGGTGAACTGTTGCACAACGAGTTATTAAATAATACGTCCGAGAAAGCGGCCATTTCGATGATGCTGCTTGTGAGTGCAGCGGTTGATAACAGATGTCCCGTTCGGCTGTCCGCTGGGCCCACCTATAAATACGGCCAGAGAGGCAAAAGACAAGACACTTCTCTCCGAACTATCGATGTGTCCTCGTCAGTCAAAAGCCGGCATACGCTCTGCCTCGGATGGCGTCGGAGCTCGGTACCTACCAAACATACGTTTTCGGAAAAAGTTGTAAGTGAGCTCGTGAGGGGTGTACACCATTCTGGATCGCTTATATTTCATTGAAGTAACTGTTTGTGTTCCCTCTCTAATGTTGCCAAAACTGCGTGGCAAGTAGTGACTTTATTTTCCACTTTTGTGGCGATCAGTTATCTGTGATGTTTAGAAGTCAGTACATTAGATCATTTTACTTGGCACTTACAGCAGAGGTCGCTGTTTCTGATAGGGACATTGTTATTGTTATCAGGAACATTATTATGTTTCTGCGTGTGAATTTTTAGTGAATATATTAATCAATTAGAACTCAAAACTTTTATTTATAGCAATAGTTCCTGATACCAATGAGTAAATAGCTGTAGGAACGTTGTGTTTCAATGAGCACAAGAACAACGTGAACTTGCAGACTAGAAATTATGGTCGGTATGTTCTCCATCGCTTTCTGGCTGACCGCAAAAATAGTTTTCAGGCTCTTGTAAAAACGGCAAACAGGACTATTTAACCCACCGCCCTACGTGCTGCGCTAAAATAGTGTTGGTTTCAACCATAGCAATGGCTGCGTATGTTCCTTAACGTGTTCGACCACTGAGGAGAGGGCGGGGGGGGGGGGGCGGGTGCATTTTCAACCCACCAAAAAAGAGTAAATAAAATAAAATAAGAAGATACAAACAAAAAACAAGTTTCTTTAACTGTGATTAACTTTTCATAAGATCATACTTTTTATATGGGTACTGATATGTAAGTAGGGTCCCGAACCTAAAACGTCTTTCAGTGCAATCTTAGATGAACCAGTGTATTTCCCACAGTATGTGCTACCTAGGGGTGGGGGTGGGGGTAGTTTATGACCACCACAAAAATCTTATAAAAATACAAATAACGTTAATTGTCACTGAGTTTTCGGTGTGAGAAGGGTCCTGAACTTGAAAATATGACTCTAACACTTGTTGTGACAAATCAGATCCACTACTGAATAATAAATTTTTGGGTTAAGGTATACTGAGACTTAAAACAGTTATGTGGAACCTGGTTGAAAAATGATTAGAAACAGTAAATAATTTTCCAAATTTTCAAAAGTGAAGTGCATGACTAGATTACAATAAAAGCAAACGTAAATTCCTCCTCTCCCCTCTTATTACTGTGAGTGATATCGACACTAGATATTTTTTGGAGGCCTGTGACTATTCTTTTGACAGTTTGTCTAATTAACAGACCTCTTAAAATAAATTTTTTGCTGTTCTGTAACTATCTCTTGCCGAAGTGAGGTGAAGGATAACAAATGTATTTCAGTACAAAAATTGTGAGTGTACTCTCAGCTGAAACTTGTGATGATTGGTACTCGACTAGATTTCTGAAACAATGCCTGCAAGACGAACTGGGTTTAAAAGGTATTTATTGAGTTTTTTCCATATAGGCAAAATCCCTGGAAGAAGCCATACTTCTTGATTAACACACAAAAACGCATGATTGCAAGCAAAAATTTCGAGAGGAACTTTTTCTAACTGACAAATAAATATTATATATATAAACCGCTGCAAAATGTGCGAAAGATGTGGGAAATGAGACTAGTGACATCCTGGGAAGGCAGATATGAAGGTGCCGCATAAATACCAAATCGAACTTCAAAGGAATGTTATTTTCAACAAAATTTTAGATGACGTCGAACTGGACTGCCTCGCTATAGTCTTTGATAAACCCATTGAGGCAGGACTGAAATTCTGGATACTTTCCAACAGCATAATTTATCATACTACTACTCAAAATATTTCCAAGGATATCAAGAATGATGTCCATACCAGTTTCGATACTTCAAGTTTCGCTTGAAATACGGGTACAATATTCCGCTGGTAAATAAAATAGAGTTGGGATTAATGGAATATTAATTCAGTGGTGAATCTACTACAGAATATGTCGGACTACGGGCGAAAATGAGGCCACGTCTGGACGCATAATATTGTCAAGACATGTAAAAACATTAAAACTGTGAAAAGTGTAAACATATTAAAGGTAAAAAGCACTCTACATTTTGAAATCTGGCTATCCGTTGTGCTGATCTGGCGAAGCATCCAGTCTTGCCTGTGGGATGGAAGTCGAGCTGTCATTTTGCAGCATCATTCCCAGAACCGATCGTGGTCCTCTGGCTAGGAGAAAAGTGGAAGGTCTACATCAGAGGCTCAGACGATTTTGTGACGTTATTGGCTACATATTTCTCTATCTCAGTTATCCAGTGAAGAATTCTATGGTACCCCTCATTAGCTCATACGTGCACTACTCAGGAGTTCACTACGAGCTGGGAGTGGATTCTAGTGTAACGGCGTAGTTGGCACGTTGAAGTGTGGGTTTCTTTGATAAGTAAATATCTCTAATGGCCCCATAACATGCATTCCAGACATAAAAGCATTCGTCATAACAGATCTGAGAGAGAAAGTGTTAATGTAGTATCGATTAACTACATGATCGTCTATGGGAACATCCCGGAAGTAATCTCGCTCATAAACGGTAACAGTGCCCAAATAGTACCAGCGACTGACATCTGGCTGTAGCCAGACATTAATAGCAATGAAATAATAAGCTCCGACAGAATGTTTACCGCAAAGATAGGTTAAACGCTGGTGATGGAGGCGTGTCTATAGCAATAAAAAATTCGATACTATCTAGTGAGATTATTACAGACTCAGAAAGTGAAATAGTTTGGATAAAGATAAGTGTTGATCAAACAAGGTTATAGGACCCTTTAATAGACCCCGTACCTTGACAATAGCACTGACCGAGCAGTTTAGAGGAAAATAGACAATATTGTCCGTAAATTTCCTGGTCATGTTACAGTTTTAGGTGGAGATTTCAACTTACCAGCTGGGAGTCGATGAGGTAGGATCTTGTGGACTATTTCTAAGCGCCTATTTGAAAATTGTCTTTAGCACTTATTCAGAAAAGCGACTCATGAAGTTAACATTTTACACCAGCTGATGACAAACAGGCCTGAACTTTCCCACTCAGCGGAAAACAGGGAATCGAGATCGCAAGGCCGTTACGGTTTCATTGAATACGATTGTAAATGATAATACAAAGATATGCAAGATGATCTCTCTCTTTATCAGTAGCTACAAGCAACAGATTTAAGATACTCTGAGCGGTCAGTACGAAAATTTCGTCTCCAGCACTGTTAATGTTGAGCTTCGGTTGACTAAGTTCAAGATGATCGTACAGCACGCTTTAGATAAGTATGTACGGAGCAGAATTGTGACGGATATAAAAGACCCATTGTGGTTGGAAAACCGTGTTAGGAAGCTGCTATGAAAGTAAAGAGAACTCCACAGGCAAACAAAAATTGAATGAAGCAAATTTAGCTTATGGAAGTCTATGCCTGAAGCGTTCCCGAATTGGAAGTAAAACTTTGTCAACAAACTTGAAAGCTATTTCTGCATATATATCTGTATGATTATTCTGCATTTCACAATTAAGTGGCTGGCAAAGTGTCCGTCGAACCAGCTTCAAGCTATTTCTCTACCATAGTATTCTCGAACAGCGCGTAGGAAAAAACGGACACTTAAGTCTTTCCTTGTGAGCTCTGATTTCTGTAATTTTTTGTGATGATGTTCCCTCCATATGTAGGTGGGCGCCAACAAAATATTTTCGAGTTCGGGGGAGAAAGTTAGTGATTGAAATCGCTTGAGAAAGCCGTTGCGCAACGAAACATGCTGTTGATTTCATGACTACCATCCGAATTCGCTTATCAAATGTTCAAATGTGTGTGAAATCGTATGGGACTTAACTGCTAAGGTCATCAGTCCCTAAGCTTACACCCTAAACCTAAATTACCGTAAGGACAAACACACACATCCATGCCCGAGGGAGGACTAGAACCTCCGCCGGGACCAGCCCCACAGTCCGTGACTGTAGCGTCTCAGACTGCTCGGCTAATCCCGCGCGGCAATTCGCTTATCATACCCGTGGCACTCTCTCCCCAACTTCGGAGTAATACAAAACCAGATGCCTTTCTTTGAACTTTTTTTGTGTCCTCCATCAATCTGTTCTGATACGGAAACCACACTGCACAGTAGGAATCCAGAAAAGGTCGGACAACAATAGGGTAGGCAGGCTCTTTAGTAGATCTGTTGCATTTTCTAAGTCTCCTGCCAATAAATCCGGGTCTTTTGTTTGCTTTCCCGACAATATTATCTACGTGATCATTCCAGTTCGCAATTGTAATCCATAACTATCTAGCCTATTTTATAGCTTTATATTGGTGTGGTTTATCGTGCACGTGACATTTAGAGGATTCTTTTAAGTACTCATGTGGATCGGTTCATAATTTTAACTATATAGAGTAAATTACCACTTATCGCACCGTACAAAATCTTGCCTAAATCATTCTGCAAATTGGCTTTGATCATCTGATGATTTTACATAATGGTAAATCACAGAGCCACCAGCAACTAATCTAAGAGGGCTGCTGAAGTTGCCTCCTAAATTGTTTATATAGATTAGTAAAAGCAAAGGTCCTAAAACACTTTCCTGGGGAACGCCAGATATTACTTCTCTTTTACTTGCTACATTTCTTTCAGTTATTACTAACTGTAATCTTCCTGATAGGATATAACGTATCCAGTCGCTCAGCGGAGACGATAATCCATAGGTAAGCAGTTTGATTACAAGTCGCTTTTGAGGAACGGTGTCATAAGTCTTCTGGAAATTTAAAAATATGGAATTAATTTCACTTCCCCTATCGATAGTACTCGTTACTGCGTGAGAATAAAGAGCTAGTTGTGTTCCACAGGGTCGATAATTTCTGAACCGGTGTTGGCTATTTGTGAACAAATTGCTTTCTTCGAGGTAATTAACGATCATCAAACAGAATATATGTTCCAAAATCCTACGACAAACGACGTTAGTAATATAGGTCACTAAGTCAACAGATTACTCATATTTCCTTCCTCGAATATTGTTGTGAACTGGACAACTGTCTAATCTTTGGGTACAGATCTTTCGACGAGCGAGCGGTTGAGTATGACTGCTAAGCATGTAGCTATTTTACCAATCCTAAGAAGTTCTGGTCTTATATCAGGAAAGGGATCGACACCATCTGATCAGACACCCTGTGACCGTAATGGAACTGAAACAAACAACATCAAAGTAACGGCCGGAATACTAAATATTCTCCAAAACTGTTTCTCGGAGGAGAATCACACTTTAGTTCCTCCTTGAAATCGACGTATGAACGACAAAATTGCAGATACCGAAATAAGTGAGCAAAGAACAGAAATGCAAATGGAAACTCTCAAAAGAGGATACGCCTCAGAACTGACGGTATACTATAGACTATGAGAGAGAGCCAGCGCAGCTTGTAGCAGCAGTGCGCCATAGACCTTTACTCCCTGGTGGAGCGAGCGTCCCTAATGATTGGATACAGGCACAGGTCATTCCTATTTCCAAGAAGGGTCGTCGAACAGGTGTAAGAAACTACACTAATGGATAAAAATCGCATCAGCAAGCAGCTGGCTGACGTATAGTTGATAGGCATGTTTCAACATCTGAAAGTTGATGTTTACTCATTTTTCCAGGCCAGTTGCTAGTAGCGCCACTTATTTTTATTCTTAACTCTATCCTGTGCCATCTTCTTCGTCTCAGAGTATCACTTGCAACCTCCTCCTCAGTTACTTTCTGAATGTATTCCAAATTCTGCCTTTCTCTATAATTTTTACCGCCGACAGTTCCCTCTAGCATCATTAAAGTTATTCCCTAATGTCCCTTCGTCTTGTCAGTATTTTCCGTACATCCTTTCCCCGACTATTCTGTGGTGAACCTCCTCATTCCTTACCTTATCAGTCCACCAAATTTTCAACATTCTTCTGTAGCACCACGGCTCAGAGGCTGCGATTCTCTTCTGTTCCATGTTTCACTACCATACAATGCTGTGCCCCAAACGTACATTCTTAGAAATTTCTTCCACAAATTAAGTCCTATGTTTGATATTAGTCGCCTCCTCTTGATCAAGAATGCTCTTTTAGCCGGAGCTAGTCTGCTGTTTCTGTCCTCCACTCTCCGCCCGTCAAGGGTTATTTTGATACCTGGCTAGCGGAATTTCTAACTTCATCTACTTCCTGATCGCCAATCCTGATGTTAAGTTTCTCGCTGATCTCGTATCTGCTACTTTTAATGACTTCCGCTTTTCTTCAGTTAACTCTCATTCTATATTCTGTAATCAGTAGACTATTTATGTCAGAAAGTCATGTAATTTTTCTTCACATTCACTGAGGACATCAATGTCATCAGCGAATCTTGTCGTTGTTATCCTTTCACTTTGAATTTTCATTTCACTCCTGAACCTATCTTTAGTTCCCGTCATTGTTTCTTCGATGTAGAGAAGAACAATACGGGTAAAAGACTAGATTCATGTTTTACACCCTATTTAATTCGAGCACTTCGTTCTTGGTCTTCGACTCTTATTGCTCCCTCTTGGCTCTAGTACATATTGTATGTCACCCGTCTCTCCTTACAGCTTGCTCCTGTTCTCAGAACTTTGGACATCTTGCATCGTTTGACATTGTCGAATGCTTTTCCCAGTCCGCCAAATCCTATGAAAGTGTCTTTATTTTTCGTTAGTCTTGCTTCCATTACCAAATGCAACGGCAAATGCATTTACCTTTCCTAAAGCCAAACTGATCGTCATCTATCACATCCTCAGTTTTACTTCCCATTCTTCTGTCTATTATTCTTGTCAGAAACTTGAATTCGTGAGCTGTTAAGAAGATTGTGCGAGAATTCTCGTAGTTGACACCTCTTGCAATCTTTGGAACTATGTGGATGATTGTATATCGCCAGACTCATACATTTTACACACCAACGTGAATAGCTGTTCTGTTTTCTATTTCCCCTTGTGATTTTAAAGACTCTGATGGAATGTTATATATCCCTTCTCCCTCATTCGATCTTAAGTCTTCCAAAGCTCTTTTAAATTCTGAGTCTAATTTTGGATCCCCTGTCTCTTCTTCCGTCACGTTATCAGACAACTCTTCCCGTCACAGAGGCTTTCAATGTACTCTTTCCATCTATCAGCTCTCTCCTCTGCATTTAACAGTGGAATTCGCATTGCACACTTCGTGTTATTGCCCCTGCTTTTAATTTTACTGAAGGCTGGTTTGACTTCTCTACTTTCTGAGTCAGTCCTTCCGACAATCATTTCTTTTCCGATTCGTTCACATTTTTCAAGCAAACCATTTCGCCTTAGCTTCCGTGCACTTCCTCTTTATTTCATTCCTAAGTGACTCTTATGTACTCCTGAATTTCCGTGGACATTTTTAAACCTCATACTTCTACCGATCAATTTAAATATTTCTTGAGCTACCCATGGCTTCTTCCCAGTTACCTTCTTTGTACCTATGTTTTTCCTCTCCACCTAAACTGTTAATTGAGTTACTCATTATCGCAGTATTGTAGTCTGGATAAACTTCTGGCTTAACTCTTCTCTCCTTAGTAGATCGCTTCCTTGGTACATCGCTATTCCACTTCTTTGCATCTTGATTTTCCTGACTAATCTCTTAAACTTCAGACTACTCTTCATAAGTACCAAATTGTGATATGAATTTATATCTGCTCCTAGCTACGCCTAACAATCTGATTTCGGAATCTCTGCATGATCGTGATGTAATCTAAATGAAATTTTCTCACATCTCCCGACCTTATCCATGTATACCGCGATTGTCAGGATGCAAACCACTTAGCTTTAAATCACGCTTGAGGGTCGTGTGCGTTAGTTCTCTTTGAGATTGGACATGTTAAGCTCATATTGGTCAGGAATGTCTCTAAGGCGACCAAGACGCCATCGTCACCGCCTCAGAGTTTGAACGAGGTCGTTTACGTGAAGCTGGATAGTCCTTCTTCGATATTGCTGGGATACTTAGCAGGAACGAAGCCAATGTACAAGGCGGTTGGCAGCGATGGTCACGAGAACGTACGCTCTTAAGATGACCGGGCTCCGGATGGCCATGACATGCTACCGAAAGAGATGACTATCGTTTTCGGCATATGGCTCTGGCGCACCGTACTGCTTTTTCAGCAGCAATTAGAGCACCATTTAGCACCACATTGCCACATCAAAATTTCACACATGTCAACATGAGTTCCGAAAACAACGGTCGTATCAAACGAACCGGACTCTGTCCGTCCACAAGAGCCAGTAAGGAGCCCTAGTACATGCCGCGTTCCTTGACTTCCTGACTTCCGATTACATACAGGTCCGGAATGCTGCCTGTGTAACGAAATGCAAGTGTATGGAATAACAGGCTAGTTATGTGATTGGAGTGGGGGTTTTGTAGCAAACAGTGAATAGGCTGTCATTCTGAACAGAGCGAAGCCTTCAGACGTAAAAATGACTTAAGGCGTGCCCTAAGGAAGCGTTACAGGCCAATTACTATGAAGATTCGTCTAAAGTTGCATAGTAAATATTGCGGAAATGGAAAATGGGTTGACGTGCAGTTTTCACGCAATGAATTGGTAATAAGGGGCTCGTATTATCATCCAATAAACAGATCGTAATAATACTTAAAAGATGTATTTTCTGTGCAAACATGCACTTTCTTAAATGGAAGAAAACTTAATGACATTAACAAATTATAAGTAGGATCAGTTAGAATTCAGTGGGGCTTGTTGCAGTATTCTAATGCGAGTCGTTTACGAGGTATCCTGTTTTCAAATGTTCCCACGCCGACTCTTGTACAATATCTGTACAACACACTAATGAACAACACAAGTGCATACATTAGTTATGTGGACCTAACCAGTAACAAGACTACTGACCATCACGGGTCGTGTTCAAAATGGCTACTGCAGCGTCAATATGCTGCACACGTGCTAGTACTCCAGAGAAGAAGATCGAGCAGGCTGCAGTATTACATCGGTTAATAACATCAGATATATTTGGTATCTCCTTGTCGACTGCGTCTTTCAGCTAACCCCAGAGAAAAAAGTCTACACGCATCAAATCTGGGGAATTAGCAAGCCAAAAAGCAGGTCCTCGGCACCCAATCTTACGATTTGGAAACTATTCGTGAATACATGCCGTAGTACTTCGTGCAGTATGGGTCAGACAGCCATCGTGTTGGTACCACAGTTTCCTCCTAGTCTGAAAAGGAACGTCTTCTAGCATCCGTGTGTGGTGCACGGGTAAATTATTGTCGCCGTTTACAAGAGCCTGGAAACTATTTTTTCGCTCAGCCAGTAATAGGTTTAACATCAGAAGAGGCACCAATGTTAGCACTGAATAGGGGATCATGGAGGAACTGTATAAGGGGGGCTATGCTCCAGACTGAACGCTGAAAGGCATAATCAGTCTTAAATGATGATGATGATGATGATGATGATGACGAGAGAGCCAAGGAGAAAATGCTCACCATAATTTCCAGTCTGCAACCCCACGTTCCTCTTTGTACTCAATGAAAGAAAATTTCCTACTTGCTCTTTACCCAGTGGGATTAGGAAATGTGACAATAAATAAAGGTTTTGAGTTGTACCTGATTAATATATTCAGTAAAAGTTCACAGGCACAAACATAATAATATTCTTGATAATAATAATAGTGCCCTTATCAAAAACATCACTATTAGCGTTTCAGAGGCGACCTGTGCGGTAAGATGCAACTAAAATGGTCTGTCGCCCTGACTTCTAGTCATCGAAGTTAATTGCTCGCCTTAAAAGTGGAAAATTATCTCGCCACTTGCCACGCGGTTTTGTCAACATTACGGACGGCACACAAACGGTCACTTCCGTGAAAACTAAGTACTCGAGGACGGTGTACAGATCTCGCGAGTTCACACTTCCTACTTTTACCGAAAATACTTTTGATAGTTATCCGGTTGTGATGACATCCAATGCACAGCACACGCAGTCGTTTGACTGACATGATAAGATCGATATCTCGATGCGAGATGTCTCCTCTCACTGCCTCTCTGACCATATTTATATATGAGCAGTGGACTGCCAGACGGAATATTTGCTATCAACCGCTGTAGGCACAAGTAGCAGCATGTAAATGGCCCATTCCTTTCACGTATTATTTAATAACTTGTTGTTAATTAACATGTCCGTCACAATTTTCTTAACATTTATATGAATGGAGTTAAGTTTGCTTTAGTTACTGAAAAAGGTTTTGCATTAAAATTGTTCTGTATAGAATTTTTCGAACGGATAAGACAGTAGAAAATGACGTTTCAACTGGCTCTTTTAGTTTCCTTGTAATGATTTTTATTTATTCTAAGGTCTGGAAACTTGGTACAGCTGTAAGATTTCATTCATGTAATTGAATGCTGTCGTTAGAACTCTCTATAACAAATGCTAATGATAGTTAATCTACTGTGGTGTCACAGCCAGACACCACACTTGCTAGGTGGTAGCTTTTAAATCGGCCGCGGTCCGCTAGTATACGACGGACCCGCGTGTCGCCACTGTCAGTAATTGCAGACCGAGCGCCACCACACGGCAGGTCTAGAGAGACGTACTAGCACTCGCCCCAGTTGTACAGCCGACGTTGCTAGCCATGGTTCACTGAGAATTACGCTCTCATTTGCCGAGACGATAGTAGCATAGCCTTCAGCTACATTTGCTACGACCTAGCAAGGCGCCATTACCAGTATAGATATTGAGATTCTATTAATGTATCATCAAGAGCGATGTTCTACAAATGTGGATTAAAGTTAAGTATTCCAGAAGCTACGTACTTTTCTTTACAGTATTCATTACGTATCCTGTTTCAGACCTCACGCCAGCCTGCGTTAGTTTAAGCGCGTGCCTTTCGGCTTCCTCTCATTGTGTCTAGGCTGTCTTGTCTAGACACAACATCTACCATCAATACGAAGGTTTCTGATCCAAATTTAGTTTTTGGTAAATTACTTGATATCTAATAGAGGTAGCTTACTGGTGTAACACATTTAGTGGTTTTATATGAAACTGAGGCAACGTATGAATTCTTATCGTTCTGAGTGTAATACTTAGCACCTTCAATTATTTGAAAAAACGCCGATTTTAACCACAATATTGATCCGATCGAGTTGAGACTAGAACTTTTGATTGGGACATACACTTGCTCATTCCTAACAACTTTTAATTTTCTAGCGCCATTTACTTTGTTCTACAAATTATATATTTAGCGAAACGTATTTATTGAATCATTCTGAGACTTCACAATGTTAACGTTAATATACTGAAGAACGTACTGACATAGTTTGGAAAAGTTACCTTAATTTTTAATTTAATTCCTATATTATGGTGTGGAACCTCGTATGCTACACACACTCACGTTGTGATGACGTGGCACTAGTAGTAGTGAAATGGGGTAAGTCTCAGGAGACTCGTTCGTCTCTGTGTCTATAATACAGTGCTTATTTCTGTGATTATCATTTATGCACAAATTTAAATTTTAGAAACAAGTGATGTTACTAAGCTGATCACTTTTAAATGAAACATAAATGAAATTGCTTTTAGCTAAATTTCCCTTAATGTAGAGACACATGATTAATACATGTATACACAAATATATAAACATAGAAAATTATAGTACAGTGGATTTTTACAAATCATGTACACAAATAACATAGCGACGTGAAAAAAATTAATTTAGTGGTTCAGAACTTTCAGTCTTTACCTGAAAAAGAAGCATACAAAACATTTCATTGTCAGTACTCACTCATTTAATCACAACAGTAGGCACTGTTGTGTGTGTGTCCTCATCAACCACTTTCACTAAAATATTTAAGGCAGATGATGGGAAGTCACTATGTATGGCGTTCTTCACGATACTCTATTACAGTAGGGAAAGAGGGGAATCACTGATGTAGATGTTCTCGCTTCTTGATCCATACAGTTTGTAGGCTGCCTTTCATAACACCTCCATGTCTCTAAGAAACAAATAACATAGCCTAAGCTTCTCAACTTACATCTAAGTGTGGATAAAACACATTCTATATTTTTTTTGCTTTCTGCAATTTAATTAAGCAACTGAGAAGTTATCAGAATCAAGTTTTGTGTTTAAAGTTGCATTATTTGGAAAACTATTATTACCTTTTTCTAAATTACTATTGGCAATACATTATTTCACAAGATCGTGAAATTTTACTTCATTATTAATCCTGAATCACGAACTTCGCAATTCTTTTTTAACCATAGCTCTTACGCTCTGAAATTCAACACAGGTTTTTAAAATAGTCACTTTTTGTGCTATTTTGTAAGTTACTTTATTGCTTTAGATGTTGCTTTACTTACAAAATCAAATAACATTTGTAAGTTCTATCTTCAAATGGCGCAATTGTCGTGTGGATTAGTATTCTAAAGGAGTTGTTTGTTTGACAGCAATTACTTTGCTTAGTCATACACATAATCAGAAAGATGTTTTTACTATAACATACCAGTATTCAACAATCTATATTTCTTAGCACATTCGTTTACCTGTATTGTTGTCTGTATGAGTCGATATTTATCTGTTAAATGACCATCTGCTTTCAGAAAGTTTATGCGTTTCTCAACCTTTTTACAAGACGTTGGGGACTTACTCCCAATTTTCCACCATCTTATCATATATGTCAGCCTACTGACTTCATTACTCCTATTTCTCCCTGTTTTCATTTATCCACATATTTTGACGCTTCTTTCTCACTTTTATCTTCATCAGCCTACTGACCTCATTATTTACATATTTTTTTGGTTTGATCTTCACACCACATCCTCACATCTCCTTTAATTAATATCAAAACGCTTTGGCTTGCTTCTAGTGGCACTATTTTATTACCCCTTCTTACCTATAGACAATCTTACTTCCAACGGAAAATAATTAATTAATGCAGAGTTTATCGTTTCACGGTTTAGAAATTTTCAATTTCAGTTACTTCTCCTACCACAAAGTATCTTTTTTTTTACTGATACCAATCATTTTCGGGAATTTCATTTATTATTTATTTACCTCAACCACTTCTCTATCATTCGTCCTGAATCGTTACTCACTGTTACTTTAATGTTTAGAATTTACTGCTGGAAACTACCTGTCATGTTCTCTTGTAAGTCATCATTCGAGTATACTCATTTTTGGGAATCATTATTACTTACTAGAAGACATTGCAACTAACAGCATGTGTAAAACATGAAGACATATATTTCTTAATTACTACAGATAGCACAGAACAAGGGAATGAAAGTAGAAAATTAAGTAAAGTTTCATCCACTGGGACCGAAGAGTACGCTAAACTGTGCATCTGCCAAAGAGTGACGGATTCCTTACAGAATCTATTCACAGTCATTTACAAACTAATAGCATATGTACAATGTGAAGGCACATATTCCTTATTTACTATACGTGGTGTTTCCGTAAGAGCGTGCAAAACTTAAAAGGACATAGAGGATACTCCACCAAACAATCAGATGTAGGGAACCAGGGGTCGGAGAAGGCAACATAGGAAGATAACAGGAATAAAATCACATTGCTGGATGCTTTTTCATTTACACTAGTTACAGTTAACTGGAAATACCATCACTGATACAATGAACATACCATTTGTACTGTATCTTGCAAAATGTTCTGATACTGGAAGCCATCGTACTCAACGCAAGCATGACATCGGCAACATGATTCTGACGCACCGTGACAAATATTCCTGGTGTGTTTCGATTCAGATGATAGGAAGCCACAAATCTGGCAACTAATGCCATCTCCTTATTCACTGGGGACTCATACATTAGTGACTTTAGATATTCCTATAGGAAATAATCAAGAGGATTCAGAAAAGTGACCTTGCAGGCCATGAAATAGGACATCCTCTTCCAATCCAGCACCAAGAAATTCAGCATTGAGACGGTTGTGGACATCGAAAGTGAAGTGAGATGGTGCACCGCCATGATGTATCCACATCGTCTCACGAATAGACAAGGGTACGTTCTCCAAAAACCTCAGGTCGAACTCTTCGCGTGAACCTCAAGTATAGAAGGCTATTAAGACGGCCAGGCAGAAGATATGGGCCAATGAGACTACCGCCAAAAATGCAGGCCGAGATATTCACAACTAAACGCACTTGATTCTCTGAGTGTGCTAGAGCATGAGGGTTTTTCTCATTCCACACATGGCTATTTCTGCTGTTCGAAATACCGTCACGATCAGATGAGGCCTCGTCAGTAAACAGCATGATTAGGACACTCTGTACAAAGGACAGAGGAAGAGAAAGATACTTGAAAAGGAAGTAAAGTTTCATCCAGCTAGATCCGCACAATACGGCAAACTATGTATCCGCCAAACACTGGCAGGCTTTCTGCAACAAACTTACTTACAGTCAGTTTTGAAAGACTCACTTTTTTGAAAGACCTACTTTTTGAAATGCTTACTTTTCGGGTATTCCAATCATTATGTGTTTGCATGAGGTTCCTCTATTATCCACAATCGGCCTAGATACACAGGCATAAACTCCTCTTTTCCGCCGAAATTTTCTTTGATTTTTCTTCATTTCTGATTATCACTAGCTCACCATCGATGAAACAAATGGGAGAAGATTTTTCTTGATGCCGACTTCCTCTGTCCAAGGCTGTTCTACCAGAAATTTGATCTATTTTTTCGAGGATATAGTTCTTTGCCACATTAACATATTGCATATTATTCCCAAATTCCATATCTTCCTGGAAATATCCCTTACTCCTTATTACTCTAATAGGCAGTTCACATGCTTCATTATTACTGCCCACATACTTTCCAATGAAAGGCTCTATAATAACTGGGGGAATCTGGTAATGCTGTTCCATCTACCCTTGACACTTCGTTGAAATATCTGGGCCAATTAATATTTCAACACTGAAACCGAACACGATTAAAAAGGATATCTTTCACTATGTTACCTATACCCATCGGTTTTAAACCTTCGTGATGTGCTGCTCCAGAAACTTTTCTAGTACCACCTATCACTGTTAAACCTCTAAATTTCATGACAGTTTGCTCATTCGTATTAGGGATAGAATCGAAGAATGGTTGGGACAGAAACTTGCCTTGCTGTCGCTATCAAGAAGACAACGCACTGTTACTCCTCAGATGCTACTTTTTATAATTGGGTGAGTTGTTCTAGTTTCAATAGGTGTAAGTAGGCTGTTTCGGTTCTTATATTGGTAACGGCACCGCCACGTAGAGCTCTGTATGAAAATCACTGGCTGTGCTGCGTGCAGTATGTGGCTGGTATGCATTGTTGTTGGCTATTGTAGTGTTGGGCAGTTGGCTGTTAACACCGCGTAGCGTTGCGCAGTAGCAGGTGAGCCGCCAGCAGTGGTGGATGTGGGGAGAGAGATGGCGGAATTTCGAGAGCGGATGATCTGGACGTGTGTCCATCAGAGAGAGTACATTTGCAAGATGGATGTCATGAACTGCTATATATATTATGACTTTTGAACACTATTAAGGTAAATACATTGTTTGTTCTCTATCAAAATCTTTCATTTGCTAACTATGCCTATCAGTAGTTAGTGCCTTCAGTAGTTTGAATCTTTTATTTAGCTGGCAGTAGTGGCGCTTGCTGTATTGCAGTAGTTCGAGTAACGAAGATTTTTGTGAGGTAAGTGATTTGTGAAAGGTATAGGTTATTGTTAGTTAGGGCCATTGGAGGGATTTTTGAAAGTCAGATTGCGTTGCGCTAATAATATTGTGTGTGAGTTCAGTGTTGATCAGAATAGGTAAAGAGAGAAATGTCTGAGTACGTTCAGTTCTGCTTACCTGTTTGAAAATCAAATAACGTAAGGGGTTTATCAGCACAGGCATTCATTAATTTTTCTAAGGGGACGTTACATATGTCGACCCATAGCCGAGGATACCTCACTGGAATCTTCTGATTTTTTCTTGTAGTTTGTGTAATTAGTGTAGATTTTGTTTATTGCTACCGCGTAATTGTAGAGAGAATCTCCTTTATAGTTGCAGCCTTTCATTGTTGTACAGTAAAACAGTTGTGGCATGCATGTAGATTTGCACCAAGTATTTCGCAGCTACGCTTGCAATTAACTAGATATTATTTTCAGTGCTATGTTAATGAGTTTTCTTATTTTGCTCTTCAAATTGTGCTTTTCTGTGTTATCGTGTGAAATATTGTGACAATAATGGCGTGTGAAAAACGTAACACTAGGCTCCAAAGTAAACTGAGAAATAATAGTGACGACGAGTGTAGCTTATCAGCACCACTGTGTAGTGAATTAACAGACATTCAAAGTACAAATTTGGTAATTGTGCATAGGGAAATGGAGCGGGCGGCAAATAATAGCGTAGACAGTGAAACAAATAGTGAACAGGGAAGCATTATCGATCGATCGGTCGGCAACAGCTCGCCTCAGGATTCCGAAATGACAGGACGCAATCTTGCATATACTGTAAATTCAGGTTTTGCGTCCTCGCCGTTTTCTCAAATAAGTCAAGACACATTTTCTGCTTTTCAAAATGCGAATATAGCCGGTTCAAATGCACAGCCGAATAGCACAGAGGAACACAGAGGAACATGTTTCAGACACCAGTGCATTGTTATTACAGTTAATGCAACAAATGGGGCAAAGGCTACAAAAGTTAGACACAATGGAACAAAATCTTCAAAAGTTAGACACAATGGAATAACACCAGAGACAAACACAGCAACAATTAGACGCAATGGAACAAAATCTTCACACCACGCTTGAACAAGCACATGAAGATTTAACTACTGAGTTACATAAAATCGAATCGAAATGTGAAAAAGTCTGTAATGACGTAAAAACACAAATTTGTGAGCATTTCCAACCTATTTTTTCGCGGCGTGAAAATACGTTACAGAATCACGAAGCAGCCATAAAAGAACTGCAAACTATTGTTCATGAAAATCATGAGACCTTGCAAGCTAAAATTGACTCAGTTGCATCTACCGATTCGGTTACGCAACTTGCCAAAACTCAGGAAAACTTTAAGGACACAGTAGATACGATTTCAACACAAATGGACACTCTGAAACTTGGTTCAGAAAAACACACTGAGGAAATAAGTACACTATCGGAGAAAGTAGCCGAACTTTCGGATCAGTTCACTAACTTATCTACAAAGGTAGATGATGATCAGAATGACACAAGACCTGTAGCCATCACTGACATAGAAGAGTATGAACAAATTAAGAAATTCAAACAAAATCAGAATCAAATTAATACGCAACACAAAAGAGAAATCCTCGAAGTACATGATCAGTTGGCACAAGTAATACAAAAATTACATATTTCAGAGGAAGAGGGACTTAGAAATACGGAAAAGACGCAAAATAATAACACAGTGCTTTTCGGAAATTATGAATGAAATTGGCAAGGTGCACCGAATTTTGAGATGGAGCCGCCGACACGACGTAACAATGACCGATATGCGACTCGCCGACACAATGATTTTGACTATAAGCTGTTCATTACTACACGTAAATTCAAAACATTTAAGAATTCTGGCAACGACATTCATCCACAAGCGTGGCTCCATCAATTCCCTCATTGTTTTCCTCACAACTGTTCATTAGAGCACAGATTAGAATTTATGTGTGACTACTTAGAGAATGAACCAGCTGTAAGAATGCGATCGGTCATTCACGATTGTCACAGTGAAGAAGAATTTTATCATGCCTTCCTCTCAACATATTGGTCTCAAGCTAGACAAGACCGAGTAAAACATAGCATCATAATGATGAAACATTTCGAACAATCAGAATTTTCCAGTCTTGTGAAATATTTTGAAGACATGTTGCACAAGGATCAGTACCTGTCAAACCCATACAGCCCCTCAGAACTCATCCGGATTTGCTTAATCAAATTGCCTGAACATTTACGACATATTATTTTGGCAGGACGTTACAAAGATGATATTGAAGCTTTTCAAGGGACTCTTAAAAGAATTGGAAATCGACACTGACAATCGCGGGACGCGAAAACAGGAGCACAACAATTACAGGTAACATCGGTCACAATTCCGCGATGAAAGAAATAATAACTGGACATGACAAGGTTATTCTTACAACGTAAATCGTGACCAAAACAGACACCACCCTATGACAACCACTGGCAGAGTAATAGTTACAGAGAAAGTCGCATTTCCGTAGTAATGAATATGACAGAGACAATCATAGAAACAGACAATATGGCAACCAGAACTATTACTATCGCAGGAGACAGAATAACTTCTGACACAACGGTCTACCATGCAGTGATAATTCAGGGAGAAGTTCTCCACCACTTAACTGACAAGAAAGAAACAACAGGAACTACCGACATGACGACAGACGATATAATCATAACGACAGACCTGAATTGAATCAGAACTGGCGGGATTCCTACAAGGAATCACCTCTCGACAAGGTGAATTTGTAGAAGTTAGGTCTCCTGATCCCAATAACGACGCGCGCCGACAAAGAGAGAGACAATGACTCGCACCGCAGACAGCCACGTGCGCTAGCTAGCTCAGCGAAAAATAACATAGACGCTAACCTTGAGAAAAATTTTAGCATTCCTTACAGACGTATACAACATCATAATTACTTCGAAGTTGAAACCCTACGCACTAGAAAGAGTAAAGGATTCCACCACATTTCACATGTAAAATCGTTTATTGAAACATAATCTGCTTTTTAACTTTGTCTTTGCCATAAAACTTTTCACTTCATGTTACTAGTATGCTTTGTCAGACTTAGAAACTGTTAACATGCAACAATGTTTGAAGTTAAATATCCAGTCAAGAACCAAGGGAACTTATTTAAACAGTATTTACGAGTGCATTGTTATAGTGAGCAGACGACACAGTGTTGTTATTTATACATTCTTACTTGTTAGTTGCACAATCACGTAACGACTATAAGGCTCACATACTTAGAACATATACCGCACTGCTAATGAGATTTTCATGCAACATTTTGGTTTACTTGAAAAGACATTCCTTATTTGAAGTACCTTCTGTGGGATGAAAGATGACTTAGCATTTGGTTTCTTTGACAGCTATATGATTATATCACGACGATACTAATGTGTGACACAATTTACATTGTTGCTTTTGTGCTGTATCTGCTTTATATCTGCACAGTTTTTCTGAATTCTTATGGAAAGTAAAATATGTTTTAGTAGTAACTTTGTGGTATAGCTACGATAAGACAGCTTTTTTTTTTGTAGCACAACAATATGTTACAGTGTAGTACTTTCTTGATATCAATATGCATAGCATTTCACTTTTGTTTATGATGAGGTAAGTACATTGACTTCTGCAGAACTTAGATTTCGGAGGACGATAATAAAGACACTTCCACAGAATTATCTTACAGCAAGACGTACATTTAGCGCTAAAGGACACGTATTTGAGTGATTAATTTTGTACTTAAAACATTTATTTATAAAGATTTTTGAATTACAATGATACAAAGGTTTTCCGTGACACATTTCATTCGATTGCTGTAATCTGTAACACCTGAGGGTATAGTTACATTAATCCTCAGTGGGGGGGGGGGGGTACACGCTTACTTTGTGTACCATGTGTTTGGCAAGCACAAGGATCCCTAGCTAATATGGTATTTGCTTATACAACTTTACACATTGGTACCACATTTCTCTTACATGGAATTACTCAGCTATCTGATCATTTAACTGAGAGAAACAAACATTTTTTTTTCACTACATCAGTGACAGATGTTTACATTATTACACAGTTGGATAACTTCACACTTATGAAATTGTATTTTGTCTGTACTTTGTGAACTGTTCATATTTTTTCAGAACCATTATGATACTATGAGAGCTTTGAATGATGTATTTGGTATGGGATCGTGATTTTTAAAGTACGTTTGAGGTAGATGACTTTATTGAAGGTCTTGAAATTATTGAAAGAAGCTGCAAAGATTTTGAAATGTGATTGATCTGTTATGATGTGATTATTACGATGACGATGTGTATTATGCTGTTTAGGTATGTTTATGATCAATAAGCTGATGCTATATGAGGAATTTGATTATGCTACATATCTGTTATGATGAAGTATTCAAGAAGTGTCGACGAATATGTATATGTGTAATAAGGTAAGGAATAATGAGTAGTGGTTAGGGACTCTGATTTGTGAAAAAGGATGTTGGAAACCATTAATCGTACTTTAAGAGTTATGAAATGTGTGTACATAGGTGAATGTTAATTACCACAATGCTGACAAAACTTTTTGGACACTGTTATATATGAGATTTTGTTTCTACACACTTTTAATATAAATTTCTAACCTTTGAATTTTTTATTTTATATGAGACTGTCACTGTAGTCGAAACTGCTGCCATAAATATTTCAGTAAAGAAGGTAGATGAGCTTGACGTAATGTGCTGTGGAGACCCAGCTGAGCGACAGTCACCTGGAAAAAAAGCCATTAGTGTGTGCCTTTCAGAGGCACAGATGGAGAAAAAAGGAGGCCATTATCCTCGTTATTGACATTTCTTTGTAGAAAGCATCGCAAATACGACACGCTCAAACTTGAAAACATATGACTACACTGTGGAGCTCGTAATTTATGATATTTACTAAAATGCCTAATGAATTGATGAAAAACATTTTACATCTATTGTCTTTGTAATTGAGAGATTGCTCATTTTGTTTAATATCTAGTTTCTAGCTGCACTGCAGCATTGGTTAAAATTAAATTTAATAGATGTACTAATATAAATATTTTCTGTCTACAGATCCAGTAAATAATAACTTTATGATATACTTCCAAAAAAATGAGGGAGCACAAAGACATTTCCCTTCACTGGAACTGCATACAAAATTTTCTTTTCAAGTACTTGGTAATTTCTTTTGTAGAATAAGTTGTGGTGCACCACTTTATTTACATAGACAATAATATGTGAATATACATTTCCCTTATATGTATTGTTGTCTTTAGTCTACTATTTTTTCTGCTTGTGGGTTTCTCATGTTCAGATATAAGTTATTACATTTTATGCTGCTGTTTGCCAGGCAAAGTGCTCTTTGTATTACTCTGTTAAGCCAGTTTTACTACTGATTTATTTTTCTTGTTGCTGCTCGGTGCTTCATATTAGTTGTAATGTTGCATTTGCTTTGTTAATTCCTATATTGCTGTTTCTTTTGCCAATTTGCATTTTTTGCCATTGCTGTTTGTGTTAATTGTTTTGTACTGCTGCATTGCCTCGTCCCTTAGTTTAGCATCTGAGGTCAGTAGATTTAAGTTAGCTTAAGATGGGGTAGGCTATATAAGAGAACGAGTTGTGATGAACTGGAGGAAATGCATTGAGAAGCTATAAGAAAATGGTTTGGACAAAAAAGTATTTTGAAAGAGGATATGAACAAAAAAGTAGGGTTTAGGGACAACAGGCTTAGGTAGGATTTTCTTGGAAATAAATGATGAGGTAAGATAATGGAAAATGTATAATGAGGTATGAAATATGTGAACATATAAATACAGAAAACATGCTTGGATTGGATTTTTTTGGTACAAACAAATGTTGAAATAAGACGAAAGATCTATGGAATAAAGTTTTGAATTGGACTGCAGTACCAAATGTTACACTGAAAACAAACCCTGCCCTTTTCTCTTGTGTTATTCTGCTATGTGATTGTGTGCCCTTGTGTATTTGTGTTTTTCCTGTCTTTATGTGTTTAGCTGATGAGAGTTATATTGTAGAATTTTTCTAATACTATGTTATTTACTTTGTAAAGATGTTTAGACATTACTTATCTGTTCTGTTTTGTTGCTCATGTGTGGTAGATCTTTCAAAAGTTATTCTGATCTTTTATGTATGTACTTATGTCATAATTCCTGTAACACTGATGTGTATGTTTATATTTCTATTCGTTTGTAAAGCCTGTATTACTGCAAATGTTATCCGTATTATCATGTTTTCATGATGTTTTCTGTGTCTCTGTAATTGTATTCTCATGTTATAAAATTGTAATGGACACCAGTTCATCAAATTGAGTAACTTGTAAGCATACATTTCACTGCACACATTTCTGTTGGTCATAGTATATGCACAGTATGTGAAAAAAAAGAGGACTGTTAGTGCTTACATGTGTGTTGATAATTCAGCAAGGGACTGGTTAACAGCATTGCTGGTTCTAAGGACATTCCAAAAAGTTTTGTGAGTACACAAGTGGTGACTTATGGACTTGCTATATTGTCTGCAAGCCTCTTCGATGGTGATTGTGCATCTGCACAGTCACAGCAGATGGCTGCTGGCCATCTCTGCGAGGACTACAGTGGGTCTACATCTTTGATGACTCACCAATACCATTATTGCTACAAGGACTGCAGTGGGTATGCACCTCTGGTGGCCCACCAATACCGTAATCTCTAACAGGACTACAGTGGTCTGCTCTGTTATGACCTACCTAGCAATATTCTTCAAAACTCCGACTGACTCTGCGATGGGTTTGCTCTGTTGTGGCCCATTACCTGTGTGCATGTCAATAGTCAGCACTGTCTTTCCGTTGGAAGGACAACACTACTTCTTTAAGACTGCATGGAAATCCACTACTTCCATGTGCATTTTCTTTTACTACTCAGACTTTGAGAGAAACACTGCAATTTTACTGTGGTGAATGATCGGGACTGCCTTTATGGACTGTGAGAAAATTTTAGCTTTTCACCATCATTGTATCGATAAATGTGCACATTTCATTTCGTTGTTATTGTAATTATGAAAAAAATTTCAAATCTGTATTGGCCACTGGCCAAAACAATTTGTAAAATTTTTTGTGGGGAGCATGGGGGCTATGTAAGTAGGCTGTTTAGGTTCTTATATTGGTAACGGCACCGCCATTTAGCGCTCTGTATGAATATCGCTGGCTGTGCTGCGTGCTGTCTGAGGCTGGTTTGCATTGTTATTGGCTATTGTAGTGTTGGGCAGTTGGCTGTTAACACCACGTAGCGTTGCGCGGTTGGAGGTGAGCCGACAGCAGTGGTGGATGTGGGAAGAGAGATGGCGGAATTTTGAGAGCGAATGATCTGGACGTGTGTCCATCAGAGACAGTGCATTTGTAAGACTGGATGTCATGAACTGCTACATATATTATTACTTTTGAACACTATTAAGGTAAATATATTGTTTGTTCTCTATCAAAATCTTTCATTTGCTAACTATGCCTATCAGTAGTTAGTGCCTTCAGTAGTTTGAATCTTTTATTTAGCTGGCAGTAGTGGCGCTCGCTGTATTGCAGTAGTTCGAGTAACGAACATTTTTGTGAGGTAAGTGATTTGTGAAAGGTATAGGTTATTGTTAGTCAGGGCCATTGAAGGGAGTTTTGAAAGTCAGATTGCGTTGCGCTAAAAATATTGTGAGTCGGTACAGTGTTGATCAGAATAGGTAAAGAGAGAAATGTCTGAGTACGTTCAGTTCTGCTCAGCTGTTTGAAAATCAAATAACGTAAGGGCTTTATCAGCACAGGCATTCATTAATTTTTCTAAGTTGGCGGTTCATAGGTTCCTCACAAAAGACTTCTAAGAAATCCTTTTCAATCTGCTTCCAGCTAAAATAATTATGTTCGATTGCAAGTACATTTACACTCAGATTCAAGGAGTTATGAATCTCCACATCCGCAGCTGCCTTTCCCAACATGTCCACCAGTTTCAAATCAAAGAAATTGACGACCTCCTCTACTTTGGTTTTCCGGGCATCAGCTAAACTACTCTCCACTTCTGAGCAACCGCATCCCCGCACAACATTTGCATCTATAATACTATCGTCTGCTTTTAAAGTTTGCGGCAAGGCAATACAGTTAAAAGGCTTCCTGGCCTCATTTTTAGTGCTACCTGCTCCATCCAACAACTACCTCTCCTCCTCGAAACCCTGCAAAACTGACTTCTTCCTCTACGCATCGTTACCGAGGGCCGATGGGCTGAAGATAGACCATTTGCTCCGTGCAATGAAACCCGTGAACCCTGTGATTGTGTATCCATTCACAGACAAACAAGCGCCAGAAACCTGGTTAGCGGCAAAGAGTATTCACAACTGAAGCTGCGGCATATCGATGTAATATTACGAGCGGCACCGTTGATTAAATTCTTTGCCAAACGAATTTCAACTGCTGCTTTCACCAGCGACTCCCAAAATAATGAAGGCGACCGTAGAATAGAACGGAAAAGAGTGACCGGTGTTGACGCAGCATAAAAATGTCGAAATTTTGGAAGTCGGTGGTGTAAGTAGCAGTTAAAATTCGTGCGCCAAAGAGTTTAACTCACAGAAATAGCGATTTTGGCCTGGACATAGCATGGACTTCCTTTAATAAGCCCTCAGAGACGTCACTGCGGTGCAGCTCATCCTGTTACAGCGTGGACTGACGACGAAGACAAAAATGGCTCTGAGCACTATGTGACTTAATACCTGAGGTCATCGGTCCCCTAGAACTTAGAACTTAAACCAACTAATCTGAGGACATCACAAGGCAGGATTCGAACCTCCGACCGTAGCGGTCGCGCGGTTCCAGACTGAAGCTCCTGGAACCACTCGACTGACGACGAAGACACTCATTCGCTTTATTCATACTCTTTGATGCTGATCAATGTGTTTGGCGCTCCTGTACCTGTGTCCGCATTCGCGCTGGCCCCTTACCCGCGACTGAAAGCACGGAGCGAGAGATGTACTAGTAGCTTCAACGTGGAGCTCACTTTTAAGATGACTGAATAGTATACGGCCTCAATATTAGAAGAAATAGACTTTAAAGGCACATGCCCGAAATTGAATGGTCCAATGTAATAAAACGTTTATTAGGAGGTGAAAGTACAGTCTGCATTTGCAAAAAGTAACTTCCTTTAAGCAATTATCTGCGGCTGTGAGACCATACAAACAAAACAAAAAGTCTTTTGTGTATGTGGGTGCATAGTCACTGTGAATTTCTTAAACGAAATCAGTTCCTTGCGTCAGCTGTACTTTTAATTCCAAATTAAGACTTTAATACATTACTTACCGTCCTGCATTTTCTGACAAAAATGCTACCTTCCATCGTGATGGTAAATTGCAACCAACATTTTCACGGAACGACACAGTACAAAGAATTCCTGTGATTCTTTCAGACTGTGATGCTAAACAACTTTTTGCAGTACCAGTATTGCATATTCAGCTGGAAAAGTGTAGGCTACAATTGTGTATCAAATGCTCACTGAACAAGATCTTCAGCCTTACCTTAAAGTGGTAGTTTCTGAATCAACAGTACCAATTGTGAGTACTTTCAGAGATGCATGAGTGCTGATTCAGAATATTTTGCAGAAAGACCTCTTGTATTCATCTGCACGCATCACATGCATAAAACTATTGGTAAATATATTTTCAAGAAAAATATGGGCTGTTGAAGCACATCTGTAACAATCTGTAATAAAATTTCAAAGCACTTGGCCTCAGACGAATGTTAATATATTCGTTACGGAAAAGTGAAGTTCCTCGAATTTAAAATTTGTTCGAAATTATTTGAGAGAACAGCATCCTACAGAAATTTATAGACTTTTTTTAGAGATAACTGCAATATTTCTTAATGAAGCACGATTTCGTGGTTTATTTTTCTGTACGCCAGAGGCTATCAATCACATAACCTGGATGCTGAAAGCCACTTATTGCCTAAAAATATTTTGTGGTCGTTGATAAATCTGCATTGTCTCTACAAGAAGAGAGTGCAGTTTGTGATGTTTGGACTTCGCTTGTCAGAGTGTCTGTCGAAGTGTGGTTCTTTGCTCATTCTGAATCCAAGATTCAATGCACGGATTTCAGCATTCTTTCAAAACTTTATAAATACCTGGGTGCCGACTGAGATATTTGCAGTGTGGCTTCACAAAAACTGAAAAGTAAACAACTGTACGTTTGTCTCCTGAATCAGTCCCCTCCGTGATCAACTTTGATCTAATCTGACGTCTTATTAAAAAATTAAAATTTTCAGTCCATTGAATTATGAGGCCGAGGCATAAGATGAAAATATTAAGGGGGCTGTAGTAGGAATTGATCAGATCTCTGAAATTATCAACAATGTAATCAAACAGTGAATTTCAAATAAGACAAGACTATTTTAATAAGTTTTGAATTGAATAACGAAGTGTTTCAGAAAAATCTTTCGCTGTGGAATGAAAATTAGTGTCTCATCAGTACTTTACATCTAGCCAGTAAACTGAAAGTTTTAAATGATCCAGTAGACACGGCGTTAAACGCAGGGAGGAATATAGTAAATTAATAGTTTACGAAATGAGAAATAGAAGCAGTATGTTCTTCAAACAGTATAATGAACTACTGCATCGAAGAATAAGGTCTAGTACAAGAAACTATTTGATCACCATATTTTCCCCACAAACAGCATACATAGTAGTGTTATGGCTGAATTAGTGAAGTTAATACAAAAATGTAATATTAATGAGGAAATAAGCTACTTCAACGTAACATTTTTTGAGATAAAATGTAAATGACATTTTATGTGACTTTTCCTTTTGCCCCAGAAAGGGACTAGGGGCAACTCTTCTCCTGTGTAGCTCACATTCTACACAATTCATTTTGTCCTGCAATGGAACCAACTAAGGGTGTAGCACAGACAAAAAATCAAACTGGAATGCGTTAAATATCTAAAGCACTTATCAAATACTGTGTTGAAACTTCTGAATAAATTGATTTGTGGCGTGACTCTCGGCTTCGCCTTCGATGCCGCCATCCCGCAACGCACCTATACTTTTAGCGGGTTGCCGTCACCTCAACCTCTGCGTTCAGGCTGGGTTCCACTGTATCCGGCTCGGCCCGGTAACTAGCCAGAGGGCGCAAAAGATGGCGACAGGGGTCGCTCTAGACACTAACCTCTTGCTACATCCGCTGTCATTATAGCCTTCCGCCGCAACAGTATTTCTGTCACGCGGAACTGGCTCCAGCCACTTCCGTCTTCGCCAACAAGCGACTGACATACCATCAGCGTCAGAACACCGCCAAGGACTGGACGTCGCCTTCGCCAACTGGATGGATATGCTCCCGCGACCTCTGCTCCGAGCCTTGGTGTTGTGCGCCGTGGACAAGTCGTGCTGCTCGTGAGACTATAAATACATACTTTGCTTCGAAGTTTTCATTGGTCAAGAGAACATAATCTACGCTCTGAAGAACATATTTTCGTTTTGTTGAAGAAAAGCAGTTTGTGACGAAGCTTTACTTCACACTACTAAGAAGAATTTCTGAGTAATATATACACTCCTGGAAATGGAAAAAAGAACACATTGACACCGGTGTGTCAGACCCACCATACTTGCTCCGGACACTGCGAGAGGGCTGTACAAGCAATGATCACACGCACGGCACAGCGGACACACCAGGAACCGCGGTGTTGGCCGTCGAATGGCGCTAGCTGCGCAGCATTTGTGCACCGCCGCCGTCAGTGTCAGCCAGTTTGCCATGGCATACGGAGCTCCATCGCAGTCTTTAACACTGGTAGCATGCCGCGACAGCGTGGACGTGAACCGTATGTGCAGTTGACGGACTTTGAGCGAGGGCGTATAGTGGGCATGCGGGAGGCCGGGTGGACGTACCGCCGAATTGCTCAACACGTGGGGCGTGAGGTCTCCACAGTACATCGATGTTGTCGCCAGTGGTCGGCGGAAGGTGCACGTGCCCGTCGACCTGGGACCGGACCGCAGCGACGCACGTATGCACGCCAAGACCGTAGGATCCTACGCAGTGCCGTAGGGGACCGCACCGCCACTTCCCAGCAAATTAGGGACACTGTTGCTCCTGGGGTATCGGCGAGGACCATTCGCAACCGTCTCCATGAAGCTGGGCTACGGTCCCGCACACCGTTAGGCCGTCTTCCGCTCACGCCCCAACATCGTGCAGCCCGCCTCCAGTGGTGTCGCGACAGGCGTGAATGGAGGGACGAATGGAGACGTGTCGTCTTCAGCGATGAGAGTCGCTTCTGCCTTGGTGCCAATGATAGTCGTATGCGTGTTTGGCGCCGTGCAGGTGAGCGCCACAATCAGGACTGCATACGACCGAGGCACACAGGGCCAACACCCGGCATCATGGTGTGGGGAGCGATCTCCTACACTGGCTGTACACCACTGGTGATCGTCGAGGAGACACTGAATAGTGCACGGTACGTCCAAACCGTCATCGAACCCATCGTTCTACCATTCCTAGACCGGCAAGGGAACTTGCTGTTCCAATAGGACAATGCACGTCCGCATGTATCCCGTGCCACCCAACGTGCTCTAGAAGGTGTAAGTCAACTACCCTGGCCAGCAAGATCTCCGGATCTGTCCCCCATTGAGCATGTTTGGGACTGGATGAAGCGTCGTCTCACGCGGTCTGCACGTCCAGCACGAACGCTGGTCCAACTGAGGCGCCAGGTGGAAATGGCATGGCAAGCCGTTCCACAGGACTACATCCAGCATCTCTACGATCGTGTCCATGGGAGAATAGCAGCCTGCATTGCTGCGAAAGGTGGATATACACTGTACTAGTGCCGACATTGTGCATGCTCTGTTGCCTGTGTCTATGTGCCTGTGGTTCTGTCAGTGTGATCATGTGATGTATCTGACCCCAGGAATGTGTCAATAAAGTTTCCCCTTCCTGGGACAATGAATTCACGGTGTTCTTATTTCAATTTCCAGGAGTGTATTTGCTTTTGCTGTACTGCGCCAAAAGAAGCGGGCTGTTTGTGTCCGAAGTTTCATTTTTCAAATAAACAAAATTAATTTACATTTATGTATGATTTTGTGGAAGTGTTGCGAGTGAGATATACTTCAGTTTCATTTTAGAATCGTAATTTAATGAGCTTTTTCTCCACTTTCTCTCGAAGAATGTAAATCTCTTCTTCACAAAGGTGCATTTTTCTGGCTGTTCTTGAAAGTATACAGCATCTTAAGGTCAACATGTGCGTGCTCGAAGTAGTGATCTGTATATTTGATGGAAAATATTTTTTACATGTCAGGCCGTACACCAAAGTGTGCTGGCACGCTTGGTAACTCACTGCAATGGCTCTTGGTCAACAATCGGTTCAGGTTGGTAACGTTCTGCCCTAGTGTGCGAAAACAATTCCGCTCCGCGTGTTAAAGCTGTATAGGGGCCAGCGCGTGAGGTACACTTCTTCTTTGCTTTCTGCTCCTACATTAGGCAATGAACGTGACCGTTGCTGTACCCTTTATAAACCTGCAGTCGACAAAGTTCGCACACTACGTGTGATTAGCAGTCCGCGTAGCAGGGTGCCTAAATTAAGGAACGTTCATGTCTTCCTATACGTTCTTGCGTTTCTCATCATTCAGTCACATTTGAGCACCTTGTTCTTTCTTTGGGAATGGATGTGATAGTACTTAACGATTTATCGCTATGAAGATTTTCTACCGGTAATCAAACAGTGGTGTATCTGTATTTCAGTTACTAGATGGCATAGTCAAATAAGTTAGACAACTATAAGCCTGACAGTAAGGTCGATTCCGATATCGCCTTCATGGCACGCAGTTTGACTCCTTCTTGCCATTGTTCCTGTGACTAGAAACGTACAAGGCAAGAAAATACTAATAATCATTCCCCTACCAGCGAATAACGTACGGCTCAGGTCTAGTTTTCGGATAGGTGTTGTGACTATAGTAAAATAATATCCAGTTTGTAATATGTGTTAAACATATAACAGGAAAACACCAGTAAGACCTTTGGTTTGAGTACAGCCAAGAATACCGAGTGACGAGTCTACACTTCTGTGTCAGACGCGTCACTGAATTATCGTGGTAATGTCATGTAATTGATGGTATTCAATAAGGAAAACGAAGATCAATGTAATAATTGCAAGATCTGTACGAGGCCATGATGAGGTTCATCACATTTACTCGAATTCTGATTCTCACACAACATGACATTTAAGACCGCTCTCACTTTAAGTAAACCAATAACTGCTCTTTCTCTTTATTTCGAATATTAAAGGCTGATTATATTTTATTACTAGCAAGAAGAGAAAGCGGTATCACCTTATAGACATGAGCTAAGTGACAAGACGGTACATGAGTAATCGATGACTCTTTGCAAACAGAGTAATGCATGACTGTGGACCGGTATTTCAGTGCCCGTACGCACTTTGCCAAGCAAAGACTGTTTATAACACATCATCGGACTTCGCGTGATAAATTTAGGATAAATTCAGTTTCTATTATAAACCATCGGATGTGCATTTCATGCTGTTAGAATGACTGCCCGTCAATATCATCATATTGTTTGCTACATCCAGCTTAATTTGTTGGCCACTGTCAGAAAAAGCGGGGAAAGTATTTAAAATCAGTGTCAGTACGAGGAATCGTAGTAATAGTAACTAAAATATCATTTCTTTCAAGTTCATGTAATTAATCTAAGACGTATAAAAACTAGAATCCAAGCACCTTATAACAGCCGTTAGTACAGAGGGCGTGCTAAAAAAGAGCGTGATACAGATAGCTCAGTCTCATTTCTCAAGTGTCTAGAACTTTTGTATTTTGCATCCGTATTGAACGGCACTGTCACAGTTCCTTAGGCAAACTTGACAATGCCATTCAAGAGATCACCACATACTGCAGACACTCACTCAGTTTCCTTCACTGCTTTCAGTAACTGTCATCACACCAGTTCTTTTCCCTTTATACATTGTGTCATTCCGCCATTTGTGGGTTGGAAACAGTCAGTACACGTTACATTAGATACATCCATATAAATGTACCAAACAGACCCGTCTTGTAGACACAAGTAAAAGGTAAATATAAGGAAATATATTTCTTGTAATAGCACGTAAATCAAGAAGATAGGGCAGGATGGTAGGATATCTGTTAAGTCATCACTTCCACGGCACTACAGGAAGCCGCAGAGCGTAGAAACTGTAGAGCAAGACAGAGATTCGAAAACATCCAGAAAATATTGAGGACGCAGGTTGCAAGTGCTAATCTGAAATGAAAAGACTGTCACATAAGAGGAATTCATGGCGGCCTGCATCAAACCAGTCGGAAGACTGATGTCTCAAAAACATTTACTTACTTCCGTATTTGTTACTCTTAGTTTACTTTTCACAAGTGAGATACAACCATGTCATTGTTGTAACTGTTCTTTACAAAATGACTAGTTACTGTTCTCATTGTCTTCTTAGAAAGAAACTGGAGCAATATTTTTAACATTCTCATCCTCTTCTTTGAGGAACATGTAGTGAACCCATGGACAGATGACAGGCGATGCCAGTCGTTATCGGATGGTTCCAAGGTGAAGGATTAGGATCCAGGCAATGAGTTACATGGCTGGACCGATGCAATACATCTTCCATCGGCATCAGATATTCATCACGGGAGAGATGTCATGGAACTACCTTACAGTATAATCGAAAACGTCTTTCCACAACTCATACTGAAAATAAAAGTTATTATTACAAATATAAAAAGTTTTTCTTGTTATGTATTAGACATGGATTACATGAGAAATAAGCATGAGAGTTAGGAGATCCGAGGGTTATTAACATGGGACATATTAATTGACAACGTGCTTTCAATAAGTATCACACATCACTGATAACCATAACAGGCAAGTAAGCGTCCATGGTAAACCTAATTCTGCATCTGTATGGTATTTGAATATTCTTAACGGCACTGTAGAGCGACACTTAGTGTCGACAGTAAGTTAGTTTTATGTCACTGGGATTGTCGTCGAGAACACGTGCGATCAGTGTTAAGTCAGGGGACGAAACTGCATAGTGGCTATAGTCTTCGTGTGCCTGTGTGTATAGAATGACGCGTTGATCTGCTCAAGGACATCCTTCCTCAGCACATAGAGCCACAACCAACCATCTGCTCACGGGACTGAATCCAGGTAAGTGCAATTTTCACTTTTGTTCCCCCAAGTGTCTGCATCGAAGAAATTTCCCGACTACACCGATTTCACAATAGGTTGAACACAGATTTTCACTTGAGAGTCCTGTCATTTATATTGCAGAGACACATTCCAAGTTCGTTCTTGCAGATCACATTGCTCTCAACGGGACTTTAAAATCCTTTCGCCTCTTTATAGAAAAAGAATATTGGTTTTCCATGTCTTTCTACATTATGTTCTTGCCCTTTATATAAATATGAGGGCAGTTCAATAAGTAATGCAACACATTTTTTTTCTCGGCCAATTTTGATTGAAAAAACCGGAAATTTCTTGTGGAATATTTTCAAACATTCCCGCTTCGTCTCGTATAGTTTCATTGACTTCCGACAGGTGGCAGCGCTGTACGGAGCTGTTAAAATGGCGTCTGAAACGGATGTGCGTTGCAAACAACGGGCAGTGATCGAGTTTCTTTTGGCGGAAAACCAGGGCATCTCAGATATTCATAGGCGCTTGCAGAATGTCTACGGTGATCTGGCAGTGGACAAAAGCACGGTGAGTCGTTGGGCAAAGCGTGTGTCATCATCGCCGCAAGGTCAAGCAAGACTGTATGATCTCCCGCGTGCGGGACAGCCGTGCACAGCTGTGACTCCTGTAATGGCGGAGCGTGCGAACACACTCGTTCGAGATGATCGACGGATCACCATCAAACAACTCAGTGCTCAACTTGACATCTCTGTTGGTAGTGCTGTCACAATTGTTCACCAGTTGGGATATTCAAAGGTTTGTTCCCGCTGGGTCCCTCGTTGTCTAACCGAACACCATAAAGAGCAAAGGAGAACCATCTGTGCGGAATTGCTTGCTCGTCATGTGGCTGAGGGTGACAATTTCTTGTCAAAGATTGTTACAGGCGATGAAACATGGGTTCATCACTTCGAACCTGAAACAAAACGGCAATCAATGGAGTGGCGCCACACCCACTCCCCTACCAAGAAAATGTTTAAAGCCATACCCTCAGCCGGTAAAGTCATGGTTACAGTCTTCTGGGACGCTGAAGGGGTTATTCTGTTCGATATCCTTCCCCATGGTCAAACGATCAACTCTGAAGTGTATTGTGCTACTCTTCAGAAATTGAAGAAACGACTTCAGCGTGTTCGTAGGCACAAAAATCTGAACGAACTTCTCCTTCTTCATGACAACGCAAGACCTCACACAAGTCTTCGCACCCGAGAGGAGCTCACAAAACTTCAGTGGACTGTTCTTCCTCATGCACCCTACAGCCCCGATCTCGCACCGTCGGATTTCCATATGTTTGGCCCAATGAAGGACGCAATCCGTGGGAGGCACTACGCGGATGATGAAGAAGTTATTGATGCAGTACGACGTTGGCTCCGACATCGACCAGTGGAATAGTACCGTGCAGGCATACAGGCCCTCATTTCAAGTTGGCGTAAGGCCGTAGCATTGAATGGAGATTACGTTGAAAAATAGTGTTGTGTAGCTAAAAGAGTGGGGAATAACTTGGTGTATTTCAATGCTGAATAAAACAACCCCTGTTTCAGAAAAAAAATGTGTTGCATTACTTATTGAACTGCCCTCGTATTTGTCAAGCAAAACATCCTTCCATCGTGAACTACTGCTTAGGTGAAGACCAGGCCAATTTAGTTTCAAGAATTTACTACTGTACGGACTCAGCACCATTCAAAATTTGGATAGCAGATTTTGTTTTATTCCACGAAAATAGATTCTTGTGATCACAGCAGAATAGTGACCACACAGATCTACAAAATACATGGAAATCAAATTGAGATTTTCAGATAGCCACAAAGGAGCATCATGTGTTATTATATACACAACTTTCACATGACAGCATATCTCCATTACTTAACTGTGTCTACTTACCTATTTAAAGTTAATGGACCAGAACTTCACCTCACGCAGGTGCCTGCATGTCGATTTCGTAAATATAAAGTTTTAAAATGTAGCACAGCTGTATCTAAACCATTAATTTAATCAGAAATATTTAAATTTAGTTCTCAATACTCTGCTCGAGAACTCATATCAATTCAGTCATTTCAATCTCTCGTTCAAATAACCGTTCATTACATAATACAACGTTTACAGATACTACCACTTCCTTCGCAAGAGAGGTAGTGATTACCTTGAAAATAATGCTATTTCTTTACCTCCATCATGTAAGAGTCTCTTCATAAACAAAATTTTACTTCCCTACATTAGGTGTCCATTAGTGTTGCATATTACTTACTGTAAAAACGGTACCTTTTCTCACAATACACTGCCTTCTCTTTCAAATTCAAACTACAGCATAGGAACACATTTGTTTATCTATTTCTTGCTGAACAGTCACAATGTCATGCCCCACTCACTGTACTTAAAAATATTGATAAACTGCAGTAACACTATTCGGATATATTTACTTTTTAGTATTCCTTACAGTCATTTGGTTGTTTAACACAATTTTAAAAAATTGGATTCCGTTTTTAGTTTACATTTACATTGGAAATTGCTTGGAACGTCTATTCACCTGAATTACTCGTCGAGGATTTATACCCTTCACATTTTCTCGGTTGAGGGAATTAAATCATCACTTTTACCCAAGCAGATACTTTTTTGAATATTGGTTAATTTGGTTTATTTTTGGTAAATACAGTAGGTAACTACTTGGATGAGGAACCCTGAAAATCTTTTGTCGTCGTGTATACGATAGTTGCCATTTAGGATTGCTTTCCATTAAGGCAGACAGTATTGGTCTCATTTAAACATTACGGTTATCCCAACTAAAATTTTCTGTACACATTCAAACATTAAGTCATGTGTGTTCTTTGTAATGCTAGCATGATCATTGAGTGCAATTAGTGTATCCCTAACCTTTTCTTCCATCGTAGATTCTTGTTCAGACAGCCACATCTGTGGATTTATCCAGTCACCTACTGTTTTATTGTCAGATAATAAATCTGAAGACATATACAGTAAATTCCACCCGCGTCTTTGTTATGTACTTGCTTATCAGCGCAAAAATCGATTAAATTCTAGGAATATACAACCTATTGGATTACTTTCCAGATGATATTTTGGAATAAGATTGTGATGTTACAATCCTGTAGGAAGTCTTTCCGCGTTTTGCATGTGAAGTGTGACACATCACCCGTTAGGCGTGCGACGGGCTTACCAACTGTTGGTATGTAATTTCTAAGAATTCTTCTGATGCTGCTATCAGCTTTAGGGCATTTATTTCCATATATTTCGGAAAAAAAATCATAAAGCGCAAACAAATACATGCACAGGGTACTGGATCGGCAACGCCGACGGTCACCATTCATAAAGTTTGATTTGATATTAAAGAATGTAGTTCTGTGTGCCAACGCTTGTTTCTTGGTTTCGTTTTTTGAAAGATCTGACAACAACTGTTCTACATAATTTCACATATTCGGAAAATCATAATAAACACATTTTGTTGTACCGTCTTGTCATCAAACATAATGCGTAATCCAAATTAAAGTGTTGCTGCAAACATAAGGTATAAGCATTCATCAGTTATTGTTTTGAGCAATATTCCATAGAACATACATCATTCTTTAATGTGTAGTCTTATTGGAGTTTCAAAATGGTTCAAATTGCTCTGAGCACTATAGGACTTAACTACTGAGATCATCAGTCCCCTAGAACTTAGAACTACTTAAACCTAACTAACCTAAGGACATCACACACATCCATGCCTGAGGCAGGATTCGAACCTGTGACCGTAGTGGTCGCGCGGTTCCAGACTGTAGCGCCTAGAACCGCTCGGCCACCCCGGCCGGCTATTGGAGTTTCTCTGATGAATTCTGTATGAGTAATGTCTTTACTTTGTTCCATTTCGGATCTGCATCTTGTTCGCATGTTACTGTATCTGTATAGTATCGCTTTTACTGAATTTCTTTCATTAAGAGAATCTAAAAATCAGTAATTTGTTAGGGTAAATCTGTAAGATCGGTTAGACTTTGTGGCAGACGCGACATCCTCAAAATGTTCGACTTGCAGAATGAATCATGTTAACTTTAGCTGTGTTGTCTCCCCAAGACAGTGAAGTAGATGGACTCCAAGTCCAGGAAGAGGTGCGTCCATTGCAATACAAAAATCCAAATTCATGTCGGAGTGATATTATTCCAGAATTCACTAAAGCACTTTTGTAGCATCAAAATGTGACCGACTCATCTCATTCAACAGCGTACTACATTTTTCATTATTATACTTAACAGTGCTGGGCTACTGAGCAACTGATCAGGAACAAACTGTCGGAAAAACGGTCACCGATAAATTTCTTAAGTCGCTGCTTTGCTCAAGGTGCTGAAAAATTGTTTATTGTAGTTATTTTACTAGGCGCAGGTGTTATTCCTGAAGGAATTTCTTCCCAACAAAACCTGAATTTTTGTAGGTTGGCTGTTACTCCAGCCTGTGAAAACGTACTTGGCCTTCTATCAAGTAAATCAAGATGTTCCTCATGAACAGCAGTAGGAGTTAATGTATTATCTATATACAGTGGCACTTTATCTTGAAGGTAAGGTCCTAGAGCTGTGTCTAATTTAGCAGTGAACACACTGGAACTTACGCTGAGCCCAAATGGTAATGCACATAATTGGTAACTTCTACCAGCATTGACTAAAGTCTTATATTTTCTAAATTCATTAGACAATAGTACTTGCCAGTACGAAGCTCTGAGATTGATCCTGCTTAGGAAATGTACGCCATGTAGTTTCAGGTTCTGTAGGGACTGGCATAATCATTTTGCTGATGCAGGACTAAAGGAATTTGATGATTATGATTATCTACTGCTAGTAATGGACTATAGTGTGGGGAGTGAGATGGTTCAGTGACATTGCGATGAATCTTTAATTTTATTTCTCAAGCCACAGCGTCTCGTTTTGCCCACGAGAATTCTAAATGCGTCCTTATGAGCAATTGGTAAGACCCTATAGCGTGTTTTTTCTAATAACTTCTCAAATCATTAATGGAGGCTACCCTGTTTAGCATTAAACTGTTCAGGAGTGAAAAACTGTTTCCTGCGTCTTCGTCGGTGGCATTTTGACCGGTACTTAGATAAAAAGGCGCTCAAATTGTTCGTATGTTTACCTATATTCTGCTGTTTGAGTTGTCCAAAAGGTCACACCACTCTAAATGACAGCCTGTTGTGATGCAAATCTTGCTGTTCACTTCAGCATTGAGGTAGCACACCACCGAAAGCCTTTACGAAAACAATTGGGTATAGATTGAGTTTATCAGGCAAAAATACGTGGAATTGTCTGTGATTAAGTAAACTTTCGTCAAGTAGGATGGAGGACGATGGAGAATAACGATGGCGAATCTTTGTTATATACGGTATACAGTTTAGCGAAAAATCACTGGAAATCACTACATGACTAACGTTGTGTCATACGCAGAACACTGTGATACGCAGCAGAAATATTGTAAAGATCACATGTTCTGTTAGCGGCTGTTTGGATGCTTTAAAATATTCCTCTGAGTGCAGACCATTCCTGTTTCATTGTTGCGATTTACATTGTAACTTGGTCACATCATTCTGTCAAATATTGCTTAGAGTAGATTTTATCTGTGGTATTTCTGACTGTATTGATTCACCTAAATTGTCCCTTTCTTACATCACAGCTCTGACTGATTCATTTACCACGTACTCCAATTCTGAATATAGCTTACTACGAAGTCCTATATACTTGCGCGAAAGCCCTGGCTAAAAATCTTAAACAACGTGCTTGCACCGATCGTATTGTGTATATACTTTAGCCCCCTGTTCTTCCAGAAAGTACCAATTTTGTTTTCTGATTTTTTAAACTATATTTTAACTCTTTAGTTTCATAGACATAGAACATACGTTTTCCGGAAGACCATTGTAGGACATATTTAGTTGTGAGACCTCACCTGTGAAACCGTTACACTGTAGAGAAAGATTATTAAAATTGATAGTCAATTTTGTTGAATCATCGGATTCTTTCTCTAATTGCGCCGATAAATTGTTATGGATCTTTGTGGCTAATTCGCTTTGTTATATGTTGAGCTCCATGTTACAATTAATTTCCGCAGGCATTCTAGTAAAACTTCTTTTTTTCATCACGACACAAAATACCTTTAAAAATGTTTAAAGGGGTTCTGAATAACTGATGACGTGAAAAATCATCCACCCAGTAATAGCGCTTAACATCCAGACACATCTGAATCAACAATTAAATGTTGTGCATACATCAATGTGGCATGTCTTGCCATTATGTACCACATATCATTAGATCACACGTCTTGTGGCTACAATTCACTAAACTGGAAAAACGATATAATTTTAAGTTACAAACATTTTTTATTGACGAAGATTTCAGTGTTAAAGACCGAATTCGCTTGAAAGGAAAACGAAAAGAAAAGAGAACAAAAAACTCTTAGCCTTACCTTGAGGTGTGACGTAATATAGGTTTCGGATTACAAAACCCCAATTTCCATAAGTAACTTCATTACCTTTATTTATTCTCTCTTCCATTTCCTTGTTCTTTAATATTTATTCTGTACTGTCTTGTCTCCATGAATGGTTTGGACATGAAACATAAAAACAACTTGTGTAAAATGTCTACAAGTCGTGTCGTGGTTTGGCCATTACAGTCTCCTTTTCTCTTTCAATAGGAGTTTAAAGGTTTATTATATTTGATTAAAAGCAAAAACAGAAGCTAGAATTAATTTAATGACGTGAGAAAAGGGAGAAACCGATAGAACGAATGACTGCTGACTCGTGGATAACAGGGTGCTGCATGACCTTCGATGGCAAATATTAAATGGTACTTTAATGATCTGTACTGCAATGATTCTTTATAAGCAATCAGATTTCGTGTGATAAACAGGATAAATGCAGGTTCTACGATTGACCATGCGATGTGCATTTAAGGCTTCGACAATGGCAGCTGATCATTGTTGTGTTTGGCCGGCCAGTGTGGCCGAGCGGTTCTACACGCTTCAGTCCGGAACCGCGCGACCGCTACGCTCGCAGGTTCGAATCCTGCCTCGGGCATGGATGTGTGTGAAGTCCTTAGGTTAGTTAGGTTTAAGTAGTTCTAAGTTCTAGGGGGCTGATGACCTCAGAAGTTAATCTCCCATAGTGCTCAGAGCCATTTGATCATTGTCATCATCACATTAACTACATCCATTGCTGTTACAAAAAACTATAAAAATATTTAAAAGAAACAATGATAGCACAAGGAGTCATGAAAATATTAAACGGAACATCATCTACCTAAAGTTCGTACTATAAGTCTAAGAAATAAAAAAAAACTAAAATGTAACTCATTTATATTAATCATTCCGGCACAAGGCACGCTAAAAAGAGAAAGATAAAGGAAGCTGAGTTTGATTCCTTAATTCTCTTTTAAACAAAAACCCGACAGTTATCAATAATTTACAAAGTTAACTAACATTTACTGTTATTTGAGCTTTCTGGTTTCCAGAAGGCCATTGTAGGCCCCTTTTAGTTGTCAAACCTCACCTGTAAAAGCATTACACCGTAGTGATAGATTACTAAAAGTTGTAGTCAATGTTGCAAAATCATTGGACTGTGTCTCTAATTGCGCTGACATATTGTAACCTTAAGTAATAATTGTCTAACCTGGAAAACCATCAAGGGGTGGCTAAGGTTCATAATATATATGTTCTGTTATAAACCGTAATAACCTACTGATAATTTTCCAGTTTAGACAGTCGCTTCTTTTGTGGTTTCATAGCCTCATAGAAGAGTACTCTGGTACTGTGTTCTTTGCTGACACTTGCTGTAAGCTTTGATTGAGTTTCATGATTTTTTACCCAGTCCGGCACATAATTATGGTGTATATGACAAGGGGTGACATGAGCTGTAGAGGTCCACTTCGTTTTTATTCGTTTTATTAAGATCGACTACCCAATGCTGTGTTTTTAGCACCTGTAACCTATTGAAGAGGACCTAAGACCGAAATTTCAATAATGTATCTTGCAAGAAACAGCACAGTTGATGGCAAATATGAATTGATATTAAAAATATCCAGTTTCTTTCATTGGTTGCAAATCAAGGAGTGAATTAGATGAGGAAAACAATGACTGGACATGATTCTTTGCTATCAGAACAGTATATTGTTGTGTATCATGAACCGCTGATATATTTGAAAGCTGGAACCCCACTATCTAAGAAAGAGCAGAGCACCGGAGGACGTTATATGTTTTCGACCCATCTGCTGTCTAGTTAAATTATTCCGATTTCTGCCGAGCATCCACTGCAAAACCAGTATTTTATGGGGTGCACGCAACCATTATAACATCTGGCGATGAAACTTGTGCTCATAGGCCTCATAGGACTCCTAAGTATGTGCATCGACACAGGGAATTTCGGGGCGAAAGAAGTACCTCCATGTTTTGCAAATGCTCATTCAGTCTCCAAATGTACTCATCCTTCTCGACGGACATAATCGTTTCATACGATGAAAGACATACACAAGTCAATCACAGATGCCTTTTTCATGTATTAATTGTGGTGTCACCGCCAGACACCACACTTGCTAGGTGGTAGCCTTTCAATCGGCCGCGGTCCGTTAGTATGCGTCGGACCCGCGTGTCGCCACTATCAGTGATTGCAGATCGAGCGCCGCCACACGGCTGGTCTAGAGAGACTCCCTAGCACTCGCCCCAGTTGTACAGCCGACTTTGCTAGCGATGGTTCACTGTCTACATACGCTCTCATTTGCAGAGACGACAGTTTATCACAGCCTTCAGCTACGTCATTTGCTACGACCTAGCAAGGCACCATATTCGGTTACTGTAAGTAATATCTTCAAGAATGTATTCAGAATAGATAATATTGTGAATCATGTACCGTCAAGAGCGACGTTCATTTTTAATGGATAAAGTTAAGTATCAAACTAATAACGTCCGCTTTCTGAATTCTCGTTCCTTGTCATGTTCCAGACATCACGTCAGTATAGTTCTTCCCTACTCAAGCCAGCCTGCGTGAGCTAAATCGCGTGCATTTCGGCCTCCACTCGTAACACGGTGTTGGCTCTTCTGCTAACACAAAATTGTCGACGAGGAGTAAAAACGGTGTTCGTAACTATACTGACATATGTCGTTGACACTGCCCTGATTTCATTGTGTAATGGCTTCGCCACAACCTCCAGATGTACTGTGCAATGCAAAACGATGCGGCGGCCACCGCTCCACCGCTAACTTAGCCACAACACGCAGTTACACCGACCTTCAGACCTTTTGATGCTGCACTGGAAAGCTGGACAGAGTGGTCACGCCAACTTGGATTCCATCTCGCCGCCTACAGAATTCAAAGTAACGAGCGGCAGCCTTTTCTTTTGTCGTCCGTCGGTGTGCAAACCTACCGTGTGATAGTCTAATTGTTTTCCCGACGCGACATAGCAACTCTGTCCTACAAAGAAATTTTGTATGCATTAGATGCATATTTCAAACAATCAGTTGGGAAACGGTACACCTTCTTTCGTACAAAACATACGGCAGGTCAGACTAACCGGGAGTGGGTTGCAACCCTGCAAGGCCTTACTAGGGATTGTGCTTTTGAGTGTCAATGTGGACTCCCATATTCAGATACTATGGTCCGTGATGCAATTGCACAGAACGTTTCTCATGTTCGTATAAGGGAACAGATTTTGAAACTAGTCAGTCCCTCCCTTCAACAAGTGATGGACATATTGGATCGGCAGGACACACTTGACTTTGATCAGGAATCATTTGAAACTTCGCCAGCCGTGTGTCAGGTTACTCGGCCCGCCGGGCGAGCTGCATGGAGCAGTAAACAGCCCTCGCGCCTGGGTGCGCCACTGCCGTCAGACTCTCAGCTACGTGTGCCACACCGGAAAGCAAATGCAGTGCTCAAATCATGCCCGTGGAGCACTACTAAACATTTGCGTGGGAATTGCGCGTCACGCCAAGCTACTTGCTTTTACTGTAATAAAAAAGAACATGTTCAGAATGTTTACCAGAGAAAGCTCAGATAGGAAACTCAAAACCGTCACAGGCCCTTTGCTTTGCGCCGGAATCGGAATCGAACCAAGGATACTCAGGCTCGCGAAACTTCGCCAATGAAAATTCATGTCGTTCATTCCATCCGCCCAGTGCCACTCTAACAGTGACTGTGTTCGTCCCTCAAATAGTGTGCGTCGACATCGCCGGAACTCCGGTCAATTCGCAAGTGATTTTGTACCAGTGTCAGTTCACGTTGCACGAGACAGTCGCTCTTGTCGTCAGCAGGTGAATAAACTTTTTGACTTGGACATTAACGGCAAAGTGAAACCATTCCAGCTCGATACCGGAGCTGCAGTTTCACTGGTCAATCAAGACACTTACAAATAGCTGAGCACACCTACGTTGCGTGCCGCAAATGTTACGTTAACTAGCTATTCAGGTCAAGAGACAGGTTGCCTTCTTGCAACATACAAAGGACAAACAAAACTTGTGTCATTTTACGTCCTTCGTTCTTCTTCTGCAGGTAACTTGTTTGGTTTCGATTTATTTCAGTTGTTTAACTTGTTTATAGTAAATCTGGTCCTATCATTGAACCAGACTGTGCCTTCAGACAGTGTTTCTCGTTTATGTGAAGAATTTGCAGACATTTTTGCGTCGGACCTCGGTTGCGCTATGAACTATAAAGCACATTTGGAACTGAAAGTAAATGCGCAACCAAAATTTTTCAGAGCGCGCAATGTTCCCCATGCATTGCGTGATGAGACGGCAAAAACATTACACGATTTGGAATCACAAGGTGTAATTGAGAGTGTGCAGGCTTCTCTCTGGGCATCACCATTAGTAATTTTGCCAAAATCTTCGGGAAAATTGAGACTTTGTGTGGACTTCAAGGCAACAGTGAATCCACAACTTCTCCTTTACCCCACACAGAAGATCTTTTTGACAAACTGTGCCTGGGGAAGTATTTTTCGAAGTTGGACCTAGCAGATGCGTACTTGCAAATACTGGTGGACGAAGAATCCCAGTGCGTTTTGGTGGTTAACACGCATCTTGATTTGTATCAATTCAAACGACTGCCATTCGGGTGTGCATCCGCCCCTGCATTGTTTCAGCAATATCTACAAACTGATTCTGCGTCGGTCCCTACTGCTGCAAACTATTTGGACGATATTGTGATCTCCGGAACGACGCATCGGATTTCGGGATCGGTGCTGTGCTTGCGCACAAAGATGGCACGCATGATCGCCATATTGCCTTTGAGTCCAAATTGCTCTCGTCTGCGCAAAGAAATGATTCACAGATCGAGAAGGAAGCATTGGCTCTCGTATTTGGTGTTACAAACACGGTGTTAGCTCTTCTGCTAAGACAAAATTAATAATCAAGTAACAGGCGCGAAATTATCAATTTGCCACTCTCCAAGAACCTTTGACTGCTTGTAATACATTTACATTCTGATTTTAGACGTCGTACACGTTAAAACAGACTCACCTACGAGACAGAAACTTGCCCCGCAGAAGAATATATTAATATTGACTAAAGTCATTGTTACGTTTATCTGTTGTACAGGAAAACTCTACGAACTTACGCACCAACCTAATTAAAGTTCTCCGCCATATTTATAAGTCTGTATGTGAAGGCTAATGTCAGGAGCACTGTAACGATTTTGATAGAGCTTTCACTAACAGACTGATTCACGAGTAATGTTTGTTGTGGTCTTCACTCCGAAGATTCTTTTCGTACAGCTGTCCATGCTACTATATCCTGTTTGAGCATTTTTTTTACTGTATTCATCTCTTCGGCTGCCTGTACGATGTTTTCACTCCACACTTTCCTCCAATACTAATCTGGTGAGACTTTGATGTCTGAGAATGTGTCCTAGAAACGGATCCCTCCTTTTAGTCAAGCTGTGCTACAAATACCTTGTCTCTCCTCTTACCGTCAGAACTACCTCGTTAGTTACGCAATCTACCCATCCAGTCTTCAGCATACTTCTGTAGTACCATATCTGAAAGGCTCTAATCTCTCCTTGTCTAAACTGATTCTCATCCACGTTGTAGTTCCAAACATGGCTGCACTCCAGACAAATACCTTCAGAAATGACTCAGCTACTACTTTTAGTGTCTCGTTTGCTAATCTAATTCCCTCAGTATCACTTGATTTAATTCCACTAGGTTCCATTACATTTAATCAGATTTTGATGATGTTTACCTTATACCGTCCTTTCAAGACGCTGCCCAGTGTCTTCAGCTGCGGTTTCAAAACCTTTGCTGTCTCTGACAAACATACAACTTCATTGCAAGACTTCGAATTTTTTATTCATTCTCGAATTTTATTCCTGCTCCAGATTTTTCTTTGTTTTTTTTTTTTTTTATAGTGCGTGCTCAGTGTACAGATTGAATAACACTGGGGAGAGATTACAACCCTGTCTCACTCCCTTCTGAACCATGGTTATCTTTCATGCCCATCGACTCTTATAACTATCGTCTGGTTTCTGTACAAGTTGTATAAAAGCTATGGCTTCCTAAATTTTAGTTTCCTACATTTAGAGTTTCAAAACGTTTATTCCAGTGGACATTGTCAAAAGCTTTCTTCATATCTACAAAAGTTACAAAATGAGTTTGCATTTCCTACCACTTTCTCTCTTCCTCTTTGAGTATTTGGTGTTATTATTTTGCAATCATGGATTATTGAACAGAAATTTCGGTGATATTCACATTTGTCAGCCCTTGCTTTCTTTGGAATTGGAATTTTTATGTTCTTCTTGAAGTGAAAGTGGCGTTTCGCCTGTCCCATATAAACTGCACAATGGATGAAATAGTTTTGTTGTAGGTGGCTGACGCTCACAAGGCTATCAGAAGTTCTGAAGAGATGTCGCCTACTCCAAAAGTCCTGTTTCGACTTAGGTCTGTCAGTGAACTGTCAAACTGTTGTCGCAGTATCCTATCTCTCATGTCATCTTCATTGACGTCCTCCTCCCTTTCCGTAATATTACCTTCATTTTCCTTGTACAGATCCTCCATAAACTTTTTCCACGTTTCAGCTTCCCTTTGTTTTCTTGGTACTGGTTTACCATCTGAACTCTTGACATTCATACAGCTGCTTCTATTTTCTCCAAAGGTCTTTCTAAGTTTCCTGTAGACGGTATCCGTCTTTCCACTAGTTAAATGTGCTTCTATCTTCTTACATTTGTCCCTCGCCATTCCTTCTTAGCCATTTTGCATTTCTGAGAATCTCAATTTTTGACATTTGTGTTCATTTTCGAATGCTTCCTTTGGTCGATTTTTTTATTTCTCCCTTCGTCAATTAAATGCACTTGGCCTTATCCTTATATCTGTTTGATCCTATGCTGCCTTTAGTATTTCAACTCTCAATGCTACCCATTCGTCTTGTACTGTATTACTTTCACCTGTTCTAGTCAACCGTCGCCTCTTTCTCCCTCTGATACTCTCAATAACTTCTGCTTCTTTCAACTTATCCAGGTCCCGTCTCCTTAATTTCCCACCTTTTTACAATTTCTTCAGTTTTAATCTACAGTTCATAACCAATAAATGGCGACGAGAGTCCTTATTTGCCGCTTGAAATGTCTTGCAATTCAAACTCTGTTTCAGGATCTATGTCTTACCATTGCGTAATCAGTCTGAAACCTTCCGATGTCTCCAGGTCTGCTCCACTTATATAACATTCTTTCATGATTCATAAATCAAGTGCTAAGCGATGATTACATTACACTCTGTCCAATATTCTGCCACGGCGCTTTCATTCCCCCCTCCCCTCCCCCCCCCCAATCCACACACACCTCCTGTTCTTTCTTCGCTTCCTCTTCCTACTCTCGAATTCCGGTTCACCATAACAATTAACTTTTCTATGTGTGTACCTTTTTAAATTTTTCGTGCACATTGGCTGAACTGTGATGAATTAAAGTCCTCGCGACATTTCTCTGTAAATATATGAAGGCTAATGTGAGGAACTGCTTTAGAGATTTCGTTACGATTTTCACTAACAGATGGACTGATTTTAGAGGAAGTTTTACATATAAAATTTGCTTCCACTAGACCAGGCAGTTCACCCAAAAGTAGGTAATTATCGCTTCTTATGGGAAAGCATGGCACTAGTAGAATATAATCCTCGGAAACAGTGGAACGCGGCTTTATCTGTTTCGGAGAATTGTAGCTCCTGCAAATTACAGTTCTGTTACTATGACTCACTATTGTATCTGGCGAACGCCTGAAATAAACCGGCTGAACCTCTGCCCCTCGCAGTATTCACAACCGTCAGTAATTCCTAGTTAGAAACATTGTTTCACAGGAGTCACACCACTTACCAAATGGCTGATTTCCATTCAATTTGCCGTATGATACATCGAATAGCTTAGCGGGCACCAAAGTCATGCATTCGCCAGAAATTTAATTCGGTCTAGTTGTGTTATCGATGACGTAACTGTCAGAAAATTAAATCACCGTTCCCACAAATTATTTATTGTTTACACAACGTATTATCTGATTTCCGTCGTTACCCTCTCCTTCCGCTGAAAGCGAATAGCAAACAGAATTAAGAAAGAAGTCGCTGATAGTGATTGGGATCTACATGTAATTAAACACGATGCAGTCTATATCTCAACATTGATTTGTACCTTACCACCATACAAACCAAATGCAAAATAGTTTAGTAAATTAAGTCGTTGGTAATGCAATTACTTACTTTTTTCACATGGTTTTTGTTCTCTATCCATAGAGACAAAGCTGACTTTCCGAATTCCAATTCACTGTAAAGTTAAGTTCATTTCAAAAGAATGCCAAACCACCTAACAGCAGGGCAGACAGTGCCCCAATTCGAAAGATGTGTGAGGGGAACTTTATTTCCGGTATTTGCTTTATAACCAAGGGAATGTTCGCCCATAATTCTACATAAAACCGATGTCTGAGCTATAGGCCTACTTTGCGGCTGTTGGATGACCCTTTCTAAAAACGGGAATGATTTGTGCCTTTTTCCAATCATGTGGAACGCTTCGGTCCTCCAGAGACGAACGATACACTGCTACCAGAAGAGGGGCGCGTTCTTTCACATACTCTAGGTGGAATCTAATTAGTTTCATGTCAGGTCCACACGTCAGGTCCGTGTTGATCGAATTCAGCTCCACTTATTTTTACATCTGTCATTTAGTCGTTCGTGCGACAGTTTCAAGGGGGAGCTGCAGTGCGATCTTCCTCTGTGCAACATTTCTGGGAAAAGACGCTTAGTATTTCGGCTTTTTCTCTGGCATCGTCAGATTGAAGACCATTATGGTCGCTGAGGGTCTGGACAGTGGGCTTTGATCCGTTTACTGATTTAACTTAAAACCATTCGGAAATTTTGGCTTCGTTATGTTCTTTTTGTTCCTCTCTGAGGCTTTGGCTGCGTTTCAATTGCAGCTCTCTGTGATTTCGTAGCAGCTTTGTTACATGGTTGTCGACCCATGGCGTATCTTTTCCATCCCTCTCAATTTTTCACAGCGGATATTAGTCTAAAGCGTACTGTACAATTCTCCTGAACTTCGTCCATCGGTGCATAACGTTGTCAGTGTTGGACATGAAATCTGTGTGTTGACCTGTCAGGTAATCTAAAATGAGTTTCTTGTCAGTCTTCCTAAGCAGGAAGATCTTCTTGCCTTTTTTTATTCCTATTTACGGCCGTATTCAGTTATGCTGTAAGGGCCTTGTAACCACTGACACCCTATTCTAAGCTGAGTAGAAAAGTTCCTGTCAATAACTGTCAGGTTTAAGATGTTACTTCACGAGCCAATTCTCTGGTTAACTACTCAATATAATTTCCGGATAAGGCACTTAGATCGATTTCACGCCCTGACCTGTCCCTACTACCTATCCTAATCATTATAGTCTCAGACTGTAGCTGCGAAGTTGAAATCACCGTTTGAAACTATTACATTACCTGGTAGTTGACGCGAAATATTCTTCACGTTTCCCCTAAACAGTTCCGCCGCTACTGATGCTGTCAGGGAATCTGTAAAAGCATCAGATGACCACATTTCAACCCTTTAACACTCTGAACCTCGCTACATATTATTGTAATTTTCATTGCCATAATCAAGTCTTCACCACCACCTTTCAACCTAGATTCGCGGTTTACATTCCAGTCGTGATGAATGAAAACACTGTTAACAGCTGGTAAAACTGGATTTTAATTGATCACACTACTATCGCATGGCTTACAGTCACGTCTTCAGACGTAGACTACGGATTTAAGATTTGATATATAATTATAGACTGTATTGGAAATTTTTCTTTTATATGAAGATGATGTGAAGACTCTCAGTCACAGATATTAATTAATTACCCATTCGTGAAACCAGAGATCTTAGTCAACGTACTGCCATTCAGAGGATATTGCCAATATTTAAAAGAACTAGACGAACGAACACTACATTAGAAGGTGGCCTATGTAATATACTCTACTAATGCTGCCAGGTAGATCGTACCAATCTACTGACCATTCATTGCATTTGCATGTATTTATAAGAAAAGAAACTCGACTTTGCAGACATAGCTCAAACGTAGTTAACGGTGGAACTAGTGCTAGACCACAGGTACAAAGAAGAATAAACTCGGCAGGCTGCTATCTTGTCCATTATAATTATCCGGGCTGTTATGCCGTGGTCGGTTGATGAATGCTGTGGTGATTCCCAACGTTTCGTCTCCAACTGCGGGAGACATCTTCAAGGGGGTCCGTAGCTTGATGGAAGATCCAACACACACACTGGCTCGCTACTGACTGCCGCTACATTCCGTGTCCGCAGTCAGTAGCAGTCAGTAGCGAGCCAGTGTGTGTGTTGGATCTTCCATCAAGCTACGGACCCCCTTGAAGATGTCTCCCGCAGTCGGAGACGAAACGTTGGGAATCACCACAGCATTCATCAACCGACCACGGCATAACAGCCCGGATAATTATAATGGACATGATATTTCCGGCCGTGAAAGTTTACATTTTAGTATCAGGCTGCTATCTTACCATCTCAAACCAGACATTGCCAAGTAGCCTTCGTTCGTCTACTTTTTAAAAAAAATACAGTATTCTCTGAATGGGAATATCTTGAATAAGAGCGTTGGGTTCGCCTACGACGGGTTAATGAAATAATGTTTGTGAGTATAAGCCTTGAAATTAAATTTATGTATTATCACAAATTTCCAATAGACGCCACAATTATATTTCAGTTTTTAAATATGTTGGTTTCAGTTGAAGATGCGGCTGTGAGCCGTGAAACCGGAATTTTGGTTGATTAAAACTAAGTTTTACCTGCTGTCAGCGGCTTTTTTCATTCACCGTTACCTTCAGCAGCTTCGGTTACCCTGCGTATAAAATTGTTAGTGACTTTCCAGTTGCTGTTTAAAATTTCATTTCTATTAACATCTAGGCCCAGCCTGCCTTTTGTCGTTAATACTGTGTGGGTACTGTCACCATTTATAAGTGATACTTGTTCCGGGTCCTTCCCATAGACACTCCTGAAGCTAACTGGTATAATATGTACATTTTCATTATAAAATTTTCCATGACGAACACTACCCTGTGTGGTCACAGAATGCATTTTATCGAGCATGTGGAGGGATCTATCTATCCTTCAAGGCCCACATTTGCACTCCACACGTACTCTGCTACCCCAGTGGCCGCTTCCTCCATCTAATTTATTCTACACTTTATCTACAGTTTACTACTTAGTTGAAATAGTGGAAGTATGACAACACTCTGCAATGTGCGAAGCAATTTTCATTTGCGTACCTCAACATTAACGTCAAAGACGGTGTTAGCACCCCCTTTTTTAATTCTGTAAAACTAGAGGCTACAACCTGAATTTAATATCGAAATAGATTCACCGACTAATTAACTATTTAATCGGAGAACTAAAACCTTAGGAATAATATATTTATTTCGTAAATACATTCCTGAAATTTCAAATTATTTTCAGAAAGATTATTAATGACGGAAGACAGAATAAGTCATAGAGGTTCTGACTGGTAAAACTTTCGACGCCCAGATAATCAAATTGGGAGCAAAGTTGTGAAATTCATTATATAAAAACCATACACACAAAATGTAGATGATATTTAAAAAGGTGCAAACAATTAAGAAGTGGTATTCGTACCTCAGTGCGATTGCTTTTGTCCTCACGCTATAACAGTGTACTGTAAGCAGCCGACAATGCGCATACACCCTCGTAGTCCTTCAGACTGCAGTTACGATGACCTTTAGTACATCCAAACAGCACTAAACATTGTACATACTTGTTAATTCCATTTCTGGGTATTTTCTTGCACCAAATACCTTTCTCAAAACTTTCCAGTATTCCTCAGAAAAATTTAACAGAGCTATAATTTCGCATTTCTTACTCGCCCACAGCCGTAAATAGAAACCGGCTGATAATCTGCCCTTCCTTCGTCTTATTTAGCGAAATTAATTAGTGGAAGATTTTCCTTCGGCTAGGATATCTGTTTACAACAGATTATTTTAATAAATATATTTACAAATTTCAATTTGCTGACATAGTTTCACAAGTATATATTGTAATTTACTATCGTATGTTTCACATCATTCTCCATCATATAATTTTCATCAATATACATACAGGGAGAAATTATTGTAAGTAATACAATCAACGGTAACGTCACATGTCATGTAAAATACACCATCATAACCATTCCAGTGCTTTGTTAACGGATTTCCTAAGAATTCTTGGAGACGTAGAAAAAAGTTTCGAAAAATTTAACTAAATTATCAGGTTGATCGTCACCATTTCTGTCAGGTTACCAATATGCAATTTGTTTCATCTGTAGCAGGCTTCATTTTGCTCTCCAGATTTTGCGCACCTTTTCCCTTGTATATCAAGAATTTAATTTTCGATATTAGTATTACAGAAGGTTATTTGGGTCCTGTATCTAAGCTTCCTTTCACTGACCTACGAAAAATCTTATGATTAATTTTTAACTGCTAACGTGAATAAAATGAATTTGTTGCCAAAAGAAGTAAACTGTGCTAAAATGTTGTAGAATCTTTCATATTTTGTGAGATCTGCAATTATACAGGGAACGTGGATAAACGGTTCTCTGTTTACTTTTCGCATGTAATTCGTATAAAATCCCAAATTTTCGATGTTGACGGTTACCATCGAAAGCTTCGAATTTCATGCGAATTTGACGCGGCATATAAATCTAATAGTTTCAGTCCAAGGTTTCCGTTGCAGCAGACTTCGTATCCGTATACAGAACGTGACTGTGCGATATTGTTGATGTAGGATAGTGTATTCGAGAATACGTGTTCGAGATTGTAAGTGTAGAGGATAAAGCAGAAAAGAATGCGTGAAAATAACGCCTTTCGACATGTATAATAGGGAAATTTCGCGGTAGAACGGAATACGTGTTCTTACAGTAGTGCGTAAACAATGCATTTTACACTGGAATTTAGCACGCGACCGAGGTAGCGTCAGTTGCGACTCATGGAACTTATATATGTAACATAATAATCTAAGATGGGCAAAATTAGTTCCTGAACTATTTTCTTTCTGATACCTTTCGGAAAATAAGAGTTGGTTAATGGACTTGCCGGTACGTGGATATGCGTTTTACCCCCTAATTAAGTACTCATCGAATATTAATGGATTGAATAAAAGTTGTCAGAAAAAGTATTGCACAGTGTAAATTTCTGTATGTTGGCTCGCTTAAACTTCGGCAGGTTTCCAGTAAAAGGGTAGAATACTCATTAACATGAGTGCAGCTGTCAAGTGATTTTGTCCGTCAATGCAAATAAAATGTCTTCATAATGCCAGTCTACCTTCTAATTTGTACATGAATACACGTATTGATGTGATATAATCAGCATTTCTACGTTATGAATTGTATTGGTGTCAATAGCCTGTAAGAGTATTTGAAAACGGAGTAAAAATGAATAATTTAGTTAATACGCAGATCTGTTGTAAAAATATCTGTACGGTATTACTATTCTAGATAATTACCGTTATTCAGCGCGACGAATTTTAATAAGACAGAAATGCTGAGCGACTGAGTTTATTCAAATTATCTTCAGCGTTCGACGACCTCTTTGCAGCCAGCGTTAGTATTACTAATGAGATATGGATTGACGAGTTTTTATGATTTTTGTCCATTAAATAAAGCCGTCACGATAATTTTAATGCTATTGTGCTTAATGGTTGGACCACAATATGGGTTTCGAAATACATCAATGAAAACGTCAACGTGGTTTGTACTTTAAATTTATTTCGAATAAAAGGTCTGCAGCTTTATTGGAACGTCCTTTACATCTGGAATTACTTTTTTCTCTGAAACAGTTTTTCTCTCTGTCACACAAAACATTTTAATGAAGTACGTAATTTAAGATTACTCCAAGCATTCCTGATGTATTTTTTCCAATGAATTGTTAGTAACATTCCATATTAGTGGTGCCACCCTGTCTGTTAACTTCAATTTATATCAGTTTCAAATTTGGTTCTGCCATCATCAGTTGCCCATATATTTAATGTACGTCGAGCTTTATGATTCCATAAGAAAAGGAGTTTTCTGCTTGTTGTCTTTTTCCGGCGAGTTTAGTAGACGAATTCGTGAAGAGAATGTTTCTCTAAGTTACGTCTCAACAACTTCTTTGCTTTTATGCAATATATCTTCTATGACTTAACGTGTTACTATTGCTGGATGAAAACATGAAACCGAATTTCTGGTACCAGAGCCAAAAACAAAACTAATGACGTCAGTTACACTTCAACTCACGTCATTTACGTTCGTATTGGAGCCAAAAAAAGACATTGTAACATACTGAACTTGAACGTGGATACGTAACGTAGAACATAAATTACACTGTAATTAAATTACGATAAATATTAATACGGAATAAATGTTTACATACAGATGTCACCGGTAAACACCTATCATAGGTTAAAATGTACGTAAATTTTGTACAGGGAAAGTTCCTGTGGAGAAGATTTGGAAGAAATTCACATTACTGCTTTCCATCTAGTCATTCAGCATCTTAATTCCATATTTTGTACTTCAGATCTTCACGAATGGTGTAAGATACTGAAATAAGTTGCTGAATGGCTTATAACAGTGAGACATAGACTTTTAATGGGGGCGCTATTCTGATACTAATTTTTTCTCAGCAGTGAATGACAACAAGCATTTTGGGATGTACTTGGAGAGACAGTAAATTACACAAATGTGTCAGGGAATAGACTAGAATTGAGGAAATAATTAGGGCTTCGTAATGCGACTTGTGCATGTGCACCTTCCCTTGGCCTCAAACAAAGAATGAGACTAAAAATAAACAGTGATCAAGCAATTCAATTAGAGACTCAAGTCCCATAGGTAATAAACCACTAACCAATTTTCATTTCTTGGTTAACTATTTCATTTCCGAGTTCCTTTAATTTTTTATTTAAATTCAATCTATTAACAAAAACTTCAAGGCAAAAGAGATGTTGTTATAATTATCCTTAAATTACCGAGGGACTGAAATCTGGAAACAGATATCGCCTGCAATATTTTAAGAGATCTTAATTTGTTAAAATGATATAAAACGTTAGAACTATTTCAAATTCTAAACGGTACTTCCCGCTTCTTCTTGGATGTGTAGAAATAAAGTGAGAACCGCTTTTCGGATGGTTGGGATTCAGCCTGAATTTGGAAACTCTGTCGACATAAAATAGGGTTATTTCCCTATGTTACAGGAGCTAGGTTTTGGCCTGTCCCTCCACGTACCTGGCAGCTGCCTTATTTTATGGGGTCGGAAGCTCACTAGAGGGAGGGGTCTCCAAAACCAAGGAATGTCTCCTCTGGCCCCAATTGAGCTTCAACATCGTTACGTACCAACAGATGCATCCTCGTATCTGACGTGGACGGTTATTACTAAATGTACTTGCCGCCTTGTATTTGATAACAGTATGTGTGTTCATCACATTGAACGGAATGTAGCAATGTGGCTCACGTATGCTGTCTCATTGGCTCAGTGGGTGCGACCATCTCCTGGTACAGATGCAAACAGATGGCACCAGCCATGCAAAATGATTTCACTGTGACCACAACCTTTATCACCAGGATCAGATATTGTGTCTATGTACTCTCTCTCTCTCTACGGCTTAATAATTTTTCCTCAAACATTCTGTACCTGTGACAGTACGGGCGTTTATGTAGTTTTGTGTCAGGTTGACCGGATCAAGTGCACTTTTGCTAAGATCTTTACACGTCATTTCAGGTTATTATAGGCCGAATGTTGACCCCTCTCAGAATACATGTAAGTGAGAATGTAGCTTGGCTTCTCGACTAGACGGGGTGTTTTACCATTATTGAGAAAAAAATATTCCGAGGGATCAGGATTGCCTACATGCAAATACAGAGTTGCTAGATATCCCGTAACTCTGCTACCAAGGATGTCACGAGCCCCAGCCTCTTACCACCCGTGTCTTCATTATCACGTAATAAGCCACACCCCTCCTTCTACTCTTCTCCTCTAGCTCAATTTCTCTCTTCAGTCGATCACAGATGATATTTCAGACGGTATGAAAATTACCCGCTAAAATACTAGGCTGCTGTGGTCGCTGGACCAGAGCAGCCTAATATTTTAGCGGGTAATGAAATGAAGCTGCCAGTAGAAACAACTGAGAAAAATTGCAGCATATTGAAGGACGAGCATTAATCGAAAAATTGTAACTAATATTAACTATAATTGCTTAAAAGTAAGGTCAGTTTCAAAAATAAATGCATGTTGTTGGGTAAACTTGATGTTATCTTCAGATATACAATATTTCCATGTCGCGGAAACATAAAACCTAACTTAAATTGATGCCATGTTCAAAGAAATTTGCCTCTGAATTCTGCACATTCACACACACACGCTCACACATACACACACACACACACACACACACACACACACACACACACACACTTGAATTTCCACCTTTTAAGGTTTTTAGGCTAGGGCGAGAGAGAGGTGACGGCTTCTGTCAATATGTTCAGGTGGGTGCCAAGAGAAGACGCTTCAACTCTGCTAAAGCTGTGTCAAATGCCTTTTCTTTGTCTATAACGCTTACATGCATGAAACAAAAAATAATATTACACAACTGTGCAAAACGTAGGTCGGAGGTTACATTCACATGATGTCTCACTGCCAAGTAACTTAGTTCAGTTACACTTCGAACATACAGAGAAGGAACAGTGTCACACTAGTACTGACTGATAAGTGTACCGTGTTCAAAGATTAGAAGCTCGTATACGACGCAACATTCTGTCTTCCCACTTCATAACACCTAGACCACCAACATGAAAACATTCGAATACGCTGGACGTACCGTTATACAGCGAGAGTTGCAGCCAGGAATATTGTCGAATTTGACCCATACAGTGGTTCATGTGCTATGATATTGGGAGGCACAGTGTGGCATGGGTGTACTAACCTCCAAAGCTTAGAACACGGTACATCACCGTTTAAAACTGTTGTAAAATTGTACTTATTCCCCACATGCTTCGTTTCGGGGACTCATTTTTATAGATGGCAACGTGCGACCTCTTCGAACTGCACCTCTAGTGGAGGTTATCTAACGAGAAGATATTCAGCGAAGGGGCTGGGCTGCTCGTCCCCCGACTTTATCATCGAGTACGTGGGAGATGCATTGGGAACACGTACTGCAGCACGTCAACACGCACCAAAGGCCTGCAGTTGTCAGGCACACTGGTAGCGAAATAGAATTCCCTACCACAAGAACACCTCATCAACCTTGTCGCCTCTATGAAAGCACATTACAGAGATTGTGTTGCTATGTGTTGTGAATACGCATCCTATTAGGAGCCATAGCTCGCCTTTTGCAGTTAAATGTAATTATTTCTTTTTTGAATAAAAGTGTCATTTATGTTCGTCTATTGTATACTTCTTTCAGTTACCTTCTGTACTATACTGTAGGACTTCTTTCTTTGGCCGGCCGTAGTGGCCGTGCTGTTCTAGGCGCTGCAGTCTGGAGCCGAGCGACCGCTACGGTCGCAGGTTCGAAACCTGCCTCGGGCATGGACGTGTGTGATGGCCTTAGGTCAGTTAGGTTTAATTAGTTCTAAGTTCTAGGCGACTGATGACCTCAGAAGTTAAGTCGCATAGTGCTCAGAGATATTTGAACCATTTCTTTCTTTGTATCGTCTATTTTCATCGAGGTATTTTATTTGGAACTGAAACATCATGTGAAAGTTGCTTTTGTCCTTAAGTTTTCTAAAATGAAGCACAAGAGCTTATACCATACAATGTTCCTAAATTCAGTGTTTATACATATAATAATTTTTACATTTTCATAGAGTCTATTACACACATTTTGGCTATCGCGAGAATATTCAGAGTTGAAATTATTGAATGTTTTTAATGAAAAATCGACTGAATGGTTATCATCACTGCCTCTGCTGTGGGTGGATCCGGATTCGAATCCCAGAACATCTTGCGGTTTTCTTTCATTTTTTTAAATGGCAGGACAGGGAAGACTGGAACGGGGTTTCCATTCAGCAAGAATACCGACTCCCATTAACACAGCAGTGACCGATGCACTAAAGCTTATTTTATCATCTAGCTTGTATCGTTTCACAAACCTTTCTTGCGAATTTAATTTCCGTATGAGATATGTCCACAACGTAAAATAAAAAACAAAATCATAAAAACTTTTTTCAAACTAAAATTTATTTTTACGAGAAAGAGAAAATCTTAAACTATTTCTGTAATTAGTTGCCACGATTATTCATACACATATCACAGTGGGAAAGCAACTACTCTATGCCCTCTTCTTAGAAAGATGTCGCCAGTGAAGACAGCCACTGCCGAGAGCCTTTTTTTCCCTATTGTTTCGGGTGTCACAGCATCTTCCTGCAAAATCACACTTAAGGTTCACGAACTAGTGGTAGTCAGAAGGTGCGAGATTGCGGCTGTACGGCAGCTGATCGAACTGCTCCCAGCTGAATTACTGAGTAAGGTTTTGACTGTCACCAGTAGAATGGGGCATTTGTTGTTATGAGGATTCTACCTGAGCATTCCACGACTTCTGTTTTCAATTGTGCGCTACAGTTTTCTCAGTGTTTCACAGTATCGTACCACATTGATTTCATCTATGAGAAGGAACTCAACTAGCAGAATGACTTGTATGTCCCAGAACACAGTGCACATTCTTTTGTGCTGCCAATATTGTTCTGAATTTTGGTTTTTGGAGGGATCGTGAGTTCCTTTACCCAAAGACTGTGTTTTAGATCTTGAGTGACATGAAAAACCCATATTTCACAATCGGCACAATTTCGTTTAAGAATTCATGTCACTAATCTCTGGAAACTGTCAAAGCACTGCCAAGTAACTTCGTTTTGCGGATATCCATAAGCATTTTGGAACCCAACAACAACACACTTTGCAAACATTTAAGTCGTTTGCGACCATCTCATGCATAACAGTTTTTGAAATACCTGGAAACGCATCACAAAGCATTCTGATTTTGGAACTGCCTGTTTTCCCGAATTTATCATTCACTTTCCCAAACAAAACATCATTGACAACAGAAGGCTGTCAACTCCGTATTTCGTCATGGGCATTGGTTCGTCCAGCATGTCACATCGTTCCATCATTCATTACATTTTCACCGTATATCCCTACAAGTGGATGATGAATCGCAGCTGGCTCAACCTTATTTGCATTCAAAAGCCACGTTACAGAAAACACATCACAGTCGTTGGTTCAGAAACTGTCTTAAATGTTTTGAACGATCACCAAAAAATGTCAGTACAACATCATTTTGATGTAATGACATCAGTGCAAAGAAAATGGGGAGAGACGCATGCGAATGTGCAGAAATGCGACACTAGTACTTCAGCGACGGTAGTACGAAACAATACTTATTTCTCAGACAAGCCTCATTGTTATCTCATTGCTTATACAATGTATTCTTAATATGTATTCACTCTCTTCCACATAGGAATTAACTATAATTTGGCAACATAACACTGAAGAATGAATTAACTTCATTTCAAATTAAAGATCATGCATAGAATTGTTCTTAATTTTAATTATTATTAGACTCTCTCCTCAAGACCAGGTCTACATGAAAAGTTAAGGATTGTCAAATACATTTAATAATGTGTAAATCTCGACACTATGTTATTCTTATTTTACTCCTCTTACCAACACCAAGAGAGCTCACAGCTCTTTTATGAGCACGTGCTTTGCTTCCACTGGCCCCTGGCCTTTGCAGCACTAAGTTCCTTTCCGTGCTGCAAACCTGTTCTTCCACTAACCATTTCCCCCCAAACCTTTCCGTCAGATGGCTTTCTGGCGTAGACCTCGCTTGGACCTGTTACACGATTAGGATGCTGGTTTCCCATTTCATTACTGGAGTTCTCTACACCTTTTCATTAATAAACACATGGTTCCCATTCTCATGCTTGACAGCCACCACTTTTCCAAATCTTTCAGAAGCGCGGACCGTGCATGGAAGGTTGGTCACTGTGGTGTCTGTTCCACCTTCATGCCTTTCCACCTTGACACCCTTCCTCCCCAACAAGGTAGTGCGCCAAAACCCATCACAGCAGCGAGCCGATTGTCGGTGGGGGAAGGGGGATTTGGTTGTCAAGTCCCTGCACAGCAGTAGCTTTCTCACAACGAAGGTATCACACTGTTAGTGCCTGAGCTGATGCCTCCTTATGATGCTAAGAGATATTTGCCCATTGGGACTGGAGAATGTGGACTCCAGGCAACATATTGCTGTCCAGGTAGCCCACACTAGCCCAAGGGAGCCATGGCGGCCCTTGCTCGACGGTCTGGACTGGCCCAGCGCTTAGCAGCACTAAGTTCCTTTCCGTGCTGCAAACCTGTTCTTCCACTAACCATTTCCCCCCAAACCTTTCCGTCAGATGGCTTTCTGGCGTAGACCCCGCTTGGACCTGTTACACGATTAGGATGCTGGTTTCCCATTTCATTACTGGAGTTCTCTACACCTTTTCATTAATAAACACATGGTTCCCATTCTCATGCTTGACAGCCACCACTTTTCCAAATCTTTCAGAAGCGCGGACCGTGCATGGAAGGTTGGTCACTGTGGTGTCTGTTCCACCTTCATGCCTTTCCACCTTGACACCCTTCCTTTTTATTATATTTGTTCTTTTATGTTCGTCGATTTAATGTTTTGTCTTTCATGTATCATTTTGTGTCTGTTGCTCGTCTCCTTGAGGTTAATAGACGGTGGGGTGTTGTTGGCGGGATACAGACAGAGCATCTCCCACGACATACCGTCCTCTGGGGACTTCAAACTGCATTCAGAGCAGAGTGACTGATCCACCTTACCCCTTCTCACAACCCACCTACTTTTCTTTGACTTTGTCTTATTGGCTCTTGCTTAAAATCGGGCTCCCCAGGATTTGCCTTTTGTATGGTTCAAATGGCTCTGAGCACTATGGGACTTAACATCTGAGGTCATCAGTCCCCTAGAACTTAGAACTACTTAAACCTAACTAACCTAAGCACATCACACACATCCATCCCCAAGGCAGGATTCGAACCTGCGATCGTAGCAGACGCGCGGTTCCAGACTGAAGAGCCTAGGACCACTCGGCCACAGCAGTCCGCCCCTTTGGTGTACTGTTTTGGAGATTTATTAGTGTTTCGTTACAAATAGGATGAAGTGACTGATGATCTCACACCTTGATCCCTTTCCTCTACCAGCCAACCTACCCACATCCTTATCGATGTTACCATCACATTTCAATGCCTTACCCCCATGACATACTCCCATAATTTACTACTCTACCAGTCAATGAGCCTATTGACCTGCTGGGTTGCAAGGAAACATATCTATTAGTCAGCTAAAGGCTTATAAAAATATAAAAGGTGCAAACCTCTAATTGGTACAGTGCTTACAAAAGTATAAACAAGATCTTCTTACTGCTATCACCTTCATCTCGTTTGCAGTTCTTTTTTTCAAAACATGGCTACGCTCGTTCCACACTGTATTAGCATTTAATATATCCAGAGACTGGTTATTTTGAAAGAATGGCTTTGGCATATGGCATTTTGCTGATTTTTACTGGACCCTGTTATGGATGACAATATATCTTTACTTCTTCACTATGTTTTGAACTATTGGATTGGGGAAGTTTTGACCATTACTACATCTTCCATCTGAAATACTGGTTCCTTCACATACCAGTTGTGTTTAGACAGTCTCTGTTCAGCATGTAAAACATAACAGTCTTGCACTCGGTCACTTGGTACTATCATTTGATCACCTACATTAAGCAGTCAGTATAATAAGGAAAGTAACATCTCATCTATTCGCATTTTCGGGATGCGAGGTCGTCGTCCAAGAAACTCTTCCGTTATTGACACTTCGTCCAGGACTGCGCTGGACATCTTCAGAGGAGCTCTTCTGCTGCGTCTTTTGCCTTTCTAGGTAGAGCACTTGCCCGCGAAAGACAAAGGTCCAGAATTCGAGTCTCGGTCCAGCACTCAGTTGTAATCTGCCAGGAAGTTTCATGTCAGCGCACAATCCGCCGCAGAGTGAAAATCTCATTCTGGAAACATCCCCCAGGCTGTGGCTAAACCATGTTTCCGCAATATCAGTTCTTCCAGGAGTGCTAGTTCTGCAACGTTCGCAGAAGAGCTTTTGTGAAGTTTGGAAGGTAGGATACGAGGTACTGGCAGAACTGAAGCTGTGAGGACGGGTCGTGAGTCCTGCTCGGGTATCTCAGTTGGTAGAGCACTTGCTTCGGCTGTTAAAGACGAAGTAGGTAAAATGGCTAGTGGAATCAAGGAACCGATAGAATTAGGCCACGTAAGAAATTTTATGAGAAGGCAAGATGCTCTAATAGCTGTGAAGACAGAGGCTATTAGCAAGTAGGTAAACGAACGAGTAGAATCTGGCATTAAAATTTAAAATAGTGAAGTTAAAGGCAAATCAATGAAATAAAAAGCGAATTGATTCTTTAGATGCACATGAAACCTCTACAGTGGTCAGTGATCCGTGGATGAACTCAGAATCGGTCAAATGATTTGGAGACGACAGGAAGTATCACCCAGAACATTTTCCGGCAGCATGTATGGATGGTTTTATAAGGGGAATGTCCGACGAGGTGGCTCCAAAATGAATTCCTGAATGGGCCAACATTTAAATACGGGAACGGATCGATGCGAGAATTTTGTAAACATGAACTTGAGAGGTTAATGCATGTGAAACGTCCATACGGAGTGTTTACCGAAATTACCATGTTGAAAAGGCGGTTACCGGAAAATTTGCAATGGGATCTAGTGGACAATCCTAGGAACTCAATAGACGAATTTTGGGACTTTGTACAAAATTTAGAACGGGAGTTGAAATTTAAACCGTCAAGTAAGCAGACAAATAGTTTTCAGAGTGAAAATCTTAACTACAGTCCGAGTAGTTTCTATGAAAGACATCCTGGACGCTATCAACGAAACGCAAACAGCAGTTTTGACAAGGGAAAGAGTAACAGGCACACATCCAATGATAAATTTCACAGGAGTAATGGGAACGGATACTTTTGTGACAGGGAGTGACACCAAGAACGTATATTTGAGGGACCGGAACCTGGCGAAATGAACCAGAGTAATGGGAGATCGGGAAACAGTCTCGCCGCATCTCATTGGAACGTTTTTACTTAACATTTGCTTCAATTAATCTTTAAATCTAAAGGGAGTGGAAGGGCTGACCCAATAAAGTGAACATTTCAATTCCAATGTGTTTATTAACTACCAAAAGGAATCTCATATAAAAGTTGACAGATGCCACTCAGGCAAATTTATTTACGAAACACTCATTACATAAAATCATATGCAAGTTAATAAATCATTAGCCAACGATCTCCCATAAACATCGAGCAACGCCAACAAGGCTGAATTTAACCATAACTTCAACAAAACAACCCATTATTTCAGACCCTTTCAATTCCAATACTTTAACATTACATATAAAATAACAGTGGATACACAGGCTCAATTCCAACATGAATACTTAGAACGTATTTACTAAAACGTAACTTGGGCCATCTTGCAAATTACTTGACTAGAGAACCTTGCAGAGCGGATCACGGAATTGTTCAAATGCCCATAGGCCTGTAAGATGGGGTTTTAGTACTTCGTACAATCATAAATGTGTAACAACAGGTGTAAGGCCTAAACTTTTCAGGCCGAAGTTTTACCACGAAAGGTGGATCCGACTGAAGCAGGTAATACTTAACTTCGAATTACGACGTGGCTCTGTTTACAACCCTACATCGAGTAGCCACCGAAATGTGAAGCCAGAAAATGCTACCGAAGAGGAACATAAGAGTTCAGGCGAAGTCCACCGCTCGTAAGCCAAATTTGTAATCTGAAGGGGAGCTCTGCGCTTCGGTTGCCCGCTGCCTCTCAACTCACTGGAACACAGACCACACCCGACAACAGGAGACCAATAAAAAGAAAAAACACATTTTCTTAACTTTAACATTCAAGATTGACCAGTAAATCAACACTATGAAATGAAGGCTACACAGCAACTAGTAACACTCGCAAGTCTTTTCTTTAAGTGAAACAGTACCTGATAAACAAACGCTAAGAGTGGGAAATGAACTGGCTCACGAGAACTTAATGACACACATATTGGTCAGCTTAAGCATGCCAGCAAAGCTCAACATGGGAACCTTTAGAAATAAAACTCGGATTGCCGACAGTGGACATATTGACATGGATTAACCGATATCCTAAGCAAATTAAACACTTGCTAATAATAGCTAATGAACTAATATTCGGGAAATACATCAATATTATACGGAAGCAGAGCACACGCTTAGTAAGAGGCATCAAAATGAAATCGAACACACATAACATCACGCGTCCGTCAACGTCTTACTATACCAAGAGCGATCACAATCACAGTTAACCAAGCGCTCTTGGTAATTTTGCGAATATGTCAGACCATCACTTCGCAAGACCTTAACAGCTTGTCCCTCCAAGGAAGTGGGAACATTCACAGCTCATGAGGCTGACGGAGAATACACAGCGCCGGTGAACTCCCGCCGCCTCCAATATAACCACTTGATAACCACCGCCCGGCCTCAGGCATGCCGTCTTCGCTTCTGCCCGCCAGCCAATAGCCGACTCGCGCACCGCCCCCTTCCGTTCTTAAGGCGTTGTTCCCCTTATTCGCGGTAGGCACACGCTTATATCCCGAGCCGGTCCAAGCCCCAAGACAAACCTCTGTTCTAGGAAATCGATCGTACTCATGTCAGAGATACTACTGGCTCCGGTCCCGCCACGGCTCACTCAGGTGAATAAACTGCTAAAAGGTGGGAAGCTGAGGAGACGGGATCTGGATAAACTGAAAGAACCAGAGGTTGTAAAGAGTTTCAGAGAGACCATTAGGGAACAATTGACAAGAACGGCGGAAATAAATACAGTAGAAGAGCAATGGGTAGCTCTGAGAGACAAAATAGTAAAGGTAACAAATAGGCATAAAGACGAGGTCTAGCAGAAGTCCTTGGGTAACAGAAGAGATATGGAATTTAATTAATGAAAGGAGAAAATACAAAAATACAGTAAATGAAATAGGCAAAAAAGGAATAAAATCGTCTCAAAAATTAGATCAACAGGAAGTGCAAAATGGCTAATCGGGGATGGCTAGAGGACAAATGTATGGATGTACAGTCATATCTCACTAGGGAGTAAGAGAGATACTGCCTACAGCAAAATTAAAGAGACCTTTGGAGATAAGAGAACCACTTGTATGAATATCAAGAGCTCAAATGGAAACCCAGTTCTAAGCAAAGAAGGGAAAGCAGAAAGGCGGAAGGAGTATATAGAAGGTCTATACAAGAGCGATGTGCTTGAGGACAATGTTATGGAAATGGAAGAGGATGTAGATGCAGATGAAATTGGAGATACGATACCGCGTGAAGAGTTTGACAGAGAACTGAAAGACCTAAGTTGAAACAAGGCCCCGGGAGTAGACAACATTCCATTCGTACTACTGACAGCCTTGGGAGAGCCAGCCCTCAAAAACTCTACCATCTGGTGAGCAAGATGTATGAGACAGGCGAAATACCATCAGACTTCAAGAAGAATATCATAATTCCAATCTCAAAGAAATCTGGTGTTGACAGATGTGAAAATTACCGAACTATCAGTTTAATAAGTCACGGATGCAAAATACTAACTCGAATTCCTTACGGACTAACGGAAAAACTGGTAGAAGTCGACCTCGGGGAAGATAAGTTTGAATTCCGTAGAAATGTTTGCACACGTGAGGCAATACTGACCCTACGACTTATCTTAGAAGACAGATTAAGGAAAGGCAAACCTACGTTTCTAGCATTTGTAGACTAAGGGAAAGCTTTTGACAATGTTGACTGGAATAATCTCTTTCAATTTCTGAAGGTGTCAGGGGTAAAATACAGGGAGTGAAAGGCTATTTACAATTTGTAGAGAAACAAGATGGCAGTTATAAAAGTGGAGGGGCATGAAAGGGGAGCAGTGGTTTGGAAGGGAGTGAGACAGGGTTGTAGCCTATTCCAGAAGTTTTAAAATCCATGGAGAAGAAATAAAAACATTCAGGTTTGCCGATTACTTTGCAATTCTGTCAGAGACCGCAAAGGACCTAGAAGAGCAGTTGTACGGAGTGGATAGTGTCTTGAAAGGAAGATATAAGATGAACATCAACAAGAACAAAAGGAGTATAATGGAATATATTCGAATTAAATCAGGTAATACTGAGGGAATTAGATTAGCAAATGAGACACTTATAGTAGTAGATGAATTTTTGCTCTATATCTTTTACGTGCTTAAGAAACTGTGAGCCAAAACATCTCTGTATTTTCTGTTACACCATGCTTTCAGAAAGTTCACAAAACATCCGTCTAGAATCAGTGGTTTCCTCCCAATTCCTTTTGGCTATTAATAGATCATCCACACAGTTGGTGACAGTTCCCTTCATTGTTCACCCACAATACCATCTAACCCGTTAATGAATGCAGATGAAAACACGTTTAATGTCAATGGCCAACTCTTAAACTGTTAACAAGGTGTGAATGGTAGATAGGTGATGTGTCGCCTTCTCTCAGAATGAAGTTCTATCTGTCCACCATTGGTGCATACGCCTATCGCCGAGAAAACCTACACTCTACGGATATTCTGCAGTAAATCCTCTAATTTCTCGGACCTCTCAGTTTCTGGATCTATAACCGTAATGATTTGCTAGGAGCTTGTAACCTCCTCACAAAATAAAAATACATAATATGGATAAGATTCTAATTTTAGTGTAACCTCAGAACAAAATTTCTTTCCCATTTAACGTGCGCAAAATTCTTTTCTCATTTAATGTAAGCTCAAAACAGAAATTGCTTTCCCAACCAAAAAAAAAATTAATTCAGTAACCTGGTAATAAAACAATGTAACTAACCTCTCAATTAAATTGTCGCTCATTTATGACTTTTCAATAATTCACTGTGAATTGAACCTGGTAAATTTTGGACGACAGCAGTGCTGCGTCATGGCCCTGAAAGATCAATCTGAATTAAAAAAGGCAAAATTCTTACCTCAATAAAGTCGCCGGATATATCTGCTCTTACAATAAATTTTTCCGGCACAGCTCTGTGCAATGCTGGCCGACCTATCTGTCATTTATGAAAGGGAGCAACTGATTTTTCTATTGCAATAATCGGGATGATCATGGATGGGAGAAATTAGTAAATTCTTTAAATTGAAATGAATGGTTGTTAAAAGTTACTTTTTATGAGGAAGATTATTATTACGAGAGTTTTAAAACATTTACATGCGACTTGAGTTAACATTACTACATATGCGCGAGGCTGCTTTTTACGTTATACAATAATACTCAGGCTCCGGCATCGCTGCACCGCGACCGGCCAGCCAACACGATACACCGTACCAGACCATAGCAGACTCCACACTAGCAACAACTTACTGTTACAGCTACACAGTTCCTACTGCAGTCAACACTGCTCTCTGGTCAGAGATTCTCTTATACCTTGCCTACTGCAGGCAGCGCATGAGCAATACATCGAAATTACATCTGCTCGGACCTCTTACAAGCTTAACACCAGTCGAATGAAGCCACGCTTCTTTTCTACAACACATAGAGGGATGTATGTTGACCTTGCCGAACCTGTGACCCTAACTTCCAAAATTCTCCCAATTTATAATAAGAACTGCTATCTGTGTGCAACTGGGACACGAAAAACCTTTGGTGCTCCTTCTCTCAAAAGCAGGACTGAACCTTTTATTATGCAAGGCTTCTGTGTGAATACTTTGGCGTTCTCTAATAAAATAACACATAGCTCTTCCCTCTCGTTCTCCCTAATGTTTGGCATAGTCTGTATCTTCTGCTTTATTGTAACATTTACTTCTCGTCTCAACAATTCTATGTCTGCTACCTGGATCTCCCGATGTTATAGTGTCTTACTCTATTCTTTTTCTTATTTTCTGTCACGAAAACTAAGTTTCTAACAATTCACTGTAATTTGTGCATTGATTGCCCATTCCTCAAACCGAATAAGAATTAAGGGGCCATTCCATTAAACGATTTCGCCTCTTCTGCTGTATTAAGGCTTCCTGTTCACGAAGAAAATCCATCACAATTAGTAAATAAATTGCTAAAACCGACACCTCCAGAAAATGGACTTCTTGTGTGTGTCCTTGGTATATAAATTCTAATCACGATTTCTAAGTGACATTACTGTGTTTACCCATTAAAGCTCTCTTTATCTTCATTTTCATGAGAGGCAGGCTTGGCCAAGATTGGTTATGAGATCATCTTTCAAATGGCAATGTGATGGGACCACAGCTTCCCCTGTCCACAGTGTATTTAATCAATAGGTCCTCAACCCTAACTTCAATTAGTGGATGCTCATCTTTGTGCATGATCTCCTCTTTTTTCTCTAACAATAATTTTCCCATATCCTTGTACAATAGCAGATGAACCTGGCTCAATCTGATGATTCGTGCAGGTAAATTCTGAGCCAAACCCAGTCCAGTATCTAGTCAGCAGTAATATGTGTTGTCATTTTGATACTCGTCCAGAAGATACAGAGGCCTATCCTCAACAGTCTCTAGTGGTGTGTTGCTTCTGCTGTGCTCATACTAGACCTATCATTACGTTGGTTGTTGTCATCATGCCAACCGTCAAAATGGTTCCCCTTAGCTCTGCTTTCCGGTGGTGATCAGACGTTACTCTGTTGACCTGATGGACTATTTGACCCCCAATATTACTTTCCATGTTGCGTCTTTTCTTAATTACGACTTGGGATTGGTAGGCGTATTCTGGCTCTCAGCAATCACTTTTAGATGCCTATATGTTACTGTCACATCTACTTGCTAGACTTCGCTGGTACCAGATGAACAGTTCCATGTGACAGAATTATTTAATGTCGAGTTCCATGGTGAACCCAGAGACTGGATTTTTTTTAACCATTGACTCCAGGTCCCTGTACATTGTTATTTCCTATCTGATGTTGTCCTTCAGCTATTTCGACCATTCCAAAAAATATCTCTGTGAATTCCTTACTTAATTCACAGGTGAAAGCTACATTTTCTATTGTCACCACCAGAGGCAACTCCACTTGGCCACAAATAAATTCCAGGTTGTAGCCTAATGGCGAAGCAGGATTCAAGGATCTATCACGTTAGGCTACCCAAAACTTGGAGTGAAGGGTTTTCCCTCCATCCCATTAGTTGTGAAAACTTTGCGCAGATATAAAATGTTTATGGTCGAAACCAAAGTCTTCAGTTGCATGTGCACTCACTCCTGCCCCTGCGACGCTAATGAGCTCGATATTCTGTGGAACTTTGTCGCAACTTTACACTGCTCTAATCACAGATAAAGGTATCGAATGGTCTAATTGGTCCACTGACATGGCCCATGGCTTGCGTTGCATAGGCCTGTGGCTGACAAAGGTAAGTAGATATTTGTTGTGGGGATTTAATGACATTTGCCAGTTCAGCAGTACCCAGCATTGCTCATTTTTGTTCGGTTCGTTCCTGATGCTCCTCACCCTCCTTCTGTCTTTTATCACACTGAACCTCCCCCCCTCCCGATTTTCACCCCTTGTGTGTCCTTATCTTGCTTTATAATCTCATCTTGTTGTTCACGATATTGCTCCACTTGTGACAAATTTGTCTGCTTTTCTTCCATGTCTTACTTTCCTTTGAGTGTTGTGCAGTCTGTTCTTGAATCTCCCGTATTATCTCCGCGCCCCTCTTCCTGCATTGTGGTAAGAACTTCTTAGGTATGATGGTCGACACGTTGGCTGTCCTAGCATACTTCTTGGCAACCAACTGTCTCCTTTCTAGCAACACAAGCATTCTTATTTGCTTCCGTTGGGACATCCTTTGCTTCGCCTGCTAGCTTCTTCTTCATAGCTACCTCTCGTGTAACACATCGCCGATACCTTACGATAGCTTTCGTTTGAATTCTGTGGCCACTCGTTTTCTTTTTTCTGCTTCCGCCTTCCACATCCTTTCCATTTCCTCAAAATCCTTCGTAACAATTTGTTTCCAAGTAATGGTCTTTCTGTATTTTAGTTTCTTCGCGCCTGTTCTTTACAGGTTGCCTCAAATACTTGAGGAGGCTTTTTATCATATTTCTACATTCTGCATTTGCGCTCAGTTGTCCTGTTGTTGTCAGCCACAGATGGGTTTCTAATGTGAATTACTGCATCAGCATGACACGAGACTGGCGACCGGTATGGCCAAGCGCTTCTAGGCGTTTCAGTCTGGAACCGCACGACCACTAAGGTCGCAGGTTCGAAACCTGCCTTGGGCATGGATGCGTGCGATGTCCTTAAGTTAGTTAGGTTTAAGTAGTTCTAAGTTCTAGGGGACTGATGACCTCAGATGTTAAGTCCCATAGTGCTCAGAGCCATTTGAAACGAGACTTCCATAATTCCACTCTCATTCACTTCACTGTCTGCTTGTGTCCTCTAAATGTAATGCTGAACTATTTCTATTAGTTTCATTTAAATTTGTTCCGCTGGGACAATAATAGTTCCATCTCCAGATTCTTCCTGATGTATACTCTGATTCTTCTCCATGTTAATAGAGCCCACTATTTCACACTTTGCCTTAACGGCTCTCGCCATACTTCTAGTTATCATCCAGAAGTCAAAGAAGCGTCTCTAAACAAGACGGTACCTACAGCGAACAATTCCTCCAAATAATTTCAGTAACAAAACACACTTAGAAATCAAAGAAATAAGCCTCAAAATATTCGCAACGCCGTTAGCAGTTCCAACATTCGAATAACACCTGTGGTATAGAAATCACAGGACGCAAACATACGTTGAAATAAACACCAGAAAAGAGAATACATATATCAGTACATACTGCGCCACCAGCTTAAGATTACCGGAAGTCTGATTTTTTCACTACTATTTTGCTGTCGGGCAGGGTGGCTGACCGGTTCTAGTTGCTACAGTCTGGCACCGCGCGACCGCTACGGTCGCAAGTTCGAATCCTGCCTGGGGCATGGGTGTGTGTGATGTCCTTAGGTTAGTTAGGTTTAAGTAGTTCTAAGTTCTAGGGCACTGATGACCTCAGAAGTTAAGTCCCACAGTTCTCAGAGCCATTTGAACAATTTTGTACTATCTTGCTGACATAAAACACTAAAGAGCAAACTCTGTTTATATGAAAGCATAAAAGAATTATCATACCGGAAAAATCTTGGCAGATGTCGTCAATTTATATGAAATACTCACCGTGGTTGGCATATCGTAAGAAGTAAAGAACAAAAATAAATGAAAAGCACCAGTTTGCTTTTGTTCTACAGTATTATTTTTATTGCTAACCGGTTTTCGGCTTACAAGGCCATCTTCAGGCATTTACTGAGTATTATCACCAAAGAAGACTTGAGACTGGCCACACAGACCTGCCTTGCACAGAACTATTTCCAGTTCCAAGGCACTCTTTATAAACAATTAGACGGCTTAGCTATGGGTTCCCCTCTTAGTCCACTGTTGGCTGAGATATTTATGGACCATTTTGAACAAAATTTTCTAGAAACAGAACCTTTGAGTGCAAACATCAAATACTGGTTTAGATATGTAGATGATGTCCTGTGTATGTGGACTGGTACTACAACTCAACACATTCTTGAAAAACCTAAACGGTCAACATATAAATATCCAGTTCACAATGGAAACTGGCAACAAATCCATAAACTTCTTAGAGCTCACCATTGACATCAGTACACACACACACATTGTTTCAAAATTTACAGAAAAACAACAACTACAGACACAGTAATACCTTCTTGCTCACAACACCCCATAGCTCACAAACATGCAGCTTTCCACTCAATGGTACACCGTCTCATTTCCATCCCCATGTCCAGAGATGACTTTAAAGCAGAGTTAGATAAAATAAAATTTATTGCCTCAGCCAATGGCTACAATCCAGTTCTTATTGACCACATCTTGCACAGGAAACAAAAACGGAAAATTATACCCCTCCTCTATGCCCCACCTGCTTCCCCATCCACTGTCTGCAAGAAATGGTGTACTCTACCATTTCTAGGTCAGGTATCACAGACTACAGGCAAAGCACTGAAATCCTGCAAGTATAGGGTTTCCTACTTTGTCAGGAACACTACAGCCCAGTGTGTTTTTAATAGCAAAGATAAGATCCAGTTATTAGCCAACAGTGGGGTATACAAAATCACCTGTTCTGATTGTGACTAATTTTACATTGGTCAGTCAGGCAGAGACATATCAACTAGGCTGGCTGAACATGAACGCAGCTGGAGGTTGCAGAATTCAGACTCTGCATTTGCTGAGCATGTACTGAGTGAGGGTCACAACTACCAGCCAGTGTCCCATGTACTTCACTTAGCAAACAAAGGCCATGAACTCAACCTGCTGGAAGCCCTGGAAATTAACAAACATCTTGCTCACAGTCCAGATCTCATCCTAAATGACCAGACACAACTCAACACTTCCCCTCTCCTAAACTTCATATAATCATCTTTGTTGTTCATTACTTCCCACACTCTCTCTTCCTACATATTCCCATTTTCCTGTAGTCATTAAGTTGTTTTATTTGTTGCAGTTGTCTTTGTATTCTACATATGCTGTAGTTTCAATAGTTAAGGGTTTGCTTTTAACTTGTACTTGTATTACTGTCCATGTTTAACTCCCCTTGTAGATGTCTCATCAAATACTGTTCATATTTTACTTTGCCGATTTATTTAATGTAAACTGGCATACAGCCACTGCTTTGATTATAATGTTAATGTTAAAATGCAGTACCACCACACTCTCAAACTGTAGGTTCCCTCAAACACCTCAATTTTCCTGCATTTATGAATTTCTGTTTATCGTATTGATATGGCTTAAGTTCCTCATGTATTCTGTATTTACATTGACAACTGTCTCTTCTTTTTTTAATTGGTTGTGTATCACTCTCCATGTTTCATACCTCTTGATGCAGCCTTGCTTAGTACTAATTTTATCTTATTTCAATAGTTTTGTTTATCAATAGAAACTGTTATGTAGGCATGCTATTCTTATTTTGTGCTAAAGGTTTTCCTGTCAACTCCATTGTTATTTATGTAATGTTCAGTTTTTACTATTTCATTGCAAAGATGTTACTCACTGTATGTTTCTACTTCACTCTAGATGTGTAACTTCTCTTCCAATGTTGTCTGCTAACATTTAACTTATTTGGTGATAATACTCAGTAAATGCCTGAAGATGGCCTTGTAAGCCGAAAACTGGTTAGCAATAAAAATAATACTGTAGAACAAAAGCAAACTGGTGCTTTTCATTTATTATTATAATGTTGTTCTACCAAGAACCGACGGAAGATTCTGTTAATAAGTAAAGAACAATTTAAATTAATGTGATACCTGACCCACAATCTCCAGCCCACGTCAGAATCATTCTTAAGGCTCACGACTGATATCATTCGTGCAACGGGCTAAACAAAGTTAACAACCAGTGGCCCCCAAAATACCCTTAATTCCAGTAGGAGAATCCTGCCCTCCAGACATACTGTCAACCCATAAGCAAAATTCATGAATTCATGAATTATCAGGGAGAAAAACTTACTGAAAAGACATATAATTTTTCCTCAAACTTAGTTTCTTACAGTATAAGACATATGATTACACGGGAATAGAACGTAGGTCAAGATGAAAATCAAACTCAAAATAGTCATATTGACGGTTGGAAAGGGGAAGGGAGGCCATTTTAATACAGCGTCTTCCAAAAAAAAAGGGCCACAAACACCACCTGACTAAATACTGCCGGCCGCGGTGGTCTAGCGGTTCTAGGAGCGCAGTCCGGAACCGCGCGACTGCTACGGTCGCAGGTTCGAATCCTGCCTCGAGCATGGATGTGTGTGATGTCCTTAGGTTAGTTAGGTTTAAGTAGTTCTAAGTTCTAGGCGACTGATGACCTCAGATGTTAAGTACCATAGTGCTCAGAGCCATTTTTTTAACTAAATATTGGAATTGCCTAAGATTTTGCACATCTAACTGGACGTCCAATACGACACACAGCTGCACCGGGTCAGATGGACTCACTGCAATGTAAACTCCTCAAGGAAAGGTTACTAACATACAGCGGCGGCATATATGCTTACGAATGTACTTTGCGAAGAGTGCTGTTGAGTCTATTCGAAGGTGTGCATCTCTTAAGACCGCACCCAATGCACCCTTGCACCACGTTAAATGTAGAATCACCGCTGGCACCAGCCAAAAAACCAAGAAAGTCCCCTGGGGCTGATCTTCGCTGCATACCCTAGAAAAATCTCCTCTTCCTTCCCTGCTCAACATCATCGCTCTACGCGAAGCGTCACCAAAATTTGTCGTCTCCAATCGATAAGCGGCTCGCTAAATTCGCGCCAGTGGACTATATTATAACAAAATTCCGAAACTCCGTTCTAGATATGGCGTTAAGTTTTCTCAAAATGGAAAAGTTTGTCGTCGAAAACTATGCACATCAGCCCGACGAGTTCTGACGTCAACGGCGGTTTTCCTGTTTTGTCACAATGTCAACCCACGTGCGGAGAGACCATTCCGCATCTAAAATATTGTGGTGGGCCTTTTGGCTCCCACATTTTCCTGGTGTCAGAGAAACACGCAAGGATTTCCTTCCTGCGGCAGACAATGTTCTTATCCCCATCGCTGCAGTTTAAGCAGGCGCCAGTCTGTCGCATGCCCTAGCCTGACAATACGTTCCGTAGCGCAGCGCAAGGCGATCGCCAGTGCCCTATGGCATGCCCGCATCTAGCATTCCACAAATCTGAAAACATCAAAGCCGACGAATGTCGCCAGTATCCACAGTGTGGTGCGGTCGCCGGCTGTGTCGCAGCCTGGGTGAGCCTTCAGTGAACTCCTGGGTGAGCCTCCAATGAACTGCTAATCCTACTCGGTCGGCACCTCGGCCTTGGGTTCCATCACAAAGTGTGATGAAAAGATAACACTCTAATTATAAACTGACCCCTCCCAAAAAAAAAATCAATTTAACACAGCAGCAAACAAAACTCGGTCAATCCATGTTACCCCTTTATCGACCTTCTGGTGTCAGAGGACCATCCGTGATGTTTAACGTCTTCTCAATTAGTAACCATACATTTTATTTTTATGAAATTTTATGATTTTTCCTAATTCGTCAAGTTAGTCATAATTTTGATAAAAATTATAAAAATAAACTATTTCTTGGTGCTAAAGTACTGGAGCACGTTTCCTCTCGCACGGGTCTCGCAGGGTCTTGAGGTTAGAAGCAATTTTTTAACAACTAGATGTCTGCCTGCGAAGTGTCTGTTACGTCATTTGCCATTGTTCACTTACGCTATTATTCCTTCTATGTTCTACAGTCCTCCTTGTGATGAGCACATATTTATTTTATAGCGTTATTTCATAACATTGAATCTTCCAGTGATCATGATACTAAGGTAGGAGCCACTGAAAACTCAGAACTACACCAAGATGATGAACATCAAGAGTCCCTTTACGAAGATTGAGAAGAACAATGTGTCGTAAATTCTACAGAATGTGACTTACTGTTTTCTCGCAATAGGAATGAAATATGGGCTACAACTCCTCAAACTAGAAATTCTGGTCGGCGGAGCAAAAAGGATGTATTCAAAGAATATCAGGAACCTACAAGTTACTCGATTAGGAACTATGATAATCAATAATCTTGTTTTATCTTCTTCTTTCAGGTACATAGTGTGTATGTGGACCAACAAGGATGGCCGAATCGTTTACGAGGACTGGGTGTATATAGATATACACTCCTGGAAATGGAAAAAAGAACACATTGACACCGGTGTGTCAGACCCACCATACTTGCTCCGGACACTGCGAGAGGGCTGTACAAGCAATGATCACACGCACGGCACAGCGGACACACCAGGAACCGCGGTGTTGGCCGTCGAATGGCTCTAGCTGCGCAGCATTTGTGCACCGCCGCCGTCAGTGTCAGCCAGTTTGCCGTGGCATACGGAGCTCCATCGCAGTCTTTAACACTGGTAGCATGCCGCGACAGCGTGGACGTGAACCTTATGTGCAGTTGACGGACTTTGAGCGAGGGCGTATAGTGGGCATGCGGGAGGCCGGGTGGACGTACCGCCGAATTGCTCACCACGTGGGGCGTGAGGTCTCCACAGTACATCGATGTTGTCGCCAGTGGTCGGCGGAAGGTGCACGTGCCCGTCGACCTGGGACCGGACCGCAGCGACGCACGGATGCACGCCAAGACCGTAAGATCCTACGCAGTGCCGTAGGGGACCGCACCGCCACTTCCCAGCAAATTAGGGACACTGTTGCTCCTGGGGTATCGGCGAGGACCATTCGCAACCGTCTCCATGAAGCTGGGCTACGGTCCCGCACACCGTTAGGCCGTCTTCCGCTCACGCCCCAACATCGTGCAGCCCGCCTCCAGTGGTGTCGCGACAGGCGTGAATGGAGGGACGAATGGAGACGTGTCGTCTTCAGCGATGAGAGTCGCTTCTGCCTTGGTGCCAATGATGGTCGTATGCGTGTTTGGCGCCGTGCAGGTGAGCGCCACAATCAGGACTGCATACGACCGAGGCACACAGGGCCAACACACGGCATCATGGTGTGGGGAGCGATCTCCTACACTGGCCGTACACCACTGGTGATCGTCGAGGGGACACTGAATAGTGCACGGTACATCCAAACCGTCATCGAACCCATCGTTCTACCATTCCTAGACCGGCAAGGGAACTTGCTGTTCCAACAGGACAATGCACGTCCGCATGTATCCCGTGCCACCCAACGTGCTCTAGAAGGTGTAAGTCAACTACCCTGGCCAGCAAGATCTCCGGATCTGTCCCCCATTGAGCATGTTTGGGACTGGATGAAGCGTCGTCTCACGCGGTCTGCACGTCCAGCACGAACGCTGGTCCAACTGAGGCGCCAGGTGGAAATGGCATGGCAAGCCGTTCCACAGGACTACATCCAGCATCTCTACGATCGTCTCCATGGGAGAATAGCAGCCTGCATTGCTGCGAAAGGTGGATATACACTGTACTAGTGCCGACATTGTGCATGCTCTGTTGCCTGTGTCTATGTGCCTGTGGTTCTGCCAGTGTGATCATGTGATGTATATGACCCCAGGAATGTGTCAATAAAGTTTCCCCTTCCTGGGACAATGAATTCACGGTGTTCTTATTTCAATTTCCAGGAGTGTACATTAAATGAAAAAGTTTCTGGGTGTTCTGATCCTGACTGCAGTTTACAAGTCAAAAAATAAAAATATCAGTCGGCTCTGGAGTGTTGAGAATGGCCGACCACTGTTCAAGGAAATTATGTCTCGCCACCGCTTCCATGATATTCTGAGGGCGTTGCATTTTAACAATGCAGCAGTCCAACGTGAACGTAGCTGAAGTGACAAACTGGAACTAACCAGAGAAATTTTTGATATGTGGCAACTCACCCTTAGAGATGCCTGCATTCCAGGATGGTGCATAACCGTAGTGGAACAGCTGGTCACATTTCGAAGTCGCCGTCCATTTCGACAATATATCCCATCAAAACTTGGTAGATACGGAATAAAGTTCTCGGTTGTTCGTGACACTCCAACGAGCTACTATTGGAAAATGAAAGTGTATTTGGCAAAGGAGGAAGAAACAAGAGCCATGCGACTCGGAGGGAATGTTGTGAAAACTCTGGTGAGTGAACTTGAAAATTCACAACCTAATATAACTTGTGATAGTTTTTTTTACGTATCTCGATTTAGCTCATTATTTGTTGTCAAAAGATCTGACACTAGTCGGTACTATACGAAGAAACAAAGGTGAACTGCCTGCCTATGTTATTACATCTAAAAGACGTGAAGTATACTCGACATTATTTGGTTTTCAACCAGATCTGACGATAACATCTCATGTTACTAAGAAAAACAGAGGAGTTATCCTTCTTAGCTCTCTTCAGGACCATCATCATCACAAATAAACGTGAAGTTATAACGACACAAAATGCCACGAAGGGCGGCCGCGACACCATGGTCCAGAAGACGCGATGCTACAGTGTAAAGAGAAAAATAAGGCGATGGTCATTTCTGGTTTACTACAGCATGATCGATGTAAGTAAAATGACTGCATACATAACTTGGACGATACTGGCTAAGAGTAAAAAATAATGAGACATCGGACCTTCATCATCAATTTGGAAAAGCAACTATCAGGGGTAAAGAAGTTAATGAACTCATTGTTAGCGAAAGCTAGAAGAAGGGCAGTGAAACCAAGAGAAGATCTGCATAACTTGTAGAGAAGAAAGATGAAAAAGAGTCTAATTAAATGTTGTAAGTGCACCAAACCTGTATGCTCGGAACATTCTTCTATTACCTGCAGAGCTTGGGCAAATGTACCGTAAGAATAAAATCCACCAATAAAAGTATAAACATTGTGTTTTTTTTAAAACCTAAATTTTAAACAAACGCCATTCCTTTGAATGTATTTACACCTCAAAAATTGTTCACATCTGTAACACCCCAATTATAGAACCCATAATTAACATCTTTTTATTGCAAAAGGAAACAGAAAAATCAGTCATCCTGACAGTGATGACAGGTACTGCAACAAAATTTACACTCTTGACAGTTTGATTAACAAGAACGTTATGTAAATACTAATGCGTATCATAAAGAAAGGACTCAATGAAAGAACATACGAAACAGAAGCTTTAAAGAAAGAAAGCAAAAAATTAATATTTGCGAAGGTTAAAGCCCTGACGATAAATTGACAAAAGATAATATTTATCCTAGAAGAGAGTGGTAGCTGCATCGACCTGTAAGTTCGCTGTGACTACTACGTAACTCGGCAATGGAGATGTTGAATTCACTTCCCTCTTGTACACTTGCAATAGTAGTACGCATGTTAAGCGCTATTAGATTGTTTTAAAACCGATATGAAGTTTAAACGTTTTACGGTTGGAAGTATTAGTCAGAAGTCGGACTGAAGTAAAATCATCTTTACCGTTTAGAAAGATAACGGGATAGCTGATATATGTGTCAGAAAAATAACTCGTGTGATTGCTGATTTGTGATGGGGCTTAGCCTTCGTGATACTTAAGTCACGAACATCAAAGGACACAGAAAGAGAGCTGATCGCCGACATAAACTCAATTAGTAGACTCGAGTAGGCAACAGATAAACGCAAATCGCGAAGAACTTACAATTGCGCTGTGTTTTGAGAAGCTATCGTCAAAGTCAGAATTGCTGATGCTAACAGACGCAATTCCCTGAATGAAAAGTGGGTGTGTGTGCTCAGTGTAGGGACAAGTAATAATGAAGAACAATAAACTTTAATTCAACTTTAATTCTTCGGGTCGCATATATCATTTAATAGACATTTATAGCGTATTTCTGGAATTAACTGATTCTTCGGATAACATAAAAGTGAAAATTGATTTTGTGACAATTTAACTCTAAACAGCAACAAGTTTACACCGAAATACGACGCATTCTGAACGTTGCTCAAGGATATGTTATGTCTGGAATTACGCCGTGTAGTTGTTGAATACGCGACGTAGCGCCGCCTTCACGACGGAATAATAATTGAAAACTCAATATCCTCGCAAAAATCATGATGTGACATCGGCTTGGGTGATGGATTCCTGATTCAAGACATATTTTCAACGTTTGAATACCCATTCTCAAACCGGGCATAAGAACTACAGTCAGCAAGTTCGCGAAAACTGAAAAGTCTGTCGTGAACAACCAAAGGGCTTTTGGTTATCATATCAGATCAAGGGAGTCATCGTGTTATCGAGTGGTACAGTCGCTATATTTATAGGTGGAGAAGATCGATAGACATCGAACACCATTGCTTTAATTACAAGCAATGGAGTCGCACACACTACGGCTTGCTGCTCCATCGAGACGCTGATATCAGTTTTGAGAGACAGTATGTGAAAAATAACCAAACCGAGCGAGGAGTTTGGTTTTATAATAGTTACAGATTGGCGTTGTCGTGATCGACGGACGCCGTTCCACGTCATCTCGACTGGGACAACCACAGCCGACACAAAACGAGACGTCACACATCACAAGCAGTCTAAATTGTGTCAATTATGCCAATTTAAACAACACGGGCCTGAGAGGCCATACTGGTAGGCGACGCAATACAAAAATGTTCTGGTTAGATGAGGGTAATTCATTCATTTAATGGCCCTGATGCCTCACTATGTAACTGAGATGGCTATAATGCCTTTGTACTGATGATTCAATCATCAAATATGAAAGTGAACGAGTCCTAGGGCTTAGCTGCTTTTCAGCTATCTAATGTCGAAAATCCATGACATCTGCGCATAATTTACAAACAAAGACGTTGTCATCTTTGTTAATTTTATTTTGTGCGGCCGCTATTCACCGTGTGCGACTCTTGTGTCCCGTAAACAGATAATTCTGTGAAAGGAATTAAACGATATAGGCGGTATGATAAAAATCTTGTTATACAATTCTATGCAGAGAACTCAGTCTCCAGTTGGTGCTTTCCCAAATTTCTTCTGTCGAAGGTAGTTTTGTCACACACAAGCCATGAAACATGTATCAACTTCGTGGCGATTGATTAGTGGCTCTGGCGACTGGTCATTGGGTTCCTTGAGCGATTTCAGGTCGAGAATACCGCTTTTTCGTCTCGGGTACCAACTCTTCGCTGTGGTACCTAATTAGAAAATACTTGAAGCTTTAAAAACGGAAAGGACTGCAACAAGTTGACAGCTGTACAAAATTTCCTGTTATAAAACATGCTGGTGTTACCGAAATTTAAGAGCCGCGTTGGGCCTCTCTCATTTAGAATTACCTGTGTGAAATGGATATATACTCCTCTTAGAAGCATTTATTGGATTATGAGTTGATATTAATTCTGATAGACTCCATGCCTGATGGTTTACTCCATGCTATGGAAAGAAACATGTAAAACATAGTGATTGTCACTTGCAGCTCTACGTCTACATCTACATCTACATACACTCCTGGAAATGGAAAAAAGAACACATTGACACCGGTGTGTCAGACCCACCATACTTGCTCCGGACACTGCGAGAGGGCTGTACAAGCAATGATCACACTCACGGCACAGCGGACACACCAGGAACCGCGGTGTTGGCCGTCGAATGGCGCTAGCTGCGCAGCATTTGTGCACCGCCACCGTCAGTGTCAGCCAGTTTGCCGTGGCATACGGACCTCCATCGCAGTCTTTAACACTGGTAGCATGCCGCGACAGCGTGGACGTGAACCGTATGTGCAGTTGACGGACTTTGAGCGAGGGCATATAGTGGGCATGCGGGAGGCCGGGTGGACGTACCGCCGAATTGCTCAACACGTGGGGCGTGAGGTCTCCACAGAACATCGATGTTGTCGCCAGTGGTCGGCGGAAGGTGCACGTGCCCGTCGACCTGGGACCGGACCGCAGCGACGCACGGATGCACGCCAAGACCGTACGATCCTACGCAGTGCCGTAGGGGACCGCACCGCCACTTCCCAGCAAATTAGGGACACTGTTGCTCCTGGGGTATAGGCGAGGACCATTCGCAACCGTCTCCATGAAGCTGGGCTACTGTCCCGCACACCGTTAGGCCGTCTTCCGCTCACGCCCCAACATCGTGCAGCCCGCCTCCAGTGGTGTCGCGACAGGCGTGAATGGAGGGACGAATGGAGACGTGTCGTCTTCAGCGATGAGAGTCGCTTCTGCCTTGGTGCCAATGATGGTCGTATGCGTGTTTGGCGCCGTGCAGGTGAGCGCCACAATCAGGACTGCATACGACCGAGGCACACAGGGCCAACACCCGGCATCATGGTGTGGGGAGCGATCTCCTACACTGGCCGTACATCACTGGTGATCGTCGAGGGGACACTGAATAGTGCACGGTACATCCAAACCGTCATCGAACCCATCGTTCTACCATTCCTAGACCGGCAATCGAACTTGCTGTTCCAACAGGACAATGCACGTCCGCATGTATCCCGTGCCACCCAACGTGCTCTAGAAGGTGTAAGTCAACTACCCTGGCCAGCAAGATCTCCGGATCTGTCCCCCATTGAGCATGTTTGGAACTGGATGAAGCGTCGTCTCACGCGGTCTGCACGTCCAGCACGAACGCTGGTCCAACTGAGGCGCCAGGTGGAAATGGCATGGCAAGCCGTTCCACAGGACTACATCCAGCATCTCTACGATCGTCTCCATGGGAGAATAGCAGCCTGCATTGCTGCGAAAGGTGGATATACACTGTACTAGTGCCGACATTGTGCATGCTCTGTTGCCTGTGTCTATGTGCCTGTGGTTCTGTCAGTGTGATCATGTGATGTATCTGACCCCAGGAATGTGTCAATAAAGTTTCCCCTTCCTGGGACAATGAATTCACGGTGTTCTTATTTCAATTTCCAGGAGTGTATATTACTCCGCTAGCCACCAAGCGGTGTGGGGGAGGGCACTATTTGCACCAAAGTCATATCCCCCCCCCTTTTTCCACTCACGGATAGCGCGAGGGAAAAACGACTGTCTGGACGCCTCAGTACGAGCTCTAATTTCCCTTACCTTTGAATGGTGATCATTGCGCGATATGGAAGTTGGTGGTAATAACATATGCTTTACATCCTCGACGAAGATCGGATTTTGGAGTTTACTGAGCAGAAAATGGGCGCGTCATCTATCTGCAAGTGTGTCCCACTTCAAACTTTCTATGAGATTTGTAACGCTCCGGCGATGGCTAAATGTACCAGTCACGAATCTTGCCGCTCTTCTTTGGACCTTCTCAATCTCTTAAATGAGATCCAACTGCTAAGGGTCCCATACAGACGAACAACACTCTAAGACTGGACGAACTAAATTATTGTAAGCGATTTTCTTTTTTGAAGGACTGCATCGTTTCAGGATTCTACCAATAAACCGCAATCTAGAGTACGCCATACCCGTTACTTGTGTAATCTGATCGTACCATACGAGATCATTTCGAATAGTCACACCCAGATACTTGACGGATGTTACCGCTTCCAAAGACTGGGCATTTATTTTGTACTCGTACATTAATGAGTTTTTCGCTTTGTTATACGCAGTAGGTTGAACTTACTAATATTGAGAGATAACTGCCAGTCATTACACCACGCATTTATTTTCTGCAAATCCTCATTGATTTCTTCACAACTTTCGTGTGATACTACTTTCCCGTAGACTACAGCATCATCGGCAAACAGTCTAATGCCACTGTCAATACCATCAACCAGGTCGTTTATGTAAATAGTAAAAAGCAGTGGACCTATTACACTGCCCTGGGGCACACATGAAGTTACGCTTGTTTCTGTTGAAGTCTCCCCATTCAGGACGACATACTGCTCTCTGTCTGTTAGAAAACTTTCTATCCAACTGCATATGTCATCGGATAGACCGTCACCGTGCACTTTTTGGAGCAAGCGACAGTGCGGAACTGAGTCGAACGCCTTTCGAAAGTCGAGGGATATGGCGTAACCTGGGAGCCGGCATCTAGAGCCTGTTCTATATCAGCACAGAGAGAGCCAGCTATGTCTCGATATGACTGCTGTTTCCTAAAACCGGGCTGGTGTCTGCGGATAAGCTTCTCAGAGTCTAGAAAGGGCATTATGTCTGAACACCAAATATGTTCCATGATTCTACAACAAATCGATGTCAGAGAAATTGGCTGGTAATTATGTGCATCCGATTTTCTACCATTTTTATAGACTGCAATGACCTGGGCCTTCTTCCAGTCCCGTGGAACTTTCCGCTGTTCCAATGATCTCTAATAGAGACAGGCGAAATACCCTCAGACTTCAAGAAGAATATAATAATTCCAATCCCAAAGAAAGCAGGTGTTGACAGATGTGAAAATTACCGAACAATCAGTTTAATAAGTCACAGCTGCAAAATACTAACGCGAATTCTTTACAGACGAATGGAAAAACTGGTAGAAGCCGACCTCGGGGAAGATCAGTTTGGATTCCGTAGAAATGTTGGAACACGTGAGGCAATACTGACCTTACGACTTATCTTAGAAGAAAGATTAAGAAAAGGCAAACCTACGTTTCTAGCATTTGTAGACTTAGAGAAAGCTTTTGACAATGTTAACTGGAATACCCTCTTTCAAATTCTGAAGGTGGCAGGGGTAAAATACAGGGAGCGAAAGGCTATTTACAGTTTGTACAGAAACCAGATGGCAGTTATAAGAGTCGAGGGGCATGAAAGGGAAGCAGTGGTTGGGAAGGGAGTAAGACAGGGTTGTAGCCTATCCCCGATGTTATTCAATCTGTATATTGAGCAAGCAGTAAAGGAAACAAAAGAAAAATTCGGAGTAGGTATTAAAATTCATGGAGAAGAAGTAAAAACTTTGAGGTTCGCCGATGACATTGTAATTCTGTCAGAGACAGCAAAGGACTTGGAAGAGCAGTTGAACGGAATGGACAGTGTCTTGAAAGGAGGATATAAGATGAACATCAACAAAAGCAAAACGAGGATAATGGAATGTAGTCAAATTAAGTCGGGTGATGCTGAGGGAATTAGATTAGGAAATGAGACACTTAAAGTAGTAAAGGAGTTTTGCTATTTAGGGAGTAAAATAAGCGATGATGGTCGAAGTAGAGAGGATATAAAATGTAGACTGGCAATGGCAAGGAAAGCGTTTCTCAAGAAGAGGAATTTGTTAACATCGAGTATAGATTTAAGTGTCAGGAAGTCGTTTCTGAAAGTATTTGTATGGAGTGTAGCCATGTATGGAAGTGAAACATGGACGATAACTAGTTTGGACAAGAAGAGAATAGAAGCTTTCGAAATGTGGTGCTACAGAAGAATGCTGAAGATAAGGTGGGTAGATCACGTAACTAATGAGGAGGTATTGAATAGGATTGGGGAGAAGAGAAGTTTGTGGCACAACTTGACTAGAAGAAGGGATCGGTTGGTAGGACATGTTTTGCGGCATCAAGGGATCACATATTTAGCATTGGAGGGCAGTGTGGAGGGTAGGAATCGTAGAGGGAGACCAAGAGATGAATACACTAAGCAGATTCAGAAGGATGTAGGTTGCAGTAGATACTGGGAGATGAAGAAGCTTGCACAGGATAGATTAGCATGGAGAGCTGCATCAAACCAGTCTCAGGACTGAAGACCACAACAACAACAACAACAATAATGGTGTTATATTTGTAGCATAGACAACATAAAAACTTAGGGATCTACCGTCTGGGCCAGATGCCTTCCTGGCGTCTAAGGATCTTAACTGGTTTACAATCCCAGATACACTAAACACTATGTCAGCCATCCTTGCGTTTGTTAGAAAATTGAAAGGGGGAATGGTGCTGCAGTCCTCTAAAGTAAACGAGTTCTTGAGAGCTAGACTTAGAATTTCGGCCTTATGTTTATCATTATCCGTTACATTACCCGTAATGCCAGCAAGAGAAGGTATTGAATTATTTGTAGCATTCATAGATCTTACGAATAACCAAAACTTTTTGGGGTTATTTTTAGAATCTGCAGATAAAATATTGCTTTCAAATTCGTTAAAATAATCTGTCATTGACCTTTTGACAGATGCTTTCATATCGCATAATCTTTTTGTCAGCGGGGCAGTGACTACGTATAAAACGACTGTGCAAAATTCTCTGCTTTCTCAGCAACTTCCTAATATGTTTGTTGCATCAAAGTGGATACTTTCCGTCCCCTATATTTCTGCTAGGAACATATTTCTCTAGCACGTGGTGGACAATACTCTTACAGTCCGACCAAAGAAGCTGAATATCTTTATGTCCCGCGGCGAATGCTTGGAGTCGACTAAGAAGTTATTCATTAATGACACTTTTACTTACTTTCCCAAACAAGAAAACTCTGCAGTGTTTCTTTGGTTTTTTGTCAACCTCCACTGACATAGAAGCCACAACGACATTATGGTCGCTAATACCATCTTCTAGATTAACTTGCTCAAAAATATCTAATATGTTCCCATCTCGAGTTGATTCTCTAATGTATGTTGTATGTTGAGAGCGCTCCTAGAATAACTTCACACGAGTCTTTGCTTCTGCCCTCTGTGATAAATGTGTAATTTTCCCAGTCAATGGACGGCTTATTAAAGTCTCCACCTATAACTAATGATCAATTTGGATATTTATTTCCCATGTACTCAATACTTTCCCGGAAACGTTCGGCGACGTTTGTTGCGAATGCTGGTGGTCCATAAAAACATCCTCATACAATGGTCATTCCTTGTCGGATTGACAGCTGTATCCGCACTATTTCACATCCTGACCCAGTATCGATCTAAACTGCGTTTAAACAGCTTTTAACTGCAATGAACACACCACCTTCCATAGTATCAGTCCTATCCTTCGTAAACATTTTCCAAACCGAGTTCAAGATTTCACTGCTATTTCTGTGTGGTTTCAACCAGCTTTCGGTACCTAATACAATATTGGTATTACTACTGTTTTTTTCGGAGAGTAACGCGGGGATCTTGCTACATACACTTCGACAATTTACTAACATGAGATTAAGCATACTTAAATCCTTTGGAATGACCTGTTTGGGCGAACTAACAATTTTTACAGATAGCACACCCACATCAGTGTCATGAACTGGTAATTTTTCAGGCCAACGGTTTGTTTCCCGTGGGGCGGAACCTAAGCTAAAATACCCCCATGTGCAAGCCACAAGTACTGTGCTGCCCATGTAGCCTCTTCCTGTGTGTTGATGCTTCCTAGTTGATGTGACTATAGCAATTTACTGGTACTCTTATATCGCTAAAACTGTAACCAACTAAGTAATGTTATGCCAATTCGTACTGCTGAAGAACACAAAAAGATCACAACATTAATGTCAGACATTGCACACTTTTTGTCTCCTCTACAAATGGCAGTCATCAGCCTGTTCCCACATTTTTGTTGTGGTCTTCAGTACAGAGGTAGATTTGATGCAGGTATCCATTCCAGTCTATCGTGTGAAAGCCTCTTCATCTGCGCATAACTACTGCAACAAACATCCTTCAGAATCTGCTTACGGTATCCATTCCTGGTCCCTCCCTCTACGATTGTTATCCTCCATACTTCCCTCCAGTAGTAAACTGGTGATCCCTTGATGTCTCAAAATATGTTCTGTTAGCTGGTTGCTTCATTAGTCAAGTTGTACCACAAATTTATTGTTTCCACAGTTCTATTCAATACCGCCTGATTAGTTACGTGATCTACCCTTCCAATCTTCAGCATTCGTCTGTAGCACAACATTTCAAGAGCTTCTATTCTCTTGTTCTCTAACCTCGTTGTCATACACGTTTCATTTGCATACACGACTACACTACACACAAACACCTTCAGAAGAAACCTTAAATCCATATTGGATCTTAAAAAACATCTCTTCTTCAAAAACTCTTTTCTTGCCATTGCCAGTTTACATTTCATATCGTCTGTATTTCGGTCACCTTCACTTATTGTACTGCACAAACACTAAAACTCATGTACTACTGTCAGTGTCTCGTTTTCAAATATAATTCCCTCAGTATAATTTATCTTCGATCGACTTTATTCCATAACATTATTTTGCTTTTTTTATGTTCGTCTTATATCTTCCTCTCTACATTAAAAAAGGGAGAAGAAATGGACAATGTTAGCACGTCATTTGAACATAAGCCTAATGATTAGCAAAGCTGTAGTATACCTGTATTTCTCTTTCATCCAATAAACGAAGCAGCGTTTTATATATTTCTTGTGTGGTAAACAGGTGCCCAGCATTCCGTACTTATCCAACGAGTTTGTGGAAGGCATTTAGAAAAACATGTTATACTGACATATCTAACACGGATATCCGACTACATCAATCAACGCATAGTGACCAGCTAATCGTGCTATCAACATCTGAATTCACATGATTACTCTGCAATTCACACTTCAATGCCTGGCAGAAGATTCATTGAACCTTCTCCACATTATTTCTCTACCATTCCACTCCCTAGCAGCCTGAGGGAAAAGCGAACACTCAAATCTTTCCCTGAAAGATCTGATGTCTCATGTTTCATTACGAAAATAATTTCTCCATATGTAGGTTGACGCGGAAAAATGTTTTCGCAGTCTGAGTAGAAAGGTGGCGAGAAGATAATCAAAATGGCTCTGAGCTCTATGTGACTTAACATCTGTGGTCATCAGTCCCCTAGAACCTAGAACTACTTAAACCTAACCAACCTAAGGACATGACACACATCCATGCCCGAGGCAGGATTCGACCCTGCGATCGTAGCGGTCACGCGGTTCCAGAATATAGCGCTTAGAACCGCACGGCCACACCGGCCGGCCTCGAGAAGATGTCGTCAAACGAAAACCTTTTATCTTAATGATGGCCACACCGACACGCGTATCATGTTCGTCATAATCTCTCCCTTATTTCATGATAATACAAAACGGGCCCTCCTGCTTTGAACTTTCTCGATGCCCTCCGCCAGTCATATCCGGTAAGGATTCAATCCGCTCAGCAACACTCCAGAAGAGGACGGACAGTGTCCATTTTTCTCACTTTCATTTTGTGCACTGTGCTGAATGATACGTAAAGTGAACGAGGCAGCAGCTGCTCTATACAGTACCAGCACAGTCTGTGGACTGCACCTTCGACTTGTTGGATACTTGTCGTCGTATCCTCCTCGGCCAGCGTCCGCGAAAGTACAAATCTGTACGCCGTAATATCCCAAGCGAGTGATGTTACCCGCGGAGCTTAATACACTCCTGGAAATTGAAATAAGAACACCGTGAATTCATTGTCCCAGGAAGGGGAAACTTTATTGACACATTCCTGGGGTCAGATACATCACATGATCACACTGACAGAACCACAGGCACATAGACACAGGCAACAGAGCATGCACAATGTCGGCACTAGTACAGTGTATATCCACCTTTCGCAGCAATGCAGGCTGCTATTCTCCCATGGAGACGATCGTAGAGATGCTGGATGTAGTCCTGTGGAACGGCTTGCCATGCCATTTCCACCTGGCGCCTCAGTTGGACCAGCGTTCGTGCTGGACGTGCAGACCGCGTGAGACGACGCTTCATCCAGTCCCAAACATGCTCAATGGGGGACAGATCCGGAGATCTTGCTGGCCAGGGTAGTTGACTTACACCTTCTAGAGCACGTTGGGTGGCACGGGATACATGCGGACGTGCATTGTCCTGTTGGAACAGCAAGTTCCCTTGCCGGTCTAGGAATGGTAGAACGATGGGTTCGATGACGGTTTGCATGTACCGTGCACTATTCAGTGTCCCCTCGACGATCACTAGTGGTGTACGGCCAGTGTAGGAGATCGCTCCCCACACCATGACGCCGGGTGTTGGCCCTGTGTGCCTCGGTCGTATGCAGTCCTGATTGTGGCGCTCACCTGCACGGCGCCAAACACGCATACGACCATCATTGGCACCAAGGCAGAAGCGACTCTCATCCCTGAAGACGACACGTCTCCATTCGTCCCTCCATTCACGCCTGTCGCGACACCACTGGAGGCGGGCTGCACGATGTTGGGGCGTGAGCGGAAGACGGCCTAACGGTGTGCGGGACCGTAGCCCAGCTTCATGGAGACGGTTGCGAATGGTCCTCGCCGATACCCCAGGAGCAACAGTGTCCCTAATTTGCTGGGAAGTGGCGGTGCGGTCCCCTACGGCACTGCGTAGGATCCTACGGTCTGGGCGTGCATCCGTGCGTCGCTGCGGTCCGGTCCCAGGTCGACGGGCACGTGCACCTTCCGCCGACCACTGGCGACAACATCGATGTACTGTGGAGACCTCACGCCCCACGTGTTGAGCAATTCGGCGGTACGTCCACCCGGCCTCCCGCATGCCCACTATACGCCCTCGCTCAAAGTCCGTCAACTGCACATACGGTTCACGTCCACGCTGTCGCGGCATGCTACCAGTGTTAAAGACTGCGATGGAGCTCCGTATGCCACGGCAAACTGGCTGACACTGACGGCGGCGGTGCACAAATGCTGCGCAGCTAGCGCCATTCGACGGCCAACACCGCGGTTCCTGGTGTGTCCGCTGTGCCGTGCGTGTGATCATTGCTTGTACAGCCCTCTCGCAGTGTCCGGAGCAAGTATGGTGCGTCTGACACACCGGTGTCAATGTGTTCTTTTTTCCATTTCCAGGAGTGTAGTTTCACAGATGGGCCTACTTCTGATATTCCTACACAGCAGGGCTGCGTAAGTCGTACAGTTAAATGATATATGATATCGCAATCCAAATTCGTGTCAGTATGCTGCCTTTGACTTGACTGAAGCTTCTGTGGGGCACTATGACTTTATCGTATGTCATATTCAAATTAATACAATGATTCATTAACTTATTCCTGGGTTTACAAAAAAAATGGCTCAGAGCACTATGGGACTTAACATCTGAAGTCAACAGTCCTCTAGAACTTAGAACTACTTAAACCTAACTAACCTAAGGACATCACACATATCCATGCCCCAGGCAGAATTCGAAATAGCGACCGTAGCGGTCGCGCGGTTCAGGACTGAAGCGCCTAGAACCGCTCGGCCACAACGGCCGGCTTGAATTGACAGTCATGTAGAATTTATGGAATGACATCGCACTCTTCGCTGACTGTAGAAAACTTCATGTATTTAAAAAATGCCGCAAAGGTGTTTGTGCAGTATGCTTCACAAGCCTGTATTGTAAATACGACTGTAAGGTGAAATTTCTTTAAGGGTGCTAACAGTGTAGTAAAAGGTGTTTTACTTATTCTCTTGATTGAGACACCAAATGTTTGTATCCTGTTTTGAAGATTACTGTTTAAACGGTTGAAACCACAGGGTGGTTTTAATACCAACACTTACTCTTAATTCTAATTCTCCTATGGAGCTCTTCGTATTTTGTAATAACGTTGACTAATATACAACTTACCATTTATGATTTACAGGTTGACGTACTGAAAACCAAAAAATAACTAGTGTGTCGTTATAGAAAACAGACCTAAGATTGCTGGCACTTACGAAGTTTAGCGGTCGGTTGTGAAGGTTTGCAGATGGTGGAGGCAAGTGCGAGGTAGGCATGCAACGCTTACCCTAAAGACAATAAAAATCTGTCACAAGAAATTGAAGAAAACTGGTAGTGTGAAAGATGCAAGTCGGTCTGGAAGACCCTGAACATCGAAATCGGAAGGCAGTGTGATTGTCGCTCAGCACGTCTTTGAACAGAACCCTTCAAAGTCAACAAGCAAGTTGCTCGGGAAATAGTTGTCACACAACACCGTAATGATCATTTTAAAAAGGGAGCTATTTCTTTCGATATCTGAAGCCACATTACGTGAAATAACTGTCCAATGAAGACTGTGATGAGAGAACGAAATTTTGAGAGGTTACACTTGTTTGGGGAGATGACTATGCCTATCTGTATGACCTTATGATGAAGCAGCTTTTCACGCTGGTAGTTTTGTGAACCGCCAGAATTGTAATTATAGGTCGAATTTCGATCCAAGCGTTATGGATGGAAGAATGCAGTCAAGACCATATAATCGTCTGATGAAAAATGACGCCAAACACATTCATTGGCCCTTACATGCTACGCGACACCATGAATGGTGGCTTCGAACGTACGTATGACCTGTGATTCAAGAATGGGAAAATGGAAAGGAATTGCTGTTCACGCCAGATGGACCTTTGCCCCATTACCCAACTGCAGCGAGAGAATGGCTCGATGACAGTTTCCCTGGCAGGTTGATTGGTCGCCGGGGACATACAGAATGGACTGCACAAAGTCCTGATCTAATCCCACGCGAATTCTTCCTGTACGGTTGGGCTAAAAAACAAGGGCACAAGTTAAAACCAAAGGGTAGCAACAGTCTTGAACAAAATATCCATAATGTGTTTGCGAAGTCCTAGTTGAGATGCTAAGAAGAGCTGTGGATTCTGTTCCTAAATGGTTCAAAATCAGCCTGTAAAATACGATGCATACGCTGAAATGTAACTTAAAGACCAAATGGTACACTGTAATAGTGTATTTAATGGAAAAAGTTGTGTACTTTTTCAATTACTCAAGCCCCTTGTAGCGGCCGCGCGGTTAGAGGCGCCATATCACGGATTGCGCGGCCCCTCTCGCTGGAGGTTCGAGTCATCCCTCGGGCGTGGGTGTGTGTGTTGTTCGAAGCATAAGTTAGTTTATGTGTGTAAGTCTAGGGACCTATGACCTAAGCAGTTTGGTGCCTTAGGAATTCACACACATTTGAACATTTGAATTACTCATTGTTCAAAATTTACAGTCACCCTGTAGTAATCATTGTATCGTACACTGCCATCTTTATCAAACAGAAATTTCAAAATAAATTAATAATAATAAAATGAAATCTACATCATTCATGAGTACATATCGTTGTATCCATGCTGACTATGTCTGGCAATTTTGCTTAGTTGGTGTCTATGATACCCACTGGGAATACGATGCTTGACTTGTTGTATAAAAATGAATCATGCTTTTAGAGCATGCTTCTCACAAATGCGAGTCCAGTGGCAGAAGCACGTACGCCACCCCTCTCCGTGAAGCATGAGACGTACGTTGGCATCAGTGGAGGCAGTCCCTCCTCATCCACAGATGATTCAGCCAGCAAGATGGACGAGTCGTCGTAGCTTCATTGCATCAATTTATAACACTGAGTCGCGACATTTGTTTCCTCATTCTTATATGTAAGGGAACTTTCTAGCTCTCTCATAGAAGAAAACATGTGAACTATGGCTGTATTTGAGTCTAAAATTTGCCACCTGCAAGCATCAAAATGAGTTTCACGCTCCACAGAGAACAAGATTTTGTCAACACACACACACACACACACACACACACACACACTACAAGGAGCTCCTGTACGTTACTAATGACACAGAAGCAGTAAAAGGATCGTTCCCACTAAACAGCAGTGCGATGCTTTACTTCGTTGACTAATTACCTTACCACTTTCTTTACTGCGTGTATCGCTACCAATATCTTTAACTCTTCTGATTAATTATCATGTGATCATAGTACTAGGCATGACTCTCTTTTCATTTAGCTTCCTTCGTGCGAATATTTGCTGATATATGTTATAGAAGAGAGAATTTACAGGACACTGCCTTACATCACTCGATGTCGTCCCCCTCTTTGAAAACGGATGCCCTCTCTTTCTATCTCGTTTGCGTTTCTATTTCTGAACATACTTTGCTCTGAGCACTATGGGACGTAACAGCTGAGGTCATCAGTCCCCTCTGAACATACTTGTGTTACGTTATTGATGACACATAGACGATGATTACTGATAATGCTTGGGATATGTTTTTAATGACATGTAGACGCTGTGTACTCAGTGCACGGTAGTTGTGTTTAACACGTTAAAGCTTGTGTTAGAGACTGTGAGTTATAAATATACGGGAAATGTTCAGCTGTAGTACCATCTCTCTCCAAATGTACCAAAATGAAGGATTATGGTTTCTGCTTGCATTTACGGCTTGTCTGTTATCTAGCAACTGGGTAACACGAGTTGAGTGATTATCTGACTTAGCCACGAGGGCATACGTAGAAAGCTTTCGACTTCGTTCTGAATAACTTGTGAAATGGCATTTATGAAAGCGCTCAGATAGTGCAGCAACAAGTAACAAGCGAGCACTACATGTTTTAAGCGAACTAAGTTGGTATTTTCCTCGAGATCTGATAAGAAACAGGATTAAAGTTTCCACCGTCCGGAAGATTCATTTTGCTTCTCTGTGAGTTGCTGGTGACAGACCAAGTATTTAACTTGGATTACGTCAACTCAGTCTTCCTCTGTAGGGGAAAGGTTCTTTCAGTCGTCCTAAAAGAAATCAGATATAAGACGTCTGTTTTCCATTTTCGTTTCTCTTCTTTTTTAATTATTAGTTTGGGGAAAAGAGGGTCATAATTAAAGCTGATGGAGATATCTACCTCTTAGGGCAGGATGTTTCCAATTTACATCCGCGAACAGAAATCTCATATTTGATTCACAGCTGTAGTTCTAGACTCAGATTTCTTTGTTTAGCGTATCAGGACCATAAAAGGAAGGAGTTTCACTCGATAAACCTTCCCTTCAATGAAAAAGACAAGTTATTTCACAGTTTACTTCAGCGATATTAAAATACGCTTACATGGATAGCTGAACAGCACATGGTAGAATTGCGGGTTCCTAAGTAGGACTACAAGTTCCAGTTTCTTAAGTTTAAAGAACTTAAAAAAGAAAGACTTGCAGAAATTTAGAGGAAATGTAATGCGGTATGTACTCAGATTATCATTTCTCCATTGTTTCTTTTATGGACGTCAAAAACGAAGAATTTTGATATTCGACAAATGTTTGCCAAACGTTAGATTTTCACTGAAAGTGTAAGGCTACACTTTCCTTCGGTGCACTATTTCAACTAATACAAAGTACGTTTTAATCTTCGACTTTTTTGGAATACTTTTGGATGTGTCTTTGACTGACATATGTTAGTGTGTAAATGTCTGAGAATTCAAGGAATACAGTCGGGCCTTCGCAAAGACATCACTCTGTCCCTACACCTACACAAACTTCCAACGCAACATCAGCCAATTTCCTCTCCCAGACAATAATATCCACCCCGATCTTTATCCCTCCTACTAACTTTAACTATTCCCCACCTCTCACACTCCACATTGGGCCTCCTCCTCTTCTCCATCCATCTCCATCCCTTTTCTCTCGCAACCACCGTCCGCCCCACATGGCACACTACTCCTCACCCTCTGTCTCTCCTATCCACTTCATACCAGTATCCACCTCAGTTCCTAGCTCTCATCTCCATAGCTTCCATATCTAACAGTTCCATTTTTCCTACCCACACCACTCAAACCTAGGGAGTACACTCTCTCCTCCAGCAATACTTCTCACCCTAATGCACGTCAATCCGATTTTGCCTGAAAGTGCAGTGTTTCAGTGTTTTCATCCGAAGAGTTTCACCTTCCTACATCATGTCTTTAAAATGTGCATATATGCGTTATTTCTAACGGTTTTAAATTTAAAACAAAAAAACAGCCCCAAATTTTGTTTTTATTGCTCGTTGTAAATTTTCTTAGTTGGCCTGGCTCAAGAACGGAGAAGAGTACCGCTGACAGCCCTCCTCTCGCCCGTTTGCGGCGAGGAGAATGAAATAACTACCAAGAAAAAAGAAAATGTAATTCAGAGAGATGTAGGAAGTCAGTTTGTTTTCTATCTTGGTGTGGCAAACTTTAATGCTGTGACCGGGAATTATGATTTCATCGTACGTCATATTCAAATTACTATAACGAAGAATGAGACATGTGAAATACCATCGGACTTCAAGAAGAACATAATAATTCCAACCCCAAAGAAAGTACACTCCTGGAAATGGAAAAAAGAACACATTGACACCGGTGTGTCAGACCCACCATACTTGCTCCGGACACTGCGAGAGGGCTGTACAAGCAGTGATCACACGCACGGCACAGCGGACACACCAGGAACCGCGGTGTTGGCCGTCGAATGGCTCTAGCTGCGCAGCATTTGTGCACCGCCGCCGTCAGTGTCAGCCAGTTTGCCGTGGCATACGGAGCTCCATCGCAGTCTTTAACACTGGTAGCATGCCGCGACAGCGTGGACGTGAACCGTATGTGCAGTTGACGGACTTTGAGCGAGGGCGTATAGTGGGCATGCGGGAGGCCGGGTGGACGTACCGCCGAATTGCTCAACACGTGGGGCGGGAGGTCTCCACAGTACATCGATGTTGTCGCCAGTGGTCGGCGGAAGGTGCACGTGCCCGTCGACCTGGGACCGGACCGCAGCGACGCACGGATGCACGCCAAGACCGTAGGATCCTACGCAGTGCCGTAGGGGAACGCACCGCCACTTCCCAGCAAATTAGGGACACTGTTGCTCCTGGGGTATCGGCGAGGACCATTCGCAACCGTCTCCATGAAGGTGGGCTACGGTCCCGCACACCGTTAGGCCATCTTCCGCTCACGCCCCAACATCGTGCAGCCCGCCTCCAGTGGTGTCGCGACAGGCGTGAATGGAGGGACGAATGGAGACGTGTCGTCTTCAGCGATGAGAGTCGCTTCTGCCTTGGTGCCAATGATGGTCGTATGCGTGTTTGGCGCCGTGCAGGTGAGCGCCACAATCAGGACTGCATACGACCGAGGCACACAGGGCCAACACCCGGCATCATGGTGTGGGGAGCGATCTCCTACACTGGCCGTACACCACTGGTGATCGTCGAGGGGACACTGAATAGTGCACGGTACATCCAAACCGTCATCGAACCCATCGTTCTACCATTCCTAGACCGGCAAGGGAACTTGCTGTTTCAACAGGACAATGCACGTCCGCATGCATCCCGTGCCACCCAACGTGCTCTAGAAGGTGTAAGTCAACTACCCTGGCCAGCAAGATCTCCGGATCTGTCCCCCATTGAGCATGTTTGGGACTGTATGAAGCGTCGTCTCACGCGGTCTGCACGTCCAGCACGAACGCTGGTCCAACTGAGGCGCCAGGTGGAAATGGCATGGCAAGCCGTTCCATAGGACTACATCCAGCATCTCTACGATCGTCTCCATGGGAGAATAGCAGCCTGCATTGCTGCGAAAGGTGGATATATACTGTACTAGTGCCGACATTGTGCATGCTCTGTTGCCTGTGTCTATGTGCCTGTGGTTCTGTCAGTGTGATCATGTGATGTATCTGACCCCAGGAATGTGTCAATGAAGTTTCCCCTTCCTCGGACAATGAATTCACGGTGTTCTTATTTCAATTTCCAGGAGTGTATATCTGAGAATTACCGAACTATCAGTTCACTAAGTCACGGCTTCAAAACACTCACACGAATTCCTTACAGACGAATGGGAAAATTGGTAGAAGCCGATCTCGCGGAAGGGCAGTTCGGATTCTATAGAAATTTTTGGAACACGAGAGGCAACATTGACCCTACGATTTACCTTGGAAGATAGGTTAAGGGAAGGCAAACTAACGTATCTAGCATTTGTAAAGTTAGAGAAATCTTTTGACAGTGTTGACTGGAATACTCTCTTTCAAATTCTGAAGCTGACAGGGGTAAAATTGTGGTATCGTTAGCTACGATGCCACAACGTAGGTGCCCTCTCGTAGGTTGCCACTACAAGAGATGAACAACGCCGACCACAGCGCCCTCTATCCGACGCTGTGCACCTCGACGAGCGCCGCTCCACATTCGGAACATTTGATCACGAGTAGACGACCAAGCAACATTGTTTCTATTTCATAGTGGGCGAGCCACTACAGATTTGGTTTTTCTAACTTCTAGTATCTGTTAGCTTTCAAATGGTTCAAATGGCTCTGAGCACTATGGGACTTAAAATCTGATGTCATCAGTCCCCTAGAACTTAGAACTACTTAAACCTAACTAACGTAAGGAGATGACACACATCCATGCCCGAGGCAGGATTCGAACCTGCGACTGTAGCGGTCGCGCGGCTCCAGACTGAAGCGCATAGAACCGCTCGGCCACATCGGCCGGCGCTGTTAGCTTTGATAAATGCACGGCTTCGCACCTACGGGCTCATCTCAGCCAAAGTTAAGTAACCATTCATGTACTCGTATGTTTATTAGAGTAAATTTGTAAAAATCTACAGGTAGTACCGAAGTACTTCACCTTTTCCTGCTCCTACTCGCGTCCTTCACTCTCGACCTATTTTGCAGTAGCAGCTCAAAGGAGCAGATCCACGTGCCGCCTTTCCAGGCGGGATACAAAACGAAAAGTACAGGGAGCGAAAGGCTACTTACGATTTCTATAGGAACCAGACTGCAGTTATAAGAGTCAAAGGGCACGAAAAGGAAGCAGTGGTTGACAAGGGAGTGAGACAGGGTTGTAGACTATCCCAGATGCTATTCAATCTGTGTATTGAGCAAGCAGAGAAGGAAACGAAAGAAGAATTTAGAGTAGGAATTAAAATCCATGGAGAAGAAATAAAAACCTTGAGGATTGCCGACATTGTACTTCTATCTGAGACAGCAAAAGACTTCGAACAGCAGTTGAAAGGACTGGACAGTGTCTTGAAAGGAGTATATAAGATAAATATCAACAAAAGCAAAACGAGGATGATGGAGTGTAGTCGAATTAAATAAGGTGATGCTGAGGAAATTAGAGTAGGAGATGAGACACTTAAAGTATTAGATGAGCTTTGCTATTTGGGGAGCACAATAACAGATGATGGTAGAAGTAGAGAAGATGATGATGATGATGAGCGTTTGGCGTCATTGGCCGGGAGGCCCCACGCGGGGCAGGTCCGGCCGCCTCGGCGCAGGTCTTATTACATTCGGCGCCACATTGGGCGACCTGCACGCCGGATGGGGATGAAATGATGATGAACACAACACAACACCCAGTCCCTGAGCGGAGAAAATCTCCGACCCAGCCGGGAATCGAACCCGGGCCCGGAGGACGGCAATCCGTCACGCTGACCACTCAGCTACTGGGGCGGACGTAGAGAAGATATAAAATGTAGACTGGCTATGGCAAGGAATGCGTTTCTGGGCAAGAGAAATTTGTTAACTGCGAGTATGGATTTCAGTGTCCTGCAGTCCTTTCTGAAAATATTTGTATGGGCTATAGCCAGGTATGGAAGTGAAACATGGAAGATAAATAGTTTAGACAAGAAGAGAATAGAAGCTTTCGAAATGTGGTGCCACAGAAGAATGCTGAAGATTAGACGTGTAGATTACGTAACTAATGAAAAGGTGATGAAGAGAATTAGGGGGAAGATGTGTTTGTGGCACAACTTGACTAGGAGAAGGGATCGGTTGGTAGGACACGTTCTGGGGCATCAATGGATCACCACTTTAGTACTGGAAGGAAGCGTAGAGGGTAAAAACGTTAGACGGAGACCACGAGATGAATAAACTGAGCATATTCGGAAGGATGTAGGCAGCAGTAGTTATTCGGAGATGAAGAAGCTTGCACAGGATAGAGTAGCACGGAGAGCTGCATCAAACCAGTCCGTAGGCTGAAGACCTCAACAACGACGACAACGACGACGACGACGACGATGCTTTTGTGCAAAGTGGTACACAGTCATTTACAGAAAATACGACTGTAAGCTGATATTTCGTTCAGGTTGTTAACACTATAATGACAGTGTCTCACCAAGTCTCTTGACTTAGACACCGTATATTTGCATCCTGGTCTGAAGATGACCGTCACTGTTTTTTACATTTCGATCTTGGTATGATAAAGGCTCAACAAAATCTACATCATATAAAATTATCAAAAACAATGCCATTTTTCCACTTATATATTTATTTGAACTACTTCGTTTCGAATTTTTTTCGATTGTTTAGCTAGAGAAAGGGGCCACACGCATGAAATTGGCAGCGTATTCACATTATGGACTTCTGTTCTTAGTGGCTTTCGAGACAGTCGGTGCCCATAAGGCAAGTAATGTGCAAATATGTGCATCGATTATCTGTCAAGCCATCAAGAACACTCACGTTTCTAAACCTGTCAGAAGGGAAGCACGTAATCTAAATGAACCGCCATTTTCATACGTGTGGCACGTTTTTCTAAACACCAGATAACACCTTAAAAATCTGAAACTAGATTTGGAACGAAGAAGATGTAGAAAGTCAGAAAAAGCCGAGTAATAATTCAATAGCACGTAGCCTGGCGTGGCAACGTCACTAGTATTTATTCACGATAGTACCTTGTCGATACTATCTGTTCGGTAGACACGTTACAAAAGCTCAATTCGAATTTCACTTGTTTCCAGAGTTGTTTGTGCCACAAATGTAAACGAAGGTGTCGAAGGCGTAGAGCTGCCGAGTTCCATACATCGTCGAGCATTCAGTGCACTTTGTCAACAGCTGTTCTGCTTGGACACCAGTACGCGAGTTCTTGTATGACGTGCTTCGACATAGTCCACATATTAATACTAAGAGTCTGCTGCTTGACAGTAGCTTCTTCCTGCGAAAATGTCATTATTCTCTTCCTTTCTTCTTTCCGTGTGTGTGTGTGTGTGTGTGTGTGTGTGTGTGTGTCAGTCAGCCAATTAGCTAAAGAAAGGATGTGTCCATCTTTCCACCCTACATGTACTGATGTACTGTGCCTAAACAACAAAATTTCATTTTCATACAGAACATTTGAAACGTGACTGTAAAAAATCTAAAGAATATTCCGAGTGTATTAATAGGAACAGCTCTTTGGAGAAATTTATCAAATAATGCCTCAGCAAAAATTAATTTCCAAGACCGTTTTTCGCACGGTGAAATGCATTGTTTGCAGGAGCCCAGTTATTTGAAACAGATGCAGCAGGAAATATAGATTACAATTTCAAAGATTTTATTTGAAATGAAAGAGATTTGAGGGGTGCCACACTTGAAGGTGGGAGTTGGGACGCATTAGGGGCATGGCGTATCGACAATAAACGCATAGCGCCAAGGAAGTGTGAAATGATGTAACCTTTGATAATGTTTGTAGTGGAATGTCACTATCTCAAGGCCCCTAAACACGCATCAACTTACCGACCGATCGACCGACCAATATCCTATCATCCTACATAAGTACCGATCGACTGCATTTAGTACTTAGAGCGCCACGCTGTTGTTGCGATTTGTTGAGATAAAGTTCCTTGTTTATTTTCTACGATATCCCGCTTGGTTTTACATAGAAAGAAAAAAAAAACTGGCGTTTGCTTTGCAGATTTTACAGATGACTAGGCCTAAAAAGTAGAAGGACGGGAAAAACCCACCGTGGCTGAACAACAAAGTTAGGAAACAACTGCGAAAGCAAAGAGAGCTTCACTGCAAGTTTAAACGCAGCCAAAACCTCTCAGACAAACAGAAGCTAAACGATGTCGGAGTTAGCGTAAGGAGGGCTATGCGTGAAGCGTTCAGTGAATTCGAAAGTAAAATTCTATGTACCGACTTGACAGAAAACCCTAAGAAGTTCTGGTCTTACGTTAAATCAGTAAGTCGATCGAAACAGTATATCCAGACACTCTGGAATGATGATGGCATTGAAACAGAGGATGACACGCGTAAAGCTGAAATACTAAACACTTTTTTCCAAAGCTGTTCCCCAGAGGAAGACCGCACTGCAGTTCCTTCTCTAAATCCTCGCACAAACGAAAAAATGGCTGACATCGAAATAAGTGTCCAAGGAATAGAAAAGCAGCTGAAATCACTCAACAGAGGAAAGTCCACTGGACCTGACGGGATACCAATTCGATTCTACACGGAGTACGCAAAAGAACTTGCCCCCCTTCTAACAGCCGTGTACCGCAAGTCTCTAGAGGAACGGAAGTATCCAAATGATTGGAAAAGAGCACAGATAGTCCCGGTTTTCAAGAAGGGTCGTCGAGCAGATGCGCAAAACTACAGGCATATATGTTTGACATCGATCTGTCGTAGAATTTTAGAACATGTTTTTTACTCATTTATCATGTCATTTCTGGAAACCCAGAATCTACTCTGTAGGAATCAACATGGATTCTGGAAACAGCGATCGTGTGAGACCCAACTCGATTTATTTGTTCATGAGACCGAGGAAATATTAGATACAGGCTCCCAGGTATACGCCATTTTCCTTGACTTCTGGAAGGCGTTCGATACAGTTCCACACTGTCGCCTGATAAACAAAGTAAGAGCCTACGGAATATGAGACCAGCCGTGTGGCTGGATTGAAGAGTTTTTAGCAAACAATACATAGCATGTTGTTCTCAATGGAGAGACGTCTACAGACGTTAGAGTAACCTCTGGCGTGCCACAGGGGAGTGTTATGGGACCATTGCTTTTCACAATATATATAAATGACCTAGTAGATAGTGTCGGAAGTTCCATGCGGATTTTCGCGGATGATGCTGCAGTATACAGAGAAGTTGCAGCATTAGAAAAATGCAGAGAAATGCAAGAAGATCTTCAGCGGATAGGCACTTTGTACAGGGAGTGGCAACTGACCCTTAACATAGACAAATGTAATGAATTGCGAATTCATAGAAAGAAGGATCCTTAATTGTATGATTATATGCCAGCGGAACAAACACTGGTAGCAGTTACTTCTGTAAAATATCTGGGATTATGCGTACGGAACGATTTGAAGTGGAATAATCATATAAAATTAATTGTTGGTAAGGCGGGTGCCAGGTTGAGGTTCATTGGGCGAGTCCTTAGAAAATGCAGTCCAGCTACAAAGGAGGTGGCTTACAAAACACTCGTTCGACCTATACTTGAGTATTGCTCATCAGTGTGGGATCCGTACCAGGTCGGGTTGACAGAGGAGATAGAGATGATCCAAAGAAGAGCGGCGCGTTTCGTCACAGGGTTATCTGGTAAGCGTGATAGGATTACGGAGTTTAGCAAACTCAAGTGGCAGGCTCTGCGAGAGAGGCGCTCTGCATCACAGTGTAGCTTGCTCTCCAGGTTTCGAGAGGGTACGTTTCTGGTTGACGTAGCGAATATATTGCTTGCCCCTACTTATGCCTCCAGAGGAGATCACGAATGTAAAATTAGAAAGATTAGAGCGCGTACGGAGGCTTTCCGGCAGTTGTTCTTCCCGCGAACCATACACCACTGGAACAGGGAAGGGAGGTAGGTAATGACAGTGGCACGTAAATTTCCCTCCGCCACACACCGTTGGGTGGTTTGCGGAGTATAAATGTAGATGTACACGTAGCTGTAGAAAGCAGTGGGCAAAGTAGTGTAAGGAAAAAAAATTACCCACATTCGGCTGCCAGATGGTCCTACCCGCCCGACATTCCGACAAGGAAACTTCGACGGTCGGTCAATACGCCTACATGCGTGCATTTTGCCATTCCGTCGGTTGGTGAGTGTGGATGGCCCCTTATGCTGGTACCTGAAACACTGTAAGTATCTGTCGTTGCCTCCATCCTCTTTGTATCCCATTGTCTGAATCTGCAGTATGACGTCGTCCAAACGTTAGGGTAGTAAAGTTACAGAAGTTTCGTGCAGTCCCATTTTCCAGATATTCATCCCTTTTCAGTGTGTAGGACTCAAGACGTAACGTGCAGTTAACTGTGTGCTATATTGCATGAATAACAGTTTCGCCGTGGATCCATAGTCTATCGTCATGACACCTTTGAACGATGCAGTATAAATGATTCTACATTCTGGTGTGAATCATACAGATTAAGTATTAAGATGCCCTCTTTTTATGGGATTCCTTTGCGTGGACTATTAATGCAACACGTTACGTAAGGCACTCGTTGGGCACGTCAGATATAACGGTAAATTAATGACACTTTGAGTTAGGTCTGGTTGCGAAATTGAGGAACACATTAGAACATTCGCAAGTATTAATGTTTAAATCCCCATCCGACTACGTGGTTGCAGAAATTTCTGGAAATCTTTATTCATCGTAGTCGCAGGGTTCCATATCCATAATGGATATAAGATTTTCATGGGTTCAGGGTTTTAGTAGTTTCAATAAACAGAATGAGGCAAATGCAATCATTCTCCACGAACGACCAATTTATTTTCCTGACTTCGTCCTCTCAGAACACTCCTCATCGACAAACCGTCAGTTCGTAACTGAAACAGTGTGTCACATGGTGATTGGAACCTGGTCCCCTGCCTTAGATATGACAAATCTCCTAGGGTTTGAGCAGTCAGGCTGTACCCGAAGGGGTCGGCATTTACCCCAAGTTATTTCACCAAACGCAAAAGAAACGCTCCATCTCCCAAAAATTTTAAACTTTTATAAACATTCAATAAGATGCCAAATGGTCTGACCAAGTGACTTGAATTCGTCGAAAATTCCACTTTAACATGTACCTGATAATTGATGTTGACAATGAAATCGTTCAGAGCCGTGTGGTAGCTGTTGGAGGTTCATATAAAATTCTCGAAAATTGCAGTCGTCGGTGTCCATCTTCCACATTATACAGCGTCACTTTGGAATGCAGCACGAAATGATAGTTTCATTGCAGTATATAAACTAGTTTAAATTGGTAATATTATCACGAAACACAAAAGAACACTCCTTTTAAAGAAGAATGTAGTGAGACGTTTAGAACTAACTTTAGCTCAGCAAATTTATTCCGTCAGCTGAACTTAAAACGATGACTATTCTAGCTGCACTCATTCTACGGAATAAAAATATGTGCTGCAAGGGGTAAATAAAAACAGGTAACTGTCGGTTTCACGACAGTATTTTCGTGATGCACAGAGATGTGACTTCATGTAAGAATGTTCTTCTTGAGAATCTCTCTATGAGGGTCTTTAAAATAGCTGACAGTGCCAAAAACTGTAAACATGTTGAGAACCGATGTGTATGGGATGTGGTACTTGTTTTCACGAGTGTGAATATGTAACTGTTAGACATCGTAACAGTGAGACGGTTTTTTTTAACGTACTAAAAACATAATTTCAAACTTGAATATTTGAGGCGACTCTTGTGACTTAAAACTTTTATATGAGACTATCTCCTGGAGTGGCCGCGCGGTATAAGTCGCCATGTCACGGACTGCGCGGCTCCTCCCGCCGGAGGTTCGGGTCCTCCTCGAACATGGGTGTGTGTGTCGTTTTTACGGTAAGTTAGTTTAAGTAATGTGTAAGTATAGGGACCGATGACCTCAGTAGTTCGGTCCCGTAGGAGTTCACACACATTTCAACATTTTTCTAAATCTTTGCCCTCCGCTAAAACCTCTGCTACACTCTCCTTAGCAAATTGTTATATTCGAATAAGTTGCTTGATTTTTACGTAGACTACATACTTCCACACAGTCATTCATTCATTAAACGCACCGGACGTGCAGTGGGTATACTTATAATAAAATTGAAGCATACGATTACTTACGCAGCAAAGCGTTAGGTCAGGAGTTACGGTACGAGAAAAAAAGGTTGTGAATAATTGAATTTATTCGTAACTGTTTAATTATAACAGTCAGCATAACAAATTTAAGCAACAGTAAATTTGTTTACAAACCTAACTTAGTCTGCTTTCAAATAAGTCTGGATTTTGTAGAACTGGTTCAACGAACTTTCTCCTCCGCGAAAACTTATTTTCTGCTACACGTGTTAATAACTATAGTTCAGATACTTAAGTCACTTTATAATGAGGCTTAATACATTACAAAATGTCCTACAGCATGAAGTTAATACTGAGTTTCTAATAGTTTAAATAGTGACTCTCACAATGATAACTACAAGCAACGTTTGTGTTTGTACCATGGCAGGCTGCTTTTTATCGATAGTGATTTCGTTATTATTTTGATTTGGTGACCATACCCAGCGAGGTGGTGCAGTGGGCTCGCATTCTGGAAGACGACAGTTCAAATCCACGTCCGGTTATCCTGATTAAGGTTTTCCGTGGTTTCCCTGAAGCACTCCAGGCAAATTCCGTGATTTTTCCCTCCCCTCCTGTCCTCCTTCCCTGAAACATTGCGAGCTGGTGTCCTGCCTTTATTTACGTTGTCGGCGGGATGTTAAACTATATCTTCCTTATTGCTTTCTTTTCTTTCCTTTCCTTCCTTCCTCCCTTCCTTCGCTGATCTTAACTTGCCGAAGTCACCAGTTTCTGCGGTGATATTCCATTTGATGTTTCTTGTGTCTCATCACAGTTTTAATCTGCCAGGAAGTTTCTCCATATAAGTTCAACGGAGGGCAAGTGGCAATTCAGATCTCTATGAACCGACAGTGCCGGAGTGGCAGTACGTTACCATGTTTGCTTCGTGTGGTTATGTAACTTGTAGCTGATGAGACGTGTGCGGCGGAGGTGAGACGTGGAGGTGGCACCTACGAATCAATCGACGCCACGAAAGAAATGCAAAGCGATCAGGCAGACGGATCGCAATTTGCTCTCTACCAGAGTCCTGAAATCACAGTAGATTTCAGAGTGTGACATACCCATTCACTGGTCATACCAAGGACCAATTTGGCTCATATGACAGAGTGCACAAGGTTACCAAACGTCAAGACCAATCAAACGAGTAGCCCGAGACGTTAGATGTCACACTCTAGCTACAGTAAGAACTCCACCAAAGGCTCCCCAGTCCAAACTACTCGCAAGTGAAGTCAGTCTCGCCCCAAGTACCAATCACACATGCCAGAGGTTCGACCAGAAGTGCTTACCAGACCAAAGTCCGGCACTCGAGTGCCTCACACCTCTGAAGAAAAAAGTCCGTTTTCCTGCAAAGTGCATGATCGACAGTGCCTTCACCCTGACTTGAGCCAAACACAGGAGTCTAGAGGCGCTGAATCTCCCGTCCCACACGACAGCACAAACTCATGTCGAACCAGGGCCAGAGTTAAGAAACCTGCGTCTCTGAAAAAAAAAAAAAGAAACGGCCAATTACTGGCTTTCTTAAGTTTCTGCAGAGAGGGAAGAGACGGTTTTCTCCGAAGTCGTGTCGCTTCCCATGGCAACAACAATCTTAAAGCTCTTTATCTAAATCGCCTGTGCCTTGGAGCTTGTTAGTCCTAGCTATGAGTTGTAATAAAGATTCTATCTCCAAACGTTTTTCAGACGCCGGATTTTTCTTACGCAACTGAGGTGGCTGATGGAAGTGGTTCATAGACCTATTTGCAATACCAGCGAACACCAAAACAGCTGAATTTTTATTACACATGGCTCTGCACACATTGCCCGGTTTACGACTCCACTGTGTAGATGTGTTCCTTCAGACCGTCTCCCCACAACCCAGGCTACTGCTGGCTCCACTGCGGGTTTCGCAGCATTGTTCTCCTGGAGACCTGTCTCAACGAGGGGATACCCTGTCTGCCCAGTATGGCTGAGGACCTGCCCGGCAAGATTTACTAAGGAATGGACTCGCTGCCAATAGCTTTCAAATCACAACATGCCGTTTCTACAAGCTAAGAACCATGAAAATAACTCATGCTTTTAGCGACCTACCAGGCTCCATCAACGTCTGCTCAGGCCGTTAACTTTCTAGACTCCCGCTCATGGTGCGTCAGGTTGTAATGAAATCTTTAATAATTTTCCGTAAGCAGAAAATAGGTGAGAGAGTAACTTGTCCTCTTTCACAATGGTTAACCGAAGATTCGATGTCATATTCGTCAAAGTATTGTACAGCAGCGCCAACATGCACTAAAAGGACGACAGGTTTCAGGGCACGCCAATACCAATTGAGTCAAGTTTTATAATTGCTCTACAATAATATATACTTTTTAATAGTTTTTACTGACACTGTTCAAATTGTTGCTCCCAAACATTCTCTCACTTTTTCTGAGTCTCATAAGAACCTTGACCTCTATTATGCTTCCATTTACAGTTGAAAATTCCACTAACAGCTGTCCTCCCCTCCTTAACCCGAAATTACTTTTAATTATAACTGAACACAAGTGCCTCTCTCGCCCTGTCCGTGTCGCTAGTCCTTCCGGTTTCTTTTTTTTTTTTTTTTTTTTTTTTTGTGGAGTAGCTCCAGTACGTGGTGGGGAGTGGGAGGTGTATGTAATCGATTTCTGTCTTTGCTGACATCCAGCTGCTGCCTGGCCAAGGCATCTTGTCCACCTTTCTTCCTCAGCACCCATCATTTCTTCTTTCTTGTTCCTTTCTCTAGGCTTTGTTGTCCTTCGGTAGACCTTCCCTTTTTATGTTACGCGTACTACACCCCTCTTTGGTGTATAGTTTTCTTGACTTGCCTGTTCCAGGTAGGACGGACTGATGTAGTCTGGTCCCTTTAATCATTAAATCAGCCAACCAACCAAACTGAACATATCACGTAATACATCAGCTTATAGTATTACACACATCAAAAAAAGTTTTGCATCACTTCAGTTCCCAGAACTCCTGAAGACACACGTTTACTGTGGATGTTCTATCACAGACACAGTCCCTTTGACCGTTCAGAGATGTCAGTAAAACCACCCCAAAGATGTAAACAACCATGCAAGAGCAGCACCTATTAGGCGGAAAGGGTCCGACAGTCGATCAGTTCCAGTTATTCCACAAGGAAGGAGGTAGATGACTCGGGTTGTCTGTAGTTCGACCATGCCTAGACCGTCAGTACCGCGGTTCGATCGTGTCCATATTGTTACTTTGTGCCAGGAAGGGCTCTCAACAAGGGAACTGTCCAGGCGCCTCGGAGTCAACCAAAGCTATGTTGATCGAACCTGGAGGAGAGACAGAGAGATAGGAACTGTCGATGACATGCCTCGCCCAGGCTGCCCAAGGGCTACTACTGCAGTGGATGACCACTACCTACGGATTATGGCGCGGAGGAACCCTGACAGGAACGCCGCCATGTTGAATAATGCTTTTCGTGCATGAACAGGACGTCGTGTTAGCACTCAAACTGTGCTGCAAGATGCACAAGTTCACTCCCGACGGCGATGGCGTGGTCCCTCTTTGCAATCTCGACATCATTCAGTGCGGTAAAGATGCGCCCAACAACATGCCGAATGGATTGCTCAGGATTGGCATCACGTTCTCTTCACCGATGAGTGTCCCATATGTCTTCATCTTGTCGGAGATGTATTTGGAGGCAACCCACTAAGACTGAACGCCTTAGACACACTGTCCAGTGAGTGCAGCAAGGTGGAGATTCCGTGATGGGTGGCATTACGTTGGGCCGACGTAACCCGCTGGTGGTCATGGAAGGCGCCGTAACGGCTGTAGATACGTGAATGCCACCCTCCGACCGAATGTGCAACCATATCAGCAGCATATTGGCGAGGCATTCGTCTTCATGGACGACAGTTCGCGCCTTCATCGTACACATCTTGTCAATGACTTCCTTCAGGATAACGACATCGCTCGACTAGAGTGGCCAGCATGTTCTCCAGACATGAACCCTACGAACATGCCTGGTATAGACTGAAAAGTGCTGTGACATGACCAACCAACCACTGTGAGGGATCTACGCCGAACTGCCGTTGAAGAGTAAGACGATCTGAACCAACCGTGCCTTGATGAACTTGTGGATAGTATGCCACGAGGAATACAGACATGCATCAGTGCTAGAGGACGTGCTACTGGGTACTTCAGGTACTGGTGTGTATAGTATTCTGGACCACCACCTCTGAAAGTCTCGCTGTATGGTGGTACAACATGCAATGTGTGGTTCTCATAGTTTTATGTTGATCTCTATTCCAATTTTCCGTGTAGGTTCCGGAACTCTCGGAACAGAGGTGATGCAAACCTTTTTTTTATACGTGTACAGCCAGCCGGTGTGGCCGAGCGGTTCTAGGCGCTACAGTCTGGAACTGCGCGAACACTACCGTCGCAGGTTCGAATCCTGCCTCGGGCATGGATGTGTGTGATGTCCTTAGGTTAGTTAGGTTTAAGTAGTTCTAAGTTCTAGGGGACTGATGACCTCAGATGTTAAGTCCCATAGTGCTCAGAGCCATTTGAACCATTTTTTTATGTGTACATTATATAAATTTCTTTAACAGGGATTTCCACCAACACGTAGTAAAGTACGTCATAAACAAACTTAATCTCTGTGAACAGAAATGGGTCAAAATACCAAAAAGAATTAATACTCAAACAAAGTCTCTTAATGAACAATTGTAAATCGCCTAATAAGAGAGTTAACTGTAGTTTAATAACATTTCCGCATAAAACTCTCGTGCTCTTATTTCCAATGAATCGAAGAACATTGGTCTCTGACAATGTTACGATGCGTCGACGTGCCTGCAGCTCCTCGCATGTATGATCGCACGCATTTACGGAATGATGCCAGTGATCTGGCACCAGTGTTAACCAAAGCTCGAACAGGGACCGCTATCTGTATGTATCCTAGTCGCATAAGGTTATCCGATACACCAGTGCGTAGTGTCACCTACCACAGCACCTGCTACTGTTTCAAAGTTGGCCACAGGCCCTTGGATAGCTAGCTCTCAGGGCAACGCGCTTTAACTGAGAGGGCGATCATTACATACCGGGCATTCCTTCTATTACAAGGTGCCTTTTCGTTCGATTACATTTCTGTATTTAATGGTATCTGTCCAAACCAAAATTTCGCATTCGGTATTTCATGATAGGCAGTGTGTGTATAGGAAGCTTCATCTATATCGAGAAAAATAACAATATTACGGTACAGTACTGATTATGATACTATTGCGCTAAAATCTGAGTTTATACCGAAGAGTCTGTAATCAGTTGTTTGAGAAGAATTGACAGACTTTTTGCCTCCACACATTACGCATGCAGCCAATCACTGGGTGTGTTATAGAAGTCTACAGGCAATGACCATCTGGTGGCATACAGTACAATACACATATAATCAGCGTGTCGTATTTAGGCATAAGAAATTCATAATACATCACACACTACTAAGTAGCTGAAACTATCGTTGTGGGTTAATCTCTGCAGTTTGTCTCGTTGACTTGCACGTCATTTATAGCAGCTTTGTCTCATTTGTACGCGAGTCACTAGCGAAAATACGCTACGTAGCATTTTAAAGAAAACTTGTTGGGTTTTACTGAAAATTGTTCTGAAGAATTTGAATAAAACGGAGAGGCCTAATGGTAATTTGAACAGTTCTTCCTCAATATTAATCCACTATCTTAACTAATGTTCTTAATCGCTTGGTCCTTCTCAATTACCGGTGAAGTCTTTATAAGTTATTCGGTAGCTCTAAAGCGGAGTACTTCTGCTCTTCATCGCTGAAGTTCGAGATCGTTCAGAATTTTATGATTCTGCTAGTTGACAAACCTTAGATTGCCTAGGTATTAATTTTCCTAATTTTCTATTAGAAAATTAACTGTAGCGTAATATTGAAAAAAATAGTTTCCATGTATTCGTGAGAACATCACTGAAGATACAGACGGTCATACAAGGAAATATGCATAACGTACAGACGTGTAAGTACACTATCGCCGGTAATTTCTTTAAGCTTGTCGACAACGGGGTTTTGTAAACGTCTCTACGGTAACGCTTCTTCATAGCTCAATAGACTGCTGTAGTTTTGGCCTACAGCCGCCTGCTCTTAGCAGTTGAAAGCTTTCAAAAGCGCAACCGGGTGTCAGGTTAACTTGTATAGGAGAGTCTTATTAGTAGAGACTGAAAGTATGAAAACTTCACACATAATGTGACATTTTTCATGCTTCTCCGTGATGGAGGTCACATCTCTTTGAACATGTGTGGCTTTGTGGTGTAGATTTTTAGGTGCATTTAGCGAGATATGAGCTACGGTCTCCGAAGTTTATTGCAAATAAAGTTAATAGTAAATATAATCGTCATGCGTGATGCGGCAGTTTGTCATGCATCTCATTGCTTATGAAGCCGTATCTCATGAAGTAAGATAGATAGGTGGTTCTTATACCCACAGTTATTGTCAGCTGATATACGTACCACGTTTGGTTGAAATCAGTCCAGTGGTTCAGGAAGAGATGTAGAAAAAGCACGTAGATGCGTCCAAATATACGCAAATTCATTTTTATAAGTACGCATTTTGAAAATATTATGAATACGTGTGAGAACCTGTAGATTCTTTTAAGCCACACTTCTGTGTATTAATATTTTATTTAGCTGCTGCTCCTTAAGACAGTCATACAATAATATGTAGCCAGCAAAAGCAGTTGTGCGACTCACATGAATGTGCAAAATACTTGCCGGCAAATATTGGAACAATCTACCGCACCAAACACGCCATTGTGGCTATCGATGGCAGTCTAAGTGCGCCCTCTCCTTAATACAGCATTACACTGATCACGACCGTACTGCGCTCCCCACTGTAATTCAGAATCCAATAATTGAAATCCTCCTGCTACAGGATCTAACGCCCCTGCCGGTCAAATCTGTAGCATTGATATCACTGCAGTAGCTATGCTGCAAAGGCAACCCTGTGCTATTGTGAGTTGATGGCATTTGTGTTGGCAACTTACCCCATTTTCTGCTGTTAGTTTCTCCTAAGGATGAGAAAAACCGACCCGTTAAAATGGTACCGGTGTTTTACTTCTGAATAACGGGTACTTTTCGGTATTTGTTTGGTCTCATTTAAACAGGTGTTTTTATTTTTACAATAACTTGGGAAAAAAGGCTAAATATTAGTTAGCCATAGCCGCAGTGCTAAAGTCTTTGGTTTTAAATAAAGATTTTGAAAGAACGACTAAATTTTAGTCATAAAATTTTCATTGCTCCTAAACTTTACGTTATTATAGAAAATGAGAAAAATAATCAGTGTTGCCGTAATAACAACGCGGAAATAAGCGAGCAACGAAAATGCGGCACAAGAACTGGTACAGCATTGTTGAAGCAATGATGTACCTGTTACCGTGTGGCTTGGCGTATTAGATGGTACGCATGTGCCTGCAGTGTGCAAGACTTACCTCATGTGGTTTGTATGGTAACTCCTCACTGCCGTCGTCAGGCATCAGTTGCATTACCAAACGGCACCAACCATGGTGTGGAAGTACTTCATGAAGTGCGGTATCAATGAGGTACCATGCCTCATTTGCTTTAAAATTTTAAAAATTGGAGAAGACACAACAAACTTGCATATAACACGAGGAGAATACTTAAAACTTCATATTTACAGTACAAACAGAAAGCAGCTGACCTGCTGCCTACGTCTACATAACATGCCTTTATCTGCTTGTTGTCATTGTAAACGGACAAATGAACACGAAAAATAATGTTCTTAAACCCCAGTATCCACACTTTAGCATTGACTACTCGTAATGTCCAAATAGCGATGTGATCTCCAATTACATTATGATTTTCGAACAGAGTTTCAAATAAATTATAATACATGTGCTATATTTATTAATCAACCACTTATACGTTTTCGAGAAAGGCAGCACACAGTGGATGGACTAAGATTTATTATATCAGGATACTTAATTTAATATTTTGATGTATCTCGAAACATAGAAATCGAACAAAGATTGAAAAATTTTATCTCCTTAAGTTTGTTTCAGACAATAATAGTAATAAAAACCAAAAATCGGTTATTTGAGAGACCGGTTATTTAAGTAGTTTTAACATTCAGGTTAAACTGAGTGTGAAAAAACCAATACAACCGAAAACCGATTGTTTGAGCAATAACCGCCGTCCCTAGTTTAGCCTCTAAGTAACTATTACACCCAAAATCCCTTAGAGTTTGTCAGAGGTATTCTACTCTTTGTCTTCCACTATTAATACATCTGGTGCGAAGTTAATTCCTAGATGTTGCGGACGGTGTCTCGTCAGTATGTTCCTTCTTCTGGTATGGGTCATAGATTCTTATTTGCGGGCTACTGTTTTCAGTATCTCTTCATTCGCACGTAGTCTGTTGCTTTAATTTTTAACATTTTTTTGTACTACCTCATTTGAGATACCTCTAGTTCCTCCTCCACATTTTCTATGACTCATTTTTTATATTGTGAGGCTACTACTTTCTCGACGGCGAGAAACTCGAGCAGGGAACTGGGAATTACGTTATTATCCTATATTAATTTCATCGAAGTACAGATCCACCAGACGAAATATTACGGATTGCTTCGTATTTATTGTCCCTTCACATCATAAATATTAACTATACTTGAATCGTGTACCACATCTACCACTGAACATTGCTGTGTCTGTACAACGAAATTTCCTGTTTTCATATTATCAAAATTCGCGATGCCCTACTCCGACCACTTACTGAATGTTCGTTGCATTCTCTGATGGTTGACTGTTTATATTCCTTAACTCTAATGCGGTATGTTAATTGTTACGCACAGCGATGCTGCTACATCTTTGCATACAATGGAGTGGTCCATACATACATTTTCAGGAACTTTTCCATCACTTCTGTATCAGTATTCGTTGACATTAAGAGTTCTGTTCATCGAATCTCAGTCCGCTTCTAAATATCTGTGATATCGTCGTATAGTCGGTCTCTTCCCTTCTGTAATCTTAATACGTAGGTAGAATTCTTCCACTTGGTACACTGGACTCGCATTCCGTAGGATGACATGTCAAATCACCGTCCGAAAATCGGTATTCCGGTTTCCTGTGATCTTAAACCACTGGGATGGTTCCTTTGAAAGGGCACAGCCGATTCCCTTCAACATTCCTCCTTACTCGAAACTTGTGCTTCGTCTGTAATCGCCTCCTTGTTGACAGGACGTTACACTCTGCCCACAAATCCTTCTTTATTTCCTTCTTCCTTCTAGAATTCCTTTACTCCTTACTCTACTATGTCGTTCCCAATACCAGTATTAAACACGTCCTTATTCTTGTTTCGTATTAGTTTTATCTTTTTCTTTTTTTATTGCTCTCTAAGACTTATTCTGAGTGTACATCACTGCTCTTCACTTTCGACACACCTGCTTTTTCTCGTATCTAGCGAGCAGGACAATGTCGTCTGAGAAACACTGTTAGCATCTGATCCCCTGGTATTTTCCTGTTCCAAATTTTTTTTTTACTATTCGTTCATAGCTCGTTTGACGTACATCTTCAACGGTGGTAATAAGTAACTGTCCTTTTGTGCACCCATTGTAGGTAAGCAGCCTACTCACGCCGTATAAAATTCACATCAGTCTTTCCATTGTGTGCCAGCCAGCCTGCTGTAACTAGCTCTGACGTCATAAATGTTGCGCAGTACTTTAAAAATCAAGTAAATAACCTGAAACGTTTCTAGCATGTCAGGAGTAATACTAAATCAATATGTGTTGGATATCAGTTCAATAACTTTAACCATTTTCTAAATTTGGACGCTTTTCTGTAAAAATCATTGGCGCAACAGAATAGAGCTAGAAACTTAAAAATTTATATTTAGTTTCCTTTTGCATAATAATTTAGTAGAAAAAGCATTCTGGATCTCACAAATTAAAATTTTAGTGGAAATTCATGATTTTCTGATTTTTGTCTTAGAAATTAAGGAAGCAAGATACAGTAGATTAAGTAGGCGAATAAATAAGGCTAGGATGTTTAAATTTAAGTGGAAGGGAGATCCGCTATAATCATAAAGATGTGAGAAGTTTCAACAGAACAACTAAGAAATTATAGCTACAGCGCACCTCCAAAGAGCAAGTTCAGAACTCGTCTACTGCGTGTAGTGTAATTAAATTAATTCTCTTGCCCAAAATATTTAGCCACGTCAGACTTTTATTATGATTACTTACCTGTGTGCTGATTGCACATTTAAATTGAGAGCTTCATCGGCCATCAGCAAAGGAAGCAATGATTTATTCGATAACTTAAAGTGGTGCATTACTAGCCCAGCGGCTAATCGGCAGAGCGGATTTGATCAGGCGTTCCCTTACCCGTCCGCACTGCGGCTTTATATATAAGAACGCTGCGCGAGAGAAGAAAGGCCCCAGTTCTATCCAGACGCTGAATAGCACACCACCTGTTCCGGGAGTCGCGTCACGTCGGTATCATTGCTACAAGTAGCCTCGGATGCCGTAATAAGTTACTAGGGATACGCGTAACCATGAAATCGTTTTCGAGTGAAGTGTTAATTCTGGGATGACTTTAATGATCTATCTTCAGTTTGCGTATGTCGTATTTTCACGTGCCGTTGCAGGACAGACATTCTACCATTATTTAGCGTGGCGTTTGATGAACATTATCATTAAATTATGGCGAGCATTCACTTAAACATTTAATTTGAACAGTTATAGTTGCATCAGCGCAATAGACTCTGAACTGCTCTGGTAGTTGGATTGTGTGGATTCTTTTGGTCTGTGACTTTCAGAATATAGTGAACATTTTAGAGAATGGTTTTTGATTATGAATCCCAGACAATCTCCTAATTCCTCAGAGCTATAAGCTGTAGCTATAAATGTATTTCTCAGGTGAAGTGGGCACTAGGAATTCTAATTACAGGCTTCACATTTTGCTAATCACTTTCTGGTTGCCAATATTCTAGTTACAGAGTCAGTGTTGAGAACGGCAAACAACAGCATAAATACAAAACATTTATTCTACCCGCCGCCCCACACCGTCTTACATTTCTAATTTCTTTTATTCCTCGCTGTTCGGCTGTCGTAAATTTTTGTTTTCTCCTTAGTTCAGCCTTAGCAAAGGCTATGTGTTGTAAACAGTATTCCACTTTACATTGTCGCATGCTATCTTTAGGACTATCTTATATTATAAGAACAACGTAAAATTACTTCATTAGTAACTTTTTACTGTCTGAATGCGAACTGTTCTGCGACACTTTTTCTTAATATTCCAACCAACATGACTGTCCCTCTGCTTCCCTATCCCCTTATCACCCTTAGGGTAGTTCCTCGCATTACACAGTTTCTTCTGTGTTAATTCTTCCCTTCCTGCACAACATAATTTTCTCATTACAAAAGCTAAATCCTCCAGTACACCGTGTCATATTTTCTGCTCTTATTTTTGTCTGCATTCATTTCACGTTCATTGCATTCCTAACAACCTATGCTTCATTATTACGATCTCATTCTTCAGATGCTTCTTATTTCTCCCTTTCATTTATCAGTTAACAGAACTTCCTGAGTCACACATGGTTTTTTGGCAACTGCTTTCGCTATGCCTAGTGTGTTGTTCTCGATTTCCTTTTTTCAACATATCTTATTCAATTACTCCACTCAAATTGCACTCCATCATTTGTCTAATTCCATTCGGAATTCTATGTTACTGTATTTCATTGTTCTTAGCTTCCTTCAGATTCAACTCAGTCTTAATTATTACTCACTAAAGGCCTGAATGTACAGCCATACGTTGATACGCTTTGCAATGTCATATTGATGTACTCTGGTGATGTCTGCTTTCACGTGTTTCCCCAAGTATACCTAACTTTTATTGTGACTTCGGAAGGGGCTGTTTCTACAACGAGTTGAAATCTGTGGCAGACCTCAGAATTCTCACCTCTAATCCATTCCATCAGCTGATGTGTAATGATATAGCTCGAAATTTTTTCTTGCCTTATGCCTTGCAAGGAAAACACACACTTTATGTGCGATCTCATGTATCAGATGCAAACGCACTTAATTGACTGTTTGAAACAGTCAATGTCATATGAGCCAAAGATTACTACTGCATGTTTATTTGCTCACTTTTAGCAAATCTGTGTATAGTCCTGCATAAAAACGATATTTTCCTTAACATTAACATGCAATTCTACTTCCCGTCTTTTCCCAAATGGAATCTCTGTTGAAAAGCCTCCAGTTTCTTTAACAGCTTGTCTGTTACATTTGTTTGGTTTCAGCCATCACTAATAATTGGTAATCTCTTATCAGAGTCAGTGAGAATATAATAAGCTGTGCTGAATGTACTGGATGAGAATGTGAACCAGTCATTACCACAATGTCAAGTGGCAACTGGTTCTAACATGCTTTATGTAACAGCATAGTTTATAAATGACATCTTTCTCTTATTACTGAACTTGTTTGTTTTCAAGTATTTTTGTTTTATTTCGTCTCACTTGGGCAAGAGAAAATTACAGACCAGTAAAAAATTGATGGTTAATTTGATGAACTATGTTCTCAGAGACGTAGAACAGGTATCGAAAAAGTGTCAAGGTTCCCTAAGCACACCACCATTAGCTGTCACAAGTTTACATATTAGTCTTTTAAATGCACACTCATCAACAAAGCATTTCAGAACATTAGACGTATATAATTCTGTTTGGAAACAGTTCATCCATTATTATTGACTTCACACATCACTAATACAGATTAAGTGCCCTTTCACTCTTTTAGCTGTCAGCTTATTTAAATAATCTACGCTGTCCACAATGTCCAGCATACCAAACTGTCCGTTGGTCTTCAGTCTTCGACTGCTGCGCTGGCAATCCCCCCCCCCCCCCCCCCCCATATCCCAGCTGCTTCAGATTCTGTACAACACTGAAAGAGAGAAAAGCACCCCCTGAGCTACAGTAATTAATAGATGAAATATGTAAGAGAGTTAATCTTTTTCTTGGCCTAAAGTCCAAGAAAAGGAAAATGACTGAATCATCATAAAAGTTCATACATGTTTCAACAATCAAGGGCGATTACTCTAAAAGTTGTGACTTATTGTGAACAAGTCTTTTCTGGTCGTTATGTGCAACTGATGGTACCTCGTATGTCACTGAATCGGCTCTAAAGAACTTGCGCTTCCACATTCGAGGAACAGAAAACATAATATCGAATGCCGCAGAGCCCTCAGATGCATTCAAGGAATCAGTACCGCTATTTCAAGTACTTGAAGCTGCGTAAAAAAAGAATTGGCTACAGTGACTGCTTTGGTAACAGTAACATTAGTGATAAGCGAGGTTTGTTGACTCTGATCACCAGATGGCTACCCACCACTTACTGTCAGAGGGACCTGTTGTGTTACCAGTCAGTTCTATGTCACCCTTTTAATAAAATCATGTTGGTAAGCTGTGGGGAAAGCAGGTGCACCTAAGCACTTTGCAGTGTTTTAAAATTAACACATGTGAAACAGTATAAATTTTAGAGATAGCTATTTGAGGAAAAAAATAAGGAACTGTTTTTTTGTAGGAAAGGGTGGCTCGAGTTGAACAGATTGTCTTAGGGAAGAAAATTGGTGAAAAGAATCAAACCTGAAGACTCGAGGTTAGTGACACTGAAAGTCACTGAAATGCAATGGAATAGAAAGCTAACTGACTGTCGAATTCAGATGTGTTTCCACTGAACACAACTTTACTTCGCTTAGTGCAGTGCCGTACTGAGAAGGTGACGTTTTGAGAATATTTTTGGTCGGTCTGTGGAAATGTCACTGTTTGAAAAGCATTGTGGCGTACGAAGTCACCCAGGGTTGAGCCACGGACTTTAACCGAAATCCAGGCACTCGCCGACGTCGCGAACTCAGCACTTAAACCGTGCACGGCTCTGCAACTACGGGCAAGAAGCTGGGGCGACAACCGGCTTCTCGAGATACTTCTATGTCACTTGTCGGGCACTGTACGTGAACTCCCCAACACCGTGAACTCCTCGGAAGTTAAGAAAGCTGTCCGTCCATCCAGACCGGCATGCCGACACTGTCTGTCTCCGAATTGGCGTCATCTGCACGTTAGCCGCCGATGGGAGGCCGCTAATCTTATTCCCGCTGAAGGCGGTTTCCGCTAAGGGTAGAACCACTGCCCTCCTAGCCACCGAGAGATTCGCTTCAACTAGGTGTCACACAGCCGCGACATCAGCAACATAGCAACGTAAAATGAGGTGACAAGTCATAGGATACCTCTTAATATCTTGTCGGACCTCATTTTGCCCAGAGTAGTGCAGCAACTCGACGAGGCTTTGACTCAACTCGTTGGGAGTCGTCTGCAGAAATATTGAGGCATGCAGCCCCTCCAGGCGTACATAATAAATTGCGAAAGTGTTGACGGTGCAGGATTTTGTGTACAAACTACCTCTCTATTATGTCCAATAAATATTGGTTGCAATTTATGTCGGGCTACCTGGGTGGCCGGATCATTCGCTCGAACTGCCCTGAATGTTCCTTGAACCAATCGCGAACAGTTGTTGCCTAGTGAAATGGTGCATTGTCATCCATAAAAATTTCATTGTTTGGGAACATGAAGTCCAGGAATGATTGAAAATGGTCTCGAAGTAGCCGAACATAACCATTTCCAGTCAGTGATCGATTCAGTTGGACCAGAGGACCCAGTCCATTCCACATAAAAGACAGTTCACACCATTATGGAGGTACCAGCAGATCGCACAGTGCGTTGTTGGCAATTTAGTTCATGGGTTTGTGCGTTCTGTGCCACACTCGAACCCTACAACCAGCTCCTACCAACTGAAATCTGGACTCAAGTGCCAATCGTCTATGGTGCAATCGATATGGTCACGAGCCCGAGAGAGGTGCTGCAGACATTAGCGTCGGTCGTCTGCTGCCACAGCCCAATAACGCCACATTGCGCCGCATTGTCCTAACCTATACGTTCGCAGTACGTTTCAAATTGATTCCTGTGGTTTTTTCAAGCTGTACTGCTTCTCCGTTAGCACTGACAACTCTACATAAACGACGCCGATTGCCGTTGTTAAGGGAAGGCTGTGGACCACTTTGTATATCCGTGGTGAGTGGTAATTCATAAAAGTTGGTATTCTCGGCACACTCTTGACAACGTAGATCTCTGAATGCACAATTCCCTAAGAACTTCCGAAATGGAATGCCCCATCCCACATTCAAAATCTATTAATTATCGTCTTGCGGCCATAATCACATCGGAAACCTTCTCGAATGAATCACACGAGTACAAATGACAGTTCTGCCAATGTACGGCCCTCTTACACCTAGTGTACGCGATATAGCCTCCATAGTGTATCTGACACAGCACTACCAAGGTTTGCCGACCACGCAAGATCTTGGCAGTACACGGACACCAGCTTCCACCTACATCGTGACACCGCTTCTCGCCATCGCGCACCGTGAATTCGACGGCTGACCAAGTCCGTGGAACACGTAATCCGTGCGTCAACGCTGGGCCGTACGTTGGCCGTAGATTGACAGTACATCACAAAGGATTGCTGTGTGTTCAGCGCTCACGCTCAGGCGGCAAAAATATGATTCTCTAAATCTATTAACGCTGATTCCACTGACAAAAATATTGGGAAAATTTATAATTCCGTATACTGAGTTATGCTTCCGGTAGCTCCTTGTATTTCTTTTGCGTCACTAGTACACTAACAAACTTCTGCACAACAAAACAAATGTCGAAGCTGATGTGAGACTTATACTTCTCACTCGTGGCACTTCATGTCGACAACAGTGATACATAATTCACTTTACATCTTCAAGTTTGCATTTGCATTCCGTACTGCTCGGTTGTGTGTCACGTTTTTCTGACACTGCTAGTTGCACTTTAAAACTGATTGGGGTATCTAAATGAATCTCGTGTATGAGGTCATTGAATACAAAGGAAGAGTGGCACAATGATGCCATATTGAAGTGTTTCCGCAGCGATGGCACGAGTCATCAAAATGTAGGAAACGTTTACCTATGTTAAACATATAGCAAAATTTTGAAACATTTAATTAGAGATGCTGAGGATGCAATTGTTCTTTTCACACAAAACGAACATAATTAGAGGAACGTAATAACCAACAGCGCTATACTAAAATAGTGCTTTTTGTGGTCCTCAAAATGTGTAAATTATGGAATGCATCAAAGTTTTTAGTTATAAGAAAAGATGATTTTATACAACGAATGTTAAAATATTAACAGGATAATGGAGAAGGAAAGACTGCTACTATAGTATGGAAAACTAGCAGTCGACATCTATCTAAATTCAGAAAGACTCAACTGCAGATAATATGAAGTGACATTTCAGTTGCAAATACATTCAAAAACTATACAAAATGACGCTAAATTTGTGAATATGACATGTAATTTAGCCCTCGCTTTAAATTCGCTGTTCGTAATTTTAATCATATATTGGATTTCAGTTTCATCAAACTATCAATGAATTTCTTTTAACTACCAAACTACTGCTTGCAAAACTGTAGAATTTTGGTAAAGAAGGCACTTTCAGGTGCATCCAATCAATACAATCTTAAGACTTTCCCGCATCTTGTACACTGGAGAAGGAGAAATATATTTGTAGCAAGTATTTACAGTTTTAATTTTAACTTTAATGTAAACGATGAACATGTGGTACCATTTGACAGGTCCGTTCCTACAGTTCCACTGGAGGATCAGACTGTCTGAATACTGTGGGGGCATGAAGTGACGAGGAGGCTGCGGAGCTTGTGACACGGGATCATGTACTGGTTGAGATGTCAGGGGACACACTGGCGGAAGTTCTGCGGCACATTGTCTGCAGAGATCTGACGCCTCAGGGGCTATTGGGATCTCCCCCCTAGGAACAGGAGTAGTATATGCAGAGTCTAGTGTATTCTTCGACTTAGAGGACTTGTCCTTAGAAGACAAGTTCTGACGTTTCCCTGAAGGGCAGAGGAAGAACGAAAAGTCAGACAGCCAGAAGCCTCAAGTTCATTCAGTACCAGCTGGCGTCCGACTGTGAACCAGTAGAACCATGGAAGTAAGAGTCCTAAGGGACATCTTCCCAGGTAGAGAAGCCGGACGAGAGTGAGGTGCTTCCATATGAGTGTGGGGACCGGTGGCCCATGGGTTTGGAGTGGAGCCAATGCTCCCGAAGTGGGTGCGGTGGAAGCACGAGAAGGGTCCCCAAACGCCTGAGGGGGGGGGGGGGGCGAGTTATGAGTTATCAACAGGTAGCGCAACAAAGGTAGGCACCGTCGACAGAGAAGGCGACGACGTTGCAGCTGTAGCGTAAGATTTAGTCATTTGTCTCCAATTAAGATGCTCATATTTTTTTCTGGCCTCTTGGTATGTGAGCTTGTCCAGGGTCTTATATTCTTGGATTCTATTCTCACGCTTAAAAACGGAGCAACCTGGTGAGCAGGGAGAGTGGAGCCCGCCGCAGTTTACACAGATGTCGGGAGTGTCAAAAGTAATACACGTATCAGCGGATGTCTAAATTCCCTGCAGACAGGCGGTAGTACTGCCACTGGAAGACTTATCTTTGAACTTCATACAACTGAAGCATCTCGTAGGAGGAGCAACACAGGGTTTCAAATCACAGTGGCAGACCATCATTTGACTTTATGAGGCAGTGTACCACCCTTGAAAGCCAACATGAAGTCCCCAGTAGCAACCGCAACCTCTCTTAGTCTCCTGTGGACACAACAGATGAAGTGCACACTCCATCGCTCTAAGTTAGCCTGCAGCTCATCGTCAGACTGCAGAAGGACATTAGGGTGAAAATTGACGCCGTGTACCATATTGAGACTCTTGTGGGGAGTGACAATGATGGGGATGTCACCCACCATTTCACAAGAGAGCAGCGCCTGTGACTGGTCCGCACATTCCATTTTAATGAGGAGGGAACTCCTCTCATCTGAGCTGTAACTTCCCGGTATTTGTCTTCAAAGGTTTCCACAAAAATAAAGGCTTTGTGGCCCAAAGGATGTCACCATCGGGCCTGTTACAAACTATGTATTGGGGAAGGGGGAAATAGGACTTTGCTCTTGTTATTTAGTCCTGCGTTCTTCCCACGGCGTGGGAAGGTAAGGGAGCGCATTGGGATTGTACTTTATTGCGTCGTGCAGGATATGTCCTTTTGAAAAGACTGCTGGGGCCATGCTTACGTCGCTTCGTATACGAACTATCCGCCTTGGTGTCACCCACTCCAAACAGGGGCTCTCCCCATGGGTGCCACCTTGCCATAGCAACAGCTATCCGGCCAGTAATCCATTGCCTGGAGTCCTCGTGCCCCAGTCGTGATGGGCACATACTCCTTAGCATACATGGACAATGTTCAGCACAGGCTCCAACAGGCTTGTGTGGTCGAGGGGCTTTGGACTTGCCTCTGAAATGGCAGCCCTCAACTTGAAGTGGATGAGGGGAGGGTGGGTGGTGTCTGTCCGAATATCAGGTCACTGACCTGGCCTACTCGGCTCGGCTTCACTTATCACACACCCAACTAAACTGGACAGAAAATTATATGCATGACCGCCTCCAGGAAGGAGGAGGATTTAATATAGAAGAGGACGCATGTTCCTGGCAATAACTGACGATAGATAATTACAGCTGTTAACAATTTCATTGACAAGAAGAAAGTACAGAAATAATTTTAAATCAGGTTATGAATTACACATTAGATGCACCATTCTGGCAATGAACTGCAACTACTTTTAGTTGCATGGATGTGAATCTGTATTGGTGTAAGCTGTTAGCAACAAATGAGAATCAGTGCCGGACCGAGGCTCAGACCCGGATTGTAGTGAGAATATACACAAACTTTATAAATACGGACATTGTAAACAACTCCCTCATTCAGGCTTCCTGCGTGAAGCCTTTCTTCCAGATATATGGTCTCTAATTTTGGCAGAACAAATAACAGCTCAAGTGGTTCCCTGTTTTCTGTAGTGAAGTGATTTACAGGGTGAAAAGTATTTAAACCGACAAACTCTGGAAGGTTGTAGGGGACATCAGAACAAATATTCTTCCCTAATGTCATTTTTTCCTATGAGGACTATTTGAACCGGTAGAGGCCGTATTACGCTCTTCAGTTGTTACAGGCCGTATTACGATCTTCAATTGTGAGAGGGCGTATTACAATCTTCAGTTGTAGGCAACAGCTGTCCGCCAGTGTAGTAGTGCATTGTCTCCCTAATGTCATTTTTTCCTATGAGGACTATTTGAACCGGTAGAGGCCGTATCACGCTCTTCAGTTGTTACAGGCCGTATTACGATCTTCAATTGTGAGAGGGCGTATTACGATCTTCAGTTGTAGGCAACAGCTGTCCCCCAGTGTAGTAGTGCATTGTCTCTGTTTATTAATGGAGCGATACACCTGGAGTGAATACACTGATAGGGTTGGTGCGTACTACGTAGCGCACCACATCGGACGAGCTGCACAGCGGGTTTATCAACAACAATATCCTAATCGCCGTATCCCGCATCATACGACCTTAGATGCTGTGTACCAACGTCTTCTTGAGACCGGGTCATTTAGCCGATTACCTGGACACGAACGCCGTCGCACGGTAAGAACGCTGCAATTTGAGGAAGCTTCTTGCAGCATGTGGAGCGGGATCCTTCAATCAGCATTCGTGCAATTGCACGTAACATGGGGACGAATCAGATGAATGTAAGAACAGTCTTTCGAGACCAACTGTTACGTCCATTTCACTTACAGAGTGTCCACAACCTGGAACCAGGTGATTATCCACCCAGAGCACAGTTTACGCAGTGGTACCTGGAACAGTGTGAAATGCATCCTACATTTCCATCCTCTGTGTTTACCGATGAAGCAACGTTCGGGCGTGACGGAGTCTTCAACATGCCAATTCGCATGTTTGGAGTGAGGATAACGCACATGCCACAGTTACTAGCGCTCGTCAAGTGCGGTTCTTCGTTAGTGTGTGGGTCGGTGTTGTTGAGGACTGTTTAATTGGGCCGTATCTGCTACCTAGGCCGTTAAATGTTCTCGCCAGAGCATTGCCAGAATTCCTGAAAGACGTCCCGCTCCCTAGAAGACAACGCATGTGGTTCCAACATTACGGGGCGCCGGCATATTTCAGTCGCATTGTGCGTCGATTCCCGGACCGACGGTTTCCAGAAACGTGGATTGGCAGAGGTGGTCCTGTACCATGGCCTGCTCGATCCCCAGATATGTCCCCTCTGGACTTTTTTGTGTGGGGAGAGATGCGCAACCTTGTTTACGTTACTCCTGTTGCATCAGAAGAGGATCTGGTTGCCCGGATAGCAGCAGCAACAGGAACAATTCACGATACTCCTGGGGTTTTTGCCCGTGTCAGACAGAATATGATCCGACTGTGTAACCTTTGTTTACGTGTCAATGGAGGAATTTTTGAAGATCTACTGTAATTGAAATTGGGTTGTGTTAATGTGCTACCTCTTGGTCATAAAAAATGGAAAAATGTTTGTTGGTTTAATTAATTTTCCGCCAGAGAAATCTTCCTCTACCGGTTTAAATATTACTCATAGGAAAAAATGACACTTGGGAAAAATGTTTGTTTTGATGTCCCCAACAACCTCCCCGAGTTTGTCGGTTTAAATACTTTTCACCTGTATATCCAGAGACCTAGTGTCTTTTACGTCTTTTAGAACATGGGTGGAAAGGTTGGTTTCACTTCGTGTCCGTCCGTACACTGGGCCTCAGGGGCATCGACCCGACATCCATTGCCAGCCGCCCTGGTCATCTAACTGTAATTACTTTTAAATGACATTAGTCCTCCTTTCTGCCACACCCTATTTTACTTTTTTACAGTAACTCCACACAGCACTCTGTTTAATGAAAGACTGTAAGGATTCCTTCTCCTTTATGACGGACGAAGTGCTGGATAAGTTCTTATTCATCTTCCGAAAGAAAGAACACTTGAAATATAACGAATGTGGGGAGGGACATTTGTCGGAGTGAAGTACCCCTACCCAGAGCATCCATGACACTCGAGGGTGCCCACTCGTCTACTGACCGTATTTTCTTTAAAATTTATTTGCTATTGTCAGTCCTGCTATTAGTTACATATCTTGTCTTTTCAATTTTAATACTGGGAATCATCATCTGATCCAACTTGAAGGAATTATTTATTTCGTTATTGTATTGCATCTGCAATTGGCCGACTTAGATCAGATGTGGGAGAAGTGCTTCTCCATGCAGATGAATCCTAGTCTACGCTCTTGCCGGCAAACAGATCCTCTTCTTGTATTTTTCCCTCTCATTTCTACGGACAGTTATTCAGTGCCTCGGTTACACCACTCCTACCAGGCAGTTACAGTTAAACACATGGTGTTCAGAGTGCTGCAGTGCCGGATGTATACATCATAGGACGCCGAACCATCGTAGTTATGGTTATAAATCGGGTGCGCTCGGGGAGTAAGCAGAAAAAATAATAATTCCACTTTCTGGCATCCGGTGAAAATATCGCGCTGCAAGCAGTGACATTGTGGTGTGGGTGCAGGATAAAAAAGAGAGGAATTATTATGTTACAGTCACAAGTTACAACACGTGTTCAGTACGATCTCCAGACTCGGCGACGTGCTGCACCTGTAAGACAATGTGGTTGACACTTACTCCAGGCATGTTTGGTGTAAACAAAGCGAGATGTAGTCTTACTCTATTCTTCAGACCAGGAAGGATACGGATGCTTTTCTGATGGACACAATCTTTCAGATAACCCCACAATCAGGCCCCATGGTTTTAGGTCGGAGGAATCTCGATGACCACATATTTAGAAACTGCGGATATTACGCAGTCGTTATCGAAGATTTCTGGAGGCAATCTTTCACCGGGCAACGACATGCAGTCGTGTAGACATAGTTGAGTTCTTGCAAAGTACGAATCACATGTTGTACAGTGGGGTCCTCATAAAGTTCACATATCACTCTACACCTGCAGGTTTAGGACGTGCCATAGTATCGAAGAAATACGCACCGAGAATGAAAGAGCTTCTGAAACGACAACAATCAGTGACATAATCTGAGCAGTGGATGTCCCTGCACTTCATAACATTGGCTGCAAAATCTGACACATATGCTGCAGTGTTGGCTATAGGTATAGCAACTTCTACAACTCCCATGGAAATAAGCCATCTAGTTCCCTTGTCGCGGTACCTAATCCACCTGTTCCCTTCTGATTTTTTGATCATTTTATTTAGCCAGTTTACTGACTTGACGCCCTTTCGCAGCTGTTTCTCTCGGCTAAATTCCCGCAGTGCAGCGATGTTCTGATAAAACATTACCAGCAGTACACGGCCTTTCTTCTCAATAGATGTACCGATTCGTACGGCAGACTTCAAGCTTCTTAACTCTTTATACCAACAATCATTTCACAAAAGGAGTAAATACGCGCTTCCAAGCAAGAAACAGCATAATGACATCAAACAGGAAACATTTGATATTCTGACTACTGTAGTGCCATATTCTCACCTTGTGACAGAAAGTGGAACCATAATTTTTTCAGCACACTCTGCGAGCGCACTGATTAATGAACGTGGCTACGATGTTTCAGCATTCTGCGGTATACACACCCCGCACTGCAGCATGCGGAACAACGTCGGTTTAATAATAACTACTCAGTACATACCATCATCATTCGTTATTGTTCTGATTGGCGTGACCGACTGAGGTCCTCGCTAATTGGTGCCTTAAACCCCGAAAGATACAACACACTCTTTTCAGTAGCGGAAAGTATATTCCACATGCAGCGATAGTCAACTAGGTTTTCGTTACGCTCGTTGGTTAAGAGGGGTACCTACAGACATGATATGGTCATGTACCTATTTTGGACTTTCTCTCTGAACCCATCAGTGTGTCTCCGCAGAAAGGCCATTTGCGAGTTCTTGCCATTGAAACATGTCACATGCGAGGAAACGCCAGAAGTAGTTTACAATATATGATTTGTCGTTCTTCTTCGCCTAATGACTCGTTTCTGCTGATGGACCAATATGCGGAGTAAGTATGGCGGTAGGGCGGAGAAACTAATTTAGATGTGTATAAACTTCATCAGGCCTATGCTTTCGAGTACACTGTTCTTCTGTATCAAAATGGATGCGCATACTTTCCTGCTCAAACCTTACACTGATTCCACTTGAAATTACCTCAACATACAGCAGACTCCCATACGTTCATCTATATATTCACAAAAAGATCTCCAAACAGACCAGTTTACACCGATCACATTTCTGCAACTGGCTTGTTTGCCCAAGATATAGTACTCACGACTTATTCTTTGCAGTGTCAAAAGTACAAACTGCAGGTGGCGGACTTCGAGATATTAAGCGCACGAATATGGCGGAGCTTACAGCTTTCTTGGCAAATAAAATGTAACAAACCAGGCAGGTTCCTTTGTCCTCTTATGTTGGTCCCCTAAAATCATGATTATTTTCTTCCGCAAATATCTACAATACTGTTACTTTTCGAAGGATTCACAGTATCTAAAATTCTTAAGTATTAAAAGAGGTTTTTTATAATTTACCTTAGTATCTAACTGGGGTATCCTGCTTATCTCAGGGAGTTGGTAGTTCGAATAAAGGGATAAAGATGTAAGTATAATAGGTAAAAATATTATTGAGAACATTTTTCATTTTGTTATCTGTGGTATACGTGCACAAATTTATCTAAATACCTACTCGATAAAAATCAACGTATGATTGACAATAAGGGGAGGAGGGCTCTTTGAGGCAGATGCCGCAATACTTTAAAGTTTGTCCTTGAGCTTTGCGCATTGTAAAACTCTAGACAAATTTGATTGGAAACTGCATTCTTTTCAATTGGAATGGGAGTTCAGTAATGATCAGTGATATTCTGGTTATAAACAGTGTGTGGGGTACTTTCCAGTCGTGAGATCGGCTTTGACGACTATATACGACATCTGTTCAACGATAATTCTTGTTCCATTACATAGGTTTAGTGAATTGAGATTTCTGAGTAGTATGATTGGAGATAAGTCGAAGGCAGTGAAATGGCATTCCTGTTACTTGGAAAGTAAGTAATTTCGCTAGAATTACTGCGAATAAGTCTCTCATATATTCAGCGAGTACCTTTTTGTCATACTCCTGCTGTTAGGAAGGTTAGGCCCACCGCCAATGATTGGTCAGGGCTACCTGGCAACTCTCTCCAATGGTCTATGAGCGCTTGTCGTCGCCCTGTGGTTTTAAGGTTTAATATTTTACTGCCACACATTTTCTTTCTGTAGGGAAGTTCACACTTCCTTCAGCTGTTTTGGATTCAATGGATTTCATTTTGATGGAATTACGGCGAATAAGTCTCTCATATATTCAGCTGAGACTATGAGTGAGACTTCTTGTAGTGTTAGTTCCCAATGGTTGTCGTTTTCCAGAAGTCCTGAGCATTGGTATGCTTCTTTGTACGTCTGGCACAGTTAACCGTCAAAAGCCATGCAATCTGTGAAACTTGCGTGGTCCCCGTATTCCAAGTAGCAGCATCCGGAGTTAGAAACATTAGGCGTTGTTCGGTTGTACACTGTAAAGTCGGCCGAGTGCGGCCACTTTTCATGATACCTGGATAATCTCCTTCTGGAATTCCTCGTTTCCGTTGCTGAAAGATTTTCTTGGTGTGTTCCACGTATAACAGACAGGGACGCCGACGTATATTGTTTTCGCGAATGGATCAGTTCGACACAGTTGGAAAAAAGCAGTTCGTGTTGTGTTGTGTTCCGAGGTGTTTCTCTAGTAGTTTTCTGGCGCTGTCTTTTGTAAACTTTCTGTCCATTATTCTAATTTACCGCTATATGTTGCACAGCGTTCGCGTTCGTGAATGAGGAAACCGAAAACACCCCACGCTACTGTTGATGTATCTTCCCATTTGATACATGGTAGATGTTGTTAACTGTCTGTCTATTTGAAATACCGCCATGTCGTTGCCTTATTCCACATACTTAGATATATTTCATAAATTTCACTGAACTGCAGTCTACGTCTATGCATGCTTGGAATATTTTGGAAAGTGGTATGTTAAGTGACACAACCAACTGATTATTTTCAGTTCGTCGCTCTCTCGTGTTCGTATTTCTTTAGGCGAAGGCGCCGTTTTTGGGTGATCTTCTGTATTTGGAACAGACATCAACTCTGGTTCGTTAGTCGTAGAAGTATGGATTTGGGTATTTTTTATACATTTTCCATTACTCATACAAGACGAATTGGGATTTAATGGCCCACATGGTCGATGAATCATGTTTTTCACTACTATGCCGTGCAGTTCCGGATCTTATTGCGGATTAGGAAATTCAGCTTGGATGATTTTGACCATATGCGTGGCATGAATTCAGTCGTATCGCCGTACGAGGTTGTGTGAGGCAGTCCTCGTTTTTCCCATTCGATTGTGTACATCCAGCATCTCACGGTTTCAAAGATGTGGTTTTGATGATGGCTTCAATAAATTTCAATTGCTTTTGTAAGGAATTCAGGATTTTACGTGTTGACGATGCATGGGGACTTGTCTGTATCTTAGTTCTTTGATTTCTGGCTATGACGAGTTCCTGTGAATGTCATGAAAAGCCCATGTCATCCATACTTTTTTATGTAGGTCATGACATCCTGAGTATATTCGTGCATGTGTGTCGGACTTCCATTGTATGAGGGTAAGGATGCCATTGTTCCAATGCCGTCACTGTTTTCGTCATTTATGATTGCGTCTCGAAGGCGGTCGTTAATCTTCCGCGCGCAGTTTGTTCCGATTCAGTGATACATGAAGCATCCAGTCGGCATCTGTTTCTGTGCACCCATCTACCAGGAGGTGTTTTTCGATTAAACAGCAAGTGTTGAGAATGTGATTGTATGCTTCATTGTCTCTGACCATTAAGCGGTAAGCGTAGAACTCCTTGGAAGTGACGTGTCTGTTTTTTTATACCCCTGTTTCTGGTTGTATTTGTTTGACATTAAAATGATATCCGTCCTCCCCGTGCTGAAATATTAATAGATTTTGGAGAGCATCATATGAACGGCGTTTCTCTGCAATGCGTTCTATTCCTTCTCTTCTTCATTATGCAGTTATGTCACGACTTACGTTTACATTGTCCACAATTATGATGGCGATTTCGCCTATCTGGGGTGCATTTAACTGACGTTAGTATTCTCCAGGTGATCTTTTGTTGGCTCGAAAATAGCCTTACAGTCATCAGAAATCATTGGTTCTAGTGCTGTGTTGTATACGTGAATCAGATGATTGTATTTGTGTAAGATCATCTGTATATCTTGGACTACTACTCTTTTCAGTCCACTGATACTCGTGCATCGTATATCAATTTCTGTTTCTTCATTTCCGATGAAAGATACTTGTAAAAATTTATGCTCGTCGTTCGGTAATGGTAGCAATGATCCCACATTGTGACAGATTTGTCCTTAGATGAAAAAAACATCATCGATTTCACTTGCGTTAGTGTTGACTGAAGTGACAACGGAAGAAGTTATTTGGAAGCAGATGTTGCATGCTTTCATATTTCGAAGAGAGTGTTTTGATTCTCGAGATTCCCCAGTCATGTAATGTAAAAATCCCTGCGAAGCTGCTTCCAGTGGTGGTAATCGAATTTTTCCATTCATGCAACAGAGTCCTGTTGTTCCTCTACTGAATTGTAAGACGTCCATTTTTCTGATTGTGTTCGTTGTACTGTCCACTTGTCCACGTTTGTGCTTCTCGTAGGGTGATATTTTCATAGCTGGCTTGACATCGCACCCTTTTATTATAAGATTGTGTCGGAATTCTTGATTCTTCAGTCCATTCATTTCGTTGTTCTTCGGTTTCTCTGCTGCTCATGGTGCTCATTCTCGTTCTTTGGGGAATTAAACGTGCTTCGTGCTCTTCGTCTGTTAAGTGTTTTCGCCGTTCTTCTTGTTCTCGCCCTCTGGCTTGAGAACTGACAAGATCTCTTCTTTTACGTTTAGGCATTGTCTACAATATAAATCAAATTAGCTTTTTACTAACAAATACAACAAGTACACTTTACACCCTTTTAACCCCGTATTTTCGACTTATATTCAGTCACTGCATCAATTTCACTACTCATACTTCACTGTTTGTTTTTATTCACTAACGGTACTACTTTTTCGATTCCTCCCTTCGTCACTAAGCAAGTGCACGACTTGCCAAAGTATTTTCGTTGTTGGCTGTGGGGATATTTCACTTATTTGTATATAATTTTGATCAATTACATCAGTATATTCCAGACTATTTCCGAACATTCCAGAACATCCACAGTCATTGTGGATTATTGCTAAATATTCTGGAATGTTGTGGATGCTCTCGAATACGCTGGAATGTTACGGAACGTTCTCGAATACTCTAGACTGCTCTGAAATGTTCCATAAATTTCTAGAGAGCGAAACTTTCCAGCCCTTATATCTTCAAAGGCGCACCCCTCACTTAAAAACGGGAGTCTTCTTCATGGATGGGGAATAGAGGGCTAACACACCAAATAACCCCCTTGATTGTACCAAGACACGTTTCTGAGTTTTAGCGGCACCAAATTCCACACTTATTTTTATATTATACTGGGTGTATCATAATTAACGCGTAAATGCGTACAGTTGAAAGTACAAGATACTAGAGGCAAAAAGTCTCAGTAAACATATTGTCGAGAATACATGCCTTAAGAGCTACGAGTCATTTTTCATCTTCGATACTGTGAAGCAAAGCTCTTTTACGGCAAGTTCTCTGCTAATCGATATTTTGGGAAGTGGTAGTACGAACCAAAATAAGAAAAAAATATCCAGGAAACTTTTTCTCTAAAACGCATACCTTAAAAGTTACGAACACTTGATCATTAGAGGAGTTGTGTTTCAAAGTAACAAAGATGAACAGTTGCTCATAGCTCTTAAGGAATGCATTTTAGACATTTTAGAGCACGTTTACTGGACTTTTTTCTTGTTTTCATCCATACTACCAGTTCCCAAAATATCGAATGCAAAGATCTTGCAGTTGAAGAGATTTGTTTCTCATTAACGAAGATGAAATATTGCTCGTAGCTCTTAAGGTACGCATTTTCGATCCTATGTTTCCTGAGTCTTTTTTGCTTCTAGTGTCGTGTACTTTCAACTGTATGCGTTTATGCCATTAATTATGATACACCCTGCGTATTGATTACATTCCTGTGACTGATTAGTTTGCCGGAAAACTTTGATAATTATCAACAGCAGTAATTTCGAATTTCGTTATCACTGTCCCTGTGTAAACATATATCCCACTACTGACTTTCTGATACAACTGATCAAAAGTATATGAAAATAAGTGAAGTATCCTCACAGCTAGTGACGAAAACATGTTAGTAACTCTTGCACTTACTTAGTTCGAGGGTAACAAGCGTTATTAAACATCACTACTGAAATAAAATCCCATATTTTGGCAAACTAAGACAGCGTAATTCTATAAATTGTTTCGGTATCCAGAAATTCACATTCAAATACCTTTCAACTATTCAGTTAATCAGAAATGTAAATATTTAGTTGTAACTTCCGAAAATACAGCAAACAGCAGCAGCTAACTTTAGCTGTAATGACTGTGAGCTCATAAAAGAGTCTCGTCAGAGGCCACTTTAAATCATCTGCGGAAAGTTTTGAAAATCCAATGCCTGCGCCCACCAAAACGGGGAAATGAACCCGCCGAGTTAGCACAAGCAACAAATTGGAGAATCTAAATTTGCGTTCAGGAGTTTCTAAAATAATTGAGCGATCGTTTTAAATTGTCATTATGGACTGGGTCAAACTTAAATAATGATCACTACTGTGATACTTGGGTCAAACTCTGGTCTGTGATGTTACTTCCAATAGTTACTGTCCACATCATTTTTTTAATGTAACTGTCAGACTTCAAGGACAGTTACTGCAGATCTTTATTCAGTGACTGTGGCATTCATTTGTATGCCACATGTGATATTTGTCACTTCGATGTTAGGTTACTGCGCCTCAACAATCATATTAAATGATATCAGCTGCTGAGTGCAGTATGTGGCTAACCATGTATCTCTGAATGAACTATAATAAATGAGACTCAGTCTGGCCACAAACCGTAGGTTATTAAAGTGTAATTAAAGTGTTGGAACTGTATACGTGGTATAGACCAAATCATTTGAAATAGCCCAATTTCGATAATCATTTTTCAACCAGAATCAATGGAGGCGCAGCTACCAGAGACATATTAGCACAGGTAAATACGATTACTCTCCAAACGGCAGGACGTGCAGGTAGCATTAACATAAATAATGAAGTTTCTTACTCGCTAAGAGAATCGATAATTTGTAAGATAAATAAGCATATCTAAAAACAGTAAGAGTATGGCGAAAACCTTCACCATGGCTTAAAGACCATCACAAACACCTTAAGAGTATCAGAGAAGCAAACATTGGACGGAGAAACTCTACCTTTGATAATCATCCTACCTACAAGCAACTATGCAGCCGAGTTAACCCGTGAGGAACTTAAAGCTCAGATATGCCCACTCGCTAACAGGGCTTTCGCACACCTGCCTTCCTGCGGAAAAATCTATGTATAGGAAACAGCAAACACAAATCTGCAGCTGAACCTGTAGTTTCCGTTGACGATCTAAATGAGTATCCAGCAGACTTTGGGTAATAATGGGAATAAAAACGGCACAAACGAGGAACGTAGTATCAAGAGACCGACAAGGATCAGTACTGGTCTCATTACTCTCATCATTATATGTTAATGATGTGTCAACTATTCTTTCCTGCTGCAGATGTCACCTATACGCACACGATATTAGTTACATCTAAGATCAAAACCAACGAACTGGTTCACCGCAACCCAGCAAGTAAATGCCGTTTTACTTAACCTGTCTGTGTGGGCTCAGAGCGTAGGTTTTAACCTCAACACGTTTAAAATGCAAGAAAGCTTATTTTTCCCCAAGACTAGTTATCCTTCAATTAAGAGAATACTTTCTACCATTAAACCTGAAAAGCACATAAACAACCTTCCCTTCTTCTGCAAAGGAGTTGAGGATAGTTCTGGATCATCACTTACTGGACTGAATACACACTCCAATCTGAAATAAATTGTCAGCGTCATATCACTCACTATAGAAATATAAAAAGTCGTTTCCCCAGGATTAAAAAAATATCTCAGACACTACTACTCGGCATATTTAATTACAATTATGCCGTTCTTCAATGGCTACCTACGAAATCTAGCGCAGGCTGGAACTCGTGATGAATACTTGTATACGATACGTCTGTAACGTACGGTTTTTCGATCATATCACACAGTCCTACGAACAATCATCATGGCTGTTTTGCCGGCCGATGTGGCCGTGCGGTTCTAGGCGCTTCAGTCTGGAACCGCGTGACCGCTACGGTCACAGGTTCGAATCCTGCCTCGGGCATGGATGTGTATGATGTCCTTAGTTTAGTTAAGTGTAAGTAGTTCTAAGTTCTAGGGGACTGTTGACCTCAGAAGTTAAGTCCCACAGTGCTCAGAGCCATGGCTGTTTGCCTATAAACGGAGACACCAACATACTCTGCTGGGTCTGTCGTCTTCTTAATCATTCCACTTCCCTTTATTTATCTTAGAAGTCTTATTCTATTTGAACAGCACAGCGGAAACACTCGTTCTCAATAAAATTGTGTCTGTGCCCTCACGTAGCACTGCCGTGTTTTCTAAACCAGCTCCTGTATCAGGAATACGACTTTGTAACAACCTTTCTCAAAATATCAGAGAAATTAATTCCTTCTAAACGTCAAAAGGCAACTAATTATCCAACCTTTATCACAACAGCCACCTCTCCTACATTCTCTGCAGCTCATTGGCACCACCCACCTCAGTTTTTCCCCACCCCTAGTCGGTGGAGTTCTCTTTTTATATTTGTTCTTTCCCAACAGCGAATGTCACTGTCATTTCAACCTATTTCATTATAAATGCCCGTTATTACCATCATCATCCTCATCATCATCATTATCATCATCATCATTATTATTATTGCTGCTGATGTTGCTGCTATTGTTATTGGAAAGGTACGGCAATATCTTTGGTGTGTGTTGCCCATGGCCAGATGAAAGGGAGGGTCTTGATGCCATAATACCGTTACACCAAATAAGCAGTTAATAATATAAAATAAACTTTGCTGAAAGATGGTAATCATTTACTTCACGTCCTCTATTAAATAAGATACTCAACAGTGTAATACATCTGAGGCTTTCTTCTTCACATAATCACGCCAATGCTTGTTAACGTCTCTTTTGGGCTGTAGCTACTACCTGGGTCTAGTCTTTAAATGGAAGAACAGCATTTTTACCGAGAGGGATTGTCTACTGATGTATCAGGCTGGAATGGACATGTAGATGATCTCATCAACATGCTTTACAATAGACCTGTAGTCTTACTTCGTTATCCCACAGTGACAATAGTCCTCCAGTAGGTATTATCGGTGAACGTGTATGCAATTCGCTAGGAGGAAATTTCCCTCCACAACATTTAGGACCATTTGCTTTCCTAGCCTTATCGTTCATCACCTCTAATTGCACCATTCCTTGGGGAATTCAGAAGTCAGAGTTTATGTAAAATTTCTGTATCGGTTCGTGGGCGACAGAGCTCTGTACCAATATGTTTCAAACAGCCGCGTGCGGAAACGTTTTCTCTTGGGGATCATACCTCGGGGTCTATTGGTAACAGAAATTATGGATCAAGTGTTTCCGATAGCTCTGGGCTAAGTGACCATTTGTACACCTATCGGAAGAAGAGCACACTGTAGATATCCCACAACACAAAATTTAAATACACCACACTTCCTCCAGCCCAGGCAAACTGAGCAAATCGACTGGTTCTTTTGCATTAGGGTTGGTCTGGGTTGGACCTTAAGGATTATAGACGTCTGCTTCTTCATGGGTGCCTCCTAAGTACAACACGAGAGAGCATGAGTTTTAGGTACGAAAAGTACCAATTATGAGTGAGGATGGCCACCTCCATAATTGCTATTCATGGGATCGTCGAAATATTTACCATGCGTTATTGAGATGATATTTTAGGAAAACTTTCAAACTCTCCTGGATATCATTATCCGTTACCGAGATAAATAGGTTTCATGTTAAAGTACTTTTGCACATAAAAACGCACGTTCTGTCCGGTCTGAGGTGTAAATGTAGCATTAACTGCAGTAGTACACACGTACTAAGAGTTCTAGCCTTATTCCAATAGCTTTGAGGTCACCAAACAGCTTCAGACAGCTTTTTCTCACCAGTAGAGTTTTAACTCACTATCTGAACCCCCAAGAACTATGGACCTTGCCGTTGGTGGGGAGGTTTGCATGCATTAGTGATAAAGATAGCCGTACAGTAGGTGCAACCGCAAGGAATGTGTGTCTGCTGAGAGGCCAGAAAAACATGTCGTTCTGAAGACGGGTAGCAGCCCTTCCAGTAATTCCAGGGCCAACAGTCTGGATGATTGATTGATGTGGCCTTGTAACACTAACCAAAATGGCCTTGCTGTGCTGGTACTGCGAACGGCTTAAAGCAAGGGGAAACTACGGCCGTAATTTTTCCCAAGGGCATGCAGCTTTACTGTATGGTTAAATTATGATGGCGTCCTCTTGGGTAAAATACGAGTATTCCGAAGGTAAAATAGTTCCCCATTCGGATCTCCGAGCGGGGACTACAAAGGGGGACATTGTTATTAGGAGAAAGAAAACTGGGAAATGGATAGGTGAAAGTTTGATATAGTGGGAATTAGTGAAGGTCGGTAGCAGGAGGAACAAGACTTCTGGTCAGGTGAATACAGAGTTAAAAATACAAAATAAAATAGGGATAATACAGGAGTAGGTTTAATAAAGAATAAAACAAAATAGGCGTGCGGGTAAGCTACTACAAACAGCATAGCGAACGCTTTATTGTGGCCAAGATAGATACGAAGCCCACTCCTACTACAGTAGTACAAGTTTCTACGCCAACTAGCTCTGCAGATGAATTTAATAGTCAGGGGTGACTGGGATTCGGTACTAGGAAACTGGAGAGAAGGAAACTTACTAGGTGAATATGCATTGGGGCTAAGAAATGAAAGAGGGAGCTGCCTGGTAGAATGTTGCACAGAGCACAACTTATCATAGATAACACTTGGTTCAAGAATCGTAAAAGAAGGTTGTATACACGGAAGAACCCTGGAGATACTGACAGGTGTCAGATAGATTATATGATGGTAAGTCAGAGCTTTAGGAACCAGGTTTTAAACTGGAAGACATTTCCAGGGGCAGATGTGGACTCTGACCACAATCTATTAGTTATCAACCGTAGATTAAAACTGAAGAAAATGTAAAGAGGTGGGAATATAAGGAGATGGGTCCTGGATAAACTGACTAAACCAGAGGTTGTATAGAGTATCAGGGAGAGCACAAGGGAACAATTGACAAGAATGGGGAAAGAAATACAGTAGAAGAAGAATGGGTAGCTTTGAGAGATGAAGTAGTGAAGGCAGCAGAGGATCAAGTACGTAAAAAGACGAGGGCTGGTAGAAATCCTTGGGTAACAGAAAAATATTGAATTTAATTGATGAAAAGAGGAAATATAAAAATGCAGTAAATGAAGCAGGCAAAAAGGAATACAAACGTCTCAAAAATGAGGTCGACAGGAAGAGCAAAATCGCTAATCAGGGATGGCTAGAAGACAAATGTAAAGATGTAGAGGCTTATCTCACTAGGGGTAAGATAGATACTGCCTACAGGAAAATACAAGAGACCTTTGGAGAATAGAGAATCACTTGTATGAACATCAAGAGCTTAGATTGGAACCCAGTTCTAAGCAAAAAAGGGAAAGCAGAAAGGTGGAAGGAGTATATAGAGGGTCTATACAATGGTGATGTACTTGAGGACAGTATTATGGAAATGGAAGAGGATGTAGATGAAGATGAAATGGGAGATATGATACTGCGTGAAGAGTTTGACAGAGCACTGAACGACCTGAGTCGAAACAAGGCCCCGGGAGTAGACAACATTCCATTAGAACTACTGACGGCCTTGGGAGAGCCAGTCCTGACAAAACTCTACCATCAGGTGAGCAAGATGTATGAGACAGGCGAAATACCCTCAGACTTCAAGAAGAATATAATAATTTCAATCCCAAAGAAAGCAGGTGCTGATAGATGTGAAAATTACCGAACAATCAGTTTAATAAGTCACGGATGCCAAATATTTGCGCGAATTCTTTACAGACGAATGGAAAACCAGGTAGAAGCCGACCTCAGGGAAGATCAGTTTGGATTCCGTAGAAATTTTGGAACACGTGAGGCAATACTGACCTTACGACTTACCTTAGAAGCTATATTAAGGAAGGGCAAACCTACGTTTATAGCATTTGTAGACTTAGAGAAAGTTTTGACAATGCTGACTGGAATACTCTCTTTCAAATTCTGAAGGTGGCAGGGTTAAATACAGGGAGCGAAAGGTTATTGACAATTTGTACAGAAACCAGAGCAGTTATAAGAATCGAGGGACATGAAAGAGAAGCAGTGGTTGGGAAGGAAGCTAGATAGGGGTATAGCCCGATGTTATTCAATCTGTATATTGAGCAAGAAGTGAAGGAAACAAACGAAAAATTTTGAGTAGGTATTAAAATCCATGGAGAAGAAATAAAAACTTTGAGGTTCACCGATGACATTGTAATTCTGTCAGAGACAGCAAAGGACTTATAAGAGCAGTTGAACGGAATGGATAGTGTCTTAAAAGGAGGATATAAGATGAACATCAACAAAAGCAAAACGAGGATAATGGAATGTAGTCGAATTAAGTCGGGTGACGCTGAGGGAATAAGATTAGGAAATTAGACGCTTAAAGTAGTAAAGGAGTTTTGCTATTTGTGGAGCAAAGTAACTGATGATGGTCGAAGTACAGAGGACATAAAATGTAGTCTGGCAATGGCAAGGAAAGCGTTTCTGAAGAAGAAAAATTTGTTAACATCGAGTATAGAGTTAAGTGTCAGGAAGTCGTTTCTGAAAGTATTTGTATGGAGTGTAGCCACGTATGGAAGTGAAACATGGACGATAACTAGTTTGGACAACTTCAAAAATGGTTCAAATGGCTCTGAGCACTATGGGACTCAAATGCTGAGGTCATTAGTCCCCTAGAACTTAGAACTAGTTAAACCTAACTAACCTAAGTACATCACAAACATCCATGCCCGAGGCAGGATTAGAACCTGCGACCGTAGCGGTCTTGCGGTTCCAGGCTGCAGCGCCTTTAACCGCACGGCCACTTCGGCCGGCTTTGGACAAGTATAGAAGCTTTCGAAATGTGGTGCTACAGATGAATCCTGAAGATTAGATGGGTAGATCAAATAACTAATGAGGAGGTATTGAATAGGATTGGGGAGAAGAGAAGTTTGTGGCACAACTTGACTAGAATAAGGGATCGGTTGGTAGGACATGTTCTGAGGCATAAAGGGGTCACCAATTTAGTATTGGAGGGCAGCGTGGAGGGTAAAAACTCGTAGAAGGAGACCAAGAAATGAATACACTAAGCAGATTCAGAAGGATGTAGGTTGCAGTAGGTACTGGGAGATGAAGAAGCTTGCACAAAATAGAGTAGCAAGGAGAGCTGCATCAAACCAGTCTCAGGACTGAAGACCACAACAAAAAAATCTGTGTATAATGAGCGCTTCATGCCTATACAAATAGGTCCTAAGTGATAAAAAACATACCTGAAAATAACTTCAACTCAGTGGAAAGTTTTCTAATTCAGTACAGTATTTCTCGTAACATATTTTCCCTTTAAGACTAAATTCATAAATCCTTCATTATAGATGAACTTCAGTCGATGAGCAAAGAACCCAAAAAAATGAAAAACACGCGATTTTCTGTTAACCATACACTATGCGTACTAACGTTGTTTTTTATATGTCTATGTATATCTACAGATAAGTCATAAATTTCCTGACTTATTGAATTGTTTTTGTATAAGCAGCTCGTCCTGCTTATGGCCTGATGATATGATTATTGATATTATACGAACCTTCTGTGTGTTGGTACAGTCCACGTGTTAATGATCCCATTACTTCTGGGAATGCATTATACGCTAGATGCCTAATTGCCTGCGCCGCCCTCAGTGAAATGCATAGAGCACTGTTAATTTTGACCAACCTGCAGTCTTATAATGGCATCGCAGTGTAGAAAATAGCACGTAGGTCGTAAGTGCGTAGTCTTGAGGCTGTAATGAACCGTTAGCGAGGAACTACTGTCATGTACTTACATGAGTCCTTTACTATATTCTACGGGTGACACTTGATTTTATTTTAGCACAACACGAGTAACTGCAAGTTTTAAACATAATCCAATTTGTTTCAACATGTCACATGTTATAAATAAACACATCAAAAAAGTTTTGGGCCAACTCTGTTCTGAGAGTTCCGAAATATGTACAGAAAAGTGGAATATAAATCAACATAAACATCATTTCCACCCTTTTTATTCCTAATCAAAACCACACATTGCATGTTGTATCACCATATAGCGAGACATTCAGAGGTGGAAGTCCAGATTTATGTACACACCGGTACATCTAATACCCAGTAGCACGTCCTCTTGCATTGATGCATGCCTGTACTCGTGGTGGCATACTATCCACAAGTTCATCAAGGCACTGTTGGTCCGAATTGACCCACTCCTCAACGGCGATTCGGCGTAAATCCATAAGTGGTTGGTGGGTCACGTTGTCCATAAAAAGCCATTTTCAATGTATGCCAGGCATGTTCGATAGGGTTCAGGTTTGTAGAACATACTGGCCGCTCTAGTTGAGCGATGTCGTTATCCTGACGGAAGTCATTCACAAGATGTGCATGACGGGGACTCGAATTGTCGTCCATGAAGACGAATGCGTCGCCAATATGCTGCCAATATGGGTGCACTATCGGTTGGAGGAAGGCATTACCGTATCGTAAAGCCGTTACGTCGCCTTCCATGACCACCAGCGTCGTACGTCGGCTCCACATAATGCCACCCCAGAACAGCAGGAAACATTCACCTTGCTGCACTCGCCGGACAGTGAGGCCATGGCGTTTAGCCTGACCGGTTTGCCTCCAACCATGTCTCCGACCATCGTCTATTTTAAGGCATATGGGACACCGACCGGTGAAGAGAACGTGATGTCAATCCTCAGCGGTACATTCAGCATGTTGTTGGGCCCATCTGTACCGCGGTACATGGTGTCGTGGTTGCGGAGATGGTCCTTGGCATGGACGTCGGCAGTGAAGTTGCGCATCATGCAGCCTATTGCAAACAGTTTGAGTCGTAACACGACGTCCTCTGGCTCCAAGGAAAGCATTATTCAGCATGGTTGCGTTCCTGTCTGGGTTCCTCCGAGCCATAATCAGTAGGTAGCAGTCATCTACTGCATTAGTAGCCCTTGGGCGGCCTGAAAGAGGCATGTTATCAACAGTTCCTGTCTGCCTGTATCTCCTCCATGTCCGAGCAACATCGCTTTGGTTCACTCAGAGACGCCTGGACTCCTTGAGACCCCTTCGTGGCACAAAGTAATAATTAGGGCGTGATTGAACCGCGCTGATGAAATGACTAACTCATCGGTTGTCGGACCTCCTCCGTCTAATAGGCGCTGCTCATGCACGGTTCTTTACATCTTTGCGCGAGTTTAGAGACATCTCTGAACAAGCAAAGGGACTTTGTGTGTGATACAATATCCAAAGTCAACGTCTATCTTCAGGATTTCTGGGAACCGGGGTGATGCAAAACTTTTTTTGATGTGTCTATTTACGTTGCAACACCAGTAACTGATTACATTCTTAGAATTCTTAAATTGTTCCAAACTCATTATTCCTGCACAAAACTAAGATCAGGCAGACGACACTACATATCACATCTGTCACCCACGACTACCGCTTCCGATCTCATTTGGTAACACCTCTATTTTGCTTGGAAACCCGGCCTAAGCGGTTCTCAGAAGACACACGAAGAGCATTGTCTGCCTATTCATTCAGCTTTCGTTTCTAGTTTTGTTAGTAATTCTGACTCAGGAACTAAGTTGTCGATAACTCGCAATTCAGAGATACCTGTTCCAGGCTGTTAAGAAAGGTTAATGAGGAGTTATTAACTTTTCCGAAGGAAATTTAGCATTTTGCTCGCAGTCTCCGAAATTATCAGCAATTCTGGCTGTCTTTCCCTCGAGGAAGTGTGCCATCCGCTACTGGTGTCTCGCACGACTGATCATTTACTCAGTGCGGCAAATCTCTAATGCTCTGAGGAAGAAACTTTGGGGTTAAATAGGATATAGACTAAAGCCAGAAATACTGTTGCAGGAAGAAGAAGGAAACCAGCGGGAAACCGCTCCTGTCGGAGCTAAAAAAGGGCGAATATGTTTCTCTTCAAAAGACTACGACAGAAAAGTGTGAATTCAGCTGCCTCAATCCTCATTCCCCCCTCTTCGCCAAAACATTTTGGCATGCGAACATTTTCGACATCACTGTGCTCAGATAGGAGCATTGTTCCACTAGTTATAATTGTTGGAATGTATCCTACATCGAAACTGGGAAAGATATATTCATGAAGTTCCCATTATCACCCGTATCTGCAGTACTGGTACACTCCGACATACCCATAACACAGTAGCGTAGCATAACGGTGAAACAAAACGGCGCACTTAGTTGATAAATGACAGACAGTTTGTCGCGTTTTGTTCTGACGTCACTATCTGCATTCTACGCTACCGTGACATGGGTATCTAAACATGGTTCAGGACTGCAGACACTTACCTCCAAAGAAACAGGAAAGTAATTAAGTATAGTAATTCTTCCAATGTGTTGATGAAAACTTTGGGTATCCTTCGTACAATGTGAGTCGCTGTCATACACTGAGGTGAAGAACATGATGGGATACGTCCTAATATCGTGTGGGACCCCTTTACATCCGGCATAGTTCAGCACTTGGGATTTGGTGCTACAGAAGAATGATAATAGGAGGGCTGATCAGGTAAGGAGTGAGGACGTCTTCTGGAGAATCAGTAAGGAGAGGAATATATGGAAATTACTGAAAAGGGGGAGGGATAGGATGATAGAACATCTGTTAAGATATAACAGAATAACTGCCATAGTACTAGAGGGGACTGTAGGGGGCAAAAACTATAGAAGACAGAGATTAAAATCAATGAAGCAAATAACTGAAGACGCAGGTTGCAACTGATATTCTGAAATGAAAAGATTGGCGCAGGGAAGGAATTTATAGTGGACTGTATGAAACCATTCAAAAGACTGACGACTCAAAAAAAATGGAGCAAACCCAAGTATCATGGACTAAACAAGTCGTTCTAGGGTCCCCTGCAGGAAGACTAAGCCATATTGCCTATATAGCCATCCCTAACTGCAATGTGTAGCCCCTCGATTATGTCCCAGAAGTTTTCGATGGGATTCATGTCGAGTGATGTGGCTGGCCAAATGATTCGTTTCAACTGTCCTAAATTTTCACCATAGCAGTAGTGCGAATTGTGGCCCGGTGACGGGACGCAATAACATCCATAAAAAGTTCATCGTTGTTGGGAAATTTGAGACCCATTAGTGGCTACAAATGGTCTAAATATACCCCAAAAGAACTATTTCCAGTCAATGGTCGGTCCAGTTCGAGCAGAAGACGCAGTCCATTCCATGTAAACACACTCCACACCATTATGAAGCAACCACAAGCTGGCACAGTGCCTTGTTAGAAACTTGGGTCCATGGCTTGGTGCGGTCTGCATCGCATTTCACCCTACCAACAGCTCTTACCGTCTGATGTGGGTTCTCCAGTTGTCTGGTGTCCAACTATGATGGACGCGAGCCTGACACAGGTGCTGCGTCGGTCGTCGGCTACCATAGTCCATTAAGGCAAAATTTTGCTGCACTGATGTAAAAATGGATCAAATAGCTCTAAGCACTATGGGACTTAACATCTGAGGTCATCAGTCCCCTAGACGTAGAACTACTTAAGCCTAACTAACCTAAGGACATTACACACATGCATGCCCGAGGCAGGATTCGAACCTGCGACCGTAGCAGCAGCGCAGTTCCAGACAAGCGCCTAGAACCACTCGGCCACAGCAGCCGTCACCGCACTGTTCTAACGGATACGTTCGTCGGGGGGCCCACATTAACTTCTGTGGTTATTTTACGCTATGTTGCTTGTCTCTTATCACCGACAATTCTACGCAAACGCGGGTGCTCTCTGTCTCTAAGTGAAGACAGTCGCTCGCCGCGTTGTCCATCTTTATAGGTAATGCCTGAGACATGCTATTCCAAGAGCATTTTCCACACCGCGGATCTCGGAATACTGAATTGCCTATGGTCTCCGAAAGACCCACGCGTCTAGCTCGAACTACCATTCTGCTTTCAAAGTTGTGCGACAAAATAACGTCGGAAACCTTATCACATGAATAACCAGAGTACAAATGACAGCTCCACTAATGTACTGCCGTATCATACCTTGTTTACGCGATACTACCGCCACCTGTGTATGTGCATATTGCTATCCCATGACTTGTCACCTCAGTGTATGTGCCCTGTTGTGTAAGTGTACTGTCAAATTATGGTGTGTGTAGTGTAATAAATATGTAATGTACTGAATCTACTGTGAGAAAGCTACGTGGCAGAGACGTTGCCTGAGAGACTCTATAATAATTATATCGTTGACTCGGAATATTACTCTGTCTGTGGTTTACTCGTACCTAAGGGTAACTGGAGTTTTCTGTTCGCTTCTTTTGATGTTATGTGGAGAATTGTACAAGAGACACAATAAATCGTCATTATTTCATGAGAAAAAAGGTTAGCGTCACTACCTGTATTAGTACTTTGGAAGTATTGAAATATCACAATTGTTTCAGATTGGATGCGACGTGTACGGGAAGAGACCTGGACAACAGTTCTCGAACCTGCAATCTCATGTATGAATAGTTGCTAAAAATATCCAGCCGTCTCTCCCAAGACTCTTCATACGCGCAACAAACAGTAATTCTTTTAACAGCACTATCAGACACCATTTTATCACGTTGTTACGACCTTTTACCGCGAGCATAATACATAGACAACAGACAAACAAAAAATAGACAAACACATAAAAGAATCAACCACATTGTTAAGCAATTACACCATGGTATTTGATAAGAAACCGGGTGTTATCAAAAATTGTGTGTGCCATTTAAATATTAGGCCACACAAAACTTACTGTCACCGACATTACTCCATTAGTGTCCCGCTTTGTTCGCTATGAATTCCTTCGAGTCAGTATCTAATAATAAATATTACATGTATAACGATTCCTTTCTAATTTTATTTTACCAGTTAGACACAGTAACCGCATTCCACTTACTTGGAGGCTGTCTGGCTATATTGGAGACTGACATTTGCAGGAAATTCTTCGCACTTCAGCTGTAGCTCTGATGACATAGAAGACTTGTTGAGGAAATTCATGGCCAGGCCGTGAGCCCCGAGTACTGTTAAAATAGCTAGGTCTCCTCCGCTTCATTACGCAGTAGCCGCACGCCACGACCGGACAACGGATTATCTTCTGGACGGCACAGCAGACGTGAACGTCGTAGACACAGAAGCGAAAACGGCTCTACAAATCGCCACCTTCAAGGTGTGACGGTACGTCACATAAATGGACATTTGGAGAAAGGGAAAGGAAGTTTTTGTTATGAGACGTGTGAATTATAAATTATTTCTAGACTGTGTACATGTGCGCGATGTATAAAAATAGTAAAGAACGTAAGTTATGATTATCAAAACACAAACATCGATGTAAATAACAATACAATTTTTTTGGTATAATCTCTGTCGAACATAGGCCATGAAGATCAGAGGAAATGCTTTGCTTGAACGCTCTCCTTTTTTGTTTCGTCTAGCGGTAGGCTGCCATTGTAGTGCTGTCATAATTAAAGTAAGTTTTATCTGTATTTTTTAAAAATACAATAGAAATTATTATTAGAAAGTATGTATTATCAACTTAGTTGTCACCTCTCCTGATCACAACCATTAATTATAATTAAAGCTTTTACAGAACTTCGTAGTGCAGGGAGGTCATCAGGCTAACAGGATTTAGGCGGCCATTACACTGACGATTCATGTTAATAAATGTAAATGCGAGAGACTTCTCAGTTTTGATCTTTCATTAATTTCTAAGTTAAAATTAATTTCAGTTACCAAAATCCACAGCACTGAATGAGTTCAATATGTTTCATTTTGGCCGCCTAACGGCAGACGATATTCTCTCCAGTTTTGCCTTGCAAATAATGAACAAGAAATATTTAAAATCTTTATATTCCGCAATATCTCAGTTAATCTTTATATAATTTGGTACATAAATAACCAGTAGCCACTGAGACCCATATTAATAATTACAGTCTGCGTAAGAATACGCATATTTTCTTTTCTAAATAGCAGCGCTCACGCGAACTACTTATTAGAAGGTGGTGAGTCGCGCACTGTGTTTGAAAAAATATTATATCGTACGTACTTCGGGGCAGCCGATGTCCGAGTGCTATCGCGGTATAAGTTAGTTAAAAGTCTCATGCTAGCCCACAATATTTAAAGTCACCCCAAACCAAAATCATAAAACATGTAATTATAAAAATAAAAATATATAATTATACCGTGATGAAGTGCACCCAGACACACACACATCCACATATACACTTAAACCGTGATAACGGGTTCAGAGAGTATGGTCTCCAACCTGGCCGCAGCGGCAGCCAACGTGCAAATTGAGAACGCGCTGGGGGTGACGGCGGCGCACTGGGCGACGCTGGGCGGCAGCGCCTCTATGCTGTCTCTACTAATGCACCTGAGCGCAGATCTCGACGCAGTGGACTACAGCTGGAACACGCCGCTGCACGTCGCCACCTGCTACGCGCGACCCCACGTCGTCAGCGAGCAGCTAGCTAGCTTGCAGCTGCTGCTCGGCGCCTGCGCCTCCGTTGCCAATTCGATAGGCATCACCCCACTGCACGCAGCCGCGCCATAAGGTTCGTCACGGTCAGTTACTACTCCTGTCGGCCGTTAAAACAGCGTGGCCATTAGCACGAGACTGTGGCGTGGGGTCCCAGTGCTAGTCCGAGTGCTTTTCTTCGTGATGTAAGTCGAAGTTAGTAGAAACGTGTACGTATGAGGGGGAGCTCAATAAGTAATGTAACACTTTTTTTCTCGATGAATTTCGGTTGGCAAAAGAAGCGTCTTTTAAAACATGGCTTGGGCATCATTACCTTACCATGTTTTTGTTTATGGACCTTGGTCCAATATCCTACGTGCTGTTTCCTAAGCCAGTTTCGTAGTTCTAATTTGATCACAGCCTTGGTGATTGTCAAGACAGGTGCCGGTCCAATAAATGGAGTTGTTGCCCCCATCCTAGCGAATCTATCGGCTTGTTCATTGCCACAGATCCCTGAGTGGCCAGGGACCCACACTAGATACACCCTATTGCTTCCCTCTAGCTGCCAGCCGGTATGGCCGTGCGGTTCTAAGCGCTTCAGTCTGGAACCGCGTGGCCGCTACGGTCGCAGGTTCGAATCCTGCCTCGGGCATGGATGTGTGTGATGTCCTTAGGTTAGTTAGGTGTAAGTAGTTCTACGTTCTAGGGGACTGATGACCACAGATGTTAACTCCCATAGTGCTCAGAGCCATTCCCTCTAGCTCCACCAGAGCCCTGTGGCAATCTGCAACAATCTTAGATCTTGTTGAAGGAACTATCAATGACTTTAAGGCCTGCCTGGCTGTCTGAATAGATGTAGATGCTACCATCATTGTAGCACCTACTCATATTCTCCTCCACACATGCCGTGATTGCAGTAATTTCGGCTTCGAATACAGAGACCAGTTTCCCTAGAGTGATGCTGCTCTCCAGTCTTGGCTGAGCCCCATACAACCCTGCCCCACCGCCTTGATCTGTTTTCGACCCATTGGTGAACCAAATGATGTCCCCCGTACAGAGTCGAACGGTTTCTCCTACTGCTCCCTATTTCCAATTATTATGTTGTTAGGCTTGTCGAAGCAGTTAGGAGTTATGTCAGCGGGCATTTCCCCAGCCATACCTACATTTACCTCACTCACTATGTTAGGGTGTGATTCTGGATATCCAAATGAGACCCAGTTTTGGCCAATTTTAAGTCTGTATGCCCCAGCTGCTGCCTCCATCTTAACCCAAAGGTGAAGTGGAGGCATGTCCAGCGGTTGGTGTGCTGCTAATTCCGCCCATTATGATGCAGGCCAATCTCTGCAACTTAGCAAGCTCTTTAGCAGCAACCCACTGTTCTACCTTCTTCCACCACACTACGGTCCCATAGGAAATCTTAGGTCTAACCACTGTGGTGTATATCCAGTGCGTACCTATGGGGCTTAGGTCCCAGTTTTTCCCACAACTCCTAGATATTCCACTGTCCCCTTCACAGGTAGAGATTCATCGAAGGGCTTTAGATTCCAACTTGCATGCTGAATATGTCTCTTCGTAAATGGCACCAGGATTAACTCTCAGATCCTGTTTAATGCACCATTTTAGCACAATGTCCAACCCTCCTTGTGCCATATTCCAGACTGTGTCAGTGAATTTGCCAAGTATTACGATGACAAGGTCATCTGCGTATCCTTGGCAGAAGCATATTCTGGAATTTGGTTCCTCAATAAGTTCGTTCACTACTATATTCCAGAATAGAGGAGACAAAACTCCTCCTTGTGGGCAGCCTCTGGTGGTCTTAATTACCATATTTTCATTCATCATGGTAGCCTCTACCTTCCTTCCACTAAGCATGAATCTGGTCCACCTACATATAGTGGTCCCCAGATCATGCACCTCTGCTGCCCTTACCATGGAATCGAAGGTCGTGTTACTAAAGGCCCCCTCGATATCTAGGAACATGCAGATGGCTATTTCTTGGAAGTTAAGTGCTTTTTCCACCTCCTGAACGAGTTGGTGGAGAGCTGTTTCACATGATTTATCTGGTTGGGATCCTTGTTGGTTCAGGTGTTCAGGTACGTTACATAGTCTCCATAGCCTCCTCTCCACAACGTATGCATTAACCAGTTTTTCCAGTGTTCAGAGAATGAAAGAGGACAGACTGATTGGTCTCATATCCTTGGCCTTCGTATGATCAATTCTCTATGGCTTTGGAATGGAGACAACCTTCCCTGCCCTCCAAATACTGGGAATGATTCCTACTGCTAAGCTAACCCTAAATAGCCTGCATAGGATTCTTATAAGCTTTCCTCCTGCCTGTTGCAGGAGAGCTGGAAAAATTCCATCTGGGCCAGGTGACTTGAATGGCTGGAATGTTCCTACCGCCCACTGGATTTTGTTGAGGTTCACACACTCCTTGGCCGATTCCCAGTCCTCTCTTCGAGTACCTGAGAACCGTTGTCTCTCTGGGGTCACATACTGGTCTGTGTTATCCGGCAGAGCATATTGAGGAAAGTGGGTTTTGAGGAGCAATTCCAGTGTCTCATGTGCTGTCTTTGTATATTCCCCATCCACTTTCCTCAACATACCTCCTGGATTAGTTGGTAGTCTAGTGAGGTCTGGCTTGTGCAGCCGTGCCTTCCACTTCCTCACAGAATGCCTTCCAGGATGCCTCCTTTGCTTGTCTTATTGCAAGGTTGTAACTGACAAGGGCCTCACGTTCTTTAGCCCATTGTCCTTTGCGTCTCGCAATATTAAACAGTCTCCGTACCTGTTGTTTCCAATTTGGTATTCCACCAAGGAATACTCCTATTTGTGCACTTCCTGGTGATTGTGCAGCTCTCTTGATATGAGGTCACTATGGCAGAGGTAACAGACTCTGCTACTTCCTCAAATTCTACTGGCTTCCTTATCGTGGTTTTAATTTCTGATAAGCCTAAATCAAGGTCCCTCCTATATGTCTCCCAGTCTGTTTTCCTGGGATTTCTATAAGTCATGTCTGTGATTCCCATTTCAACCTTGAATTTAATGTACATGTGGTCCAATGAGGATGGCTCCAACTCCACATGCCATTGTTTGACATAGCTACCCATCGTCATGGAACCAAATGTTATGTCAATTACTTCTTCCCTTCTGCTATTCCTGAATTTAGGTTCATTGCCCCTACTCACGACCTCTAAGTTGTTAGCTAAGAGGAATTCAAGAAGGTACTCACCTCTACTAGTGGTGTCCTTGCTGTCCCACACTATGTTGTGGGCGTTGGCATCGCACCCCACCAGCAGTTGGTCACCTTGCCGATGGCATGTCTCTACCAGTCTCCTCACCTCCAAGGGAGGGGGAGAACTGTCTTTGTAAGGAAGGTATGCTGAGGCCAAGACAATTTCCCTTGTGATACCTTCCTCACGTTGCTGCATTTTGATGGTCACTAAGTCCCTAGAGCAGAATCCATCATTGGCATGAAAGAAATGCCATTTCCAACATAGACGCATGTTCTGGAGTTTCTTAGATTTCTAGCAAAGATCAGCTTACCTCCAGTACCTCCGAGGCCCGATGCACCCCCTTTCTATATATAGGGTTCTTGTATCAGGGCCACGTTCATTTTATGTCGCCCCATGCAGCGGCTCAGGGCAGCAGAGGCCCCTTTACTGTGCTGCAGATTAATCTGCAGCGCCTCCAGGCTCCGTCTTACTGCCATCTTTGAGGTCTTTGTGAACCCTGACGGTGACCTGCGAGAACCATAAAAACAGTTTCAGGTCCTGCTCCCACATCGCCTTCAGTGACTTCTCACCAACCTCCACCACCAGGGTTCGTCCTTCGGAGCAACCTTCTGGTTAATACACTCTCCAGTCTTCTGTCGGGACTTTTGGGTTCTGCGCCCCAATTTTCCCAAACAGAGTCTTGGGAGGGACTTCCTTAAGGATCTTGGGTATCCATAAGAAGCTCCGCTGCTGTCTTGACCAGCAGCTTCGCATCTTCCCACAGGGATATCATGGGCACCTTGTCATTGAGCCATTCTACTGTGTGCACCCCCTCACAGGCAAAAATGAGTGCACCACGGTCTAGATAGACCCTCCTGAAGTTGGGACCTGGGCCAGCGTCCCCCCCCCCCCCCAAATCTTTTCAAAGAGGGCCTTCTGTACCAACTCCTCCTGCTGCGAGATAATGGCCACCAATGGATAACCTTCCTGGATAACTGCCATCCTAAAAACCGAGTGTGCAGTACTATAGGTCTGTTTCCCTATTTCTTGCCTCAGTTTTTTCAGGACTTGCTTATCCAGGGAGGAGGAAGACTTTGATTCCTCCCTTATCCGCTTACTATCTGTCTTTGACGTTGTGGGGGTCTGCATGTCCCCATAAACCTGAGACAGTTTTTTTCCTGGGGGTCTTGGGTTCTAGTCCCTTTACTTCCCCCCATTTGTGTTTAGGAAGCCATTCTTTTCCTTCCTTTTCCCTCTGTTCTCTGAGTAGCTTCCTCCTTTGGGTCCCAGACAAGCCTTTGATCTTAATCTGGTCTAGCTTCTCGGTTACAGTTCCCACTTCTGGCTCAGGTCTAGACCCTGATTCAGTAGTGGAAGTGCCTTCCATCAGTTCAGTCCCCAATGTTTGGGTATCTGAGGTCTCTATTTGCCCCTCAGTTTCAGTTTCTTTTTCTTTTTCTTTTTCTGTAATCGTGTCCATGTTGGTCCCACAAGGTTTGGGGACCTAGAAGGTCCACACCATGAATAGCCCACGCGGTGTAATGCTAATTACTCAGGGAGGCCGCCCAGTATCCCTGAGGCTCCGTTTGCGACACAGCATCCCATGTGCCACACACCCCTCAGCACAGATCGCATCACACCTTGGGTTGGGTCAGGGAATAGGGTAGGACTAGGAATGTATAGGGAAGAGGGGACGTTGTGGGACACTCTTAGTCTGATCCATCGGCTGAGGCCTTTATGGCAGAAGGTCCCCTACCTTCGGCATAGCCCTCAGCTTCTCACGGATATGCAAGCCTCTCCACCCGCACAGACAGTGCTTTGTCAAGGTGGTGTCCCCAGAAGAGGAAGAACAGGGTTTGGTAGCCAAAACAATAGGAAATAATACGTAGTAATAGAATCTTGAATTAAACAAATCTACTTGCAGAAAAAAGTGTTGCATTATTTATTGAAAGTGTACCATATTTATTCATTACGAAATATTGTGCAGAAATAATTTGGTGAACTATTTACAGCAATTAACTTTCCACTGTAATAATACGAGACTGAGATTGCTATGGAGGGGTGGTGGTGGTGGTGGTGGTGGTGGTGGGTGGTGGTGGTGGTGGTAGTAATTACTCAAAATCTTATTTTTGTGCAACTCCCAAAGCTAATCGGTTATTGACTTTGTGCAGCTATCAGCCATCATCATTTTCATGATCACTGAGACGCAAGTCACCGAAGTGGCGTCAACTAAAAAGACTTGCTACATGGCAGCCGAACCTCAAAGGAGATATCCTGCCCAATAAATGCCATACTATCATTTCATAATCATCGTCCACGCATAATTTTTGCAATCTACACTTGAATATGCTTCCAGTAGTTTAGCGTTCGTCTCCCAGTGCAGCCCTCAGGACAGGGGCTCAGCATTCATTTGCTGTGTGTAGGCTCGGTGACCCCAGGGTTCCAGAGCCGCAGGGGGACTAGTAAGCGCCACAGATATCACTGTAAGCTCTGGGCATGCTTCAGCGACCATCGTGTGGCATAGCAATGGAGTGTTGTGTGGCTCAGGGAATGGGGATCTTGGCTTGACCACCCAGATCATGACGACGGAATAAACCTCTATAAACAAACCTCAATCTCAAGGTGTGGTGCACACTGATGGATGCGTGGCTGTTACAGTGGAACAGTCATAAGTGGGCAGCCTCTGGGGAACCTGCGGCAACTCCTTTGTATCAGGCTTACTCAGGCCTGTGAGGCTTTCTCTAGGTGGACCCTTATTTACCTAGCTGCTCGTGGGACCAAACTGCATCCTCCAAAATTTTCTTTACCCCCTCCCTGCAGAAAGGGTTCGCTGGAAGGTACCAACACCTAGTCTAATAACAGCGCTTGTGTATCCAGTCCTGATTCAGTCAGTAGTAACAAAATGGCTCTGAGCACTATGGGACTTAACATCTTAGGTTATCAGTCCCCTAGAACTTAGAACTACTTAAACCTAACTAACCTAAGGACAGCACACAACACACAGTCATCACGAGGCAGAGAAAATCCCCGACCCCGCCGGGAATCGAACCCGGGAACGCGGGCGTGGAAAGCGAGAACGCTACCGCACGACCACGAGCTGCGAACTCAGTAGTAACAGAATGCAAACTATTTCGTAGAATGTGTTACTTACAGCTAAAAGAAGAGAGGGTAGTTTTGAAAAAGATTCACCATTCTACATACAGAATGGCTTAGAAGGCATTGCTGCCACGTTGAAACCTGTTAGGCACACGCGCAGTGGGGCGATGGTGGTTGAAGCATCTATTCCCAACAAGTCATGAACCTCCAGTAAGCTCAGTGCCCCAGGGAGTATGTGATAGAACTGAATTGCACATCATCTTGAACTACAGAAAAGGTGTTGTGACTTGCAGGCATCTAGTTGCCTTTCCCTAAGAGCAACTGGAAGCTGAATGGTCCTGGGAAGGCATTGTCGACGTGCAAAACGATATGAAACAGAAGGATCTGAGCGGTCTCGTTAAATCAGACTCATTCATCCTTACTTTTAACAACACCAAACTACCAGAGCATCTGAAGGCAGATTTCCTACATCTAACTGTAGGACCCTATTACCCAAATGCGTTGATGTGTTTCAAATTCCAACACGTTGGGCACACTACTCTTGACTGTACAGCAGAAGCCACTTGTGGGAAATGTGATAAAGCCACCCAAGTTGGTTGCTCCTCTACTCCAAATGTGTCAACTGCTTTGGGGATACACTCAACGTGGAGCAGGGACTGCAGAGTTTTCGTTGAGGAACGGAAGAGCCAGGAGATCAAAACGACAAAGTGCATCCCATATAGTGAAGCCAAGAAGTTATGAAAGTCCATACTCCCACCCATGTTTGCTGCTCCCTTTTCTTCAGTTTTGATACAGTAAGTCCTGAAAACTGATGCCGCTACACAGATGGAGGTTGCTACTGTCAGCACTAGCACCTGCGTCTGTCAGTGCACTTGTGCTGCTGCAGTTCCTTTAAAGCCTGCCCCTCCCCCAAGAATTTAAGAAAAGTCCATGGTTGCTGGTGGCCGACATTGTGGACTTTCCTCACCATCCGCAGGTCAAGTCTTGTACACTGCCCAGGGCTGCTCCAACCACTACCACCTCTTTGGTGATCCAAAGCCGCCTCAGACCAAAACGTTGAAGTCAAAGGCAAGAAATCATCTCCTGAAGGAGATACACAGCCCAAAGATGTCAATGTCATCCTATCTAACATCTCTCTCACATCTTCTTCAGAGGCGATGGAGGTCGATGTCGGACTGTGGCAATCTCCTAGACTCAAAACTAAGCCTCCACCTGTTGTGGACTTCCCTCCCTGGCAGAAAGCCCGGATAAAAGTACTATCCTGTGTTAAATGGCTCCCATTATAAAGTGGAACATGAATGGATTCAGAATACATGTGGAGGAACTAAAATTTCTAGCACAGCAACCCCCCTTGTACTTGTGTTCACAGGAAACACTTTTAAAAGCATCTGATGCCCCTGTACTATGGAGCTATATCCTATATCACAAGGATGACCTGAGTTGGGAAAGGGCCAAAGGAGGAGTTGCCATTTTTGTCAATAATGGGCACCACTCCTCTGCTCTCCCCTAGATACTGACCTGCAAGCAGTTGCAGTTTACATTCATGCATCTAAGAGGTTTACAGTTTGCTCTCTTTCTTTACCTCAGCTGGATGCAGTACACTCTGAGACTCTCACAGATCTTATGCAATAACTCTCCTGACAATTTCTCCTCCTGGGAGACTTCAATGCCCGTCACGTCCTGTGGGGATCGACCTCAAATTGCCCTCTGTGTCGAGTTTTCGAGAGCCTGCTGACATCTCAAGACCTGTGCATCCTAAACACGTATTCTAACTCATTTCTGTGATGCTATTGGGTCATCCTCAGCCATCGACCTATCTCTCTACTCTCCAGCCCTCGCTGACTGTTCATTGGGAAACCGTTGATTACCTTCATTCCACTGACCACTGCCCAATTCAAAAAATGGTTCAAATGGCTCTGAGCACAATGGGACTTAACTGCTGAGGTCATCAGTCCCCTAGAACTTAGAACTACTTAAACCTAACTAACCTAACGACATCACACATACATGCCAGAGGCAGGATTGGAACCTGCGACTGTAGCGGTCGCTAGGTTCCAGTCTGAAGCGCCTAGAACCGCTCGGCCACTCCAGTCGGCTGCCCAATTCATTTTCACCTAATGGACGGTGGATTGCTGGAACAGATGCCCCAACACGGATGATTGGCAGGGCTAATTGATCTCCGATCAGCCAGTTGGCTGTGTTTGAACCCTGTGAAAGCAACCAGAAATTGGAGGACCACATCACACATGTGATCTATCATGAAACTGACCTAACCATACCCAAGTCTTTAGCTCCGCTTAGGAAACGACAAGTGCTTTGGTCGACAGAAAAACACTAGTCAGCCATCTGGGTCAGACAGATCACTCAGACACTGGTCGAAAATTTTGCAAATACTACAGCTGTTGCAAGCCAGGATCTGGCGTTTAGTCCCTACCATGCAACTGTCAAGAGGAGCAAATTAAACTTCAGATCCAACTATCCTTTGGCCTACAACTCTCCTTTCTCCACATGGTAGTTCGTATCGGTTCTGTCTGAGACTCATGATACTGCACCCAGTCACGACCAAATTCGGTACTGCATGCTTCGCCAATCGCCAGTGCCGTGAAAGTAAATCATTCTCAAACGTTTTAATCTAACGACAGTCAGGCAACTTCTCAAACTCGTGGAGGGAGGCAGTTCTGACACCTCTCCTGAAACCAGGAAAGGACCATACATCTCCCATTAGTTACTGGAGTATTTTCTTAACGAGCTGCATAGGAAAGACCCTGGAGCGAATGGTTAACCGTCTTCTGGTCTGGTTGTTAGAGACCTGACAACGCCTTAGCCCTCTCAGAATGGCTTCTGGAGATTTCAGTCGAATGTCGATAATCTGACCATGCTAGAGGCAGCTATTCAGCAGTCTTTCCGATACAATCATCCCAAGTGGTTGCTACTGATACAGTTTAATCCTTGATATCAGTAACACATATGACACTACTTGGAAACACTGCATTCTTGCACAACTGCATCTGTGGGGCTTTGGAGGCCACCTCCTACTTTTCTTCTGATCTTTCCAGTCTCAATGGCTTTTTTTAGGATCTGCATTGATGCCTTACTAAGAGATCGATTTGAACAGGAGAATAGTGTCCTTCAAGGCAGAGTCTTAAGTGTTACTCTCTTTGCCATAGCCATCAACAGTATTATGACCACAGTAAGGAGTCGTGTACAGTTCTCCTTATTTGTGGACAATTTTGCTGTTTTATGATACTCCTCCAGTGTTGCAACAGCGAGCTGCTAGTTGCAACTTATGGCGTGGCAGTTAGAGGAGTGAGCTCCTTAGGAATGTTTTCAATTTACCAAGGATAAGTATTTGTGTGTTCATTTTAATTGTATTTTTACTTTGGCTGCCTTGCATGTAGGGTCAACATCCTATATTTTAGACCCTCAGTGAAGTTTCTGGGCCTCGTATTTGACTCTAAAGTGTCATGGCTGCCACACCTGGGAGACCTGAAAGCCAGAACCCTGAAGGCACATAACGTACCTTAGCCACAGGCCCTGGAAAGCAGACAGGGCGCGTCTCCCCCAGTTTTATAGGGCTTTCGGGCATTCGCAGCTGGACTATGTATTCACGATGTACAAGTGAGCGAGGCTATCTTATTTGCGGATCATTGATTCTGTCCACCATGATGGGATTCGGCTGGCCAAAGGCGCTTATTGGACGAGTCCTGTATCCAGCCTGTGTGCTGAGATGGGGGAACCACCACTTACCCTCCGGCACCAGCTCCTCATGGTACATCAGACTTATAAGATCCCTACACCACCGACATCACCCACACACCATACTGCTGCTTGTTCGCCTCTGGAGCGCCTTTTATCCAAGCTTCCACGAGCCACAATGCCGTTTGGAATCTGCATACAGAGTGTGCTAGAGTCACTCGGTGTGGAGTCAGTGTAACACCAGATCCACCATTTTTAATTGTCTGCCACCTGGTTACTGGAGAAGCCCAAGTGATTTTAGATTTGGTGAAGTACATGAGAGATAACACTCCTGACTCAGTTTTCAGTGAAGTATTTTCTGACATTTTATCTGTTTTCCCACTTGGCGGCCTCTGGGTTCGACTGTCTCAAGCATTTACTGTCTTTGATACAGAGTTCTATGCAATCTTGAAGGTAATGGAGCAGATGAGACTTTCGTAAAGTGCTAAATATCATGTCTGTCCCGATTCTCTGACCATCCTACACTCTCTGAAATGTTTGTACCCAGTAGAGAAAATATTCCATACCATTCAGGATGCACTACTCCAACTACAACAGTTTGGGAAGGAGGTTACTTTCTTCTGGGTACTAGGGCACCAGGGAATAGTAGGGTACGAAAGGGTGGATCTAGCAGGCTAGGAGGCTGCCTTGATCCTCAGGTCATTCAGTGCGCCATCTCCCTGCGTGCTATGACGTCCCCGTTGTGACCAAGAGCATTGAGTCAGTGGGAGGATGAGTGGCTAGAAGTAACTGACGACCATGTCAAAGCCCAGAACTAGGCTGAGGCACTCCTCCTTCCAGTCATGTAGACAGGATGAGGTCCTCCTCACTCACCTTCGCATAGGTCACAACCCTATAACGCATGGGTTCCTGCTCCGGCAAGAGGGTCCTCCAGCTTGTGGTGATTGTGGCGTACAGATCACAGTGCGCCACATTTTGATAGACAGCATTTTATTTTCCGACAAACGGGCCACAGCTGATTAGCCGACGGATCTGCAGTCTATTCTAGGTAATGATCAAACGAATGTGGTTCCAGTGTTGTGAATTGTCCGACGTATGTACCACGATTTCAGCGAGATGGTTTTAATATGTTCATGAAGTGACTGGCTCGCCCACATTTTACGTAAGTCACCAGCCAATGACATTTTCCCGTGCCTTCCTTTTAACTCCTTTGTTGTTTGTCGTTTTACTAGTGTTTTATTCTCCTATATATATATATATATATATATATATATATATATATATATATATATATATATATATATATATATATGGGCACTGATAACCTCGTCATGGAGAGCCCGTAAGCGCCAAACACACACACACAAACACACATACAAACACACAAACACACAAACACACAAACACAAACACACACACACACACACACACACACACACACACACACATACATACATATTCTCCCAGTGAAATCTGCACATGCACCTGCTAGAATACAGGTACATTCGCACAATTCCCTCCATTTTCAAAGTGGGTGTTACTTCATGTTTTAGGATATGCCCCAAAAAAATTAGCCCTTCTTTTAGTCAAGTAATGGAGTAATGTGATTTTCTCACTAGTTCAGTGCAGTATATTTCGATTACTTATCCGAGCTATTTTGGCGGTATGCCATGTAACGTGATAAAAATGACATTTAATAACTTCGAATAAAAATAGCAAAGACTCTGTAATCAATTAATATGATCTGCCAATATAATTTCAATTTTTGATCTTTTGCAAAAAGATCGCTAGCTCTTTCCTTCTGTTTCTTCGTAACGTAAGAATCCATTTTGTGAGGAGGCACGAAAACTTAAGTTTCATGTAGTATTCAGCCTAAATATAATCAAATATTACGAAAAATTGTCGCTAGTGTTTTTCTGTACCAGCTCCTATATTCATGAAATGATGGATTTAAATGCCTTATGCAAATTTTATAGGGGAATAATGGTGCAGAATTCAGCGCCATTGTTGTCATATTTGAGTGAACTTCGTTCAGTAAATGTTTTCGTCGCCCGCTTAACGAAATTGCGGGAATGGCTTTGGATTTGCATTTCACAACCACAGTTATAAAACTGTAATTTAATGTGTTGCTTTTTTTTAATTTGTGATATGTAACAATACAGCATCACCGGTATTTTACGGTCTAACTGTGTTGGTGAGGCAGTAAATCTATCCACAGGGCAGTGACACTGCGTCACTGCAGTACAATTTAGAGGTGGGGGGTTGGGACTTGTGGTCCCGTACCACCCTCCGACGGTGACAGTACTACATCAGTCAGGCAGAAAAATTTAGCCTAACGTGGGCAGGTAGGGTGGGAAAGTAAAGGACATAGAATGGGGGCTAGTCCCGCCAAAGGATGCATCCGTGGTTGGCGTTCCAGGCCTATCGTTAGCCATGGTCGGAATCCGATTTCTCTAGGATGGTTAGGGGAACCGGATGTCGATGCCAGCGGCGTGGAAGTGTGGTCCCAACATAGCGTAACCCATGGACAATGTCCGGCAAGGCATCCACTTTCTCATAGAGCCACCGCGCGTTGCTGCGTATGGTCGTCCTGAGGGGGACGATGTCTGCTTCCTCACGGAGAGTGCCAATTCACGTGAGTGGCGGGCTGTGCAGGCTCCACCTAAGTACCTTGTTCTGCAGGCGCTGCCAAGTCCACATCCTGGTGACACAAATCGTGGCCCATGCAGCAGATCCATACGTAAGGGCAGGCAGGATAACTGGTCGGTAAATGCGGAGCGTGGTATGCAGGTTAAGTTCCCTACTGCGGAAAAGTGGGTACAAAGCCCTGGTCAGCTTTTGCCCCTTGTTGGCGATATACTCCACATGACAGTGGAAGAGCAATTTGTGGTCCATCTGGAAAATGGCTCTGAGCACTATGGGACTCAACATCTTAGGTCATAAGTCCCCTAGAACTTAAAACTACTTAAACCTAACTAACCTAAGGACATCACACACATCCATGCCCGAGGCAGGATTCGAACCTGCGACCGTAGCAGTCCTGCGGTTCCGGACTGCAGCGCCAGAACCGCTAGACCACCGCGGCCGGCTGGTCCATCTGGACCCCGAGATAAGTGGTTGTCGGGGACCAGGGCACCTGCAGACTTGCAATCGAAGTATTGCGGCGGAGGACTGGGCACCGTTTCGTGAAATAGATTGCCGCAGTTTTGGCGGCATTGAGAGCTATTTTGTTTGTCTGGCACCAGATGATGGTGGCGTCCACCTGTCGCTGGAGTCTGGCGACGACGGTGTCAGTAATGCAGCCAGTGGTATACAGTGACATGTCGTCAGCATATTGTGCGAGGTGGCACTCTGGGATGACTGGCTTATCATTTACATAGATATTAAAAAGGATTGGAGACAACACCAATCCCTGTGGAATGCCTACCGACAATTGGCGAATGCCAGGACGTATTCCCTGTTGAGCCCCTAGGAAAGTCCTACCGCAGAGGAAGTCACCCATGATCTTGACATAAATATCCGGTATAGGGGTCTGTGTCAGCATCTTGTGTACGAGGTTGTCTTGCCAGATCGAGTCGTAGGCGTTTTGCAAGTCCAGAAAAACGGCAGCTGTCCACTTGGCAGTGTTGAAGCCTCTGCGGAAGTTTTCAGTGATCCGTAGGACCTGAAGTTCGGCAGAGAGGTGTGAAGTGAATCAAAACTGTTCAGGAGGGATCGTCCCAGCCGCCGCAAGAGGATGGCAAAGTCGGTGAAGTATCACAGATTCAAGGACTTTCGCCATAGTATTTAGGAGGCTGATGGGCCTCTTGGTGGGGACTGTAGGGTCCTTGAACATCTTGGCGATCACAATCAGCTTGGTTGGTTTCCACTAAGGGGGAAAAGGCAGACGTGAGACAATAGTTTAAAATCCTGATGAACTGGATGAGTGGTGTGTGGGTAAGGTGGCAAAGATGTTCATTTAAAAAACCGTCCAATCCAGGGGACGACCGGCCACGTTCCCGTCAAAAATGGTTCAAATGGCTCTGAGCACTATGGGACTTAACATCTGAGGTCATCAGTTCCCTACAACTTAGAACTACTTAAACCTAACAAGCCTAAGGACATCACACACATCCATGCCCAGGGCAGGATTCGAACCTGCGACCATAGCGGTAGCGCGGTTGCAGACTGAAGTGCCTAAAAACACGTTTCCATCGATTGATGCGCTAAATTTCTGCTATGAACGTAAGAAGGGGAGCAGACCGGGTTAGGCGGTTGCAGAGAGCAGCAACAGCTGTCAGGACTTCATGTTCTTCCTGTAGTTCGTTTGGAGAAAGGTCCTGGACAAGAGGGCGGTTTTGGGCCTCGAAAGCATCTGCCAGCGTTTCCACAATTTGGAGGGTAACATATGACAAGCCCGCTGCCATGCGTATAGGATGGGTAGTCGCTGACATAGAATACTGCAGGGTGCGATTGACAGTCCAGCCAGAGTTTTGGTGGAGTAGGAAAGTGGACATGCTGTCCTCCCATTGTTCGGACCTCCAGTCGGCGAGCTGGTGGCAGAATTCGCTCTGGAGGCGCCTCATTTGGCGTTTGTCCTGAGGGTCACGAAACTGCTTCCACCGCTGGTGATAGCGTTTCAGTTGCACCTTCAGTTCCCATAACAGAGGGGGCAAATCGTCCAGGGGGGTTAAATTCCGAGGTGCAGTGGAGGTGGAGAGTTTCACTGCTTTCTGTATTTTGGCAGTAAGGTAATTCACAGCATGGACTACATTGGAACTGTTGTCAAATCGAGGTCGTGTCGAGTGGTCCATTTGGTGAGGGTCACAGTGGAACGAACATCAAATGAAAGGGCAGCATTGGTCAGGTGCAAGAGTACTGGTTCATGGTCGGAGGCCAGTTTGTGGAGAAGTTCCAGTGGAAACTGAGCAGTGATGTTTCTGAAGATGGCCACATCCAGAACGTCTGGCTGGCACTTAGTACAGACTGGGATATGGGTAGGTTTGTGGGAACCATAGACCGATAGAGCTATAGTACCCTCCAGGTCAAGGAGGCGCCAGCCTTTGAGGTTCGAGACCCGAGAGTGCCAAGCTGGGTGCTTGGCATTGAGATCCGCCCCAACGACGGGCCTGTCGAAGGATGCCAATGTGCGGAGGTCTCCTTCCAGCAGTGGCTTGTTTGGGCCGAAATACGCTGCTGTAAAGGTAATGGCACCAAGGCGTATGGAGATGGTAACTGATGTGGCCTCTATGTGTTCCATTGGCTGGAGAGTCTTTTGGGTATGGACAAGAGCTTTGTTGAGGAACACAGCTGTGCTTCCACCACAGCAGTCGAGGCGGTCAGAGTGGTAACACATGTTGCGAAGGCGGAAATCGTCTGGAAACCGTCACGGAAGATGGACAATGAGGAGGAGACTGAGCTGCAGCAGCAACGGATGTCGCGGGAGTCTGGGCAGGAAGGGGCACAGAAGTCACAGAACTATCTGGTGCCTGCAAGGCTGGTACCAGAGTGGCTGCTGAGGGCGGTGCATCAAGTTGACCCCTCAAAACAAGATAGTTGGTCGTGTCCCGTTGTGGTGGGGGAGATCAATTTGTTCTTGATTTCTTTTTGGAAGGACGAGAAGAGTTCAGTGCCTTTTGGTAAACAGGGCTCCTACTCCAGGATGCCATGTGGTGGGGATTGTGAGTCATTCCCTAACACCTGTGCGCAGGTAGGTTTCTTCAAAGCGGGGAGTTGGCAGTTCTCCACTAAATGTGGGCCAGCACACTTAACACACCGCAATGGCAACGATCAGTAATTCCCAGTACATCGTAAATGTTGGCATTTGCGACAGATGGCTGGCCCGTTGCGGTCCTCGTATGATTCAATCCGGACTTTCGTGTACAGAAGATACCGGATTTGGTAAACCCGTCCTATGTCCTCCCTCCGGAAAAAGGGACACGACATGGTGAAAGGTGGCTACACTGAGCCACAGCGCCAGAAATCGCGCCAGAGAGTATTGTTCCGCCGCCTCCACTGGCAGTGATTATTGAGACGCAGCGGCAAGAGTTCTTGCCGAGAAGTTGTGGTGGACACTGCTTGTAGCTGAAGTCAGAGTGAGATGCGGTAGTGGAGAGTGTTGTTCCATGTTTTACGCAGTGGTTTGATGGGAGAGATGATGATGTTCTAATGGAGATATTGTAATGGTCAGAGTGCATTTCGTCAATATATATGGAGGTATTTTCTTTTATTCTTTTATTCTTTCAGTGACCTGAATAATGTGTCATTACAGGTTCAGTCAACAAAGCATCTGGCGTGTGTTCTTGTATTAGAGTGTAATTTTGGTTTTCTTGCACAATTATAGTATTTGTACTTTTCTTTTATCACGTCAGTATAATTGGTATTTAAAAATTCTTGTCTTGTTGAAGAAGAACCGTGCCAGATGTGCGTTGAGTCAGACTACCACATACAGAACAGCTACACTTGTGCTTGTTGGTTTCGTAGGTTTTATAGTTGCCGAGAACTTAATTAATTAATTGTATTAACTGAAATTTTCATTTCATTTTTTGTGGTTGTTACATGCAGTCAGATTGCGTACAAAAACTAGTCTGGGCCAGCCGTTTACGAAACAGCGTAATCGGACATACAGCGCCAGAAAATTAAAAAGTATTTGCATTGCATTCATATATCTTTATTTTAATTAAGCACCCATGCACGTGGCGACCGCTGCTTCGGATCGTCCCTTGGAATTTTTCTGATTGTAAAAATAGTAGACAGTAGTATTGTTGTAGTAATTTGTAGTTTAGTAATTGTAGTCTATTTTGTATGTGTAGATTTGGTAATTGGCATTCTTCTAATGGTATTTTTCAGAATTTAATTTTTATTGCCTTGTATACGCGTTTGACGATTTGGTGCAATTATTTCAATTGTTCGATTAATCGTGTTTGAGGGAAATATTTCGTGTGAATGGTATTGTTGAAGATAAAGAGTCATTGTGTGTAATTTTCGTACAGTGACGAATTTTTTATGTTTTGTAAATGATTACGCGGTCAATGAAACAGGCGAAAATGATGAATAGTCAGAATAACGAAATTGTTGACATGGCGAACTCGCCAACACAGGACAACAGTATGATGAATAATGGTGTTGAAAACAATTTAATAAGCAGGGAAAATAGTCCGGAAGCAGTTCAAAGTTTTTCACAATCGAAAAATTCTCAGATTGCGTGGTTAACGACAGAAGAAATGGAGCAGTTGATGGATGCTATACTAAATTTGGGATCTGAATTAAAAACATATAGGGACACAATGGAGCAGTTACGATCTGAAATTAAAACAGAAATGAAAGCAATGACAACACAGTTATGCTCACAAATAGGATGAATTAAAACCGAGATGAAAGCAGTGGGATCACAGTTACGATCTGAATTAGAAACTGATATGGGAACAATGCAAATACAGTTAGGCTCACGAACAGGGACATGTTTCAGATACATGAAAGACAAATCAAGTAAAGAAATTAGAGAAGAAGTACAACCGATTTTGAAGGCTCACAATAATAGATTAATTTCAACAGAAATTAGACAAGAGGAACAGGACAGAGAACAGGAAGAAAAAGATCGCGTGATAGTACAAAATTTTTCAGAGTTAAATTTACATCGTGCACACGATAAGGAAGAAATATTTGAGAGAACCGAGGAATCCGTACTAAATGACAGAATAAATAACTTAACGCAACAGTGTGAACAGTTAACTACTAAATGTGACAATACCGAAACCCGAGTCGTGACACTTACGGAAGACGTAAACTTATCGGAAAGAGTGGAGGAGATTTCAGATAAATTGACAAATCTTAGTTTAAATGGGGACAGAGATTCAGATGACACAGCTCCATTACCATTTTCAGAAACCGAAGAGTACCAGAGCATAAATAAACATGTTGAAAATCAGGGAGAATTTAATGAACGCGTTAAAAGGGAAGTTGAGGCATTACGAAAGCAAGTCAAACAAATCGAAGGCGAAATTGTAGGAAAACATAGCAAAAGAAATTTGGAATCACAGATAGCAGAGGGGTTTGAAGAAAGTAATTTATTTCATTTACGGGATGCAACAAGAGAGCGCCAGGCGCGCGAACTTGACAATAATCGACATTCGGACTGGGACAGACGCGGTAGGTCTTTGTCGCCACGAGGCGAAAACTTTGACTATAAACACTTTTTGACTGTTCGGAAATTTAAGATCTTTCGCAAATCTAAGAATGACATACATCCATGTTCATGGCTAGCTCAATTTCTGTACGCAGTTCCGCTAAATTTGCCATTAAGTCACAAACTAAAATTTATGTGCAGCTATTAAGGTCCTCAGGGGATTCACTACTCTAAGTGAATATGTGCCGTAGCGAGCATAGGGCCCCGAGCTGTAATGGTGCTATTTCCCTTTTAGTTTTCTGCGCTGCTGCCTACTCTTTTACTATTCTTTGCATCTATCGAAACAACTCTTCAACTATCAATCTATCTAGAGAGCGTGTAAAAAAAATAACCGGATATGACTATTTTACCCAAAAGTGATTTCGGAAATTACCGTTTGGACTTACTGTATCTTCAGCAGCATTCATTCGTAGTTTAAATGAAATTTTACCTGTTTATCTTCGTAACAATATTACTTCATATGTTGACGACATTCTTATTGCTAAACATTCTTGGAGTGAGCACAACAAAATTTTGGATTCATTATTACGTATTTTTGCAAGAGTTGGCATTACAGTGAACTTGGAAAAATCTGAATTTGGTCGTTCTCAGGTGAAATTTCTCGGTCACATTATTTCTACAGAAGGTATTCCTCCTGATCCAGAGAAATTAGACGCTATGCGTAATTATGCTGTTCCTACCACAAAACGTGATGTTCGTAGTTTCCTTGGTGTCTGTAATTTTCTTAGACGCTTTGTTAAATTGGACAATTTGGTCACACCTAGTTTTTGCGATCTATCTGGAAAGTTCTTTTTAAACGAAAATCGGTCGACAACTCTGTTTGGTTAGTTTGTATTCCTGATGAGTGGGTTAATAAGCTGATTTGGTATACGCATTTCAGTTATGCACACTTTGGTCCCAGAAAATGCTTTCATAAATTACGAGAAAATTGCTTCTTCAATAATATGGAAAAACGTATTCGATTTGTTCTTGCCAAATGCAAATTATGTCAAAAGGCTAAGCCGCCGACAGTTTCTCACAGAGCACCGTTGTTTCCTATCATTCCAGCAAAATTAAAGGACATGGCTGCAGTTGATTTGTTCGGTCCAGTGGTTCGATCTACTAATGGTTTTGCGTACATTTTCGTAGCAGTGGAGTTGACATCAAAATATGTGTTTTACACCGTTACGCAAAGCAACAGCTCGTTCAGTATCTAACGCTTTCATCAAACATTTTCTTAAAGAAGTTGGTCATGTTGATAAGGTTATATCAGATAATGGATCACAGTTTCGTTCTAAAATTTGGCTTCATACTCAACAGCGTCGTAAAATTAAACTTTTTCACTTTTTCACCCCCAATCTAACGCTTCAGAGAGATGGATGAAGGAAATCAATAAATTGTGTCGTCTTAATTGTCATCATAATCACAAAACGTGGGATCAGTATCTTCATATTTTTCAAAACATTCTGAATGAACTCCCTAATGATTCAACTTCTTTACCGCCTTTACTGATATTAAAAAACAAAGCACCGACAAATCGCATTTCTGAAATCGTTCCTTTTCCGCCTACACGGAAACTGCGGCATTCTGAAGTTGTCAACCTGGCTCTACAAAATATTGCATCTGCGGCTGCTAGAAGAGAGAAATCAGCTAAGTGTCCTGGTCGTTTAAAAATCTTGTCAGTTGGTCAGAAGGTGTTAATTAAGGCTCATCGTTTGTCTCACAAAGGAAAAGGCTTGTGTCGGAAATTTTTTCTGCTTTATAACGGTCCATATAGAATTCGCAAAATTATTCATGATAACACTGTCGAAGTAGAAACTCTTAAATCACGACGCTCTAAGGGAATACATCATATATCTAACGTTAAAATTTTTGTGGAATGATATACTTTTGAAAAATTTTTGTAGAATGACATACTTTTGAGAAACTAACAGTTGTATGTAAACACACGGAGAGTACAAGGATACCGCGCTGTGTTTTGGCGGCGGCATATACTCAAAGCAACAGTCAAGTCTGCGCGCCGCACAAGGCAGTCGTTGACCGCAAACAATCACTTCCTACGTCACGCGCCTACAGCTGATCGAGCGCTCAGTGCGAATGCACTGACAGCCGTAAATAAATACACAGTCTAATTTCTCCGACTAAATTCAGTATAAAGCTATAGTGACTTGATGAATTCTGTTATTAACATTCAGTATTTTTCAGGATACGGTTCTATAAAATATTTAAGAACTTCAGGTAAATTCTGTGCGTGTCCGACGTTAAGACGACTTGCTATCGAGAAAATTTCAGGAAAAATGTCATTTCGAAGAAGAAAGTAATAAACTAAAAAGGTAATTATTAATTCAGTTTATTTTTCAGGTAACATATTTCCACTTAGGTACGTACTTTCGACGTAATTTGCTGCTCGCGATTACGTGATTCATACTTTGTGCTAATTACATGTTCAATGAAATTACTTGTGAAGCGACGTGCTTGCGTACGTTAACTGATTTTGACAATGATTATTAATGAACTGGATTGTTACATGTGTATATTATACATCGCTTGGCTGCACTGCTTTTTCACTGATGTCATATTTTTAATTATGTGCCTGCTGTGCCTATTTATTTAAATTATAATTGTCACCTGATTAATTGTGCTGATGTGGTTAGGTATGTAAGTTATACTTTGTGATTTATCTGCTTGTGCCTTCATGTTTACTTATTAAGATACGATGCTAATGACCTGTTTAGTACGTAAGATATATGTTTACTGCTATGCGTATGGATTGTACATTTACACATTTCTGCTTGTTGTCATAACTATACTTTAATTTGGTATATAGAAATGCTGATATACTGTGAATGAACATAGAGTTTAGGTTACACTATGGTATTAGTTATAGATTGTTCGCTTGGCAGAGCCTCATTGTAAGATTTGTGCTGCATCCACTTGTTGACATTCTGTTCTCTACTGGTATATTTACTCGCTATTGCTTGTTTTGCTTACGCTCAGTGCTTTATATTTTTAAGATAAGAAAATGAACTGCTATAATTCGACGAATGACATTAGTACAAGAAACTTCATAGAAGTCACATGAGGTGGAGGTTTTATGAAAGCTGTATAAATGTATGCCAATAGGAAGGAAGCTAACGACATGACATACCAACACAGTTATTACACTGCATTTTTCGTGAGCAATTGAAATAGGAAGTGACACTTGACAAAAGAAATACTCCACATGTTTGCTTCTGTTTGCCATAATTCTTGAAGTGGTGTACACACTGTGAAATATTCGGATCATTCACACTCCGTAATCGTACTTAATTACTGAGAGTTATTCGAACTAAGTCTGTTAGAGGTCATGTATGCATTCTTTGTTTATAATTCATAATGAGTAGAAGATTTTGGTCAGATGGATTACAGAGAGGTTGTGTGTTGACAGTGTGTCTTCGGATTGTATGGGATGAGGAGGTTTGCATTAGGATTTTATCTGTACTCCATCGAGGAGACTGACTAGAGGAAAGAGTTGTTATGGAAGTGAAATGATACTGGCAATAAGGTTTATATGTATCGACGTATTGAAGAGGTATTATGGAGGTATTGAGATTATATGAAGTTGATTGGAGTTATGGTGTATAAGAGGTAAAGTAAGTGAGTTGCATTTTTTTTTTTTTTTGTTGGTCTATATGGAACTAGGAGGATGAAGATAGCAGACTAGAACACTAAAATGGAAGGAAGGTTGTCTACACACACTTTGTTAAATCACTAAGCAGTATGTACTTTTTTTTGGAGAGAGGAAGTTGCATATCTTGGCACATTGACAGTTGTTCAGCAAGCGTACATTTTGATCTGGCTTGGCAAACATTGGTCTTGACATGATGACTATGACGTTGACTTAACTATTATTGACTGTTATACATTGCTGTCACTACTACTTGATACACATGATGAACATGAAATTTTGACAGAAGTGGATTCACACAGTTAACACTATTCAATTACACAGTAGTACTTAATGTGGATGAAAGATGAGTGTGTGTGTTTTGTGTGTTTTCCTTTCCTAATCCTACCCACCTATCTCCTAAATATTATTTTATTTGTTTATAGTGGCTTGCACTGACACCCATAAATATTATAGGTTTACTGATGTTTGTGTATTTGTAATAGTTAATATGACAATTATCTGACATCATTTGTGTGTTTGTTATGATTTGTATGTTTAGTGTAAGAGCATTGTAAAAGCATTTGTATGTGCATTCAAACTATTGTTCATGCTTGATCTGTCTGATTAGTGATAGTAAATATTATGGACTGTTACTTGTACTTTTTCTACATGATTGGTGCCACTAGGACATGTTTAATTTCTGCTGATGAACTGTGTGATCAGTGATAGTGAATATTATGGACTGCTGTCTGCACCTACTCAACATTGCTGGGTGCCACTGATGAACTGCTTCTACTGAAATGATGTTACTTCTTGCTGTCTGCACCTACTCAACATTGCTGGGTGCCACTGATGAACTGCTTCTCCTGAAATGATATCACCTGGTGGAGTCTGCACCTACTCAACATTGCTGGGTGCCACTGATGGACTGCTTCTACTGAAATTATGTCACCTGTTGGAGTCTGCACCTGTTCCACAATGCTGGGTGCCACTGATGGACTGCTTCTACTGAAATGATGTCACCTGATGGTGTCTGCACCTACTCAACATTGCTGGGTGCTACTGCTGGAACTGTCAACCACTTGTTATGAAAACATTTTATGTGAATATTTGTATAAACTGATTTTTTGTGTATTACTGTTTGTGAAAAGTTATAAGACTCTTACCTGCTCATATTCGTCATTGCTGACGCTATCGATTGAATTGTTTAACCACATGATATTTGTGTAAACTATTATGTAAAGTCATATGTATGAAAGAATTTGCATTCCTTACTGTATTTTATATATTAGGCTATTGTAAGGTCAGTGCAAAGTCAAAATTTTATCTAGTTATATGATACTTACGTATTAATATTATCTTTTATTTTTGTCTGTATTTTTTTTGACGAATTTGGTGGTATTTTCACCACCAATGCTGGCAAAAATACCATCAAATTCTAGCCCGTGGAGGAAGGGGATATGAAAGGTGGCTACACTGAGCCACAGCGCCAGAAATCGCGCCAGAGAGTATTGTTCCGCCGCCTCCACTGGCAGTGATTATTGAGACGCAGCGGCAAGAGTTCTTGCCGAGAAGTTGTGGTGGACACTGCTTGTAGCTGAAGTCAGAGTGAGATGCGGTAGTGGAGATTGTTGTTCCATGTTTTATGCAGTGGTTTGATGGGAGAGATGATGATGTTCTAATGGAGATATTGTAATGGTCAGAGTGCATTTCGTCAATATATATGGAGGTATTTTCTTTTATTCTTTTATTCTTTCAGTGACCTGAATAATGTGTCATTACAGGTTCAGTCAACAAAGCATCTGGCGTGTGTTCTTGTATTAGAGTGTAATTTTGGTTTTCTTGCACAATTATAGTATTTGTACTTTTCTTTTATCACGTCAGTATAATTGTTATTTAAAAATTCTTGTCTTGTTGAAGAAGAACCGTGCCAGATGTGCGTTGAGTCAGACTACCACATACAGAACAGCTACACTTGTGCTTGTTGGTTTCGTAGGTTTTATAGTTGCCGGGGACTTAATTAATTAATTGTATTAACTGAAATTTTCATTTCATTCTTTGTGGTTGTTACATGCAGTCAGATTGCGTACAAAAACTAGTCAGGGCCAGCCGTTTACGAAACAGCGTAATCGGACATACAGCGCCAGAAAATTAAAAAGTATTTGCATTGCATTCATATATCTTTATTTTAATTAAGCACCCATGCAATGGGTAGGGCAGGGGATCAATGCCCGGGTCTCATGATCCCTCTTGCTTTACTGGTGGACCAAAGGATCTTCAAAATGGATCCGAAGCTGTTCCTCATCGACCTCCTCTGCCGTAACCTCTGGTGGCAAGTCCTTGATGACGATTTTGGTTCGGCGATTATCTGAAATCTGGTGGGTAAAGTAAGGCATCGCCTTTGATTTTACGAAGCCGAGAATGGTAAGATAGTCAACCCTACTGTCAAGCAGGTATTTCATATGATCTTTTTGGTAAACAGCTCTCAATTGGACGAAAATGAGCCGATGGAGCTCAGTGTTCAGTTTTGTATAACAAGTAACATTATATACCACAATGGGGGTATATTCTCTTTCTTCAGAGGGCTTGACAGGATCTCTTGAGAAGGAGGGTCAGTAGCAGGAGCCACTTCCTCATCCATAGGACCATCCGGTGCGGCGTCCCTCGGCAGGGAGGTATCGGAACACGATACGCTGTCCACAGTCCGCGTAGCCGGAACAGCGTCTGGAGTGACGACCAGAGGACTTTCCAAGTGGGCCAGGGTAACCAGAAGACTCGCCACGGTGGCGAAACGGCGTAGGAAGAGGTACTGCCGAGTTGTGGTCAGACAGAGCCGATGTGTTCGCCGCCTCACTACGAGAAATATCAATTACTAAGTGGTCAGGTAAGTCGTCGGACGATGATGACACTGATGAACGGACCCTGACATGGGACAGTCTTCATGGTGATCAGTTTCAGTGCCGGTGCTATCCGCCGGCAATTTGTGGCGGTTGGCGCGGTTCAAGCGATCCTTCACTCACTGCGAGGGCGGAACATCAAGCGCGACGGGAAGCTGATATGAGCGGCATTTCCGCCACGGTTCTCCCGGAGGGGCGGCGGTGGAAGAGTCGGAGGATCACGAAGGCTTCTACGCGGACTCCTCCATTGTGGACATGGGTCCGTCTGATGTGGCCAGGGCCCCGGCACGAAAGGTCTGCGCACCCCAAATATTTCCCAGCTATCCTGGGACAATAGCTACTGAGACGCTAACGTCGAAAGGCAGGTACAGGAAACACTTTCAGGTATCCAAGCTGAGTAACGACGAATGTGTTGATGGTGTCTTTTAATATAAAATCACTGTGTTGGGCAAATAACAGCGTGAAGTGTCACAACTGAGTAACTCCCATGAACAATTTTCCAGTTGTGAACTCCAACTCGTCACAATACATAAAATGCAATATATAAAGAATCCCCACAATGGGTCCGAATGTGGGGCACGGAACAGTGATTTATATAAATATACTAGTTATGGAGGTACATAGAGCACCACAACAAGTGGATCCCAAAGCGTGCAATTTGAACCACTGATTTACATATACCAGTTGCGTGGTACATAAAGCACCCCCACAACTGGAGCCCAAAGCGTGCAGCTCTAGCCACTGATTTACATAAATATACCAGTTGCGTGGTACATTAAGCACCACCACAACTGGAGCCCAAAGTGTGCAGCAGAAACCACTTACATAAATGTATCAGAAGACATGTAAAAACAGATATATAGCTGTATTTAGATTTTAGTTAAACTCAAATCTCAATGTATGCACACTTGAGCTTGTTCAGTATTTTCAGCAAAATGGTGAGATGTTGGCCAAAGTTCTGATTCCTTTTCAAGAATTTGGGAATGAGTATTCTCCGATAGATCAGTTATTTGGAGCTCGTGGATATAAAGATGACAGAATGCACAACCTTTTTGTCATCATTGTATATGTTAAACTGTCTGTTTTATCAACGATTCCTCAAGTTTTACTTGGGCAATAGTTGGTGATACGCCTGAATCCAAGGCACTAACAATGCCCGTAAATGTCGGTGGAGCGTGGCTGGCTGACTCTCTTAGACAAATTTCTCGTCAAGGCGCATATTAACTGGAAAGTTGCCATGCGCTGTGCCATCAGTCTTAGATTTTTTCTCTGTTTTCCTTTTGAAAATTGTATTGAGAATAAAGTTTCTCCTTCACAAAACCTGAAAAAAAGTTTTATTTTTTTTTCCTTTTTCCTCAGTCTGAAAATTGTATTCAAAGCAAAAGTTTCTCCTTCACAGAAATCTAATATGAAACATTCTAAATTAACTTCAAAATCAGTAAACTTCTCAATTGATCTACAATTCTCACTTAGTGACGTAGTTAACAATGCATGGACTGTTACATGACAAAAGGTGAGACATCGTTTGACAAAATAAATTCCTAAATTTAGCTTCTTTGTATCGGTTTTAGGAAATACACAAAAATATTACAAATCGGGCATTCCTAATCAACCTATATATTAAAACTAATGGCAAATGCTTGGCTCCTACACGCAAGGGACAGAACTGTTAAATTGTTCGCAGCTCGTGGTCTTGCGGCAGCGTTCACGCTTCCCGCTCACGGGGCCCCAGGTTCGATTCCCAGTGGGGGTCAGGGATTTTCCTTGCCTCGGGATGACGGAGTTCTTGGGACGTTTTCATCATCATCATCATCATTCATCCCCATTACGGTCGGAGAAAGTAAATGGCAAACCACCTCCACTAGGACCTTTGCCTAGTCGGCGGAGCGGATCTCCCGCAACGTCCCATACTCCGAGGAACGTAGGGGACATCACCATCATGATCATCACCACTGTTGAATAAGTGTAAGCCACTTGCGATGCTGCATACTAAAAACTGAATATACAAAATTTCATTGCGTTACGAAACTGTATTATGCTGCGTCCATAGGCCAACAGCTAGATTCTCACAGCTGCCCAATAGCTTTAAGTCTTACATCGTGCCTTTTAACAGAGTGCAACGGCAACTGCTACTGCGCTCCGCGTGCCCCTACATACAATCGATTCTGCCTCTCAGGCAATATCTTTGGTTCAGTGGTGTCAAAGATACAATCTCTTCTACATGTGATAAACATTTCATGCCGTTTTTCATGAATATATTAGAAAATCGGGCTCCACGTACAAGTGGACCCCTTACATGCTTAACTAAAGAAGCCAGAAGCGTTGCAAGCCACTAGTGGGGAAGTACTATGCGATTCAGGAGAGGCTAAATGATTACTGAGAAGATCTGTTGTTACAATTGATCACTTAACAGCTAATCGAATGGCTCCTCTTTTGGACAGAAAAAATAAAGAGCTGTCTCTACTTTTTAGTGCTGCTCGAGCTGCCTCTAAATTACGCAACTGCTCAGATGAAACTCCTTTACACATGGCTAAGTTACGGTTAGTCAGTGATGCAAAGCTATGTGCTATGTATCACAAAACTGTTAGTAAGGCGCAAACTTTTGACCAGCTGACTAATGGATTCGTTCAGAGTTACCGCAAAAAGAACAAAACGAAGTTTTCTAGTGAGACGTTCGGTTAGCTATTTCGAACACAATGAGTAGTGAAGTCCTGACAAGATTAAGAATTTAACACAAAGACTGTGGAGAAAGACTGTTATCATGTGAGATGCGGAAACCAAAATATTGAGTATAATAGTGATTTGTCCACTGCCATTAGGATTGTCACACTACTGAAAAAAATGGAGATCGCCATTTGGTGACAAAGACAATAGTGTTTTCTCCTCTGAGACACAATGAACTTAAATGGCATGAATGGCTGAGATATCTCAAAGGGCAGGTTCAGCCGTTTAATTAGTACGGTTTTACTTCTTGAAACATGGGCCCACCAAGCTCAACATCTGATTACAGTGTCGCATGCCCTGACTTCATGTGACATAGCAATGAGGTTCAGAAGTTAATCCAGGTGCTGGTACAGAGACTTCCGACCATCAAATTAACGCCGCTACCTTTCCTGTACCCTCTACCATAGAGGCGAAGGAAAAATTGTCAGCAGCACACACCATATCCATACGGTCACACACCCAAGTGCTAGCCATGCACGACGGTAATTAATTTTATTTATCTTATGGGGATTGGCATATCCACCTCTGCTGAGACACTGACTTCCTCTGAGATACTGTTACACATGTGGGGGCATGGGCCACGTCCGAAATCAGTGACAAAGTCCAGAATGTTAAGTGTGTTGAGAAACAGCACATGATTGCTCAAGTACAAAGCATAATAAATAGCATCACGGTTACCTTTCATAACGCGAAAGGGAGTGACTGAAGCGTTGGACGAAGTATTATAAAAACACATGCAGAGAGAAAACGCTGATTGTTCGGCTAGTGAATAATAGAGAACATCAATTTTTGGTGTCCACGTGTACCCATGTGTGTGTTTTTAGTCTGTACCACTTACATACGAAGAGACTAAATTCTCCACGTTATAGGTTATATGGTGTAGGTGACTGTTAAGAGATGTCATTGGGGACAATATTGCTCAGCTGTAGCACTGCTTTGAAACTCTCTAGGAGCTTATGGAAATGTTGCCAAAAGCTAAAGAAGGGTCCTGTGTGATTCGACGGTTCAATTTGTTTGATGAACGTTACACAGAATCTGATCTTTTGCAGTACACATTTAAATCAGGCACAATGAATGCAAATCGGACAATATTTCAACGTTAACTTTTCATGAAGGTGGTACAAAATGAACTGCAGACAAGTGCAACAACGATAGATTGACATAATTTCATACCACAAGGTATGTCTGCAATTAATGTTGGCATAGACTTCTCAATGAAAATGTTGTGTTTTAGAACCATTAGAAATCAGTGATGAACTGAATAAGTCACTTTTTTTGGTACACAGAACCATGGTACAAGTTAATGAAACAGATGAGGACTTTATGATTAAAATTAGTCTTGACAATTTTTCCCTAAATGCGGTGAATCTGCCAAAGAAGGATGATACAAATAGCAGCAAGTAAAAAATATATACAACTTCATTACATGAAAAACTGGCGCATTACAAGGAAATAGGAATGCAGTGGAAGCTTTGTTACTGCAAATTATAGAACTGATTAATGAGAGTGGTCCAGTACCAGAAACACCACTCATATAGCTTAGAATACTAATAGTCAACAACGCTCTAGTGTATAGGAAACTGTATGTCAAAACCCTTGAGGGAAGAGTTTATCTATCAGCAGTTGGTTGTCAGTTCATGGGGTAGAGCCACAGTAGTTGTCCCAAAAAAAGTAACCAGGTCACACTAAAGGATACAGATTTTGATAGTTCGTTGGTTTAAAAGAAGGGGAAGGGACAAAACTGCTAGGTCATCGGTCCCTTATTCCGAATAAAACAATGCCACACGGGGGAGAATAAAACAAACGAGACGTAAAACAGAAAACGGAAAGAAAGGAAAAACCACAAGAACGAAGGAAACGTAATAAATACTAAAGTGAACGAAAGAGGAAAAGAAAACAACAGAAATATAAGAAACAGTTAGAAGAGAGTAGAACAGGAAAGCAGATTACAGAGGCTGGACGGCCACGATAATAAAAATGAGAAGGCAGCCACTCTGCAGCACATTAAAACATCCACCGTAAAAGAGCTAGGGTGGAGGACCCAGAGGGACAAAGGACATGCGCGACAACTTAGATCAAATTATAAAACCCACCCTCACGAATAAAACGTAAAACTAAATCTGCTGTAGAGGCATTGTCGCCCAGCACCGAAAGTAGGATGCTGGAAAAGTTAAAAGCCCACCGAAGAGCGGCTAAAGGTGGGCAGTCCAGCAAGAGATGGGCGACCGTCATTTGTGAGCCACAACGAGACCGAGGAGGGTTCTCGCGACGGAGGAGGAAGCCATGCGTTAGGGTCGTACGGCCAATGTGGCGCCAGCGGCGTACAACTGATTCTCTACGACAGACGCACTTGGAAGACTTCAACACATTCCTAGTCTCCTTAATGACACGCAGTTTGTTGTGCGTACTGTTATGACATTCTGTCTCCCAAAGCCGAAAAACCCTGCGGCGTAAGACAGAATGCACGTCAGGTTCAGAGAAGCGGTTCCCGTGTAGCCTGTTTGGCCAGCCTGTAGACAAGTTCGTTGCCTGGGATTCCGACGTGGGTCCAGACAACCACCACTGAACGTCTGGACCGTTCCAGGGCATAGATGGACTCCTGGATGGTCGCTACCAAACGATGACGAGGGTTGCACTGGTCGACAGCTTGCAGGTTACTGAAGGAGTCAGTACACAGAAGAAATGACTCCCCAGGGCATGAACGGATGTACTCAACGGATGAACGGTACGACGCCGACAGAAGTGCATAACATGACTTTGCGGCCGAAAACTGGAAACCGTGGGTTAGAGCTCATGACTGTGCCTTGTGGATGCCTCCCTGTACGCGCAGCTCGGCAAGACCAGTACTAGTGGAGTAGTACGAAATTCGGAAGTCGTCTGTGTACAAGGAAGGTGCGACAGACGGCCCTGCAGCTGCTGCTAGACCGTCAATGGCCACTAAAAAGAGAGATACACTCAATACAGACCTCATTCTCCAGTATACGGAGGGAAACTAAGGGAGTCACCAACTTGGACACAGAAAGAATGAAGCGATAGAAAGTTTTGGATGAAAATCGGGAGTGGGTCTCAGAGACTCCCCTTGTATAATATGGTGAGGATACGATTTCGCCAGGTGATGTCATACGCTTTTCGTAGATCAAAAAAGACGAAAACAAGGTGTTGGATTCTGGAATAGGCTGTACAGATGGCAGACTCAAGTGACACAAGGTTATTAGAGGCAGAGCGACCCTGGCGAAAAGCGCCCTGGCATGGAGCCAGTACGCCACGTGACTCCAGGATCCAACCTTGCAGCCGACACACCGTGCGTTCTAGCAGCTTACAAAGAACTTTGGAGATGCTGATGGGTGGATAGCTATCCACATCAAGCGGGTTTTTGCCAGGTTTGTGCACTGGTATGATTGTGCTCTCCCACCAGTGCGAAGGAAAGATGGCATCGCACCAGATCCACTTGAAGATGACGAGGAGATGTCGCTTGAAGTCAGAGAGATCTGGCCCAGGAGCTGTCTCGGGGCAATGTGCAAGAACAGTGAGGAGCTCCCAGTCTGTGAATAGGGCGTTATAGGGTTCACTGTGGCCTGTACTGAACGAGAGAACTTTCCCTTCCATCTGCCGTTTGAGAATGAGAAAGGCTAGGGGGTAACTCTCTGATGCAGAGGCTTGAGCATAATGCTCACCAAAGTGCTCGGCAATCGTGTTTGCGTCTGTAGATAACACGCCATCGATGGTAATGCCAGGAATGCCTGTAGGGATCTGGCACGCAAAACACGTCTGATCTTCATCCTGACTTGGGAACGTGACGTGTGGCACTCAATGGTCCGGACATACCTCTCCCAACACTCCTCTTTCCGCCTTTTGATAAACTGGCGAACGCGGGCACAGACTCGTTTAAAGGCTATTAGGTGCTCTAGGGAAGGGTGCCGCTTATGTTGCTGTAGAGCTCTCCGATGCTCTTTAATTGCCTTATCGACTTCTGGCGACCACCAAGGTACTGACTTCGCCAGGGGCACCCCTAAGATCGAGGGGTCGCATTTTCCACCCCAGAAACGATCGTTGTAGTTACCTGCTGAACCACAGCATCGATGGCAGCATGTGGGAGACATTCAACCGTGACAGACATCCCAGTCGGCTATGTTGAAAGCCCATCTGGGTAGGCGTCCGTGATCATAACGCTGGGGGATTGACTCGAAGATGGCAAAGTGGTAACCACCACACAAGTCATCATGTGCTCTTCAGTGAATAGATGAGAGAAGTCCTGTACTGCAAAGTGATAAATCAATGGCTGAGTAACTACCATGAGCCACACTGAAATGTGTGATGGCACCAATATTTAAGGGGCAAAGGTCGATGTAACACAGTAAAGCTTCGACATCTCTGCCTTGGCCAGTAAGCAGGGTATGGCCCCAAAAGTGGGAAAGATTTAGGGAGTTGAGCAATCAATGCAGCCAATACATTCAGGGGTACTGCACCATCTGGAGGAAGATACACATTGCAGACATTTATTTCCTGCATCATCTGCATCCAGATAGCCACAGCTTCTAGAGGGATTTGAAGGGGGCACAGGCTGAACACACACCGAGTTCAGGACATAGGTGCATCTATTATATTAGATATGGTTATTGTAATAGCCCCTGTAGACACAAAAGGCAGGGTTCTGCATTGCCAGGAATCAGGTTTCTTGGAGGGCAATGCAGAAATCAGATGTAAAGCTCAGCCAGGAGGTGGAAGAAACCACCGCAATTCCACTGGAGGATAATGTGATTGTGAGGCTGGAAAGGCAAGGACCATGAGGCGGTTTCCACCTCAGGGTCATCTGCTGCCACCGACTTATTTACACTGTGCATGAGGTTCTGGCGAGATCTAGGTCCTCAGTGGATGCCAGAATCTCCACCCCATCCTCAAATATAGAGCTTGTAGGAAGCAGTGGTGTAGGTAGTACCGCAGTTCCATTGATCTTGGGTATCTTCTTTTTGGGTTCCTCTCGCTGCTCCTAGGGTTCCTCTGGCTGAGAGGGCTTCATTGAATCAGTCTCAGGGAATGAGGTGCATCGTGAAGCCCTATAACCAGCCGCGTTTGGGCACTTCAGCCACTGGCAGGTGTCATCTTTCCCACTAGCAGGAACCTGAGAAGGAAATGACCCAAAGGACCCCTTCCTAGAGAGGAGAGCTGAAGAAGACTGGCTGAGAAGTGGAGACTGGTGTCCTTGATGGTTTGGGGGGAGGGATGGGGAAGAGCTCGTGAGGCAGGTGGTACAGGATCAACAGGGAGGGAAGTGTCCCCCACCCTCAAGGGGGCAGGTGTAGTCTTACAGCTCTGAAAGCCGACAGGATTTCGTGGAACTACCTCAATTCTCATAGCAGTGGCATAAGAGGAGGTCATTGCCACAGGATGGAGGTGCTCAAATTTCTTCTTATCTTCAGTGTTGGTTAGTCAGTCTAGGTTATTATATTCCATGACATCCTTTCTTGCTGTAAAATCCTGCAGTCTGGTGGGGAATGATGCTGTTCACAGTTGTGAAAGATGGGACGCCAGGCACATGGAGTATTGGGATGTGAAGGATGTCCACAATCTCGACATGTGATGCTCGAATGCTCCGATGAAATATGACTTCCAGCACTTAACGCACTGCATCGGTGGAGGAATATATGGCTTGATATCACAGTGGTAAACCATCACCTTGACCTTGGGCAATGTTTCACCCTTGAAGGCCAAGATGAAGGCACCGGTGGCAACCTCATTATCCCTCAGACCCCTATGGACGCAGCGGACGAAATGAACACCTCGGCACTCCAAGTTGGCGTGTAGCTCGTCGTTAAACTGGAAAACAATGTCCCTGTGGAATATAATACGCTGGACCATACTTAAGCTCTTATGCAGCATGATGGTAACAGAAACATCCTCCAGTCTATCACAAGCGAGTAATATCTGTAACTGGGCAGAGGATGTCGTTTTTATCAAGACTGACCCTGACTGCATTTTGGATGAGACCTCCACCTCCCCAAACTTGTCCTCTAAATCCTCAACAAAAAACTGAAGCTTCATTGAAACAAAGAAGGCTTCATCAGCTCTCATATGAGGTAACAGGGTGAGTAAGATTCGCTGCAATCCTTAGCCTGGCATTCCTCGCATGGTATCCGCCCTGATTCCACCTTGTCTGACCAGGGCCCTCCCCATGGGCACCACCCAGCCACAGCAAAGGCCACCTGGCAGGATGGCCATTACTGGGAGTCCAGATGCTCCAGGGTGATGGGCACCTACTCCTCAGCACATATGGGGAGTTAGCGTTGCAGGCATCTGGAAAGCGATCCCTGTGTGATCAGGGGGCTACAACCAACAGGGCACATGGCGCCCCACCATAACGTACTGGCTATCAGGTGGAACCATGTAAACAGGTCCCTTATTATCGTCAGCGCAGAAAACGCACAGTGGATGGAGGAAAACGCATCCATCAAGGTGACTTCTCCCTACAGCTGGAAAATAAGCAAAAGTGCAGATCCACGTCGACAAAGGATGCGTGAGGTCTCTGTGCATGCTGGACACGATGCACCATGTAAGGCGCCCTTCCCCTATTGGTTCGCTCTTCGGGAAAATTTGGAAAAATCTAGGTCAAACCCGACAGCGGACCATCACATAAAGGCCGAAACGTGAGAGACTCCTTTTAGTCGCCTCATATGTCAGGCAGGAATATCTTGGGCCTATTCTAACCTCCAGAACCGCAGGGGGAACAGATTTTTATGTGACTATCAGTCCTTTAATGCAAGAGTTATCACCAATATTTATCACGTACTGTACATATGAAACTGGATGCTAGGGTCAGTATAAAGAATTGTTGACAATTGATCTGAAAAGTGGCTATCACCAACCGGAAGGGGTGCTGGAGGACATTCCAAACACAGACTGTTAGGTCTCATGGGGAAAATCCTGGTATCATTGTGACATCCAGAATCACAAATGATCTGGCTACATTTCAGAAACAGTTCGAATACTACAGAACAAAAACCAAGATACATCATGGTGTTTCTGCAGGATATCATAGTATTTTTGTAAGACATGGAGGAACATATATAACAATTGGAAGTGATGTTCAATGGACTACAAGCAGCTTGTCTAATACACGACATTGGTAACTTATTTTGCAGCATGAGAAGTAGACTCTCTGAAACAGGTGATCGGTCAGGAAAATGTAGAAACTGATCGACAATTATTTTCATCATTTCATAATTTTTTCCGCTACAGACAGAAAAACAGCTGCGAGTGTTTTCCAAAAATATGTCGTTTTGCTGAAATTGTTGACCACTTCCAATATTTGTTAAAGAAAGGAACAAGTCAGTGGACTAATAACAGAGCATTAGCCACGTGGGAACAGGCACTTACATCAGGTTCCGTGTTAGTGTATCATAACTTCAAAGTGGAATTAATTTTGTCCTGTGATGTCAACAGCATGGCGATCGGATGCACTCTCAATCAGAACACAAATAAGCCTCAAACAGCGCGGCCAATACGCCTGGCTTTTAGCGGTTGCCTACAGCCTTTCTCACTTCCACTGTTACTTGGTTGAACACAAGGTTAAAGTAACGATAGGTTTATGTTATGCTGAAGTGGTTGTTGGAACTGAAAACTCTTTCAGAACATTGACCTGGTGGGCACTAAATTTGAGTGAATTCGATTAAGACGTAGTGCAGTAACCATAGAAGCATAAAAGCCCCAATACTTTAAGTAGGAGAAATGGAGATTTATCATCATTGCATAAGAGCATTTTTGGATGGCAGAGAGCATAGATAGGTGACACTGACTGTCGTGCATTTACGTCAGCCATAGTTCGTGATGCATGATGGCTTACTGTGCAGAACGACAAAGTGTGGACCATGAACACTAAAAAACAAGGTATCGGTCAATATGCTGGTAACTCCATATCTTATGTGGAATGAGCTGACATTAGTCACTGACAGACTCAGTTGCAAAGATTGTCGGACACGCCTAAATTATTCGAAATGACGGAAGTGGATATTTTTGGCCTATTTCATTGAACACCTGAAGGCAATGGTTACATGTTGATAGTAATAGATCGTACTGATGATCGGAATTCCCGACCAGCAAGCAAGTAAGTCCATAGCTTCCAGATCAAAAACCTGGAATACATTGCAGCCTCTACATTCAAGTTGTGCTGTCGAGAGTTTATAATTATCGTCAACGTAAATATCAATGACATGTAATTGGTATTAATGACATAGGTCATTGCAATGAATTAAAATTTGTCAGCACCGTGATGCGAACCCAGGTCTCCTGTTTATCTGTAGTGCCGATATGGTGTAGTGGGTAACGCATTTCCCTTGTAAGCAAGAGACCTAAGTTCGAATACCAGGGCTGGTACTAATTTTGATTTATTGCATTGCCCTATTGCGCTGTCGAAGATACGAGTGAGACACAGTATGTCTTAGGAACGCCAACCATGAAAGATTGAGATTTTCTACATCTCAGGTACAGGCAGAATTAATCCAGTTCGGCTCATTGCTAACGTGCTATTCCAATATCTGGGAGCCATGGCAATAAGATGAGAGTTAAACAGGCGAACAGCAATCGGCTGAGGCGTGCGCTGAAATTTATGTCGGTGAGGTAGACATACCAGGGTCTAAAAGATCGTGCACCTGTATAGTAAGTAGGAGAGCTGGGTTCGAATCCTGGTGCATATTGTAATTTATTGAAGTGACCTAATCATTATCAATGTAAATACTGATGAATTAAAACAAGTCTTAGTACCTTACATTTTATTTCGTAAACAGTTCGCATTAACTGGCCACACATGGCATCGAAAATGTTTACGCAGGGGCGGAAGCCTGTATCTCATATTCACAAAAATTACGTGCTACTGGTCTTCCTGAGCTACCACTACTTTAGCTCAGTCTCAAACGATGCTTGAGGTCTCTCTAAAACGTTTTACGACATCCTTCTGGCCACCACTTTCAGCAATACATCAGAAATTGAAGTATAAATATGTATTTAAAAATAGCATTTATCTGATATTGTAAATGATGTGGCTATTAACTTACGAGTTGTTGTGTTGCATATTAAATCTGAATATTACGAAACGAATAATATTAAAATAAATAGTATGGTGGCACTAACCATACTTCATTATTATTGTTTGCAAAAGAGATTTATGCCGTCTTACGTACATAAAGTAGCCAAATTTTTAACGAATTTTAAAACGACTAGTTATTTGTGTGTAATGCCTCATCTTAAAGGAAAGTTTCCAAAACAGGTCTTACATTTTGTCAGTCTCTAACATTATACTGAGAGTTTAATATGATTTATATTTTAGTTGATAATACTTATGTTGCAGATACGTTTGCATGACAGTTTTACATGTCAAACTTGATCATTTGTCCTCAAGCATCTAGCGAACCAATGTTACATTTTAAAACAGTCAACTGCATGTCTATATTACGAAATAGTTTCCATATTTCATATGTGATACAATTACGGAGTTATTCAAATGAGCCGGCCGGAGTGGCCGAGCGGTTCTAGGCGTTACAGTCTGGAAACGCGCACCGCTACGGCCGTAGATTCGAAACCTGCCTCGGGCATGGATGTGTGTGATGTCCTTAGGTTAGTTAGGTTTAAGTAGTTCTAAGTTCTGGGGGATAGATGACCTCAGAAATTAAGTCCCATAGTGCTCAGAACCATTTACTCAAATGAGTTCATTTCTCACGAAACCTATATTCCAATTATGGTCTTTAGTTACTACAAACATCCTCATTTAGTGGCGGCAAACGTGGGTAATGTATTAAATTGATTTCAAAATCCGAAATATCGATATCGTACAGGAATACTAAAATACAATTTCTGAAAGATTTCATGTTATCAACCGAATTACAAACAATAAACGTTTTGCTGTTATCAAATATGTGTCTTATGAATAGGAAAAAATTTAAATTCACTTAACAGAAATTTTGGTTATGGTCAGGGAGTTAATTTTTAGGTGAAGGAATCGACTTTGGTTCGATAACAGATTACGAAATTACATCACGTCTTTCTGCTACACTCAGCTGCTTATCTCGTAGTTGGCTTATGATCTACCACAACTGCGCACAGTTCCTCCGGTTGACTATTATCAGATATTTCCGTATGTCCATCTGTTTAGAGATGGTTGCGGGACTCGGCTGTTTAATAGACGATGTCAAATTAAACATCTTTCAACTGTCTAGTTTCCAACCATATTTTATTTGGCATCCAGTTTCAGCGTTTCATCACGCTATCCTCAGGCCCCTGGCTGACGTGTAGCAAGAATGTACCTCGTTTATAAGTCGGCAGGTGATGACTGAAGTGATTAATATAGCAAAAATCTACTAATACCAGTATTGCGGACCCCTGTTTTGATCACAACCGAGGTAGATTCTCCCTACATGTTGGTCAGGAGCCTGAATATGGCGAAGTAAAACGCTGAAACTGGATGCCAAATAAAATGAGGTGGGAAACTAGACGGCTGGCATGTGCTGTTACGATCGCAAGTAGTGAATCAGAGGTCTGGTTTCCAAACGACATTTTTATTAGTCTTTCTCGCAGACCAATGAACTGTCGCATCAGTGTACTCATCTACAGATCGTTCCTGTTGTCACTATTACTCCTTGCTCCAAATTGTATCATAAATATTCGTAGCCATTCTGGAGGAAGAGCTTTTAAGCTACGTAGCTGGACGTTATCTCAGCTTAGTCCAGCGGTCCGACAGTTACTTCAGAAAAAGGCACTAGTCTACTCCGCAACTGCACTGGCAGAAAACCACTCCACTACCATGTATTTGGTGTCACATCACCACCTTGAATCTGCTTTGTTGTGCTGCACTGGAGCTGACATGGATTAATGTGACAGTAAGAAGTAGACGGCACTGTTTGGGGCAATTAAGGGTCAACAGAGGAACGTTGTAGAATATTTGCTACAGAGGGAAGCCAAAGTCAATCACGCTGCTGAATATGTAACCACAGCGTTACATTTCCGCCGTCCGCAGCTCGTAGTTTAGGAGCCAGTGTTGCTGCCTCTGGATCACAGGGTCCCGGGTTCGACTTCCGGCCGGGTTGGGGATTTTCTCTGACCGGGAACTGGGTGTTTGTGTTGTCCTCATCATTTCATCATCATCATCATCATCATCATCATCATCATCATCATCATCATCATCATCATCATCATCACCACCACATCATCACATCATCATCATCACATCATCATCATCATTTGTGTGAGTGACTTGATTGGATTGCGAAAAGAGTGTGGACTGTGTAAAAATTGGGACTTCGTACGGGCGCTGACGACCGCGCAGTTGGGCGCCCCACAAACCAATCATCATCATCATCATCATCAACATCAACAAAGAGCTACATTTTGCAGCACAATACGAGGTCGGTGAAATAGTCCAGGGGCAGAAGTTAACGGCGAGGACGTACGGAAAGGCACGCCCTTACTCCTGGCGGCACGAAGTGGCTACGGCGACGCCGTCAACCGCCTCAGCGCGGCGCCCAGGGCGTACGTGGACGCCACGGAAGAGCGGGCCGAGACGCGGCTACACCTGGCAGTCCGCAGCGGAGACGCCGCCCTCGCCTCTCCTCGGCGGGCGCGCTGCTCACGGCGAACTACAGCGGCCGCACGCCGGTGGACTTTGCCGAGGAACTCCGGCGTTTGGGAATCGTGGAACTACTCGTGGCATAGCGCGACCTGGCACGTAAGAGGCGTAAACAGTGCAATCTACGGTTCATTGACCGACTTTACACTCGTCATTTTTTCTGTTTTCCGTCTTTCCTTTAGTTGGCTGGCTCTGAGCACTATGAGACTTAACTTCTGAGGTCATCGGTCTCCTAGAACTTAGAACTGCTTAAACCTAACTAACCTAAGGACATCACACACATCCATGCCCGAGGCAGGATTCGAACCTGCGACCGTAGCGGTCGCGCGGTTCCAGACTGTTACGCCTAGAACCGCTAGGCCACTGCGGCCGGCCTTTCCTTTAGTTGTTTTAAATTCTTGGAGGTATGTAGGTCTATGCAACCAATTGAAGGGAGTTTGTAGCCTTACGCGTTCCACCCCATTTATTTGCAAGCATCATCAGTAGCTTGTAAAACTTGTTTTTTTTATTTTTTTTTTTTTTTTTACACGTGCAAGTGATATGTGCCATATGGCAAGTTTGAGTGAAAGAACGCTAGAGATCGGCCGGGTCTAATATGGAAACTAAGGAATACATCTCCATGACAGCACACATGAGTTAACAGCGGTGGAAAATTTAACACCGAATGATAACTTCACATTACGAACTTTGTGCTACGAAAGTTCATTTTAATCTAAGAAACAAAATAAAGATACGACAAAATGTAATATAGCTGCATATTATACCTATCCCAAAATGCGTAATGCATTTATTGTATGTAAAAGAAGGAAACAAGTTTTACAGGCCACTGGTTATGCTTCCCAAATAAATCAAGCGAAACGCGTGTGGCAATAAACAAACTGCCTTCAATTAGTTGCATAGACGGTACATACATTAAGGAGCCATTTGCACTCTAGCACAGACGATATTTAATTTACTGAACTTAGATTATGTAGGCTGCACACCCTTATGTCATTCGTTGTCCTAGAAGGTTGTAATATTTTGTGTGGTTCCACAGCCATATTGACACTTATTTGCAGAAAAGAGGAGCAGAATTAATAAGTGGCTCTCATTTGTGAATTATTTGCAATTATTTACCTAGAATTTTACGTAAGTGTCATTCATATCGTAATGTATATGTCGAAATGAATACATGTTTTATTTAATTGTATGCTTTTCTCTGTTTTAGTAGTTTTAGTCACCCCATTGTCATGACTAAAGCTGAGGTCAGATATCAGACTTTACTACAAAAAATATTTAATGAGCCCTGGCTATGTTCCGTACTTCTTCGGACGTGCGAAGCTCCATAAATTCACGGCTTAAATTGCATTTACTTCATGTGTTGACCTCAATGAAGAATGCTACGTAAGATTTTATAAAACATTAAGAAATTCAATTCCAATCTTAAAAGTGAAACAAACTTTGATCTCTCAATTACTTATCCAAACAACAATAATAATTATTATTATTATTACACATTATTTTTATTATTTTTATTATTATTGACTTTTTTTCTCAGACTTAAGTCTGGTTAAAAATGGAACGTGACGCGGACCTCGGTCAAGCGTGACTTCCTTGTAACTGTACGGTATATGTTATATTGCATTTAGGAACTTTCGGGTAATTGAACATGTATCAATAATTACAGATTTTTGTAGTTGTATATATATATGTTTGGATGTAGCTGTATTGCATTGATGTACTGGTGAATATTGTGAGGTATGACTCCTGTAGTTGATAGTATAATTGGGATAATGTCGATTTTATCCTGATACCACATGTCCTTGACTTCCTCAGCCAGTTGGATGTATTTTTCAATTTTTTCTCCTGTTTTCTTCTGTATATTTGTTGTGTTGGGTATGGATATTTCAATTAGTTGTGTTAATTTCTTCTTTTTATTGGTGAGTATGATGTCAGGTTTGTTATGTGGTATTGTTTTGTCTGTTATAATCGTTCTGTTCCAGTATAATTTGTATTCATCATTCTCCAGTACATTTTGTGGTGCATACTTGTATGTGGGAACGTGTTGTTTTATTAGTTTATGTTTTATGGCAGGTTGTTGATGTATTATTTTTGCTACATTGTCATGTCTTCTGGGGTATTCTGTATTTGCTAGTATTGTACATCCGCTTGTGATGTAATCTACTGTTTCTATTTGTTGTTTGCAAAGTCTGCATTTATCTGTTGTGGTATTGGGATCTTTAATAATATGCTTGCTGTAATATCTGGTGTTTATTGTTTGATCCTGTATTGCGATCATGAATCCTTCCATCTCACTGTATATATTGCCTTTTCCTAGCCATGTGTTGGATGCGTCTTGATCGATGTGTGGCTGTGTTAGATGATACGGGTGCTTGCCGTGTAGTGTTTTCTTTTTCCAATTTACTTTCTTTGTATCTGTTGATGTTATGTGATCTAAAGGGTTGTAGAAGTGGTTATGAAATTGCATTGGTGTAGCTGATGTATTTATATGAGTGATTGCTTTGTGTATTTTGCTAGTTTCTGCTCGTTCTAGAAAGAATTTTCTTAAATTGTCTACCTGTCCATAATGTAGGTTTTTTATATCTATAAATCCCCTTCCACCTCCCTTTCTGCTTAATGTGAATCTTTCTGTTGCTGAATGTATGTGATGTATTCTATATTTGTGGCATTGTGATCGTGTAAGTGTATTGAGTGCTTCTAGGTCTGTGTCACTCCATTTCACTACTCCAAATGAGTAGGTCAATACTGGTATAGCATAAGTATTTATAGCTTTTGTCTTGTTTCTTGCTGTCAATTCTGTTTTCAGTATTTTTGTTAGTCTTTGTCTATATTTTTCTTTTAGTTCTTCTTTAATATTTGTATTATCTATTCCTATTTTTTGTCTGTATCCTAGGTATTTATAGGCATCTGTTTTTCCCATCGCTTCTATGCAGTCGCTGTGGTTATCCAATATGTAATCTTCTTGTTTAGTGTGTTTGCCCTTGACTATGCTATTTTTATTACATTTGTCTGTTCCAAAAGCCATATTTATATCATTGCTGAATACTTCTGATATCTTTAGTAATTGGTTGAGTTGTTGATTTGTTGCTGCCAGTAGTTTTAGATCATCCATGTATAGCAAATGTGTGATTTTGTGTGGGTATGTTCCAGTAATATTGTATCCATAATTTGTATTATTTAGCATGTTGGATAGTGGGTTCAGAGCAAGACAGAACCAGAAAGCACTTAATGAGTCTCCTTGGTATATTCCACGCTTAATCTGTATTGGCTGTGATGTGATGTTATCTGAATTTGTTTGGATATTAAGTGTGGTTTTCCAGTTTTTCATTACTGTGTTTAGAAACTGTATCAATTTAGGATCTACTTTGTATATTTCCAATATCTGTAGTAACCATGAGTGGGGTACACTATCAAAGGCTTTTTGGTAATTAATGTATGCGTAGTGTAGGGACCTTTGTTTAGTTTTAGCTTGATATGTCACCTCTGTATCAATTATCAGTTGCTGTTTACATCCTCGTGCTCCTTTGCAGCAGCCTTTTTGTTCTTCATTTATAATTTTGTTCTGTGTTGTATGTGTCATTAATTTCTGTGTGATGACTGAAGTTAATATTTTGTATATTGTTGGTAGGCATGTTATGGGGCGATATTTAGCTGGGTTTGCTGTGTCTGCTTGATCTTTAGGTTTCAGATAGGTTATTCCATGTGCAAGTGTATCAGGGAATGTGTATGGGTCTGCAATGTAACTGTTAAATAACTTAGTTAGATGTGAATGTGTTGAGGTGAACTTCTTTAGCCAGTAATTTGCTATTTTATCATTTCCAGGGGCTTTCCAATTGTGTGTAGAATTAATTGCTCGGGTGACTTCATGTTGCAAAATTATCACTTCAGGCATTTGTGGTATCATCTTGTATGTGTCTGTTCCTGCTTGTATCCACCGTGCATGCCTGTTATGTTGTACCGGGTTTGACCATATGCTGCTCCAGAAGTGTTCCATGTCTGTTATGTTTGGTGGATTGTCTATTTTAATGTGTGTGTTATCCATTGTTTGGTAAAATCTCTTTTGGTTTGTGTTGAATGTGTGGTTTTGTTTCCTTCTATTTTCACTTTTTTTGTATCTTCTAAGTCGTTTGGCCAATGCTTGCAATTTCTGCTTTTTTTCATCTAATTGCTCTATTGCTTCTTGTTGTGAGATTTTACCTAACCTTTTTCGTTTTTTGTCTGATATTTCATTTCTTATAAATTGTGTTAGCTGTCCGATGTCTTTTCTCAGTTTTTCTATTCTGATCTGTAACCTGTGTTGCCATGCTGGTTTTGTGGGTTTCTTCTGTGTGTTGATTTGTTCTGATCTCTGCCTAGTGTGTATATTTAGTGTAGTGAGTGCTCCTATATAAACCAGTAGTTGTAACTCTTCCATAGTTGTATGATTGTGTTGATAGTTTTTATTGTTGTTTCGACTTGTGGGTTATTTGGCGGTCTATGCAAGAATGGTCTAATGTCTGTATTTGTGTCTTTGTATTCTATATATGTCAGCTGAAATTTCTCTTCTGTATCTAACATGTGTCTCTCTTCGTGTTCTATTTGTGCTTGTTCTGGTGGCTGTCTTAAGATTTGGTTTTCCTCTGATTGTTTAATTGATGCGTGTTGGTCTTTGTTTGTTTGCTCTGGGATGTTTGAGTCCATTACTGTGTTTTCTTCTTCTTCTGATTGCACATTATTTTGTTCCAGTATTTGTTGTACTTGTTGTTTGATGTTTTCTAATTCTGACTGGGGTATCCTGTTATTTTTGATTATTACACGGATCTGATCAGCTAGTCGTTGTTCTGTTAAAAATTTTAATTCCGGTTATCTGGTAATAAATGTTGTGTATACTTGTGATCTGTATCCAGTTGTGTTGGTTCCTAGGTTTGTTGCTTGGTAATAACAGAACATGAGGTGTCGATTAACTTCATCTGACCATCTCATCCTCTGTCTTTGTTTTCCTTCTAGGGTGGTTGCAGGAAGCATATCCTGCAAAACACCTCTATTCGGATTTAAATCCTTTTCCAGTTGGCTAGCAGTGTCGTTACCATTGTGGGCGGGCATAGGGTTCAAGCGTCGTCCCCGACCATGACGGCACTTGTCCGAGGCTTCTTTAGTTCTGTCCTGAACCAAGTAATCACACTAAAAGGGGGGTTAGCCCTATTAGTGGTTTGTTCTTTTCGTCGCCTTTTACGACTGGCAGAACATACCGGAGGCCTATTCTTTTCCCGGGCCTCCACGGGGATTATTATTATTATTATTATTATTGACTTTTTTTTCTCAGACTTAAGTCTGGTTAAAAATGGAACGTGACGCGGACCTCGGTCAAGCGTGACTTCCTTGTAACTGTATGGTATATGTTATATTGCATTTAGGAACTTTCGGGTAATTGAACATGTATCAATAATTATAGATTTTTGTAGTTGTATATATATGTTTGGATGTAGCTGTATTGCATTGATGTACTGGTGAATATTGTGAGGTATGACTCCTGTAGTTTATAGTATAATTGGGATAATGTCGACTTTATTATTATTATTATTATTTTTATTATTATTTTTATTATTTTATTTTTATTTGTTAAAATACTTCCAAGAATGACTTTACACTGTTTAATCTGAATCACCTGTGAACGATCTTGTAATGTCACAATGTATTCCTACAATAATTACTGTGCATATGCCGTAACTTTTAAGTGCATTAGTCTAAAAGAAAAACTTTTTCAGCTACGGTTCGAGAAAGCTAACATATTACGTAGTAAGCTGTCAAAAGTACCTCACTGAAAAGTAATTCGTTTTAATTTTACCCTTCATTGCGCGATTTTCGATAATTATTTTTGGTGCCCATAAAATTACATTTCCACAAATCCTCCGTTGTTAAAATAACTTCTCCTTTCCAGTTTCTCATTTTACTCAGATAGTATAATAATTATTTTTCTTTCCCATTTATTGAAGTACAGTAGTTTCAAATGGAGTATTTTTATTAACATCATTTCCAGACGCGGAGAGACATTTCGTAAATACTTTGTGCTTCAGCTCTTAAGATATTGTTTTATTAGGTCTCGAGCTACTGAGGAAAGCAGCGACCTCACGGAATACTGGATCTCGGAACCAAACTTCCTAACAGTAGTTATGCTCTGTACTGTACTGTACTGTCGCAGCTCTTTCTAAGTATGGTCGAAGTTTCTTCGCGCTATGTTACTATCCACCGACACATCATGATAAGGTTACTTACAGCCTTAAGTTTTCCACTACTGTGTATATTCTTGTTTATTTCTTTACTTCTTGTTAAGAATTTAGCAACCTTGTAGGGTGGTATGCAGTGTACAAATACTATTACGTATTATAATTTTATCCGCGACAGACGCCTTGTTGATTTCAATTGTTTCTTTTTTTCCGCACTCAGTAAGTGTGCCCTAAATTTCTCCGATGTGGGGTATGTATTTCTCTATCAAATGGTTCAAATGGGTCTGAGCACTATGGGACTAAACTTCCGAGATATTCAGTCCCCTAGAACTTAGAACTACTTAAACCTAACTAACCTAAAGACATCACACACATTCATGCCCACGGCAGCATTCGAACCTGCGACTGCAGCGGTCGCGTGGCTCCAGACTGAAGCGCCTAGAACCGCTCGGCCACACCGGCCGGCATTTCTCTATCAAGCAGCGAATATATACGCTATCAATTGCTTCCACTGGAATTTAATTCCATGCTTAACGCAAACTGTTTACTCATGCTAATTGGAATGTAGAAAAATACGTTGTTCCAGCTGAATCAGGTTTGGCGTATAGCAAATTTGGTGACAGTTTTATTAACTGTGCACTCCACATACTTACTTCAGTTATCAAAATTATGCAGTAACAACTGCTCCACCGAATAATATTTTGAGGTAAGTTGGCCTTTGAGTAACATTATTGATGCCACTTCAATAGCCATAACTGAAATTCAAACTGTGGTTACTGCGTGTCAAAATAAAAGCTTGTAGCCGCCACTGCAAAGCAAAGAGAACGTCTTAGGTTACTCTCCCCGTATCGGTCTACAGAAGAGAGGTGCCAGGGAGAGTATATTTACAACCGGCTGGAAATTGCCTTTTGATCACTTTGTAGGCACAATATTCGAACGATTGAGTAACATACGTATTACCGCTACAAAATTTCTGACATTCATACAGCAATGAAATGCAGTGTTCTTGGATATGTGATGGGTGTTTGACAACGGTATCCGCTGGGTATCCACTGTTCACATCGAAACAACAGTCAAAGAGAAAACTGTCATTTGACACTGCCAGGCATGCCTAATAGAAAGACTTCATCACTGGTTTTTGTGAAACTAAATTGCTAGTACTCTGCATACAATTTTCGTTTATGCTCGACAGCCCAATATTTCTACAGCATTTAAAGTTATTGCTCTGCATCAGAGTAGAGTTACTACTTAATATTGAGGAGACTAAGTTGGTGACTACACCTTTGTGGACTTCATTTTGACAATTTTTGTAGCCATCGTATTTATTTATGACTTTCCCATTCACTCTTACAACTTGTTTACAGCTACCTAAAACCTAACATGAAAGAGTCACTAATCAGGACACACATCATTCACAGAAATTTCTACACATGATTAAATCGGTACTACAGGGCTATTCATAAAGAAGAACACATTTTAAAAATTTATTGCTTCTAAACCACAAAATATAGAAACACAATGGCCGACCGGGGTGGCCGAGCGGTTCTAGGCGCTACAGTCTGGAACCGCGCGACCGCTACGGTCGCAGGCTCGAATCCTGCCTCGGCATGGGTGTGTGTGATGTCTTTAGGTCAGTTAGGTTTAGTTAGCTCTATGTTCTAGGGACTGATGACTCAGAAGTTAAGTCCGATAGTGCTCAGAGCCATTTGAACCTTTTTTTTTAGAAACACAATGCCAACGCTCCTCGAAAGAGAAGAGTTAAAATTTTTGTGTATTCCTCGTGAGGACCAAGTGTTACAAGACAGATATCAAGACGGTGGTTCATTTCCTGCCACACTTGAAACACCTGGTCTCCCGTTACCAAATTCACAGCTTCAGCAATGTGATGTCGCAGACTTTCGAGAGTGTTTAGCGTAGGGTGGATAAAATCGCGGTCGTTTACGTAAACAACACAGAGAAGGCACAACTTGTGAGGTGTGGAGACCTGGGAGGTGACCCACGACGAAGTTCATTTTCTGCTCCTCCTCTTCCAGTCCAAAGTCCTGGAATTGTATCACTCATGTAGGTCGAACGTTGAAGACGTGAATTCGGTAACGAGAGACCAGCTGCTTCGTGCGTGGTAGGAAATGAGCCACCATTTTTATATCTGCCGTGTAACACACGGTGCTCACATTGTATGCATAAAAATTTGAACTTTTCTCTTTCGAGAAACGTTGAAATTGTGTTTCTGTATTTTGTAGTTTTGAAGCAATAAATGTTTGGAAACTATTACTTCTTTTTAAATAGCTTTGTATTACAGAACACAACGTCATTAATATGATTGCAAGCAGAGCGGACCGCAACAGTTTATTGGAATACAGCCCAGAGAACACAAACTAGTCTGCTACGATTAGCCGCATGATATTGCATGTAAATTTCAATCTCACGCGTAACTACGATATTTACCAGCTTTTGCATACGTATTTGTATCATCCCCTACATTCCACAATCGCTGCTAGCTACCCTTTGTGTGGTGATGAAAATAACATTAACACTGAAGTTCAAATCAGTTCTCAAAAATACATTAAATACTAAACTCTGTAGAACGTGGAATTGCCTTTACATTTTAAACGTACGTAGTATCATCAGACTCGAAAATAATAATTGCATCACAACTGAGTTGGAATTAAAATGTCTGATATACGATGAGGCATTGAGTAAGCTGAAGGTTATAAAGTTCAATGAATATTAATTCTTTAGGGACTCAATAAAATGTACTCCGTTTGCTTTTGGATCTTTCACGAAGTAACAGCTACTGATCTTTGTCGATCGATATAATACAAAAGCCTGCGGGATACAAAATGTTTTTGAATTTTAGTGACCTGGAAATATTCAGAAACGTCTTAACTAGTTAAAGAGTGAGGATTTTGTGTCGCACGTGGCTAGTTCTTGCCCACGAAAACTGAAGTTCCGAATTCAAATAGCGCTCCAGCACACAGTTTTAATCTGCTACAAATTTCCAGGTTTGGGATAAGCTGGGTCAAAAACGGCTTTCAGTCTAAGAAAGACGAATCCCTGATGTTCAAGCGATATTCTTATGAAGTGATACTCTCAAAACTGAGATAGAAATGGCTCATTAATGGAAGTGATGGCAGAGTCTTAATCTCATCCAAAAAAATTCTGTACCCTTAATTTTATATCTGGTCTTATTAAAAATTATTGGGGATGTTCTGAATGATTTTCGGAGCTTGTAGACTGTTTCGCATAGTTTGGCTGACTTCAACATATGTTCAATTAGAAAAGTATTCTGTATCATGACAAAAATGAGTCGTTCGGGTAACAGTCTTGTAAAAAAGACCCTAGTACTAAAAATTAAACCAACATGCCTGAAATTTCTAATGGAAAGTAATAGTAGTGCTGTTTCGTGATGAGATTAAATACGGTAAACATTGATACAGATCGGATTGAACGTGTTGCTAATTTCTCATTAATAAGGCCTACGGTTTAGACATGGAACTGAAATTGACACCTAGGTGAAGATCATAGTAGTGCTTTGAAATTTCAGTACCGCGTGGCGGGAAGCTATTGAATCCGATGCTTGTTGCTGCCTGACTAATATTCAAATCACTTGTAATGGACCTGTTCGTTCTGAAAGTGTGACGAGTGATTGATTTAGTCTACATTAAGCGATATCTATCAGGTTTGTGAAACATGGCAGGGAATTACATCGCAGTTAACTAACTGTAGCTCTACATCATGTTACACTTAGGCAACGGACGTAATTTAGTGCAACTACACTAAGACACCTTTACCCACCATTGACAAAATGAGATTCACTTTTGCGCAGCGCCATTTATGCATCTACGCGTTCTTCTTCGTTTCACTCAGCATGTTCGATCGTATTATTCTCATTGTTTTCTGTAAACTCAAGTCTTTTCTTCAGTATTACCCTTTTTTCATAGCTGAAATACTGTTCGCAGTGGGCTAATTGCCGTTGTTAGGCAAATTTCTCGTTTTGTTAATGTCTGTATAGCCTTCATTTCATGTTAAAATTTGTTTGGTGTATCCCCTGAAACCTGAAATTATGGATAAAGGAATATAAGGCGAAAGGTTAGGGGCCCGTGTCATTTTCAGTTACTACCTTACTGACATAAATGCCTTCGAAATAAATAAGCCTTTGGCAGTTACAATTTCAGTTAATTACAACATAGACTGAGTAAGGTATCAGATCATAGGACAACAACGACAGCAACAGGTAGGCCTTGATTAATAAGAGATTCAGCTAACAAAAATAGTGAAACAGCTCTTAATTTAATTAAAAGGGAACAGGCAGCCCTTAAATTACAGCAGCTTCGGTTAAACGAAATCAACTATAAAACAGGCAGGCCTTCTTTAATAACAGCTACCGGCCGCGGTGGCGGAGTGGTTCTAGGCGCTGCAGTCCGGAACCGTGCGACTGCTACGGTCGCAGGTTCGAATCCTGCCTCGGGCATGGATGTGTGTGATGTCCTTAGGTTAGTTAGGTTTAAGTTGTTCTAAGTTCTAGGAGATTGATGACATATGTTAAGTCCCATAGTGCTCAGAGCCATTTGAACCATTTAATAACGGCTTCAGTAAAGTAGGACTTCAAGTAGGGAAAAGGTAGGCCTTCATGAATAGCTGCTTTGGTTAAGTAACCAAAAATTTGAATTTCCTCCTCGCAAGGGGTGCACCAGAAAGCATATACTCAAGGAGCATAAGACTACTTCAAATACTGAGCCCAAGAAAGGTTACCTTAAGAGGACCGTTCTTCCAAGGCATTTTTAGTTGTTTGAAGATGTACATAAGAAATATTAACACAGCAAGGCTAATTACGAGAAAGCAGCAATAATCTAGCCAAATGGTATACCCGCGTCACTGCAAGATAACGGCTCTACAATGACGGCGAAAAGCCCGGAAGAAAACTAGGCTGACAAACCCAATTATATAGCTTCAGCAATCGCAAATTTTGAGACGTGAAAACTTCCTTAGTCAATACAGTTAACAGATAGATGACATCTGCAATGGTCGAATGTATCTCGAAACCGGCACCCGTGCGTTTCACAAGAGAAATGTGCTTATCTGGTATTCGAAGACGTTTGGCAGGGAGGTCGGCTATAACCCAACCATCGAGGTACTGCGTCACAACTGAGAGGTCCGGCCACGGTATAGAAGAAACACGTTATCGCTCCGGATCAGGAAACACCGTCTTTAACAAAGAACGAAAGCCAGTATCGACTCAGAAAAAGCAAACAGCAGCCACGATTCAAAGAACCAAGTCGTGGTAAAATATGTCACCTAAGAAATCTCAATGACCGCAACAAGCCTAAAGGAATCAATACGAAAATAACATTTAGGACCTGAAAATCTAAAACTTAAGCGAAGTTCACGAATCGAAACTGAAGCTTGTCGGTTCCAAAGGGGATCCAAAATTCAACGCAGCGAAACGTTCTCCAACTTTCTCACCGGTGTGCTACGTCCCAGAAATGGCTGAGCAGGCTACGCACGAAGACGGCACTAGAAGTCAGCCACGGGTTCAAATCGGCCCACAAATATGCCCATCAAGCATTCGCTGGATTCCGTGCCCAAGACGCTTGCGTAAGTGGTCGCCTTAGTCGCCGGGCGGATCTCTCTCACTGTCGTCCTCACTCCGTTACCCCTCCCCAACTCGTCACGCTACAGTCCGCTCCTTCTCCCATCAACCACCTCAAGCAAAAATCTTGGTGACTCCAAACCAGGAGGACATCACACGACACATCGAGCTAGTGGCGCCATGAATTTAAAAGGTGACGCCAGCGAATCCTCCACGACTCATATCGCTTCATTCTAAAATACGTATTCACAGAGTCTGCTTTAGAGTTCCTGCACAATGAGTTTGTCTCAAGCCTCGTACCGAATTTTACTATTTTTATGCAGACGTTCGTAGACGTCAGAATATCCATTTCTACCACACTTAATTCGTAAGGAGAGAAAAAGAAACAATGGTATCTTAACAATCACGATTTGGCGACATACACAAAACCTAACTCACCTTTTGCGAATAAATTGGTTCTGTTAAATAATGACTGAAAGGTAGCTCGAGCGGGAAGGATTATCTACACTCCTGGAAATGGAAAAAAGAACACATTGACACCGGTGTGTCAGACCCACCATGCTTGCTCCGGACACTGCGAGAGGGCTGTACAAGCAATGATCACACGCACGGCACAGCGGACACACCAGGAACCGCGGTGTTGGCCGTCGAATGGCGCTAGCTGCGCAGCATTTGTGCACCGCCGCTGTCAGTGTCAGCCAGTTTGCCGTGGCATACGGAGCTCCATCGCAGTCTTCAACACTGGTATCATGCCGCGACAGCGTGGACGTGAACCGTATGTGCAATTGACGGACTTTGAGCGAAGGCGTAAGTGGGCATGCGGGAGGCCGGGTGGACGTACCGCCGAATTGCTCAACACGTGGGGCGTGAGGTCTCCACAGTACATCGATGTTGTCGCCAGTGGTCGGCGGAAGGTGCACGTGCCCGTCGACCTGGGATCGGACCACAGCTACGCACGGATGCACGCCTAGACCGTAGGATCCTACGCAGTGCCGTAGGGGGCCGCACCGCCACTTCCCAGCAAATTAGGGACACTGTTGCTCCTGGGGTATCGGCGAGGACCATTCGCAACCGTCTCCATGAAGCTGGGCTACGGTCCCGCACACCGTCTTCCGCTCACGCCCCAACATCGTGCAGCCCGCCTCCAGTGGTGTCGCGACAGGCGTGAATGGAGGGACGAATGGAGACGTGTCGTCTTCAGCGATGAGAGTCGCTTCTGCCTTGGTGCCAATGATGGTCGTATGCGTGTTTGGCGCCGTGCAGGTGAGCGCCACAATCAGGACTGCATACGACCGAGGCACACAGGGCCAACACACGGCATCATGGTGTGGGGAGCGATCTCCTTCACTGGCCATACACCACTGGTGATCGTCGAGGGGACACTGAATAGTGCACGGTACATCCAAACCGTCATCGAACCCATCGTTCTACCATTCCTAGACCGGCAATGGAACTTGCTGTTCCAACAGGACAATGCACGTCCGCATGTATCCCGTGCCACCCAACGTGCTCTAGAAGGTGTAAGTCAACTACCCTGGCCAGCAAGATCTCCGGATCTGTCCCCCATTGAGCATGTTTGGGACTGGATGAAGCGTCGTCTCACGCGGTCTGCACGTCCAGCACGAACGCTGGTCCAACTGAGGAGCCAGGTGGCAATGGCATGGCAAGCCGTTCCACAGGACTACATCCAGCATCTCTACGATCGTCTCCATGGGAGAATAGCAGCCTGCATTGCTGCGAAAGGTGGATATACACTGTACTAGTGCCGACATTGTGCATGCTCTGTTGCCTGTGTCTATGTGCCTGTGGTTCTGTCAGTGTGATCATGTGATGTATCTGACCCCAGGAATGTGTCAATAAAGTTTCCCCTTCCTGGGACGATGAATTCACGGTGTTCTTATTTCAATTTCCAGGAGTGTATATTTTCCCCAAAGTTCGTGGTGAACAATTTTAAGTCTAAGTTCCGTAAAACTATTGCTTCATTGCATTTCAACCTGATAACCAATGGGTATTAAGAGCGTTGTTCCACCTAGGTGAGTATTGAATATTACAGACCTAAATTTGGATTTTGTTGTCCACGTAGTACAGATGTACATCCTATAAAATGTACGAGGGCGTGCTGGAAAGTAAAAGTCCTGAAGGTTTCTAAGTAAAACAAAGGTAACTGACATTCTACATCTTCATTCTTCATGTCTACTTGTCTTCAGCACCTTGCCGATTGCGCTAGAATTATACTAGTATGTGTAAAATGGCGGTGTGTTACGTAACTATGACGGTGAGTGAGAGGCAGCGTACTTCAATCTAGTTTAGAATTCCAACAATTTACACAGATGGAGCACCGTCTCCTTCCGCACGGCAATGCCAGACTACACACGAGCGCTGCGGCAACCAACTATCCGAACCTTGTGTTCAATGTCACAGACCATTCCACATACATTGCCGACTTTGCCCCATCCGATTTTCATCTGCTTCCAAAATTTGAAGAGAACCTTCGAAGACTTAATTTTGACAGTGGTAAAGCAGTTGCAAGCGGAGGTGAGATTTGGCTTCGTCAACGAAGTAAAACACTTTACAGCGACGGTATTAACAAACTGGTCTCCCATTCAGAAAAATGTGTTCACCACCAGGGTGACTATGTCTGGAAATAAATATGCAGACATGAAATATAGAGATGATGACAGTTCATAAAGTTTATTTTATTTAAAAAGCTTCGAGGGGATTTACATAAAAATTTTCCGAGACACTGCTTTTCAGTACGCCCTTGTATTAACTGCTGGCTATTTGTTAACGTCTCAGTATAGACTGAAACATCTCCCTAAAGTTATGCGCAATAGAACTGTGTTTCTTGAAAGACATAATTTTCATGTGGGTGTCCACAAAAGGTTTTGGTTGTCATTTTTAGACACGTACTACACTTAGCTACCGCAGTCCAAGTACGCTGCTATAAACTTACGAACTACGCTGATGAGGCGAACACTATGACCATCAGTTTCACAGCGTGCACCTCCACTATGTTACGCAATAAAGCAGCCATTCCGCTAGTCATGGATTCGACAAGTCGTTGAGAGTTTTCTACGAAACCGTATGGCCATACAGAGTTCTGTCGATTACTTGGAGGTGGTTCGTGAGCGCGGAACTGGCACCCGATAGCGTCCAAGATGTGTTCAGTCGGCTTCAGATGAAGCGAATATCGTGTCTAAGGCAGCAACGTGAGTTCACTTTTACGCTTCTCAAACCACCGTAGCACGATTCTGGCCGTGTTACACCAATTTATCTGAACAACAAGGTGCCTTCAAGAATGAATGCATGCAGGTGGTAAACAGCATGGTGTTTCCGATAATTAAGAGGAACCTCACGAAAGCGCAGGTGAAAAATGGGTCACATGGCTCTGAGCACTGTGGGACTCAACGTCTGAGGTCATCAGTCCCCTAGATCTTAGAACTACATAAACCTAACTAACTTAAGAACGTCACACACATCCATGCCCGAGACAGGATTCGAACATGCGACTGTAGCAATCGGAACGCTTCCGGACTGAACCGCCCACAACCGCTCGGCCACCGCGGCCGGCAAAGCTCAGGTGAATCTCCCCCATAGCACAATACTGCTCTTCATCCATGACACGGTGTATGTTGTAAGCAGCCATTCGCATGGAGGAGAACTATGCGGACACGATTGTGCGACCAGGCGATACGTTTGCATGGATCCAAAGTTTAATCTCGATGGTAGCGTCCCCACTTCTATCACAATATACGATGTCGTTGAGTCAATACAGAGCACGAACGGGGGTCGTCTGCTAACTACGCTCCATGTTCAGAAAAGTGCGTTGAATGTTGGGGCCGTTACCAGCATTGTACACTGTCGACGGATGTACCACAGATCGTCGTCGATCGAGCATTCCTTCAATATCTGCGTTCTGTGACGAGGCGTGAAAGCTCGTCTTCTTGATGATGATGATGTTTGGTTTGTGGGGCGCTCAACTGCGTGGTTATCAGCGCCCGTACAATTGCCCAATCTTTGCTCAGTCCAATTTCGCCACTTTCCTGGATGATGATGAAATGATGAGGACAACACAAACACCCAGTCATCTCGAGGCAGGTGAAAATGCCTGACCCCGCCGGGAATCGAACCCGGGACCCCGTGCTCGGGAAGCGAGAAAGCTCGTCCTCTTGTCACCTACTCGAGGGTCAATCTATAGAGGCTAACGACAGTACCCGAACAAGCGAACAGCGTCACCATTTCCGAGACGTTCGTTCCCAAGAGCTGGGCTATAACAATCGGCCCTTTGACAAAGTCGGTTACGTTAGTCGACTGCCTCACTGGCAACCCTTATCGTCGCTGCAGTGATCCCCCATGATCTCTGCTCCGCCTATATTCTTTCCTTACAGCATCACGTGCCCTGGACGCCAACAGGCGGCATTCAGTCTCAAGGTGCGCAGTGGTCATAATGTTCGGGCTCATCAGTGGATCTGCGTGAACACTGGAAAATAAATGTTCATTTTTAATGAACAAAGACTAGCGTGATTGAATTATCTTCCATACAGTGGTCTCAGATTGCTGTCGGTGAATCGTAGAGAGCGCAAAAACATAGAACTTGCCGAGGGGTTTCATATGCCTCCAGACAAGAACGTAATGACTAATGTGAGTGTACGGAAACGAGGCTAGCTTTGTGATTTTATTCAAGAGTTCACAGGAAATACAACATTGTAGCCGCGCGGAGTGGCCGCGCGGTTTGATGCCCCATGTCACGCATTGCGCGGCCCCTCCCACCGGAGGTTCTAGTCCTTCCGCGGGCATGGGGGCTTGTGTGTGTGTGTGTGTGTGTGTGTGTGTGTGTGTGTGTGTGTGTGTGTTTTGTTCTTAGCGTCGTGTGTGTGTGTGTGTGTGTGTGTGTGTGTGTGTGTGTGTGTGTTTTGTTCTTAGCGTCGGTTACTTTCAAGTAGTCTTTAAGGACCGATGGCCTCAGCAGTTTGATCACTTAGTATTTCACACACATATGAAAAACATATGTACATCATTCTTAAAGGAGACAAATACTCGATCATAAAAGCAACTTCCGACGTATCCCTACGCAGTATTACATACTGTTCACAATATGTAGAGGGCGATTTTTTTCCACCGTATACAAACTCTAGGGATTCGTCGATGAGAGGATACAGAACCAAAAGGGTCTAATGAACTTACGTCCAGAAATGCAATGTTTCAATGCCAGACACCATTTATTCAATCACACTGGTTTATAGAGACTTCAGTCTAATACGCGCTGTACCATGCAGCCACAATTACAGTATGCATGGTTTCCTCCTAAAGGGTCGTGCTGTTCCTCATATGTCATGCCCTAGCGACCTCTTCTGCCACAGTAATTGGTAATTTTGTGTCCGGTTCATTTCTCTTGCTGGCTCACATTGTAATGGATGTGATGCAACGTTGTACACAATGGTTCCGTATTCGAACATATTGTTCACTTAGGAAAAAACAAATGGCAACGGGCTGCGGGCAGCAAGGTTATATCAGGAGACCTCTCTCCGCCAACCACAATCACAGCATTCATTCAATGTTTCCAACAGTGTTTCGCCATTTGCCTGAGACAGGGTCGTCTCTAGGAAGCAGGAAATCTTGAAGGACGTACCCGAAATTATTAGACACCAGACTTGGAGGAAAATTTGATTAAGACTGCGGAAGGGGACCTCCGTGTCAGTACCAGGCAGTTGGCCCACCAGTACAGAGTAAGCTAGACGAACATGTGAGACATTCTCCATGACAACTGTTACTACGCTTATCACTTATAGCGTGTCCTTCAAGTAGCCAATTTGTAACAGTACGTTGTCTCACTGCGGTGCTAATAGCTGCTGAAACTGCTGCTACACATGCAGTACGATGCACCAGAGCATTACATCGAACACGATGGTCTTCCTTCTCGGTAATGCCACATCACCAACCGGGGCCTGATCTTCTTGTGATAGTACATTCTCGTGACCACGGCTGCCGGAAACAATGTACACTGGCTACATTCCTCTCAGTTCTTCACGCAGTATTGCAAAAGGAACGTCCACCTTCTCATAGCCGTGTTACACAACCTCGTTTAAACTCAGTGAGGTGTAGATAATGGCGCCTTTGTCACCTTTAAGCCATTTTTTACTAACATAACTCACCACGTCCAACCTCAAAGTTAACTAATGCTCACGACAGTTACAAACATTCCATATCGGGAGCAGTTTTGTCACTGGTTTCCTTACCAACCAACCACGATTCCAGGATTTGTGTCATCCGTCTTATTCACAGATGAGGCCACCTTTACTCAGAGCTGTATCTTCAGCTTTCATAACGGTTATCTGTGGAATAGTGTGCATAGTCCCCATGGTATGCTAACAGCGAAAAATCAGCATAGGTGCAGCCGGTATGTGTGGGCCGGGATAATTGTCAACCATCTTCTGGGACCAGTCTCGCTTCCACGTCGCCTAACAGGCCGGAACTATTAGCGTTTGTTGGGTATGACTTTGCCTCCCCTGCTGGAAGAAGAGCCATTGGCGATTATAAGGGTTATGTGGCTGCTACATGACGGTGGGCAGCAGACCAGTATGGCTTTAACGTCCGCACACATCTCAATCATGCCTCCCATTGTCGATGGATCGGACGAGAGGGTTCAGCTGCAAGGCCTTCTCGTTCACCGGAACTCATCCAGTACGATTTCTGGTCATGGGGTGATCTCAAAAGTATCGTGTATGCATAACCCATTCCAGATGTGGAGCAGTATATTCATGCTGCCTTTGACACTGTTCGGATGCCACCTGGCCGATATGAACGGGAGAGACAAAACATGCTATAGCGCGTACATGCATGCGTTGAGGCACTTAGAAACTATTTTCAACTCTTACTGTAACCGTGTCAGCACGGTCCAGTGGGTGTTAACAGCTTCCGTAACAATGTATGACTGAATAAATGGCCTCTAGCATGGAAACCATGCATTTCCTGACATAAGTTCATTAGATCTTTTTTGCTCCATATCCCTTCATCGATCAGTTCTTAAAATTTGTATACGGTAGGAATAATCACCGTGTATAAACTAACTAGTGGGTGATTTCAGAAGCTCCGTGAAGCTGCTCAAGAATAATGACGGTATAACAGAGAAATTGAAGAACCTCGTCACCAATGACTACCCCTTGTTTGAGATAAAAAGAGACTGTGTAACCAAGAGCAATTGTGGCCACTGATCGTTTGAGAGCAACACCCTTACATGTAATAAAATTACAGTAAACTCATTAATAGAAGCACTTTGAATGTCAGTCGAGCCTGGTGATCTAGTGGTAGAGCGGAAGCCTGGAAATCGAAAGATCATGAGACCGAACTACGCTTGGAGAACGAAATCTTTACTCCTTCCTTCATCCTAGGTTTCACATCTCAGAAAAGTGAAGAATGGTCGGTAATCAAACTTTCGGATTCAACGCTAAGCTGTAGTTTCCCATTATCTGGTAGGATTTCTGGATTAGCTTAGGGGTGGACACGCAAGTTGCCGAAGTGGCGATCAATTGTAAGATTTGCACCGGTCAATTGAACCGTACGAAATTATTTAAGTTGCGACATAAAGTCGCACAGGAAGCGTTTGTTACCGTTTTTTTTGCTGCTCCTAACAGCCTTGCTGCTAGTCCTTTACCTTTTTCTGTCATTGTCCAACACACTATGAAAAACAGTACTAGGAGTACGACATATCAAGGGTAAATATTTTTAAATTTACCAGGAGAGGCAATATGGTTATTGGTGTGTCATGACAGGGTCGTCGGACAGTTACTACCAACACCAGTTTCAGAAATTAAGTTTATAAACATAACAGCAGTAAACTCATTTAAGGAAAGTTAAAGTGTACAAAGGAAAGTAAATTATTAAATCTGATATTAGCTAGGGGTGAAGGAAAGAGAGAATGTGAGACATGTGGTACATACTGCGATAGGCGCGATCGAATCCTACCGCGTGCAAATGAGAGCGAGCAATATGCACTCTAAGACAAATAAGCGACGCACGACGAAGGAGTTATCCGAATGGGACGGGAATCGATAGGTGTGATGCATATATACAAGAAAAAGCACATAATTTCGGAAAAACTGTATGATTTATTCTCGAGAAAGAGCTTCACCAACTTAGCAAGTCAATGACGCAATGGTTCACTTCTGGCCGTTAAGCAAGCACTTATTTGGCACGTCTTCTAATTGGAATCTCATTCGGAGTAAGACTGCCTTTATCGATGAGTTCCGCTTCAGACTGAGCCCCGATGGCCAGCTAAGACGTGTCTGGAGACGCCCCAGAGAGGAGTGGGATACCAATCTGACTGTCGCCCGCCATACGGCCAGACAGCCAGTGGTTATGGTATGGGGTGAGATTTCATTCAATAGCAGGACCTATTTGGTTGTCATCCATGGCAACTTTGTAGCACGGCGGTAAGTCGACGATATCCTGCGCCCCGTTTTGTTGCCCTTCATGGCAAGCCATCGCGGGCTTATTTTTCAACGAAATAATGCTCCCCCCCTACACACTCATATATGCACATACATACATACGTACATACCAACATACATACACACACAGAGGGTGTTTCACCTTCGTGTCTGGCCAAGACCTAACTTGGCCAGTAAAGCCATCGGACGTCTCCCCAGTTGAGAACGTATGGAACATTATGGACAGGACTCTCCATCCAGCTCGGAATGTTGAAGATCCAACACGCCAGATGGACAGAATATGGCACGATATTCCTCAGGAGGATGTTTAACAACTCTATCAAACAATGCCAAGCCAAACAACTGCTTGCATATAGGCCAGAGCTGGACCAATTCCTTATTGCCTTGTTCACTTGATGAAACTCTTTCTCTTGGATAAATCACTTATTTTGTTGAAATTGTAATCATTTCTCTTTCTATACATGTACATCTGATCTACCGATTTCCGTCCCATTCCGATAATTCCTTTGTGGTACATCATTTTTGTCTGAGTGTATAATACTGAGAAACCTGTAACTGAACTGCGCAGGGAAGACCAACTACTGGCACGATTTCAACCAAACATGGCAAACATACGACTTGCGGTTAGGAAAGAAGTACTGTGTATATAAGAACCACCTACATCCTTAAGGTATGGTGGTGGTGGTGAAACAGAAGTGTCACGCAGTGCAGGCAATTACCCAGCATGTCCAACAAAATGACTAAACGAAAAAGATCTACCGTTTATTACACTTTATTATCAATGCAGCAAAACAGCCATACCAGATATGACGAGTTAATTTATTATTTCTTTACCTCTATCTTTATACGCAACACATTTCACAGGCATTATCAGACTTAACCACTTAGTTAATAAAACACCTCTGTATTCTATACCGCGTCATAAACCATAAAATCTGTGATCTAGGGGTAGCGTCTTCGAATGGTAATCAAATGTCCTCGGTTCCAGGTTCGACTACACCACTGCTTAAATTCTGAATAAAATTCAACCTCGAATTCGGGCGAAGACTTCCGGCATAAGAAATTATCTTTTGCCTGCCTATGGCCCTCTCGGAGAGGGCGGAGGGGTGTACAGAGGTTGCCACTGAGGTGGGAAACTCCACCTAAAAGTCCGAATAATCAGCAATGATCAACATTATGAGGATTCAGAAGGCAATGGAAACCACACTGCATATTTCAGCAGGACATGCGGCTTTAATTGAAAAAGGGTGTGATGATTTCTCCAATGGCATAAGATTCTGGTTTAGTCTCCCATACGGTTCTCCAGGAGGGGACTGTGAAGGGGGAGTCGACCATGAGAGACAGACTGAAAAACCAACGCAAGGATGACGCTCTACTAGTCGGGGCGTGGAATGTTGGAAGTTTGAACTTGGTAGGGGAGCTAGAAAATCTAAAAAGGAAAATTCTGTGGTTCTATCTAGATATGGGTTCAGTGAAGAAGAAATGGATTTCTGGTCAGACAAGCACAGGATAATTTCAGTAGCATCATAATACTGTATAACAGGAGCGGGATTCGTTACGATTAGAAACATAGGAAGGAAAATGAGTTAATGTCAACAATTCAGTGACAGCGTTGTTCTCCTCAGAATCGACAGCTAACCAATACCGACAACAGTATTTAAGTATTAATGCCGATGTCATGTGCTGAAGGTGAGGGGGGGGGGGGGGGGAGAACGTAAATGATATTGAGCGGATGGTACAGTACATTAAGTGAGATGAAAACCCAATACTCATGGGTAACTGAAATGCGGTTGTAGGATAAAGATTAGAAGAAAGGGCTACGGGAGAATATGGACTTTGTAATAGGAATGAGAGACCAGTGCTCTCCAGAAAATTTTAGATGGCAACAGCGAATACTCTGTTCAAGAATCACAATAGGGGGAGATATACTTGAGAAACGCCGTGACACACGCCCGTATTTCAGTTAAATTACATTACGGTCAAGCAGAGATTCCGAAATCAGATATTGGATTGTAAGATACACCCAGGAGCAGATAATGACTCATATCACAATTTAGTAATGATGAAGAGTAGGCTGAAGTTCAACAAAGCAGTCTGGAAGAATCAGTGAGGAATGAATAGATTGACTTTCAATTCTCTGATGCTATAATTACAGAAATAATTATTAGCTCAGTAAGCAGTTCATTAGAAGAGAAATGGATATCGCTATAAAGGGAAGTTCATAGAAGTTGTAGAGGAAAAATTATGGGCAAGGAAGGTAACTGAAGAAATCATGGATAATGGAAGAAATACCTTAGCTGATCAACGAAAGAAGGAAGTGCAAAAGTATTAATGGAAATTCAGGAGTACGAAATACAAGTAACTTAGGAATGAAATAAATAGGAAGTGCAGGAACCTAAGGCGAAATGGTTACACAAATATGTGAAGGAATAGAAATCAATGTCGGAAGGACTGACCCAGCAAGTAGAAAAGTCGAAACAACCTTAAATGAAATTACAAGGCGGTAACATCAAGGGTGCAATGGGGATTCCAATGTTAAATGCAGAGGGAGGGCGGATAGGTTGAAAGATTACTTGACGGCTTCTATGAGGGCGAAGACTTATCTGATAACGTGATGAAGAAGAAACAGGAGCCGATAGGGAAGAGATAGGTGGTCCAGTATTAGAATTTAGAAGAGCTCTGGAAGACTTAAGGGATAGATAACTTTCCATCGTAATTCCTAAAATCGTTGTGGAAAGTGGCTACGAAACGATTATTAACGTTGGTGTGTAAAATATATGATACGCGATGAACCACCAGACTTTCGCAAAAACGTGACCCACCCAGTTTCCAAGATTACAAGAGCCGGTAAACGCGAGAATCAGTGCACAGTCAACTTAGCAGCCAAGAAATATTCAAGAGTTGGGTTAGAATTTAAAGCGAAAGGGTGTCAATTTTAAGATTCGCTGATGACATTGCTATCCTTAGTGGGTGTGCAGAGGAATGGCGGTATCTGCTGACTGGAATAAGCAGTCCAATGAGTACAGAATATGGATTGAGAAAAAAATCGAAGAAAGAGGGAAATAATAAGAAGCAGCAGAAATGAGAAAGTGTGAAACTTAACATCAGAATTGGTGATCATAAAGTAGATGAAGTTAACGAATTATTCTACCTAGGCAGCAAAATAACCCATGACGTAAGGAGCAAGGACAACACTGAAAGCAAACTAGTTCTGGCAGAAAGGTCATTCCTGGCTAAGATAAGTTTACTACTCGTAGTATCAATCATAGGCCTTAATTTGAAGTAGTAGTTTCTGAAAATGTACGTTCGCAGCATAGCATTGTATGGTACTGAAACATGAACTTTGGGAAAACCGTAGCAGAAGAAAATCGAACAGGGTAGCAGCATTTAAATTATGGCACTACAGAAAAATATTTAAAATGAGACGGACTGATAATGTAAGTAGTGAGTACATTTTCCGTAGAACCTGTAACCTCCTCCTCATTTATCGACCTTAATGACAGTGAAAAATTAAACCGCATGTACCTAATGGAAATTTGGGAAAAGCAATCGTCACCGAAGTTAATCTGTCGGTAAAGAGGGAGGAAAGGGTTACATCTAAATGAAAGGAAAAATGCAAATGAAATTGGTGAAAATTAATTTTGAAAAGGGGTAAAGTTAATAAAGAAAGTAAATGCGCGGCCGTTACGTTAACAATTAACTAGCGGTAATTAGATATTTGAGATTTGGGGAAAATTACGATCAGCAGTCCTATGGACAATTACTATAGTAACTGAAAAAGAAAGGTTATTGCACATATAATGTTGGCGCGCCTCCTCCTCGACACGGTCACCAGACGAAACAGACTCTTGATGTGCGCCAGCTAATGCACCATGTCAGAAACTATCATAACAAGTCGAGCGCAATTACCTGCTGCCAAACCCCGAAAGCGCGGCAACTCGCGGGAGCGTCACACCACATCTGCTCCACTGCCCTCCTCCAGCCAGACTCTGCTCTGCCCGCGCTCCACGCGGCCGAGTTCACACTACCAAAGATCCTAAACACTTTGGTTCTCCACACGACCTACCGATGTATTCGTTCGATAGCATAGTTTTCCCTAGGCAAGACCCAGCGTAAAAATACAAATAGTATTTACAAAACAAACCAATTTTACATCGACATAAATGCATAAACATATATATATAAATAGTAAAACTATTACAATATATAAAGACACAGAAACGTCATATCTTCAGGTAACAAAATAAGGAAATGGCTCTGAGCACTATGGGACTTAACATCTGTGGTCATCAGTCCCCTAGAACTTAGAACTACTTAAACCTAACTAACCTAAGGACATCACACACATCCATGCCCGAGGCAGGATTCGAACCTGCGACCGTAGCAGTCGCGCGATTCCGGACTGAGCGCCTAGAACCGCTAGACCACCGCGGCCGGCAAATAATGAAAAAAAATTAATCGTACAATAGATGGAAATAGGAGGATATGCATTTCCGGCGCTACAAACCGACGAGGAAAGGAATAAACTGAAAACACAGACAAGAAGAAGGGATAATATGGTAAGACATCTGTTAAGACGGCAAGGAATAACTTCCATGGTAGGAGAGGAAGATGCAGAGGGTAAAAACTACAGAGGAAGACAGAAATTGGGACACTTGCAGAAAATAATTGAGTCCCAATGTTGCAAGTGCTACTCTGGGACGAAATTCGTGGCGGTCCGCTTTAAGACTGTGAGAAAACTGATGAATCATAAACACTGAGGTGTTATGAAAAATTATGTTTTCTTAAAATGGCGCTTAAATTACATACACTGTACTGATTCATTGTTGAGTACTGCTCGCGTGTTTGGGATATTCACCAGGAGGTATTAAAGAGACATGGAAGCCATTCAAATTTGCTGCCTGTAGATTTGAGTACTACGGAGATGCTTTGTCAACTCAAATTTTAGCCCTTTGAGGAAAGACGACGTTGTTTTCGCGGAAAACAAGTGATAAAATTTGTAATACTGGAGTTTGAAGGTGACTGCAGGAAAATTCTGCTGCCGCCAACGTACATTTCGCAGAAGGATCACGAAGATAAGAGATGAAATGGATAATACAGAGGCTCTTTTTGTGACTGTAAGAGACAAGGGAAGTGACTAGTGGTGGTACAAGCTACCCGCCGCCATAAACCCTACTGTGGCTAAGGGAATGTGAACGTAGATATACACTCCTGGAAATTGAAATAAGAACACCGTGAATTCATTGTCCCAGGAACGGGAAACTTTACTGACACACTCCTGGGGTCAGATACATCACATGATCACACTGACAGAACCACAGGCACATAGACACAGGCAACAGAGCATGCACAATGTCGGCACTAGTACAGTGTATATCCACCTTTCGCAGCAATGCAGGCTGCTATTCTCCCATGGAGACGATCGTAGAGAAGCTGGATGTAGTCCTGTGGAACGGCTTGCCATGCCATTTCCACCTGGCGCCTCAGTTGGACCAGCGTTCGTGCTGGACGGGCAGACCGCGTGAGACGACGTTTCATCCAGTCCCAAACATGCTCAATGGGGGACAGATCCGGAGATCTTGCTGGCCAGGGTAGTTGACTTACACCTTCTAGAGCACGTTGGGTGGCACGGGATACATGCGGACGTGCATTGTCCTGTTGGAACAGCAAGTTCCCTTGCCGGTCTAGGATTGGTAGAACGATGGGTTCGATGACGGTTTGGATGTACCGTGCACTATTCAGTGTCCCCTCGACGATCACCAGTGGTGTACGGCCAGTGTAGGAGATCGCTCCCCACACCATGATGCCGGGTGTTGGCCCTGTGTGCCTCGGTCGTATGCAGTCCTGATTGTGGCGCTCACCTGCACGGTGCCAAACACGCATACGACCGTCATTGGCACCAAGGCAGAAGCGACTCTCATCGCTGAAGACGACACGTCTCCATTCGTCCCTCCATTCACGCCTGTCGCGACACCACTGGAGGCGGGCTGCACGATGTTGGGGCGTGAGCGGAAGACGGCCTAACGGTGTGCAGGACCGTAGCCCAGCTTCATGGAGACGGTTGCGAATGGTCCTCGCCGATACCCCAGGAGCAACAGTGTCCCTAATTTGCTGGGAAGTGGCGGTGCGGCCCCCTACGGCACTGCGTAGGATCCTACGGTCTTGGCGTGCATCCGTGCGTCGCTGCGGTCCGGTCCCAGGTCGACGGGCACGTGCACCTTCCGCCGACCACTGGCGACAACATCGATGTACTGTGGAGACCTCACGCCCCACGTGTTGAGCAATTCGGCGGTACGTCCACCCGGCCTCCCGCATGCCCACTATACGCCCTCGCTCAAAGTCCGTCAACGGCACATACGGTTCACGTCCACGCTGTCGCGGCATGCTACCAGTGTTTAAGACTGCGATGGAGCTCCGTATGCCACGGCAAACTGGCTAACACTGCCGGCGGCAGTGCACAAATGCTGCGCAGCTAGCGCCATTCGACGGCCAACACCGCGGTTCCTGGTGTGTCCGCTGTGCCGTGCGTGTGATCATTGCTTGTACAGCCCTCTCGCAGTGTCCGGAGCAAGTATGGTGGGTCTGACACACCGGTGTCGATGTGTTCTTTTTTCCATTTCCAGGAGTGTAGATGAGGCGAGAACTGCGAGACTTCCGATAAATTAAACATAATTTCAAACCTTTTCTGAAGTTTTTCTGGCTAACAATTTAACGGCAAAAATTTAAACGGTATGTCATTTACTTTGTTACGATACTGTGAAGTAAATATTTACATTGATCTGCTGACGTAGCTCATGTGTGGCAGTACAAGATGCCAGCAGAGACGCCAAAGGTATTCCTACTGTAAGCACTCAGTAGAACTAGTAGCTTTATGTGCAGCTTCGAAATAAAAACAGTCTGCGGAAAATGTTCTGGGAGGATCCCTTCTTTGTCGATGGAGGTATAAACGGGTTATTTAATGCACTTTACAATGATATAAGAAATTGCAGTATCACGTATTTAGTTTCGTGTGAATGTCAGTACATTCACCTCTTGAGTTAGTGGACATCTCCTGTGATGAACTGAGGAAAAAGAACACTATTTACAGGAAAGTAATCTCGTCACTACAAAAGAATTTTGTGACTTGTCTAATCAGCAGCTAATTATTTGTTGTCTGAAAGATATTTAAAGTTTATGTTGTAAGTAATATATACGTACTAGAGATTTTTCAGTTTTTATGTGGAGAGAACATTACTATTAACTCGAACTCGATTTATAAATATTTGAGGCAAAAAGTACGAAACAGGTTTCATTTGCTTACTTTTCATATTTCTTAAAATAATTCTATCACATCTGATTTATCGGACCCATTAGCATCACTGGCTGCAGCAGGTAATGGAGCTGTGCTGTTTCTGTCTTAAAGCAGGTTTTGAGCAAAACTTCCAAATGTCGAGTAGTATTGGACTTTGTCTCCGCTGTAAACTTATCGTGATTGTAATGGAACGTCAGCAACGGTCTGTGGGAAAATTCAGAACCGATAAATTCCACGTTCTCCAGCTGCCTAGTGCCCAGGCAGTGCATTATGATACATAGTTTGAATGTTACTGTAACGTCAAGGAGCTCTTTCTACGAACTGGGTTACATTTATGACTGTCTTGATTCCTAACACGCTTATTCTGCAGTTCAGATTTTGAACAGTCCTGAGATGGAATGTTCCCAAATTGCCGTTCTCATTTGAATGAAGCAGATAAGGCTCGGTGTCAGAAATATCAATTGACCCAGATGGGCGAAGAAAACTACTTCTGGATGAGCGGCAAGGAGCCCTTGGCAAATTTACTGGATTCCTGGAGCGATATCGGCCATAAGCTGCCAGGCTGTAGTGATGGCTGCTCCATCGCCATGCCAGACGCACACCGCCGGCCGCGGTGGTCTAGCGGTTCTGACGCTGCAGTCCGGAACCGCGGGACTGCTACGGTCGCAGGTTCGCATCCTGCCTAGGGCATGGGTGTGTGTGATGTCCTTAGGTTAGTTAGGTTTAAGTAGTTCTAAGTTCTAGGGGACTTATGACCTAAGATGTTGAGCCATTTGAACCATTTGAACTTGAGCCAGACGCACAGCATAAGTGTGTTGTGATCACAGGCAGCCACATGGCAGGCAACGAATTGAAGTCGGGGATTTACTGGTTGGTCACAGTCTGGAAAGTAGCACTGTAGGGTTAAGAACCACTTCTGTCTCATAAGGATGGTGAAGAAAAGGGGAGTGACAGTGAAGCATAACTCAGGGATACCTGGGGCAATTTCAACAAATTTCTACGTACACCATTTACTTTTATAAAAATAATATGGCGTTAATATTCCCACTACCACTAGGGGTGGAGGTGTGTATCAGAAAGGGGGGCTTAAAGATTTTCTCAATCGGTCAGATACGAGCTATTTCCTGTCTGATTGAATGCTATTAAAGGCATGAAGTTGAATTTGTCTCATATTTCTGCTGTTCAATGTGTGTCGCGAGAGAGGACCCTGCAGCAAGCCAAAAATTTTGTAAACGTGTTTCGTGACCTAAGATCAAGCCACACAGCTGTACACTACACAAAAATTTAACGTGTATCTGGAATCATATGGTGTTAAACAGTAGGAAATCAAAACATATGTTTGCAATCTGTATAACATACTCATATGTTCAACAAATCCTCCTATGACCCGAGAGTTTATACCAAATTTGATATACATATTACTGCTCTGCTGGAAAAATCACTGACCTGACTGGGTGCGGAAGTGATGGACAGGGGACAGAGAGATGGAGAGCGGTGGACAGACGGAATGGGGATGAATAGAAACGAGATGAGCTAATCAATAAGTGGAATAAATAAACACCTGGGCATTGCTAAGCTTCACATCTAGTAGTACAATAAACTATGGTAATTTGTATTAGAAGAAGCAATAAAGAACAGTAATAGCGTTCAATTGGGGTTCATGGGCTATACGTTAGGGGAATTAAAGAAAATTACCTGCTTGCAAATACCTTGGAAAGAATGCTGCCAGACTGCTGTAAAGGATCGAGACACTGTAAATATCTTATGTATTGCGCCATAACCTTGTTTTTGTTGTGGTCTTCAGTTCTGAGACTGGTTTGATGCAGCTCTCCATGCTACTCTACCCTGAGCAAGCTTCTTCATCTCCCAGTACCTACTGCAACCTACATCCTTCTGAATCTGGTTAGATTTTTACCCTCCACGCTGCCCTCCAATACTAAATTGGTGATCCCTTGATGCCTCAGAACATGTCCTACCAACCGGTCCCTTCTAGTCCAGTTGTGCCACAAGCTCCTCCTCTTCCCAATTCTGTTCAACACCTCATTAGTTATGTGATCTACCCATCTACTCTTCAGCATTCTTCTGTAGCACCACATTTCGAAAGCTCCTTTTCTCTTTTTGTCTAAACCATTTATCGTCCACGTTTCACTTCCATACATGGCTACACTCCATACAAATACTTTCAGAAACGACTTCCTGACGTTTAAACTGTAAGTAGTCTGTTTAGATTTTTATATTGGTAACGCCACGTAGCGCTCTGTATGAAAATCACTGGCTGTGCTGTGTGCAGTCTGTGGATGGGTGGCATTGTTGTAATACTCGCTATCGTAGTGTTGGGCTGTCGGCTGTTAACAGCGCGTAGCGTAGCGCAGTTGGACGCGAGCCGCCAGCAGTGGTGGATGTGGGGAAGTGAGATGGCGGATTTTTGAGAATGGATAATCTGCAGGTGTGTCCATCAGAAACAGTACATTTGTAAGAATGGATGTCATCAGCTGCTATATATATTATGACTATTAAGGTAAATACATTGTTTGTTCTCTATTAAAATCTTTCATTTGCTAACTATGCCGCTCAGTAGTTAGTGCCTTCCGTAGTTTGAATCTTTTATTTAGCTGGCAGTAGTGGCGCTCGCTGTATTTCAGTAGTTCGAGTAACGAAGATTTTTGTGAGGTAAGTGATTTGTGAAACGTATAGCTTAATTTAGTCAGGGGCATTCTCTTGCAGGGATGACAAAGTCAGATTGCGTTGCGCTAAAAAAATATTGTGTCTCAGTTTAAGCACAGTCTTGTACAATTTTTCTAAGGGGACGTTTCAAAATCTATACTCGATATTAACAAATGTTTCTTCTTCAGAATCGCTTTCCTTGCCATTGCCAGTCTACATTTTGTATCCTCTCTCCATCGACCATCATTTATTTTGCTCCCCAAATAACAATACTCCTTTACTACTTTAAGTGTCTCATTTCCTAATCTAATTCCCTCAGCATCACCCGACTTAATTCGACTACCTTCCAAAATCCTCGTTTTGCTTTTGTTGATGTTCATCTTATACCCTCCTTTCAAGACAACTGTCCATTCCATTCAACTGCTCTTCCAAGTCCTTTGCTGTCTGACAGATTTACAATGTCATCGGCGAACCTCAAAATTTTTATTTCTTCTCCATAGATTGTAATACCTACTCCGAACTTTTCTTTTGTTTCCTTTATTGCTTGCTCGATATACAGATTGAATAACATCGGGGAGAGACTACTACCCTGTCTCACTCCCTTCCCAACCGCTGCTTCCCTTTCATGTCCCTCGACTCTTACAACTGCCATCTGGTTTCTGTACAAATTGTAAAAAGCCTTTCGCTCCCTGTATTTTACACCTGCCACATTCAGAATTTGAAAGAGAGTATTCCAATCAACATTGTCAAAAGCTTTCTCTAAGTGTACAAATGCTAGAGACGTAGGTTTGCCTTTCCTTAATCTTTCTTCTAAGATAAGTCGTAGGATCAGTATTGCCTCACGTGTTCCAATATGTCTACGGAATCCAAACTGATCTTCCCCGAGGTTGGCTTCTATCAGTTTGTCCATTCGTCTGTAAAGAATTCGCGTTAGTATTTTGCAGCTGTGACTTATTAAACTGATAGTACGGTCATTTTCATATCTTTTTTTTTTTTTTTTTTGTGGTTTTAGGGCGCACAACTTCAATGGTCATTAGCGCCCTGACTACTCTAAAAATGCACCGCGAGCCACAAGTTGACAACAACAACTAAAAGGAAAAACACAATAAAAGACAGACTGACAGGCATAGGATTAAAAAACTTCATCAAATGTCCTTAGCAAGGTGTGTCAAATTGATAAAACAAAGAACACGAGCAGCTGCTCGTGGGTCATCCGCTAAAACGGCATCGAAAGTAATAGGCAGGTTAAGATCGAGGCGCAGTTGGTTAAGATCGGGACAGGACATTAAAATGTGTCTAACCGTCAGCAAGTGCCCACATGGGCAGAACGGCGCCGGCGCAGCCGTCAGCAGATGGCGATGGCTGAACCGGCAGTGTCCAATCCTTAACCTTGCTAAAACGACCTCCTCCCGCCGAGAAGGGCGTGAGGAGGACGTCCAAGCCACGGGAAGAGGTTTTAAGGCCCGAAGCTTGTTGTCGGTAAGTGCAGCCCAATCGGCATGCCACAGCGACACAACGCGCCGACAAATGACCCTGCTAAGATCGGACGAAGGGACACAACAAGAAGCTGTCCGAGGCTGGAGGACCGCAGCCTTGGCCGCGGCATCTGCAGCTTCGTTCCCAGGGATACCGACATGGCCGGGAACCCACATAAAGCTAACCGGCGGACCGACGTCCGCCAGCCGCTGAAGAGAGCGTTGGATCCGGTGTACGAAAGGGTGAACCGGGTACGGATCACTGAGGCTCTGGATGGCGCTCAGGGAATCTGAGCAGATGACATAAGCAGAATGTCGGTGGCGGCAGATGTAAAGAACAGCCTGGTAGAGGGCAAAGAGCTCAGCTGTGAAGACCGAACAATGGTCATGGAGCCGGTATTGGAAACTTTGTGCCCCGACTATAAAGGAACACCCAATCCCCTCATTGGTCTTAGAGCCATCTGTATAAATGAAAGTCATGGTGATGAACTTCGAACGAAGTTCCAAAAAACGGGAGTGGTAGACCGAACTGGGGGTGACCTCTTTTGGGAGCGAACTGAGGTCAAGGTGAACGCGGACCTGAGCCTGGAGCCAAGGTGGCGTGTGGCTCTCGCCCACTCGAAAGGTTGCAGGGAGTGAAAAATGAAGGTGGTGAAGGAGGCGACGAAAGCGAACTCCAGGGGGTAGCAGGGCAGAGACATACAACCCGTATTGACGGTCGAGAGAGTCGTCAAAAAAGGAACGATAAGACGGATGGTCGGGCATTGACAGTAGCCGACAGGCATACCGACAAAGCAGTATATCGCGCCGGTAAGTGAGCGGCAATTCGCCAGCGTCAGCATGAAGACTCTCTACGGGACTGGTATAAAATGCTCCGATCGCAAGTCGTAAACCCCGATGTTGTATGGAGTTGAGGCGGCGTAAGATGGATGGCCGTGCAGAGGAGTATACAAAGCTCCCATAATCCAGCTTGGAGCGGACGATCGACCGATATAGACGAAGTAGGACGGTTCGATCCGCTCCCCACGACATACCACTGAGAACACGGAGGACATTTAAAGAACGGGTACAACGGGCGGCCAAATATGACACATGTGGAGACCAGCTAAGTTTCCTGTCAAAGGTAAGGCCTAAAAATTTGGTTGTCTCCACGATTGGGAGAGCAACGGGACCAAGTCGTAAGGACGGTGGGAGAAACTCTTTGTAGCGCCAGAAGTTAATACAGACCGTCTTCTCGGCAGAAAAACGGAAGCCATTGGCGACACTCCAGGAGTAAAGACGGTCAAGAGAACGCTGAAGACAGCGCTCCAGGACACGTGTACGCTGCGCGCTGCAATAGATGGTAAAATCGTCCACAAAAAGGGAGCCTGATACATCAGCTGGGAGGCAATCCATTATTGGATTGATCGCGATGGCGAACAGAGCGACGCTCAAAACTGAGCCCTGTGGCACCCCATTCTCCTGGCGAAAGGTGTCGGACAGGACAGAACCCACACGTACCCTGAACTGTCGATCCATTAAAAAGGAACGAATAAAAAGAGGGAGGCGACCGCGAAGGCCCCATGTATGCATGGTGCGGAGAATGCCCGCCCTCCAACAGGTGTCGTAAGCCTTCTCCAAATCAAAGAACACAGCCGCGGTCGGGCGCTTCCGCAAGAAGTTATTCATAATGAAGGTCGACAAGGTAACCAGATGGTCAACAGCAGAGCGGCGCCTACGAAATCCACATTGTACATTTGTAAGTAGGCGTCGAGACTCAAGCAGCCAAACCAATCGAGAGTTAACCATTCGCTCCATCACTTTACAGACACAGCTGGTAAGTGAGATAGGTCGATAACTGGAAGGCAAGTGCTTGTCCTTCCCCGGCTTAGGAATCGGGACAACAATAGACTCGCGCCAGCATGCGGGAACATGTCCCTCAATCCAGATGCGATTGTATGTACGAAGAAGAAAACCTTTACCCGCAGGAGAAAGGTTCTTCAGCATCTGAATATGAATAGAATCAGGCCCTGGAGCGGAGGACCGTGATCGGCCAAGTGCGGTTTCGAGTTCCCGCATGGTGAATGGGGCATTATAACTTTCACAATTCGAGGAGCGGAAGTCAGGTGGCCTAGCCTCCTCTGCCTGTTTGCGGGGGAGGAAGGCAGGGTGGTAATGAGCGGAGCTCGAAACCTCGGCGAAAAAGCGGCCGAAGGCATTGGAGACAGCCTCAGGGGCCACAAGGACTTCATTCGCGACCTTCAAGCCAGAAACTGGGGAGTGGACCTTAGTGCCAGATAGCCGGCGCAGGCTACCCCAGACAACAGAAGAAGGAGTAAAACTGTTGAAGGTGCTTGTGAAAGCAGCCCAGCTGGCTTTCTTGCTTTCGTTAATAATACGACGACACTGAGCACGTAATCGTTTATAATTAATACAATTCGCCACTGTAGGGTGGCGTTTAAAGGTGCGTAAAGCACGTCGACGAGCACGTAAAGCGTCTCTACATGCTGCAGTCCACCAGGGGACCGGTACACGACGTGGAGAAGAAGTAGGGTGAGGGATGGAATATTCAGCAGCAGCGAGAATGACTTCCGTGAGGTGTGCGACCTGACGATCGCAGCTTGTGAAGGTTTGATCCTGAAAGGTCGCCCTGGAAGAGAAGAGCCCCCAGTCTGCCTTGGAGATGGTCCAACTAGAGGAGCACGGAGAGGGAGTATGCTGCAGGAGATGGATAACACACGGGAAGTGGTCGCTCGAATATGTATCAGCAAGTGCATACCACTCAAACCGGCGTGCAAGTTGGGGAGTACAGATAGAGAGGTCTAAATGGGAATAGGTATGAGATGTGTCCGAAAGAAAAGTAGGGGCGCCAGTATTAAGGCAGACAAGATTGAGCTGGTTGAAAAGGTCTGCTAACAAGGAGCCCCTCGGGCAGGAGGCTGGAGAACCCCAAAGGGGATGGTGGGCATTGAAGTCTCCAGTTAACAAAAACGGTGCAGGTAACTGAGCAATAAGTTGCATCATGTCTGCCCTGGTAACGGCAGATGACGATGGAGTGTAAACGGTACAAAAGGAAAACGTAAAAGTGGGGAGAGTAATGCGGATGGCAACTGCCTGCAGGCCGGTGTGCAACGTGATGGGATCGTAGTAAATATCATCCCGGACCAGCAACATAACCCCTCCATGAGCTGGGATACCTACCATAGGGGGTAGGTCAAAACGCACAGAGGTGTAGTGTGCCAAGGCAATGTGATCGCATGGGCGTAGCTTCGTTTCCTGGAGGGCTACGACGAGCGGACGATGCAAGCGGAGCAGCAACTTCAAGTCCTCTCGGTTGGAGCGAATGCTGCGAATATTCCAGTGAATAAGTGCCATCGTAAGAAAAGGAAGATGAGAGAAGGGGTCACCTCGAAGGCCGCTTAGGGCCTGGCTTCGAGCGAGCACTGCCGCCGCTATCAGTAGGCGGACAGTCATCGTCCATGGGGTCTATAGGGTCATCGGCCATCTCGGGAGGATGGCCGGGAGGGGGAGCTTCCTCCGCCAGTGAACGGCCAGATGTACGGCTACCGGCGGTGCGGCCAGGCGAAACGGATGACGGCCTGGGGCGGCAACCGCTGGGTGGCGCAGGAGAAGAGATGCGCCGTGGCGGGGAAGGAGAACTGTGCTTCCTATGCGCCTTTTTGGAAGGACGTTTGGTGGAAGTATCGGTCGAGGGCTGGGAGGTCGAGGGACGGAGGAAGTCTGCACGGGATGGTTCCTTCTTGAAGGACCGTGCATCTGACTTCGGTGTCTTCGACTTAGCAGAAGCTGAGGAAGTGGCTGGTGTCTGTGGTGTGATGGGAGGAAGAGGAGACGTCGACCGCGCGATCTTAGCACTGGCCGAACGGACGACCGTGGTGCTGAAGGTCAGATCGCATGTCTGGGTTGCGACCTCCCGGGTAGTCCGAGGAGAGGCGAGGACAGTACTATATTTCCCCGCTGGGAGCAGCGTAGGCTTCCTACTAGCCAATAGCTTGCGAGCAGCCGAGGTTGACACTTTCTCTTTGACACGAATTTCTTGGATGCAACGTTCGTCCTTATAGACAGGACAGTCGCGGGAGGATGCGGCATGGTCACCCTGACAGTTCACACAATGAGGAGACGGAGGTGGACAGTCACCCTCATGGGCATCCCTGCCACAAGTGACACATTTAGCCGCATTGGAACAAGACTGTCGAGTGTGATTGAAACGCTGACACTGGTAGCAGCGCGTAGGTGTCGGGACATAGGGGCGAACAGAAATAACCTCGTAGCCCGCCTTGATGCGCGATGGCAGCTTAACACTATCGAAGGTCAAGAAGAGTGTCCGGGTCGGTACAAGGTCGTTGTTGACCTTTTTCATGACCCGATGGACAGCCGTCACGCCCTGCTCAGCGAGGAAAGATTGAAGCTCCTCGTCAGTCAATCCGTCGAGGGAGCTAGTATACACTACACCACGAGACGAATTCAAAGTTCGGTGGGCCTCCACCCGGACAGGGAACGTGTACAGGAGGGTGGCCCGAAGCAGTTTTTGTGCCTGAAAGGCATTCTCAGTTTCTAGTAATAAGGTGCCGTTACGCAACCTGGTACAAGATTTGACAGATCCGGCTATGGCATCAACGCCCTTCTGAATAACAAAAGGGTTGACAGAGGAAAAATCCTTTCCGTCCTCAGTGCGAGAAACTACGAGGAACTGTGGGGCAGGCGGTAGTACTTTTGTCACTGTTGGCTGGTCACGTTTCCGTTTTTGGGTCGAAGTCGAAAGCGATGGAGTAGAATCCATTGCGGAGGAATCCCCCATGATTGCCAGCGTCTCCGATGGCGCGCTCCTTCCTTGTGGGGACCCTCTCAGAGGGCACTCCCGCCTTAGGTGAATGTTTACACCTCAGGTCACACCTCCCGAGAAACAGACGGAGGGACCAATCGGCATGGTCAGAAGGTATCAGCTCAGGCAATCACCCCTCCCCGGGCCTGGCCTTTACCAGGGGGTACGCGCGTGCCTTACATGTCTACCCAGGGCGGGGACTTACGCGTTACCCCGTCACCGGCTACGCGTGCGAACGCGTGGGTCGGCCTTCAGACACGCACAGGGAGGAAGGAAGAAGAGGAAAAAGAAGAGAGAGAGGGAGAAAGAGGACAGACTGTCTCAAACGCCGAGGCGGAGACCAGAGAAGGCAAGGAGAAGAAGGCAATGAGAAGGCAAGGAGAAAAAGGCAATGAGAAGGCAAGGAGAAAAAGGCAATGAGAAGGCAAGGAGAAAAGGCAATGAGAAGGCAAGGAGAAAAAGGCAATGAGAAGGCAAGGAGAAAAAGGCAATGAGAAGGCAAGGAGAAGTCAAGGGAAAGAGTAAGGAAGACAGTGAGGTGGAGAAGAGCAAAGAAAGGGACCAACAAAAGGAAGGAAGAAACGAGAAGTTTAAAACCAAAAGGACCACGATTATAGGTCGTGAAGATCGTCCGTCTCCGGACGCAGGCGCTAACTACCCCCGTGAGGGGGATGGACTCCTTTTAGTCGCCTCTTACGACAGGCAGGAATACCTCGGGCCTATTCTAATCCCCGGACCCGCAGGGGGGATTTTCATATCTGTCAGCACTTGCTTTAATTGGGATTGGAGTTATTATATTCTTCTTGAAGTCTGAGGGTATTTCGCCTGTCTTGATCACCAGATGGTAGAGTATTGTCAGGACTGGCTCTCCAAAGGCCGTCAGTAGTTCAAATGGAATGTTATCTACTCCGGGGGCCTTGTTTCGACTCAGGTCTTTCAGTGTTCTGTCAAACTCTTCACGCAGTATCATATCTACCATTTCATCTTCATGTACATTCTCTTCCATATCCATAATATTGTCCTCGGGTTCATCGCCCTTGTATAGACCCTCTATATACTCCTTCCACCTTTCTGCTTTCCCTTCTTTGCTTAGAACTGGGTTTCCATCAAAGCTCTTGATATTCATGCAAATGGTTCTCCTTTCTCCAAAGGTCTCTTTAATTTTCCTGTAGGCAGTATCTATCTTACACCTAATGAAATAAGCCTCTACATCCTTACGTTTGTCCTCTAGCCATCCCTGCCGCCTTAACATACATAGGATGAAAGTGAATTTCCTGTAATGTCAGAACAGAAACAGGCTGATCTAAACATTTGCCAGAACTAGGAGGGTGTACAGGCAATGGGAAGTAATATCTTTAGCGACTTATAGTGCCATTACACTAACAAAGTATGTGTAAAATAAATTAACATTTTAAATATTAAGAAAGCAGAAATGAAGAATGACATAATTCTTAACAGACCTCACAAAAAAGCGGTTACTCCAGAATAAACATATGAAGCTTACTTATTTACAAAAGCTGTGGAAACAACCACAAAGTTTGACTGGGCCGGCAGATACATATAATACTTGAGTAGTAATCCAAGGAGCTAAAGGCACAAGGAATGAGTAATTATTTGTAAAAAAACATTATTTCAAATATTTGGGCGAAGATAAAAACGAAACTGGGCTTCCACCTGATTGAATTTATCTTTCCACCGAGTTGGCTAAATGGAGTCTCTCAAGACTTGTCATTATATCAATAACCTGATGCTTCGTGCCTGCTGGTACCCAGATAATCCACTATGTTTATTACAGTGTATAATGTTGTGCTGTGTATTTCTTGATTGCGCTGACGACAGTGTACAGGATAGCCGCAACTGAACGATAGTGTCAGTAGCTTTAACAGTAGCTCTGGTACTCAGACCCAATCTAGCTATCACACTAAACGAAGAGAAATAAGCACAGTTATTGATTGTAAGATGGCAATAAACCTTTTATATTGTTGGTGGTACGCTTGTAGAAAATTATGCTAACAAGTTTTGACCCCTTCTTCAAAACATTTATATCAAGAAAATTTAAGCACCCATTTTCCTTCACTTTCACAGAAAAATTATCTTTTTCATCTATTTTTGACGGCATACAAAATCCCTTCGATGTCTACATTACTGCCGCAATATATGACGAAAATAATCATATATCTACGATATATAATTAGGTTTTTGTTTTTCTACGTATGAGAATATAAACATTTAGTCATGAGGTCATTTATAAAGACATACTTTTTAACGCCTGTACGTAAACCACGTTTCTGATAAATCTTTCCACGAAAATTATGAAAACAATATCTGACAGCGTCGATATATCTTAAGGTTTTGACCACACAGTTTTTTTTTATTAAGCGTTACGCGGTTCAAAGTTTCACCATCAGACTGCAGCTTTGGAATAAAGTGTACAAAGGAATCAACGATGGCAAATATGTACATGCTAACGTGAATACGCATATTAGTGATCCACCTGATTTGGAAACTTAAGAAATGTCTCAGCAGGGCTATTTTTTCTTTAATTTCAATAGATGGTTCCATTTAATTAAGAGTTTTTCCAATAGAAACGTTAATGTACAAACTTCCTGGCAGATTAAAACTGTGTGCTGGACCGAGACTCGAACTCGGGACCTTTGCCTTTCGCGGGCAAGTGCTCCCGAGTTCGAGTCTCAGTCCGGCACACAGTTTTAATCTGCCAGGAAGTTTCATATCAGAGCACACTCCGCTGCAGAATGAAAATTCATTCTGTTAGAGTACAAGTTTGTGATATCAGCTGGTGACAATGTTGCTCCTTCAGGTATAGTTACATTCTTTAGAACATCAACTCCTTCCGATTTTCTTTTTTTCTTTTTTTTATACCCTGACAGACTGAGAAAGTGAAAGCCTCTTCCTGTCCAGTATTACAAAGGCTACTGCTATGAACTTTAAGATTCATACGACCACTATCATTTGTCTAATTGGCATGCCAACTTTCTGTATTTCAATTTAGTACTGAAATATAGGCATCTTTCAAGTCATCTGACTAAGCCTTTTCCTGTTGAATTCTTACTCTAACAATAAATTAGATATGTTTATTCACTTCTTAGTATCATCACTAAACTTATGCAAACTGATTTCTTTCACCTTCATAAATATGATTGCTTTCGGATAAATGCATAGTTGTACTAACGTGGTCATCAGGTACGATTGAAACTTGAAACTGACTGGCAGATTACAACTGTGTGCCGGACCGAGACACGAACTCGGGACCTTTGCCTTTCGCGAGCAAGTGCTCTACCATCTGAGCTACCCAAGCACGACTCATGCCCCGTCCTCACAACTTTACTTCTGCCAGTACCGCATCTCCTACCTTCCAAACTTTACAGAAGCTCTCCTGCGAACCTAGGAATCAGGTTTGATTGCTTGGGAATATTTATACCACACGATGGTGATGTAACCAAGGACAGAAAAAAGGTTAGCATCGATCGTAATATGATCCGTATACTATGTTAGATCTGTATTTAAGCTAACAGCGTAGCTATCTTCAGTCTTTTATAAGTTATAGTCATGCTGACACAGCACGATTATAACTACGCATATTAAGATATAACTTTGGCATTCTTAAGCATCAAACAGTTTTCTCGATGCCTGTACACATCGCAGTTATAATGTAATCCGTGTCGTAACTATGCCGAGTCTACAGGAATACGACATATAACACACTGGAGATAGCTACGCTGTTAGCTGAAATCTAAATCAGCAATAAAATACAGTTATTAAGACTGATGCAGTCCTCCTTCCTGTCCTGTAATTTAGTCATGTCTTGATACAACAGAGACGTTTGTATCGGCTGTAGTAAAAACTATTTTATTCTAGCTGACTTAAAATCGTTGAAGGTTATACGAGTAATTTAAATAGCTATTCTACACCTGTGTTTTGGTAGATCCTATAAATTTTCACTGCAATTTCTGCTTGTAAATTACTTCAGATTTTGCTTTTACAAGTAGTCTTACCTGCGACTATTCTTTTTGTAAGTATGAAGCCTAGGCCTTTACCCAGAAATATTCACACCCAGAAATATTCACACCCAGAAATATTCACACCCAGAAATATGCAAAGCAGTCTGATTTACCATTATCAGCAAATTCATATTTGTAGGCAGTGTAGCCAGTCTTCTCCCCGTCTCCATGATCAGCTTTACTATGCAACATAAAGTTGGCATCTACGATGCGTAAGATCTGTTTAATCAGCCACAACCAAGCAACTGAAACGATCACTTAGATACTTGCAAAGGAAATAAACTTTCGGTCAGGTGGGAATAAAATTCAGTGAGTTTAGTTCTGGTTAGCTATTAGCACCCTAATTTCACTTCTCGCCCACTAACATTCGAATTTGTTGTTAAAGCATTGTCCACTATATGACCTAATATGAGGTTTACACTTAGCATATCTAGATATCACTTCATAGATAACAGACAAGATTTATTTATCTCATACACTACCAACCTTCTCACAATTGGAGTGAGTTATGGTAAAGTCGCCGGAAGCCTGCAACGTACTTAAATATTGAAAGTTTTTTTTTCACTTTTTGGCTGCTAATAACAGTCCTGTACAATAAATTAATATATAGGGCCTGTACATGTAAGATGAACTTAAAGGCGATATTATAGTAGGGCAAGAGGACTAAGATCAACATGAGATGGGACATATATTTCTAGAACAATTTGGCAGATCACTGAGACTTCTAAGTCGAAGCAAGGCCCCTGGGTTAGACTACATTCCGTCAGAACTACTGATAAACGTGAGAGATCCAGCCATGACAAAACTCTTCAAAGTGGTGTGGAAGATGTGTGATACAAACGAAATACCCTCACAATTCAAGAGAAATGTAATAACTCCAATGTCATAGAAAGCAAATGCTTACAGCTGTGAATATTACCGAGCTTTCGGTTTAACAAGATGAGGTCGCAAAATACTAACACGAATTCTCTACAGAAGAATGGAAAAAGTGGCAGAAGCGGGATTTGGAGATCAGTTTGGACTTCATAGTAATTTAGGAAGACGCGAGGCAGTACTGACCCTACAACTAATATTAGAACTACGTTTTTAGATTTGAAGAAAGCTTTCGACAGCGTCGACTGGAATACACTATCAGAAATTCTGAAAGTAGCAGGGGGTTAAATACTGGGAGCGGAAGACTACTTAAAACTGGTACAGAAACGAGACGGCAGTATAAGAAATGATGGGCGTGAAAGCGAAGCAGTAGTTGAGAAGGGACTGGCTGTCGTAGCTTATCGCGACTGAGGCAGCAATAACGGAAATCGAAAAAAAAAAGCAATATGAGTTAAAGGTTAGGCAAAAGAAATAAAATCTTAGAGTTCTGCCAGTGACATTGTAATTCTGTCGGAGACAGCAAATATCCTGAAAGAGCAGTTGCACGGAATGGATTGTGTCTTTAAAGGAAGATGTGAGAGGAACATCAACTTAAGCAGAACAAGTATAATGGAATGTTGTCGAATTATATCAGGCGATACTGAGGGAATTAAATTAGGAAGCGAGATACTGAAAGTAGTAGGTGACCTCTGCTATTTGGGAAGCAAAGTAACTAATGATGGCCGAGGTAGAGAGAGTATAAAACGTAGACTGCTAATAGCAAGAACAGCGTTTATGAAGTTGAGAAGTTTGTTAATATCTAATATAGGTTTAAGTGTTCTGAAGTTTTTCAGGAGGTGCTTGTCTTGAATGAATCCAAATATAAAACAGACTTGGATGACAAGTACTTTAGAGAAAAGGATATTATAAGCTTTTAAAAACGTGGTGCCATAGATGAAGACTGGTTGGGTAGATGGCGTTACTAAAGAGGAGTTTCTGGACAGAATTAGAAATACAAATTTTGTGGTACGACTTCATTAAAAGGAAAGATCAGTTGATATGAACCATTCTGAGACATCCAGAGTTTACCAATTAAGTACCAGAGGGAAGATAGTGTGTGTATGTGAGTGTGATAGTGTGTGTATGTGAGTGTGATAGTGTGTGTGTTGTGAGTGTGTGTGTGTGTGTTGTGAGTGTGTCTGTGAGAGTGTGTGTGAGAGTGTGTGTGAGTGTGTGTGTGTATGTGTGTGTGTGTGTGTGTGTGTGTGTGTGTGTGTGTGTGTGTGTGTGTGTGTGTGTGTGTGTGTGTGTGGGGTGGGGGGGCATTATAGAGGGGGAGCAAGAGATGAATATACACTCGTGGAAATGGAAAAAATAACACATTGACACCGGTGTGTCAGACCCACCATACTTGCTCCGAACACTGCGAGAGGGCTGCACAAGCAATGATCACACGCACGGCACAGCGGACACACCAGGAACCGCGGTGTTGGCCGTCGAATGGCGCTAGCTGCGCAGCATTTGTGCACCGCCGCCGTCAGTGTCAGCCAGTTTGCCGTGGCATACGGAGCTCCATCGCAGTCTTTAACACTGGTAGCATGCCGCGACAGCGTGGACGTGAACCGTATGTGCAGTTGACGGACTTTGAGCGAGGGCGTATAGTGGGCATGCGGGAGGCTGGGTGGACGTACCGCCGAATTGCTCAACACGTGGGGCGTGAGGTCTCCACAGTACATCGATGTTGTCGCCAGTGGTCGGCGGAAGGTGCACGTGCCCGTCGACCTGGGACCGGACCGCAGCGACGCACGGATGCACGCCAAGACCGTAGGATCCTACGCAGTGCCGTAGGGGACCGCACCGCCACTTCCCAGCAAATTAGGGACACTGTTGCTCCTGGGGTATCGGCGAGGACCATTCGCAACCGTCTCCATGAAGCTGGGCTACGGTCCCGCACACCGTCTTCCGCTCACGCCCCAACATCGTGCAGCCCGCCTCCAGTGGTGTCGCGACAGGCGTGAATGGAGGGACGAATGGAGACGTGTCGTCTTCAGCGATGAGAGTCGCTTCTGCCTTGGTGCCAATGATGGTCGTATGCGTGTTTGGCGCCGTACAGGTGAGCGCCACAATCAGGACTGCATACGACCGAGGCACACAGGGCCAACACCCGGCATCATGGTGTGGGGAGCGATCGCCTACACTGGCCGTACACCACTGGTGATCGTCGAGGGGACACTGAATAGTGCACGGTACATCCAAACCGTCATCGAACCCATCGTTCTACCATTCCTAGACCGGCTAGGGAACTTGCTGTTCCAACAGGACAATGCACGTCCGCATGTATCCCGTGCCACCCAACGTGCTCTAGAAGGTGTAAGTCAACTACCCTGGCCAGCAAGATCTCCGGATCTGTCCCCCATTGAGCATGTTTGGGACTGGATGAAGCGTCGTCTCACGCGGTCTGCACGTCCAGCACGAACGCTGGTCCAACTGAAGCGCCAGGTGGAAATGGCATGGCAAGCCGTTCCACAGGACTACATCCAGCATCTCTACGATCGTCTCCATGGGAGAATAGCAGCCTGCATTGCTGCGAAAGGTGGATATACACTGTACTAGTGCCGACATTGTACTAGTGCCGACATTGTGCATGCTCTGTTGCCTGTGTCTATGTGCCTGTGGTTCTGTCAGTGTGACCATGTGATGTATCTGACCCCAGGAATGTGTCAATACAGTTTCCCTTTCCTGGGACAATGAATTCACTGTGTTCTTATTTCAATCTCCAGGAGTGTAGACAAACACAAAACACACTCGATTGGTTATCAAGAAACAATTTTCTTAACAGAGTCAGCTTTCACAACAATGATGTAGGACATAACTTGTGCCACAATAGGAATCATGGTAATGAAAATCATTTGGATCAAAACAACCAAGATGGAGAGAGATGAGGTTGGCTTTATACTGGTAGAGTGCCGAAAGATGGAAAGAGACAAGTTGAAGTGACTGAAGTTCAGTCGCTTAGCCCATGCGACAATGTATGTCACGAACGTCCAACGGAACAATGACTTGCTGTACCCACATATAACAATGTACTCTATCAGACAGAAAATACCGCTGCCAGAGCACCGATTTCACGAAGATTACATCACAAGGAAGAAGTTGACCTAGTATTGAGTAATACAAGGAAAGATGCTGCAAGACAAAAGAAATTAAAAACCACAAGTTTTAATTTAAGCAATTTATACGTTAGATATGTTACTGAAATCTCATTGCTTGTCACATAAATGTAAAAAGCTGGGTGATAACTTTTTTCTTGTTTATAACAGACCTTACCACACAGACATACAATGGTCCACGACATTGCTGTGGAGGATGAAACTTTGTGCATGCACAAGTCATGTGAAGCCATTTATTGAGTACAACTTAACTAAGTTTGCTGTGAGTAGTTATAAATTTTTCATATTTTGTGTTTGCACTTCGCCACATTCATGCATCCATCCTATTGTCTGGTTTTTTTTTATTGTGGAAGGTGAATTACTGTATGTAATTTTGCTGTTGTATCTCCAGTCACATGTATTGTAGTAAAGACATATGATATTCCATAGATAGTAATTGGCTCTGTGTTGTTTTTTCGTATGTTTATCGAATTTGAAAATGCAATGAAAGTTGAAGATATATTTTAAATTGGGTTTCAAAGAAGAAATTATTGTTGTTCGCCTAATGTAAACCGATTAAAATTTTTTAAACATGCATGAAGAGTAAATCGGAAAAGAAAAGTGTACACAAGTCCCTAACACATTTTTCTTGTAATATGAGCATTATATCAGATTTTTCACATTCACATTTGATTATTTCTGCTGTGATATAGTTTAACTTTTAATCTTATAGCGTGACCTAATGCAGATGAAATTGCTTGTAATAACATTCTTTTCAGGTTATGTGATTTTTCCTCTTAGCACCAACAATATTTAATGACGAAGTTTAGGGACATGATGGTTTTAGGTAAGTTATATCATATGGCGAGAGGGAGCTCTAATTCTGGAGAAAGGTCAAGTGTGGGTAAGTTTAACTTACATTATATTTTGTAAGCATGAGGAATTTAATATTTTATGTGATGGTATGTATTTGGGTTTTCTAATTGTTTGTGAAGTTGTTGACTTTGGAAGCAGCAAGACAAATAGCACAGAGGTTAATGAATAAAGTGTGGTACTGTGGAATATTAAGTCAATAAGTATGCTAATGAAGTAGAGGTATATTATTTTTAAACAGTGAGATGAAAAATACAGATAATTAATAATGTGTGATACCATGTAATGTTGACAGTTGAAACTTGGGAATAAAGTGCAGTTGTTCGTTTGTAGTGGTCAAATGTGTATGAAACCGAAGGTTTATGAAGCTATGGTAGTAACAGAAATTAGGAGAAAGGTGACAAAGATCGGAAAAAGAAGTCAGCGTAGATGAATTGTCAATGTGCTGAAGGGGGGTGTTGGTAACTTCACACGTCTTTATTACTGGTAACTTTATGTAAAGCCTCTCTCGTTTGTATTCTGATTTTATTTTAACAACAACGATGAAGGTGAGGCACAAATACAGGTCATTTGCAACGTTATTTGAATGTCAAGGTAAGTTTAGTTTGAAGAACCACGTTTGTTCTCGTATTTTTCTTTGTTACCGTAAGATAATATTTTTAGGCCTTTGCTTGTGACTGAATGGTGACTAATGAGAGCATTTATCTTTCAGAAAATTCTCTGAGAGCATTGAATAACCATTTCTTTAGTTACCCCAACCATGGTTGTTCCCTGTCTTCATATGTTTGTAGTGTAATTGTTTCTTGTCCTCACATATGTTTGTAATAACTTTCTTCCCTTTCCATTTATATGTTTGTAGTGGTGTAGTAATGGTCTGCGTTCCTTGTATAGTGAGGTAAAATGTGAAATGTCTTATAAATGTGCTCACAAATAAAACTACATTGTTTCTTGCCATTAACCATTAACACAGTTCACTGAAAATAAATCTGCTTGCTAATTGCCAACACGACACCTGACAAACCCGACTACACACTATTTGCACAAGGATGCAAGTTGACATCTGCCTTGATATAAAAGTGTTTTGCCTCTTCCTCAGCTTGCTACTTTTGTGTCTGGACCACTGACGTTCTCTAAACCAGATGCAAATCAGCAGAGGCAACAGCTAAAGGAAAATAAACCACTCACTACTAATTTATTTCATTTTGCTTGTCAGAAACAATCTGTAACTTCGTGTGGCGTAAGATGCAATGTGCACACCATAAAGTATTCAAAACTTTACAGTAAATTATGAAGGTGGAGGGTACCTTAAAGAAAATGATTCTTCTCAAACTGATTATTCGCAAAAACACTGCCCGACATAAGAAGGCGAACACCTACAAAACTCTCCCATTTTAAAAGAAACTACGAACATTTCAATCGATTGAGTTATTTGTGACATAATGAAAAACAAAGGTCAAATTAACACTAGCCATGAAAGTGATTGGTTACCTGAGGGACAAAGATTTCCTTCAGTTAATACTTGTTACAAACAAAAATTAGTTCTTGCTCAAGCCTTCGTTATCTTTAAAATTCTTTCAAAATCATTTCCATCATTACAAAGAATGAAAAATTATTATGAGTTTTCATCTCCATAGTAAAGTATTCCAGATAGCCTCTCCCAGAGTGCCAAGGAAACAACCTCTGAAAAACTCAAATGCTCATAACAATGACTCAAATGTTCCCACACTGCACAACAGACTGACTAGCAACTCAACCACAGATAAAACTAAGCACAAAGTCAAGGACGTTATTACCACTCATGCAGTGACCTGAATTGTATTGGTCCCAGTAGTGTAAGGTGAATAATTTACAGTAGCGGAAAACATACGGGAACCCTGAAACATTACACAGTCAACACTAGCCCTCGATTACTAAACCCTCGTACAATTTGCGATTTAAGATGGTAACTAATCGTGGTTCCTGCGGTCTAGTACCGCCATTACGCGATTTAAAACACGGCAGTTTGTACATTATATTTGACGTACAACTGGACACCTTATAGACTTAATTAACTTGTGCATAAACAATTTATTTCGAATTCCTTTGAATGTGATATGAAGTTATAAAATGTTCGATTGTTCAATAATAAGTAACATTTTCTTCCCTTTATTGTTCTATGGTTAAGGATAATTAAAAGTATAGTTAAAAGTGCACAAACCAAAGTTTCGGTATATTATTGAAGCTATGTGAGCTAATGATGTGGGAAGAAGAGAAAGGGAGGACAGAGGGTACAAGTCTTCATAAGAACGAGACCCAGTAATGAACAGTACTGACAAATCTGAAGTATGTAGACAAGACCCTCTGTACATCTATTACATATTATTGAAAATATACCAAAGAGGGGATAGGGAACGATGCTTAGGCTTTGGGGAGAAATATCTTCATTCACCACTTTTTTAAATTTTCCTGCCGAATCGGTGTCAGACTTCCGTATCCAGGTTTGGCGATGTTTACCTCTATCCTAGCCCCCCACTGATAATGCGTAGAGATTCTTGTCAGTTGAATGGACTGTGTAAATGAAATGTCGGAACAGTTCTTCGCGAATTATTTGTCGTTGTAATTCATTGGAATAAAAGGACAAATCTCTCTTCAGAACAGTCTGTCAGTCCATTCAAAATTTCAGAGCAAATACTCGTTCCCCTTGTGCAGTGCGAAGACCATGGTTATCTTATCTCCATTCGCGCGGAGGATACAAAGGATTTATTTGAAGTGCGGCAGACTCTTGAAACCTAACAATAGTTACTAATTCCGCCAGATTGTTTTTAACATTATAGTTAAAGAATGGGAGCGTGTAACTTCTAATTTTGTTGATGAAGTAATGAAAAACTTTGAAGGAACCATATTCCTTGAACAACGGACATTCCTCGCTGTGCTAAACTGCTGTGGGAAAATGTATTCAAGACAGAGGCCACTAGAATAGTTCTGTGTAACTGGCATTCAACAGCAGCTTAGATCCTTTGGCGCGAATCAATGTACTACTTAAACATGATATGAAAGTCTATAGACACACAGGACGTAGAAAATAGTGATTAGTAGACGTATCTCGGGGACTGTCTTCAGTTGAAGCTGAAATAAAATTTCCTGTTTTACTCTACATGCTACCACAAGGAGTTTAAGAAGAGCCGAGTATCTGTAATTTCACCTTTCAGTTCACAGAGACGCCGCAAAAGAAATTTTCTGAAATTTCTTCGTAGCAGTTACATTTCGAGAAGTTCATGGCAGATTGTAATTCCAGCAGTTTCCTCATTCATTTCACGTTAGTTGGTTTTAGCACTAGCATTTCCGCAAGCTAATAAAACTTTCCTCATACCGAACGTTGGTTTGAACCAAATGGTGTTTTACCAAACTGAGCGTGATCAATTTGGAGGTAGGTCGTCATTGTGTACTCCACCAGTTACACAAAGATTTACGCTTTAACGAGGACTACAAACCACAGTGCATATCTGAAGTTTTCACAGCAAATGTTTATAGCAGTGAAAGTGATAAGTGACACACAAAAGTACTAGGACTGACCGGTAATCAATCCTGGGACATTTTGATCGGTAGCCTGACTGTTCACAACTGAGCCATCAAGGTGTGAGAAGTCCGTAAGCAGACTAATTCTTCAACACGCGCAGAGTCGCAGTAAGGGAGGCGTTAGTTCACTTGCTCAGTGGCAGTTTTACAGCATGCATTCTTTGAGGTATGTGATTTAGAGTACTTTGTAGTTAACGATGTTTGCACACTACTGAACATTCAGTGACCCAAAATTAAAAGGAAATCGAAGGAAATTGTTTCGAAACAACGTAACTGAGTGGTTGTAGATAATCACTGTTTTAGGATACGAGTTTGAAATGAGTCTTATTACATTGATTAATAACTGAATATAGTTAATATTAATATAAAATGTTTTTATTAATACAGAATGTGTAACATGCGGCTTTCTTTTGTACTATACAATGACAGTGCTGATAAGGTCTAAAAGAAAATAGCGTAACAGTCAGACTCAGAGGATGCTGCAGATCTATTTATGCCTCCTCGTAGGCGGTTCAACCATTCTACTACAACGTCGCTCCGCTCTACTGCTTCATTCACTGGTGTTTCCCACGGCAACATATTGAACGACAGAGTCGCCGCTGCCACAAGGGCAGCAGTAGAAGAAGCGACCCCATTCACGGCAGTCAGGTCTAGAGGGGTGAGGCCCCCGCCGTCAGCCACGTCCACGTCAGACCGCCGCAGAGAGAGAATATAGTCCGCCACTTCGTCGTGCCGCTCTGCAATGGCCACGTGTAGAGGGGTGGACCCTTCCGCGTTGCTAGCGTTCACATCCGCGCCAGCACCGATCAGAATCTCTACAGTTTTTCTGTCGCCAGCTAGAGCTGCCATGTGGAGGGCTGTGTCCAAATCTACACTGGCGCTATCAACGTCTGCTCCCCGCTGCAACAGAAGTACTACCGCCTCCACGTGTCGGTAGCTGACTGCTAGGTGCAAAGGAGTGCGGCCGAGGTCATCGCGGCATTCAGTGTGTATTCCGGCGTCCAGTAGTAGTTCCGCACACCTCACGTGACCGCCGGACGCCGCTTCGTGCAGGGCCGTTCGATGCATGGCGTTGCGAGCGTCCACTCCTACGCCCGCTTGCAACAGCGCGCGAACTGCGCTCGTGTTACCCTTCCCTGCTGCAGTGTGCAGGAGAGACACACCGTCTGGCGTGGAAACGAAGGGGTTCGCCCCGAGGTCCATAAGCGCGTCAAATCCTTCGTGGAATCCGGAGGCCAGCGCCGTGTGTAGTGGTGTGTGGCCCTTCCAATCAGCGGAATTCATGTCCGCTCCCAGGTCTTTCAGCAGTGACAGGGCGGCGGTATTCCGGCTGCGAACTGCCCAGTGGAACACGGAATGCCCCTTGCTGTTTTGGGCCGTCAGTGACGCTCCTGCTTCAACGAGTTTCTTGATTGACTCCACACAACCGGCGAAAGCAGCGATGTGGAGGGCTGTGTTTCCATTGTCGTCAACTGCGTTTACGTCAACGTCAAATTGCAAGAGCAATGAGACTGCCTCCAAGATGTCTGCTGCTGCTGCGAGGCGAAGAGCTTGGTAATCACAATTAGGCAGACGACTGATTTCCGACAAATACGGCAAAACCGCGGTCTTGGGCATTAGATGTCCATCGAGAATGTCGCTGGAGAAGGTTTCCTCGATTTTACCACCAGTAGCTACAAATTTTACTCTGCACGTTGAATCCTCATCCGTTCCACGCTGCTCGTATTCACCAGGAATCATTAGTGTCTCAGGAGCTGAGAGAGTATCCGAATCAGTGTCATCCCATTCTCCAAACCTGAAATAAAAAACTTATGTTATTCTGAACGTGCAATAACCACTTTCAGACTGCCGGTGGCAGCACTAACAGTGGACGTTAGACGCGAAAAAGAACAGGCGTCGTATAATGGGGAAACATATTTATCTGACGTCCAAGAAAGCATAATCTTTGGCCTCCGATTCAAGCGCGGGAACATTTCCAAAACGCTTAAGTTCTTTAACAGTTCACCGGCTGCCGTGGTTGAAGTATACCGTGACTAGCAAATTTGATTATCCAAAACTTGCGCCTAGGCAACGGCGGCGTACCATGGACCATAAACGACAGGTATGAATGACGGCAGCGGTGGTGTGTGCGGACAAAGTAACGTGCAACAGTTGAAAAACTTTCTACCTAGATGAAACAAATGTCCACGAATAACCTTTCAATGAACGTTGCTGTGTATGGGTCACAGTATTAGGCGCCTGGCTCATGCACCCATAGTGACTGCTGATCATTGGCGACGAAGGCTTGTAATTGCATTTCAGTAGCGTAACTGCGTGTCCACTGAGTGGCGACAGGTGGTCTTTTCACGTGAATCACGTATTATGCTCCACCAGACAGATGGCCGTAGGCGTGTACACCCAGCAACAATAATCTCAAGGGTCCCGGCCGGAGGAGGGAGCATAGTAGTCTGGGGAATGTTGTCATAGCATTTCTGGATGATCTCGTCATTATGGAAGTCACAATGGATCAACATCTATGCAGCTGTCATTTGGGACCACGTCCACGCCCACATGCAGTTCGATTTTCGTCGGCAAGAAGGCGTCTACCAGCAGAACAATGCAACCAAAATACACAGCTTGCGGGCGTGGTTCTAAGAATACCAGAATAAATTTACCGTACTCTCCTGATTACCAGACTCATAGGATTAAGGCCCAGTAGTGATTCGGTAGGACCATGTCCAAAGTGCTCATCGCGCGATTTATCTAACCGATATTACATTCCTGGCGTCGCCAGTCGGGGGCTATCTGCTGTGCATGGTAACGGGAGAAAACTCCCGAAGCCAAGATCGCTAAAAAACCATTTTAGCGTATGACCGGTTTCGACAGACCTATACTGTAATCATCGGATTTTTTTTGTTATGTTACGGTTTTAGGTAGAAATGTGGTGCTACAGAAGAAAGGAGGTTTTTTTTTTTTTGTTGTGGTTTTAGGGCGCAAAACTTCTATGGTCATTAGCGCCCAGCCCGTGACTTAAGACAGTAAAAAACCGAAATTTAAAACCAGCAGCAATGGGAACAAAGTCAGAAAATTGGAGAAACTAAAAATAGAAGACTGCTTAAAAATCCACTACAGAAAGGGGGTGATTGCCCCCAAAAAAGGCTTCAAATGACTGACGTCATTTCACTGTCACTAATAAACTGTAGAACGCGGTCGGCGGAGCGCGTGTCATCTGCTAAAATCGACGATAGATCAGGCGATAGTTGTAGACGGGAGCGTAACGGATTAAAATAGGGGCATTCAATTAAAAGGTGTCTTACCGTCCACAGCTGAGAGCAGTGGGGACAGAGTGGGGGAGGATCGCCGCTTAAAAGATGTCGATGGCTAAAACGACAATGCCCTATCCGGAGTCTAGCTAAAATTACCTCCTCCCGACGACGCGTTCGGGAGGAAGAGGTCCAAGCGCAAGGAAGGGCTTTCACTTCCCGCAATTTATTACAGGGAAGTGCCGACCAATGGGCATGCCATAATTGAGCAACATGGCGACATAAATCGTTCCGAAGATCGGTGAAGGGAAGCGACTGAATAGCTGGCCGAGGAAGAGAGACTGCGGCCTTGGCCGCTATATCGGCCGCCTCATTCCCACAGATACCAGCGTGTCCCGGGAGCCAGAGGAACGCCACCGAGACGCCCCTCAGGTGAAGCAAGCGCAGACAGTCCTGAATCCGGTGGACCAGAGGGTGCACAGGGTAAAGAGCTTGGAGACTGAGGAGAGAGCTGAGAGAATCTGAGCAGATAACGTACTGTATCCGCTGATGGCGGCGGATGTAGTGGACAGCCTGGAGAACAGCGTAAAGCTCCGCAGTATAAACCGAACACTGGTCGGGAAGCCGAAAGCGATTTGGGGTGTCGCCAACAATATAGGCACTCCCTACACCTAACGATGTTTTCGAGCCGTCGGTGTAAATAAATGTGGCGTCCGTCATTTCTGCACAGAGAGCAGCAAATGCCCGACGATAAACAAGTGTAGGGGTACCATCTTTGGGAAATTGACAAAGGTCACGGAGCAGGCAGATCCGGGGACGGAGCCAAGGCGGTGCTGTACCCCAAGTTGTCAGGAAGGTTTTAGGAAAGCGGAAGGAAAGAGAATGGAGCAGTTGACGGAAGCGGACTCCCGGGGGTAGTAGGGAGGAGGGGCGGCCTGCATACCCTACATCAAAGGAGGCGTCGAAAAAAAGGTCGTGGGCTGGATTAGCAGGCATGGAAGACAGACGGCTAGCATAACGACTCAGGAGGACTGCTCGCCGATTGGACAGCGGAGGTTCAGCAGTCTCAGCATAAAGGCTTTCCACAGGGCTAGTGTAAAAAGCTCCAGACACTAAACGTAATCCACGGTGGTGGATAGAGTCGAGACGCCGAAGAATAGACGGCCGAGCAGAGGAGTAGACTATGCTTCCATAATCCAATTTCGAGCGCACTAAGGCGCGATAGAGGCGGAGAAGGACCACTCGGTCCGCTCCCCAGGAGGTACCATTCAGGACACGGAGGGTGTTAAGTGATCGCAGACAGCGAGCCGAAAGATAGGAAACGTGGGAGGACCAGCATAGTTTTCTGTCAAACATAAGACCCAAGAATTTAGCGACGTCTGAAAACGGAAGGTTGACAGGACCTAGATGTAAGGAGGGCGGAAGAAACTCCGTACGTCGCCAAAAATTGACACAAACGGTCTTACTGGGTGAAAAACGGAAGCCAGTTTCGATGCTCCACGAGTGGAGGCGATCGAGACATCCTTGAAGACGTCGTTCAAGAAGGCTGGTCCGTTGAGAGCTGTAGTAGATCGCAAAATCGTCCACAAAGAGGGAGCCCGAGACATCAGGAAGGAGACAATCCATAATTGGATTTATGGCGATGGCAAACAGTACAACACTCAGCACGGATCCCTGGGGTACCCCGTTTTCTTGGGAGAAAGTACGGGAGAGAGTAGTGTTCACCCGCACCCGAAAAGTGCGCTCTGCCATAAATTCGCGAAGAAAAAGGGGCAGCCGGCCTCGAAAGCCCCAAGAGAACAGTGTGCGGAGGATGCCTGTCCTCCAACAGGTATCGTATGCTCTCTCCAGATCAAAAAATATTGCTACCGTTTGGCGTTGCCGGAGAAAATTGTTCATGATATAAGTGGAGAGAGCGACAAGATGGTCAACTGCAGAACGATGCTTCCGAAATCCGCATTGGGCTGGTGTTAAAAGGCTGCGGGATTCCAGCCACCAAGCTAAACGGTAATTCACCATACGCTCCAAAACCTTACAGACACTACTCGTGAGAGAAATGGGGCGATAGCTAGAGGGGAGATGTTTGTCCTTTCCAGGTTTCGGAACGGGAACGACAATAGCTTCCCGCCACCGTCTGGGAAAGGTGCTGCCGGTCCAAATTCGATTATAAAGGCGAAGGAGGTAACGCAGACTATGGGTGGATAAATGCAGCAACATTTGGACATGGATACCATCCGGTCCTGGGGCGGAGGAGCGAGAAGATGAGAGGGCATGTTGGAGTTCCCGCATGGAGAAAACAGTATTGTAGCTTTCGTGATTTTGGGAGGAGAAAGCAAGAGGTCGCACTTCCGCTGCACGTTTCTTCGGGAGAAACGCTGGCGGGTAATTTGTAGAGCTCGAAATCGCAGCAAAGTGCTGACCCAACGAGTTAGAAATTGCGACGGGGTCCACTAAGGTATCATGCGCGACAGTGAGCCCAGAAACCGGGGAGAAACTAGGCGCGCCTGAGAACCGTCGAAGCCGACTCCAAACTTCCGAGGAGGGAGTGAAGGTGTTAAATGAGCTAATAAAGAATTTCCAGCTTGCCTTCTTGCTATCGCGGATGACGCGACGGCATCGCGCACGGAGCTGCTTATAGCGGAAACAGTTGGCCAAAGTAGGATGGTGACGGAAAATGCGAAGAGCACGTCGCCGCTCACGTATTGCGTCACGGCATGCCTCGTTCCACCAAGGAACTGGGGGGCGCCGGGGCAATTCGGAGGTGCGTGGTATTGAACGTTCCGCAGCTGTAAGGATAACGTCGGTAATGTGTGTGACCTCATCGTCGACGCTGGGAAAGCGACGGTCATCGAATGTCGCGAGAGACGAAAAAAGTGTCCAATCGGCTTGGGCAAACTTCCAGCGTCGCGGGCGCATATATGGCAGTTGAGGCTGCAGTCTGAGGACACATGGAAAGTGGTCACTCGAGTGTGTATCATCAAGGGCGAACCATTCGAAGCGCCGAGCTAGCGGAACAGTACCGACCGCAAGGTCCAAATGAGATAAGGTTGTCGTGGAGGCAGACAAAAATGTGGGGACCCCAGTGTTGAGGCAAACTAGATCCGCTTGGTGGAAGACGTCTAGCAATACGGAGCCACGTGGACAAGGGTGTGGAGATCCCCAAAGCGGGTGGTGGGCATTGAAGTCCCCAACCAGCAAATAGGGGGGTGGAAGCTGACCAAGAAGATGAAGGAGATCAGCTCGTGCCATTGGTGTGGACGATGGAATGTATACAGTACAAAGAGAGAACGTGTATCCGGAAAGTGAAAGACGGACGGCGACAGCTTGGAAGGAAGTGTTTAAGGGGATTAGGTGATAATGGAGAGTATCACGGAGAAGAATAATGAGTCCTCCATGGGCTGGAGAGCCTTCAACAGAGGGGAGATCATATCGGACAGACTGAAAATGAGGGAGAACAAAGCGGTCATGGGGACGCAGCTTTGTTTCCTGAAGACAGAAGATGACCGGCGAGTAGGAGCGTAAGAGGACCGACAATTCATCCCGATTGGCTCGAATGCCGCGGATATTCCAGTGGATAATGGACATGGGGTGAAAAGAGAATGGAGGAATGGGACCAAAGTTGCTGTCAACTCAAAGACTGCTCGGAGCTAGCAACCGACAGCATGGAATGGCATTCAGCCGAAGGCAGAAGATCCTGATCCATAAGTTGGTCAGGAGCAGTCCCTGCCACCAGCGATCGGCCGGTTGACCGGCCACCAGCAGTGCGCCTCGGCGACACAGAAGATGGCCGAGGGCGATTTCCGCCAGGTGGTGCTGTAGAGGGGGCACGCCTTGGCGGAGGAGGAGAGGAACTGGGTTTCTTTGTAGCCTTCTTGGAAGAATGTTGTTTAGAGGAAGGAGGAACCGATGGTTGTGAAGCTGCGGTCCGTAAAAACTCTTCACGAGTATGCTCTTTTTTCGAAGACTTGGCGTCCGACTTTTGGGCTCGAGATGTAGCAGAACCCGACGAAGGGTGAGCCATAGAGTGGGCAGGCGAAAGTGGTGAGGTTGAACGAGCGATCTTTGCGCTGGCCGATCTGACGACCGTGGTACTAAAGGTGAGGTCGCAAGTCTGCGTGGCCGCCTCCTTTGTTGGCCGAGGAGAATCAAGGACAGTGCTGTATTTTCCTGTCTGAGGCACGGTGGGCTTGCGACTGGCGAATAATTTTCGAGCAGCAAAGGTCGACACCTTTTCCTTCACCCTTATTTCCTGGATGAGCTTCTCATCCTTAAAAACGGGGCAATCTCGAGAGGAAGCAGCGTGGTCACCCATACAGTTGATGCAGCGAGGGGATGGAGGTGGACAAGCACCCTCATGGGCATCCGTGCCACACGTAACACATTTGGCTGGATTGGAACAGGACTGGCTGGTGTGATTGAACCGCTGACATCGATAGCAACGCGTAGGGTTTGGGACGTAAGGGCGAACGGAAATTATCTCATAGCCTGCTTTGATTTTCGATGGGAGTTGAACTGTGTCAAATGTCAAGAAGACAGTGCGGGTTGGAATGATGTTCGTGTCAACCCGTTTCATTACTCTATGAACTGCCGTTACGCCCTGGTCAGACAGATAGTGCTGAATTTCTTCGTCAGACAATCCATCGAGGGAGCGTGTATAAACGACTCCACGCGAGGAATTCAAGGTACGGTGCAGTTCCACCCGGACAGGGAAGGTGTGGAGCAGAGAAGTACGCAGCAATTTTTGTGACTGGAGGGCACTGTGTGTTTCTAACAACAGGGTGCCATTCCGTAATCTGGAACAAGACTTTACAGGACCTGCTATTGCGTCGACTCCTTTCTGAATAATGAAAGGGTTGACCGTGGAGAAGTCGTGACCTTCATCAGACCGAGAAACAACAAGGAACTGTGGCAACGATGGAAGAATCGTCTGTGGCTGAGACTCAGTATGCTTACGTTTGTGACTAGACTTAGTGGAAGGTGAGGAAACCATTGCGGAAGAATCCCCCATGATTACCGGCGTCTCCGATGGCGCGCTCCTCCCTTGTGGGGGCCCTCTCTGAGGGCACTCCCGCCTTAGGTGATTGTTCACACCTCAGGTCACACCTCCCGACAAACGGACGGAGGGACCAATCGGCATTTTCGGAAGGTATCAGCTCGGGTAATCACCCCTCCCTGGGCCTGGCCGTTACCAGGGGGTACGTACGTGTCCTACCTGTCTACCCGGGGCGGGGAATTACGCGTTACCCCGTCACCGGCTACGCACGAAGGGCGTGGGTCGGCCTTCAGACACGCACAGGGAGGAAGAAAGAGAAAGGGAAGGGAAGGAAGAGAGGTCTCAAACGCCGCAGCGGAGAAAAGAGAAAGAGAAGAGGTAAGGAAAAGAGAAGGACAAAGGAAGGAAAAAGACAGAGAAGGACAAAGGAAGGAAGAAGACATAAAAGCAAGGAAGGCAAGAAATGCAGTACATTTACGAGCGTCCGTCTCCGGACGTAGGCACAAACCATACTCCCAGATGGGGAGAAAGAGAAGGAAAGAGCCAGAGGTGAGGGGAGGAGGGGCGAAGATAGGGATGGGGAAGGATGCGGAATGGGAAGGTATGCAGCCCGGAAAGGAAGGAAGGCCACATTAGCTCGGGGTCCCGTGCTCGCTACGCACGTATCCACAAAAGAGTTGTGGACCCCCTGGGGGGAAGAAAGGAGGTGTTGAATACAATTGGGGAGAAGAGTTTGTGGCACAACATGACAAGAATAAGACCGGTTCGTAGGACATGTTCTGAGGCATCAAGGGATCACAAATTTAGCATTGCAGGGCAGCGCGGAGGGTAAAAATTGTAGAGGGAGACCAAAATTTGAATATACTAAGCACATTCAAAAGGATGTAGGTTGCAGTAAGTACTGGGAGATGATGAATCTTGCACAGGATAGGGTAGCATGGACAGCTGCATCAAACCACTCGCAGGACTGAAGAACACAACAGCAACAACATGGTTTTAGGGCGCAAAACTGCTACGGTCATTAGCACCGATCTGTGACTTAGGAAAAGGTAAAAAAGCCAAACTGGAAACCAGCAACAATGGGAGCGAAACTCAAAAAAGTGGGGAAACCAAAAAACAGAAGGAAAGCTGAAAAAACCGCTATGGAAGGGGGACTGTTTGTCCCCAAAAAGAGCTTCAAATGACTGACGTCATCTCACTGACAAACTCGAGAAACAGTCACCAAAGGCTGGAAAATATTTGTTAAGTCAGCTATCTTCCAAACATTGCTTGTGTCGAAATGGGAGACCTGATATTGAGAACTAAGACAAAGGAGACCTGATAGTGAGAACAAGGACATAGATATTATGAGAGAAAATGTTTCGAATGTAAGGAAAGGTTTGTTAAGTGCCTTGCTGTAAACGTATCTGCCAGTACTTACCAACAGTTTGCACTCTAGCAAACTATGATTCGGTAATTTGGTACACTACATAAATGAGGAAGTAAATAGTAACCTTACCCGTGGTGTAGCTAGCATTGGTAGGGAAGAAACATCAATGAGTATGTGAGAGGATCAGTGAGCTCACTACTTCCCTTTATCTTGTTTCTTAGTTCGTTATTTTCGCACATAACTAGAACCACACACCCTTCAGTGTTACTCCATTGTGTAATTTATATGTTTACAAAAAATTAACTGTATTCTTAAGTATCTGCGCTTTTATACAACCACAGGAATTACTTTTCATGCAAGTACAGTTTAGATGCACAGACACAAAATATTTGTATAATTACTGTTGTTACTTTCTACTCAATAGAATCATGATCAAACGCATGAGTTTCCTGTTATTATTAAGTGCAAAAGCTGTTTAAGGATAATAGAAATATGTTTTGTATAAGCTCGACGAAATGTTGAGGCTCTGTTTGGTATGTGTAAGTCCTTAGTTCCTTTCATTTTTTTATGGTTGTGAGGAAATTGCGTATATTTTTACTGCTATATTACTATTTGACGCTAAAAAAATTAGCATTTTTCGAATAAAACCTGAATTAAAAAACGACCATTTTAATTTTGCTACGAACCTTTTAGTTATAAGTGACAGATAGGAAGAGACTTATGTAAAACAAAAATTTTGCACGAGTTACGCGCGTGGCCCTTTGTACATTGTTACTGTTTCCAGGAGGTTCACCGCTTCCTATTCGAAGGGATTTGTGTTAAGACACTAACCATATAATCAGGCAAAGCGATCGAAATGAGGTAACGCCTGTTAGACATGCAACACGTCTAATGTATATGTAACATGTTAACGAACTTGAGTGAACAAAGCTACTAGGATAACTACTGTAGCCTAAGCTTACTTAGGGCCGTCTACAGTAGCCTACGGTAGTTTTACAGCTGTACTTACCAATTAAGGATTCTTTTGGAATTTAATAGTAAACATGTTATACACAAGAAATCCCTGCTTTTATATTTTAAACGTTTTAAGTATCTTTCACTTTCGTTTCAGGAGGGAGGGAGGGAGGGAGGGAGGGAGCTATATGGTTAGCCTGCTTTCAGACCTACAATGCCGATGTTCAAACGCTTTGCTCTTGGCACATGGTGCTTTGCAACGACTCTCAGTTGGCCTGTTAACTGATTTGAGGAGAACGTTGTAACGTCACTTACATAAGGACGTCACTGGCCCTGTTCGGCTTGCACGGCTACGTTGGGCCTCACCCGATCAGCGGTTGCACCAGCCACGTGGTAATAAATTACCTCAGCTGCGATCTTGGTACTATCTCACTGTCTCTCTACCTCTGACGAAAAGATTCATTGATGCATCTCTCCCAAGCAGAGTACCAGTGTTGGACTGGTTAAAGAACGGAATGTTTTGTAGCTTATATTAATCTCTGTTAAGCTCTCTATCAGTGAATCCTTTATCTCTATTGCTGAAAACAACATTGATGTTCGCCGCTCAAGTCAGTGACTTTACACTGTTGTAATATACAGTGTGTCCATAATTAAAGTTTTAATTTCAGAAGGCTGTACGAAGAGCAGCACTGTGAAGCCACTCTTTCGTTTTATAGTAACTGTAATATTTATTTTTATTTCTGTTATTTAGATGAGTAATGTCAATTTTTGTTTGAAATTGATAAGTTTAGTAGTATAATAAAACAATTTGGATTTTTCACGGAAGCTAAAGGCTTCAGAGTAACAGGTAGTTGTTACATAATCAAAGTTTTGTTTTCAGCAGTATGAGTACATGTAGACCGTAGCGACGGCTACAGTTATGTTTCTTGTTGAAAAGTGTTATTCGTGACAGTTTCGTTTTGTACGATATACGAATAAAACAGAATCAAAAGTAATCTCTGGTTCAGCTTCGTTATTAATGGATTTTAATGTGTGCAATTATTGAAGTGTTGCGATTTTACAACTGAGGCTGACTGGTTTAAAAATACTGACATGCACTTACTATAATTTTGAGAAGTCAGTCTCAATTCCACAATAGTTAAACAATTTTCATGAAAAGGTTAACTTCCGATCGCAGCACACACAGACCGATCGGCTGACTCATTTATTTGAAGAATTTCACCGACTAAATTACAGCAACCTCTGACATTCAGCGTGTAATCTGACGTGAAAACTTAACTACGACGAATATAAGGTGTCGAAAAATTTGTTTTCAATTCTGAGTGCTTGAAGCTAATTCTAATTAAAAACAAATAGTGTTTGTTCACGGAATTAGACTGAGCTTTCTGAATAACAGGGCTTATGAATAAACAATTCACGACGATGTCAAGTTATGTTACGTCCGCTATTACTGTTTCAAGAGATTCAGATGAAGTTTGTGATTCGTCCTCCTGGCTTTAAATAGAAGTAAACTGAACACGACCCTGGAGATAGAGGTCATCGTCACTCGCCAAATTAATGAACTAAACTTTGCACCCATGAAACACTACTAAAAGGAGGTGGAGCCACAACTGGTCAAAATGACGTCAAATTTGAGCAGTATATTATTGGGGAAACATGAGAGAAAAAAATTACGGTAAGTTTACCAACGGACGGCGCTTTAAGCATCAGAATATGCACACCAACAGACGCGTGCCACACGGCTGACCCCCAGACTGCATCCCAGACGCCCAACACGACTGTCTCCAGGAAAGATCGCTCGCTGCTGTTTAAGCTCTTTAGCGACAACGGGGATTGTGCGCCATTTGCTCTGCAGAAGTGCGAACAGTCAGGGGTATAAAAAAACACTGGCCCGATGTCCGCTAAGCGTCTACAGGAAGTGACTGCAAATTCGACGAGAGAGGTTCTTTTGAAGTACAATATGGCAGAGGGAAGAAAGCAGTTCATCTGTCACTGGTGAACGCAATAAGTCTTTTACGAACCAATGTTATTCCTACCCTTCAAGAGCGCGAATGTTAGGGTAGGATCATTTATATGAAAGATGGTACTGCTCCGCACATTACATAGCCAGTGAAGCGGCTACTGCAGAGATATTTGGGAAACTTACCAAATACGCAGCAACCAGTCGCAAAATCATGTTTTCTTTATTTACTTTTGCAAATCGATTTCAACTGATTGACAGCCATTGTGGGTGCTACAAATACAATAATAAAAATAAAAATAATTAATAACAGTGACCAAATGAATAAACGTACATGAAGCAACGCAAAACCAATTAAATGTATATAGACGCATTAAACCATTTAAAATGCAAATACAAATACAAATTTACCTTTCAACGTATATGTTCCCTGAGTAGTAACACTGTCTTAAGCATAAGTCAAACAAAGTGATACATAGAGAATGAACTATGACAACGAGAAACCATAAGGGGGCGCTGCAAAGCATACCCGCCCTCTATGTAAAAAAATATAGGTAAAACAAAAATGAGAAGAAGAAATGACATACAAAGTGCGGAAAAATATAATGATAAGATACTGAAAAATTTACAAAAATGGATACATTCACAAAGATTTAGTCAACCACATAGTACAGTTATACACGGCAAAACGCGCTTGTACAAGTAAAAAAGGAAAAATTTTAAAAACCTTTTAAAAAATTTTAAATAGTTTATATTATGGAACAGCAAAAGTTAATCATAATGCCAAAGCGTAAAAACGGTGGTGGCATCCATCTAGCGCACAGTTAATGATATTCAGGAATATCGGATTTTTTTCCGACAGATGGCGCCACACTGCTGAATGCATGTGTAAAGTAAACTAAGTTGAGATAAGGAAATTACGGACACGAACGATCGAACGTATTACATGAACAAGACCAAATGCAGAAATAAGGTGCTAGCACACTTCATACATGGGAAAATTAACACAGGCTGGATAGGATGAATTAAGAACTCTTAGGGGCTCGTACGATGTGCTCATATATCATGAGACGTGAATCCACACCGTATGTCTGTTGGTGTAGCCGACAAAGATGGCAAAAGCCCAACTAAACGGCACCAACGCCAACTTAGTCACAATAACATAATTCATATCACCGATCCATTTATCTCCCCCCCCCTCTCTTCCACTCTTCTCTCCTCCACCCCATCGCTACCCTTTGTTCAAAAAATTTATGAAAAATTTGCCAACAAATATAAAGACATGGGAATGAAGTATTTGTAGGGAAAAATGAAGCAATGAAAAATATTTCTTTACCATAGTGTGCCCCCCCCCCCCCCCATGAACCATGGACCCTGCCGTTGGTGGGGAGGCTTGCGTGCCTCAGCGATACAGATGGCCGTACCGTAGGTGCAACTACAACGGAGGGGTATCTGTTGAGAGGCCAGACAAACGTGTGCTTCCTGAAGAGGGGCAGCAGCCTTTTCAGTAGTTCCAAGGGCAACAGTCTGGATGATTGATCTGGCCTTGTAACAATAACCAAAACGGCCTTGCTGTGCTGGTACTGCGAACGGCTGAAAGTAAGGGGAAACTACGGCCGTAATTTTTCCCGAGGGCATGCATCTTTACTGTATGATTAAATGACGATGGCGTCCTCTTGGGTAAAATATTCCGGAGGTAAAATAGTCCCCCATTCGGATCTCCGGGCGGGGACTACTCAAAAGGATGTCGTTATCAGGAGAAAGAAAACTGGCGTTCTACGGATCGGAACGTGGAATGTCACATCCCTGAATCGGGCAGGTAGGTTAGAAAATTTAAAAAGGGAAATGGATAGGTTAAAGTTAGATATAGTGGGAATTAGTGAAGTTCGGTGGCAGGAGGAACAAGACTTCTGGTCAGGTGACTACAGCGTTATAAACACAAATTCAAATAGGGGTAATGCAGGAGTAGGTTCAATAATGAATAGGAAAATAGGAATGCGGGTAAGCTACTACGAACAGCATAGTGAACGCATTATTGTGGCCAAGATAGATACGAAGCCCACACCTGCTACAGTACTACAAGTTTATATGCCAACTAGCTCTGCAGATGACGAAGAAATTGAAGAAATGTTTGATGAAATAAAAGAAATTATTTAGATAGTGAAGGGTGACAAAAAATTTAATAGTCTTGGGTGACTGGAATCCGGTAGTAGGAACAAAGGAGAGAAGGAAACGTAGTAGGTGAATATGGATTGGGTCTAAGAAATGAAAGAGGAAGCCGCCTGGTAGAATTTTGCACAGAACATAACTTAATCATAACTAACACATGGTTCAAGAATCATAAACGAAGGCTGTATACATGGAAGAAGCCTGGAGATACTGACAGGTTTCAAATAGATTATATAATGGTAACACAAAGATTTAGGAACTGGGTGTTAAATTGTAAGACATTTCCAGGGGCAGATGTGGACTCTGACCACAATCTATTGGTTATGACCTGTAGATTAGAACTGAAGAAACTGCAAAAAGTGGGAATTTAAGGAGATGGGACCTGGATAAGCTGAAAGAACCAGAGGTTGTACAGAGTTTCAGGGAGAGCATAAGGGAACAATTGACAGGAATGGGGGAAAGAAATACAGTAGAAGAAGAATGGGTAGCTTTGAGGGATGAACTAGTGAAGGCAGCAGAGGATCAAGTAGGTAAAAAGACGAGGGCTAGTAGAAATCCTTGGGGAACAGAAGAAATACTAATTGATGAAAGGAGAAAATATAAAAATGCAGTAAATGAAGCAGGCAAAAAGGAGTAGAAACGTCTCAAAAATGAGGTCGACAGGAAGTGCAAAATGGCTAAGCAGGGATGGATAGAGGACAAATGTAAGGATGTAGAGGCCTACCTCACTAGGGGTAAGATAGATACTGCCTACAGGAAAATTAAAGACCTGTGGAGATAAGAGAAACACTTGTATGAACATCAAGAGCTCAGATGGAAACCCATTTCTAAGCAAAGAAGGGAAAGCAGAAAGGTGGAAGGAGTATGTAGAGGGTCTATACAAGCGCAATGTACTTGAGGACAATATTATGGAAATGGAAGAGGATGTAGATGAAGATGAAATGGCAGATACGATACTGCGTGAAGAGTTTGACAGAGCACTGAAAGACCTGAGTCGAAACAAGGCCCCCAGAGTAGACAACATTCCATTGGAACTACTGACGGCCTTGGGAGAGCCAGTCCTGACAAAACTCTACCATCTGGTGAACAAGATGTATGAAACAGGCGAAATACCCTCAGACTTAAAAAAGAATATAATAATTCCAATCCCAAAGAAGGCAGGTGTTGACAGATGTGAAAATTACCGAACTGTTAGTTTAATAAGTCAAAGCTGCAAAATACTAACGCGAAATCTTTACAGACGAATGGAAAATCTAGTAGAAGCCGACCTCGGAGAAGATCTGTTTTGATTCCGTGGAAATATTGAACACGTGAGGCAATACTGACCCTACGACTTATCTTAGAAACCAGATTAAGGAATAGCAAACCTACGTTTCTAGCATTTGTAGATTTAGAGAAAGCTTTTGACAATGTTGACTGGAATACTCTCAGGCAGGGATAAAATACAGGGAGAGAAAGGCTATTTACAATTTGTTCAGAAACCAGATGGCAGTTGTAAGAGTCGAGGGACATGAAAGGGAAGCAGTGGTTGGGAAGGGAGTGAGACAGGGTTGGTCTCTCCCCGATGTTATTCAATCTGTATATTGAGCAAGCAGTCAAGGAAACAAAATAATTCGGAGTAGGTATTAAAATCCATGGAGAAGAAATAAAAACTTTGACGTTCGCCGATGACATCGTAATTCTGTCAGAGACATTAAAGGACTTGGAAGAGCTGATGAACGTAATGGATAGTGTCTTGAAAGGAGTATACAACATGAACATCAGCAAAAGCAAAACGAGGATAATGGAATGTAGTCGAATTAAGTCAGGTGATGCTGAGGGAATTAGATTAGGAAATGAGACACTTACAATAGTAAAGGAGTTTTGATATTTGGGGAGCAAAATAACTGATGATGGTCGAAGTAGAGAGGATATAAAATGTAGACTAGCAATGGCAAGGAAAGCGTTTATGAAGAAGAGGAATTTGTTAACATCGAGTATAGATTTAAGGGTCAGGAAATCGTTTCTGAAAGTATTTGTATGGAGTGTAGCCGTGTATGGAAGTGAAACATGGACGATAAATTGTTTGGACAAGAAGTGAATAGAAGCTTTCGAAATGTGGTGCTACAGAAGAATGCTGACGATTAGATGGGTAGATCACAGAACTAATGAGGTATTGAATAGGATTGGGGAGAAGAGAAGTTTGTGGCACAACTTGACCAGAAGAAGGGATCGGTTGGTAGGACATGTTCTGAGGAATCAAGGGATGACCAATGTAGTATTGGAGGGCACGGTGGAAGGTAAAAATCGTAGAGGGAGACCAAGAGATGAATACAATAAGCAGATTCAGAAGGATGTAGGTTGCAGTTGGTACTGGGAGGTGAAGAAGCTTGCACAGGATAGAGTAGCATGGAGAGCTGCATCAAACCAGTCTCAGGACTGAAGACCACGACAACAACAACAGTATGGGGGCAGTTAGACTTAAAGTTGCAGCTCAGCTATTTTTGTAGATTTTTCAGTATCTTATTATATTTCACCGCACTTTGTATGTCATTTCTTGTTCTCATTTTTATTTTAGCTATAATTTTTTTGCATAGAGGGCGGGTTTGCTTTGCAGTGCCCGCTTATGGATTCTCGTTGTCAATCAATTCTCTATGTATCACTTTGTTTGACTTCTGCTTAAGACAGTGTTACTACTCAGGGAACATATATGTTGAAAGGTAAATTTGTATGTGCATTTTAAATGGTTTAATGTGTCTATATATATTTAATTGGTTTTACGTTGCTTCATGTACATTTATTCATTTAGTCACGGTTATTAATTATTTTTCTTTTTATTATTGTATTTTTAGCACCGATGATGGCTGTTAATCAGTTGAAATCTATTTGCAAAAGTAAATAAAGACAACATGATTTTGCCGCTGGTTGCTGCTTATTTGATAATTTTATGTTTTACGGTCGCAGCTCAACTTGGGAACCATATGGAGCCCACCATTCAGATTTGGGAAAATGCTAGAATTATTAACCGTCATTCCCCTAGAGCCTGGCCACCCAGACCACATCTTAATCTCTGTGTCGGTGGGGGTTGTCTGAAAGATATGTACAATGCTCTAATTGTGAACGTAGTTGAATACAAAGCACAAATTGGGTAACATATTCTGACTCCGGAGACTCTCGGGTCTGCTGTGGAAGGTACTGTTTCTCATTTCCAACTCGTGGCGAAAAACGGTGGACAGCATACTGAACACGTCTCGCGCCAGTCTCGTTGCCATTAGAAACAGGTGTTGATTTGCTTTTTATGCAGTTTTCTTCCATACAATGTGGTAGGACCTTGCCGTGATGGCCAGACTAACCTAACTAACAGTACCACAAGACTTTACTGCCGAGCTTGTGCAGTCATGCATATTGAACAGTACGGATTGTGCAACATGCAACTCAAACCATAGCCGTCGTATTGCGATTCAGCTGTCATTTGTAGCCGACCCTGTTCACGCCAAGACGCCTACAGCACCACCTGTTAAGATTTTCGTTAATTTTTTTTTGCTATTTGGTGAGTTTCCTCTGGGCCGATAATAGGCTGTTCAAATGTGGCGTTATTCTGAGCAGCACTTCTCTTTATAGAAAGTGCCGAAACTGGAATTTCAATTATGACCACGTCGTATGCCACTGTTCACCTTCAGTTTCTTAAATTTTACTTATATCCGTTGTTCACTTGCCTCGGTTTCCTAATTAATCAAGGTCATCCTGCAAATAAGTACGACTCGATAATTTTCACGGTTGAGAGTGAGCAAGTTGTTAATTTAAATCCCAGTTGCGTTTTATATTGGCCTCGCGTGTAGAACGGGATAAGCTCTATATCAAACTTCGGTCTGTGGTCGTCACCAGCAGCGGGAGGGTGACCGTCTTTACTTTTTTTTTTTTTACATGTGTGGTCAGCTTTCCTACTTCATTACTCTGATCAGAGCTGAGTCACTGCTGATATTCTAACAAAAATCAATTACATTGACATCGAGTGACTTGCGTGCAATCACTTTCAATCTGCAAGGGAGTTTCAAAACGGGCAGAAAGTAACAGCTGTTCAACATGTTCATGTTTTCATTGTTGGGAAAACTTCTTATGTCTTAAGAAGAAGCAAAGGCCTGTGACATGAAACAGAAGGCACTGTAATATCTGAATTCGAAACAAAGAGTCTATCTATAAACATATCTTTAAAATGTATAGGCATGATCTCTTCCTTGGAAAAAAAGTGCGCTATGTGTAATATTCCCTGTCCCCCTATACCTACCACGTATCTGCACTTAGAGTGGTTACGTGTGACGGTTCAGGGATTTAACAGATACGCCGAAAATGTGGCTAATTTGAGCATGGACTACTGTCAATCTTAATAGGACGGAGAAGCTGCGATTCCGTAGCAGAGTTAGTTATTTAAATAGTAAATAAAGCAACTTTGTTTGACAACAAAAATGCAGAGTACTTAAAGCTTTAGTGAAAGATATACCAAATGTGACTTTTATAACTGAAAAACTGAGGTTGCTACCTGCCAGTCAAGAACCATTTCTTGTTTGGGATACAGGCAGTTCGAAGGAAAACATTTTGAAACGATCTCAAATGTGGAACAGATCCATAAAAAAATATTCTGCAAAATTTTCATTACAATACGGTTAGGTCCAGGATAAACTGCAGCTGACGGTAAGTAACAGCTGATTTCAAAATCTAAATAAAATAATTGGAGTACGTTGGACTGTAAAAATACATCGTTGTGACTCCAACCTTTAGAAAGAAGGTGCAGGAGTGTAATACCTACTCTAGAGAGAATACACATTCTGATCATAATGTAATAGTAAACCCAAGGAATGAAGAAAGTTATTTATGACATCAGAAAACGAAGTTTTCGCAATTTTCATATTAATAGCGCTTAAGTTATTTTTTTCGGCTTGTGGGGAGAGATGCGAGTGTTAATTTCGTATAAGATGTAAAGGTTAGTGTCACAGTACCCACAACACAGCAAATTTAGGCAGTGGTTTGGTGCAGCGGACGGGCGGTGGAAAAACCCGTAGAGAACCTAGTATACTTTGTTAAAATTTCAGGTTGGAATAAATGGCTGTGTAAAATACTGCAATGAGGAGCCATGAATATGAGTCGCATAGAAAATAATTCTCTCTATTATCGGAAACGCTTACCTAGTTCTACATTCTGGCGCTTCGTTTACCCTTCCCAGATGTCTGCTGCATTTCGTTCGATATTCCATAATTTACATTTGTGAAAACTCATCGGTTTTTCTAATTCGATAAAATTCAGTTTGCCTTTACCATCTGGAGCGGTAGTTACTGTGAGAAGCTCCGCGGCTCTACCGTTTTATCATTACAGATTAAATGCTCGATACTTGTCTCAAAATCTTTCAGCTCGTGTTTGAAATAGTTTTACTATGTCACGAAGCGCACAAACTACCAGCTTATTGGATATAATCATACAATTAGCTTTCCGTTGGACTAAAAATTTAGCAGCTGAGGAAAATCTGCATGATGTTTTTGACTGAGGGAAATGTATGTGAAAACCTATGGGTTTCGCACGAGAGCGAGCTGCTGGAAAACCACTAAGCTAGAAAACTGCGGGTTGAGCGGATTGCGCAGGAAGTGATACTTGTTTCAACACTTAAAAAAATCATGTTTTGCACACAAAAATGCAGAAGTTATCTACCGTTAAATTACACGATTGTCCAACAGGGATTAGCTCACCGTCCGATTCTACCCGTCTGCAATGATCCACGACGTCGTATTTCGAGTGAACTGCATAGTTTATACTAATTTCGAAGCATAATTTATAATCATCATAGATCGCACTAGTTACTAGGACAATCACGTAACATTTAATAACATTACACTTACATCCTTCGCAATGTAAACGCATGACGTCACACATGACATGATGCTTCAAAGCAGAGGGGTAGAAAGAGACCGTGCGCTTGACCCGTGCATGTTCACAATCGAGAAATGGAGTTGGCCTTCGCCTAATTCGAAACTGATCGATCAGGAACACATGCGGTGAAAACGACACAGCCAGTCGGATTCATCGCAAGACGTTCAAGAAATACTAACCCATCCTCAAAAATTTTAAAAATGTATTAATTTAGTTTACTTGTTACCGGTTACTACTCGTCAATGGTACAGTGACAGGGAGACTACGTGCAGCAGCAGCAGATCGCTAGGTTAGTGGTAACGGATAACGTTATTTCTTGCAGATGCGAAGCGTGCCTTAGCTGTCAGATCTCATCTCACTGCATATGTAGCATATTTTATTAGGTTCTTATCTCTCTCCTGACAGAGCAACAACCAGCCCATGTAAGACGATTCACAAATACTCCGTTTAGTACCCTATACTCAACGATGTAAAACTAATTCAATGAACGTTACTCAAAACGTGGAAGACTTTCTCAAATGGAAAATCAGTCATGGCAAAATAATCCTCCCAGAAACTACAAAATCATTAACCGACGTTGTTCCTCTCGGGGAATTTACCCCATCGAAGACACTTTATACGAGTTGCCTCCGTTGCCCACACTGTCATAGCCAAAGTAAACTTAAGTTGCAAATTTTAACCTTTGCCAGGACGCTCCATTCTCTAACACTTTGGGAACACACATGACCTTTAAATACGTTAAATCCGGTAGGAACAATACGAGAGCTTAAAATCTAAACAACTGATAAATATTCACCTAGCGGCTGCCATGCGACAAGCCGCAAAATTCTATGCACTGACGCACCAACCTATTGTTTCAAGGAATTTAACCACACTGGTAGATTACATCCATACACACTTACAGAAATGAGCATGTGCGCGCGTTCGTGTGCTGGGAAGTGTGGGGGCGGTGGCACCCCACGTTTCCTAGTAAAACCACTGGACCGATTTCTATCGAACTTGGTGCATACATACCTAACTGTGAGGTACCAGCTTCTGCGGAGTTAGGAACCACCCAACTATCAAAGCGATTGGCGATGGGGCTGAGAAAGTTGCCTAACACGTGACTTGTGAATTCCCAGACATTACCCACCCACTATTTGACAATGATAGCACTTATCGACTTGCCACGTACTTCACGCATAAATCAAACCCATACGAATTTTTTTCTCACCGACAATCCGTACGATGAAAGGGAGAGAGAATATCGGATACTACTTTCCCGCTATTCATGCCGTTAAAGTACCGCATGGGGCATGACGTTTTAATTTAATAATTCTTTACTACTGACAATACTCTCAAGACATTTTGTAGACGCTATGTCCATACACCACTGAACGTAACCCTAAAATTTTGTTATTGTATGACATCTGAGGATATCACTTCAAATATAATGAGATCAGTGGAAAACTGCCATATCATACACGTTTTAAATATATTATTTCTGTGGTACTACTCGCAGTAAATTTCGCAGACTGTACCCACATACGCCGCTGAATGTACCTGCAAAAGAATATCATTCCACTACGTATAGTTCAGGAGATATTAAGTCATCAGCATTAAACACAAGATCAGACGCTGTATGGACGTACAGTTCTAAATAAATACTTAGCAACGCGGGGTTTACATGATAGTACTACAACATTCCTCAAATCATATGCTGCATGATCAATGGCGACATCACTCTTTCTGCATGGTGATCGCTCGGGTTATGCAACATATTTCACGATGAATCTCCTATTACAATCAAATAATTTCATGCTTACTAAAGCGCTTGCAGCACCACACGCTGCAGGTAGTAGGAGCAAGGTGTGATACGCCGCGATTAGTGCGACGGCGCCGACTAATGTGACGCTGCATTAGGTAGACTGCGTGCGCTGTACAGGGGGCACGCACTCGCACAGAAAGTGTGCCGAGCTGGACTAACAACTACAAGTTGTTACACCACTTTTTTTATGCTTTACTGCTCTGGCGACGTACAGAGGTATATAATTTGATATTACATCAGAAATATTTGTAGCTCTGAGACGTAATGAGGTTTAAAAACGTAAGTGTGTATTGGAACGGGAGACAGTTTCCACTGTGCAAGGTTTACCTCTTGTCCGCGAGCAGATACAGCCCCAGAACAGCCAGAGCGGAAGACAGCACTTCCTCCAGACGCTTCTGCGTTCTATAGTGTTCGCAGTTGATACAGAAGGCCAGACCGTGCATTCTGAGAGGCAACCAGTATTCCAACCGTAAGTGAACGACAGACAGTTTCTGCAGCAGTTGGAAGGCGGCCAAGTTCAATGGTTGTTTGATTGGTTGCTTGATCGGTAAATTTATTTGGATGAAGGGGTCCAAACAGCGAGGTCATCGGTCCCATCGGATTAGGGAAGGATGGAGAAAAGTCGGCCCTGCTTTTTCAAAGGAACCATCTCGGAATTTGCCTGAAGCGATTTAGGGAAACCACGGAAAAGCTAAATCACGACTGCTGGGCGCGGGATTGAACCGCCGTCCTCCCAAATACGAGTCCAGTGTGCTGACCACTGCGCCACCTCGCTTGCTAAGTTAAGGGTTAAACACACTACATAACAGACGATAGTGGCCTAAAATGTTTCAGTTAATGTTTCAAACATACTGAAAGTGCAAGGTTTTGACCTCTAGTGACGGTTATAAAATATTTTGTGATTAATCTGCGGACCATATTCCGGAAGAATACGCGCATCGTATGGCGGGAAAAGAAATTTCCCAAACAGTTGCATTACAAGATATAATTCCGAGAAACCATTTTCAATGAGGGACGAGGTACATTACTACAATACCGGCAACTTAACGTATTTCACAAACAAACCATTGACAAGGCGTTATAGAATTCATCAAATTGGATGGGAATCCATTTGTGTAGATTGTGATTAATAAAAACTGTGATACAAGAAGTTGGAACAAAATTTCCTATGGCTGGGAACTTATTAACCTAACTTACACCCTCCCTCGATCCAGGAAATATCTGTACTCCACAGCTGCTAGCAAAAAGAAACATCGACGTCGAGGGGGCCTCGGATTGCAGTTCATGTAATAGGTACGCGAAAAACTGACTTGAGACACTGTGACTCAACTAAAGTTATATTTCATCAGAAAACTTACTAGAACTTATCGATTAAATATTACTGAATAGTTTATTATATTTTTATTTATCTTTGGGTAACATGTAATACAAAATTTTTGTAAGGTGCACATTATAAAGACATCAGAATTTTTACTGTGGTAGTAAAATTTGTTCTACTGATAATGAATTAATTTTGCACTGAGACAATGACACAGAAAGGAGTCATTTATGAATCCTTAGTGTTTCAAACTCTGGAGGAAGGAGGGTATAAATTACAGTATCTGTGTGATGTTACCTCTAACTTGCCTGCCTTTTTCTTCTGTCACTTCGTTCGTTACCTTTCCTTCTCCTGGCCTTGTACTATTAACACGAAATTACTGATTTAAGTTTCTCTAAGCGAAAGTAATCTTTTTTGGCCAAACATTGTTATGGTCGTTCATTTGTATTATTTTCACCAATGTGCATGGGTCTTGCTGTATGAACGGTAAAAACCGGTTTGGGTTAAGTTTATGCAGTCACTATTAGGGCCATCATCACCGAAATAGCTACGTTACATATAGTAAGTGCTTACATCCTGCGTATCATTTAATTTTAAAAAAGTCCGGATGCCCGGAGCGAAGGAAATAAACATACTTGAGATATTCCAAACCTTAACGGTCACGAAAATACGAAGCCAAACCAGTTACTCCGGAACAATTATGGTCTTGCTAATTGTAAAACCGTAGACTTTTCGTCGGTTTAACTCGCTTGGTTCTAATTAAGGTGAGTTAAAATGTCGTTAATGGAACCGGTGAAAGAAATACTCGGGTTTATGGTATGTATCTATAAAACAGATTAATGGGGTGTAGGGAAGTTCGTGATACAGCTCTTCTCTTTTGTTATTGGCACCTTTTTTTAATGAAGCTACTAGTGACAAGACATATCTGCAGTGTATCCCGCACTACTTTAGGTTGGAAGGTGCTGATCTGGTGAATTTGTAAACCCAACGAGTATACCGTGATAATTTTCACTCGCTCTAAATAGCACATTTACACTTACGTTCCGCGGGAAGTATTTTCTCACTATATTTGAGCATTTTGGAGATTTTCATACTTTTGGAAACGTTTGTAAGAGCGTCCCACCTGAACGGCTTATGAATTCTAGTGATAGTTCGAAAGTTAAAATTCGCTTACTTTTATATCATAATCGTCAATGTGGTTATGAGTGCTGGTGGCCAGTTGCCTTGTTGATTACGTGTTTTACGGTATCTGTCACCAAAGTTAATAATAAAAATTTAATAAGGAGGGTGGTGACGTAAAGTTTCTAATCGCTAGTCGTTTCGCCAATGTCCTGGATTAAATGCCTAACCTCTCCGTAGGGTCTGACGAAGCAAGGCATTATGACAGTGATAGTGATCCGTCTATCGGACGGGAATGTTTAAGCTCGACAGCCCCCTTGGCTATGTGCCGGCAGGGGTTTTTACACTGACTTTCCGTCATCCATAGAAACGCAAACTCAACATTACAGCGGATAAACAACCATCAGTCATCCACGCGCCACAGACACTTGACGCCTTACAACAGGCCATAGGAACGTAACAGCAAATCACCTCCACTAGAACGTTGCAGTGAGCGGCTGTGCAACACTCATGCGCTTCTCCCTACTCTCATCCCTGAGTATGAGTATTACTATTATTGTTTTACGTGAAGATAGAATAAACGGAATTCTTCAAACGTAAGCGTTCTAGAGTGTTAATAGTTAACCGCACCATCACAATACATTGCAGCGCCTAACACTGGAATCATAACTATCTAGATAAACCTTCAGCGTTTGTGAAGTATCTCGTGGCGCACTATTCTCCTTGTCCTTCAGATGTTCACCGGTAACTACTTCTACCCGGTCAGGTTCCTAGACCACCTGGCAGAGGAAGTCTAATAACGCAGTTTTTAATCAAAATTGCAAAGAAAGACGTTTAAATAAGAAAAATGACAACTTGAAAAAGCAAACACGAAAGATCTAAATTTAAGTGAAACTTTGAACTTGCCTCACTTGCACGGAAAATACGAAAGTTACGAGTACATGTAAATATGTCTGTCGATATTCTGTCAATATGAAAAGTTGCCCGGGGTAGTAAGTATTGGACAGACAAAAGGATTTTGGTTTATAAATTAGTATTTAGCTCGCTACCACCAAGAAAAGATTAGAATCTGCCAAAATCTGTCGTTGCAAAAAGTACTTGGTAGACTCTAAAAACTTTCGATGGACAAGTATACGCCACGGTTTAACATAAAAATGCAAACCACCATGAGAGAGAACCCGTTAAATGATTTCTTTTGGGTTCATTTATTCTGTTCTGCACGTTATTTCCTCGTATTGAAACCTTCGTAATAACGGTCATAGGTTTTCGCCGTTTAATCAGTCGTCCTGGTCCATGTAGTACAATCGTGGAAGAAAATTATTTTATTTCGGCAGACAGTTACGGATGCTAATGATTACGGCTGTTACGCACCGAACTGGTCGTTACGGTACAATGTGTTGCATTACTTGCTTTGTTCGCGTGACAGACAAATTTCACTACCTTCAGTCCATCCAACTACAAGTTGCCCTGCAGAAAATAATTGCTATTTCAGATTTAACCCTTCAGTCTTGTTTAAATCATTCTAATATTTTACACCATCTTCCCGATTATTAATTCTAATTTTTGCAGATATTTTCATCTCCTTATTTTCGGCTGCGTAATTATATTGCAAAGACACATTATTGAAACTGAAATGACAGTCAAATATGAAAAAAGCTAAAGTGAAGCAGTCAGCAATTAACAATTAGTCTACGAAAAACATACTGAATGGATGACATCGCAAAAGGCAGCCGGCTCTCTTATTCTGCAGTTTCTCACCTGGTGGCTGCCATTATGCAAGGCTCTTCATCCTCCTCTGATAGCCGGTCACAGTTCATGGCCACTTGTTTACAACGAACCGCAGCCTCGAAGTGGAGGCGCCGCTTGGCGGAAGTGGCAAGAATTACAGCATCGTAGGAAACACAGTAGAGTCGGTAAAAGTGGAACGGATGGTTCCATGTACGCGGTTATCAAACTGGACTTGCCAAATAGGAAATAATCTGTTATGAAATTATAAGTGTAACTTTTGTTAAGAGAAGAAAACTGTCTTGGTTGCGATGTTGAAATTACTGTGTATTTATTCATCGATGACGCGCGTTTCGCCTCATTCAAGGTAATGGGGCTACATTAAAATATAGTCGAATTAGAAAGACTTGACCCTACTTTGGGATTTGACGAAATAGGTAAATTAAAATTAGACATACTGATAAATGCTGATATGCAAGATTTTGATGTTGATAATAAAACAACTACAAAGATAAATTACCCTCGTCGTGTGCAAGAAAAATAGTCGACGCAAGTATGTGCTCTGGTAATGTATTAGAAGCAGAGCATCCAACAACCCTGGCGGGTCGTTTAATGTGGTCCATTGAATAGAAAGCCGGATGACGCCTGTATAATCTGTCAAATGGTAGACATGCTACTGGCGTCGTTCTGCATCCTGCGACCACACTTCCAGTAGTTCCCTAATTTTCTCCAATCCTAAGGTAGAGTCATACCTTTCTAATTAGATTGTATTTCAGTGCAGATCAATCTCAGTATGCCTTGAATTAGGAGAAATCTGCAACATTGATGAATAAATAAACAGTAATTCCAACACGTAACCAAGACTGTTTTGTTCCCACTCGCTATACTGGTTAATGTGTAACCACGCCGTGGAACAGCAAACTTTTCTGAACCTTTCGTATGCAGTAGTAGCTTGACTGTAACTCCTGGATTAGGGTACTTAACACGCGCTGAATTAAATTCTGTTGTAATATACGTACTTGACGGAGTGCTTGGCAGACGTAACTTTAATGACAAAGTTTCCGGCGGTGACATTTAAACACTACGGATCTTTGTGGGACACACTGCGCTAGGAGTATGGCAATAGTTGTGCAGCCGGCCGGAGTGGCCGTGCGGTTCTAGACGCTGCAGTCTGGAGCCGAGCGACCGCTACGGTCGCAGGTTCGAATCCTGCCTCGGGCTTGGATGTGTGTGTTGTCCTTAGGTTCATCATCATCATTTAAGACTGATTATGCCTTTCAGCGTTCAGTCTGGAGCATAGCCCCCTTATAAAATTCCTCCACGATCACCTATTCAGTGCTAACATTGGTGCCTCTTCTGATGTTAAACCTATTACTTCAAAATCATTCTTAAACGAATCCAGGTACCTTCTCCTTGGTCTGCCCCGACTCCTCCTACCCTCTACTGCTCAACCCAAGAGTCTCTTGGGTAACCTTGCTTCTCCCATGCGTGTAACATGACCCCACCATCTAAGCCTGTTCACCCTGACTGCTACATCTATAGAGTTCATTCCCAGTTTTTCTTTGATTTCCTCATTGTGGACACCCTCCTGCCATTGATCCCATCTACTAGTACCTGCAATCATCCTAGCTACTTTCATATCCGTAACCTCAACCTTGTTGATAAGGTAACCTGAATGCACCCAGCTTTCGCTCCCATACAAGAAAGTTTGTCGAAAGATTGAACGGTGCACAGATAACTTAGTCTTGGTACTGACATCCTTCTTGCAGAAGAGAGTAGATCGTAGCTGAGCGCTCACTGCATTAGCTTTGCTACACCTCGCTTCCAGTTCTTTCACTATGTTGCCATCCTGTGAGAATATGCATCCTAAGTACTTGAAACCGTCCACCTGTTCTAACTTTGTTCCTCCTATTTGGCACTCAATTCGTTTACATTTCTTTCCCACTGACAATACTTTCGTTTTGGAGATGCTAATCTTCATACCATAGTCCTTACATTTCTGATTTAGCTCTGAAATATTACTTTGCAAACTTTCAATCGAATCTGCCATCACAACTAAGTCATCCGCATATGCAAGACTGCTAATTTTGTGTTCACATATCTTAATCTCACCCAGCCAGTCTATTGTTTTCAACATATGATCCATAAATAATATGAACAACAGTGGAGACAGGTTGCAACCTTGTCTTACCCCTAAAACTACCCTGAACCATGAACTCAATTTACCGTCAACTCTAACTGCTGCCTGACTATCCATGTAAAGACCTTTAATTGCTTGCAAAAGTTTGCCTCCTATTCCATAATCTCGTAGAACAGAAAATAACTTCCTCCTAGGAACCCGGTCATATGCCTTTTCTAGATCTATAAAGCACAGATACAATTCCCTGTTCCACTCATAACATTTCTCCATTATTTGCCGTAAGCTAAAGATCTGGTCCTGACAACCTCTAAGAGGCCTAAACCCACACTGATTTTCATCCAGTTGGTCCTCAACTAATACTCGCACTTTCCTTTCATCAATACCTGAGAAGATTTTACCCACAACGCTGATTAAAGAGATACCTCTGTAACTGTTACAATCTTTTCCGTTTCCATGTTTAAAGATTGGTGTGATTACGGCTTTTGTCCAGTCTGATGGAACCTGTCCCGACTCCCAGGCCATTTCAATTCTCCTGTGTAGCCATTTAAGACCTGACATTCCACTGTATTTGATGAGTTACGACTTAATTTCATCCACCCCAGCTGCTTTATTGCACTGCAATCTATTGACCATTTTCTCCATTTCCTCAAATGTGATCCTATTTCCATCATCATTCCTATCCCATTCTACCGCGAAATCTGAAACATTACTGATCGTATTTTTACCTACATTGAGCAACTCTTCAAAATATTCCCTCCATCTGCCCAAGGCATCCACAGGATTCACCAGCAGTTTTCCTGACCTGTCCAAAATACTTGTCATTTCCTTCTTACCTCCCTTTCGAAGACTGCTAATGACACTCCAGAATGGTTTTCCAGCAGCTTGACCCATAGTCTCCAACCTGTTTCCAACGTCTTCCCAAGATTTCTTCTTGGATGCTGCAATTATCTGTTTGGCTGTGTTTCATTCTTCAACATAACTTTCTCTGTCTACCTGAGTTCTAGTATGTAGCCATTTTTGATACGCCTTCTTTTTCATTTTGCAGGCTGCCTTGACTGTGTCATTCCACCAAGCTGTTTGCTTCATCCTACCTTTACACACTGCTGTTCCAAGACATTCTTTAGCCACTTCTAGTACTGTGTCCCTGTACCTTGTCCATTCCTGTTCCAATGACTATTTGACTACATTCAACTAACTGGTAAATTTCTGAGATTGCTGTTATGTACTTGTGCCTGATTTCCTTATCCTGAAGTTTCTCCACTCTTATCCTCCTACATATGGAGCTGACCTCCTGCACTTTCGGCCTCACAATCCAAATTTCACTGCAGATTGAATAATGATCAGTGTCATCAAAGAATCCCCTTAATACACGTGTGTCCCTCACAGCCTTCCTGAATTATTGATCTGTTATTATATAGTCAATGACAGATCTGGTTTCCCTGCCTTCCCAAGTATACCAGTGAATGTTCTTATGTTTAAAAAAGGAGTTTGTGATTACTAAGCCCATACTGGCACAGAAATCCAAGAGTTGTTTCCAGTTCCTGTTGGCCTCCATATCCTCTCCAAATTTACCCATATCCTTTTCATACCCTTCTGTTCGATTTCCAATCCTGGCGTTAAAATCACCCATGAGCAGAACACTGTTCTTGTCCTTTACTCCAACAACTACATCACTGCGTGCCTCATAAAATCTATCCATCTTATCTTGATTTGTCCCTTCACAATGCGAGTATACTGACACAATCCTAATTTTCTTGCTAGACACTGTCAAATCTATCCACATCAGTCGTTCGTTTACATACCTTATTGCAACTAGGCTGAGTTCCATTTCTTTCCTGATGTAAAGCCCTACACCCTATTGTGCTATTCCTGCTTTGACTCCTGACAGGTAGACCTTGTATTCCCCCACTTCCTCTTCTTTCTCACCCCTTACCCGAATGTCACTAACCGCTAAAACGTCCAGCCCCATCTTACTTGCAGCCTATGCCAGCTCTACCTTCTTCCCAGAGTAGCCCCCATTGATATTAATAGCTCCCCATCTCATTACCATTTGTTTGCCAAGTCGTATCTTAGGAGTCGCTGGTTTTTCAGTTAGAGGTGGGACTCTGTCACCTCCAAGGGTCCGAGACATTTTGCTCTGATTGTTGCCAGCATAATATTTAAAGTACCAGGGAAGCAGGTTGCTAGCCTTACTTGCCCCGAGACCCATTGGGTTTTACCCCTGACGGTTGAGGGACTAACCAGTGGATTTGGTAGTCTTTGCCGTATGAGCACAAAGGTGACCACGACTCAGAATATGTCCGAGATGCTCAGCCTTATTCCAAAGCAACTGGTATCCCGACTGTCGGGACCACTTACTTGGCCACTCATACATTGCCCGTGGTTCATGAACTAGGACATGACTACAGGAACCCACACCATCAAGGTTAGTTAGTTAGGTTTAATTAGTTCTAAGTTCTAAGCGACTGATGACCTCAGAAGTTAAGTCGCATAGTGCTCAGAGCAATTTGAACCAATAGTTGTGCAAGAAATGAACCAGTTGCTTTCCTTTCTAACGAATCCTTAAGTCTAAATCTTTTAAATCCATTGGCTAGCTGGTGCAGCTCCCGTTAAGAATAACTTCAAAAACAAAACAGTATTGGTTGCAAAATAATGATCATGTAATAACGAGTTTGTTTGGTCAAGTATCATCAGATTACCTAGAAAGAAAGAGGAAATGAAAATTTGTTCGAAAAGGAGCATGGGCCTGTCATGTGATATTACGATGAATAAATAATTTAAAATCGTCGTAAGGGAAAACTTGCGTAGTACGCTGCCTGCGAATTAGCATTCGTCAAAAAAAGTGCCCGGTAACGCGTGGACCTACAAGGCAAACAACAAGGTATAAAGCTTTGAAAGTAATTGACACAACGGACAGAAACCGCAAACTTTATGTTAAAGACACCGGCATCCACAGACGTAGGAGCACAGAGGTAGGACGACGTTTACCGATCTTCACAAATGTGGCATCATATTTTTACAGTGCTTTCCTCCAAACGTGTAAACATTCACGTCGAACCAGAGAAACACTGTACGCCGCGGTAAGCTTAGTAAGGGAAACTTCACCTAGGTGGCGCGGAAAGGTGTAACACAGAAATTACAGAACATCAATACGACAAGCACCTGTAACTGCAGTAAAAACTGCAAACCTTAAAAAAGAATCATAAATAAAGACGGAAATGATGAGTAATCGCACAACATACTAATTTGCTAGTTGAATATATGAAAAGAGTGCTGCCGCAGAATTAGCAGCGGAAAGCGTACGCAGTAACAGATAAGATATAATAATCTGGTCAGCAACTAGCTGCCGACTATGTGGCCGAGCGGTTCTAGGTGCTTCAGTCGGGAAACGTGCTGCTGCTACGGTCGCAGGTTCGAATCCTCCCTCGGGCATGGCTGTGTGTGATGTCCTTAGGTTACTTAGGTTTTAGTAGTTCAAAGTCTAGGGAACTGATGACCTCAGATGTTAAGTCCCATAATGCTTAGAGCCATTTGAAACATTTTTTTTTAGAAACTAGCTGTAACGAGAATTATAAGTAAATAAACAAATATGTAGAATTGTGAATTAATATACAAGGTCACACAATGGTGTCATATGGCAAGCACAGAGAGTGAAAGATATATATTTGATGAATAAAAGTTTTATTTCTGATACTTAACGCAAATTAAATCCAAGCACCAAGGCGCAGATAGATTAGATCGTAGATTTCGTTTCCGATAGGTATCGGAAGTAAAAACTGAAAAGAGAAATGTAGACAATCAATGGTCACTTATTCAAAAAAAATAATTTCTTATAATTATTGAAAAAGCCCCGCCGGTAGCCAGGCCTTCTTCTTTGTAGGGCAAAGGTGGGACTTTTTTTTACTTTTTTTACTGTTCAGTTGCTAAATTTTTCATTTCTTACGTATATTTGTTAGTTGATGTGCGCTGCTGTCATTTGTAGTCTTTCTTCTTATGATGTGAAGTGAGTTTCTTAAACTTATAGGGGCATTTTTTATGCTACACACATAGATAAATTAATAAAGTTTAATCAAATGAAACTATATGTTTCCAGAGACCTTTCCATAGCTCAGACGTCTATTATTTATAAATGCAGACTGAAGGGACGAATAAAAATTTGTAATTAATCCAAGGTTTGAACCCAGGTCACCTACTCGATAGGCAGCTGTGCTAACTACTATGCCACTCTGACACAGCGGTATAGCACAACTACATGGATTACCTTAGCAAGCCTCCCTTTTGAATCCATATTCAATTTGGTACAAATTTTCATTCGTCGCTTCATTCTGCATATATATACATCATAGATATTCGAGATTTGGAAAGGTCTCTGAAAGCATACAGCTTCGTATGATTATAGCATCTATGCCTGAGTTTCAGGCAGGATCCCCCGTTTCGTGAGGTGCTTTTCCAATACAGTAGGAGAGCCTCTGCAATACTGTTAGAGTTGGGGGTGAGGGGAGATATCAAGTGGGCTGAGGCTTGAATGGGAGTTTCGAATGAGGAACAATCTGTGTAAGTGCAGTCCTTGAGCAAAGCGGTGGGGGGGGGGGGGGGGGGGGGGGCGTAGTGGTTGTAAGCAGGAGACCCGGATTCGAAACGTAGCCTTGGTTAAAATTTTCATTCCTCGCTTCAGTCTGCATACACATCATAATAAAGTTTACATCAACATCTCTTGTTTTATTTATTTTCCTATACCTTGGTGTATTTCCTCAGGAAACTATAAATCAAGTTGCAAGGTATCGGGAGTCATTTAAGATAACAATTGTATGGACATAATTGCACTGAATTTGAAGTCTTCGTAGCTTCTACCAGCGGCTAGGGACCGTAATGCAGCTAGCAGCCTCTCCTTACAACTTAGAACATCTCTCATGATTATATTCGTTATCGTTAAGAATGGTTTGGTAATGTTCAGCAGCTCCGAAATACATGTTTCATTCATTCTCACACAATTACGAAAATCATTTGCATTAGCCACAACTTTGCCCACAGTTTTATTTTGGCCTCTTTGTTACCTCTAAACCAGTCAGGGCAGTACATGTTTCTGTGTAAGACCAAGCGGAATCTCATTGAATATAACCTCTGTTAACGTAAGATTAACAAACAACACAACAAAAGGCCGGCGCTGTAATCGCTGACAGCAGTCGGTCGGGACGTGTGTACGCTGCCAAGAAACTGATTTTTTTTTTTTCGGCCGGTCAGCGGGCCGTCCGACTAATTGGAACGCGTGTAGGGCCATCTTAACATCTCCAGTCACTGTAAACTATAGCGTGTCTTATTCCCGGTCTGATTCATGGCTAAGCTGAATATCTACAGGTTATTAGACTGTTGAGACATATTGAATAGGGAGATTCTGTGACCGCCATGTAAAAAAAAAATTCTGTTCGTGTAATTTCGCAGGTTCTGGTCACACGAACGGTATCATAAACGATTTTACTTTCTAGTCATCGTGAAATGACATACTCAATAAGAACAAAAACAAAATATCTGTGCGCTCCAATTGGTGAATCGGAGGCTGAAGGGAACAGCACTCTTCAGTTCCACCCATTGAGGCAGAGAGAAGTTTATATCGTGAGCTGTACTTTTTCAAATTACAAAGTAATCAATTCTGGTAGATGTTTGAGCATGAAAGTTTGTTTGCAAGCGATGAAGTAATCTCCTTTTCCTTTCTAAAGTATTCGTCTCATTTCTGACAGCAATTCTTTCACTGCAGTACAAGAATTCTTGCTGTAGGTCAGGCTTTCAATTGTAGCTTAGATTTGCTTTCGACCTCGCGTTAACCGGCGCAAAATAGTTGTCGATAGGCGCTAATAGTTTAAGAGATTAAACTCTACGTAAGTAATATTTATCTCTGTTTAGGCTTCGCATATTTCTCGCCTACTGCCGGCCTCTGTGGCCGAACCGTTCTACGCGCTTCAGTCTAGAACCGCGCTGCTGCTACGGTCGCTGGTTCGAATCATGCCTCGGGCATGGATGTGAGTGATGTCCTTAGAATAGTTAGGTTTAAGTAGTTCTAAGTCTAGGGGACTGATGACCTCCGATGTTAAGTTCAAAAATTCCTCTGAGCACTATGGGACTTAAGATCTATGGTCATCAGTCCCCTAGAACTTAGAACTACTTAAATCTAAATAACCTAAGGACATCACACAACACCCAGTCATCACGAGGCAGAGAAAATCATTAACCCCGCCGGCAATCGAACCCGGGAACCCGGGCGCGGGAAGCGAGAACGCTACCGCACGACCACGAGCTGCGGACCCGATGTTAAGTCCCATAGTGCTTAGAGCCATTTGAATTTTCTAGCCTACAGCAGATTTTTCGCATATATAATTATCTGACATATTCACAGAAATAAGCACAATACTTAGACTTTGATTTTATACATAAATGTTATGAGGTCGTGTTTATAAAAGTCAATATTAAAATGTCGGCTCAACCCTAAGTTTACCATAGAAAAAGCGCTATAATTTACGCTTTCCGAAGGTCAAATCTTGATCATCAGCATAATCGTTCAACAACCTCTGAAAGTAATCAGTAAAAAATTTAACAAGAACACCAACAGTAATGACTGAAACGACGGGACCACTTCCCTCGTAGCCTCTTCGTGGTTCGATGAATCCTCCGCCAGGCACTAAATGTGATTTGCAGAGTGTCCATGGAGATGTAGATGTAGATGCCTTCTTAAGATGTACGTTCATATTTTATCGGTTGAAGGTGATGTGGATTTTTATCTTATGACGAATTAACCAAGTTATTTTATTATTACTTTTATTCTTCTTGTTTATGTTCCATGTTGATAACTTTAAGAGAATCTTTTACGATTATACTGATGAATGTTTGACCTTCGAGACGAGTAAATTATAGTGTTTCTTACCTTGTAAGTAGGTGGTTGAGCAGAAATTTCAAAATTAATATTTATAAAATTTCACCATATGAATAATAACAGTATTCTGATGTCGTAGAACCCGAAGTATTTTCAGATTTTACACGGCTCTGAAAAAGTCAATGGAAATTAAGAGCGTATTAAGTGTGTGCGTGCGTGTGTGTGTGTGTGTGTGTGTGTGTGTGTGTGTGTGTGTGTGTGTGTGTGCGCGCGCGCGCGTGCGTGTGCGTGCCAGCTTTGGGACAGCGCGCATTCTTCCCCTTAAATAAACAAATCAGTCACTTCCGCCTAACTAATTTAGCGGTCTTTATGCCCGCAAACTGTTCACTTCGGTGCATATTTTGTTAATTTAGGTCATAATTACTGGTCTTTTTTTGTTTCCTTGTGTAAGCAACTGTTCAGTTTGGTGTATGTGTTGTTTATTTAGGTCATAATTACTGTTTCTTTCTGACTGGTTTGATGCGGAGCGGCACGATCCTCTTCATCTCAGATCAGCAGTTGCAACCTATGTCCTCAGTCATTTGCTGAATGTATGCCTATCTCTGTCTTCCTCTACAGTTTTTATCCGCTAGAGTTCCCTCTAGCATCAGGGTAAGTTATTCCTTGAAGACTTAACATTTCTCCTCTCATATTGTCATGATAATTACCTCAGTTTACGGGCAAGATGATGGGACAGTCACTTCATGTTTACCTAGGTGTTCAATCCTTTTAGCGTAAAGTGATAACTGTCATTTCTAATTATTGTGAAGTATTACCCAAATAAGTGATGCCGCCTCGAACACCACTATGCTGTTATTAGTCGTTGCCCCGCCAGTGCCCCGATTACTCCTTAGCGTCATCCCGAGACCTGACTCAGGCAGTAGTAGCAGCAACAGCAAAATCAAAAAATGTTGCAAATTTCCAGGATATCTTAACGACAGCCGTCTTGACCTAGTTTTGGTGAATGCTCTGCACCCATCACTGTTTTCTGCAAAAAACGATGCTGTTTAAGGTTTAGTGGCTGATTCTTAAGTAGACGAATATTTCATTGCTATTTTATTGATTTTCCCGAACTTTTAAGGAAATACACGTTAATATTGGTTTCACTGGTATTCCCTCAAACTATATAAGACGATATACGTAAATATTGGTTTCCTGACTTATTTCACTGATTTTGTAAGATAACACATATAAATATGGGTTTCGCTGCTACTTTACTGATATTCAGAAAATACATAAAAACACGTGCCTTTAAATGTTAAATAATTTTTGCCTAGAATGTCACTTCTCTCAGAAAGGCACACGTAAAAATATCGGTCATTCAATCGCAACTTCGCGATAATCTAACAGATTACACGTTTATTCACTGTTAAACGATTTTTTTAACAACAGCGGACAAGGCCTAAGCTTCGCTTAAAAATTCTCTTATCCACCGCAGTTTATTACGTATGGTGTAACTATCAGCCACCCTGACACTACGTGATTATAGAGGACATTGCAAAAAAATTGAGGCAGGAACATTTCTATAGATAAAGGACTATACTTCGCTAATATGCTCCACACTTGCGCCGCTACCACAAAGGTAAGAACCGGTGAGCTATACACTCTACTAAAAAACATTAAGTACTTCAATTCACCCAGTGTTTCTTATCGCACCACACCTCATGCTGCAGACTGTCTTGATATCACGGAGGCCGTGAAAAGATGGCTACCATTATTTATTTATTTCAGATAAGAGGAAACATGCGACAGAACTCCTAACGTTCCACTTTGTACTTATGCTGCCGTTAGCCGTCGACTGGAACACCGCCGCTGCAGCATGTGTCGTATGCTGCTTGCCCTTGCTCATGGGCAAACAAAACATTAGGCCTGCAGAACTCGAGTTGTCTTTGTCAGCAACTGTGCCTCCAACACCATCCCTCCCACGCCCAGCGCCCATAGGGAGATATGGGAAGAAAAGTGAATGCCACAGAGCGGCGCTGCAGCCAGCCACTACGAGCGACATCCGTCCATACATATCTCGATTAAGGGACAACTAGTAACTGTGGTAGCCCTATGTACTGGAGCATACCGCATACTCGAATTTTCATCCTTCCTAGTCGTTTGAAAAAATATCGGGACTTTCCCTGGTGCAGTTGCCAGTCCAGCCCATGTACATATGTACATGCCCTATGTCATCCCAAGCGACTTACACACCTCAGCACCCATAGCTCATTCCAGAAGGGCTCAGCTAATCAGCCACACACGGCCGCACAACTGAAATACGCGCACACTCTCTAAGACATTTTTTTAATGTAACGTGCTTCCTGTACCCAGTGAGTCTTTATGGCTGCCTCGACATGCCGACACTTATATTGTACGTGGCAAGACATCTACAGTAAATTTTCTTACGTTATCTGTACTGCCAATGGAAATGCGGTAGTGCACACTATGCACTTTAACAGTGCGTTGGTATACCATTTACGTCGAATACAACATCAAATCTATGTGACAAAATGCTTGTCTAAGTTTCCAGAAGTATATGGCTTCATTTTTTTATACGAAATTAACGGCCAATCGCAATTTGACAATCCCGGTATTTATTTCCCCTCATTGCAGCAGAGTGTGTTCCAATTGCAGGAGACAGCTCTCCCTTTGCTTCAGTTCCACTGTCGTAGCAATCATATATAGACCGTAAATTTCCTCTACTTTACGACTGTGATCACATTTTTTTTTCTGGCATCAAACGACCGATTTCGATCTATTAAGACCCTCTTCACATCTGCTGTATACCTCTTCACATCTGCTGTATAAAAACATTTCCTAATGTACTGCAGCCATGTGAGCACAAAATTGGCACCAGCATCATCATATTTAGTGTTTAACATTTGACGATGCCACTATGACTGCAGTACATTGGGACATGTTTTTACAGAACATATCTAAGGTGGTCATTATACTTGCAGACAGAAACCGGTAGTCTAATGACAAAAAAATTGTGACCACAGACGTAAAGTAAACGAAATTTATTCTATATTCCGATCACTGTTTTATTCGCGACCATGTAGCAGCTTGCGATATATAAACTGTGTCATTCCTAGGAGTCGTCAGATATGTTTGTTTTTCGTCTGCAGTTAGAAGCATTCGTGATTTGTGCACGGAGAGGATGTCTGTCTGTCTGTCGGAACTTTTGAGCTACGGAGCGATTCCACAACGTCATTCATTCTATTTGATTTACGAGTCAACATCGTCAATTAAGATGCCAGTCCATCTACAATCAAAAAAAGTTTTGCATCACCACAGTTCAGAGAACTCCTGAAAATAGACGTTGATTTTGGATACTGTATCACAGACACAGTCCCTATGACTGTTCAGAGATGTCGCTAAACTTGCCCAAGGATGTAAACAACCATGCTTGAGCAGCACTTCTTAGACGGAGAGGGTTCGACAGCCGATCAGTTCCAGTCATTCCACCAGGAAGCAGGTACACGGCTCGTGTTGTCTGTAGTTCAGCCAGGCCTAGACGGCCAATACCGCACTGTTACTTAGTACCAAGAAGGGCTCTCAACAAGGGAAGTGTCCAGGCGTCTCTGGGTGAACCAAAGCGATGTTGTTCGGACATGGAGGTGATACAGAGAGACAGGAACTGTCGACGACATGCCTCGCTCAGGTCGTCCAAGGACTACTACTGTAGTAGATGACATCTAACTACATATTATGGCTCGGAGGAACCCTGCCTGCAACGCCACCATGTTGAATAATGCTTTTCGTGCAGCCACAGGACGTCGTGTTTCGACTCAAACTCTGCACAATAGGCTGCATGATGTGCAACTTCCCTCCCGACGTCCATGGCGAGGTCCGCCTTTACAACCACCACACCGTGCAGCGCGGAACAGTTGAGCCCCACAAAATGTCGAATAGACCGCTCAGGATTGGCATCATGTTATCTTCATCGATGAATGTCTCTTACGCCTTCAACCAGAGCCGCACCGGATTAGCCGAGCGGTCTTAGGCGCTGCAGTCATGGACTGTGCGGCTGATCCCAGCGGAGGTTAGAGTCCTCCCTCGGGCATGGGTGTGTGTATTTGCCCTTAGGATAATTTAGGTTAAGTACTGTGTAAGTTTAGGGACTGATGACCTTAGCAGTTAAGTCCCATAAGATTTCATACACATTTGAACATTTGAACTTCAACCAGACAATCGTCGGAGACTTGTTTGGAAGCAACCGGCGAAGCTGAAAGCCTTATACACATTGAGCAGTGAGTGCAGCAAGGTGGAGGTTCCCTGCTGTTTTCGGGTGGCATTATGTGGGGCCGACGTATCCCGCTGGTGGTCATGGAACGCGCCGTAACCGCTGTACGATATGTGAATGCCATCCTCCAACTGATAGTGCAATCATATCAGCAGCATAATGGCGAGGCATTCGTCTTCATGGACGACACTTTGCGCCCCCATCGTGTACATCTTGTGAATGACTTCCTTCAGGGTAACGATATCACTCGACTAGAGTGGCCATTATGTTCTCCAGATATAAACGCTATCCAACGTGCCTGGGATAGATTAAAAAAGTCTGTTTAAGGACGACGTGACCCAATAACGACTCTGAAATATCTACGCCGAATCGCAGTTGAAGAGTGGGACAATCTGGACCAAAAGTGCCTTGATGAGCTTGTAGGCAGTATGCCACGACGAATACAGGCATGCATCAATGCAATAGGACGTACTACTGGATATTAGAGGTACCGGTGTGTACTCCAATCTGCACCACCACCTCTGAAGGTCTTGCGGTATGGTGGTACAACATGCAATGTGCGGTCTAAGGTGGTCTAAGGTGCCGGCACGGTAGCTCAGCGTGCTCGGTCAGAGAGCTGGCTGCTCTCTGTAATAAAAAAAACTGACTGAAGGGATATATACCGAACTTCTACGGCTGTCATGTGACGTCCGCTACGACCAAACACAACGAAAACAAAACGAAAGAAAGGAGGCGTAGCGTCTTTGATTCATAATCAAAATGCCTTTGGTCCCGATTTCGACTCCAGCCGGTGCTTAAATTTTGATTAATAACCAGCATTGGTGGCCGAAGACTTCCGGCATAGGAAGTCACCTTTCATTCTGCCAACGGCCTTGTCAAAGAGGGCGAAGGAGCGGAGTGAGGTTCAGGACACTCTCTTGTTCTTGGGGTCAGAAACTGCCCCTAAAGAGGGAAGAATCAGCAAAGATCAACGGTCTGAGGATGCAGAAGATAATGGAAACCACTGCATTAAAGACACATAACGTGTAACCACAGTGAGTGTCGCCTGTAACTGAAGAACTGTCAGGATGATCTCTCCATTGGCAAAAGATTCCGGAATAGCCCCCATTGGGATCTCCGCGACGGGACTGCCAAGGCGGAGGTTACCTTGAGAAAAAGATTGAATAATCAACGGAAGGATAACGTTTCACGAGCCAGGGTGTGGAATGTCTGAAGTTTGGTCGTGGTAGGGAAACTAGAATATCTTAAAAGGGAAATGCCAAGGCTCAATCTAGATATAGTAGGGGTCAGTGAAGTGAAGTTGAAAGAAGACAAGGATTTCTAGCCAGATGAGTATGGGGTAAAATCCACAGCAGCAAAAAATTGTATATCGATATTGGGATTCGTTATGAACAGGAAAGTAGGGCAGAGAGGGTGAAACTGTGAACAGTTCAGCGATAGGGTTGTTCTTGTCAGAATCGACAGCAAACTAACACCGACACGATAGTTCAGGTAAACAGCCGACGTCGCAAGCTGAAGAAGGAGATATAGAGAAAGTGTATAAGGATATTGAAAGGGTAATACAGTGTGTAAAGGGATACGAAAATCTAATAGTCAGAGACTGGAATGCAGTTGTAGGGGAAGGAATAGAAGAAAAAGTTACAAGAGAATATGGGATTGGGACAAGTAATGACAGGGGAGAAAGACTAATTCAATTCTGTAACAAGTTTCAGCAAGTAATAGAGGATTCTCTGTTCAAGAATCACAAGACGAGGAGGTATACTTTAAAAAGATCGGATGATACCGGAAGATTTCAGGTAGATTACATCATGGTCAGACAGAGGTACCGAAATCAGATACTGGATCGTAAGGCGTACCCAGGAGCAGACATAGACTCAGATCACAATATAGTAGTGATGAAGAGTAGGCAGAAGTTTAAGACATTAGTCAGAAAGAGTCAGTGGGCAAAGAAGTGGGATACGGGAGTACTAAGGAATGACGAGATACGCTTGAAGTTCTCTAAAGCTATAGATACAGCAACGAGGAACAGCTCAGTAGGTAGTACAGTTGAAGAGCAATCGACATCTCTAAAAAGGGCTATCAGAGAAGATCGGAAGGAAAACATAGGTACAAAGAAGGTAACTGGGAAGTAACCATGCATAACAGACGAAATACTTCAATAGATCGACCAAAGGAGGATATACAAAAATGTTCCGGGAAACTTAGGAACAGAGACATAAAAATATCTGAGGAATAAAATAACAAGGAAGTGTAGGGAAGAAGGACAGACTCGGCGTACAGGAAAGTCAAAACAACCTTCAGTGACATTAAGAGCGAGGGTAATAACATTAAGAGTGCGACGGGAATTCCACTGTTTAACGCAGAGGAGATAGCTGATAAGTGGAAAGAATACATTGAAAGCCGCTACGAGGGGATGATTTGTCTGATGTGATAGAAAAAGAAACAGGAGTCGATTTAGAAGAGATAGGGGATCTAGTACTAGAATCAGAATATCACAGAGACTTGGAGGTCTTAAAGATACAGGAAACTTATAAATGGTGGAAAACCGAATTTTTTTATGACTTTATTAAATTCTATAGTCTTTCCTGATTACATTGATATACACTACTGGCCATTAAAATTGCTACACAAAGAAGAAATGCAGATGATAATCGAGTATTTATGGGACAAATATATTTTACTAGAACTGACATGTGATAACATTTTCACGCAATTTGGGTGCATAGATCCTGAGAAATCAGTACCCAGAACAACCACCTCTGGCCGTAATAACGGCCTTGATACGCGTGGGCATTGAGTCAAACAGAGCTTGGATGGCGTGTACAGGTACAGCTGCACATGCACCTTCAACACGATACAACAGTTCATCAAGAGTAGTGACTGGCGTATTGTGACGAGCCAGTTGCTCACCCACCATTGACCAGACGTTTTCATTTGGGGAGAGATCTGGAGAATGTGCTGGCCACGGCAGCAGTCGAACATTTTCTGTATCCAGAAAGGCCCGTACAGGACGTGCAACATACGGTAGTGCATTATCCTCCTGAAATGTAGGGTTTCGCAGGCATCGAATGAGGGGTAGGTCCAAGGGTCGTATCACATCTGAAATGTAACGCCCACTGTTCAAAAAGCCGTCAATGCGAACAAGAGGGGACCGAGACGTGTAACCAATGGCACCCCATACCATCACTCAGAGTGATACGCCAGTATGGTGATGACGAATACACGCTTCCAATGTGCATTCATGCTATGTCGCCAAACACGGATGCGACCATCATGATGCTGTTGAAAGATCCTGGATTGATCCGAAAAAATGACGTTTTCCCACTCGTGCACCCAGGTTCGTCGTTGAGTACACCATCGCAGGCGCTCCTGTGTGTGATGCAGCGTCAAGTGTAACCGCAGCCATGGTCTCCGAGCTGATAGTCCACGCTGCTGCAAACATTGTCGAACTGTTCGTGCAGATGGTTGTTGTCTTGCAAACGTCCCCATCTGTTGACTCAGGGATCGAGACGTGGCTGCACGATCCGTTACAGCCATGCGGATAAGATGCCTGTCATCTCGACTGCTAGTGATACGAGGCCGATGGGATCCAGCACGGCGTTCCGTATTACCCTCCTGAACCCACCGATTCCATATTCTGCTAACAGTCATTGGATCTCGACCAAAGCGAGCTGCAGTGTCGCGATACGATAAACCGCAATCGCGATAGGCTACAAACCGACCTTTATCAAAGTCGGAAACGAGATGGTACACATTTCTCCTCCTCACACGACGCGTCACAACGTTTCACCAGGCGACGCCGGTCAACTGCTGTTTATGTATGAGAAATCAGTTGGAAACTTTCCTCATGTCAGCACGTTGTAGGTGTCGCCACCGGCACCAACCTAGCGTGAAAGCTCTGAAAAGCTAATCAATTGCATATCACAGCATCTTCTTCCTGTCGGTTAAATTTCGCGTCTGTAGCACGTCATCTTTGTGTGTAGCAATTTTAATGGCTTAGATTATAGGGTTTCAAATGAAAAATGACTTATATATACCAAACTTTAAAGTTACAGTCATGTATGCCGCAAAGCCCTTTTATTTCTGTTACAGAAACCAGTATTATTTCGAAAAAACTGTGAATTGTCGGTCTCCAGCGATTATACGTATGATACACTGTACATTTTGGTAACATTGCATGTTTCTAGTGTCTGTAAATTATTTTCTTTGCTAGTATTTGCTTTTGTTTCGCTGAAGCAGTTTATTCACGTGTTACCGAATATTTGTTGCTCAAGTGCTACTTATATTTGTGGAAGTACATATCCTCTAGTGTTCAATAAATACGAACTATGCTACGCATCAACAAATTCAATAAAAGGAAAATCCATGGTAACTAGTTCACAAACAAAGCAAGCCACACGATTGAAAGTAACCTATGTATCAGTTCTTCAGGGAAAAAGGTCCCATATGGTACGCCTCCTGGTGATTCAAATTCTTGTGTTAACAATGGCACTGTTTGTAGTAGATTTGGTGTTGTTGATGTAAGTATCTTATCTTCTTTGATAAAGGAAGTTGCGAAGTGTAAACAATGTGATGGTGTAGGCTGTCTGGAAATAACTGTACAACAAAATAGCAGGACGGGTTTAGCCTCAAAATTAGTTGTTCCACGTACATCCTGCAATAAAACTACCTTGAAAATGACTTCGAACATTGTGCATAATTCATATGATGTGAATTTGAAGTTAGCTTATGCAATTCGTCCAATAGGAAAAGGAAAAAAGGCTGCAATAAAATTATTGTGTTCAATGTTTATGGTGATACCATGGTAACAAAACTGGAGTGTTGTTGACATGTGAAAAAGAGGATGTGTGCTAGATTGAGGAAGCTACGAAGAGAAATGAAAGGAAAGTTGCTATCTGATGGAAAATCTCTGTCTGTCTGAGGCTGAGTGACATACTGAAGTAGATCTTCTTCAGAGTTATTATGGTCTGGGTATTAGACGAATTGTACCTCTGAATGATGTTACAGCAATGAGAAAAGCTGTGTGGGCCACCTGCTTTCATAAGTTGTCCACAGATGACCACCCTGTTCATGGACTTCTCCCTAAAGGAGCAGAGTCTTGGTGTCGTTACCAAAAAGCAAAATAAAATGGTCAAATATACCATCATAAGCATTCTGTTATTGAATCTGTTATGAATAAAATAAAAACATGTTTTAGAGACCGGAGTCACTCTGTTTTCCTTAATAAATGTCTTTATGGAAGCACTCAGAATACAAATGAAAGTTTCAACCACTACGTATGGCAAGGATTACCCAAAAATGTTTTTGTAGGGCTAAATAGAGTAAAACTTGGTGTACTAGATGCAGTGACATGTTTCAGTGATGGAGTGGTAGGAAGTTTGGAAGTCCTGAGAAATTAAGGCATAAAATGAGGCTCTAATATGGAAGATCAATTGCTTGCGTGTGACAGACAACGGGTGCATGAAGCTGAAAGACTCGCTATTCAATTTAAGAAAGAAGCAAGAAGTGCTAAAAGGAATGCTAAGAGGAAGCTTTAAGATGAATAAATGCTGAAGGATGAGGACTGTTCTTCAGGAATGTCCTGAGGCACAGTTTAATTGGACTCATATCTTCATTTGCAATTTCCTGCAGGCTGTATTTCTCGTAAGTCGGCTACAAATATTTCCAAAAGTTTATAAAGCATTGCTCTAATTCTTTTCTGTAACTTGCAATAGTCCCTACTTATGCACTAGATCTAAGCTTTATTGCAGAATCAATTAAATTATAGAAGAAATTACATTCTTATTAGGAAAAAAAATATAAAAATTAAGTGGTAAGATGTGATATTTTTGTCCTTGTAATACACATAAGAGCTGGAATTAAATGGGTCTAGTACGTCGGACATCATGTCATGTGTACCTGGTAAAAATTTTTTTCCTTCAAATGTATAACAATGGATTAAATGGTACCTCAATTTCAGGAAGCATTTCGGAAAACAAATTGCATCAACTTCTTTGTAATTTTTTAATAACCCTAAGCAGCTTCAAAAATGTTCAAAATACTTCTGATTTGTTTATAAAGTGTGCTGCATTATCTCATATAAAAAAAATCTGTAAAACGTATACATTATGAACAGGGCCTGAAAGAAATAGGTGTTGATTTTTGAATAATATTGAGCAGAAAAAGTACCCTGTATCCATAAGATCAAATAAAGCAGTCGTGTTAGATAACATTCCATCAGAATTTCCAAAATCATTGGGGCAAGTGGCAACAAGACGACCATTCACGTTGGTGCGTAGAATGTATCACTCTGACGACATACCATCTGACTTTCGGAAAAGCATCATCCACACAATTCCGAAGACGATAAGAGCTGACAAGTGCGAGAATTATAACACAATCAACTTAACAGCTCATGCACCCGGGGTTGTGACTAGATTAATATACCGAAGAATGGAAAAGAGAATTGAAGATGCGCTAGATGACGATCAGATTAGCTTTAGGAAAGGTAAAGGTGCGAGAGAGGCAATTCTGACGTTGCGGTTAATAATGGAAGCAAGACTAAAGAAAAATCAAGACACGTTCATAGGATTTGTTGACCTGGAAATATCATCCGATAATGTTCAAATGTGTGTGAAATCTTATGGGACTTAACTGCTAAGGTCTTCAGTCCCTAAGCCTACACACTACTTAACCTAAATTATCCTAAGGACTAACACACACACCCATGACTGAGGGAGGACTCGAACCTCCGCCGGGACCAGCCGCACAGACCATGACTGCAGCGCCAAGACCGCTCGGCTAATCCCGCGCGGCGTTCGATAATGTAAAATGCTGCAAGATACTCGAAATTCTGAGATAAGTAGGGGTAAGCTATGGAGTGACGGGTCATACACAATATGTACAACAGCCAAGAGGGAATAATAAGAGTGGACGACCAAGAACGAAGTGCTCGTATAAAAAGGGTGTTAGACAAGGATGTAGCTTTTCGCCCCTGCTGTTCAATCTGTACACCGAGGAAGCAATGATGGAAATAAAAGAAAGGTTCAGGAATGGAATTAAAATTGAAAGTGAAAGGATATCAATGATAGAACTCGCTGATGACTTTGCTATCCTGAGTGAAGGTGAAGAAGAATTACATGATCTGCTGAACGAAATGAACAGTGTAATGAGTACAGAGTATGGTTTGAGAGTAAATCGAAGAAAGACGAAAGTAATGAGAAGTAGTAGAAATGACAACAGCGAAAAACTTAACATCAGGATTGATGGTCACGAAGGACCTAGGCAGCAAAATAACCAACGACGGGCGGAGCAAAGAGGACATGATAAGCAGTCTAGCAATGGCAAAAAGGGCATTCGTGGGCAAGAAAATTCTACTAATATCAAATGGCCTCAATTTGTGGAAGAAATTTCTGAGAATGTACGTCTGGAGTACAGCATTGTATGACAGTGAAATATGGACAGTGGGAAAACCGGAACAGAAGATAATCGAAGCATTTTGAGATGTGGTGCTACAGACGAATGTTGAAAATTAGGTGGAGTGATAAGGTAAGGTTATCAGGAGGTTCTGCGCAGAATCGGAGAGGAAAGGAATATGTGGAACACTCATAAGGAGTAGGGACAGGATGATAGGACATCTGTTAAGAAATGAGGGAATGACTTCCATGATAATAGAGGAAGCTGTAGAGGGCAAAAACTGTAGAGGAAGACAGATATCCAACAAATAATTGAGGACGTAGATTGCGACTGCTACTCTGAGATGAAGAGGTTAGCACAGGAGAGGAATTGAGGGGTCGCATCAAACCAGTCAGGTGACTGATGAGAAAAAATGACTGAAACGATGTTTATGTTGATCTCTATTAAAATTTACTGTACACGTTCCGGAACTCTCGGAACTGAGGTGATGCTACTTTTTTTGATGTGTGTATTACTAGCAGCTAGCTGCGTTGTTCGGCTGTTGCCGCCAAAGATAATCATTAACAGTTACTAGGCGGGCGATTCGTGTTTCATAATGAATTGATAGTTTTGATTTTGCATAGGCACATGTACAACGAATTAATTCCTCCTGAAGTCACAGTGTTCATTTAACACAGTTTATTTGATATGATTCGCAAAGTTGGCTAGCCATACTTAAGCCCGAAACAGGGTCTATAATATTAATTCAGAGACATTTACTTTTAACCAGCACGGTCTCCAATGAGGTTAACTACAAGTACTTCACGCAGTGGCGCGTGAACTTAAGAGTCACTAATATTCAGAAATACAGCACTAAAGGTTCTGTCACTAAAATCTCGATGGCAAAGTCAACCAGACGCTCAAGACTCAAAGACGATAGAGAGTAACAGATGAGAAAGACGTTAACAATACATGCTCTGGGTTCATATAATAGCTATGACACAAAAGGGACGTTCGTTAGAAACTCTTTGAATAAAGACCTTGCTACTTTGCGTATAATACTAGATTCCATTTGCTCTTATTAATATTTTATTTTTTTATTTTATTTTTCTGTTTTGAAACGATAATACATGATTTATACGAAATACGGGAATTATTCATGGTTAGTTCGAATAAATTTTAGTTTTGAAAAGACCTGATATGTAACGAGGGGCTATAGTTGCCTAGTCCCCTATCCCTCACTCGCTATGTAGAGAGCTATCAAAACAAGATAAAATAGCATACTAACGTACAGGAAGAAATTCACAACCATGCGTATGCTTACATACAGACACTTTTTATGACTGGTATCGCTCCTAGTGATTTGTAGTCAATTGCGTGATAGAACATTAGCATATCTCCTTAGATATTTTAGAGTCAATAGGTACATTCATCTACATTCAGCTCCAACTCCCGCCAATACTCAAGCCTCTACAAATTGCTATAGAATATCGGTACTGTATCCCTGCTTATTATAGTCAGGAACCTACACCTAACAACATATTCCGCAAACCACTGCACGATAACAGTAGCATAGGTTTTTCAGTTCCTATTCTATTACGCACACTACGATAAAGTAAAACTGATTGTCTGTACGTTCCTTTACGTGTCCTAACTCCCCCCCCCCCCCCCCCCCGCTATAACGAAAGACAGCTGTAGATGTTTTAATTACCGAGGAACCTTACCGCTGCATCTTTAACATACGAGGACTGCACAAAGAAAATCTTTTTCATGAGACCTCTATTCCACCTCCATCGAATGACTGACTAAATATATCCTTGTACATGTCCTTAACATCTTTATCCTATTCTTACGATCACTAAACTAGAAATACTATAGCATAAAGGGGGCTGAGTTTACGTGGACAGCATATTTTTTCTTTCAGCTGGAATGTACCTCCGTAATACGAATGTAACAGTATCACAGAGCTTACAGTACTCTATCCGTTGAATCATTTGCGCTGGTGTAACAGCCACACACCAATCACAAACTTCCATGCACAATTTAGAGCTACTGAAACAGTAGGGCACGATTCGGGATTCCACTACAGCATTGTTCATTTTTTCACCACGCACCGTTGCATAGTAGACCGACCATGATACAATATTCCGTCTAGAGCAGAGTATATGCATATTGGAGGCACGCATATGCGTAGTGAGAAGCGAACCCAGTACTCACACGTTTATCCGACTATCGTACATAAAGACCCAAAACCACCAAGTACAAGCCAACCCAAATCAAAGTAAATGTTACCTGCATCAAAGCAGTCATCTTAGTACTTCTTACACCTCGATTAGATCTGTACTGCTACATTCTCTAAGTGACAAGCGAACGGGATTTGCGGCTGCTGACCTTCCGCACATAGCTCGACCTGTCAGTTCTTAGTGTTTGGCATACTTACCTTACGATTCCAGCAAATAAATCGGAGTCCGACATATGTATCCTTCTTCAGCTCGCTGCAGACGCTTAGTGCTAGGCATTTTACTGCAATTAACTCTTCCGGTAACAGTGTACGGGAATTCTAGTTCTACCAGTGACCAATACATTTAGTTACATTCGGTAATCTACCGTCCCCACTACAAGTCTTCCAACCTGCCTCTTGACGACCCCATCCTACATCAAAAACAAATACGCCACAATCCGCTGAACAGTGCATGGTGGAGGGTCAATCCTACCTGTGTAATTCCCCTTTCATCTCAATTTCACGTGCTGGTCGAGAAAAAATTACTGCCTATATACTTCCACACGTACCCCACTCCACCCTTATGTTTGCATGAGAAACATATCGTCTATTTTAAAGATTTTTTCGTTACGTATTCGAGTATCCAGCACGATCGTAGCGGCATCCACACGATGCCTTTGCTTCGTAGATTAGCCACCTAACACAAAAAGATGTGGTCTCTTGCGTAGTTTCCAAATGTCCGTCAGCCAAATATAATTACAGTGATGCTGTGTATGGTACTCCCCAACCCTCCCCACACCCCCTCCCCAGCCCCCACTGCCCAACACCACCCGCCCAGCCATTAACAAATGTTCCTGTAAAACTACAATCTTCCACGCCATGCCTGTGCATGTATATTGCCTCCTGACTTCTAAATAATATTTGCATACTAATAGAGTACCCTATCATCTAGCAGAGCAAAGGAATTAAATGTTTTTAAACATCGTCCTCCGGCTACTGTGAGGCTATTTAACTGCGGTGATGTGTGTGGTATTCCCTCCAAGATTAACAAATGTTCCAAAAAATCTTCCATGTCTTGTATGCGCATTTGACTCTCTCCTAATTTCGAAATGTAACTTGCTTTCCATTACAAAAAATTTACTAATCTAGCGGTGCAACAGAATTATATGCATGTAACATATGTTCAAAGCGTCTGTCAGGGCTAGTACAGTGATGCTGTGTAGGTGATTCCCTGTCCTAAATAACAAATCTACCATTAAAACTACAGTCCTCCACACTACATACATCACATACAGATTTTGGAGTATACTTCTGTACCGCTAGCATTTAGATAGGATCAGCGTCGAAAAGTCCACTTCAGTAGTTATAAATCAGGACCAAAAAGCAATGTTCCTCTCAGCAGAGGAAGACGTAAACGTTTATGCCACATGTTACGTAGTCACACCTATTCATTCTGTTAAGAAATCTAGCGTTTATCCGAATCCATCAGCCTGTAGACATCTGTAGAAGACCATTGCAATAGCACAGGCTGATCGTCCGTTTCAATGCGAACCAGTCATGCTTTATATGGATTTCTTGTAGTACCTCTGCATCCATACCAAGTTCTCCAAATGTGCCTCCTGCTACTGACAACGGTAAATGTACAGTGTCTCTAAGGTTCACAGAGTTACACTGATCTAAGACATCCTCCATCTAGGCAACATGTAGAGCGTACATTAAAAAACCAAGCACCTTCTACCACCAATATCGGTTACATCTGCTAGGTATTGCTTTTGTTAAAGTGATATAACACATGGCCACAGGCAACCTGAGATTCTTTTTCTCGCTGCAATACACTCGCGTACAGAATATACTCACTGCTAGCTGAGTAGGTGTACATTCGCAAATCAGTTGTTACCAGATCATTCGTTAGTGTGTGGCAGAGATCTTAACAACACTACTCTGCCGGGGGACGTAATGATGGTGTTTTTTTAGCCTCTTGGAAGAGTGCATACGTTGTCAGAGCGGTGATATTTTCTGTCAGTTCTATGTTTTGACTTAGGTCGCTCTATATCAGGTGTTAGGATCACAACGTGATCATAATTGTCATATTAAGATGAGAACTAAGTATGCTCCAGCTAGGAAATGACGAAAATGCTTTATTCTTCACAATGTGCTCAGCCGTGTGCGGCTCGGGTTCGTGACGTTTGTTCTTTAGAATTTTGTCGAATCGAGTGGCGTCTTGTTCCTTCCTTACTTACTGGTGTCAGGAAGTTGCTGATTTGCCTCCTTCAGACGCAGCAGCAGCAGCGCACCAGCGTGATGGTGGTGGTGTGTGTGGAGTCAGTCAGTTGGGACGGAGCAGCGAGGAAGTCTCCGTGGCGCGAAACGAGGCCGACCTCTGGCGCCGTGCACGCGCTGTCGGATCGCGAGGCGCTAGTTGCAAGAGCGACAAAGTTTGTTGCCCACCGGACCTGGACGCTGAAGTTGAGTGATCTGTTAACCTGTTAAGAAACCTCAACTATAGTGACATCTCTTCGTTCATTTACGGATTGTTGCTCCCGAAGCCGTTCAGGCTAGCAGCGACGTATGATGTGTTGGAGTCGGCGAAATCTTGCAGCCGTCTTCCTATATTGTGGCCAGCCGGAGTGGCCGAGCGGTTCTAGGCGCTACAGTCTGGAACCGCGCGACCGCTAAGGTCGCAGGTTCGCATCATGCCTCGGGCATGGATGTGTGTGACGTCCTTAGGTTAGTTAGGTTTAAGTAGTTCTAAGTTCTAGGGGACTGATTCCTCAGAAGTTAAGTCCCATACTGCTCAGAGCCATTTGAACCATTTGGATATACTGTGATTAATTATTAAATTGACTGTTACTTGCAGTTAAGTGCAGGGTCGGTATTTTCTGCCCTGTGGCCGTTAACGGCCCACTTACCTGCCCTGGTCGTTAGCATAGTTTTTTTAGCAGTGTTCCTTTCCTCGTCGTATTGATGCTGTCCGGCACAGTGTGTAGTTTGACAGCGTTCTAAGTTGTTTCGTTCATATTATGCTCAGAGTGGTTATTGTTCCCTTGTTGTTGAAGACTTAGTGCTGTTCGTATCCTCGTCCTCGGCCGATATTTTCCATCCTTGTGCCGTTCGTCGGACGGAAGGGAATTGGTTACATTGTTGGTCAGTCCTTCGGCCGTCCCTAATTTGGGTTGCCATCCGATTATTTAACTTCAACTCTTGGCTCCTTGTCTCACCTCAGCTTACGTTTGAGCTACCTTCTCAGGCCGATCCTTGGAACACTTCTGAGCACCACTTGTTCTGTTTGTTTTAGAGTGTGATTTTCATTTTAGTTCGTTCTGCGAGGCCTTCGGCCGTGCACTAATACAGTTCTTTTCAAATGTTACATAAAGGCCTTCAGCCGTGTTAAATTATAATTTTGAAGATTGATTTTATTTTAAAAAAATATTTTTTCCTTACAATTTTTTCTATCTGAAATTGTTTCTAATCCAGGCCCTAGGCCATTAGTTTTTCGATGTGTTGTGTTGCCTTCAGAATAGGATTTACGTGAAACCATTTTAATAAGGCCTTCAGCCATGTGTATTCTTTAAAGGAAAATTTTTATAAGAAGGAAGCGGTTTATTTTAAATTGTTCGTCTGACTTGGTATTCAGGCCTTCAGCGGCTGTTTCAAATTTGTTGGTGGCCTTCAGTCGTGCAATAAGTTAATATTTCTTTAATTAGGCTTTTGGCCACTCTGTTGTAACTTTAAAAGAAATTTCTTTATTAGAAAGAATTATTTATTAATGTGTTGTAATTAAAGTTGTACTTCAGACATGTAGTGTAGGCCTTCAGCTGCTAATTCTTTTCAACTGTATGCTTTTTAAAAAAATATTTTACCTTCTATTTTTAATTGGTTTTGATTTCTAAGTCATGCCTTCAGCCGTTCTTGTTTTTGGTGTTGTTTTGGGTCTTCAGCCCACAAAGCATCCCAAGTTTTCTTTAACTAGGCCTTCAGCCGTATTGTCTAGTTGTGATATCTTAAAGCAAAGTGTATGTAAGTGGTTCTTAGAAAAATAAATTTGTGTGTTTGATTGTGCAAACTCACAGTAACTGTTTAGGGCCCCATCCACAATCGTAACCTTATCCTGTGCACACTCTGAGTATCTACCAACCAGGTTCCATGTGCATTAACAAAAAGAGACGAAAATACATCACAAAATGTTGCTTGTGTCGAAAGTGCTCTTAGTGTAGCTAAAAGCGGTCTCTGACACACAGCACACTAGGGAACCATATGCCCACATTTAACATAAGCAACATTATACCTGAAGGGAAAGAATTTTATTCTATTTCTTTCTGAAAGCAGATTTTTACACAGGTGATCATTGTCAGAAGCTTTCACAGTCACATGACGTTCAGATGCTGCTTTCAGAAGATCTAATGGTGGTGTAATACTACCTGCATTCTTTGCAGTGTTTCTTACATCCGTATTCTAACAAATATTATCCTCAAAATCCTTATTCTTCGCTAGAAGCACAAACAAGCACTTGGAAAAGCACAGAACATGTTCAACCCATCTGTTTATTTCAGCCCAACATTTCAACCATCCATCACAATGGCAACACACCGTTTTACCGCTTTAAAAGAATCCAGCCTCACTTAGTCTGTCAGGACTTTGCTTAAAAACCAAAGTCTAAACGTTTAAAGATGACAGAATCGCATCGTATGTTATATATTTAGAATAAGCGAACATAATCTCCTAAACATCACACGTAGAACTCCATAGCGACGCTGATTCAGGAGATAAATGTAAGAGTACCACCATTACGCACAGGTTACGAGTACCATACAAAGAAAGAGTTCGACCTACCACAGAGACACTTTCACATATAAAATCTCCCACACCCTTTGCAGAGTGCAGAGTGGCTTTTATATACAGTCTACTCCAAGTAACCAAGATGCCGGCACTTCTGCCCACGTGATCACGATGTCTCTGCTACTGGCGTATTACAGATTTGGTTGCCAAATTGCAAATGTAGTGCAGTAAAAAAAAAGAAAAAAAAACTGCTGCACTGTTTATCTGTGTGCGCGTGCGCGCGTATTGGTTTGTGTCGGTTTCTTGCGCGGGAGGGTGTGAGGGGCATGTCCAGAATGGGATTCAAACTTGGATGCGCCACATGTTATGACATCCGGGATAGTTTTCAAAAGTGAATCCACCGGTGATGCGTCAGGGTTGGTGGCTGAAGGAGGATTCACCAGCTGATACACAGGCATACGGGTAAATGTCGCAGTTGCATTACTTAGAATTGTAATATATTTAGAAGAAAATTTATAATACTTAATAAGATGTAACATCGTGATCACGTGTGCAGAAGTGTCGGCTCTTGGATCTTTGAAGTAAGCCTTATACACTTACAGAGAGAAAAATCACAGCACCATGAAGGAACTGTGCGACATACACGGAGGTAGGTAGCCTTGTTTCTACATCTCAAAAATGATGTCAATTCTAATTTCGCGCCAGTCGCATAAGGGTGGCGCTAGTAGGACTACTACGGGGACGCAAACCAGGTTTGCTTTAAATACACTGTGTAATGGTAGTGAGAGTTAGTCATCTTTCAGATATGATGTGCGGAGCTGAAGTTAGTCGAGAATGCCTCACTGAGTTCTAAAGATGTCGTGTAACAGAGCTACGAGAAGCTGGGTGATCGTTCTCAAATGGTTCAAATGGCTCTGAGCACTACGGGACTTAACAGCTGAGGTCATCAGTCCCCTAAAACTTAGAACTACTGAAACCTAACTAACCTAAGGACATCACACACATCCATGCCCACACACATTCATGCCCGAGGCAGGATTCGAATCTGCGACCGCAGCGGTCGCGCGGTTCTAGACTGAAGCGCCTAGAACCGCTCGGCCGCACCGGCCGGTGGTGCTCGCTCTGCGATGCTGCAGAGACACTTGGCAGGAATGTAGCCACTGTACATGATTGCTGGCAGAGGCGGTCACTAGAATGAGCAGTAACAAGAAGACCGGTTTCCAGACGGCCACGTGACACTATCGAGAAGGGGGACCATCGTGTTTGTTGTACGGCTCTGGTGCATCGTACTGCATCTACAGCAGCAATAAGAGCAGCAGCTGGTAACACAATGGTAAAACGAACTGAGACAAGTAGGTTACTTCAGGGCAGCTCGTGGACATATGCCATACGAGAATGAGCAGTAACAAGAAGACCGGTTTCCAGACGGCCACATGGCACTATCGAGAAGGGGGACCATCGTGTTTGTTGTACGACTCTGTGCATCGTACTGCATCTACAGCAGCAATAAGAGCAGCAGCTGGCAACACAATGGTAAAACGAACTGAGACAAGTAGGTTACTTCAGGGCAGCTCGTGGACATATGCCATACGAGAACGAGCAGTAACAAGAATACCGGTTTCCAGACGGCCACATGGCACTATCGAGAAGGGGGACCATCGTGTTTGTTGTACAGCTCTGGTGCATCGTACTGCATCTACAGCAGCAATAAGAGCAGCAGCTGGTAACACAATGGTAAAACGAACTGAGACAAGTAGGTTACTTCAGGGCAGGTCGTGGACATATGCCATACGAGAATGAGCAGTAACAAGAAGACCGGTTTCCAGACGGCCACATGGCACTATCGAGAAGGGGGACCATCGTGTTTGTTGTACGACTCTGTGCATCGTACTGCATCTACAGCAGCAATAAGAGCAGCAGCTGGCAACACAATGGTAAAACGAACTGAGACAAGTAGGTTACTTCAGGGCAGCTCGTGGACATATGCCATACGAGAACGAGCAGTAACAAGAATACCGGTTTCCAGACGGCCACATGGCACTATCGAGAAGGGGGACCATCGTGTTTGTTGTACAGCTCTGGTGCATCGTACTGCATCTACAGCAGCAATAAGAGCAGCAGCTGGTAACACAATGGTAAAACGAACTGAGACAAGTAGGTTACTTCAGGGCAGCTCGTGGACATATGCCATACGAGAATGAGCAGTAACAAGAAGACCGGTTTCCAGACGGCCACATGGCACTATCGAGAAGGGGGACCATCGTGTTTGTTGTACGACTCTGTGCATCGTACTGCATCTACAGCAGCAATAAGAGCAGCAGCTGGCAACACAATGGTAAAACGAACTGAGACAAGTAGGTTACTTCAGGGCAGCTCGTGGACATATGCCATACGAGAACGAGCAGTAACAAGAATACCGGTTTCCAGACGGCCACATGGCACTATCGAGAAGGGGGACCATCGTGTTTGTTGTACGACTCTGTGCATCGTACTGCATCTACAGCAGCAATAAGAGCAGCAGCTGGCAACACAATGGTAAAACGAACTGAGACAAGTAGGTTACTTCAGGGCAGCTCGTGGACATATGCCATACGAGAATGAGCAGTAACAAGAAGACCGGTTTCCAGACGGCCACATGGCACTATCGAGAAGGGGGACCATCGTGTTTGTTGTACGACTCTGTGCATCGTACTGCATCTACAGCAGCAATAAGAGCAGCAGCTGGCAACACAATGGTAAAACGAACTGAGACAAGTAGGTTACTTCAGGGCAGCTCGTGGACATATGCCATACGAGAACGAGCAGTAACAAGAATACCGGTTTCCAGACGGCCACATGGCACTATCGAGAAGGGGGACCATCGTGTTTGTTGTACGACTCTGTGCATCGTACTGCATCTACAGCAGCAATAAGAGCAGCAGCTGGCAACACAATGGTAAAACGAACTGAGACAAGTAGGTTACTTCAGGGCAGCTCGTGGACATATGCCATACGAGAACGAGCAGTAACAAGAATACCGGTTTCCAGACGGCCACATGGCACTATCGAGAAGGGGGACCATCGTGTTTGTTGTACAGCTCTGGTGCATCGTACTGCATCTACAGCAGCAATAAGAGCAGCAGCTGGCAACACAATGGTAAAACGAACTGAGACAAGTAGGTTACTTCAGGGCAGCTCGTGGACATATGCCATACGAGAACGAGCAGTAACAAGAATACCGGTTTCCAGACGGCCACATGGCACTATCGAGAAGGGGGACCATCGTGTTTGTTGTACGACTCTGTGCATCGTACTGCATCTACAGCAGCAATAAGAGCAGCAGCTGGTAACACAATGGTAAAACGAACTGAGACAAGTAGGTTACTTCAGGGCAGCTCGTGGACATATGCCATACGAGAACGAGCAGTAACAAGAAGACCGGTTTCCAGACGGCCACATGGCACTATCGAGAAGGGGGACCATCGTGTTTGTTGTACAGCTCTGGTGCATCGTACTGCATCTACAGCAGCAATAAGAGCAGCAGCTGGCAACACAATGGTAAAACGAACTGAGACAAGTAGGTTACTTCAGGGCAGCTCGTGGACATATGCCATACGAGAACGAGCAGTAACAAGAATACCGGTTTCCAGACGGCCACATGGCACTATCGAGAAGGGGGACCATCGTGTTTGTTGTACGACTCTGTGCATCGTACTGCATCTACAGCAGCAATAAGAGCAGCAGCTGGTAACACAATGGTAAAACGAACTGTGACAAGTAGGTTACTTCAGGGCAGCTCGTGGACATATGCCATACGAGAACGAGCAGTAACAAGAAGACCGGTTTCCAGACGGTCACATGGCACTATCGAGAAGGGGGACCATCGTGTTTGTTGTACGACTCTGTGCATCGTACTGCATCTACAGCAGCAATAAGAGCAGCAGCTGGCAACACAATGGTAAAACGAACTGAGACAAGTAGGTTACTTCAGGGCAGCTCGTGGACATATGCCATACGAGAACGAGCAGTAACAAGAATACCGGTTTCCAGACGGCCACATGGCACTATCGAGAAGGGGGACCATCGTGTTTGTTGTACGACTCTGTGCATCGTACTGCATCTACAGCAGCAATAAGAGCAGCAGCTGGTAACACAATGGTAAAACGAACTGAGACAAGTAGGTTACTTCAGGGCAGCTCGTGGACATATGCCATACGAGAACGAGCAGTAACAAGAAGACCGGTTTCCAGACGGCCACATGGCACTATCGAGAAGGGGGACCATCGTGTTTGTTGTACGACTCTGTGCATCGTACTGCATCTACAGCAGCAATAAGAGCAGCAGCTGGCAACACAATGGTAAAACGAACTGAGACAAGTAGGTTACTTCAGGGCAGCTCGTGGACATATGCCATACGAGTACGAGCAGTAACAAGAATACCGGTTTCCAGACGGCCACATGGCACTATCGAGAAGGGGGACCATCGTGTTTGTTGTACGACTCTGTGCATCGTACTGCATCTACAGCAGCAATAAGAGCAGCAGCTGGTAACACAATGGTAAAACGAACTGAGACAAGTAGGTTACTTCAGGGCAGCTCGTGGACATATGCCATACGAGAACGAGCAGTAACAAGAATACCGGTTTCCAGACGGCCACATGGCACTATCGAGAAGGGGGACCATCGTGTTTGTTGTACAGCTCTGGTGCATCGTACTGCATCTACAGCAGCAATAAGAGCAGCAGCTGGCAACACAATGGTAAAACGAACTGAGACAAGTACGTTACTTCAGGGCAGCTCGTGGACATATGCCATACGAGAACGAGCTGTAACAAGAATACCGGTTTCCAGACGGCCACATGGCACTATCGAGAAGGGGGACCATCGTGTTTGTTGTACGACTCTGTGCATCGTACTGCATCTACAGCAGCAATAAGAGCAGCAGCTGGTAACACAATGGTAAAACGAACTGAGACAAGTAGGTTACTTCAGGGCAGCTCGTGGACATATGCCATACGAGAATGAGCAGTAACAAGAAGACCGGTTTCCAGACGGCCACATGGCACTATCGAGAAGGGGGACCATCGTGTTTGTTGTACGACTCTGTGCATCGTACTGCATCTACAGCAGCAATAAGAGCAGCAGCTGGCAACACAAAGGTAAAACGAACTGAGACAAGTAGGTTACTTCAGGGCAGCTCGTGGACATATGCCATACGAGAATGAGCAGTAACAAGAAGACCGGTTTCCAGACGGCCACATGGCACTATCGAGAAGGGGGACCATCGTGTTTGTTGTACGACTCTGTGCATCGTACTGCATCTACAGCAGCAATAAGAGCAGCAGCTGGCAACACAATGGTAAAACGAACTGAGACAAGTAGGTTACTTCAGGGCAGCTCGTGGACATATGCCATACGAGAATGAGCAGTAACAAGAAGACCGGTTTCCAGACGGCCACATGGCACTATCGAGAAGGGGGACCATCGTGTTTGTTGTACGACTCTGTGCATCGTACTGCATCTACAGCAGCAATAGGAGCAGCAGCTGGCAACACAATGGTAAAACGAACTGAGACAAGTAGGTTACTTCAGGGCAGCTCGTGGACATATGCCATACGAGAACGAGCAGTAACAAGAATACCGGTTTCCAGAGGGCCACATGGCACTATCGAGAAGGGGGACCATCGTGTTTGTTGTACGACTCTGTGCATCGTACTGCATCTACAGCAGCAATAAGAGCAGCAGCTGGCAACACAATGGTAAAACGAACTGAGACAAGTAGGTTACTTCAGGGCAGCTCGTGGACATATGCCATACGAGAACGAGCAGTAACAAGAATACCGGTTTCCAGACGGCCACATGGCACTATCGAGAAGGGGGACCATCGTGTTTGTTGTACGACTCTGTGCATCGTACTGCATCTACAGCAGCAATAAGAGCAGCAGCTGGCAACACAATGGTAAAACGAACTGAGACAAGTAGGTTACTTCAGGGCAGCTCGTGGACATATGCCATACGAGAACGAGCAGTAACAAGAATACCGGTTTCCAGACGGCCACATGGCACTATCGAGAAGGGGGACCATCGTGTTTGTTGTACGACTCTGTGCATCGTACTGCATCTACAGCAGCAATAAGAGCAGCAGCTGGCAACACAATGGTAAAACGAACTGAGACAAGTAGGTTACTTCAGGGCAGCTCGTGGACATATGCCATACGAGAACGAGCAGTAACAAGAATACCGGTTTCCAGATGGCCACATGGCACTATCGAGAAGGGGGACCATCGTGTTTGTTGTACGACTCTGTGCATCGTACTGCATCTACAGCAGCAATAAGAGCAGCAGCTGGCAACACAATGGTAAAACGAACTGAGACAAGTAGGTTACTTCAGGGCAGCTCGTGGACATATGCCATACGAGAACGAGCAGTAACAAGAATACCGGTTTCCAGACGGCCACATGGCACTATCGAGAAGGGGGACCATCGTGTTTGTTGTACGACTCTGTGCATCGTACTGCATCTACAGCAGCAATAAGAGCAGCAGCTGGCAACACAATGGTAAAACGAACTGAGACAAGTAGGTTACTTCAGGGCAGCTCGTGGACATATGCCATACGAGAACGAGCAGTAACAAGAATACCGGTTTCCAGACGGCCACATGGCACTATCGAGAAGGGGGACCATCGTGTTTGTTGTACGACTCTGTGCATCGTACTGCATCTACAGCAGCAATAAGAGCAGCAGCTGGCAACACAATGGTAAAACGAACTGAGACAAGTAGGTTACTTCAGGGCAGCTCGTGGACATATGCCATACGAGAACGAGCAGTAACAAGAATATCGGTTTCCAGACGGCCACATGGCACTATCGAGAAGGGGGACCATCGTGTTTGTTGTACGACTCTGTGCATCGTACTGCATCTACAGCAGCAATAAGAGCAGCAGCTGGCAACACAATGGTAAAACGAACTGAGACCAGTAGGTTACTTCAGGGCAGCTCGTGGACATATGCCATACGAGAACGAGCAGTAACAAGAATACCGGTTTCCAGACGGCCACATGGCACTATCGAGAAGGGGGACCATCGTGTTTGTTGTACGACTCTGTGCATCGTACTGCATCTACAGCAGCAATAAGAGCAGCAGCTGGCAACACAATGGTAAAACGAACTGAGACAAGTAGGTTACTTCAGGGCAGCTCGTGGACATATGCCATACGAGAACGAGCAGTAACAAGAATACCGGTTTCCAGACGGCCACATGGCACTATCGAGAAGGGGGACCATCGTGTTTGTTGTACGACTCTGTGCATCGTACTGCATCTACAGCACAATAAGAGCAGCAGCTGGCAACACAATGGTAAAACGAACTGAGACAAGTAGGTTACTTCAGGGCAGCTCGTGGACATATGCCATACGAGAACGAGCAGTAACAAGAATACCGGTTTCCAGACGGCCACATGGCACTATCGAGAAGGGGGACCATCGTGTTTGTTGTACGACTCTGTGCATCGTACTGCATCTACAGCAGCAATAAGAGCAGCAGCTGGCAACACAATGGTAAAACGAACTGAGACAAGTAGGTTACTTCAGGGCAGCTCGTGGACATATGCCATACGAGAACGAGCAGTAACAAGAATACCGGTTTCCAGACGGCCACATGGCACTATCGAGAAGGGGGACCATCGTGTTTGTTGTACGACTCTGTGCATCGTACTGCATCTACAGCAGCAATAAGAGCAGCAGCTGGCAACACAATGGTAAAACGAACTGAGACAAGTAGGTTACTTCAGGGCAGCTCGTGGACATATGCCATACGAGAACGAGCAGTAACAAGAATACCGGTTTCCAGACGGCCACATGGCACTATCGAGAAGGGGGACCATCGTGTTTGTTGTACGACTCTGTGCATCGTACTGCATCTACAGCAGCAATAAGAGCAGCAGCTGGCAACACAATGGTAAAACGAACTGAGACAAGTAGGTTACTTCAGGGCAGCTCGTGGACATATGCCATACGAGAACGAGCAGTAACAAGAATACCGGTTTCCAGACGGCCACATGGCACTATCGAGAAGGGGGACCATCGTGTTTGTTGTACGACTCTGTGCATCGTACTGCATCTACAGCAGCAATAAGAGCAGCAGCTGGCAACACAATGGTAAAACGAACTGAGACAAGTAGGTTACTTCAGGGCAGCTCGTGGACATATGCCATACGAGAATGAGCAGTAACAAGAAGACCGGTTTCCAGACGGCCACATGGCACTATCGAGAAGGGGGACCATCGTGTTTGTTGTACGACTCTGTGCATCGTACTGCATCTACAGCAGCAATAAGAGCAGCAGCTGGCAACACAATGGTAAAACGAACTGAGACAAGTAGGTTACTTCAGGGCAGCTCGTGGACATATGCCATACGAGAATGAGCAGTAACAAGAAGACCGGTTTCCAGACGGCCACATGGCACTATCGAGAAGGGGGACCATCGTGTTTGTTGTACGACTCTGTGCATCGTACTGCATCTACAGCAGCAATAAGAGCAGCAGCTGGCAACACAATGGTAAAACGAACTGAGACAAGTAGGTTACTTCAGGGCAGCTCGTGGACATATGCCATACGAGAACGAGCAGTAACAAGAATACCGGTTTCCAGACGGCCACATGGCACTATCGAGAAGGGGGACCATCGTGTTTGTTGTACGACTCTGTGCATCGTACTGCATCTACAGCAGCAATAAGAGCAGCAGCTGGTAACACAATGGTAAAACGAACTGAGACAAGTAGGTTACTTCAGGGCAGCTCGTGGACATATGCCATACGAGAACGAGCAGTAACAAGAATACCGGTTTCCAGACGGCCACATGGCACTATCGAGAAGGGGGACCATCGTGTTTGTTGTACGACTCTGTGCATCGTACTGCATCTACAGCAGCAATAAGAGCAGCAGCTGGCAACACAATGGTAAAACGAACTGAGACAAGTAGGTTACTTCAGGGCAGCTCGTGGACATATGCCATACGAGAACGAGCAGTAACAAGAATACCGGTTTCCAGGCGGCCACATGGCACTATCGAGAAGGGTGACCATCGTGTTTGTTGTACGACTCTGTGCATCGTACTGCATCTACAGCAGCAATAAGAGCAGCAGCTGGCAACACAATGGTAAAACGAACTGAGACAAGTAGGTTACTTCAGGGCAGCTCGTGGACATATGCCATACGAGAATGAGCAGTAACAAGAAGACCGGTTTCCAGACGGCCACATGGCACTATCGAGAAGGTGGACCATCGTGTTTGTTGTACGTCTCTGTGCATCGTACTGCATCTACAGCAGCAATAAGAGCAGCAGCTGGCAACACAATGGTAAAACGAACTGAGACAAGTAGGTTACTTCAGGGCAGCTCGTGGACATATGCCATACGAGAACGAGCAGTAACAAGAATACCGGTTCCCAGATGGCCACATGGCACTATCGAGAAGGGGGACCATCGTGTTTGTTGTACAGCTCTGGTGCATCGTACTGCATCTACAGCAGCAATAAGAGCAGCAGCTGGTAACACAATGGTAAAACGAACTGAGACAAGTAGGTTACTTCAGGGCAGCTCGTGGACATATGCCATACGAGAATGAGCAGTAACAAGAAGACCGGTTTCCAGACGGCCACATGGCACTATCGAGAAGGGGGACCATCGTGTTTGTTGTACGACTCTGTGCATCGTACTGCATCTACAGCAGCAATAAGAGCAGCAGCTGGCAACACAATGGTAAAACGAACTGAGACAAGTAGGTTACTTCAGGGCAGCTCGTGGACATATGACATACGAGAATGAGCAGTAACAAGAAGACCGGTTTCCAGACGGCCACATGGCACTATCGAGAAGGGGGACCATCGTGTTTGTTGTACGACTCTGTGCATCGTACTGCATCTACAGCAGCAATAAGAGCAGCAGCTGGCAACACAATGGTAAAACGAACTGAGACAAGTAGGTTACTTCAGGGCAGCTCGTGGACATATGCCATACGAGAACGAGCAGTAACAAGAATACCGGTTCCCAGACGGCCACATGGCACTATCGAGAAGGGGGACCATCGTGTTTGTTGTACAGCTCTGGTGCATCGTACTGCATCTACAGCAGCAATAAGAGCAGCAGCTGGTAACACAATGGTAAAACGAACTGAGACAAGTAGGTTACTTCAGGGCAGCTCGTGGACATATGCCATACGAGAATGAGCAGTAACAAGAAGACCGGTTTCCAGACGGCCACATGGCACTATCGAGATGGGGGACCATCGTGTTTGTTGTACGACTCTGTGCATCGTACTGCATCTACAGCAGCAATAAGAGCAGCAGCTGGCAACACAATGGTAAAACGAACTGAGACAAGTAGGTTACTTCAGGGCAGCTCGTGGACATATGACATACGAGAATGAGCAGTAACAAGAAGACCGGTTTCCAGACGGCCACATGGCACTATCGAGAAGGGGGACCATCGTGTTTGTTGTACGACTCTGTGCATCGTACTGCATCTACAGCAGCAATAAGAGCAGCAGCTGGCAACACAATGGTAAAACGAACTGAGACAAGTAGGTTACTTCAGGGCAGCTCATGGACATATGCCATACGAGAACGAGCAGTAACAAGAATACCGGTTCCCAGACGGCCACATGGCACTATCGAGAAGGGGGACCATCGTGTTTGTTGTACAGCTCTGGTGCATCGTACTGCATCTACAGCAGCAATAAGAGCAGCAGCTGGTAACACAATGGTAAAACGAACTGAGACAAGTAGGTTACTTCAGGGCAGCTCGTGGACATATGCCATACGAGAATGAGCAGTAACAAGAAGACCGGTTTCCAGACGGCCACATGGCACTATCGAGAAGGGGGACCATCGTGTTTGTTGTACGACTCTGTGCATCGTACTGCATCTACAGCAGCAATAAGAGCAGCAGCTGGCAACACAATGGTAAAACGAACTGAGACAAGTAGGTTACTTCAGGGCAGCTCGTGGACATATGACATACGAGAATGAGCAGTAACAAGAAGACCGGTTTCCAGACGGCCACATGGCACTATCGAGAAGGGGGACCATCGTGTTTGTTGTACGACTCTGTGCATCGTACTGCATCTACAGCAGCAATAAGAGCAGCAGCAGGCAACACAATGGTAAAACGAACTGAGACAAGTAGGTTACTTCAGGGCAGCTCGTGGACATATGACATACGAGAATGAGCAGTAACAAGAAGACCGGTTTCCAGACGGCCACATGGAACTATCGAGAAGGGGGACCATCGTGTTTGTTGTACGACTCTGTGCATCGTACTGCATCTACAGCAGCAATAAGAGCAGCAGCTGGCAACACAATGGTAAAACAAACTGAGACAAGTAGGTTACTTCAGGGCAGCTCGTGGACATATGCCATACGAGAACGAGCAGTAACAAGAATACCGGTTTCCAGACGGCCACATGGCACTATCGAGAAGGGGGACCATCGTGTTTGTTGTACAGCTCTGGTGCATCGTACTGCATCTACAGCAGCAATAAGAGCAGCAGCTGGTAACACAATGGTAAAACGAACTGAGACAAGTAGGTTACTTCAGGGCAGCTCGTGGACATATGCCATACGAGAATGAGCAGTAACAAGAAGACCGGTTTCCAGACGGCCACATGGCACTATCGAGAAGGGGGACCATCGTGTTTGTTGTACGACTCTGTGCATCGTACTGCATCTACAGCAGCAATAAGAGCAGCAGCTGGCAACACAATGGTAAAACGAACTGAGACAAGTAGGTTACTTCAGGGCAGCTCGTGGACATATGCCATACGAGAATGAGCAGTAACAAGAATACCGGTTCCCAGACGGCCACATGGCACTTTCGAGAAGGGGGACCATCGTGTTTGTTGTACAGCTCTGGTGCATCGTACTGCATCTACAGCAGCAATAAGAGCAGCAGCTGGTAACACAATGGTAAAACGAACTGAGACATGTAGGTTACTTCAGGGCAGCTCGTGGACATATGCCATACGAGAATGAGCAGTAACAAGAAGATCGGTTTCCAGACGGCCACATGGCACTATCGAGAAGGGGGACCATCGTGTTTGTTGTACGACTCTGTGCATCGTACTGCATCTACAGCAGCAATAAGAGCAGCAGCTGGCAACACAATGGTAAAACGAACTGAGACAAGTAGGTTACTTCAGGGCAGCTCGTGGACATATGCCATACGAGAATGAGCAGTAACAAGAAGACCGGTTTCCAGACGGCCACATGGCACTATCGAGAAGGGGGACCATCGTGTTTGTTGTACAGCTCTGGTGCATCGTACTGCATCTACAGCAGCAATAAGAGCAGCAGCTGGTAACACAATGGTAAAACGAACTGAGACAAGTAGGTTACTTCAGGGCAGCTCGTGGACATATGCCATACGAGAATGAGCAGTAACAAGAATACCGGTTCCCAGACGGCCACATGGCACTATCGAGAAGGGGGACCATCGTGTTTGTTGTACAGCTCTGGTGCATCGTACTGCATCTACAGCAGCAATAAGAGCAGCAGCTGGCAACACAATGGTAAAACGAACTGAGACAAGTAGGTTACTTCAGGGCAGCTCGTGGACATATGACATACGAGAATGAGCAGTAACAAGAAGACCGGTTTCCAGACGGCCACATGGCACTATCGAGAAGGGGGACCATCGTGTTTGTTGTACGGCTCTGGTGCATCGTACTGCATCTACAGCAGCAATAAGAGCAGCAGCTGGCAACACAATGGTAAAACGAACTGAGACAAGTAGGTTACTTCAGGGCAGCTCGTGGACATATGCCATACGAGAATGAGCAGTAACAAGAATACCGGTTCCCAGACGGCCACATGGCACTATCGAGAAGGGGGACCATCGTGTTTGTTGTACAGCTCTGGTGCATCGTACTGCATCTACAGCAGCAATAAGAGCAGCAGCTGGTAACACAATGGTAAAACGAACTGAGACAAGTAGGTTACTTCAGGGCAGCTCGTGGACATATGCCATACGAGAATGAGCAGTAACAAGAAGACCGGTTTCCAGACGGCCACATGGCACTATCGAGAAGGGGGACCATCGTGTTTGTTGTACGACTCTGTGCATCGTACTGCATCTACAGCAGCAATAAGAGCAGCAGCTGGCAACACAATGGTAAAACGAACTGAGACAAGTAGGTTACTTCAGGGCAGCTCGTGGACATATGCCATACGAGAATGAGCAGTAACAAGAAGACCGGTTTCCAGACGGCCACATGGCACTATCGAGAAGGGGGACCATCGTGTTTGTTGTACAGCTCTGGTGCATCGTACTGCATCTACAGCAGCAATAAGAGCAGCAGCTGGTAACACAATGGTAAAACGAACTGAGACAAGTAGGTTACTTCAGGGCAGCTCGTGGACATATGCCATACGAGAATGAGCAGTAACAAGAAGACCGGTTTCCAGACGGCCACATGGCACTATCGAGAAGGGGGACCATCGTGTTTGTTGTACGACTCTGTGCATCGTACTGCATCTACAGCAGCAATAAGAGCAGCAGCTGGCAACACAATGGTAAAACGAACTGAGACAAGTAGGTTACTTCAGGGCAGCTCGTGGACATATGCCATACGAGAATGAGCAGTAACAAGAAGACCGGTTTCCAGACGGCCACATGGCACTATCGAGAAGGGGGACCATCGTGTTTGTTGTACAGCTCTGGTGCATCGTACTGCATCTACAGCAGCAATAAGAGCAGCAGCTGGTAACACAATGGTAAAACGAACTGAGACAAGTAGGTTACTTCAGGGCAGCTCGTGGACATATGCCATACGAGAATGAGCAGTAACAAGAAGACCGGTTTCCAGACGGCCACATGGCACTATCGAGAAGGGGGACCATCGTGTTTGTTGTACGACTCTGTGCATCGTACTGCATCTACAGCAGCAATAAGAGCAGCAGCTGGCAACACAATGGTAAAACGAACTGAGACAAGTAGGTTACTTCAGGGCAGCTCGTGGACATATGCCATACGAGAATGAGCAGTAACAAGAATACCGGTTCCCAGACGGCCACATGGCACTATCGAGAAGGGGGACCATCGTGTTTGTTGTACAGCTCTGGTGCATCGTACTGCATCTACAGCAGCAATAAGAGCAGCAGCTGGTAACACAATGGTAAAACGAACTGAGACAAGTAGGTTACTTCAGGGCAGCTCGTGGACATATGCCATACGAGAATGAGCAGTAACAAGAAGACCGGTTTCCAGACGGCCACATGGCACTATCGAGAAGGGGGACCATCGTGTTTGTTGTACGACTCTGTGCATCGTACTGCATCTACAGCAGCAATAAGAGCAGCAGCTGGCAACACAATGGTAAAACGAACTGAGACAAGTAGGTTACTTCAGGGCAGCTCGTGGACATATGCCATACGAGAATGAGCAGTAACAAGAAGACCGGTTTCCAGACGGCCACATGGCACTATCGAGAAGGGGGACCATCGTGTTTGTTGTACAGCTCTGGTGCATCGTACTGCATCTACAGCAGCAATAAGAGCAGCAGCTGGTAACACAATGGTAAAACGAACTGAGACAAGTAGGTTACTTCAGGGCAGCTCGTGGACATATGCCATACGAGAATGAGCAGTAACAAGAATACCGGTTCCCAGACGGCCACATGGCACTATCGAGAAGGGGGACCATCGTGTTTGTTGTACAGCTCTGGTGCATCGTACTGCATCTACAGCAGCAATAAGAGCAGCAGCTGGCAACACAATGGTAAAACGAACTGAGACAAGTAGGTTACTTCAGGGCAGCTTGTGGACATATGACATACGAGAATGAGCAGTAACAAGAAGACCGGTTTCCAGACGGCCACATGGCACTATCGAGAAGGGGGACCATCGTGTTTGTTGTACGGCTCTGGTGCATCGTACTGCATCTACAGCAGCAATAAGAGCAGCAGCTGGCAACACAATGGTAAAACGAACTGAGACAAGTAGGTTACTTCAGGGCAGCTCGTGGCCATATGCCGTATACTGAGCATTCCCCTGATCCAAAACTACCACCATTTGCGAATTCAGTGGCGTCAAGCGAGAGCTAATGGAGATCTGTTGCGTTTTCTGATGAAAGCCGGTTCTACCTCTTTGCCGGTGATAACTGCGTGTTGGCTAGTAGTAGTACAGTTGGCGACCTGAAACAAACCTATCTCTCTGCTAGACACCCTTCACCAGTACCTGGAGCTATGGCAAGGTGCGATTTCATACGACAGCAGGAGCACGCTTGTGGTTATCCCACGTACTCTGACCAAAATGTTTGTATGTCAGTCTGGTGACTCGACCTGTTGTGCTATCGTTCAGGAACAGCATTCGAGGAGGAGATATACAGACTAAAGCTCTCCCACATACCGCTGTTGTAACTCAACATCATTCATAGAGTGTCGGCAAGTTGCCATTGCCTACTCGATCAACAAATCTGTCTCCAATCGAACACATTTGGGACATCATTAGACGACTTTTCCAGCGTCATCCACATACAGCATAAAACGTCCCTGTATTGACCGACAAAGTGCAGCAAGCATGGAGCTCTCTGTTATGAGACCTGAACAACGATTTCACGTTTGCATGCTTGCAACCAAAAATCTGGCGAATTCGTCACTGTTTAAAAAGGGCTTTGAAATCAGGTCCCTCTGTAATGGAACTGATGACTGAGGGTGATCTTGGAGAAGGAAGAGTGGAGAGGGTGGTTATACCTCTAAAATGTATTTCTGGTGGGTTGAAATCTTCCTTTTGTACGATACTTGTAACCTGCACGGAATAGCGATACACTTACATTTATTTCTTGAACCAGCGCCATTATGGAATTCTACGTGTGATGTGTGGGAGATCATGTTCGCTTACTCTAAATACACTACTGGCCATTAAAATTGCTACACAAAGATGATGTGCTGCAGACGCAAATTTTAACCGGCAGGAAGAAGATCCTGTGATATGCAAATGATTAGCTTTTCAGAGCATTCACACAAGGTTGGCGCAGGTGGCGACGCCTACAACGTGCTGACGTGAGGAAAGTTTCCAACCGATTTCTCATACATAAACAACAGTTGACCGGCGTTGCCTGGTGAAACGTTGTTGTGACGCCCCGTGTAAGGAGGAGAAATGCGTACCATCACGTTTCCGTATCGATTGAGGTCGGATTGTAGCCTATCGCGATTGCGGTTTATCGTATCTCGACATTGCTGCTCGCGTTGGTCGAGATCCAATGACTGTTAGCAGAATATGGAATCGTTGGGTTCAGGAGGGTAATACGGAACGCCGTGCTGGATCACAACGACCTCGTATCACTAGCAGTCGAGATGAAAGGCATCTTATCCTCATGGCTATAATGGATCGTGCAGCCACGTCTCGATCCCTGAATCAACAGATGGGGACGTTTTCAAGACAACAACCATCTGCACGAACAGTTCGACGTCGTTTGCAGCAGCATGGACTGTCAGCTCGAAGACCATGGCTGCGGTTACCCTTGACGCTGCTTCACAGACAGGAGCGCCTGCGATGGTGTACTCAACGACGAACCTGGTTGCACCTAATGGCAAAAAGTCATTTTTTTCGGATGAATCCAGGTTTTATTTACAGCATCAAGATGGTCGCATCCGTATTTGGCGACATAGCATGAACGCACATTGGAAGCGTGTATTCGTTATCGCTATACTGGCGTATCACCCTGCGTGATGGTATGGGGTGTCATTGGTTACACGTCTCGGTCACCTCTTGTTCGCACTGACGGCACTTTGAACAGTGGACCCTACATTTCAGATGTGTTACGACCCATGGCTCTACCCTACATTCGATCCCTGCGAAACCCTACATTTCAGCAGGATAATGCTTGACCGCATGTTGCAGGTCCTGTACGGGCCTTTCTGGAAACAGAAAATATTCGGCTGCTGCCCTGGCCAGCACATTCTCCAGATCTCTCACCAATTGAAAACGTCTGGTCAATGGTGGGTGAACAACTGGCTCGTCACAATACTCCAGTCACTACTCTTGATGAACCGTGGTTGGTCGTCGGTCAGTCATCTTGTCGGACGACGTGTATGTTGGCCGGAGATCGCTTATGGGTTGCCTGAATGTGCCGAGTCGTGATTCGTCCTTGTTGTTGCACAGTCTCTGCCGTTAGTATTCCCTAGTCCTTCATGCGAGTGTTCGTGAAACTGTGTGTCAGCTTGTGATGTCGACTGTTCAGTTACTTTAGTCCTGTCACTGTGCTGATGTGTGGCAGTCTGTCGGTTGGCGTGGAGCAGAGAGGAAATCTCCGCGGGGCTAGTTTGGCTGGGCCCGCAGGCAGTCTCAACGCAATGTCAGAGTGTGTGAGGCTGTTCCCATTGCTATGAGGTCCGTGGCTCACCGACCCTACGCACGAAAGTTTAGTTTGGATTTATATACCAGCAAGTCAAGACTGTTCACATTGTGCCGTTTGGTTCTAGTTGTTGGCTGTTGGGACATTCCCATGAGCCACAACGTGTGTTTTCAAGTTGGTGAACGTTTATCCACCGTCCGGTGGAGTCTAACTGTATTTGGTTATTTGCAATTGAAGTGCACCAGCGGAATTTTCTGCCTTGTGGCTGTTAACATTCAGGTTACCTGCCCTGTCTGTTGACGTAACTTTAGGTAGTGTCCTTTCCTCACTGTTTTATCACTGTCCCGCACGGTGTGTAATTCGACAGCTTAATGTGTGCTTGGTTTGGGCGTCCATGCCTTTTACGCTTGCATTGAACTCCCCGTTGTGTGCTGGTCGAGTGGAGCGCAAGTTACTTTGTCGGTGGGTCCGTGGACTGTCTGTTGGTTGGCTTGGCATCAGATCGAGAATTGTTGGGCCGATTGCCTGTTTCACCTAAGTGAACCTTAGTATTTCAAGTGTTGGCCGACTCCCGAAACTTCTGAGTGCTTTTAGCTGCACTGCCTTTTCTTATGTTCTGTTGTGTGTATTTCTAAGGCTCACAGCCGATGGTCTTGAATTAAAGTTGAATTGTTTTTAGTCGTGTTTTAAGTCATGGGCCCTCAGCTACTTTAAAATTAAAGTTCCCTGCTTGTCAAGTGTTAGATTGTTTGGGCCTTCTGCCTGATTAATAATAAGACTTTTTTGTTTAAATTTATTTTTCCTTGAGTTTTAAGTCATGGGGCCTTCAGCCGTTTTTAAATTGAGCATCTTTGTCTTTCGATCATCAAACTGTTTGGGGCCATCTGCCTTGTGTATTTTAAATTTAATTCTACCTTGAATCTTAAATCATCAGCCTTCACCCGTCTTTAAATTAAGTTTGTTGCTTTTCCAGTGCTACATTTTCTGGCTTTCAGGCAAATTATAGAACTTACTTAACGTGAGGCCTTCTGCCTTCTAAATATTCTTTTTGGCGTCTGAATTTTGAGTTAATGGCTTTTAGGCGTTTTTTTTTTTTAATTAAAGTGTTTGAGCCTTTAAGGCATAAGATAGTCATTGGCTGAATACACCACACTAAGTTCAAGAATTTGTACTGTAATGTTTGGTCAAATAAATAACGGTATGTGTGTTCGAGTGTAACTGACCGCCGCTCATTTTGGCCTCTTTCCACAATTCCAAAGTCCTGTGTCCTGTGTCTTGTGTCCGTCCTCAACGTCATCTGATTTAATTCGACTACGTTTCATTAACCTCATTTTGGTTTGGAATCATGTAGTGTGTTCAAAGCAGAGCTTGTAGCCGTTCACAGGGCCCTCCTTTATGTTTCTCAGGCCTCCCTCCACAGTGTTTTAATTTATTCAGGTTCATGGGCAGCCTGCAGGCTATCGACCGATGCTACTCTCGTCACCCTTTGGTCTCTGCTATCCATGACTTTCTCTCTGCCCTTGAGCATGCCTGTTGTTCACTCGTCTTTCTCTGAGTCCCAAGTCAAGTGAACATCCTAGGGAATTAATTGTCTGAGTATTGGGCTAGAGAAGCAGACACTCACCACCCACCACCCCCCCCCCCCCCCAATTCCTTTCACGACTCCAGCTGCGGATATGCGGATCTACGTCAAATCTCTCTTTGCCCTGAAGTCGAATGCCATCTGGAGCGCTACTGCTCATAGTAATAAAATCCGCACAGTCAAGGAGTCTACTGCAGTTTGGCGCTCTTCTTTCCGCTCCCCTCGGAAGGAGTCCACAGTTTTATGCCGTTTACGCATTGGTCATACCCGGCTCACCCATTGTTTCCTCCTGTGTAACGACCCACCTCCACAATGTGGATTTAGAGCCAGACTGACGATATCTCTCATATTGGTGTAATGTCCCCTTGTTTCGGCCCTTCTTTCTAAGCATAGTCTTCCCGATACCTTACATTTAATATTATCAGACATCCACGGATGGTTGAATTGGTCCTCGGTGAAAGTGGTTTTTATTTCCAGATACAATGTTCTCCTTTAGTCTTGGCGCAGGGGCAGTTTAGTTGTGGTTGGATCTGTGACCCCATGAGCGCCACATTTTTTTTTCCAGTTTTTAGACTTGGTCTCACCTTTTATGCCTTTACTGTGTGTGTGTGTGTGTGTGTGTGTGTGTGTGTGTGTGTGTTTTTAATATTCATTACTTTATAATTTTTACTCCCCTGACTGGATCCGTCCACTTTTCTTCTGTAACTCATTTCAGAATCGCGGGACTGATGACCTCACCGTTTGGTCCCATAACACCTCCATAAATAAAAAAAAAACACACAAGAAAAGAAGGTACTGTCCATCCGCTCAACTGCTCCTCTAAGTCCTTTGTTGTCTCTGAAAGAATTACAATGCCATCGACAAACCTCAAATTTATTTCTTTCTCCCTGAACTTTAATTCCTACTCCAATTTTTTCTTTTGTTTCCTTTATTGCCGTCTCAATATACTGATTGTATGACAACGGTGATAGGCTACAACCCAGTCTCACTTTGACTCTTATAACTGCCATCTGGTTTCTGTACAAACTGTAAATAGCCTTTCCCTTCCTGTATTTTACTTCTGCCAGCGTTAGAATTTGGGATAGAGTATTCCAGTCAGATTGTCAAAAGCTCTCCCCGAGTCTGTAAGTGGTATAAATGTAGATATGCCTTTCCTTAACCTATCTTCTATGAGAAGCCGTGGAAGCTCTGATGTATAACTATTGAAAGGGACTATTCGTGTTTGATCCTGTCCATTTGCTAGAGAAGCTGAAGTCTGTAGGTGATGTGTGTGGTATGGAGGACTGTAGTTTTAATGGAATATCTGTTAATGATGGCAGGGAGTAATCTACACAACCTCACTCTACTTAAACAGTCTTGACGGACGTTTGGAACCTATTTTACCGCTATATTACTAGGTTTTTTTTCATCGTAAGCAAGCTACATTTCGAAATCAGGAGTGAGTCTATATGCACATACGTGGCATGGAAGACTAAATTTAATAGAATATTTGTTAATGAGGGAAAGTGTAACACACTCACATCACTGCAATTCAGTAAGTCTGACAGACATTTGGAAACTATGCGACAGCATTTCACAGATAACACTTTTCCGCGTACTTTGAATTCCGCCTGTATTAAATCCAAAAGATTGTGGGATAGATGTAGCATCTTACATTAACCTTTCGCTAGTCTTAGAATGACTGAGCGACCGAAATGACGGTCATCACATCTCCATCTCAATGCTCCCACTATCAGAAGCACAACAAAATTACCGACCTACCTTCACGCCACTGCAGAAAGCAGCGCTCCCTGCGGGCTACGTTAATTCATGCCACTTGATGCTTTAGAAGCACGCTCTGTGACGACTCCCGAGCTGTAAATTTTTATGTGACAACGCTGAACACAATGGGTATTAATGCACTAAAAGTGCTGCTTTTGAAAAGAGGAATCTCGAGGCAGAATGAGCCATAGTAAGCCGTCAACTACCCCTCGATGTACGTCAGTTTCCTCTTCAGCATTTCCGATTTTATGTGAACAACTCTCACGTTCGTAACTCTGCTTAAATTCTCAATTTCTACTACAACTTAAAGGTCACACCCAACTGTTATTCCAACATTAACAAGCATACATCTGTATGTGGTTAAATAATACATACTGGTGAACAGTACCATCGATTCGACTGCTTGACAGAACATTGTCGCTGTTTATCAATCCTGTGAACTACTCGTGTTACGTGATTGATCTTCGAAGCACGCGCATCATGTGGATGTTGCAAGAATCGCATTGGTTCGCACACTCCAGTCGAATTTGCAACGTAAAAAAATTTGCAACGTAAAAAAATTTGCAACGTAAAAAAATTTGCAACGTAAAAAAATTTGCGACGTAAAAAAATTTGCGACGTAAAAAAATTTGCGACGTAAAAAAATTTGCGACGTAAAAAAATTTGCGACGTAAAAAAATTTGCGACGTAAAAAAATTTGCGACGTAAAAAAATTTGCGACGTAAAAAAATTTGCGACGTAAAAAAATTTGCGACGTAAAAAAATTTGCGACGTAAAAAAATTTGCGACGTAAAAAAATTTGCGACGGAAAAAAATTTGCGACGGAAAAAAATTTGCGACGGAAAAAAATTTGCGACGGAAAAAAATTTGCGACGGAAAAAAATTTGCGACGGAAAAAAATTTGCGACGGAAAAAAATTTGCGACGGAAAAAAATTTGCGACGGAAAAAAATTTGCGACGGAAAAAAATTTGCGACGGAAAAAAATTTGCGACGGAAAAAATTATGCGACGGAAAAAAATATGCGACGGAAAAAAATTTGCGACGGAAAAAAATTTGCGACGGAAAAAAATTTGCGACGGAAAAAAATTTGCGACGTAAAAAAATTTGCGACGTAAAAAAATTTGCGACGTAAAAAAATTTGCGACGTAAAAAAATTTGCGACGTAAAAAAAGTTGCGACGTAAAAAAATTTGCGACGGAAAAAAATTTGCGACGGAAAAAAATTTGCGACGGAAAAAATTTTGCGACGGAAAAAATTATGCGACGGAAAAAATTATGCGACGGAAAAAAATTTGCGACGGAAAAAAATTTGCGACGGAAAAAAATTTGCGACGGAAAAAAATTTGCGACGGAAAAAAATTTGCGACGGAAAAAAATTTGCGACGGAAAAAAATTTGCGACGGAAAAAAATTTGCGACGGAAAAAAATTTGCGACGGAAAAAAATTTGCGACGGAAAAAAATTTGCGACGGAAAAAAATTTGCGACGGAAAAAAATTTGCAACGGAAAAAAATTTGCAACGGAAAAAAATTTGCAACGGAAAAAAATTTGCAACGGAAAAAAATTTGCAACGTAAAAAATTTTGCAACGTAAAAAATTTTGCAACGGAAAAAAATTTTGCAACGGAAAAAAATTTTGCAACGGAAAAAAATTTTGCAACGGAAAAAAATTTTGCAACGTAAAAAATTTTGCAACGTAAAAAATTTTGCAACGTAATAAAATTTTGCAACGTAAAAAAATTTGCAACGTAAAAAAATTTGCAACGTAAAAAAATTTGCAACGTAAAAAAATTTGCAACGTAAAAAAATTTGCAACGTAAAAAAATTTGCAACGGAAAAAAATTTGCAACGTAAAAAAATTTGCAACGGAAAAAAATTTGCAACGTAAAAAAATTTGCAACGGAAAAAAATTTGCAACGGAAAAAAATTTGCAACGGAAAAAAATTTGCAACGGAAAAAAATTTGCAACGGAAAAAAATATGCAACGGAAAAAAATTTGCAACGGAAAAAAATTTGCAACGGAAAAAAATTTGCAACGGAAAAAAATTTGCGACGTAAAAAAATTTGCGACGTAAAAAAATTTGCGACGTAAAAAAATTTGCGACGTAAAAAAATTTGCGACGTAAAAAAATTTGCGACGTAAAAAAATTTGCGACGTAAAAAAATTTGCGACGTAAAAAAATTTGCGACGTAAAAAAATTTTCGACGTAAAAAAATTTGCGACGTAAAAAAATTTGCGACGTAAAAAAATTTGCGACGGAAAAAAAGTTGCGACGGAAAAAAATTTGCGACGGAAAAAAATTTGCGACGGAAAAAAATTTGCGACGGAAAAAAATTTGCGACGGAAAAAAATTTGCGACGGAAAAAAATTTGCAACGGAAAAAAATTTGCAACGGAAAAAAAATTGCAACGGAAAAAAAATTGCAACGGAAAAAAAATTGCAACGGAAAAAATTTGCAACGGAAAAAATTATGCAACGGAAAAAAATATGCAACGGAAACAAATATGCAACGGAAAAAAATTTGCAACGGAAAAAAATTTGCAACGGAAAAAAATTTGCAACGGAAAAAAATTTGCAACGGAAAAAAATTTGCAACGGAAAAAAATATGCAACGGAAAAAAATATGCAACGGAAAAAAATATGCAACGGAAAAAAATATGCAACGGAAAAAAATATGCAACGGAAAAAAATATGCAACGGAAAAAAATATGCAACGGAAAAAAATATGCAACGGAAAACAATATGCAACGGAAATAAAATATGCAACGGAAAAAAAATATGCAACGGAAAAAAAATATGCAACGGAAAAAAATATGCAACGGAAAAAAATTTGCAACGGAAAAAAATATGCAACGGAAAAAAATATGCAACGGAAAAAATATGCAACGGAAAAAAATTTGCAACGGAAAAAAATTTGCAACGGAAAAAAATTTGCAACGGAAAAAAATATGCAACGGAAAAAAATATGCAACGGAAAAAAATATGCAACGGAAAAAAATATGCAACGGAAAAAAATATGCAACGGAAAAAAATATGCAACGGAAAAAAATATGCAACGGAAAAAAATATGCAACGGAAAAAATATGCAACGGAAAAAATATGCAACGGAAAAAATTTGCAACGGAAAAAATATGCAACGGAAAAAATATGCAACGGAAAAAAATATGCAACGGAAAAAAATATGCAACGGAAAAAAATATGCAACGGAAAAAAAATATGCAACGGAAAAAAAATATGCAACGGAAAAAATATGCAACGGAAAAAATATGCAACGGAAAAAATATGCAACGGAAAAAATATGTAACGGAAAAAATTTGTAACGGAAAAAATTTGTAACGGGAAAAATTTGTAACGGGAAAAATTTGTAACGGAAAAAATTTGTAACGGAAAAAATATGTAACGGAAAAAATTTGTAACGGAAAAAATATGTGGGTAAGACGGCGTATTTCTCATGTGGCATAAGGGTGGAACGGGGAATGTATGGAATTATATAGACAGTCATTTGTTATTCTATCAGCACATGAGACTGAGATAGATGAGGAATCGATAATACTGGTGCTATGCACCCTCCGCCATGCACTGTACAGTGGTTCCCTGAGTATTAGTTTTAGATGCAGCCAGGCGCGAAGACCCGTGGTGGGTTTGGTAGTTGACCTGAATGTTACTGTATCTATTGGACATTAGTAGGCCTAGAATTCCCGTACACTGTTATCGGAAGCGTTAACTGCAACAAAATGCCTAGCACTAAGCGTCTGGAGGAAACTGAAGAAGACTGCGTATGTCACACTCAGATTCACTTGCTGGAATCGAATGCAAAGCAGCCCAAGCACTAAGAACTGACAGATCGAGTTATGTGTGGTAGGCGAGCAGCCGCCAATCCCGTCCGCTTGCCTCACAGAGAATGTGGCACTGCAGATCGAATCGAATTGTCAGAGGTACTAAGATGACTGCTTTGCTGCAGGTAACATCGACTTTCATTAGCTGTGGCTTGTACTTGGCGGCTTAGGCTCTCGATGTACGATTGTCTGATAGACGTGTAAGTACTGGATTCACTTGTAAACAAATAACTACCAATACGCAAATGCATGCTACCCATGTGTGCTAATCTGTGACCTCAGAGAGTGCTCAGAGCCATTTGATGTACTCTGATCTAGACGGAATACTGTATCATGGTCAGTCTGCTATCGAAAAGCGCGTGGGAGAAAAATGCTGTAGTTAAATCCCTAACCTTCCCCTACTCTTTCAGTAGCTCCGAATTGTGCGTGGAAAAGTGTGGATATTGCAACAATGCAAATCATTCGATGGATATTGCTACAATCTTACTATGTAGGTATGCTCCATTTGAAGAAAGTGATGTCTTTCGCACTAAAAAAATATGATGTCAACCAAGACTGACGCCATTATGCTGTAGTATTTCTAGCGTAGTGACATATTTATAGGCAGTCATTCGATGTCGAGGAAATCTAAGCCTTACTGAAACGGTTTTCTTGATGCAGTCCTTATATGCTACAGGTGGAGCAGTAAGGCTTCCTTACTCATTAAAAATATATATAGCTTTTGTAGCGATCATAGGGGAGATTAGCTTATGTACAGGTGCATACAGATATTCATTTTTACTTAATCTTTACGTGAGTAGTGAAATATCGTAGAAATGAAAAACCTTATAATACTATTATGATGTAGCCTGCAACGTGCAGTAATTTGTGGATTATGTATTTAGATTCAGATACCTGTCTATAGCAGCGTTGCGATCCCACTAGTTTATAGCGATTTGCAGAGGTTTGAGGGGTTGTGGGAGCGGGAGCCGAATATAGATAAATATGACTAATGAATCTAAAATAGCCGAGGGGACCTACTACTGTTCTACTACGCGATTGACTATGGAACACTAGAAGCGGTAAAAATTGTGAAAGATATCTGAAAGTAAGGACCTATTTGCTTGTGCATTTCTTCCCGTACGTTAACATACTGTTTTTTTTCGTTGTGGTAATACTCTACGCAGCCAGTGATGGGTGGGGGCCTAGGCACCAATTTAACTAACAGAAAAGTGCTGTCGCAACATGATGTGATATTACTGAATTAACAGGGCCTTGTGACTGGGATAGGGGACATCTAGAGCGAGCGTTACTTATCAGAATACCGCAGTTATAAATGCCGTATATCAAAACCTGGAAAATTCGTGAGAATATAAGCGGTTAGCGATACTCTGACAGAACATGATCTGTATAGCGTTTCTTGTGTTGTGAGCAAACATATGACTCCCTACCAAATACGCCTCGCAATCCGACCGCAACGAGAAAATTATGGGCTAATGTGAAGGATCCTACCAAGAAATGATCAGCAACAGAACTTTAGTGTTTTGTTTTCTCTGTAAATAAGAGACCCCATCCTTCCGTGGGTTTTGTGAGCCTGTAAATGGACGACTAAATTTGCATTGTTGGTCACATATAGAGTAATGTGAATATTGTAATAGCATTGCTCTACACCTCAACAATTTTCATCGCCAGACAGACATAAAACGTAAATGAATGTACCATCAACAAAAGCACACTAACATATTTATACTATTTTAAATATCATTAAATAATGATGATACCATAAATGACGCTGGTGAAATGCCTGAAGCATCTTGCAGCGTCAAGCTAAATAGATAAATGTTTAAAAAAATTTATGACTTGTGGAAGAAAATGGTTAATACATATAACACGGAGTTGACTTGTAACGTAGCATTTTCTTTGCACTGATGACTTATGAAATGTAATTACGTTACTTCGACAAATATTATTATTCCTCTTTTGCGATGCAGTAGAGACTTGGTGAGTGCAGAGACGACTACGTAGATCTTTCGTGAGTTATTTCTTTCTACAAATGGATGGACTGGCATCTGAGTTAGGATACTAACATTTACGTTGTTGACTCGTAGATAAAGTAGGTTGAATAAAGTAATGGAATTACTTTGCAACTGCGCAAATCACGAGAGGTTCTAACTGCAGACAAAAACAAACATGTTTCACGACTTCTGGGAGTTTCACGTTCAATGTTCGATTGCTACGATAGTAGAACTGAAGCAAAGCGAGAGCTATCTCCTGTAATGGGAACTTATTTGGAACACATTCTGTTACAATGAAGGAATTGTCAGACCACTAACGACCGCGAATTTCGTGAAACATATGGAATCATGTACCTCTGGAAAACGATATAAGCTTACTGTCACGTAGAACTACTGTTGTGTTCGACGTAACTGATGTACCGCCGCACTCTTAAGGTTTATGCTGAGCACTACCGCGTTGCTATTGACGGTAAGGATAATAAAGCTCACTGTACATGTCCTGCTACGCAGAAAGAAAAGTCATAAAAACTCATTGGAAATAGGAAAACTACATCAAAAAATTTCTGAAAGAGTATGCGCGTATTAATGTTGTGCTGTCGTGGGAGCTTCATTGCCCGAACCGTACTGGAGAGAGCTATGGGTGGTGAGGTGCGCACGTGGCTTGGGGTGGCACACGAGAACGTGGGCTGGACTGGTAACTGCACCGGGGAAACGTCCGGATATTTTTCAAACGACTAGGAAGGATGAAAATTCGAGTACGCGGTCTCCTCCAGTACATTCGGTTACCACCGTTACTAGTTTTCCTTTAATCGAGACGTGTATGGATGTATGTTGCTCATGGTGGCTGGCTGCAGCGCCGCACTTTCGTCTTCGCTTATCTCCCCATGGGCGCTGGAGGCACAGTCGCTGTCAAAGACAACTCGATCTCTGTAATCGTAATGTTCTGTTTATCCACGAGCAGGGGCAAGCCGCGTATGACACGTGCTACAGTGGCGCTGCTACAGTCGGCGGCTAACAGAAGCACAAGGACGAAGTGGACAGTAAGAAGTTCCGTCGCATGTTGTCTCTTGTTCTAAATAAATCTTGGATTAACAACTGAACTGGGAAGAACAAACAGTCACAGCTTGCCGGAAATCTCTCCCCTCCCTACATGTAAATCAGTAATTTAGAAAAATATTTCCAACCCATGTTAAACAAAAGTCCAAACACTAGTCTTGCCTAATCTTTACTACTGTGATTTAGTTCAACACGGCACAAATAGTGAAAATTCGAGATGCCTCGAGCTAGTGATGAATGCTTGCGTTAGATACGTGTGCAATATACGGTTCTATGATCATATCAGTCCTTCATACTCCAAGCAGGGTTGAATACGCCCACATAGGGCACGCGATCTCCACACGATGTGCTTACTTCATCGATTTCTTAGCCACTGGTGCCCCCAATACTTATCTTCTCACATTAAACACCTATCATCATTCCACAACCGCAATACCAGATCGAATACGTCTAGCATCTTGGCTGTACCTTTACATAACAGACAATATTTCTCCGTGTCATTCTCCATCTCAGCCATACGACTATGGAACGCGCTCCCCTGTGATCTGCGTCTTATCCAGAACCACTCAACATTCAAGAGGGAACTCAAAACGTACATATTAGGGACGGTATAGCCACCATTGTTGTGCCCCTCATCTTTCTTTCTCCTCTCCATCATAGCTTCGAATTTTACCGTTCTACTTCTCTTCCTCTAACCTATCTACCTCTTCTATATCTCTTTCACCCCATTCTATCGTCTTATGTCTCTGCTCGATGAGAATAACTCAAAAGCTGCAAGAAAATAACGAGAAAATTCCCATCTAGCAATAGGACTGATATTCATAAAAGAAAACTATGTTTACTTTCATATACTTAGTCATTATTATTACTATTATTTCTTTACTTTCTCAGACGTTAAGTCTGGTTGAAAATGGAAAGTGACGTGGACCTTTATCAAGCGTCACTTCCTTTTAACTGTACGGTATATGTTATATTGCATTTAGGAACTTTCGGGTAATTGAACATGTATCAATAATTACGGATTTCTGTAATTGTATATATAAGTTTGGATGCAGCTGTATTGCATTGATGTACTGGTGGATATTGTGTGGTATGACTCCTGTAGTTGATAGTATAATTGGTATAATGTCAACCTTATCCTGATGCCTCATGTCCTTGACTTCCTCAGCCAGTTGGATGTAATTTTTCAATTTTTTCTCCTGGTTTTTGTATATTTGTTGTATTGGGTATGGATATTTCGATTAGTTGTGTTAATTTCTTATTTTTATTGGTGAGTATGATGTCAGGTTTGTTATGTGGTGGTGTTTTATCTGTTATAATGGTTCTGTTCCAGTATAATTTGTATTCATCATTCTCCAGTACATTTTGTGGTGCATACTTGTATGTGGGAAGGTGTTTTCTAAGTTTATGTTGTAAGGCAAGCTGTTGATGTTTATTTTTGCTACATTGTCATGTCTTCTGGGGTATTCTGTATTTGCTAGTATTGTACATCCACTTGTGATGTGATCTACCGTTTCTATTTGTTGTTTGCAAAGTCTGCATTTATCTGTTGTGGTATTGGAATCTTTAATAATATGCTTGCTGTAATATCTGGTGTTTATTGTTTGATCCTGTATTGCAATCATGAATCCTTCCGTCTCACTGTATATATTGCCTTTTCTTAGCCATGCGTTGGATGCGTCTTGATCGATGTGTGGCTGTGTTAGATGATACGGGTGCTTGCCATGTAGTGTTTTCTTTTTCCAATTTACTTTCTTCGTATCTGTTGATGTTATGTGATCTAAAGGGTTGTAGAAGTGGTTATGAAATTGCAGTGGTGTAGCCGATGTATTTATATGAGTGAGTGCTTTGTGTATTTTGCTAGTTTCTGCTCGTTCTAGAAAGAATTTTCTTAAATTGTCTACCTGTCCATAATGTAGGTTTTTTATGTCGATAAATCCCCTTCCTCCTTCCTTTCTGCTTAATGTGAATCTTTCTGTTGCTTAATGTATGTGATGTATTCTATATTTGTGGCATTGTGATCGTGTAAGCGTATTTTCTCCTAGGTCTGTGTTACTCCATTTCACTACTCCAAATGAATAGGTCAATGTTGGTATAGCGTAAGTATTTATAGCTTTTGTCTTGTTTCTTGCTGTCAATTCTGTTTTCAGCATTTTTGTTAGTCTTTTCTATATTTTTCTTTTAATTCTTTAATATTTGTATTATATATTCCTATTTTTTGTCTGTATCCTAGATATTTATAGGCATCTGTTTTTTCATCGCTTCTATGGAGTCACTGTGGTTATACAATATGTAATCTTGTTTAGTGTGTTTTCCCTTGACTATGCTATTTTTCTTACATTTGTCTGTTCCAAAAGCCATATTTATATCATTGCTTAATACTTCTGTTATCTTTAGTAATTGGTTGAGTTGTTGATTGGTTGCCGCCAGTAGTTTTAGATCATCCATGTATAGCAAATGTGTGATTTTGTGTGGGTATGTTCCAGTAATATTATATCCATAATTTGTATTATTTAGCATGTTAGATAGTGGGTTCTGAGCAAGGCAGAACCAGAAAGGACTTAATGAATCTCCTTGGTATATTCCACACTTAATCTGTATTGGCTGTGCTGTGATATTATTAGAGTTTGTTTGGATATTAAGTGTGGTTTTCCAGTTTTTCATAACTATGTTTAGGAACTGTATCAATTTAGGATTTACTTTGCATGTTTCCAATATCTGTAGTAACCATGAGTGGGGTACACTATCAAAAGCTTTTTGGTAATCAATGTATGCATAGTGTAGTGACCTTTGTTTAGTTTTAGCTTGATATGTCACCTCTGTATCTATTATCAGTTGCTCTTTACATCCTTGCGCTCCTTTGCAGCAGCCTGTGTGTTCATTTATAATTTTGTTCTGTGTTGTGTCATTAATTTCTGTGTAATGAGTGAAGTTAATATTTTGTAGATTGTTGGTAGGCATGTTATGGGGGCGATATTTAGCTGGGTTTGCTGTGTCTGCTTGATCTTTAGGTTTCAGATAGGTTATTCCATGTGTAAGTGTATCAGGGAATGTGTATGGGTCTGCAATGTAACTTAAATAATTTAGTTAGATGTGAATGTGTTGAGGTGAACTTCTTTAGCCAGAAATTTGCTATTTTATCATTTCCAGGGGCTTTCCAATTGTGCGTAGAATTAATTGCTCGGGTGACTTCATGTTGCAAAATTATCACTTCAGGCATCCGCAGTATCATCTTGTATGTGTGTTTCTGCTTGTATCCACCGTGCCTGCCTGTTATGTTTTACCGGGTTTGACCATATGTTGCTCCAGAAGTGTTCCATGTCTGCTATGCTTGGTGGATTGTCTACTTTAATGTGTGTGTTATCTATTGCATGGTAAAATTTCTTTTGGTTTGTGTTCAATGTTTGGTTTTGTTTCTTTCTATTTTCACTTTTTTTGTATCTTCTAAGTCGTTTATCCAATGCTTGTAATTTATGCTTCTTTTCATCTAATTGCTCTATCGCTTCTTGTTGTGAGATTTTACCTAACCTTTTTCGTTTTTTCCTGACATTTCATTTGTTATAAATTGTGTTAGCTGTCCAATGTCTTTTCTCAGTTTTTCTATTCTGATCTGTAGCCTGTGTTGCCATGCTGGTTTTGTGAGGTTATTCTGTGTGTTGGTTGGTTCTGATCTCTGCCTAGTATGTATATTTAGTGTAGTGAGTGCTCCTATATAAACCAGTAGTTAAACTCTTCCATAGTTATGTTGTCATTTAATTTGTTGTGTATGATTGTGTTGATAGTTTTTATTGTTGTTTCGACTTGTGGGTTATTTGGCGGTCTATGCAAGAATGGTCTAATGTCTGTATTTGTGTCTTTGCATTCTATGTATATCAGGTGAAATTTCTCTTCTATATCTAACATGTGTGTGACTTCGTGTTCTATTTGTGCTTGTTCTGGTGGCTGTCTTAAGATTTCGTTTTCCTCTTCTTGTTCAATTGATGCGTGTTGGTCTTTGGCTGTTTGAGTTCTTCTTCTTCTTCTTCTTCTTCTTCTTCTGTTCCAGTATTTGTTGTACTTGTTGTTTGATGTTTTCTAATTCTGACTGCGGTATCCTGTTATTTTTTATTATTACACGGATCTGATCAGCTAGTCGTCATTCTGTTAAAAATTTTAATTCTGGGTATCTGGTAATAAATGTTGTGTATACTTGTGATCTGTATCCAGCTGTGTTGGTTCCAACGTTTGTTGCTTTGTGTTTCAATTTTGCCGACTGTGTTTCAATTTTGCCGATTGTTTTAATTTTTTTTTATAATTATCATTGTACTACTGCAATAATCTATTTTTTTCTTTAGCATTAATACTGTATAACACGTTATATGTCCTTAATGTTCTGTACAAACTGAAATTCGTTCAATCTGAGTATGCCTGGTTACGTGTAATAGGGGGCCTGAAGGCCCTTATCTTGCCAGGTAAAATAAATTCTTAAATAAATAAATAAATAAAAAGTAAGTAAGGGTAGCCCTCGTTCCACATTCTCTCGAGTGTGTGGTCCAGTGTGATAGGAAACATGGCGTGAAACACGGATAGTTAATGTATATTAGTACAGAGCATCACTCCCTATTTTTACCTTTTCCGTAGTAACGCAAGTGTGGACCATTTTAGCGACATATATACCTTTATCTGGAGAAATATACCAACCGTTTTTTTTTTATACAAGATCTAGTATAACCACAGTGTCATGGGAGCTGATAGTTAAATCATGCACAATATACTGCATTAGTCCGTTGCAACCTATGGCTGTACAGGTATGAGCAGCCCTTCGAGGCTCGTCTTCACATATTCCTTTCAAATATTTTCAGACGAAAGCCCTTCTGGCCTGTTATTTGTGTTATACGTGACATGTAAGTACTGTCTTGTATTCTTAGTCACTTTTTATTTAAAAAATTTTTCTTCCTGTTAATTTGTAGTTTTGTCATAGACCACTTTAAGTGCCTAAATTTTTACGAAGGCACTCTTAAAAGTGTTGCCGGCTAGTGTGGCCGAGCGGTTCTAGGCGCTTCAGTCTGGAACTGTGCGACCGCTAAGGTCGAAGGTTCTAATCCTGCCTCGGGCATGGATGTGTGTGATGTCCTTAGGTTAGTTAGGTTTAAGTAGTTCTAAGTCCTAGGGGACTGATGACCTCAGATGTTAGGTCCCATAGTGCTCAGAGCCATTAAAAGTGTAGAAACATGGTAAATAAGACTAAAAAATTGTGACCGAGGCCTCAAAATGGCTCTGAGCGCTATGGGACTTAACATCTGAGGTCATCAGTCCCCTAGAACTTAGTTTAAGTAGTTCCAGACTGAAGTGCCTAGAACTGCTCGGTCACACCAGCAGGCTGACCGAGAGCTCATTTGTTTAAATTTAAATTTGGCGTTGCGTAAGTTACTTTGAAGCTAAGCTTAGGCCTTGTCTGCCGTTGTTAAATAAAAATCTTTTAAGGATGAATACACGTCTAATCTGTAAGATTATAGCGATGTTATGATTGTCTGACAGATATTTTCCCATCCTGATAAAATGTAGCCATTCATGACATACTAGTGAAAAAAAATCCAATACTTAAAGTCACATTTTTGTGTATCCTGAAAATCGATAAAAAAAACAGCGAAACCCATATTTACGTCTACTGTCTTAAAAAATCAGTCAAATTAGTCACCAAACCAGTGTTTACGTGTATCTTCCTAAAAAAAAAGTTTGGGGGAATAGCAATGAAACCCATATCTACATGTATTTCCTTCAAAGTGAGGGGAAATCAATAAAATTTGCGTCTTCTTAAGAATTGGCGACGAAGCCGTTAATAGCGTCGTATGTTGCAGAGAGAGAGAGAGAGAGAGAGAGAGAGAGAGAGAGAGAGAGAGAGAGAGAGAGAGAGAGAGAAAAAAGCAGTTGGTGTCGTAGATTCTTCAAAACTAGGCCAAAACAGCTGCGTACTATGCTTCCGCGGATATTTGCAACATCACCTGATTCTACTGCTGCTGTTGCTGCTGCTTGACTCATGTTCGCATTAAGGAAGACAATCTCGAAATGACGCTGAGGAGCAGTGGAGGTAGTGTTGGGAGAGCGACCAATGGCAGCACAGGAGGGAGATGGGTCGGTGGAGGTGACATTTTTGTGGGTAATGAATTACCATAATTAAAAATGATCCTAAAAGCGTGGAACACATAGGTAAACACAAAACCACTTGCTCACCAGCTTACTCACACATTGTGGCAATTATCATGTCAGTTATTGACCGTTAATTATGACCTAAATCAACATGCACCCAAATGAGCATAACGGTCAATAAATAACGCAAGTTGCTGGTTTGTTTGCTTAAGGAGAAAAACGCCGCCGCCATCTGCTACCACGCTCCTAATCATGCAACTATACACGATGTCCCAGGAGGAATGATCAACATTCGGGGTTGTAAGAGGTACGATCATTCGAAGCAAAGAGATCAGTAAACACGGGCTGCAAAACGCATACCTTAACCGCTATGAGCACCTCATCTTGGATACTGTGAAACATCTCTTTACGGTAAGCTCTTTCCTTTTCATATGAAGAGAGGTAGTAAGCACCAAAACAATAAAGGTCCAGTAAACATCGGCTCCAATGTGCATATCTTAAGAGCTATGAGCACTGATTCATCTTCGCTACTATAAGAGCGAACAATAATTCCTATACCTATAGGTAACGTTGCTTAATTCCTCACAATATTGTGTTTACTAGGTGGTGTATCACCTGACTGTCAATCAAATTTCTCTGGTTGAAATCGTAAGTGAGGAGAGAGACATCGTTATAACACATCAAGATAAGCAGTCGCTGTCGCAATCTCCTCAAAGAACATAAGCGTTTCAAGTAACTGCTTACACAAAATGTCATGGAAAATATTCAGTTTTTGCCAATGTCGTTCGACCTGAATTATCTTTTCAGGATTCCACAGTTTTCAGATGTACCCATTCGAGTGCAAACCTTTCCATTTAGAGGAAATGATGATTCATATTGAATACATCGCCCATCAGAAAAATCGTCTTCATGCCCAAGCACTTCGCTTATGAACTGTACACGCAACCTGTAGTTTGTAAACTCCAAAGCCAGTAACAGCAATCAAGGAATGTATGGAATTGTAATTCGATAACTCTCCTAGGCACCGACTGATATTACTTACTCGTCCAAAAGATTCCTATGGCTAAGCGAAAGAACTCGTGTTCCTTCCGTACTAGTCCTTATATACAAATAGCCACAAACTGAGCACATCATCTGAAGTTCTGAAAGTCAATCGTAATCAAACGTAACGTAACTTACTACAAATTGAGTGTGGAATGTCACAGTTTTGAACGTAGTAGGGATGGTAGAAAATCTTAAAACGGGAAGGCAATGATTCAGTCTAAATATAGTGGGACCTGTGAAGACAAATGGAAAGAAAACTTCAGGTTATACGAATACAGGTTAAAATCAACTGCGAACAGGAAAGCAGGGCCGGAAGTGATTTACTGCTAACAGTTTAGTGAAGGTTGCTCTCATCACAATCGATGGCAAACAACGCCAGTAACGATAGTTCAAATTCATGTGCCGACAGCAGAAGCAGAAGACGGAAAAGCAGAGTAGGTATATGAGGCTACTGAACGAGTAATCTGTATGTAAAAGGAAGTGACAATCTACACTACTGGCCATTAAAATTTATACACCAAGAAGAAATGCAGATGATAAACGGGTATTCATTGGACAAATATATTATACTAGAACTGATATGTGATTACATTTTCACGCAATTTGTGTTCATAGATCTTGAGAAATGACTGCCCAGAACAACCACCTCTGGCCATAATAACGGCCTTGATACACCTGGGCATTGAGTCAAACAGAGTTTGGATGGCGTGTACAGGTACAGCTGCACATGCACCTTCAACACGATATCACAGTTCATCAAGAGCAGCGACTGGCGTATTGTGACGAGGCAGTTGCTCGGGCACCATTGACCAGACGTTTTAAATTGGTGAGAGATCTGGAGAATGTGCTGGCAAGGGCAGCAGTCTAACATTTTCTGTGTCCAGCAAGCCCCGTACAGGACCTGCAACATGCGGTCATGTATTATCCTGCGGAAATGTAGAGTTTCGCAGGGATCGAATGTAGGGTAGAGCCACGGGTCGTTGTTGTTGTTGTGGTCTACAGTCCCGGGACTGGTTTGATGCAGCTCTCCATGCTACTCTATCCTGTGCCAGCTGCTTCATCTCCCAGTACCTACTGCAACCTACATCCTTCTGAATCTGCTTAGTGTATTCATCTCTTGGTCTCCCCCTACGATTTTTACCCTCCACGCTGCCCTCCAATACTAAATTGGTGATCCCTTGATGCCTCAGAATATGTCCTACCAACTGATCCCTTCTTCTGGTCAAGTTGTGCCACAAACTTCTCTTCTCCCCAATCCTATTCAATACTTCCTCATTAGTTATGTGATCTACCCATCTAATCTTCAGCATTCTTCTGTAGCACCACATTTCGAAAGCTTCTATTCTCTTCTTGTCCAAACTATTTACCGTCCATGTTTCACTTCCATACATGGCTACACTCCATACAAATACTTTCAGAAATGACTTCCTGACACTTAAATCTATACTCGATGTTAATAAATTCCTCTTCTTGAGAAACGCTTTCCTTGCCATTGCCAGTCTACCTTTTATATCCTCTCTACTTCGACCATCATCAGTTATTTTGCTCTCCAAATAGCAAAACTCCTTTAGTACTTTAAGCGTCTCATTTCCTAATCTAATACCCTCAACATCACGCGATTTAATTCGACTACATTCCATTATCCTCGTTTTGCTTTTGTTGATGTTCATCTTATATCCTCCCTTCAAGACACCAACAATTCCGTTCAACTGCTCTTCCAAGTCCTTTGCTGTCTCTGAGGTTCGTCGATGACATTGTAATTTTGTCAAAGTTTTTATTTCTTCTCCTTGGATTTTAATACCTACTCCGAATTTTTCTTTTGTTTCCTTTACTGCTTGCTCAATATACAGATTGAATAACATCGGGGAGAAGCTACAACCCTGTCTTACTCCCTTCTCAAGCACTGCTTCTCTTTCATGTCCCTCAACTCTTATAACTGCCATCTGGTTTCTGTACAAATTGTAAATAGCCTTTCGCTCCCTATATTTTACCACTGCCACCTTTAGAATTTGAAAGAGTATTCCAGACAACATTGTCGAAAGCTTTCTCTAAGTCTACAAATGCTAGAAACGTAGGTTTGCCTTTCCTTAATCTATTCTCTAAGGTAAGTCGTAAGGTCAGTATTGCCTCACGTGTTCCAGTATTTCTACGGAATCCAAACTGATCTTCCCCGAGGTCGGCTTCTACTAGTTTTTCCATTCGTCTGTAAAGAATTCGTGTTAGTATTTTGCAGCTGTGGCTTATTAAACTGATTGTTCGGTAATTTTCACATCTGTCAACACCTGCTTTCTTTGGGATTGGGATTACTATATTCTTCTTGAAGTCTGAGGGTATTTCGCCTGTTTCATACATCTTGCTCACCAGATGGTAGAGTTTTGTCAGGACTGGCTCTCCCAAGGCCGTCAGTAGTTCCAATGGAATGTTGTCTACTCCGGGGGCCTTGTTTTGACTCAGGTCTTTCAGTGCTCTGTCAAACTCTTCACGCAGTATCGTATCTCCCATTTCATCTTCATCTACATCCTCTTCCATTTCCATAATACTATCCTCAAGTACATCGCCCTTGTATAGACCCTCTATATACTCCTTCCACCTTCCTGCTTTCCCTTCTTTGCTTAGAACTGGGTTTCCATCTGAGCTCTTGATGTTCATACAAGTGGTTCTCTTATCTCCAAAGGTCTCTTTAATTTTCCTGTAGGCAGTATCTATCTTACCCCTAGTGAGATAAGCCTCTACATCCTTACATTTGTCCTCTAGCCATCCCTGCTTAGCCATTTTGCACTTCCTGTCGATCTCATTTTTGAGACGTTTGTATTGCTTTTTGCCTGCTTCATTTACTGCATTTTTATATTTTCTCCTTTCATCAATTAAATTCAATATTTCTTCTGTTACCCAAGGATTTCTAACAGCCCTCGTCTTTTTACCTACTTGATCCTCTGCTGCCTTCACTACTTCATCCCTCAAAGCTACCCAGTCTTCTTCGACTGTATTTCTTTCCCCCATTCCTGTCAATTGTTCCCTTATGCTCTCCCTGAAACTCTGTACAACCTCTGGTTCTTTCAGTTTATCCAGGTCCCATCTCAAATTCCCACCATTTTGCAGTTTCTTCAGTTCTAATCTACAGGTCATAACCAATAGATTGTGGTCAGAGTCCACATCTGCCCCTGGAAATGTCTTACAATTTAAAACCTGGTTCCTAAATCTCTGTCTTAGCATCATATAATCTGATACCTTTTAGTATCTCCAGGGTTCTCCCATGTATACAACCTTCTATCATGATTCTTAAACCAAGTGTTAGCTATGATTAAGTTTTGCTCTGTGCAAAATTCTACCAGGCGGCTTCCTCTTTCATTTCTTAGCCCCAATCCATATTCACCTACTTCGTTTCCTTCTCTCCCTTTTCCTACACTCGAATTCCAGTCACTCATGACTATTAAATTTTCGTCTCCCTTCACTATCTGAATAATTTCTATTATTTCATCATACATTTCTTCAATTTCTTCATCTGCAGAGCTAGTTGGCATATAAACTTGTACTACTGTAGTAGGTGTGGGCTTCGTATCTATCTTGGCCACAATAATGCGTTCACTAAGCTGTTTGTAGTAGCTTACCCGCATTCCTAATTTCCTATTCATTATTAAACCTACTCCTGCATTACCCCTATTTGACTTTGTGTTTATAACCCTGTAGTCACCTGACCAGAAGTCTCGTTCCTCCTGCCACCGAATTTCACTAATTCCTACTATATCTAACTTTAACCTATCCATTTACCGTTTTAAATTTTCTAACCTACCTGCCCGATTAAGGGATCTGACATTCCACGCTCCGATCCGTAGAACGCCAGTTTTCTTTCTCCTGATAACGACATCCTTTTGGTAGTCCCCGCCCGGAGATCCGAATGGGGGACTATTTTACCTCCGGAATATTTTACCCAAGAGGACGTCATCGTCATTTAATCATACAGTAAAGTTGCATGTCCTCGGGAAAAATTACGGCCGTAGTTTCCCCTTGCTTTCAGCCGTTCGCAGTACCAGCACAGCAAGGCCGTTTTGGTTATTGTCACAAGGCCAGATCAATCATCCAGACTGTTGCCCTTGCAACTACTGAAAAGGCTGCTGCCAGTAGTGTATTAATGATCGTCTGAAGGACTGATTCAGCATCTTGACATGTCAAAACAACCTTCGGTGGAATTAGAAGTAAGTGCACCAACATTATGAGCGAAATAGGGAATCCATTGCTAAGTGCAGAGAAGACATAGGTAGAAAGAGGTGATTCAAGGCCCCAACGAGGTTGGGGGCGGGGAGGGCGGGGGGGAGAAAGAGAGGTGGGGACGATTTCTCTGCTGATACTATTTAGGAAGAAATCGGAGTTTATACGTAAGACGTAGGCGATACATTATCAGAGTCAGAACTTAATAGAGGTTTGGAGGACTTGTGATGAAGCAAGGCAGCAGAGCTGATAACAACCCTTCCGATTTTCTGAAGTCAGTTGAGGTCAAGTCAACGAAGTGACTACCCAAGTTATTGAGTAGAATTTACAAGTCTGGAAACATACCATCAAACTTTCGCAAAGAATCATCATCCACGCTACACCGGAGACAGCAAGAGGCAACAAGTACTAGAATTACCACACAGTCAGCCTAACATTATATGCATCCAAGCCTCTGACAAGATTAATGTACAAATCGAAGTTCAAGATATGTTAGATAGCAATTACTTTGGCCTTAGGAAATGTAAGGTCACCAGTGAGGCAGTTCTGAAGCAACATTGATAGGCTATGTTGACCTGGAAAGGTTTCGACAGTGTAAAATGGATCACAATGTTCCATATTCTGAGAGAAGTGGCGGTCAGCTACCGCTAAAGAAGGACAATATACGAGTACCATGTATGTAAATACCAAGAGGGAACCATAAGGATGGAACATCAAGTACAAAGTGCTCGTATTAAAAGATGTCAGACAACGATATACTCTATCGAACCTCTTCTTCTAACTGTTCAACAAAGAAATAATGGCGGAAATCAAAGAGTGATATTAAAGTTCAGGATGAAAGGATATAATGAAAATATTCAAAACAAAAAATCTTCTCAAAATTTGACACTTCTAAAATAGCCCCACCTCCAACAAGCGAAATTGACAAAAATCCAACAATTGACAAATCCTAAAAGAAAAGTTAATTAAAACAGCACTACATTTAATCCGCCTCGAAAGAAACACAAACACCCTTGGTGGAATGCGCATTGTGAAAGTTAAGTCTAGGCACGAGGCGTTCAAAAATTTAACAGTAACAAAACAAAGTAAGTACGACACCTTTCCTACTGCAAGAAAATAGACATCTAAATTAATCCAACAGACTGAAAGAAACTACGAAAATGCCCAACTTTTAAAAATCGAGAAAGTCTTCCAAAAGAACAATACAAGAAATCTTTATAAAGCATTGAAAACAAAACTAACCAGTTACCAATCTCACAGTCTTTGCTTCAAAACTGACAATGACAGTTTGGCTCTTTATAACCAACGCAACTGTAAGGTACTTGCTAAATATTGTAGAAAAACTATTAAACTGTCCAGAACCATGGAATAAATTCCAATTACAGAAAGCTATAAAGACCAATCCTAACTCTAAAAACCTTGACGAAATCAAAATAACTAAACAATAAAACATCTAACACTATAAAAGGGGTCACTCAACTAATAGGTCATTTCTGGCAAACTGAGAAAATACCCGAGGACTGAAAAACTGCCGAAATCCATCCACTGCATAAAGAAAAGAGGATAGAACCAATGTTAATAATCTCTCTTCTCCCAGTCACAAAGAAAATTCTCACCTAATGTTTACTTGATCGAGCCCAAGGACAGTCAGAGCCAAAAACTGTTGAGTATCAAGCAGCCTTTTGACCAAACATATCCCGTCCGGGACAAATTGTTAATTTAAAGCTAATTCTTAGGTAGCAAACAATTTCTAGTAACAATATTGTGCTTACATTTGTGGATTTTAAAAAGGCCAACGATTCATTTGAACGTGACTCTTTTTCCAAATTTTAAAGGAACAAGGTCTACATAGTAAAACTGTAACATTGATTAAGGAAAAGTTAACCGACACTAGCTCTAAAATTAAATTCATGGGAGAAATTTGTGAACCATTTGATATAAAGACTGGTGTCAGACATGGACATGGACTCTCCCCATTATTATTTAACTGTTTTGCAAAAGGTGGACACAAATTGTCGAGAAAAGTCGAATGTAAATACTGATCAATCAGTCAACTTAAGTAGAAGTAATATTAGAGCAGACTGCTCACCTTTGCAGATGATCTGGCAATTTTAACTAAAGATACTACCACAGCTCAAAAACAAATTGAAATCCTTAAAAAAGTTGCGGAAAAGGTAGGACTACAAATATCACTCGAGAAAACGGAATATATGACGTACAACAATCAAGCACATGAGTTTTTGAACACGTAACAAGAAAAAATAAATAGGGTTTCTCACTTTAAATACTTGGGGGAAATCATGCAAGAAAACGTTACGGAAAAAGCTGCAAACTAAATTCACTATAAAAAATGGCAAATGGATTCAGATCAACACAAAATATTTATAATAAACAATTTCTTTCTAAATTCCGTAAACTTAGGCATTACAACACTGTAATCAAACCTGAATGTCTTCATGGAGCAGAAACTTTCATTTTAAATAGGAAGTAGGATACTGAAGAAATCCAAAAGAAAAAGTGAAAGGAAGAAAGAATATTAGGGAAATATTAGGCCGCAAAATTACTAAGGGAGAAACTTATAGGCAGAGGAGTAACAACGAAACAGAAAAATATATAGACATACACGGTGACATGAGAAAAAGAAGACTTAAATTTTATGGCCACATTAAAAGAATGGTACCCACTAGGATGATGAAACAAATAGAATTCTACGAAAACAGAAGTAAGGGCAAAACTGAGCCAATCAAATGGATCACTGCGATTAAGGAGGCTCTTGAAGTAGCCGGTATAACTCAGGCAGACGTTAGAGATAGAAAATCATTCAGACAAAAGATATTTGATTGAAAATTTGATTAGAGCGAAACTAAAAAACGGACTGAGAGACCGTGATCTGATGAAAGTTAGAGACTTCATTCTGAAAGGATGAAACCAATTTGGAGACAAAGGAACACTAACTATCAGAAGGGACATTGATTGATTGTAACTTGCGTGGTCCTATTGGGCCCATACGTGAATAGTATTAACAATATTCACCGGTTGCGTTGCTACCCTCGATGAAAGTGAAGAGAATTACAGGACGTTCAAATTATGGGGCACAGCAATCAGTCTTCCTTTACTTGCAGGTTTTATTCGGTACATCTAGATTTCGGCTAGTGTCTAGGCATTATCAATGCACCATTTCATCGTATCAACGCATGTTTTAGTCTCGTCAGTTCCCTGTTTTTCGGCCTTGTGATACAGTTCTTTCTACACTACTGTAAGTCTTAAGTTTCGTAAGTAGTCTTGAAAGAACTATGACGGAACTATGACTGAAGCACGAGCAACAGGGGACTGACGAACTAGAACATCCGTTGATACGATGAAATGGTGCATTGATAATGGCCAGGCAACAGCCGAAATTTAGATATGCTGAATAAAACTTGCAAGAAAAGGACGACTGATTGCTGTGCTCTATCATTTGAGTCATATCACAGTCGTTCAGTGCACCAAGGTTCCTAATGGAAAGTAACATGATAAGTGTTTAACAGAATAAGCAGACTGAAGAGTATCGATGATGATGATGATGATGCACTGCGAGCAGGCCGAAGAGACAACACTAATGAGCAGTAGTATAAATGATATTAGCAACGGGCACCGTGAAGTAGAACAAGCAGAAGAATTGTGTTATATTGCAAGAAAAATTATACATGGTGGACGAAGCTAATAGGACAAATTGTAATAGATAATGAAAGTTTTCGGTACCAAGGAATGTCTGCTAATATCAAACATCGGCCTTAGTCCGAGGAAAAAATAGCTGAGAATATATGTTCTAAGCACAGCATTACATTACAGTGAATCGCGGACTGTGGAAAACCCGGTGGAGAACGGAATCGAAGCAAGTGGGATATGGTGCTATAAAGGGATGTTGAAAATTAGGTGGACTGTTGGGAAAAAGTATGAGGCAGTTCTCCACAGAATCAGTGAAACAAGGAACATTTGGAAAACACTGAAAAGATGACGGGACATGTGTAAAGATACCAGGAAATTATCTTTGTTATTGGATAGATAATATTAGAATAAAAATAGTAGGGGAAGACTAAAGTAGGCACACATCAAACAAATAATTGAGGACGTAGGGCTGAAGTGCTAATCTGATGCGAAGAGGTTGACAAGAGAAAAAGAGTTCGTGGACGCATAAACTGAACCAGTAAGAAGATTGACGACTAAAAAAAAATAACTAAAGCAAAAAACCGAAATCTTCTTTCTTAGCCACTCCGAACGCCAGTCGAGGAATCATTTGTGCACGTTATTAAAATCACAGTTTTACCAAAAATATTTCGTAACTTTAATGCATCGAAAATATTTTGAAATCTAAAATATACCAATCCCTTTAACAACTTAAAATTAAGAATAAAAATACCACTGGTGAAACCTGTACACAAATAAAATGGAAATAACATAATAATCAACACTGAGTTGTATATCGATTTTTTTGCAGTTACACAACATTAGTACTTGCGTCGCCTGCAAGATCCAAGCAATCACAGAGGGTGCGATATTGATAGTTGGGAGCTTCAACGTTAGGGGCGTTATGGGACCCCTTAGGGACATGACTGCCAAGAAGGGGAAGAAAGCCAATGTGTACTACGTGTGCTGTTATTCCAGACATGTAACGGGTCCTAGTGGATGCCGTGAAGAGCACAGGATGCAGCCTTCTGCAGGTGGTGGCTCACGTCGGTAACAGTGTTGTGTGTCATTTTGGATCGGAAGAGATTCTATCTGGTTTAGAGGAGCTAACAGAAGTGGTAAACTCTGCCATTTCCCTGATGCACTACTACTCCAAATTCCTCCTGGTCAGTACGAATTTTGAAACTTTAGCAAACCCGGTACTTGCCTTACATGGTTTGATTCATCACTTTTCTGACTTGTTTGACGCAGCCAGCCACGATTTCCTCTCCTGTGCCAACATCATCTAAGAGCAGCACTTACTGCCTACGTCCTCAATTGTTTACTGGATGTATTCCCATCTCTCTCCGTCTACAGTTTTTGCCCTCTACAGCTCCTTTCAGTACCACGAAGACTTTCGGCGATGTTTTAACAGATGTCCTATCATCCTGTCCTTTCTCCTGTCACTGTTTTCCACATATCCCTTTCCTCTCAGATTTTGCGCAGAACCTCGTTACTTACCTCATAAGCACACCTAAATTTCAACTTTCGTCTGTTTTGTTTTGTTTTGTGGGGCAAGAACACTGGGATTATACTGGCCCATGTCAAAACTAGAAATCTAAGAGCGGAGTTAAAAAAGACTACACGTCAATCCCAATCGACGAAAGAGAAGACATCTGACGTAAGGTCGTGGAGAAGGTCTATAAAATAAGCCACGGAGAAACTGAGGTCCAGAATAAAAATTAAATTGTCTTGGCCATACTGTTACGACGGATAAAAAGTAAACCGCGGTAGACAGGCCGCGCGTCGTTCGCTAAAACGGCCGACAACTCAGACAGCAATCACAAACTAGAACGTAAGCGGTTAAAGGAAGGTCATTCTGTCAGGAAATTCCGGACCGTCAAAAGGAAGAGTGCAATGTGCACGAAGTGGTGGGGAAACTCAACAAATGGCGATGGCTAAAAAGACAATGACCAATACGCAACATGGTTAAAATGATGATCTTGCGGCGAGAGGGCCGAGAGGAGATCGTCCAAGCAGCTGTGAGAAGCTTAATAACCCGTAGCTTGTCCCCATGAAGGCAGGACCTGTGGTGATGCCGAAGTGACACAACTTGCAGACAGATGCAACACAGATCATCGGAGGGACTGTAAGAACTAGCAGGTTGAAGTACGAGGTCTGCAACCTTGGCAGCAGCGTCAGCGGCCTTGTTTCTCGACAGACCAACGTGACCAGAACCCATATATACATCACAGTGGCTCCATGAAGAGTGACCCAGTGACAGCTTTTCTGGACACGTTGCACGAAGAGACGGACGGTGTACAGCAAACGGAGGCTTTGAAGGATGCAGAGTGTGTGAGCTGATGACGCAATTGAAATGCCTGTGTCGGTGGATGTACAGCGTGGCTTGATCAAGGGCGAAGAACTCTGCTGCAAATACTGAACGGTATCCGGAAACCGATACCGAAAAACGTCGGTGCCAATAACAAAGCCATACCCGACTCTACAGTTAGTCCGAGAGCCAACAGTGTATGCAAATGTACTTTCGCAAAGGTCGTGAAACGTACAGTGATAGAGCGAGACTAGAGTAATGTTTTTAGAACCGAATGAAGACCAAGGTGAACACAGGCTGGCGCAGGAAGAAAAGGTGATGTAGGGTTCAGACCCACTAGAAAAATGGCAGGTATCTTGTAGTTAAGCTGGTGGAGCGAGAGCCGAAACCATTCTCCGAGAGATAACAGAAGAAGGAAGCGCCCCATACTAGCGGTCAAAGTAGTAATCGAAGAAGGAGGCTGACCAACGGCATGCATATCTGCTGAGTAAAAAGTTACAGCGGTAGTTTGGCAGCTTCTGCATAGAGACTCTCATCTGGGCTAGTGTAAAAGGCGCCAGTGGCCAAACAGATCCCACGATGGTGGATAGTATTGGAACGGTATAAGAGGTATGGACATGCAGCGCATAAGCTAAACACCCATAATCGAGTTTCGGATTGACAAGAGACCGGAATAGTGGAGCAGCGTGGTTCGATATGCGCCCCAGGAAGTACCACTGGGGACACGTAGTATATTTTGGGATCACATACAGCAGGCCGCCAGGTAAGACACGTAGGAGGACCAAGAGTTTCCTGTCGAGCATGAGCCCCAGTAATTTCCTAGTTTCAATGAAGGGAAGAACCACAGGCCCAAGATGAAAAGACGGTGGAAGAAACAAATGGCACCACCAGAAATTCACACAAACGGTTTCGTCAGTAGGAAAACGAAAGACATTGTCGCTGCTCCTTGAGAAAAGACTGAAACGTCGCTGAAGACGCCGCTCAGACAGGTCCGTGGAGAACTGCCATAGATGGCAGAATCGTCAACGAAAGGGAGCAGGAGTTGCCTGGCGGGAGACCAGTCATAATAGGTTTACCAGCGATAGCAAAGAGGACGACGCTCGGATGGAACCCTGGGGCACATCGTTTCCTGGACAAAGGTTTCCAACAACGCAACCCATATGTACCTTGAAAACTTAGTCTTTTAGGAACTCCTGAAGGAAACAGGCAGAGGGCCACGGAAGCCCCACGTGTACAGAGTACAGATGATACCAGTCCTCCAATTGATGTAAGCTTTCTCCAAATCGAAAATACGGTCAGAGTCTGCGGTTACCGCAGAAAACCATTCATGACAATGGGTGGACAAAGTGACAAGATGGTCAAATGCAGAACAGCGAGTTCGATTCCACATTGTGTAGTGGTTAGTAAATTACGAGACGAGACACCATACCAGACAGGTATGAATCATATGTCCCACCACCTTGCGAACACAGCTAGTGAGGGAAATGGGGCAATAGTTACAACGAGGTGTTTGTCCTTACCGGGCTGAAGTATGAGTCTGACTGTGGCTTCACGCCAGCGTCTGGGAAACGTGCCCGCAGCCCAGAGAGATTGTATGTACGAAGGAGAAAATTCTTACCCACGTGAGAAAGGTTCTGCTACATCTGAATTTGAACATCGTCTGGCTCTGGGGCGGAGGATCGTGATGATGTGAGGGCATGATCTAGCTCCCTTATAGTATAGGAGGCATTTTAGCTCTCCTATTCCGAGAAGAGAAGTTTATCACCCGAGCCTCTTCTGCTCTTTTTCCGATGATGGAAGGCAGGGTGATAGTGGGACGAGCTCGAATTCCTCGCAAAATTGGGGCCCAAGGTGTTGGGGATAGGAAAAGGGTCCACTATGACATCGTCCGCTACTGTCAGGCCGGAAATTGGGGAATGGACATTGGTCCAGAGAGATCAGTTGGAAGTTGGCTCACACGATGCAAAACGGAGTGTAACTGTTGAAAGGACTAGTAAAAGAAAACCAGCTAGCTTTTTTTGCTGTCCCGAAGAACGCAACGACACTGCACGCAACCGCTTATAATGAATGCTGTTTGCCATTGTAGTATGACTGCTAAAAACGTGGAGAGCGGTAAGGATAACGTTCTTAAAATATTCTGTTTGGTCATAGCACTGGGGAAATGATGTTCGTAGAAGGTAGCCATGGAGCAGTGAACCCTCCGGTCGAAGGTGCCTGGGGAGGAGCAAACACTCCAGTCGGTCTTAGTAAGCTGCCATTTTGGAGTGCACAGAGGTGGGATAGAGTCAACAATCGGATGGCACAAGCGGAAAGGTCGCTCGAGTATGTTTCAGAGAGAATGGACCACTTGAGATGAAGCGCAAGCTTGACAGTGGAGAAAGATAAGTCCAAATGGAATAGGGGTGAGTGGAATCTGAAGGGAACTTGGATACTTCCGTGTTAACGCAAATATCATTGAGAAACTCAGCGAAGAGTGAATGGTGTGCAAGTTACAAAGCAGCAGAAAGGGGTGAGGTAGCTGCCCAATAAGCTGGAGGAAGTATGCCCTGGTGACACCGAATAATGGAGGAATGTATATGGTACAGAGGTCAAGTGAGGAAGGAAAATTCGGACTGCAATATCTTGGAATCGTGTAGTCAGGGAGATGGGTTGTCTATGAACGTCATCCCATATGAGCAGCCTGACTCCCAATGGGATGGAGTGCCGTCCTTGGGAGAAGGTCAAAACGGACTGGGTAGAAACGCACGAGCTCAGAGCAGTAGTGAAGACGCAATTTTGTTTCCTGGAGGGAGAGCACAAGTTGACACTGCGATTCTAAGAGCAGCCGTAAATCCTCTTTCTTAGATCGCAGACTGCCAATGTTCCATTGGAGGAGAGTCATCTCGAAGAAAACGTGAAGGGGTATCACTTCGGCGGCTGCCAAGTGCCACCCTTCGAAGACGTTGCTGCAGGGCATAGAGGTGGATGAATCCTGTTCCATGAGGTCTACAGAGGGGTCGGTAATCTGCTTCTGTCGGCCTGTGGAGAAACGATTGGTGGTGGGCAACGGCAACACATAGGTCAGCCGAACGATGGTTAACATGGCGACAACGTCTAAGAGGATGCCAGAGTCGGCGAAGGAGAAACCTTTTCACTCTGCTTGACCTCCTGGAGCCTTTCCGGTTGGCAGAGGAAGACTCAGATGTTGGTTGGCCGGAGGGACGTAGGAAGCCTTCGCTAGAGTATTCCTTCTGTCCTTTCCGGCCTGCCAGTTGTGTAGCTGGTGACTTTGCCCGTGAGAAGAAAGTTTGGTGGCATGTTGCACAACTGGAGGAGGAGATGGAGATGCTACCATGACGCTGGGCGATTTCACAACCGCAATGATAAATTTGAGGTCAGATGTCTGCGTGGCTACGTCCTTCATGGAGCGAGATGTAGCAAGATCAGTACTGTAGGTGCCAGATGGCTTCCGACTAGCCAACAACTGGCGAGCGACTGGGAAATGCACTTTTTACTTCACACAGATCTACTGGACAGCCGGCTCATCAAGATACAAGGAGGCAATCTCGTGTGAGGCTGCATGGTCGCCATTGCACTCGATACAGCGGAGGAGGGGGGTGGGGAAGGAGGAGGAGGAGGAGGAGGAGGAGGAGGAGGAGGAGGAGAAGGAGGACAATCGCCGTAACTACGACACATTACACATTTGGTCAAGTGTCGTCAGTACTCTCGATTACGGCTGTAACGATGACACTGATGGTAGGGCATTGGGTTGGGAATGTATGGTCGCACCGAGATTACTTCGTAGACTTCAAATGGTTCAAATGGCTCTGAGCACTATGAGACTCAAAATCTGAGGTCATCAGTCCCCTAGAACATAAGGACATCACAACACACATCCATGCCGAGGCAGGATTCGAACCTGCGACCGTAGCGGTCGCGCGGTTCCAGACTGTAGGGCCTAGAACCACTCTGCCACACCGGCCGACACTTTGTAGACTACTTGGATCTTTGATGGAAGAACCACTATCAAAAGTGAGAAAAAGAGTGTGTGTGGGCAATGAGGATGAATCTCCACTTTTCATCACCTGATGGAGTACACTGACGCCCTGATCAGAGAGGTAAATTTTGATACCTGCCTCAGTCAGACCATCGGGCAGCGTAGTGTAAATAATACCACAGGAAGAATTCAGTCTTTGATGAGTAATGACACGAACAAGATAGCCATGGAGGAGCGAAGTTGCAATCAGTTGCGTTTCACAATCAGAAGTAGTCTCCAACAGCAAAGTGCGTTTTCAAGTAAGATTTCACAGGTTCAGCAACTGCATCAACACCTTTCTGAATAATAAAGGATTTTACCGTAGCAGTTTACTGTAGTATGTGAACCGTAGTGCATCTGAGAGGGTCTCTGAATCGTCCTAGACGTTGACAGTGAATAAGATGATGTGTTCATTCTGAGAATATCGCCCGAGATTGCTAGCGTCTCCGATGGAGCGCTCCTTCTTACTGGGGTACCCCCTCAGGAGGGGCACTCCGGCCTCAGTGATTGTTCACACCTCAGGTCACTTCTCACTAACACCTGACAGAGCGACCAATCGGCAGTTTACGGAAGTAGCATCTCAGGCAATCACTCCTCCCTGGGCCCGGCCTTTACTTGGGAATACGTGCGAATCATACCTGGCAACCCAGGGCAGAAAATTACGTGTTACCCAGTCACCTGTTACGCGTCAGACGCGTGGGCAGGCCTTCATGAGCGCTCAGGGAGGAAGAAGAAAGAGGAACCTCAAACTTCGAAGCAGAGGAAGGATAGGAGAGACGGAACGAAGAAAAGAAAGGCAATGGAAAGACTGTTCTGATATGGTCGAATGAATATGCAGAAGACTTTTCCAGCAGCATCCCAGACATGTTTCCCGAGGGAGGGGAAGAGGACAGTAAGAGGAGAGAAATGCAGCACGGACAGGAAAAGATGCTGCCAATACGGAGGCCCTGTGGTACCCACGTACGGACCCACCCCACTTGGGGGCACTGTCTATTCTCATAAGAACAGCCATATCACTGAACGGGTCACGGGAACACGCTCTCTGTACTACCTTCCTATTCGTAACGAATCCTATTCCCGTTATACCATTTTCTTTTGCTGCTTTTGACATTACCCAATACTCGTCTTTCCATTTCCTTTCACTGACCCCCACTATACATGTAGACTGGGCTTTTTCATTTCCCTTTTTACATTTCCTAGATTCCCTACCTGATATTCCAACAGAATGTAATCCTTTCGTTGATTATTCAATCTATCTCTTATGGTCACCTTGAGGCGTAGCGCCATATAACGATTCTGCCTTGGAGGCGGTTAAGTGGGAGATGTGTCTCAGAGCTGGTTAGTGACACATGGTGTCGCGAGACAGGACGCGCACTTAGTTTATGTATCAGCCGACAGAGGACAGTATTGGATAGGGGGACTGATTTTTAGTTTCGATTGTGCCCACTAGAGTGCACTACAGTAACTTAATGTTTTTCATAAACTGTTCTAGTATTTTCATGAAGTGTTGTATGTCTTATTATGTATGTAAAACGCTGTAAATGTGTTTTAGCAGTATGAATGATGCGTGAGTGTGGTTTCAGGTTAATACGGAGATAATTGTTTAATGAGTTATGCAGTAGGATATAGTGTGGGAACATTTCGAAGAAGTATGGATATGGACAAAGGGGATTTTTGTAGAATAGATTTGTAAAGTAAGTTTACGGTAAAGAGAAAGTTAATTCAGGTGTAAATAACAACAGTAAATAACTTTATGCATAAGCAAAACTTCAGCATATTAGATAATTACTTCAGTAAATAGTGCAGTCGTGAGATTTACTATTTTGCGATTGGTTATGGATGAGGGGCGGACTGACGCGGGAGAGTGTTGTTTTGCTATTGGCTGTTGAGTAAACTGACCAATGGTAAAACAATATACTTCGCAAGCGTATTCTAGGGAGGAGTCGAAGCCTAGCCACGAAAGAGATCGGACGTGTGCAGTAGTAGTTCCGATGGAAATAAGTTGCCGGACATAGTGTTTCATACATCAGAAGTGTTGGAAAGTGACGGGATGATGATTCCGATGTGTGTGTAGAAATGTCGGAATTTTTAATTGAATTTTGTGACGAGGAAAGAAATTCCGCGTGGCGTATTGAGCAGGTCGGTGGCTAAAAACTGAATGCATTTGGTACCGACAGACTTAGTATTAGGCGAGTATTCTCAATCAAAAACAATCAGTATTTTTTGTAGCTATTACGTTTTCGGGAAGTGCAACTTCATAAACTTGCTAACGTGAGTGAAAGGGATTATGAGTGACTGTATTAAGACTAGCACGGGCTTGGCAGTGATACTTGTTGACATAAGTTTCAGAATATATTAATTGAGGACAAATTTTCCAAACTTTCATTTCATGTTTCTCCCTAAACGTAGATTAGTGACTTTAATTGCAGCCTGGTTCACGTCGACGAACAATAGGTTTCCCCCGGCTCTCCTACTGATGATCTGCTGAAACAATGTTCACAGGTAGGTGCAGGTGCGTCGTTAAAGGACAGAAAGAAACGCGCCGCCGCACGTGGTGCAACGGTGCGGGGAAACACTACAGCCGTAGTATTTTGTATCCGCCGTCGAGAGAAAGATTTTGATGGACTGAACAGTGAACGATGGTGAAAGAATTTAGTGAATCGGTACTAGCAGAAGTTTGAACGGAACCCGTTTCGAGTTGCTGGAGTTGCAAGAAAGAAGATGATACGAAACGATTGCAGTAGTGACGGAAGCGCAGCTAAGCAGCAGATGGCATGTTAGCGGTGGCGGCGAGCAGTACAACGGGGGAGCGCGGCCAGCCTACACGGCGAGCGGGGGCCCGGCAACTGTTACGTCAGCCGCAGGGGATCGGACTCGCAGTTTCAACACACTGAGGCTACAGCATTCGACAAAGGGTAAGTCAACTTTGTTACATGTGTGTGTGTGTGTGTGTGTGTGTGTGTGTGTGTGTTTTGAAAGATGAAACACATTGCAAGTGATAAAGATTTTATGAATACGGTGAAGGAGGAAGAACTTTTATTGAGTGTGAGTGCTTCACACACTAGCACACCTGAACAGAGAGAAGGTGTAGATGTTAAAAATAAAATGGGATCCTTTTGATGATATTTCTATGTTATTTACGGACAGTGGACAGTATGTCTGTTAATGTAACTAGTGGGGATAATACTAATTACGAAAGTGACGTTAAGCATGAACTCAGTAACGATCAGTTGTGTGATGATAGTGATGTTACTGAATCAAATGAGGCAAACGTGTCAAATGTGGATACCAAATTTGGTATAGTCCCGGTGGAACAAGGTAATCAAGAAACAGTGATGCCAAAAATGGAACTAGGAAGTATGCAGGAAATGTTTGCCGTTTTAATGGGTTCTATACAAGGACAATCAAATCCGGCTGAAAAAATGAATAGTAAACTCGAAAAACTTGACAGTACCTTTAATGAAAAAATTAGTAAACGTAACAGTGGTTTTAATGAAAAACTTGAAAACCAGACAGCTGTTTTAAAAGAAATGTGGGAAAATGAATTGAAGTCATTAGAAAATAAAGTAGATGACAAATTTCTCGAGTTCAGAATAATTGCAAAAGATCTGTTAGCATTGTAAAAGGTGAATTAACAAAGGCTTTGAATAGAGTTGCTATTGGAAACAAACAGTAGATGAAATTGAAGAAGGTGTACAGAAAGTACCGGTTAAAATAGCGGCTGTAGAATATGTGAAACTGATCACAAAGTGATAGCCAGCAAAATCAGTTCTTAATCTGACAAATGTATGAATGAAGTAAAAACTGTGTCAGAACGAGTGGATGAGTCTGAAAAAAAGAAATGTTCTTCAGCTAACCAACCAAGTAGAAAAGGTGGAAAGTAGGTTGGATGATCATGACAGTAGACCATGTCAAGTTGAAACTAACCTCAAAAATGGAGTTAATAGTAGTGGGTGTAATTTTGTTGTGGAATCATCTGAAATTTCACATGTCACTATCAGACATGTTTTTATGTTTTTATCCAACAGAAAATGTGCATCCGAAAGAATTTTGGAATTATTTTGAAGGTGTGTTATCTAGTTTGTGGTCAGACAGACAAAAAATAGGTTTTATTACGTCAAAATTCTTAGGAGAGGCCAGAACTTCGGGGTTATTGCTATTGAACAGTACGATACTTTGGATAAATTTAAAGAGAAATTTTTGAAAGAATATTGTGGTAAGCAAAAACGGATGGAGTTATTAAATAGCTTCTGGGCTGGGGAAAAGTTTAATCCCAGAAGCGAAAATGTAAAAAAGTTCGCGTTAAAGTGGATGACAAATTTGTCATACTTAAACAACAAAATCGAGCCAGAGCAAATTCTTATGGGTTTGGAAGGTAAACTGCCTATGCACTGGCGGAACAAACTTATTTCAGCGCCGAGGGATGACGTGCCTAAGTTCATTAGTCATTTGGAGAGGGTTGAGAAGTTATTGCACGAGGAGGAATATGCAAATCGTAATTACAGACCACCAAATGATGCACGACCGCGACATAATGTAAACATTAACAGAATTGGCGTGTTCCGTGGAAATGGCAGGGGCAGAGGTGCCGGGAGGTGGCGCTATCCTGCAAATGATAGGCGAAGGAATGGGGAACAGGTGCTCTATTATCGATCGTATTCTCCAGTGCGAGTTTTTTTTTTTTTTTTTTTTTTTTTTTTTGGACTTGTAGTCCGAGGTGATAGGTTACAGTACAGCATCACCGGTCTGTTGCGGTCTAACTGTGTTGGTGGGCCAGTAAATTTCCACTGTGCAGTGACTTAGTCACTGCAATTCACTTTGGAGGTGTGGCGGTGGGACTTGTAGTCCCGTACCACCCTCTTACGGTGATAGTACTACATAAGTCAGGCAGAATTTATTGCCTAACATGGGCAGGTGCAGGTGTGGCGGTGGGACTTGTAGTCCCGTACCGTGCACTGTAGACGAGAGGGATGATGTATTAGTGGAATATGTGACAGAATCCGACTGCAAGAAAGTGGTTAGCAACAAATCTGAAGTCGAGTCATGTTCTGAAGAAGGAGAAAGTACAGAGGCTGCAGAATTCCAGGATATTAGTGATGCTACTGTGGAGAAAATATTTGCGTCTATAAATGACGGCATTTGTGAGGCTATAAGGGAGAAGCAGGAGGATTGTGACGAAAGTGGGGGTCGACTAATTAATAGTGGAGAAAGGGAAGAGAGAGAGAGGCTATAATGGAGAATAGTGAAGCGCCGGAAGGGAGTTTTGAGTTGTCAGTAGTGGATAGAATACTTAGTATGGGGAGGGAGGGGGGGAGTAGTGGAGGTGGTTCTGCAAAAATCTGTGTAATTTCCGGAAACGGGCCAGGTTTAGATAGAAGAGAGGTTGTGAACGACTTGTTGGAGGAGGATGCTGATACTACCAAGGAAAGTAAAGTATTGAGTCAACCAATAATTAGGCTGCAAGTGTATGAAGAAGAGGTACAGTGTTAAGCAGATACAGGTAGTCATTAATGTGCTGTGAGTTAAGGTTGATTAGAATCATTGCAAAAAGGGATGATCTTGTAATTATGCCAGGAATGGGGGTACAGATTGTCGTAGCTACTGGAGAAGTGAAAAAACCTGTTAGACATTAAGTTCTGCTGCCAGCGAAAATAAATGGGGTGGAAGTATTCCATAACTTCCTTATAATTCCTGATTTGTGTATAAAATGTTGATTGGTGTAGATTTCGTTAACCATTACAAAGGGAGATTAAATTTTAAGGAAAGTGTGATAATTTTTTAAATAAATGGGAAAGATGTGGTTGTGCCATTTTTCGAAAAGACTATGTGATCGATGAAGAAGTAACCAATATACCAGTTACATATTGTAGAAGGACAGAGGATTTGGGGGGCTACAATGAGTATGGAGTTGATGTGGGGGTGGACCCTGAGGAAATGTGGGTGGTACAAGAAAAAATAGAGCAAAAAGTGAAAGAGGTGCCAGATTTAGGAGGAGGATCGAAGGGACCGGTTATGGGTAGTGTTACTAGATCATAAAAATGTTTTTCTGATAAACCTAGCTTAGTCAAGGGGTATGAATGCTACTCAAATGTAAAAGGTGACATTCATTTTTTTTCAAAAAACCTATACCTATCACTGAAAGACACAGGGAAGCTGTTAGTGACCTTATACACAATATGATTAAATGGGGCATTGTTGAAAAGGCTATGAGTGTATATAATAATCTTGATAACATCTGCCTTCAAACAAAAAAGCAATAATAATCTTGATTACCTTGTTCCACCAGAACTATACCAAATTTGGTATCCACATTTGACACGTTTGCCACATTTGATTCAGTAACATCACTATCATCACACAACTGATCGTTACTGAGTTCATGCTTACTTGGGTACAAAGAAGGATGGATCTGTAATGCTAGTGCTGGACGCTAGAGTTTTGAATAAAGTTGTGTTACCGGAAAGTGACCGCCCAGAAAACATTGATTAGTTACTGAAAAAGTTTGAGGGATCTAATTATTTTAGATCTATGGACGTGACCTCTGGTTACTGGGATCTTCCGCTGTCCTGAAAACATACTGCTTTTTTGTTTGAAGGCAGATGTTATCAATATTAGGTGGTACCCGTTGGTTTAAATATAAGTGTGTGTGCGTTTGTCAGAGCCATGTCACAAGTGTTGGGGGATGAACTACTTAAGAAAATAATAGTCTATGTATATGATATATTAATTTCAACTGCCACATGCGAAGAGCATTGTGTTTTGTTAAGCTATTGAAAGCTATTGAAAAAGGGAGACAAACTGAAATTAGAAAAAACTGATTTTGCTAAGAAAGAATTAAAATTTTTAGGTCAAATCATTAGTGGGAAAGGAATAGTGCTGGATCCAGAAAAATTGAAGGCTATTATGGAATACAAAGCTCCGAATAGTAGAAAAAGTTTAAAAGGTATGTTTGGATTATTTGGATTTTACAGGCCTTGTTTACCAGGGCAATTGTTTAACGCAACCTGTTTAAGAAATTTGTTGAGGAAAGATGTAACATACAAATGGACCAATGAATGTCAAATTGCATTTGAGGAACTAAAGAAAGCCTTATGTGAAAGCCAAATACTTTATCATCCTGATTTTTCTAAACCTTTTCGCTAATGGCAGATGCGTGTGAATACGGGATTGCAGTAGAGCTGTTTCAAGTGTGTGAATGAGATAACGAGGTTCATAAAACCATGGCATTTGCGAGCAGATCGTCGCAACAGTCTGAGAAAAATTATTGCATTGCAGAACAAGAGGCATTAGCGATTATTTTTGGATCAGAAAAATTTAAACAATACCTGTTGGGACAAAGTATTTGTATACAGTGACGATAGGGCGTTGACATATCTGCAGACGTGCAAATTGTAACACCCCAGGCTAACTAGGTGGTCTCTTTACTTGCAACAATTCGATCTGGAAATTAAGTACATAAAAGGATCTTAGAATGTGGTGGCTGATGCATTATCCAGGGTGGGGGTAGAAGATAATGATGATAATGGAAATATGTTGGCAGACAAAGAAGGGGTTCATGTATTTGCAACTGTGGTGAAGATTGAGGAGGAGGGACAGTTGAAAAACGTGTGTAAAGAATTAAGAAGGGAACAGAACCAAGATGACAATTTGAAAATCGTAAAAAGTTATTTACGTAATCCAGCTTATCCTAAAGTTGCCGAATATTATAAGATGCATCAAGGGGTTTTATTCCGTCAGAGTAAAAATACTGATAGTCAATGGAAGGTTTGCTTTCCTGATCAACATGTGAATTTATTAATTGACTATTCAGAAGTTCGGGCATTATAGGGCCAGAAAATGTGTAACTAAACTCAGTGAAACTGTAATTTTTAATAATATGTGGAGACGAGTAAAAGCAATGGTTGAAATATGTGACAGATGTCAAAAACTGAGAGCTAATAACAGAATAGTTCAAGGAGGCATGTATAGTATTGAGCCACAGAATTAATTAGACCTGGTAGCCTGTGATTTGTTCGGTCCTTTGCCTGTGTCTCGAGAGGGTTGTGAATACGTTTTTGTGTTGGTGGATGGGTTCACAAAATTTGTGAAACTATACCCAATTAAGAAAGCTAATGCGAAAGTGCTAGTAAATCGTTTGCAGAAAGAGTATTTTGTGGTGGTAGGAGTTCCAACAGCTATCTTGTCAGACAATGGCCCGCAGTTTGTCTCCAATAAATTTAAGGTATGTTTATAAAGCAGGAACATTGAGCACAAAGATTTCAGCGTATTTTCCGCAAGAAAACATGTGCGAAAGAATTATGAAGCAGTTGAAGAGTTTGAGTAATACTTACTCTCGTAGAAAATTAGGGCATGGGCACAGTGTATAGAATATTTTGAGAATGTCATTAATAATGTAAAGCATGAGGCTACAGGGTTTGCTCCATGTGAATTGATGTGGGGGATAAGACCGGACAATTTGCTGTTTGACTTGGTAGAGTTTCCAATTATTGTAAACGTGGCATTGAATGTAAAAGAAATAATGGCTAGAGAGAACATTAAGAAAAAAGCATTGGAACGTAAAAGACGCCATGATGCTAAGGCTCCACCGACAAGTTTCCAAACAGGACAATTGGGATTAGTTAAAACAAGGGAGGAATCAAATAAGGTTACAGCAGAAACAAGAAAGTTCACGGATGAATATATGGTTCCATTTAGAACTACTGAAAAACCACACCCAAATACATATAGATTAGCGTACTGGAAGTCGGGTAAACCATTGGGTTTAAGAAATATTATTGATTTAAAAAAATACATTAGTCCTGAGGTTGATGTGAGTTAAGCTTGGAGGCCTCAGAGGCATTGCAACCTATGCAATGCTAGGTGTTTGACGAACACCAGGTGCTCAAGTTACTGGCAGTGCTATTTCATATCCTCGTAGACTTTATCTCTCCATCTTTAGCTTGCGACGTCGGAATGTTGTATACCTGAGCTATCGTTGTCAGTGTTGATTTCCTGTTGATTCTGATACGAAAAATCCCGTCACTGAACTGTTCACAACAACACGCTCTTTGCCCTACCTTCCTGTTCATAAAAAATCCTACTCGCCTTCCACAGTTTTCTGCAGCTGCTGATATTGCCCTATACTCATTTGACCAGAAATCCTTGACTTCTTTACACTTCACTGACGCCTACTATATCTAGATTGAGCCTTTTCATTTCCCTTTTCAGATTTTCCATTTTCCCTACCAAGTTCACGCTCCTGACATTCCACGACCAAACTCTTAGAACGTTATCCTTTCGTTGATTATTCAATCATTTTGTCATAGTAACCTCCCCCTTGGATGCAGAAGGCAAAATCTGTGGAGGAAGACAGGGATTGTAATATATCCAGGAAATATTGGAATATATAGAGGAAGGGCGTAGGTTGCAAGTGCTGCTCTGCGATGAAGAGGTTGACACAGGAAAGAAAATCGTGGCACGACGCATGAAACCAATCAGAAGCCTGATCGCGAACCTTTTGCCATCATGCTTTCTTGAGGAGGGAAACTATGCCATTTAATACAGTATTTCAACAAAATAAATGTTTTCTGTGGTAACTTGGCTGAATAAAAATGTGTTGTTAGTGCTAACAAATCAAGCTGCTTCCATTTTACAGTCTCAGGCATCCGCTCCCCTCGTTAAAACACGTAACACACTGTACACGCAATTTATCGAGCTCCAGTTGTACAGATGGCCGAGCGGTCGAACCTTTAGAGTGGATGTCCAGTACCTGTTAAATGAGAACATGAAATTAGGCGAAATAAAAAACATGTATATTACATTGCGAAATACATGGGGCACACGTAGGACAGGAAGATACCAGGTTTAGGCCATTGTAGGAGATCGAACAAGATAAAGAAGTGCACTGTGGGAGGAGTGGCACTTCACGGTAAGTTCTGTTGGGGCCTGTCACGGAATTCAAAATCAGGGACTCTGCGTCCCAGGAGAAACGTCTGCTTTTGTTGAGTTCTGGATCGTAAAAGTTTTGCTAGTCAGAACCTTCCAGAATCCAAACATGAGACCGGATATCCACACACACTATCGGCTAAACCGAAGGAGTAAATTCGCCAGGAACTTCAGCACAAGGCTGATCGAGTCTTGTCGGTTGCCTTAACCAGACAAAACTATCTCGGTTGAAAAAAGCAAGTAGCTTGTGTTATGTAAGCAAATCAGAAGCTACTCAAAGGGAAAACTTGTAATCACGTAACGGGGAGCCTTTCAAACAGAAACTTCTAAACCAATTACTTGTTATATTATTTAACTGGCTGCCACCCTGCGCAGAGGAACAATCGCCGATAAGAAAATCTTGAAGCGCTTACGAATACACAGACGTAGACGCAAAGTGGGCACATACTGCAGTACTTTCTTTAACATCTTCCCCCTTTACTACAGATCCTATCAAATAAATTTATCATTGACATATTGCAACGGAAGGTAACGAACAGTGTTGCAGGCTTGCAGTTCGAGAAGACCCTGCTGGTGCCTACAGAACAGCCAGCAAAGTAAGCACGAGGGGGCTCGAATTAGAACTGCCAAAGACCGGCGGTTACCCGCAACGTCAGTCATAGTCTTATCCCCGTCGAAATACAGGGGGACAGCGCTGTGACCCAGTGCTAAACACCATGTTTGAACTTTGAAACCAGGTGAATGCAGCATGAACGGCTATACCACACAACTCCACTCGCACCTCCTGCGCGTCTATGCCATCACGCATGGGAAGTTATCAGGGCCATGGCGGACCCTCTGCCTCAGGGCACGTGCTGAAATGACGTGGCTGAAATGCTACTCATTTCTGCGTATCATATGAATGTCCATGCCCTGTGAGTTTGTACTGTATCTACTCGTCAAAGTATTTTTTTTATTTTCTTAACATGAATGTGTTTTGAAACAAAGAAGATCAGTGTGTTTGCAGTACATTAAATAATTTGTTTCTTTCATCTAAAACATTTACTCAGGACTAATCTCAATACAGTTCCAATACATCTAAGTATAGTCACTCATATTAACGTGCACAGCTGGCCAAGAGTGCAATGTATTGGCCAACGCGGTAGTCGCAAAAGGATCCGAGCAGATACAACAAAAGTTAAGTGAGCCAGAGCACCTTAAGGAAGAGCAAAGGACACAACTGTCTGCTCTATTATATACATATACGAGAGTATTCGAGGAGTAAACAGGTATCATCAAGGGTTATACATGTCATCAGAATGTCAAGCTACACAGCCATAGTTTCTATCCTGTTCCTTAGCAACAGCGCAAGGCAACGAACCAAGAATTGCAGAGGATGTTAGACTGGAATCTGACCGAACCTTCAAACAGTTCCTCCTGCAGTCCGCTTCTCGTCGTGCCAAAACCAGGTGGAAAAGTAAATCTAGTACTCGATGCTCCTGTACTTAACACAACTGTTGGACCAGTATGCACTCACCCAGATAATGTAGATGAGCTGATTCGAAATTCCAATGGAGTGAAGTATTTTACAATTGATTTGCGGAATTCATACTGGCAGGTCAAGTTACACGATGATTCCAGAAAGTCAATTGCCTTTGTACACACCTGTAGGAGTTATCATTTCAAGCTTCCGCTATTTGGTTTGTATATCAGCGCAGGAGTTTTCGTAACCACATTGGATGCAGCATTAGGACCTGAACTAAGGAGTCAGCTATCATTATTTGTCGATGACATCCTGAGAGCTATATGGACCTGGGAAGAACATGTGAATGTACTGACACTAGTATTAGAGAGATTTTCTAGTGTGGGAATAACAGCGAATCTACGAAAGCCACTTTTCCGCCTGGAGAAAATAAAATTCTTAGGACATTTGAGAAATGCAAGAGGTATTTTACTGATGGAAAGGAGACGCAACGTGCATTGCAAGTGGACTGAGGAATTTCAACGAGCATTTGAAGCAATCAAGCGATGATTCTGTATCATCCTGATATGTCATTTGAATTTGGATTAATGACTCATGCTTCATCTGTACGTTTGGGTATATGTCTGTTCCAAATTCGAATAATAAATTGCAAGTCCACCTTTTTCCTTACAGCCTTCGCTAGGAGGACAGTGTCAAGTTGCGAGAGATCTTATACAACAGAACAGGAGGCTCTTCCAGTAGTGTGAGCGTTCAAAGAGTTTCATTATTATTTATATGAAGCAACATCCACAGTAGACTGTGACCATAGCTCTTAGCTTTTTACAATTCTGTAAGGTATTACATGACAGATTAGGCAGGTGGACAGTCGTTCTTCAGGAATACCAATTTCATATTGCACATATCAAAGGAAAGCAGATCATCATAGCAGATGCGTTATCCCATTTTCCAGAAATATTAGAAAGAAGCATCATCTCGGATGAAAATGAAGATGAGTTTCCAATATTATTGATGAGTGTTCAAGTAAACCGACGATACTATTTAGAGTTACGTGGAGATATAGCGAGACTAACAAAGTGATCCAAGGTGGATCAACATTCGACAGAATTAGAAGATCCACAAGAAGATAAAGTAATCCAATACTATAAGATAGTGGATGATGTACTATTTCATCGTCGGAGCATTATGAGTTAGAATTTTTGTGCGTGTATACCCGAAGAGTATCACGAGAGGTTAATAACGCATACTCACAACACTTGGGGACATTTTAGTGTTGCGAAACGTGCAGACAAATTGAGAATGTACTGTTACTTCCCAGACTTACGTAGGAAAGTATGGAGGGTACTAAGAAAACGAGTAATGTGCCGGAAGACAAAACCTAACAACGGAGGTGGTAAAGGCCTGTTACATTCAAGCATTGCTTAAAAACCGATAGCTATTTCGATTGGTATCTGTCGACCGTTACCGGGGGTTAGAGGAGCCTATAAATATTTTGTAGCTTTCTTGGACGTATTTACCTAATATGCAAAAAAACTGTCCGATGAAAATCGTTACAGCAGCACACATTCTGAATCGTCTATTCAATGACTTCATTCCGCCCATTGGGAAGCCGAACGCGAATTTATTCGACAATGCTACAAATTTTACCGGATATAGATGGAGGCATGCATCAGCCCTAGCAAATATAACTCAAATCTTGACTTCCAAATATAACCCAGAAGCGAGTGAGAGGGATTATCGCGAATTAAACAGATTTATGCGAACTTATTGGCATGAGAAACAAACACGATACCTTTGATAAAATCACGAACACTTCGCCTCATATGACCACAAACTTTACACTGGCTGAACTAATATTTGAGAGAATAGAGAGAAATGAATGGGCAGATAAGATTCCTAACATACCACCAGACGCAGCAAACTGGCAAGGTAAGATTAGAACACCATTAACAAATCTAACCGAAAAGGCAAGGAAAATGAAGACAGATTTTGACAATAGGATATTACGAAGACAATCATTTTGCATTGGGGAAGGAGTTATTACGTACACATCCACGTGCGTCATTACTAAACAAGGCAATTAAGAAACGGCAATTAATGTACTTGATATTAGTAAGTGACTATATAAAAGACAAATATTGGTAAATGTGACCAAAGATTACCCGAATTTTGAGTAATAAAGTTGTGTAACCTTGTTCCAGGTTTTCCATGGTATTCCTTAGGAACCCTCGCCCGAATGGGAAGGGTATTCTGGTCTGAAGTCCATGGCCACATTAGCAGTTTGCTAAGCTACTTAAACTGTTAATGTTCAATTATTTATCATTATCAGTAGCGAGTAGTTATGAAGCCTACTGAGATTCCGTCAACGACAAAAGTGGTCAGCCGCCGCAAGCACAGTCCACCCAGAAATATTGTAGTGAAACAGTACAGTCATTTTTATTGTATTTTAGGCCCCGAATTGTCTAAATACAGTCCGCGCCCAACAGGTCAATATGGTATACCACTGCATGCTAGTAAATGTTCAAATAGTTTTTTTTACACAAAATAAATCCAATAACCAACATCAAGGACTCAAGGGGTGTGTATATGTCCGTAACGAAATTAGTTAACTATCACAGTACAGTTATTTTGAGACGTAGATCGATCGGAAGTGAAGTTTGGAAAGATAGTGTGAACCTGCCTTTTCCACCGTCAGAATTCGTCGAGAGATTATGTCCGAATTAATAAACTTTGACCTGCTAAATTGTTGAACCTATCATCCAGACTCATCAAACATAGCACATAGTTTGCCGAGCGATCTGCCTAGCGAGTAAAAGTCTTAGAGATTTCAGGTACAGCAGATAACGAGGAAGAATTTCCGCGAGATCGCCGCTGCGGAATACATCTCCTGCTCGGTTGTGGTATTTGAAACTAAATATGTATATTTTCCAGGTTTTGAGGACAGTAAGATGAAATGAGGAACTAAGCTAACCAACTACAACCAATAACTAAAATAAAAGCACACAAAGAATATTTATTTATAATAATAAATAAATTTTAATTAACTAACCAATAATAATATATCAAATGGGACTAAAGGTTTCTTTCTGCTTGTTGTCCTCCTCATGGTACAACGATGAACTCTGAAATGTTGGGCTATCCTCCGCAAATTGAAGAAACCACTTCAGCGTGTCCATCGCCATATAAATGCAAAGTAATTACGACTTCCCGACAGCCCATATACTCACAAGTCTGACCGACCGAGAACTCAAGTAACTCTACCAGACTGTTCCTTCTCATACACTCTACAGCGCCGATCTCGCACCTCCCGTCTGTTCGCCAAATAGTGTGTCCACTCTGCGGCAGACAGTACGTGGATGCAGCAAGGCGTTGTTTCGATGCCGACGAGCAGAGCTGCACCATGTGGACTTAAGTTGGCGTAGGCCTTTGCCTTGAACAGACATTATATTGAAAAATAAGGTTTTGTAGCCAAAGGCTGGATACTCGTGGTCTAGCGGTAGTGTTTTCGATTTGTAGTGAAAAGGACACCGATTTCGGTTTAGAAAATCCCCACCGCTTAAATGCTTAAATTTTAATTAATAATCAGCATTGGGGGCTGAAAAATTCCAGCATAGCAAATCAACCTCATTCCGTCAAAGAGAGCGGACGAGCAGGCCGGGCATTCTCTCGTCTTTGGGGTGGAATGCTGACCAACGGCATGAGGATGCAGAAGACAATGGGAACCACTGCATTCCGGGAGAGTCCCCCATTTGGATCTCTGGGGGTGGGAGAGTGGGAGGGGGGGGGGGAGACTGCCATAGCGGAGGTGACCAAGAGAAAGACTGAACAGCCTACTAAAGGATAACGTTCTAGGAGCCGTGACATGGAATGTAAGAAGCTTTAACGTTGTAGGGAGGCTACATAATCTGAGAATGGAAAACCAAAGACTCAATCTAGATATAGTAAGGGTCAGCGAAGTGAAACGGGAAGGAGACAAGGATTTCTGGTCATATGAGTGTAGGCAGTAGCAACAGCAGCAGTGTAACGGGAGTAGGATGTGTTGTGAATAGGAAGGTAAGGCAGAGAGCGTGTGTTACTGTCATCAGTTCGGTGACAGTGTTTCTCTTTTCAAAATCGACAGCAAACCAACACCGACAACGATAATTCAGGTATACATGCCGACGTCACTAGCTGAAGACGACGGGAGAGAAGATGTATATGAGGACACTGAAAGGTTAATTCAATAGGTAAAGAGAGACGAAAATCAACAAATCATGAGGGACTCGAATGCAGTTGTAAGAGGAGGAGGAGGAGGAGGAGGAGGAGGAGGGGGGGGGGGAAAACGGTTACAGGGGAATATGGGCTTGCGCCAAGAAATGAGAGGAGAAAGGAACTGAGTTTCTTGATAAATTTCAGCTAGTAATAGCTAATACTTTGCTCAAGAATCACAACAGATGGAGGTATACTTGGGAAAGACCGGGTGATACTGTAAGAGTTAAGTAAGATTACATCATGGTCAGACAGAGATTCTAAAAACTGATACTGACCGTAAGTCGTACACAGCAGCAGATATAATGTATAAAAGATGAACATGAGGCTGAAGTTTAAGAGATTAATCAGGAAGACGTGGGATATGAAAGCAGTAAGGAGGGACCAGACATGGTTGACGTTATCTAAAGCTGTTGATACAGAACTAAGAAATAGTTCAGTAGGCAGTACAGTTGAAGAGGAATGGTAACTCTAAAGAGTTAAATCACACAAGTTGCAAAGGAAAGCATAGGTACAAAGAAGGTAACTGCGAAGAGGCATTGTTTAAGGACAAAAATACTTCAGCTGAAAGAAGGAAGTACAAAAATGTTGAGGAAAATCAGGAAAGTCAAAACAACATCCGTTGAAACTAAAAGCAAGGGAGGTAACATTAAGAACGCAACGGGAATTCCACTGTTAAATGTAGAGCAGATAGTTGATAGGTGGAAAGAGTACATTGACGGCCCCTATGAGGAAACAGATTGGTCTTCTGATAGAAGAAGATACAGGAGTCGACAGGGAAGACATATGGGATCCAGAATTTAAGAGAGCTTTGGAGGAGTTAAGATCAAATAAGTCGGAAGGGACACATGACAACCAATCAGAAGCTCTAAAATCATTGGGGGAAGTGGTAACAAAACGACTATTTACGTTAACTTTTAGAGCCATCTGAATTCGGAAAAATATATCCACACAATTTCGAAGACTGCAAGAATTATCGCAGAATCCAGGTCATGTGTCCAAATTGCTGACAAGAATACTATACAGAATAACGGAAGAGAGAATTAATGGCGTGTTAGATGACGATCACTTTGGCTTTAGGAAAGGGGAAAGCACCAGAGAGATAAATCTGATGTTGCAGTAGATAATGGAACCAAGACTAAAGAAAACTCAAGGCACGATCTAGGATTTCTTGACCTGGAAAAAGCTTTCGATAATGTCAAGTGGTGCCAGATGTTCGAAGTTCTGAGGAAACTAGGGGTAAGCTATAGGGAGGAATGGGAAACATGTAACGTGCACAAGAGCCGAAAAGGAGTAATAAGAGGGGGCGACAAGAACTAAGTGCTCCGATTAAAAAGAGTGTAAGACAGGGATGTAGTCTTTCCGCCCTACTGTTCAATCTGTACATCGAAGAAGCAATGATGGAAATAAACGAAAAATTCAAGAGTGGGATTAAAATTCAAGGTGAAAGGATATCAGTGATACAATTCGCTGATGGCATCGCTATTATGAGTGAAAATGAAGAATTACATGATATGTTGAATGGAATGAAGTCTAATGACAACAGGAAATATGGATGAAGGGTACATGAAAGAAAGGCGAAAGTAATGAGTAGTAGTAGATGTGAGAACAGCGAGAAACTCACCAGGATTGATGGTCACGAAGTCTATGAAGTTACGGACTTCTGCTACCAAGGCAGCAAAGTAACTTATGACGGACGGAGCAAGGAGGACATCAGCAGGAGACTAGCACTGATAAAAACGGCATTTCTGGCCAAGTGAAATCTGTTAGTATCAAAAGAAATTTCTGATAATTTACTTTTGCAGCACAGAACTGAGTGGTGGTGAAACGTGGACTCCGGGAAAACCAGAAGGGAAGAGAATAGAAGCAACTGAGTTGTGGTGCTAAAGACCAATGTTGAAAATTAGGTGGACTGACAAGGAAAAGAACGAGGTTCCGTGTAGTATTAAAGACGAAAGGTATTTTTGGAAAACATTGACAAAGAGAAGGCTCAGAATGATAGGACATCTGTTAAGACATCTGGGAATGACTTCCATGGTATTAGCGGGAGCTGTATAGGGCAAAAGATGAGGAGGAAGACAGATTTGAATACATCCAGCAAATAATTAAGGAAGTAGGCTGTAAGTGCTACTGTGGGATGAAAGAAGATGTTAGCGCAGGAGAGGAATTCGTGGTGGGCCGCATCAAATCTGTCAGATGACTGATGAGTAGAGGAAAAAAAATGCCTAAGCCAAACGAGTGGGTGCGACGGGTCCACTCCGTCGCGAACGGCCGCCACTCTGAATTCCCGCCTAGTGGCGCTCGAGCGGCCGTACTGACAAAGGGCGCTCCGGACGGAGCGGAGGTGGACGGCGTAAATTTCTCGCTGCGTCAGAGGCGGCTGATGAAGCGTGGCAGCAGTCTTTGCCCTTGTGTTCCGTTGGACTGGTGGGGGCACATGGTCGTTCTACCGGAGGCTTCAGGCTCCTGTTGGATCGAGGGGGCATGGAGAGTTTAGTGAAGGGGGCCCATTGAAACAGCTGCATACCGGCACTCGACGAATTGTGGACTCTAGTGACGTTAAACAGCCACACAGAGAAAGGTGTCGGTCGAAAGGGCTGTTAACAACTGTTTTGTCTATGTGGATTTGAGAGGCAGTTAGGGCTTGTAAACGCGTACTCGCTACTCAGACGATTGAGTAACTTTGTTATTTTAAAGTACATTATGGGTGCACATTTTGGTTATTGTACAATGTCCTCTTCGTTTTGTATGGGCGAGCTTGTTTTGACAAGAATCATTGAGCCGTCGTAAAATATGCTGTCTTGAAGAGCGCGCCGCAACGCGTAGTGTAAAAGAGTCGCCTTCCGTTTCTGGCGGTGGCGCCGCTGTGGCAATTGCAGCTTTGGTGTCTCCCCCTGGTGGGAAAGGGGGAAGTTGCCTGTTCACGGGCATTTAAGAGGCGCTATGAGCTCAGCAGTCTATCAGTGAGTCGGTGTAGTCTGGGGAGTCTAGTCAGTTGGTCAGCCAAGTCAGTCTGGGTCTGACTGTCCCTCGTCCGCATTTGTGAGGAAGTCAGTGTGTCTGTCGTCCGGAGTGCTAATATGTGTTGGGCCGCCAGTCTGCTCGAGTTTGTTCGGGCAGTGGTCATTGGCGGTTGGATCGATCGGTTGGTCGGTCGCAGTACTGGGACACAAGATGACTTGTCCGCCTTGAGCGTCGGCGCATGAGAGGTCGCCGCGTAAGTCCGGTGGGTCGCGCCGTATGGCGAGGGGTAGTGGCTTCGCGGCCGACACGAGAGCAACAGGAGCCAACCGACGACATCGGTCTGGCTAGTGCGAGCTGCGACGCCGTGAGACGGGAGATCGGCGCGCCAAGCTGCGACCGTTGAAGCGGCTGGCACCGAACGGTTCGGGAGAGCGTTTTGAGGGTGCTGCGACAGGTCTTCGCCAGACATCGCAGTTTATTAGTAGTGATTCGTGATATGTTGTTTCATTTACTTGAAATTCTACTTCTTTTCTTGGTGAGTCTCTCGTCCATATTTGTTAGGCAGTTAGTGTTTATCTGTCTACCTGTCGGTCTGCCATACGTTAATAGCTGCCTCTGTCATGTTTGTCGAATTCGGTGTTAACGAATTTATTGCTTAAGGAGTAAAGGCCGAATTCCAGAAATATGTTTTTATCCTGCCTATCATCTTGAGAGGCGGTATATGTGTAATGTAGAGCATGTTTGTACATTTATGTAAGATTGCATTTCATTTCATGGGTTTTTATTTAAATGGTCATTTTAGTATATAAAGTTGCCACCCTTCCACCGTAAGAGTTTTCTTTTAAAAACAAGTGGCACTTTCGGTGGCAAGTATTTTTTTTAATGTGTTTTGTACCATTTCCATCCCTCCTACGGGGTGCATAGTGTGTTTGTGTGTGTGTGTGTGTGTGTGTGTGTGTGTGTGTGTGTTTTAAAAATTTAGTTTAAAGTAATCTGGTGTGTTGCAGATTTGCACCAGTCTAATCTTTCAGAGGTAGTTGTGAGAGGTCGTGACTACGGCCGTGTTAAAGGGGAGTGGCAAGCTTCTCAGCCCGAAAGCTCATACTGTCAACAAAAAAATTAATAATAATAATAATAATAATAATAATGTTATTCCCGTTTCGGAATAAATTGTAACTTGATATTTACAGGGTGCTTTCTGATTATAATTTTTAAAACTTTTTTTAAAAAAAACGGTTTTTAGGAATACAATTCCCATTTGTTGAAATTTAATTTGTTTTCGTCATTTACCCACTGGCAACTGCTTCCACGCTCACATAATGTGATTAAATGTGTTAATGTTCTTGATGAATCGTTAGTAAATAAATTCTTCATGACAAGATTTTGAAAATAAATTCACGGTTCAATCATATTTATTACATTGCGTGTTATTCAGCTCAGTACTATCTATCCCTTTATTTACTTGATTAGTTCAAAAAGGTGTCCACATTTTGGAAGCAGCTGTATATCGGAAATGTTATCGCATCAGCTATCGATTCAGTGTAGTAATGGACTTGTCTGTTTTGTAAGGGTATCTGTGGCCACTTTAATTTCATTTATTCTGAAATGCAATACGGTGAAGTCAATGCGTAATTTCACATTTTTTCTTGTCAAGTGCTAGTGACATCTGAGACAGTTCCGTCTCCCACGTTAGTTAGCGCGATTTGTTTATGTTAATATTATCTGCGAGCGCTTTAAAATTGCTGATGTAAATACATAAAACTGAATCCAGTACGTAATTTGAAAGCAGTTGTATATTTGAAGTACCTTCACATCATGCTGGCTGATTAGCTGCTGTCTTAATAGTAGTATTTTCTGGCAGGTATATAGAATGAAATTTGAAATTTTCCCTGCTCATTGAGCTTAAAAGTTGTATAAAAACTTTGTGTGATGACAATGTTTTACCGATTGTGTTTTAAAGCCAAGTGGAGGTTAATAGAAGCACAAGTTCGTTCAGAAGGATTTAAATCCTACCAACACTATTCCATTGCTACCGTACACGGGGGAATAACATGGTGTATGGGAATTCTAAATAAACCCAACCTGCTTTCAGAAAAGCATGTGTTGCATTACTTACTGATCGCCATTCATAGTATATTAAAAAGATGTTCCAGAACAATTTTGTGTGTTCCCAAGACATTTATTTAACATCATAAATGACATGCTAAAAGCACGTATTTCTCTGTTAGGAGTTAGAAAAGCTTGTTCCAGTAGCCTGCGGTAAAGTGATGCTAACTTTCATGCTGAAATCATTTAATAATTCATGCGTTTGTTCCTCACCGCAGACGAAGATGACATTTAATGAAAGGAACACTTATCAGATGCCGTCGGGGACAGCGTTGTGCCTAAGCCAGGCTGCTACCCGCATATGCCCCCGCTGTCTTGCCATGTCCACTGGTGTTTTCCCTTTGTTGTTTGGTAACAGCGTGGCGCTAGATAGCGCAAGGTAACTCACAGCCGTCTCTGAGCCCTTGTACGCCGCCAGGTGCAGCGCAGTGTTGCCTTTCTGGTCCACAGCGTCCACGTTCAGACCCGGTGTTAGGAGAAGAGGAAACAGAGCTGCTTCTTTATTACCGAACGCTGCATAGTGCAACGGCGTTAACCCCTCAGCATTGGCAGCATTGACTTCAGCACCGTAACTTATCAAGGTGTGCGTGATGTTCCCGTCGCCCGCTTGAGCTGCCAGGTGCAAAGCAGTGTTCAGTGAACCGTCCGCGTGGCGTACATTTGCGCCGTAGTTTAACAGAAGCCTCACGGCCGGAACTCGGCGCCTACGGCAAGCCGTAAGCAGAGGCGTCTGCTGCAGATTATCGCAACACTCCGTATCCATCTGGGCCGTCAGCATCACTTCCAGCGATTCTATACTGCCGCAGGAAACCGCCTCGTGTAAAGGTGTCCTCCCCTCAGTGTTGCGGAAACTCGTGTCCGCATTTGACACCACCAACGCCAGGACAGCATTTGAGAAGTCATTCGCGGCGGCCACATGCAGTGGCGTGTTGCCACTGCGGTTGGGGACGGATACATCGGCGCCCAAGTGCAGCAGCCTGGTTAGAGACCTGTACGCCAGTGTCTGGGCTGCCACGTGGAGCGGTGTGTTGCCTGCGACGTCTGCAGTGTTGACGCTGGCACCCAGATCCTTCAGCAACGGAAGTAGATCAGCGTTATCAAAGCGGGCAGCCCAGTGCACCACCGATGTTCCGTCTGCATTCGCCGCCGCTACAGAAGCACCTGCACGGACCAGCTTCCTCACCACTTCCTCAGAACCCTTGCTGGCTGCAACGTGGAGGGCAGTGTTCTGCTGGTCGTCACACGCATCCACGTCGTAGTTCAGGCTGAGCAAGTAGTCGAGCGCTCTTAAGTGTCCTGCGGCTGCTGCGAAATGAAGTGGCGGTGCCGATTCCAGAGGCAGATCGCGGTTGGTGAACCCCAAAGCGCGCAGAGCTTTGATCAATTGATCTGGACATCCTCTGTCAATAGCGTCGTCTGCTAATATTTTGTGCGTATGTTCGTATCTCTCTCTCCGAACGCCTCCACTGTATTCTCCCGACTCAAACCAAGTTTCATAACCTGAATCTCTAAGAATAACACTGCCACTTGAACTTCTTCGCTCACTCTGATATGATTGTTCCAACATGTTGCTACCGTTACATTCGTCTGTCTCCCTTGTAGCCACAGTACCTAAATCTTCTGAGAGAATAGATGCTGCACTTAAATTATTTTCCGGAACCGGCACAGCGTTAGAATTCGCTTCCAGATGGTAGGCAACATTGGCCCAATCTTCGAGAATGTAACTACCGCTGATACTCGTTTCCAAATCCTGCACTTCTGTGGCATTTTCCCGTAAAGGCTCTGTGTCGGTAGCATCTTCCAGCACTGGCACAGCATCAGTACCATCATCCAGTCCTGCCGCACTGTCGGTATCATCTTCGATATGAGAAACGTTACCCGAACCCTTGTTGACAGCGGTCGCAATGTCAGGGTCGTTCTTCAGAACGAGTGGAGCGTTGGAATTTTGGTCCAGTTGAGATGCATGTACTGAATCCAATTCCAGGACAGGCGAAAGTTTCATCCCACGCTTCCGTGACCTGTACAAGAGAGAAGAGGAGGAACTTTTATGTTATGAAACCAATATGAAAAGAATGACAACCACGTTAAAGACTAACGAGAATTTCTCAGTAAATGACACTTCATAGGGAGTTCAACAGCAGTAATTCTGCTGACAAAACGTTTAATAGACACACATTATAATGACCATGCATGAACGAGGGTAAAATTCCTGCTTGGCAGTAATTCAAACTTTGTGCCATGTCACAGTACGGTGGCGTTTTATTTGAATCATTACCGAAATGAGATGTTACGCTGTGTTTAAACCAACTAACAGGACATGCTGCATGCGGAGTAAGTGCAAAAATCATAGAAATAATGCAATGAATTTTAAAGAAAGACCTAATGATAATTGCGGTATTTCGCTGAACGTAATTTGGGGAAGTGAATGAACGAAAATGTTCGCATGTTTATATGCTTTTACTTTTGCACTGGTATCTCATTAAGAGTATTTTATTTTTCCAAAACTTTGTTGCCTGAGACATCAGTCATCAGTCTTCATGGCTTCTATCTTTCCAGTTTCTATCTACTCCCCCCATACTACTTGCGTAGCAACTCCGTAATTACTCCTACGTACACTCACTAACAAAACAAGTTCAGCACTTGAAACTCAATCATTACCGCACCCACTTAGATGAACAGCGAAGTTGACAGTATGATAAAAGTCACTGGATTACTTTGCGCTCCTCTAACACAGATTTCAAGGCACCACCACATTCACAACCCAAACGGGCCTCGCTATTTGACGAGTTACGGTGTTAACGCTATCTGACGACCCCAAACCATTCTCGACGACCCCGAAAATTTCTCATTCACCATTAGATGCAATATGTCCGTTAGTATTATGCCATGCCTGGTATTATAATGAACAGAGTGGCAACACTTACACTATCTTTTAATTATAGAAAACTGTCTAAAGTGCAATAAATTACTTTTAATTCTGGCAACCGTTTCCGGTCTGTGCTACCGTCTTCACACCAGAGCCTCCATATGACTTGAGGATCCGGTTCAAGGAGCTGTTTTCTGCCATCTAGTGGTGCCTGTCACAAGCTGCAGCTCTTTTCACGGCTCTCGACGACATCTGGAGTCTGCTCTGAAGACGGCTGCACAGACCGAAACCGGTTGCAGCAATTAACAATAAATAATTTGTTTTTATTAAAATATTAAGTATGATTACCTTGATTCCTCTGAGATGTAAAAAATAATTAATAATGTACGTTTCTGTTACCAATTACTCCTACTCCAATAATATGTATATTCGCTGACGTTTTGCTAGCGTACTTTCGCTCGCACTGGAAAGGGTGTCCGACCTTATTGTGGCCGTACGACGGAAATTAACAGACTTTGAACGTGAAATGGTAGTTGGAGCTAGATTGGTTGGACATCCCACTTTAGATACTGAGACCTGGTACCAAGGGATACAGGATTGGGTTCTACTGTAGACGGGGCCATAATCAATTACTGTTGGTTAGTTTATTTTTCCATCACGTACACTTTATTTGGAAACAACAACAAATAAAAGGTGACAAATTAAGAAGTGTTCCACAGCTAAAGGCGTTAATAATAAATTCAAACTATTTCTCGGCTGAAGGCCCCAATAATAATATTATAAAAACTGTTTCACTGCTGAAGGCCTGAATAGCAATCCTTCAAGTACTAGTTTACTTCAACTTGCAATTACAGTTATTAAAATATTTTTTTAAAAAACGATCATAAAATCTGACCAAACCAAGAGGGCGGGGGGGGGGGGGGGTGTTGGGAAGGAGGTGCAGACATTGCTCCAAGGATCAACCTGGGAAAGCACCTCAAAACTTTTGCAAGCAATGAGACAGGCAGCCAAGAGTTGCATTCATTTCACGAAATGGTAACTCACTACTGGCAGTTTACATGCATGACCAAACAATTATTTGCTGAATATACCTAACGACCAATGATCAATCCAATGATGGAATAACACTGCCAAGCCGGAACCAACGGTCACCACTACGTCTTCAGACTTCGGTGTTTAGAGCATCTGGAAGCAGAAAGGAACTACTACTACCAGAGTAGTTGGAAGGAGGAGGAGGAGGAGGAGGAGGAGGAGGAGGAGGAGGAGGAAAAATAAACCGCCCGTCCCACAAATCAAGGAAGCTGTCTAACTACATGCCTTACTGGAGAGCAGCGGCAAGGTGAGGAAATTTACACTGCCGAACGTTCACTAAGCTCCAGGGCAGGTACCTGGTGCGTTAGCGGCCACTAGGCAGGAAAATACCACTGGTTGAACCTCACAAATAATAACATATAGAATTAAAAAATTAATAATAAGAAGTGGAGGAAGGCTAGTTAGGTTAGCCTTCCCCAAATGCTCCACTCGCTGCTCTTCATCTCGGCGACACTGCGAACAGCAACACGCAAGCAAATGGCGAGCTCTCAATCGTGGAGGTTTCACTACTTGAATTAAGGTCCACTGAATTAGAACTTCCTGGGTCCGGTTCACCACGAGGTTTTACCCCACACGACTACAGCCCTTCAATCCGGCAGTGAATGTGGGCCACCAGTGGTCCGAGCATATTCTCGAGCTGTGCGGACCTGGCTGCTCCTCCGTCCCCAACCGAACTCCCTACTCACACGACACGTAAACAACACACTGTAGCCCAAAAGATAGTACCACCGTTACTAGATATGATTACCGCCGCTTCTGCGACTGGCGGACAGACAACACTTGCAAGTGGAGTGGCGCCAATGAACAAAAGACGACAGCCATAACAATACCAACTAAACGATGCCAACCTATCAATGGCACCAACGCGAGCCGCAACGTGGCTCAGATATCGTTAAGGAATTTAATATTCTGAGATCCAAAGTGTCAAAACTGTTCTGAGAATATCACATTGCAGACATTACCTCTCAACATGGGCAATGCAGTGGCCAACGACCTTCACTAAACGACCGAGAGCAGCAGGGTTCACATAGTGTTGTCAGTACTAACAGACGAGCAACAAAGCTTTAAGTAACTGCAGAAATCTATGTAGGATTTACGACGAATGTATCATTTAGGGCAATGTGGCGAAATTTGGCGTTAATAAGCTATGGCAGTACACGACTGATGCGAATGTCTTCATTAACAGCATGGTATCGCCTCTCCTAGGCTCGTGACCCTATCGGACACTAGACGCCTGGATAACCGTGGTTGGTTCGATTATTCCCGATTTCAGCCTGTAGGAGCTGATGGTTTGATTCGAGGGTCTCGCAAATTCCACAGACCCTTGAACACAAGTTTTCAGTGGGGGGAAGAGGAGGTGGCAGGGCAGGATGTTCGGTGAGGGGGTGGCAGGGTGGGACGGGGGAGGAGGGGTGCAGGGCGTGTAGGAGAAACGATTAAGGGACTTTCATTCCCCAATTTTCTTTTGTTTCTTATAAACCAGGTTATCTGGCGAGTGTGGAGAGTGACGGTCATAACACTTGACACACAGAGGTGGCGAAACACAGGGGCTCCCTCATGGAATGAGTATCCACATCCTCCTCATGGAAGATCGGATGTATGGTTTCATGTCGCACTGGTAACACGCAGTCTTGACCCTTCTCCTGAAATACCGGAGTAAAGGCATCAGTATCAAGACAATTGTCTTTACAAACTCTCTGAAAACACCTAACAAAATGAATGCACTAACATTCCAGATTGTCCCAGAGTTCCTAATCAGTTTGAAGGCTGAGGTCCGAATGAAAAATTACTCCCCAAACCCTTCACTTCAAATTTCCGGGCTGATAGATCGTGGTCGATGTATAAAACAATCCCCTGACGTTTCGTCTCCGACTGCGGAAGATATCCTCCGAAGTAAAGCGGCGAACCGCAAAGAGAACTCGAGGAAGCGCTGATTGTATAGGCAGTGATGAGGGTGTCACTGTCCATCACGTGGAGTCGCCTTGAAGACTGTCACTGGTAATGCCAACATTCTCCATTAAAAGTAATCGATCGCCACGCTTCTGGTGCAACACTGACATCCAAATTTTATACAGTTATAACACCGTCCTCTTTTCAGTTAAAATTATTACGGTGTTCATCAATCTCGATAGCCTCTCTATACTTGGGCGCATAATAATGCGAGGTTTAAATGTAACACTCGTCTCTCTGAATTTTATTTCATGATTACCTTCCTGGTAACCATGTTCTACGACCGATTTATCCGTGTGAGCCAGGCGGCAATTCCTCTTATGCTCAACAAGGCGAGTGTTAACACTTCTCTTTGTTGTACTGATATAAATCTGTCCACAACTACAAGGAATTTTATATACTACTGGTGTAGCTGAAGGGTGTTGTGGATCTTTAACCAATCTTAAATAGTCTTATTTTCCTGGTGGATCTGAAAATAGTTTCCACCAAGTATCCGCTTAAGCCTTTCCAAAAGCGATCTTTGACCTTACTAATGAACGGAAGAAAAACCTTGCCATTGGGTGGCTGTTGTTCTTCGTCGGTCCTGATTCTTTGCCTAGTGCGAAGTGCTTGATCTACCTCGTTGCTAGCATAGCCACTCTTAAAGAAAGTCGACCGTAGATATTCAGTCTCATCTTTCCCATAAACAGGTTCACAAATTTGGTACGCCCTGTCTACCAAGGTTTTTACTACATTTGCTTTTTGTTTAGGGTAGTGATTTGAATCTTTATGCAGATAACGGTCAGTATGTGTGGCCTTTCTATACACTTTATGGCCCAACATTCGGTCACGTCGTTTAGTCACACACATCCAGAAAAATCAGTTGTCCATTACTCTCCGTCTCCATAGTAAATTGCATTTTCGGTTTAATGCTGCTTAGATGTGTTAGGAAGGCATCCAACTCCTCTGCTCTGTGTGTCCATACTACGAAAGTGTCCTCGACATAGCGATACCATCTGGATGGTCTTTTAGCCACAGCAGGACTAGGAGGACTGTCCAGAAAAGTTCATAAAAGTCACAATTGTATTACAAGTAGGTTGTGTTGAGGTTGTGTCGAATTGGACATAATATGAATTGCCGCCTGGGTCACACGGATAAATCAGCCGTAGCAGGACACCTTTAACAGGAAGGTAAGCATGAAATAAAATTCAGAGAGACGAGCGTCATACCTAAAGTCTCTCATTATTATGAATGCATGTATAGAGTGTCTATCGAGATGGATGAAAACTGAAATAATGTTAACAGGAAAGAGGAAGGTGTTAAACTGGATAAAATTAGGGTGTCAGCGTTACATCGATTACTTTTAATCGAGAATGTTGGCATTACCAGAGACTAACTTATAGCCAACGCCACGTGATCGATAGTGGCGCCCTCTGCTCTGGCTATATAATCAGCGCTTCCTCAAGTTATCTTTGCAGTTCTCCGCTATATCTGTGATGATGTCTCCCGCAGTCCGAGACGAAACGTCAGGGGAGAGTTTTAAACATCGACCACGGCCTATGAGCCCGGAAGTTTTAAGTGAAAACAATACCGGCTGTGAAAGCCTACATTGAATGATCTTCTCCCTCAACCAAGGCATAGTCTGGTAACGAGTAATGGGCACCGGGATGTCGCAAGGATGGTCACAGGCATGACGGGCCACATATTCGGCGTGGAATTAGGTTTTATGAATAGCAAAAGGAGCTCCATTTTAGAGTGTCCATTTCATTAAACTTGTCTCCGATAAAATACACCGGCTTGATGGCGATGAATGTGTATCAGTCCTGGTGAAGACCAAGTTGTAGGGAAACAGATCCACCCCAAGGTAGCGAACCTGGCTCTCTTCCCAAGGTGTAGCCAGGGAAGGGGAAGGTAGATGGTAGGTTGGTTGGTTTTGGGGGAAGAGACCGAACTAAGAGGTCATCGGTCTCATCGAATTAGGGAAGGATGGGGAAGGAATTCGGCCGTGCCCTTTCAAACTAACCATCCCGGCATTTGCCTGGAGCGATGTGGGGAAATCGCGGAAAACCTCAATCAGGATGGCCGGACGCGGGTTTGAACCGTCGCCCTCCCGAATGCGAGTCCAGTGTGCTAACCACTGCGCCACCTCGCTCGGTGGAGGGGAAGGCCACAGAGTTATAAGGAGCAGCACTGAAAGAGCCATTGCCAGTTTAGAAACAGCTGTAGAGGAGCAGCAATCTTTAATGCTTATCTTACACCAAACGTGAGCTCTTACACCACTGACTCCAATCAGGGGCTCTCCCCATGGGTGACAGTGTCACAGCAATGGCTGTCTGGCACAATGGCCGTTGCTCGAAGTTTCGATGTTCCCAAATGACAAGCAACCACTCCTAGGTCTATGGTGGGAGATATCAGTCCAGATATCAAAAGTGTGACTACTGTGTTGTCAGAGGGCTCTACAAAGAGGGTACATACTAACCCTAGCACATGACCTGGCTACGGAGCTGACTAGCTAACATTAAAGGACAATGGCGCCGAGGGAGAAGATGTAAGAGGCGGTAAGTTCACACACCGAAGACGCTAAGTAGGTGTTGCCTCACGTTACAGACAGAAGAAGAAAATGGGATGTCAAACCTCAAAGGGGACCGAAAACGCCGAAAAGCGAGGTGAAAAAGGACAAGAAGAGAAGCAAAGACCGGAAAGACGACGAGAAACCAGGAGGATAGATGAGCAGACATAAGCAAGGACAGCAAGGGACGGTTAGGAAGGTTCAGAGGGAAGGACTGAGGACTGGGGGAGGGAATGGAGCCCTGGAAGGAGAAGTTGCAATAGGTCAGGACCCTGTTTATGCCTTGCACCAACTCACTAAGGGGCCGTGAACCCACTGAGGGGGGGGGGGGGAGAAGGTGGTTCTTTCAGGTTTGAGTGATTTACGAAACCACTCAATCGGAAAGACTATCTTTGGAATGGACGCAGACTTACCAGTGAAGACTGAAGCCATGTAAATGTTGCCAAATCGAAAAGTCATGCATAGGCTTATTTTAAATGAACTGAATTATTGTTTATGTAATTACAACTCAGGTTTCGGCCTTTTATTCCAGTTTCAAGAGATTGAGTTTATGTCATTAACATATATTCCAGGATATCAAGCTAAAAATTAGCCATAAATGAAGAAAAATATTCCCTCACCGCGAAATGCTGTATGGAAAAATTATCATCTTTTAAGAAGATCAGTAAATAATAGTGGGAGCACTTTTCATTTTATAACTGGTTTACTTTGCTACGTAGAAAATGAACAGATGTCCTTCAGTCGTAATGATAGTGAAATCAAATAATATGGGTACTTTATGGTCAATTGTGAGCTTTATGCGCTACAATATACGTTAATGACAAACTCAATCACTTGAAAATGGCATAGAATGCGAAACCTGGGTCGTAATTAAATAATCAACAGTACAGTCAAATGGAGGTGTGTTTATCTAAATATTATGTAACTGTTGCTCAGCAACATCAAAAACGGTTCATACGCAGTCTTTTGGGATAGACATGGCACTCCACTGGAGCACTTATTACCGTAAGGTGAAAATAAATGCTAATCTTGATTGTGAGATGCTTACGAAACTTTGTAGCACAATAGAGGATAAGTGCTATTGGAAACTTACAAACGATGCTTTGATTCATTAGAATTACCAAAAATTCACTGCTGTAAGAACAACCCTTAGAGACCTTTAGCTTGTGTCAGTTTGACGACGCTACGTACAGCCTCGTCTCGCACGTAGAGACTCTTCTCTTCTCTTTTCTCTCTCTCTCTCTCTCTCTCTCTCTCTCTCTCTCTCTCTGCCTCTGGAAGCGTTCCTCAGCGGTCAGAAATTCAAGAACAATGAAGAGTTGTTACAACTTGGCTGACAGCACAGGTGGCAATGTTCTGTGAAAAATTTATGCCTTCAAATTGAAGGTCTTTAAAAACTTTAATGAAAAGAAATACCTCCGTTTACCTCCTTATCAGAATCCACTCCCCACTATTGTTGAGGTACAGCCTCTTTATTAGTGATGTAGTTTATATTTATTGTACCAGCTAAAACATAAATTTGATAAAATTTCCGACCGTACTCTATTATGTCCACTAGGCTGCGATCATATCAAAAGTAAGGACTCAGTAGATTAAAGCAAGGAGTTTTTACTCATGATGTCTAACACCAATTACATTGCGAAGAGGTTGTCTTTGAAAGAAATAATGAGACAAGAGTTTACACAAGAAGCAAGCTTCCTAACTGAAATTTCTTCAAAGAAAGTACGTGGAATGTGCCAAGAATTTTATTACAAATTTCATTTTCTGCTTAGGTATGAGGCACAGTAATATCTCGGGCATAATTATGGTATAACAAAAAAAGAGATTAAAAAGACGACCACGAAAAAGAAATCATTTAATTTCAGCATATCCACCTTTTTCACTACCAGCGTGGGGGTGTAAAGCTAGTTCGCGTGCGTAGTTTTTTTTGTGGTTTTAGGGCGCACAACTACAATGGTCATTAGCGCCCAGACTAAATTAGGAATGCACCGTGAGGCACAAGGTTAAAACAGCAACGAAAAGGGACAATACTATAAAAGACAGGCATAGGATTAAAAAACGGCATAATCAAATGTCCTTAGATTTGTCAAGTTGATAAAACGAAGAACGCGAGCAGCTGCTCCGGGGTCATAAAATGGCATCCAGAGTACATGGCAGGCCAAGATCAACGCGCAGTTTAGTAAAAGTCGGACAGGACTTTAAAATGTGGCGTACCGTCACCAATTTCCCACACGAGCAGAACGGCGCCGGTGCAGCTATCAGCAGATGGCGATGGCTGAACCGGCAGTGTCCAATTCGTAACTGGGCCAAAACGACCTCCTCCCGCCGAAAAGGGCGTCAAGAGGTCGTCCAAGCCGCGGGAAGAGGTTTCAAGGCCAGAAGCTTGTTGTTCGTAAGTGCAGCCCAATCGGCATGCCACAGCGATAAAATGCTCTGACAAATGACCCTGCTACAATCTGATGAAGGGACACAACAAGAAGCTGTCCGAGGCTGGAGGACCGCAGCCTTGGCCGCGGCATCCGCAGCTTCGTTCCCAGGGATACCGACATGGTCAGGAACCCACATAAAGGTAACCGGAGAACCGTCGTCCACCAGCTGCTGAAGAGAGCGTTGGATCCGGTGCACGAAAGGGTGAACCGGATACGGATCACTGAGGCTCTGGATGGCGCTCAGGGAATCGGAGCAGATGACGTAAGCAGAATGTCGGTGGCGGCAGACGTAAAGAACAGCCTGATAGAGGGCAAATAGCTCAGCTGTGAAGACCGAACAATGGCCCTGGAGCCGGTATTTGAAACTGTGTGCCCCGACAATAAAAGAACACCCGACACCGTCATTGGTCTTAGAGCCATCTGTATAAATGAAGGTAATATTAATCAACTTCGAACGAAGTTCGACAAAACGGGGGCGGTATACTAAACCGAAGGTAACCTCCTTTGGGAGCGAGCTGAGGTCAAGGTGAACGCGAACTTGAGTCTGGAGCCAAGGTGGCGTTTGGCTCTCGCCCACTCGAAAGGTTGCAGGGAGTGAAAAATCAAGGTGCTGAAGGAGGCGACGAAAGCGGACTCCAGCGGGTAGCAGGGCAGAGACATACAACCCGTATTGACGGTCGAGAGAGTCGTGAAAAAAGGAACGATAAGACGGGTGGTAGGGCACTGACAACAGCCGACAGGCATACCGACAAAGCAGTGTATCGCGCTGGTAGATTAGTGGCAATTCACCGGCTTCGGCATGAAGACTCTCGACGGGACTAGTATAAAACGCTCCGATCGCAAGACGTAAACCCCGATGTTGAATGGAGCTGAGGCGACGTAAGATGGACGGCCGAGCAGAGGAGTATACGAAGCTCCCATAATCCAGCTTGGAGCGGACTATCGATCGATATAGGCGAAGTAGGACGGTTCGATCCGCTCCCCACGACATACCACACGGAGGACATTTATAGAACGGGTACAACAGGCAGCCAAATACGACACATGTGGAGACCAGCTAAGTTTCTTGTCAAATGTAAGACCTAAAAATTTTGTTGTCTCCACGAATGGGAGAGCAACGGGACCGAGTCGTAAGGACGGTGTGAGAAACTCTTTGTAGCGCCAGAAGTTAATACAGACCGTCCTCTCGGCAGAAAAACGGAAGCCATTGGCGACACTCCAGGAGTAAAGACGGTCTAGACAACGCTGAAGACAGCGCTCCAGGAAACATGGACGCTGCGCGCTGCAATAGATGGTAAAATCGTCTACGAAAAGGGAGCCTGATACAACAGCTGGGAGGCAATCCATTATTGATTTGATCGCTATGGCGAAGAGAGCGACGCTCAAAACTGAGCCTTGTGGCACCCCATTCTCCTGGCGAAAGGCGTCGGACAGGACACAACCCACACGTACCTTGAACTGTCTATCCATTAAAAAGGCACGAATAAAAAGAGGGAGGCGACCGCGAAAGCCCCAAGTATGCATGGTGCGGAGAATGCCCGCCCTCCAACAGGTGTCGTAAGCCTTCTCCAATTCAAAGAACGCAGCCGCGGTCGGGCGCTTCCGCAAGAAGTTATTCATAATGAAGGTCGACAAGGTAACCAGATGGTCAACAGCAGAGCGGCGCCTACGAAATCCACATTGTACATTGGTAAATAGGCGTCGAGATTCGAGCAGCCAAACCAAACGAGAGTTAACCATTCGCTCCATCACCTTACAGACACAGCTGGTAAGCGAGATGGGTCGATAACTGGAAGGCAAATGCTTGTCCTTCCCCAGCTTAGGAATCAGGACAACAATAGACTCGCGCCAGCATGTGGGAACATGACCCTCAATCCAGATGCGATTTTAAGTACGAAGAAGAAAACCTTTACCCGCAGGAGAAAGGTTCTTCAGCATCTGAATATGAATGGAATCAGGCCCTGGAGCGGAGGACCGTGACAGGGCAAGTTCGAGTTCCCGCATGGTGAATGGGGCACTATAACTTTCACGATTCGATGAGCGGAAGTGAGGTGGCCTAGCCTCCTCTGCCTGTTTTCGGGGGAGGAAGGCAGGGTGCTAATGAGCGGAGCTCGAAACCTCTGCGAAAAATCGGCCGAAGGCATTGGAGACATCCTCAGGGGCCACAAGGACGTCATTCGCGACCGTCAAGCCAGAAAGTGGTGAGTGGGCCTTAGTGCCAGATAACCGGCGCAGGCTACCCCAGACAACAGAAGGAGTAAAACTGTTGAAGGTACTTGTGAAAGCCGCCCAGCTGGCTTTCTTGCTTTCTTTAATAACACGACGACACTGTGCACGTAATCGTTTATAATTGATACAATTCGCCACCGTAGGGTGGCGTTTAAAGGTGCGTAAAGCACGACGACGACACGTAAAGCGTCTCTACATGCTGCGGTCCACCAGGGGACCGGTACGCGACGTGGAGAAGTAGTTTGAGGGATGGAATATTCAGCAGCAGTGAGAATGACTTCCGTGAGGTGTGCGACCAGACTATCGCAGCTTGTGAAGGTTTGATCCTGAAAGGTCAACCTGGAAGAGAAGAGCCCCCAGTCTGCTTTGGAGATGTTCCAACTAGTTGAGCACGGAGAGGGGGTATGATGCAGGAGATGGAAACACACGGGAAGTGGTCGCTCGAATACGTATCGGAAAGTGCATACCACTCAAACCGGCGAGCAAGTTGGGTAGTACATATAGAGAGGTCTAAATGGGAATGGGGGTGAGATGTGTCTGAAAAAAGTAGGGGCGCCAGTGTTGAGGCAGACAAGATTGAATTGGTTGGAAAGGTCTCCTAACAGGGAGCCCCTCGAGCAGGATGCTGGAGAGCCCCAAAGGGGATGGTGGGGATTGAAGTCTCCACTTAACAAAAATGGTACCTGAGCAATAATTTTCATCATGTCTGCCCTGGTAACGGCAGACGACGATGGAGTGTAAACGGTACAAATGGAAAATGTAAAAGTGGGGAGAGTAATTCGGACGGCAACTGCCTGCAGGCCGGTGTGCAATGTCATGGGATCGTCGTCAGTATCATCCCGGACCAGCAACATAACCCCTCCATGAGCCGGAACACCTGCCACAGGGGGTGGGTCAAAACGCACTGAGACAGTGTGCCAAGTCAGTTCGATCGCATGGGCGTAGCTTCGTTTCCTGGAGAGCTACTACGAGTGGACAGTGCAAACGTAGGAGCAACTTCAAGTCCTCTCGGTTGAAGCGAATGCCGCGAATATTCCAATGAAGAAGTGCCATCGAGAGAATAAAAAGAAAAAGGACAAGCAAGAAGGGGTCACCTCGAAGGCCGCTGAGGGCCTGGCTTCGAGTAAGCAATGCCGCCGCTATCAATAGGCGGAGAGTCATCGTCCATTGGTTCAATAGGTTCATCGGCCATCTTGTTAAGATGGCCGGGAGGGGGAGCGTTCTACGCCGGTGAACGGCCAGATTTTCGACTACCAGCGGTGCGGCCAGGCGAAACGGATGACGGCCTGGGGGGGGGGGGGGGGCCAACCGCTGGGTGCGCAGGAGAAGAGACGCGCCGTGGCGGAGAAGGTGAACTTTGCTTCCTATGAGCCTTCTTGGAAGGTCGTTTAGTGGAAGTACTGGTCGATGGCTGGGAGTTCGAGGTACGTAGGAAGTCTGCACGGGACGGTTCCTTCTTGAAGGCCCGTGCATCTGATTTCTGGGTCTTCGCCTTGGCAGAAGCATATAAAGGTGCTAGTGTCGTAGGGGTGGCGGGAGGAAGAGGAGACGTTGACCGGACGATCTTAGCACTGGCCGAACGGACGACCGCAGTGCTGAAGGTCGATCGCATGTCTGCGTCGCCACCTCCCTAGTAGTGTGAGGAGAGGCGAGGACAGTACTGTATCTCCTCGCTGGGAGCAGTGTGGGCTTCCTACTAGCAAATAGCTTGCGAGCAGCCGAGGTGGACACTTTCTCTTTGACCCGAATTTCTTGGATACAGCGTTCTTGCTTATAGACAGGACAGTCGCGGGAGGATGCGGCATGGTCACCCTGACAGTTCACACAACGAGGAGACGGAGGTGGACAGTCACCCTCATGGGCATCCCTGCCACAAGTGACACATTTAGCTTCATTAGAACAAGACTGGCGAGTGTGATTAAAACGCTGACACTGGTAGCAGCGCGTAGGTGTCGGGACATAGGGGCGAACAGAAATAACCTCTTAGCCCGCTTTGATGCGCGACGGCAGCTGAACACTATCAAAGGTCAAGAAAAGTGTCCAGGTCGGTACAAGGTCATTATTGACCTTTTTCATGACCCTATGGACAGCCGTCACGCCCTGCTCAGCAAGGAAAGACTGAATCTCCTCGTCAGTCAATCCGTCGAGTGTTCTAGTATATACCAGACTACGCGACGAATTCTAAGTGCGGTGAGCTTCCACCCGTACAGGGAACGTGTACAGGAGTGTGGCCCGAAGCAGTTTTTGTGCCTGAAAGGCGCTCTCAGTTTCTAGTAACAAGGTACCATTACACATCCTGGTACAAAACTTGACAGATCCGACTATGGCATCTACGCCCTTCTGGGTAACGAAAAGGTTGACAGATAAAAAATCCTTTCCGTCGTCAGATCGAGAAACTACGAGGAACTGTGGGGCAGGCGGTAGTACTTTTGTCACTGGTGGCTGGTCACGTTTCCGTTTTTGGGCAGAAGTCGAGAGAGATTGAGTGAAATCCATTGCGGAGGAATCCCCCATGATTGCCAGCGTCTCCGATGGCGCGCTCCTTCCTTGTGGGGACCCTCTCAGAGGGCACTCCCGCCTTAGGTGAATGTTTACGCATTAGGTCACACCTCCCGAGAAACGGACGGAGAGACCAATCGGCATGGTCGGAAGGTGTCAGCTCAGGCAATCACCCCTCCCCAGGCCTGGCCTTTACCAGGGGGTACGTGCGTGCCTTACTTGTCTACACAGGGCGGGGAATTACGCGTTACCCCGTCACCGCCTACGCATGCGAACGCGTGGGTCGGCCTTCAGGCACGCACAGGGAGGAAAGAAGAGGAAAAAAGAAGGGAGATAGGGAGAGAAAGGACAGACTGTCTCAAAAGCCGAGGCGGAGACCAGAGGGTGGAGAAGAAGGCTAGGAGAAGAAGGCAAGGGAAAAAGTAAGGAAGACAGTGAGAGGGAGAAGGACAAAGAAAGGAACCAAACAAAGGAAGGAAGAAACAAGATTAAGTGAAAAACCAAAATGACCACAAATAGAAGTCGTGGAACCGTCCGTCTCCGGACGCAGGCGCAAACTACCCCCTTAAGGGGGAGGGACTCCTTTTAGTTGCCTCTTACGACAGGCAGGAATACCTCGGGCCTATTCTAACCCCCGGACCCGCAGGGGAAGCGTCCGTAGTTGAAAACTACACGTGCACCCTGGGTAACGCTAAATTAACTAGCACCATACTGGCGACCAGACAATCGGTAAACGATCCCCTGGTCATAATCAAATCACGATGACACTCAGAAAACGGAATGCCGAGTGTCCTGAGGGCAACTTGATTAGACAGCTCGGACCGATCGTACCAGTCTGCCAGCTTAATATTGAAGGCATAAGTAAATCCAAATGCCAATACGTGCATAAAATTTTAACGTTGTACAACATTGACATAGTTGCAATCCCGGAGATCCATACAGAAAACGTTGCTCAGCTAAGATCAAGAGGTAAAATAACGGCCTATGACCTGATAGGTGCTACACATCACAGGCATTATGGTACAGCAACGTACGTTAGAAAGGATATAGACGATGCAGTCCTTATTTCTACATCTACCACATGTTGTATCCACGAAGTTACTGTAAAAGTAGGTGAACTAGCAGTAAACAACATCTACAAACCTCCAGGCCACTCGTGGCCTCCACAAGTTCTACAACCCCTGCCTCACCCCACAATATATGTTGGTAACTTCAACAGCCACCACGAACTGTGGAAATACCGCACATCTGACCAGAATGGTGAAGACTTGGTGAAATGGGCTTAAGATTGCAATACACAGCTATTCTTTGACGCCAACGACCAAAGTGCATTTAAGTCAGCTGCATGGGGAACTGAAACCCATCCTGATCTATGCTTTGTTACGGCCGACACTAATAACAAACCTATACCAGCCTCACGCAGAATACTTGGGGACTTCCCTCATTCCCAACATCTTCCAGTGCTCATAGAAATCGTTCTTACTATCCCCCTAATTTCCTCGTATCCTCGGCTCAGATGGAACTTTGGGAAAGCGGACTGGGCTACTTTCTCAGAAAAACTTGATAAACGCCTTGGATGGATACCTCCAGCTTATAATAATTCCAAAAGATTTGTGGGAGCAGTCATCAGCTCAGCTAAGAACAGCATTCCCTGGGTATTTAGAAAAGAATACGTGCTGGGGTGGAACGAAGAGAGTGAGCGCATCTAGAAACAGTTCCTAGAGCATGGGGATAGGGAGATTGCAGATGACTTATTGCACAGTCTGGACGCTGCCACGCGCACTAAATGGATAGAGACTGTTGAGGAAATGGACTTCACAAAATCAAGCAGAAAGGCGTGGTCGCTACTTCCGAAGCTTGGTGGCAGTAGCAGGAACCAACGACCAACCAGCTCTATTTCTCCAAACACAGTTGTGGCCCACATCAGTAAGACCTCTAGAGCTCCAGGGGATCGAGCTCATACCATAAAAGTTAAAAAGGAACTTAAAAAGTAAAAATCTCTAGTAGGAAACAATTCACTACACTCGCAGCCCTTCTCAATCGAAGAGATAACACTGGCTCTGAGACATCAAGCCACGGAAAGCCCCAGGTTTTGATGGAATTCATCTTGAGTTTCTGATTCACTGCGGTAAATTTGCAAAATTATGGCTTGCACAGTTCTTCTCCAGCATGATGGAAACTGGAAGAATACCAAATACCCTTAAGAAAGCAAAAATCAGAGATACTGAAACCAGGTAAACCGAATGACCAACCAAACAGCTACCGTCCAATTGCCCTTCTTAGCATGATCTAAAAACTCCTGGAGAGACTTATATGTAACAGAATAAGTCCAGATATCCTTAAGTGTATCCCTGTGGAACAAGCAGGCTTCCGGCCAAACAGGAGCTGCACAGGTAAAGTCCTCTCACTAACTTCCTACATCCAGGCAGCCTTCCAAAGACAAGAAAAAACATCCGTGGTATTTATAGACCTGACAGCGGCTTATGATACTGTATTGAGGCAAGGCCTGATTTACAAACTACTCCGCATCGTGCCATGTTTGAAAATGACTAACCTTACCAACGAGATGCTCTGCAACAGACCATTCCAGGTGATATTACGGTATATTGATAATTTTTACTTATGGACCGTCTGACAGCAATTGAATAAAACACAATTTTAGTGCCATACGTGTTTCGCCTTTATTTTCTGCAAGGCATCATCAGTTGCCTGGAATATGTACACATGTTAGCTATTTAATTTACATTTTTGTCACTGTGCCTATAGGTTATAAACAGTTCTGCTGGTTGGTATTTCCTATTAAGTATTAATGTCGAACTGTACTTACAGGTTACGTGGACAATTTCTTACATATTACACTCCTGTTGCATTTTATGTGTTGTTCTTATGAACGCCAATTTGCGGTTTTTTCCACATTCGACAGCACTGAGAACTGAACGCTTGTTTTAATGCAATGTTTTGGTTTCTGTTGCCGACTGTCAAATATTTTTGCCAAAGATCGAATGTTATTGCCAACCCTATGAGTGTAACTATTGAAGTATCTGTGGTCTGTTCGTGTATGCATGTGTGTGTGTGTGTGTGTGTGTGTGTGTGTGTGTGTGTGTGTGTGTGTGTGCGTGCGTGTGCGTGCGTGCGTGTGCGTGCGTGTGTGTGATTGTTTTGTGTGCGTGTGTGTGTGTGTGTGTGTGTGTGTGTGTGTGTGATTGCTTTGTGTGCGTGTGTGCGCATCAGTCTCATCTAGAATTGGCAAAAAACCTAGGAAACGCCGCAGTTTTCATGGCACTAGTAGAAAAAACTGAACAGAACACATACACAGCAATGAAACATTTACAAAACAAACAAACAGAAGATAATGAAACTAACAGTAAAAATTACGCAAAAACACGTCTACATTCTAAATGTGAAACCACATGAACACACATTCCATCCACGCTTAGTTAACCTAACAGAGACAGAACTACACGAAAATGAAAAAATGCTCTTGGAAAAAGGTTTGAAACACTGCACCAATAGCAAAGTGAATAATTATTACATAGAAAATCTTATAGTAGAAACTGAACACATCCTAACACGTGAAGAACAACTAAATAATTGTGAAATAAACATAGGACTTACAAGAGAACTAGTAAAAGAAGAAATAAAATGCATAATAAAACAAACACAGCAGAGACACAATAAGACCAACCAAACAGAAGCAGCCACTATGAAAAGGTTAAAACAAAAGTTAAACGATAATATATTAGTAACAAGAGCAGACAAGGGAAATGTAACAGTACTTATGGATAAAGAGCAATACACATCACAAAAACCAAGGAATTCGTAAACACCAATGCCATACAAAAACTGAAGTCGGATCCAACTACAAGATTCCAGGCAAATGTGAAACGAACACTGAAAAACATTGAACACACACTCACAGGAACAGAAATACTACTTAACACAGAAAAACCCACAAGCACCAACACTCCGCAGTCAACCGAAAGTACATGAAGACGGAATGCCAATGAGAGCTGTTAACTTCAAGAAAGCCCCAACATACCGCATAGCCAAACACCTCCAAAAGCTACAAAACACTATAAAATAGAAAACAACAGAACAGTGATAAACACAGGAAACCCAATAGAAAACATACAGGTACCACACACAGCATCACTGATTTCATTCGATACAGAAAATATGTGTACCTCTATCCCTATCACAGAAACAATAGAAATCATAGACCAAAGTGTCTCATCCCACAGCAACCTCACCACAGACGCAATAAAGGAAATAACATATACTCAGACTGAAAACTGAACAAAACTTCTTTCAGTTTGAGAAAGAATATTATCTACAAACTGATGGACTGCCCATGGGATCCCCAATATCAGGAACACTAGCAAACATTTTCATCAATCACCTAGAAAATCAGATATTTGAAAAGATAACCACAAATGAAAGTTTCAAAATCATATATTGGTACAGATATGTGGATGACATTATTTGTCTGGTAGATGAGCCAAGTGAAAAAATAGATGAACTCCATTCAGAAATAAACAAAGCTCATCAGAACATAAAATTCACACTTGAAAAAGAAAATCAAATTTTCTTGACACTACAATTAAAAAACAAAATGGCAAACATACATTTAACATCTTTAGAAAACCAACAGCCACAGACACAATAATACATTCCACATCCAACCACCCCCACAGCCAAAAACTTGCAGCACTAAGACATGTTACATAGATTAAACAGAATCCCACTCAGCAAGAGAAACTATGAACAAGAAATGAGTACAATCATACAATTAGCTAGGAACAACGGGTATGACACACATGTGGTACACAGGCTCAATCAAAAATAAAAACACAAATACAAAACAAACACAACATTCCCAGAATACAAATGAACTCACAAGCTGAAAACTTACAAACACACTCAACAAACACACACAATGACAACACCACACAGAAAAGAACCAGATGGTACACCATGACACACATAAACTAACACACAGACTTGCAAACATCCTAAAGAGACAGGGTTTCAAAATAGCATATAAGCCTGGGCAAACCTTTGAATCACACCTCAGCCAGCCAGCTACCACGAGGGACAAATTCCGACAATCAGGAATATATAAACTTGATTATCAAAGTTGTGATGCAGTATACATAGGCATGACATGCAGGAATTTTGAAACAAGATACAAAAAGCATATCAGATGTTGGAAGTATGAAACAAACCATTCCACATTTGCAGAGCATTTAAAACACTATAACCATCATCATACAAGCATGGAACAAGAAATGAAAATAATGAGAATAAGCAACCATGACAAACATCTTATACAAATGCAAGAAAACTTCCACATCCAGAAAGCCATAGCAGAAAACAAACATGTGATAAATGAACAAACATCAGCACAGGCTCCCTACTACACTTAGTAAAGGAAATGATAACATAAAACCAAAAGACTCTTCCCCACACCGTCTGGACACACACACACACACACACACACACACACACACGCGCGCGCGCACATGCATACACGAACAGACCACAGATACTTCAATAGTTACACTCATAGGGTTGGCAATAACATTCGATCTTTGGCAAAAATATTTGACAGTCGGCAACAGAAACCAAAACATTGCATTAAAACAAGCGTTCAGTTCTCAGTGCTGTCGAATGTGGAAAAAACCGCAAATTGGCGTTCATAAGAACAACACATAAAATGCAACAGGAGTGTAATATGTAAGAAATTGTCCACGTAACCTGTAAGTACAGTTCGACATTAATACTTAATAGGAAATACCAACCAGCAGAACTGTTTATAACCTATAGGCACAGTGACAAAAATGTAAATTAAATAGCTAACATGTGTACATATTCCAGGCTACTGATGATGCCTTGCAGAAAATGAAGGCGAAACGCGTATGGCACTAAAATTGTGTTTTATTCAGTTGCTGTCAGACGTTCCATAAGTAAAAATTATCAATACACCGTAATATTACATGCAACTGAGGAAGACAGGACTACAAAAAGTTGATGTCATTCCAGGTGATACTTGGAAATTATAGGAACAAAACAATGAAGCTCAATAATGGCTTGCCCAAGGATCAGTCCTGGCACCGCTACTTTTCAGCATGTATATAGCCGATATGCCTAATACTAAATCTGTAAAGTTTGGATATGCAGATGACTGGGCCATAGCTACACAACATCGAGATATGGAGCATACTGAGACTGTCCTGACAAGCGACTTGTCCTTGCTGGGATCGTACTTTCGTGAATGGAGAATACAACCTACTCCAACTAAAACTGAGCTTATGTGTTTCTACCTGAATAATAAATTGGCTAACAGAAGCCTTAAGATATATTTTGATGATATTCTTCCTTATAATAAAAATCCAAAATACCTGGGACTGACAGAGAGAACCCTGAGCTACAATCAACACCTCATCAACACTGCTGCAAAAATCCGTACTAGGAAAAATATCATTCAGAAACTATGTGGTACCAGCTGGGGCTCATCCGCTTCTACCTTGCGATGCTCTGCTTTGGGACTTGTCTAGTCTGCGGCAGAGTACTGTTCCCCTGTTTGGCTGAAGAGCGCTCACACCAAGATTGTGGACACAGTACGGAACCAAACTATGAGGATTATTTCAGGCACAATAAAATCAACCCCCATTCACCGGCTACCTGTACTGAGCCACATACCATCACCTCACTTACGAAGAGAACATGCGCTTCTCAGAGAATTTAAAAAAATACAAGACAACCCGCAACTTCTGATTCACGCTTCGAGCAATGGCATTGACAGAGCGACATTGCGCTCTGGACATCCACCTCTTCTAAGGGCCAAAGATCTGGAGGAAAATGGTTTCTGTCTTTAAGAACGCTGGAATGTGGAATGGGAAGAATCAGCGCCACCACAGGTAAACACCATACTGAAACCGTCGAACAGACCTCCAGGCTTTGGCTTACCACGTAAAACCTGGACCATCCTCAACAGGATCAGGACGGGCCACGGCCGATGTGCGGACACTCTACACAAATGGGGAAGAGCACCATCCCCAAAGAGCGACTGCAGCGCTGAGAAGCAGACGATCCGGCACATCATTGCAGAGTGCCCTCAGAGCCAATTCAGGTCAAACAACTGACTTCCTGGTTGCGACTCGAAGTGCAGTTCAATATATTAAAAACCTAAATGTTAATTTGTAGTTATATATATGTTGTTCATGACATAACTATTTAATTCTTTATGTCTTGTTTTTTAGTGTCAAAGTTATGAAGTTATTGTAGCAGCTTATTTTTCTATAAACGTGATTTGTACTTGCCATACGCTAAATAAATTACCTGTATTTAACACTAAGACGAACCGCTATCAGCTTCAGATGCCAGCATATCGTCAACACATTTGTGATTAATTCGGTCAGCGTAAAGTGCTTGTTCTTATTATCGACTTCCGTTGCAGTAAGATAATGGATCTTAATACGGATTTCCTGCGGGTACTGTGTTCTCGGAAACATGCACCCACTAACCAGTACAAGATGTAGTGAACCATGCACCACACTTGATCTGACCATCCACAACTTCGCTGGTCACTAATGGCACAGACGACACACTTCACACAGTCTTTACACTGGTAAATGGATGCAATCTGTCTTGCAAAATTTGTTGCTGCCAGTGACACTTCATACACCTAAATAATTTTCCTGCAGAATTTTGTAATCAACTCCGCTGGACTGATTTCAGCCGAAGAGAGTGACTCGTGTGACTTGAATGAGAACAAAAGTTGACCTGAAATTTTTACAAGGGATCTAACTGTGTTAAGATAGGCTACATTAAAAACAGTTGGTGGTGAAGTCAGAAGTAATTTACCTTGTAATGAAATTTTAGTAGACGGTTGCTATCCGTTACAATGGATGGAGGCTATGCTTAACAAGTGGAATTCATATTTGTTATAAACATTTATGTACATTCCCCAACTCCTCCTAAACCAATGGACTGATTTCAACGTAACTTTGTTCACCTGTCACTAAAGACTGGAATTCCATGCAAATGTAGCTGTTTATAGGTTCAGTCGATGTAGTTCAAACTTAGTACCTACCCATTTCACTACTTTCTGATTCTGAATATGCATATTTGCATATTTTGATCTTTTTGGGGATAAAGACATGCATATACATCTTTAAGGCAGTTTTAGTTTAATTATTCATGTATATTATTTTTAACGAGGATAATGGAATGTAGTCGAATTACATCGGGTGATGCTGACGGCATCAGATTAGGAAATGAGACGTTTAAAGTAGTAAATGAGTTTTGCTATATGGGGAGCAAAATAACTAATGATGATCGAAGTAGAGGATATAAAATGTAGACTGGCTATGGCAAGGAAAGAGTTTCTGAAGAGAAATTTGTTAATATCGAGTATAGATTTAAGTGTCAGGAAGTCGTTTCTGAAATTATTTGTATGGAGTGTGACCATGTATGGATGTGATTCGTGGACGATAAATAGTTTGGACGAGAAGACAATAGAAGCTTTCAAAATGTGGTGCTACAGAAGAATGCTGAAGATTCGATGGGTAAATCACATAACTAATGACGTATTGAATAGAACTGGGGAGCAGAGAAATCTGTGGCACAACTTGAGTAGAAGAAGTGATCGGTTCGCAGGTTGGTTGGTTGGGGTTTAAGGGACCAAACAGCAAGGTCATCAGTCCCTTATTTCAAATGTGGTCCATTCGGATAGTGTGACATCTTAGAAATATCAGAACAATAAAAGGGAAAAGGCTAAAAAATGTAAAAGGGCAGTCATGTTGTCAATGGTAAAAACAAAATGAGGTAAGTCAGCAAGAGAGCGAACCCAACGCTATGCTCAAACAGCAGAGGCAAGACCACCTGTGACGTAAAAGGTGCAACCGCTAGAATGTAGAAGTACGTATGGGAAAAGGAGACTAATCAATCCTAAAAAGAAAAGAGGATCTCGGTCAGGGAGGGGAGTTGTCAATCTCCAAACATGGCTTACGGTGGGAGATACCTCAACACTCACCACCCTGCCCCAACACCAGAGAGATTAAAAACCTTAAAACTAAGAATAAAAACCACTTTCCCGGAGGAAACAGAGAACCATGTCGACCATCCGGGAATCGTCAGCCAACATCAAAGGTAAAGTGCGGGGGAGTCTGTACTTAGCACGCAGAGCCAAATGAAGGGGGCATTCAACTAAAATGTGGGCTACTGACTGGAAGGCTCCACAACCACAAAGTGGGGGCGGCTCATCACGCGAAAGAAACCATGGGTCACCCAGGTATGGTCAATGCGGAGACACAGTGTGGGCGAGTCCTTTCGGGAGAGGCGAAAGGAAGAACGCCACGGGCCTGGTGTCACCTTAATCGCACGAAGTTTATTAGACAGCAGAGTAGCCTCCCAAGAGTTGGCCCATGAGTGTGCGAAGTGGGATTTGATGTGAAGCCGTAAATCCACTGCAGGAGGGGTTACAGAAAACGGGGTAAGTCACTGCTCCCCCAGCCAAACGATCAGCGAGCTCATTACCTGGGACACCCACATGGCCAGAGACACAAAGGAAGTCAACGGATCGGTTCGTAAGACATTCTGAGACATCAAAGGATCACGAATTTAGTATTGGAGGGCAGCGTGGAGGGTAAAAATCGTAGAGGGAGACCAAGAGATGAATACACTAAACAGATTCAGAAGGATGTAGGTTGCAGTAGGTACAGGGAGATTATGGAGCTTGCACAGGATGGAGTTGCATGGAGAGCTGCATGAAACCAGTGTATGGACTGAAGACGACAACATTATTTATAATATAAATTCATATTTTAATTGTTTTGAGCAGACAGTTTTTCGATTTTTGTGGTCCCTACTATTGACTGAACAATGGGAAGCAATAATAGAAATACAAATTTAAGATTTTAGTAATAGGTGGACTCTCCTAGAATTTCACTAACAGCCCGCTGCAGAGCTCATGTCAACCAGATATATTTCTCCAAAACAACACCGGCAAACCCATTATCACGAGGCTAAGGAAGTTTACCTTTTGAAGTAAGGTACCGCGGCTGACGCAAAAAACAATACCGCTCCAGAACCGTCGTGTGGAATTTGAATAAACCTATCTAGCAATTTCGCTGCTTCTGAAACTGAAATCGTTCCTTAAAATGTCTTCACACAGAGAGACGGTGCGCGGAAGCGCGGGCGGGTGTGTGTGTGTGTGTGTGTGGGGGGGGGGGGGGTAGCTTTTATGCCACTCAGTCTCCCAAAGCCACAAAGCCTGGCGACGTAGGACAGAATGCTTGTCAGTTTTAGAGATGCCCATCCAAAGGACCGGTTGCCACATAGCCTGTCAGCAAGTTCGTTGCCTGGGCTTCCGACTTGTCCTGCGGTCCACACGAACACCACTGAATGGATCATTCCAGGGTAGAGGTGGACTCCTGGATGTTCGATACCAAAAGATGGTAAAGGTAGCACTGGTCAACAGCATGTAAGCTGCTCAGGGATTCAGAACAGAGAAGAAACGACTCACCAGGACAGGAACGGATGTAATGAAGTCCACAAGATATGGCCACAAGCTCTGCAGTGAATACACCGCAGCCATCAGGCAAGGAATGCTGTTCAATATGGCCTCTAGACATAGGAGAGTCCAACATTACTATCAGCTATTGAGCCGTCAGTGTAAATAACTTCAGAGCCCCCCAACACGTGAAGAATCGAGAGGAAGTAACAGCGGAGAGCAGCGGGGTTAACGGAGTCCTTAGGGCCATGCAAAAGGTCCAGACGGAGCTTCACTCGAGGTGTACGCCATGCAGGTGAATGTAAATGGACTTCAAGTAGAGGTAGTAAAGGGAAGGACTCCAGTTCGGAGGGAAGGGATAGCACGCGAACCACAATCGTGAGCCCTGACCTGGGCCGCCGATGCGGGAGATGAACTACCGCGGGTTGGAAAAGGATGCTTAGGAGAACTACGAATGTGTGCAATATAACTGGCGAGCAGTTGCGCACGTCGGATCCGCAAGGGAGGGCCTCCAGCCTCCACCAGGACACTGGACACTTGGCTCATTCTAAAAACTCCCGTCGCTAGGTGAACGCCACAGTGGTGCACTGTGTCCAGGAGAACGCAACGCTGAGGGCGCCGCCGAACCGTAAATCGAACTCCCATAGTCAAAGCGAGATTGAACAGAGGTTCTGTAGAGCTGCAGCGATGTGCACCCAGTTTAGTGTTGCACAGACAGTGAAGAGCATTGAGGTGCTGCCAGCAATCCTGCTTAAGCTGACGAAGGTGACAAAGTCACGTCAATCGGGCATCGAAAACCAGTCCAAATAATCTATCGTCTCCACTTGTAACGCCGGAAATGCATATCCTCCTATTTCCATCTATTGTACTATAATTTTTCTCCTTGCTTTGTTACCTCAAGATATGACATTTCTGTCTCTTTATATATTGTAATTGTTTTACTGATTGTGTATATATATTCATGCATTTATGTTGGTTTGTTTTGTAAATATTATTTGTATTTTTACGCTGGGTCTTGCCTAGGGAAAACTGCTATCTAACGATTACATCGATAGGTCGTGTGAAGAATCAAAGTGTGTAGGATCTTTGGTAGTGTTAACTCTGCCGCGTGGAGCGCGGGCAGAGCAGAGGGAGAGTCTGGCTGGAGTAGCGAGTGGAGCAGGTGTGTTGTGTGAAGCTCCCGCGAGTTGCCGCGCTTTCGGGGTTTGGCAGCATGTAATTGCGCTCGACTTCCGATGATAGTTTCTGACATGGTGTCGCGGACGGGAAGCATTAGCTGGCGCACATCAAGAGCCCGTTTCGCCTGGTGACCGTGTCGAGAAGAAGGCGCGCCAACATCCAGCTTCTGCAACAGCGACGGCCGACAATGAGTGACTGTCGCAACCTCCTCGATCGACGGCTTCAAACCTTCAATCAACCAACATGGAAGACTGGAAGCATGTAAAGTTTTAGAACTGTATGGCAGACCTCAGGTTTTCAAACTGTACCATTTTCGTAACTATAATTACAGCAACTTAGCATGAACCATTGTTGCTCATTGTCCCAATTGCATTGCCAAGCAGGGTCCCTTCCTTTTCCGGAATGAACCCGAGTGTCGTTGAAATTCAAACACCAGCATTAAATTAATATTATAGCATTTCACTGCTTTAATTTCAAAGTTCAGTTAAAGTTTTCATAGCTGGCTACAATATTTAGATTACACAAGCACGAATTAAGAGTGCGAGTTTTGTTACCGTATTTTAGCATACCTGTGACTGCAGCTCAGCTTGGTACGTACTAAATTTTACTATTGTTAGTTGTTCAGAATCGTTTAATTCAAGTTCAAAGTTAAATCTCTTCTTTCTAAATTGCGTAGATTCAAGTAGCTTTAGAAATGATTGTTGAGGTAGTCCAAGACTAACTGTATTTTACTGAATTTCGATGTGCTTCAGAAAGAAAGCTCACTATTAACTTCAGTCACTAAATTAACTTTCGATTTTCCGGTTTTATTAATTCTTTTGCTAAATTAAGTCAGAGTGTAGCGAAATTTATTACTTCTGACAAACTTCCAGTTTTCACACTGCACGTGTCAACCTTCAGTTGCCACGCTTCTAGTGCTAATTATATGTGTAATAACCTTTCTTTTTCAGTTACTATAGTAATTGTCCTTAGGACTGGCGACCGTAATTTCCCCCAAATCTCAAATATCTATTTACCGCTAGTTGATTGTTAACGTAATGTCCGCACATTTACTTTATTAACTTTACCCTTTTCAAAATTAATTTCCACCAGTTTCATTTGCATTTTTCCTTTCATTTAGATGTAACCCTTTCCTCCCTCTTTACCGACAGATTAACTTCGGTGACGATTGCTTTTCCCAAATTTCCATTAGGTACACGCGGTTCTATTTTTCACTGTCATTAAGGTCGATAAGTGAGGGGGAGGTTACACACTACAATGAGTGGATCGTCATTAAGAACAGTTCATGTTCCAGATGAAAGGTACGAAGCCGACAGAAGGGGATGACACACGACTTCGCGGCTGAAAACAGGAGGCCATGGGCTAGATCCCTCAATGCGCCTTGTGAATGGCTCCCTGTAGGCGCTGCTCAGCAACACCAGTACTGGATGAGCAATACGAAATGCGGAAGTCATCTGCATACAGATGATACCGAGGGCCCTACATCTGCTGCTAGGCCATTGATGGCCACCGAAAATAGAGAGACTCAATATGGAACACTACAGAACGCCATTCTCCTGAATACGAGGAAACTATGGGAGACACCAACTTGGACACTGAAAGTACAGAGCAACAGGTAGTTTTTGATAAAATTCTGGAGTGGTCCCCGTAGACCCCACCCATAAAACGTGGCAAGGAATGTCGTCACCAGGTCGTGTAATATGCTTTACGAAAGTAAAAAAAGACCGCATCCAGATGTTGGCGTCTGGAAAAGGCTGTTCAGATAGACTCAAGGGACACAAGATCAGCAGTAGTAAAGCACAGAGGCGGAAGCCGCCCTGAAATGGAGCCAGTAGGCCACGTGACTCCACGACCCAACCCAACCGCAGACACTCCATACATTCCAGCAGCTTACAGAAAAAGTTGGTCACGCTGACGGGCCCGTAGCTATCCACATCAAGTGCATTTTTAGCAGGTTTTAGGACCGGAATGATGGTGCTCACCCGCCATTGTGATGGAAAGACGCCATCGCACCAGATCCGGTTGAAGATGAGATATCGCTTGTAGTCACATGAGAGATGTTTATCTGCCTGATTCAGATCCAGCCCAGGAGCTGCGTCGGGGCAATGTGCAAGGGCGCTGAGGAGCTCCCACTCTGTAAATTGGGCGTTATAGGGGTCACTGTAGCGTGTAGTGAAAGAAAGGATTTTCTTCTCCATCCGCCGTTTGAGGGTGCGAAAGGTTGGGGGTAGTTCTCTGACGCAGAGTCTCGAGCATAGTGCTCAGCAAAGTGCTCGGCAATCGCGTTTTGAGTCGGCCAACAGCACGCCTTTGATTGCCACCTATTGAGATCTGGTACCCAAAGAGACATCCGACCTTCGTCCTGGCGTGGTAAGGTGACGTATGACACCCAATGATCGACACGTACCTCTCTCAACACTCCTGTTTCCGTCGTTTTATAAGCAGGCGAACGTGGGCACGGAGTCGCTTAAAGGCTATTAGGTGCTCTAGGGAAGCGTGCCGCTTATGTCTCTGTAGAGCTCGCCATCGCTCTTTAATTGCCTCAGCGACTTCTGGCGACCACTAAGGAACTGTCTTTCGCCCCAAGAACAAAGGATTGCCTTTTCTGTCGCAGAACTGCCGTTTTAGTGACCTGCTCAATCACAACATCGATGGCACTACGTGGGGGAATTCAACAGTGACAGCAGGCGGTCTCTAGGGGTGTGAGTGTGTGGTGCTGTTCCCATTGCTACCAGGTCCGAGCCTCAGCGATCCTGGACACGAAAATTGAGTTTGGATTTCATTTATCAGCAAGTCAAGACTGTTCACATTGTGCCGTCTGGTTCTCGTTGTTGGCTGTTGGGACATTCCCGCGAGTAACAACGTGTGTGTTCGAGTTGGTGAAGGTTTAGCCACCGTCCGGTGGAGTCTAAGTGTATTTGGTTACTTTGAAGTGCACCATCGGAATTTTCTGCCTTGAGGCCGTTAACGTTCCGGTTACCTGCCCTGGCCGTTGACGTAAATTTAGGCAGTGTCCTTTAATCACCATGTTGTCGCTGTCCAGCACGGTGTGTAGTTTGACAGCTTAATGTATGGTTGTTTGTGGGCGTCCGTGCCTTTTACGTTTTCCATTGAACTCCTGGTTGTGTGCTGGTCGAGAGGAGCGCAAGTTACATTGTCGGTGGGTCCGTGGACTGACTGACGGTTGGGTAATGGTCTGATCGAGAGTAGTAGGGACGACTGCTTGTCTCATGTAAGTGAATGTTATTATTTCAAGTGCTGGCCGACCCCCGAAACTTCTGAGCGCCGTTAGCTGCACTGCCTTTTCTTATTTTTCTGTTGTGTGCATTAGTATGGCTCATAGCCGATGGTTCTGAACTAAAGTTGAATTGATTTGAGTGGTGTTTTAAGTCATGGGCCTTCGGCCGTTTTAAACTTAAGGATCTTTGTCCTTCCAGCATCAGACTGCTTGGGGCATACCGCCTAATTGAAGGTAAAGCCTCTGCCTTGTGTTTCTTTGTTTAATTTTACCTTGAGTCTTAAATCATCGGCCTTAGGCCGTCTTTAAATTAAGGTTGTCGCTTTCCAAGTGTTAGATTTTTGGACCTTCAGCCAAATTATAGAACTTAATGCGAGGCCTTCTGCTTTCTAAATATTCTTTTTGGCATCAATTTTGAGTTAATGGCTTTTAATCTTATTTAATTAACGTGGTTGTAATCTTAAGGCACAACAAGATAGTGTGGCGTATTCAGTCGGTAGCTACGTTCAAGAATTTGTACTGTTATTTTTGGTCAAATAAATAAAGTTGTTTGTGTTCGAATGTAACTGACAGCCGCTCATTTTAGCCCCTTTTTACGATTCCAACTACTTGTGTCCTGCGGGTTTAGCAGGGCGTTTCAGTGGGGACTGGTGTCCCCAATGGCTGGGGGGACAGTTCTCTCGAGGAAGGTGGTGCAGGAACAACAAAGTGACCTCACCATCAAGGTGGCGGTGTAGTCTTGTGGCTGTGAGTGACTGGAAATCACCGAACTGATGGGGCTACAACTGTTCTCGTAGTGGTGGCGTAAGAGGTCACAGCCACGGGATGTAGGCGCTCAAATTTCCTCTTAGCCTCAGTTAGGTCAGTCGGTCCAGGGTCTTATATTCCATGATTTTCGTTTCTTGCTGTAAAATCCTGCTGTCTGGTGAGCATGGGGAATGATTCTCTCCGCAGTTCACACAGATGGGAGGCGGGGCACATGGAGTATTGGGATGTGAAGGATTTCCACAATCTCCACATGTTATGCTGAAAGTGGGAAGACATATGGCCGAACTTCCAGCACTTAAAGCACCTCATTGAGGGAGCGATATATAGCTTGACATCAGTGGTAGACTATCATCATGACCTCGGATAAGATGCCACCGCTGAAGGGCAAGGTGGCAAACTGATTATCCCTCGGACCCCAATGAACGTGCTGGATGAAATGAACTCGTCACTCTACGTCGGCGCGCACCTCGTCGTCAGACTACAAAAAAGGTCCCTGTGGAATGAACACCCTGGACTATATTTAAGCTCTTATGAGACGTTTTGGTAATGGAAATATCTCCCAGCTTTTCACAAGCAAGTAATGCCCATGACTTGTCAGAGAATGCTGTTTATATCAAGACTGACCCTGACCGCATTTTGGACAAGCCCTCCACCTCCCCTAACTTGTCCTCTAAATGCTCTACAAAAAAACTGAGGCTTCATTGAGACAAAGGAGTCCCCAACAGCTCTCGTACATATGAGGTACCAAGGCGAATAAAGTTTTCTGTCATACTTAGCTTGGCGTGCCTCCCATGGTTTGGCAAGTGAGGGGACGATTTAAGATCGTACTTCCTTGCATTGTACTGAGACTTGGAACGCTTAGAGACTGCTGTAATTTGATTACCAGCAAGTGATGACGTGGTACACTTCTTCATGCGTCATCCACCCTGATTCCACCCACTCCAACCGAGGGCCCTCTCCACAGGCGCCACCCAGCTACAGCTAAGGCCACCTGGCAGGATGGCCGCTGCCGGGAGTCCCGATGAGGCATCTACTCCTTGGCATACCTGGGGAGTTAACGCTGCAGGCATCAGCAGAGTGATCCCAGTGTAGTCAGGGCGCTACAACCAACAGGGTACATAGCGGCCCCACCACTACAGACTGGCTACCCTGCTGGATATAAGGTGCAAAGAATTCCATGCTCCTTATCGGCGCAGGAAACGACACTGCATAGTGGGTGGCGAAAAATGTACCCAGGAAGGTGTCCTCGCTCAAGAGGTGCAGGGTGAGCGGGAAGGCAAAGCCACGACGAAACAGTGGGCTAAAGATCTCAATGCAATATAGAAACAATGCACCATGTAAGGCGCCATTCCCCAATTTGCTAGCTCTTCGGGAAAATTTTGAGACATGGAGGTCAAACCCTACAAGGGACCATCACAAAGGCCGAAAGCTGAGACACTCCTTTTAGTCCCTGTTACAATAGGAGTACCTAGAGCCTATTGTAACCGCCAGGCCTGCGGGGAAGACCGTCAGATGGGGCCTTGTAGCAGACGTTCAGCAAATGCTAGTGAGTGGAAGCTGCACCAGAGCAAAAATCGTCAACACACAATGCTGGAGTAACAAGCTGTCCAACAGAGTTCACAAGCCCCCTGATAATGATGGTGACTGTGACAATGCTACCCTGTGAGGTAGAGTTCACCTGGACCTGAGAGATGCTGCGTGAAGTGCTAACCTGAACCTGGTAAAGACGGTGGGATGAAAACTCTCAGATAAAAATCGGAAGGGGACCGCGAAAGCCACATTCATGGATGGTAACTAAGATGTTATAGCGCCAAGCCATGTTGTATGCCTTATGTATGTGAAAGAAAACTGTGATAAGGCGCTGGCGATTAGTAAAATCCAGTCAGATTGCTGTTTCCAATGTGAGTCAATGGTCAGTTGCGTAGGGTCCCTCCCAGAAGCCGCACTGATAAAGGGACAAAAGGCCCTGAGATTCGAGCATCCAACATAATTGGAAGATAACCAGCCTATCTAACAGTTTATCAAGTATATTCGTCGCGGTAATCGGGCGGTAGTTTTCGAGAGACGTCGGGTTCTTCCCTGTATTAAGGATAGGTGTTACTACACTGTCTCGCCATTGTGAGGGGAAGGAACTTTTAAGCCAAATGTGGTTGTTACCCTGAGGAGATTTTGCCTCTGGGTAAATTTTGCCTCTGGGTAACGTCCAGGAGTTGGATTATGTGGTTGTGGATGGAATCCAGGCCTGAGGATATTTTATGTGCAGAGACAAGAGCTTGCAGGAATTACCATTCACTGAAGGGTTCTTTATAGGATTCAGCTTGGTTAGGTTTGGAACAGAGGGGAGTTTTTTCAACTCTGCGTTTCCGTCAAAGAAAGGCAGCAGCATAGGAAGAGCGTGCCAATGACATCACAACGTGTCGTGACGCGTTCTGCAAAGACCAATGGATCAGTACACGGAGCATCCTTTATGATCAGACCCTGGGCAGTTGACTATCGCTGGTGGTTCAGAAGACTATGGAGCTTGGACCAAACCTGTAATGTAGAGGTGTACATCCTCTGGGAGGAAACATAGCACTTTCATAATTCCTTTTTACTCTCGTTAGTAAGATAGTGAGCCTTAACACGGAGACACTTAAAAGCAACAAGGTTTGACTCTGAAGGGTGTCGTAGAAATCGTTACGATGCCCGTGTAGAGACTGCTACGTCCTTGGTACACCACAGTACCGTTTGACGACGAGGGGGGACCTATGGATAAGGGGACAGCAGTGTCATAGGGGTGGGGGAAGGGTGGCAGAGACTTATTGGACGACCATGTCAATGCAATCCGAGATAGAGGTGTCTAAGTGCACAGCAGATGTATATATTAAGGCCAACTGGCTCTGCAGAATGCCGAATGTGGGGGTCCGTCGGCCTGGCAGCGGCAGGGGTACGGTAGAATTCCCGGTAAGTGGTCACTGTCACAGATTATCATGGGGTGACCAACGTTGGTAAGCAGTGAGAGAAGGAAAGGAGATTGTCAGATAGCAGGAAAGTGTGGTGTCACCGCCAGACACCACACTTGCTAGGTGGCAGCCTTTAAATCGGCCGTGGTCCGTTAGTATACGTCGGACCCGCGTGTCGCCACTATCAGTGATTGCAGACCGAGCGCCGCCACACGGCAGGTCTAGAGAGTCTTCCTAGCACTCGCCCCAGTTGTACAGCCGACTTTGCTAGCGATGGTTCACTGACTAATTACGCTCTCATTTGCCGAGACGATAGTTAGCATAGCCATCAGCTACGTCATTTGCTACGACCTAGCAAGGCGCCATTACCAATCACTATTGATGCTGTAAAACATGTACCGTCAAGAGCGATGTTCACCAATTATGGATTAAAGTTAAGTATTCCAGAAGCTACGTACGTTTTTACTCGTCTCATTTCCGTGTCCTGTTCCAGACCTCACGCCAGCCTGCGTGAGCTTAAACGCGTGCCTTTCGGCTTCCTCATAGTGGGTTGGCTGTCTTGCCGATTCCACAACAGAAAGGTGCCATAAGTGGCACTGGAGTGAGTAGGGGAATCGTCATTGACTAGGCCAAGGCTGTAATTGTTCAGTTGAAAGACGCCTCCCCATCTGAGTAGCACTCCCCACAAAAGGTGGTGTGCACTGGAGTCCCTAAATGGGAGGAATGAGGGTAGGTGTTACTGTACTAAGGCAGGCTGGTCAAAATAAAAATCGCGTACTGATAGCGAGTTAGGCATTGCAGATAGTGATTGCTGGGTTTGTTCACACTTATCACTATTGCTTCCAGGTTGGTATGAGGGGTGATCCAGTCACTAATGAGATCAGTATGAAAATGACATTGTGCAACCCAAAGTGTAGACCCCTCCAGACACTATGCTGTGGTAGGGATGGTTCCAATGTAATGCTCGATAACCACAAAACGTTGGAGAGTACTCATCATGGAAGTGCTTTCCTTGAAGACCAAGACATAATGCACTGTAAGAGGAAACGAGTCCTCAAAGTGGCCGAGACGATCAATGACCTTGGTTTCCTGAATTCTTTTTTTCCTTTACATACACTGTACACACCGGTGAGTCAGGAGAATGGAGACCTGAGGAGCTTGCACAGCTATGGCTTGCCATACAAAGAGTGTGTCCATAGAGATAGCAGAGGCATTACATTGTGAGGACATGTTGCCGAACTTGAGGCAGCAGAATGTATTTTTTGATGTCACATCTAAATACCATTACCTTGACCTATTTGGGAAGGATATAATCTCAAATGCTAGGATGAAAACACCAGTGTCTACACAATGGTCTTAAAGGACACTCTGGACACCCAGGATTAAATGAATTCCACAACATTCCAAATCAGCTCTAAGTTCATCATCAGACTGAAGGAGAAGGTCCGTGTGGAAAATCACAACCTGCATCACACTGACTTGTGAGTTGTGATATTTGCTGGCACAGAGGGAGGCCAACTGATTATCAGAAGTTGCCTTTCTAAGAATGGAGCCAGTTCTCATCTTGCTTAATGACAAATTCACCGAACTGGTCCTCAATGTGTTCCACAAAGGAAAGACGTTTGATGGCGGCAAGGCTCCAAATTAGTCCCAGTACAGACCTGACAGAGAGCGGGAGGGGGGGGGACAGAGAGCGGGAGGGGGGGACGGAGAGCGGGAGGGGGGGGGACGGAGAGCGGGAGGGGGGGACGGAGAGCGGGAGGGGGGGACGGAGAGCGGGAGGGGGGGGACGGAGAGCGGGAGGGGGGGGACGGAGAGCGGGAGGGGGGGGACGGAGAGCGGGAGGGGGGGGACGGAGAGGAGGTGGTGGACAGAGAGGAGGTGGTGGACAGAGAGGAGGTGGTGGACAGAGAGGGGGTGGTGGACAGAGAGGGGGAGGAGGAAGAGGAGGGGGGAGGAGGAAGAGGAGGGGGGAGGAGGAAGAGGAGGCGGGAGGAGGAAGAGGAGGCGGGAGGAGGAAGAGGAGGCGGGAGGAGGAAGAGGAGGCGGGAGGAGGAAGAGGAGGCGGGAGGAGGAAGAGGAGGCGGGAGGAGGAAGAGGAGGCGGGAGGAGGAAGAGGAGGCGGGAGGAGGAAGAGGAGGCGGGAGGAGGAAGAGGAGGCGGGAGGAGGAAGAGGAGGCGGGAGGAGGAAGAGGAGGCGGGAGGAGGAAGAGGAGGCGGGAGGAGGAAGAGGAGGCGGGAGGAGGAAGAGGAGGCGGGAGGAGGAAGAGGAGGCGGGAGGAGGAAGAGGAGGCGGGAGGAGGAAGAGGAGGCGGGAGGAGGAAGAGGAGGCGGGAGGAGGAAGAGGAGGCGGGAGGAGGAAGAGGAGGCGGGAGGAGGAAGAGGAGGCGGGAGGAGGAAGAGGAGGCGGGAGGAGGAAGAGGAGGCGGGAGGAGGAAGAGGAGGCGGGAGGAGGAAGAGGAGGCGGGAGGAGGAAGAGGAGGCGGGAGGAGGAAGAGGAGGCGGGAGGAGGAAGAGGAGGCGGGAGGAGGAAGAGGAGGCGGGAGGAGGAAGAGGAGGCGGGAGGAGGAATAGGAGGGGGGAGGAGGAATAGGAGGGGGGAGGAGGAATAGGAGGGGGGAGGAGGAATAGGAGGGGGGAGGAGGTAGAGGAGGGGGGGAAGTGACTCCAAAGTATCTAGGGATTGAGTGTTATCTCATCTAGAACTCTGCGCATTTCAGATTTAGGGATGGAGGTCAAACCCCTGAGGACAACCAAAGAAAAAGAGCCAGAAAAGGCGAGTAAAAAGCAAGCAATACCAAAATTACTAGACGATGCAAGCTCAGGACGATAGCTGGACCGATATAAATAAGAACAACAAGACGGGCAAAGGGAAAGGAGTAAGTACAGGGAAGTAGAAGTAAGGATAGGTACGAAAGAACAGATACCATCTTCATATACATACTTAGATAGTTAAGGCTCACCGGCCATTTGACCATCTTCTGTGCCGATGCACAAACAGTGCCTGATCTCTTACGGGAATCGGCAAAAATCCGCGAATAGTGAGTATAATGAGCACGGACGCTACGAATATAGTGCGGGAAAATAAGATGGGAATGTAGTTCACATGGGAGGCGTGCCAGAGGTAAGTCCTTACAGTCGCACTAACCTCTGTGTCCTCGGTGGCTCAGATGGATAGAGCATCTGCCATGTAAACAGCAGATCTCGGGTTCGAGACTCGGTCGGGGCTCTCATTTTCAACTGTCCCCGTTGACATATCAACACCTGTATGCAGCTATGGGTATTCATTTAACTGTAATGTTATATTCTTTTGACACCTATAGGTCTGTTGCAATCATTAAGATTTCTTAGCTTATCTATTTCACCACCAGTTGGCTCCTAGAACTGTGGCTGCTGTTTTCTTTTCCTGAGGCGATACTGGCCTTGGTTTTTTGTTAACAGGTTACCTTAAACTGTGTGAGCCAACTATGTTCCCTGAACCGAAGAAATAACGTGTTCCTTCCATGCTGTGGCCTGACCGCCCATAGTCATGCAGTACATATATGGTTTGGTTTTAGCTGACCTTTCCAAACTACTTCGAACACCAGATCAGTACCTTTCACTTGCAATACGGCCGAATTACGGTTTAGAGAAACCTTCGGGCATTGCGGACATCATCGCTCTGTTAATTATATTGGTTAGAAGGTGCCTGGATCTCCAAATTAGCAATTGCTGAGGCTATGTGATTGAGTTTGGCAACTTAGTTTCCTTACAAGCGTTTTGACGTCGTTGTAGAGGAGGTATATTGCAGTGACGCGAGTTTACCGTTTGGGTAGTTATTTTTGCTTTCACGTTATTAAAGTTGCTGTGTTATTATCTCTTTTGTCGGTCTCTGCCCAACGAAAAGGGCCTTGTGAGGCCGTTCCTCTCACTGTAATCTTTCTTGGTCTTTCTATTTGGTGTAATCTTGTGCTCCTTGCGTACAAGCCCCTTTTGAAGAGAGAATTGAAATACTTCGTTAGTTAACTGAATCATTGTAGTGATGTAGAAACGTGAAAGGACACGTAGAGCACAAAAGCATACAGGCCGACCTCGTCTGTTAACTGTCAGAGATCGCCGACAGTTGAAGAGGGTCGTAATGTATAATAGACATCTATCCACACAATCACACAGGAATTCTAAACTGCATCAGAATCCACTGCAAGTACTATGACAGTTATGAGAGAGGTGAGAAAACTTATTTCATGGTCGAGCGGCTGCTCATAAGCCACATAACACGCCGGTAAATGCCAAACGACGCATCGCTTGGTGTAAGGAGCGAAAAAATTGGACTATTGAACAGTGGAAAAACGTGTGGAGTGACGAATCACGGAACACTGTGGCGATCGAATTGCAGGGTGTGGGTATGTCAAAGGTCTGGTGAAGATCTGTCAACGTGTGTAGTGCCAACAGTAAAAATCGGAGACGGTTGTGTTATGGTGTAGTCATGTTTTTCATGGAGGGGGCTTGCTACCCCTGTTTTGCGTGTCACTGTCACAGCATCGGACTACATTGATGTCTTTAGCACCGTCTTGCTTCCCACTGTTGAAGAGCAGTTCGGGGATGGCGATTCCATCTTTCTGCACGATCGAGCACTTCTTCATAATGCATGGCCTATGTCGCAGTGGTTACACGACAGTAACATCCCTGCAATGGACTGGCCTGCACAGTGTCCTAACCTGAATCCTAAAGAACTCGTTTGGGACGTTTTGGAACGCAGACTTCGTCCCAGGCTTCACCGACCGTCATCGATACCTCTCCTTAGTGCAGCACTCCGTGAAGAATGGGCTGCCTTTCCCAAAGAATCCTTCCAGCACCTGACTGAACGTATGTCTGCGACAGTGGAAGCTGTCATCAAGGCTAAGAGTGGGCCTACACCATATTGAATTCCATTAATACCGGAGGAGGGCGCCACGAACAAGTAAGTCATTTTCAGCCAGGTGTCCGTATACTTTTGACCACTGTGTAGGTGTCCTTTCTGAGCCATTAGGATTGACCAGCAACGAACTTGGGTATTGAAGACATTTCCTCAGACTCAAAATAGGAAGCAGACAGCCAGATTTACTCTGTTGAATTATTTTCGCCATTTTGTCCATTTTCCCCAGATAAACTATGTAGGATGGGGGAGAAAGTTGTCTGGGGTACGAACCCCCAGGCGGCATTCGAAGCCATTAAGACCGCCATCAACAACCCGGAGGTCTTACCTGTCCTGTATTTAGGCGTCAGATTTATCGCTCAAACTGACGCCTCCAATGCCGGTATTGCTGCAGTTTTTGTTGTAGTAGGATCAGGGTATAAGACGCCCATTAGCCGGGCGGGGACTACTCAAGAGGATGTCGTTCTCAGGAGAGAGAAAATTGGCGTTCTACGGATCGGAGCGTGGAATGTCTGATCCCTTAATCGAGCAGGTAGGTTAGAAAATTTAAAAAGGGATATTGATAGCTTAAAGTTAGATATAGTAGAAATTAGTGAAGTTCGGTGGCAGGAGGAACAAGACTTCTGGTCAGGTGACTACAGGGTTATAAACAAAAATCAAATAGGGGTAATGCAGGAGTAGGTTTAATAATGAATAGGAAAATAGGAATGTGGGTAAGCTACTACAGGAAAATTAAAGAAATCTTTGGAGAAAAGAGAACTTGTATGAACATCAAGAGCTCAGATGGAAACCCAGTTCTAAGCAAAGGAGGGAAAGCAGAAAGGTGGAAGGAGTATATAGAGGGTCTATACAAGGTCGATGTACTTGAGGACAATATATGGAAATGGAATAGGATGTAGATGAAGATGAAATGGGAGATCTGATACTTTAGAGTTTGACAGAGCACTGAAAGACCTGACTCGAAACAAAGCCCCAGGACTAGAGAACATTTCGTTAGAACTATTGACAGCCTTAGGAGAGCCAGTCCTGACAAAACTACCATCCGGAAAGAAAGATGTATGAGACAGGCGAAATACCCTCAGACTTCAAGAATAATATAATAATTCCAATCCCAAAGAAAGCAGGTATTGACAGATGTAAAAATTACCGAACTATCAGTTTAATAAGTCACAGCTGTAAAATACTAACCCGAATTCTTTACAGACGAATGGAAAAACTAGTAGAAGCTGACCTCAGGGAAGATCAGTATGGATTCCGTAGAAATATTGGAACACGTGAGGCAACACTGACCCTACGACTGATCTTAGAAGCTACATTAAGGAAAAGCAAACCTAGGATCCTAGCATTTGTAGACTTAGAGAAGGCTTTTGACAATGTTGACTGGAATACTCTCTTTCAAATTCTGAAGGTGGCAGGGTTAAAATACAGGGAGCGAAGGGCTATTTACAATTTGTACAGAAACCAGTCGAGGGACATGAAAGGGAAGCAGTGGTTGGGAAGGGAGTGAGACAGGGTTGTAGCCTCTCCCCGATGTTATTCGATCTGTATATTGATCAATCAGTGAAGGAAACGAAAGAAAAATTTGGAGTAGATATTAAATTCCATGGAGAAGAAATAAAAACTTTGAGATTCGCCGATGATATTGTAATTCTGTCAGAGACAGCAAAATAATTTGGAAGAGCAGTTGAACGGAATGGATAGTGTCTTGAAAGGAGGATATAAGATGAACATCAACAAAAGCAATACAAGGAAAATTGAATGTAGTCGTATTAAATCGGGTGATGCTGTGGGAATTGCATTAGGAAATGAGAGACAAAGTAGTAAAGGAGTTTTGCTATTTGGGGAGCAAAATAACTGATGATGTCGAAGTAGAGAGGATATAAAATGTAGACTGGCAATGGCAAGGAAAGCATTTCTGAAGAAGAGGAATTTGTTAACATCGAGTATAGGCATAGGTAGTAGTCGTTTCTGAAAGTATTTCTATGGAGTGTAGCCATTTACGGACGTGAAACATGGACGATAAATAGTTTGGACAAGAAGAGAATAGAAGCTTTCGAAATGTGGTGGTTTTTGTTGTTGTTGGGGTTTAAGGGCGCTCAACTACTGAGGTATTTAGCGCCCAGTCACAATTGTTAGAGCACATGGAATCTAAGAAAACTCAAGGGGAGGGGGGGGGGGGCGGACACCATAAAGTCCTTACAAAGAGGCAGATAAAATAAGTAAAAGTCTTCGGACAAGCCAGTCATAGTTATAAAACGAAGAACACGAGCAGCTGCTCGAGCGTCATCAGCTAAAATATCTGGTAAAGTAGATGGCAGGGACAGGACAACATGAGATTGACTGAAGCGGGGACATGACAATAAAACATGGCGCACTGTTAATGCTTGACCACAAGGGCACTGCGGGGCTGGGTCACCGGAGAGCAGGTAGCGGTGGCTAAACCGGCAATGCCCAATCCGCAACCTTGTCAGAAGGACCTCTTCTCGCCGAGATGGTCGGGAGGAGGTTGTCCAAGCAGTTGGGAATGGTTTTACTGCCCGGAGCTTGTTTCCTTGAAGTGATGACCAAGTGTCCCACCACAACGACACAAGCCTCTTACAAACAACCCCACTAACATCAGATGACAGGACACAATGGGAGGCTGGCCGAGGCAGGAGGACTGCAGCCTTCGCTGCAGCATCAGCAGCAGCCTCATTCCCAGGCACTCCTACATGTCCGGGAACCCACAAAGCTGACAGAACCACCATTATCAGCGAAAGAATGGAGGGACTGCTGGATCTGTTGCACCAAGGGATGGACCGGATAGGAAGCTCTAAGGCTCTGAAGAGCACTGAGTGAATCAGAGCAGAGTACATACGATGAATGGCGATGGCGGCGGGCATACTGATCGGCCTGATTAAGAGCACAAAGCTCGGCCGTAAAGCTGGAACATAGGTTGAGGAACCGGTATTTAAAGGTGACGGCCCCGACGACAAAGGCACAGCCATCGTCAGTTTTGGTGCCATCGGTGTAAATAAAGGTGTGACTAGCAAGTCGCGCACGAAGTTCGACAAACTGTGAGCAATACACTGCAGCCGGAGTACCCTCCTTCGGGAGCGAGCTGAGGTTGAGATAAATATGAACCGGAGCCTGGAGCCAAGGTGGTGTCGGGCTCTCACCCACTCTGAAGGTGGTAGGGAGGGCAAAATCCAATTGTCGAAGCAGGCGACGGAAGCGGACTCCATGGGCAGCAGGGCAGACACATACAACCCATACTGACGGTCGAGAGAATTGGCGAAGAAGGACTGATAAGAGGGGTGGTCGGGCATTGACAACAGCCGGCAGGCATACCGACACGGTAGTACGTCGCGCCGGTAGGTCAATGGTAATTCGGCAGCTTCAGCATAAAGACTCTCGACAGGACTAGTGTAAAAGGCTCCGGTTGCAAGACGTAACCCCCGATGGTGGATGGAGTTGAGACGGCGTTAGAGGGATGGCCGAGTAGACGAGTAGACGAAGCTCCCACAATTCAGCTTCAATCGGACTATGGACCGATACAAGCGAAGCAAGACAGTGTGATCCGCTCCCCAAGATGAACCACTAAGAACTCTGCGGACATTAAGGGAACGTGTACAATGGGCAGCTAAATAAGAGACGTGTGGAGACCAACAAAGTTTCCTGTCCAATGTGAGCCCTATAAACTTAGTTGTTTCCACGAATGGGAGAACAACGGGACCGAGATATAAGGATGGCGGAACGAACGCTTTATATCGCCAAAAGTTGATACAAACCGTCTTCTCTTCAGAGAACCGGAAGCCATTTGCCACACTCCATGAGTATAGGCTGTCTAGACAACGCTGAAAGCAGCGCTCCAGGAGGCATGTTCACTGGGCACTACAGTAGATCGCGAAGTCATCGACAAAGAGAGAGCCTGAGACATTAGGCGGAATGTAATCCATAATTGGATTGATCGCGATGGGAAAAAGGGCTACGCTCAAGACGGAGCCCTGAGGCACTCCGTTCTCCTGGAGGAAGACGTCGGACAATACGGAACCCACACGTACCCTAAAACGTCGATCGGTTAAAAAGGAATCAATAAAAAGGGGCATGCGACCGCGTATACCCCACCTGTGCAGAGTGCCGAGGATACTTCCTCTCCAACAGGTATCATAAGCCTTCTCCAAATCGAAGAACACAGCGACCATTTAGCGCTTTCGCAAAAAGTTGTTCATGATGAATGTCGACAAGGTCAGAAGGTGGTCAACAGCGGAGCGGCAGCGATGAAAGCCGCATTGAACATTTGTATGTAGCCGTCGAGATTCAAGAATCCAGACTAACCGAGCATTAACCATACGCTCCATCACCTTACAGACACAGCTTGTAAGAGAAATGGGGCGGTAACTAGAAGGAAGGTTTCTATCCTTCCCGGGTTTGGGTATAGGAACAACGACGGCGTCACGCCAACGCATGGGGACCTGACCTTTGGTCCAGACGCGATTGTAGGTACGAAGAAGGAAGCTTTTGCCCGCCGGAGAAAGGTGTGCCAGCATCTGAACGAGAATGGCATCTGGCCCCGGAGGAGAGGACCGGGAAAGTGCAAGCGCACGTTCGAGTTCCCGCATAGTAAAGGGGGCATTATAAGTTTCCAGATTCAGCGAGTGGAAGGAAGGTCGCCGAGCCTCTTCTGCCTCTTTCCTGGGAAGGAAGGCAGGGTGGTAATGGGCGGAGCTTGAAACCTCAGCGAAAAACCGGCCGAAGGCGTTGGAGACAGCCACAGGATCAACAAGGACCTCATTACCTGAGGTCAGGCCAGGTACCGAAGAGTAGGCCTTAATGCCCGACAGCCGGCGCAGGCTACCCCAGACGACACAAGATGGAGTAAAACTGTTAAAGAAGCTGGTGAAAGAGGCCCAACAAGCTTTTTTGCTGTCTTTGATGACTCTACAGCAATGCGCTCGGAGTCGTTTGTATCCAATACAATTCGCCAACGCAGGATTGCGGCGAAAGGTGCGTAAAGCACGTCGTCGAGCACGGATAGCGTCTCTACAAGCCTCATTCCACCAGGGGACGGAAACGCGACGTGAAGAAGAGGTAGTACGAGGAATGGAACGTTCGGCAGCATTGATGATAACAGCAATGAGGTATTCGACCTGACTGTCACAAATGGGAAAATCGTGGTCTGGAAAGGTCGCCAGGGAGGAGTAAAGTCCCCAGTCAGCTTTCGGTATGTTCCTGCTCTAAGGACATGGGGATGGGGTGCGGTGAAGGAGACGAACGACACAGGGGAAGTGGTCGCTCGAATAGGTCTCAGAAAGGACATACCACTCGAACCAACGGGCAAGAGTGGTAGAACAGATCGAGAGGTCCAAGTGGGAGTAGGTATGAGTAGAGTCCGAGAGGAAAGTCGGGGCGCCAGTATTGAGGCAGACAAGATTGAGATGGTTGAAGACATCCGCCAAGAGGGAGCCTCTCTGACAGGATGCAGGAGAGCCCCAAAGGGGATGATGGGCATTGAAGTCGCCAAACAATAAAAACGGCGGAGGAAGCTGAAGAATCAGGTGCATCATGTCAGCCCTACTAACTGCGGATGACGATGGAGTGTAGATGGTACAAACTGAAAAAGTAAAGGCAGAAAGAGTAATATGGACAGCTATCGCTTGGAGTCCCCACTCCAAGCGATAGCTGTCCATGGGATGGGATGGGATGGTAATAGACATCGTCCCGAACGAGCAACATAACCCCACCATGAGCTGGAATACCGTCCACAGGAGTGAGGTCATACCGCTCCGAGGTATAGTGGGTAAAAGTAATACGGTCAGTTGGGCGCAACTTGGTTTCCTGGAGACCAAGCACGAGCGGACAGTGCAGACTGAGGAGCAGCTGTAATTCCTCCCGATTAGATCGAATACCTCTTATGTTCCAATGTAACAAAGCCATCGCTCGTCAGAAAAAAGGGGGGAACGAGACGGGGGAAGAGCTGGTCATCTCGACGGCCGTGGAGGGCCAGGTTTCGAGGGAACAACGCTACAACCGGCGGCCGCTGTCCCGGGTCCCGCTGTCCCGGGTTGCGTAGGAGGGGCAGCATCATTTGCCGACGAGAGGCCAGCTGAGCGCCTGGCAGCAGAGCGTCCCAGCGAAACTGAGGACGGCCAGGAGCAGCGACTCACGGATGGAGCGTCAGACGAATCGCGCTGGGGTGGAGAGGGGGATAAAGACTTCTTCTTGGAGGCCTTCTTGGAAGTCTGAGGAGGCACAGGGATGGTGGGCAGGACCCAAAGAAAGTCCTCACGCGTGGGGTCAGTTTTGGAACGCCGGACCTCGGAAGCCGGAGGCTAAAACGTCTCCCCAATGGACGCCTGAGAAGAGGATCGCTTCTCAGGCGGCGGGGGGGGGGGGGGGGGGGAAGGAGGAGGATGGGTGGCCCCTTGGGCAGAGGTGTCGGGGGCCGCGAGGGAGGAGGATTTGGAAGGGAGGGATTTAGGAGGCAGAGGCATAGACCCTGGATGGGGTGAGGAGGTGGAGGGGGGACAGGGTAGGGTTGAGTCCGCCGCTCGTGGTCTCGCGGTAGTGTTCTCGCTTCCCGAGCACAGGGTCCCGGGTTCGATTCCCGGCGGGGTCACGGATTTTCACCTGCCTCGAGATGACTGGGTGTTTGTGTTGTCATCATTTCATCATCATCCAGGAAAGTGGCGAAATTGGACTGAGCACAAAGGGGCTCAGCCTCACACCTTGACATGTGCCCAAAGCGCAAACACCGAAAGCAGCGCATAGGAGGCGGGACATAAGGTCGCACGTCGCACCGGTAGCACATCACCTTTACCTTCTCTGGGAGAACGTCTCCGTCGAAGGCGAGGATAAAGGCCCCGGTGTCGATACGACGATCTTTGGGGCCGCGCTGGACTCGCCGGACGAAATGCACGCCTCGGCGCTCCAGGTTGGCCCTGAGCTCCTCATCAGATTGCAGCACGAGGTCCCGATGAAAAATAACCCCCTGCGTCCTATTCAGTGCCAGATGCAGGACAATGGACACTGGGATGTCCCCTAGTCGGTCACACGCCTGGAGCGCCGCCGACTGCGTGGCGGAGGTGGTCTTTATAAGAACGGACCCCTAACAAATTTACTGAGAGCCTCAATTTCCCCGAAGATGTCCTCGATGTGCTGAACTAAGAACATGGGCTTGGAGGAGGCGAACGTCCCCCCATCGGTCCGAAAACAGACTAAATAGCGGGGGAAGTACTTCGCCCCAAGCCGGCCGGCCTGTCCTTCCTCCCAGGGAGTGGCCAAGGGGGAAAGGACAGGAGAACCAGAACCAGAGACAGTACCTTTCTTTTTAAATGACTCGGCCGCAGAGCGACCTGATACGTGTTGACGTTTCATCTGCGAAACGTCCGCCCCGATACCACCCACTCCGACCAGAGGCTCTCCCCATGGGCGCCACCCAGCCTCAGCAAGGGCCACCTGGCAGGATGACCGTTGCCGGGAGTCCTGATGCCCCAAGGAGACGGGCATCTACTCCTTGGCCGAGGTGGGGAGAGTGCAGCTCAGGTATCGGCAGTACGATCCCTGTGTTGTCAGGGGGCTACAACCTAGAGGGTACATGACGACCCCACCACAACGGACTGGCTACCGCGCTGGATGTTGGGTGCCATGGAATGTCCATGATTGTAGGTGCAGATGGGGACGCACTATGGGCGTAACTTTTACAACCCATCAGGCGTTTAGGCCCAATTTGAGGAATAGTGGGTATGGTGACAACGCCGTTACAATGCTGAGTGCCAAGGTCTTAGGGCACTGAGGACCAGTGATGCACCACGTAAGGCGTCCTTCCCCAAAAGGCTCGTACTTCTGTAGAATTTGGAAAAATTGAGGTCAAACCCCAAGGGGGACCATCACATGGAAGGCCAAAACGGTTGAAACTCCTTTTAGTCGCCTCTTACGACAGGCAGGAATACCTCGGGCCTATTCTTACCCTGGACCCGCAGGGGGGTCGAAATGTAGTGCTACTGAAGAATGCTGAAGATTACATGGGTAGATCACGTAACTAATGAGGAGGTATTGAATAGGAAGAGGAGTTTGTGGCACAACTTGACTAGAAGAAGGGATCGGTTGGTAGGACATGTTTTGAGGCATCAAGGGATCACCAGTTTAGTATTGAAGGGCAGCGTGGAGGGTAAAAATCGTAGAGGGAAACCAAGAGATGAATACACTAAGCAGATTCAGAAGAATGTCGGTTGCAGCAGGTACTGGGAGATGAAGCTTGCACAGGATAGAGCAGCATGGAGAGCTCCATCAAAACAGTCTCAGAACTGAAGACCACAACAACAACGTAGCTTAAGCGTTTAGAAGGTTGGCTGGTCCCGAGATGAATTACTCTGGTTTTGAGTGCGAGGCACTAGCTATGCTTTCAACTTAGAGAAGTTTCAGTTCTGTCTTCAGCATAGGGAGTTTGATCTCGAGAAGGTGTAAAATTTGTTTGCTTCAGGAGCTGGCGCTTCCCGTTCCCAATTACTTTCATAATTCTGTGAAGGGAGGATGTCTCGTTCTTAGTAAAACCTTGGAAAAAGTTATGGCTCACCTCACTTGGCCCAAATTGTATATGGGTATCAGGCGATTAGTGGGTGAGTGTGAAGTCTGTAAGAAGGCTAAACCCAGGCATTGTCCTCCAAGGGGTTGCTAAAATCCGAGTAAAGGGAGATCTCTATGGACTAGCTCTTCATCGATAACGTAGGGCCTCTCACTCATACCAGGATGAGGAACCGATGTATTCGGGTGGTTGTTCATGCATCTTCCAAAATTTGTACGGTTCATCCCTAGTCGCGGGGTCACAGCGGCCATTACCAATTGCACATCTGTGTAAAATTTTCAGCTGCATTGGACCCCCCCCCCCCCCAAGGCTCTTGTTAGCTATAACGCTCTGGCGTTTGTTTCCCAACAGATTAAGCAGTTTTGCTTTCTTCACTTTTAAGCATCTAACCAACGCCATATTATCCCCAGGCATCTTTTACGAAGAGAGTGAATCGCAATCTTAAGTCAGCTTTAATCATTAGCCATCGTAAGTCTCCATGTAATTGGGATACCATCTTGCCTTGGCTCAATTTTGTATTTAACACTGCACAGCACGAGGCACTATCCCATAAATTTCCCTCTATCTAACTTGTTAGATATCAAAGACCTCCTGCCTTCGTCCATTGCTTCTGAACATCTTACGGAAAATTTAGAATGAGCTAGTAAAGCCATTAGTTCAGCTCACCAGCATCCAGCACGGTGGTACAATAGGAATAGACGCCACTTTCAGGGCATGGTAATAGATTATGATTTTCTAAAGAACTGTGCACGTTTGGTGGTGCCACGCTCAGGAAGTTCACTTCGCGTTTAATAGACCCATGGTGTATCATCAAAATTCTAGGTCTCGTTAATTTGCTTTTCAGGCATCTGACCACTGATAAGTCCCCCAGGAGCACCTTAATCCTCCTAAGCCCTTTAACTCTACCCTTCTTCTGTAGGATGGACAATGATACATTGGTTTTTTTGGGGGGGGGGGAAGGATGAGCCATGTTAGGGTTATTGGCGTCGCCTTTCGAATCCCTAGTGCCAGTACTTAGATGTGTCGTGTGATGTTTCTCTCGTCTGAGGCCACTAAGAGCATTTATCGAGGTTCTTGTTGGGGACGGAGTGTGTTGGGGCGTTGAGAGTTGGGGACTGGTAACGAAGAGGTCCGCTCATCGAGTGAGGCAAGGAATTGCACCAGCATCTTGGCATATTTGTGGGCCGATTTGAATCAGTGGCTGACTTTAAGTGACTTCCTGAGTAGCCTGCCCAGCCAGCTCTGAGACGTGGCACGCCGGTGGGGTATTTGAACCCAGTTTCGCTGTGCTGAATTCTGGGCTCCATTTGGAACCGGAAAACTTCAGATTCAATTCGTGAACTTGAGTGAAGTCTGATTTTGACGTCTTCACTTTTACCTTTTTTTACTGATACCTATACGTCTCTTGTGATCATTGAGAATTCTTAGCCGATTTATTTCACCACCAGTCGGTTCTTTGAATTGTGACTGCTTGCTTATGCAGACTCTATACTGGCCTTGGTTGTTGGTAACGGGACATATCAAACTGTGTGAGCTGATGGTGTTTCCTGAGTCGGAGCGATAAAGTGTTTCTTCTAGGCTCCGCTTCGTCACACACTACCTACATAGTTGGGTTTTAGCAGGCCTCCCTGCCAAACGTCTTCGAATTTCTACATACAGGCATTGCAGACGTCGTCGCTTTGTTAATTACTTTGGATTAGGAGGTGCCTGCGTCTCCTAATTTGCAACTGCTCAGGCTGTGTATGTTGGTTTGGCAGTCTAGTCTCCTTTCGGGCCTTTTGACGTCGTTAGGGAGGAGGTACCTTGCAGTGACGTGGGTATACCGTTTGGGTAGCTATATTTTTCCTTTCACACTATTAATCTTACTCTGTTAAGATGTCTTTTGGGTGTAAGCCCTTTCAGTGCACCCCCTAGTGAGGAGACAGTTCAAACACTTGGCTAGTTAACTGAAGCAGGCCTGCCTGCTGTCTGTTTGGTAACTTAAGTGAAACTTATTACTGAAGACCTGTCTGTTTCCGTTTAAATAAAGTAAGAGCTATTTCACAATTTGGGTTAGCCGAACTCTCTATAATCAAGGCCTTCCTGTATTTATTGCCCTATTATTGAGATGATATATCCTAATCTGTGTGGTAAAAACTGAAACAGCGATTGGCAAAGGCCTCCCTCTTTCAGACGTCTTCATGCCAGTAAGGTAGTAACAGGGTATGACAGATCATGACACATGGACCCTAACCTTTCTCCTTCCATCCATTTATCCGTAATTGTAGTTTTGAATGTTCGTTATGTAGCGAGGTGATTTTCTAGATACAAAAATATTTTGACTGATAAGCGAATTAATCTCAAAAAATGATTTAGACATGCTTTTTGTTGCTAACTTCGCAAAAAGGCGAGTTAATTATTTAATTAGAAACAAAAACTATAATGCATATTTTAAGTTATTTTCACTTTATCGTGCATGTATTGTTGTCAATGCAGGAATTTTAGATTTTATAGAACATGGATTTCTCGTCTTTACACATCACTTAACGTCTCGACTTCACTGCTGTGGGGTAAGAACCACATGTGAATGAAAGGGTGGGGCTGAAAAGGCCGAGCAGCAGAAGACGTTACTTTTGTTTTTTTCAGGGCGCACGAACAACTAAGGTCATAAGTGCCCATGTCAGAACCTCAGGACACTAACGAAAGCTGAATTAAAAACTACTACACGTTAAGCCTCGTCGATGGGAGGAAAGAGCTAAGAACAATCACTTCCTCTTTCAGAAAGGTCCGTAAAATACGCTGTAGAGACAATGGAGGTTCCGAACTGAAGATGAAATGCCCTTCGCCTTATTGCTACGACGGATAAAAAGTAAAACGCGGTCGACAACCCACGCGTCATTCCCTAAAACAGCCGACAACTCATGCAGCAAACACAAATGAGAACGGAAGTGGCTAATAAAAGGGCATTCACTCAGAAAATTACGAACTATCAAAGATTGATGACAATGAGCAGAGTGATGGATGATGAGCATAAATGGTAGTGGCTAAAACGACAGTACCCAATACACAACCTAACTAAAATGATCTTCTCACGGCGACAGGACAGAGGAAATTGGCCAAGCCACAAGGCGAGGTTTAATTACCCGGAGCTTGTTCCTATGAAGGAAAGACCAGTGGTGATGACAAAGTGACGCCACCTGCTAAAACACGACAACAGGGAGTTCGGAAGGAATGGAAGAACTGGTGGGCTGAGGTAGGCCAACTGCAGCCTCGGCAGCAGTGTCAGCAGCCTCGCTTTCCGTCAGACCTGCGTGACAGACAACCCATGAACATCACAGAGGCTCCCTCAAGAGTGAGCAAGCGGAAGTTCTCTTGGTCTCATTGGACTACAGGATGCACGGTGTACAGCACACGGAGGCTCTGAAGGGCACTGATAGAATCTGAGAAGGTAACAATTGGAAAGCGTGTGTCGTCGGATGCACAGCGTGGCCTCCTATAGGGCGAGGTGGTCTGGTGTAAATACCCAACAGTGTTCCGGAAGCCGATACCGAAAATCATCGCTACCAATTACAAAGCCACGCCTGACACCGTGGTCTATCGGAGAGTCAGCATTGTACACAAAGATACTGTTACAAAGATCAGAGTGAAATTCGAGAAATTTACATCGTTAGATATGATCTGGAATAGTGCCCTTAGTGAATGAAGTTCAAGGTGAATATCGGCTGTCGCACGAAACCAGGATGGTGAAGGGTGCATACCTATCGAGAAAGTGACAGCGTAAAATTAAGCTGCCAGAGCAATGGCCAAGAGCGAACTCCAGGAGGTAACAGAAGAGGGCCAGACCCCATACTCGAGACCGAAGGAGTCATCTAAGAAGGCATAGCATGGGTGGGAGGCCATGGCAGACAAATGGCATACTTATCTGCTGAGGAGAACATCACGCCGGTATGATAGTAATAGTTCAGTAGCTTCTGCATGTACGCTAGTGTGAAAACGCGCTAGTGGCCGAACGGATACCACGATGGTGGATTGTATTTAAATACAGTAAGACGAACGGACATGCAGATGCATAAACGAAACACTCAGTCTAGTTTCGAACAGACAGGGTATCGGTAAAAACTGAGGAGGGTAGTCTGATCCACTCCCAGGAAGTACCGCTGAGGACATGTAGGACATTCAGGGGAGAGCTACGGCGGGCGGCCGATAATACACGTGGGAGGACCAAGAAAGTTTTCTATCAAGCATGAGCCCCAGGAATTTCGTAGTTTCAGGGCAAAGAAGGTCAATGGGCCAAAATGTTAACATGGTGGAAAAAAATTCAAACAAACGGTTTTGTCAGTGGAAAACCGAATGACATTGTCGATGCTCCAAGAGTAAAGACCATCGAGACATCGTTGAAGCCGCCGCTCAAGGCGATAAGTCCGTGAAGAACTGCAATAGATAGCAAAATTGTCAACGAAAATGAAGCCAGGGATGCACGGTGGGAGACAAGATAATAATAGTATTAATGGTTATAGCAAGGAGGATGACGCTCAAGAGAGAGGACTGAGGCTCCAGGGTTTCCTGGTTAAAGGTTTCTGACAAGGCAGAGCCGTCAAATACCTTGAAAATCTGTCTTAACACTTACTGAATGAAGCCTTGTAGGTAGCGTCAGAAGTGCCACGTTTATTGAGTACTAAGGATACCAGTCCTCCAGCAGGAGTCTCAGGCATTCGACACAAACACTGCTACAGCCTAGTATTTCGGCAGAAAACCATTCGTAACATGGGTTGACAATTTGAGGAGATAGTCAATTGCCGAACGGTGCATTCTGAATCCACGTAGTGGAGTGACTAACAGACTGGTGATTGAAGCCACCATAGAGTCTAGGCAGGACTCATGTTCCATCACCTTGCAAACACAGCTGGTGAGAGATATGGGACGGTAGCTAGAAGGTAGGTGTTTGTCCTTACCGAGCTTAAGTATGCATATGACTGGAACGTCAGCGTCTGGTAAATGCGCCTTCTGCCCAGATGCGATTTTACGTATCAAAGAGGAAGTGCTTGCACACGAGAAAAGGTGCTGCAACATCTGAATGTTAACATCGTCCAGCCCTGGGCAGAAGATAGGGATAAAGTGAGAGCATGATCTAGCTGCGTCACAGCGGAGGCGCCATCGTAGCATTCACAATTCTGAGGGAAGAACGTCATCCGAGCAGCCTCCATTCGTTTCCAATGGAGGAAGGCAGGGTGATACTGAGCAGAGCTTCAACTCTCAGCAAAATGGTGGCCTATTGGAGATAGAAATGGAATTTTTTTATGGTTTTAGGGCACAAAACTGCTACGGTCATTAGCGCCTGTTCTGTGACTTAGGACAAGCTAAAAAACGAAACTGGAAACAGCAGCAATGGGAGCAAAACTCAAAGTGGGGAAACCAAAAACAGAAGGGAAGCTTAAAAAACCACTATAGAAGGGGGGTTGTTTGTCCCCTAAATGAGCTTCAAATTACTGACGTCATCTCACTGGCACTAATGAACTCGAGAACGCGATCGGCTGATCGCGTGTCGTCATATCAAGCGACAGCTTTAGACGGACATGTAACGGAGTAAAATAAGGGCATTCAAGTAAAAGGTGTCTCACCGTCCACAGTTGAGAGCAGTGGAGACAGAGTGAGGGAGGATTGCCGCATAAAAGGTGTCGATGGCTTAGAAGACAGTGCCCTATCCGGAGTCTATTTAAAATTACCTCCTCCCGACGACGAGTTCGGGAGGAAGAGATCCAAGCACAGGGAAGAGCTTTCACGTCTCGCAATTTATTATTGGGAAGTGTCGACCAATGTGCGTGCCATATAAGAGCCACACGACGACATAAAACACTTCGTAGATCGGCGAAGGGAATCATGCGAATACTGGTCAAGGAAGAGAGACTGCAGCCTTGGCCGCTATATCGGTCGCCTCATTGTCACAGATACCAACATGACCTGGGATCCATAAGAACGCCACAGGGACGCCCCCCAAGTGAAGCAAGTGGAGGCAGTCCTGAATCCGGTGGACCAGACGGTGGACGGGGTACATTCGAGATTGAGGATAGAGCTGAGAGAGTCTGAGCAGATAACATACTGTATCCGCTGATGGCGACGGATGTATTGGACTGCCTGGAGAACAGCGTAAAGCTCAACAGTATGAACCGAACACTGGTCGGGAAGCCGAAATCGATTTGGGGTTTCTACAACATTACAGGCACTCCCAACACCAAACGATGTTTTTGAGCCATCAGAGTAAATAGATGTGGCGTCCTTCAGTTCTGCACAGAGAGCAGCAAATGCCCGACGATAAACAAGAGAAGGGGTATCATCTTTGAGAAACTGCAAAGGTCACTGAGCAGGCAGGTCCGGGGCCGGAGCCAAGGTGGTGCTGTACCCCAAGTTGTCAAGAAAGTTTTAGGAACGTGGAAGGAAAGAGAATGGAGCAGTTGACGGAAGCGGACTCCCGGTGGTAGTAAGGAGCACGGGTGGCGAGCATACCCTAAATCCAAGGAGATGTCGAAAAGAATATCATGGGCCAGATTTGCAGGCATGAGAGGCAGATGGCTAGCATAACGACTCAGAAGGACAGCTCGCCGATTGGACAGCGGAGGTTCAGCAGTCTCAGCATAAAAGCTTTCCACAGGGCTGGTGTATAAAGCTCCAGACACTAAACGTAATCCACTGTGGTGGATGAAGTCGAGACGCCGAAGAATAGACGGCCGAGCAGAAGAGTAAAATATGCTTCCATAGTCTAATTTCGAGCACACTAAGGCGCGATAGAAGCGGCGAAGGGCCACTCGGCCCGCTCCCCAGGAGGTGCCATTCATGACACGGGTTTTTTTTGTGGTTTTAGGGCGCAAAACTTCAATGGTCATTAGCGCCCAGACTACGTTAGGTATGCACCGCCAGGCACAAGTTTAAAACAGCAACTAAAAGGGAAAACACGATAAAAGACAGACTGACAGGCATAGGATTAAAAAAACAGCATAATCAAAGGTCCTTATAGAGGCTGGTCAAGTTGATAAAATGAAGAACGCGAGCAGCTGCTCGTGGGTTATCCGCTAAAATGGCATCTAGACTACAGGGCAGGCCAAGATCAAGACGCAGTGTGTTAAAATCCGGGCTGGACGTTAAAATTTGGCGGACCGTCAGCAATGGCCCACATGGGCAGAACGGCGCCGGCGCAGCCGTCAGCAGATGGCGATGGCTGAACCGGCAGTGTCCAATTCGCAACCGGGCCAAAACGACCTCCTCCCGCCGAGAAGGGCGTGAGGAGGACGTCCAAGCCACGGGAAGAGGTTTCAAGCCCGAAGCTTGTTGTCTGTAAGTGCAGCCCAATCGGCATGCCACAGCGATAAAATGCGCCGACAAATGACCCTGCTACAATCTGACGAAGGGACACAACAAGAAGCTGTCCGAGGCTGGAGGACCGCAGCCTTGGCCGCTGCATCTGCAGCTTCGTTCCCAGGGATACCGAAATGGCCAGGAACCCACATAAAGCTAACCGGAGAACCGACGTCCACCAGCTGCTGAAGAGAGCGTTGGATCCAGTGCACGAAAGGGTGAACCGGATAAGGATCACTGAGGCTCTGGATGGCGCTCAGGGAATCGGAGCAGATGACATAAGCAGAATGTCGGTGGCGGCAGATGTAAAGAACAGCCTGGTAGAGGGCAAAGAGCTCAGCTGTGAAGACCGAACAATGGCCATGGAGCCGGTATTTGAAACTTTGTGCCCCGACAATAAAAGAACACCCGACCCCGTCATTGGTCTTAGAGCCATCTGTATAAATGAAGGTCATATTAATGAACTTCATTCGAAGTTCGAGAAAACGGGAGTGGTAGACCGAACCGGGGGTAACCTCCTTTGGGAGCGAGCTGAGGTCAAGGTGAACGCGAACCTGAGCCTGGAGCCAAGGTGGCGTGTGGTTCTCGCCCACTCGAAAGGTTGCAGGGAGTGAAAAATTAAGGTGTTGAAGGAGGCGACGAAAGCGAACTCCAGGGGGTAGCAGGGCAGAGACATACAACCTGTATTGACGGTCGAGCGAGTCGTCAAAAAAGGAACGATAAGACGGGTGGTCGGGCATTGACAGTAGCCGACAGGCATACCGACAAAGCAGTATATCGCGCCGGTAGGTGAGTGGCAATTCGCCAGCGTCAGCATGAAGACTCTCGACAGGATTAGTATAAAATGCTCCGATCGCAAGTCGTAAACCCCGATGTTGTATGGAGTTGAGGCGGCGTAAGATGGATGGCCGTGCAGAGGAGTATACGAAGCTCCCATAATCCAGCTTGGAGCGGACGATCGACCGATATAGACGAAGTAGGACGGTTCGATCCGCTCCCCACGACATACCACTGAGAACACGGAGGACATTTAAAGAACGGGTACAACGGACAGCCAAATAAGACACATGTGGAGACCAGCTAAGTTTCCTGTCAAATGTAAGACCTAAAAATTTTGTTGTCTCCACGAATGGGAGAGCAACGGGACCGAGTCGTAAGGACGGTGGGAGAAACTCTTTGTAACGCCAGAAGTTAATACAGACCGTCTTCTTGGCAGAAAAACAGAAGCCATTGGCGACACTCCAGGAGTAAAGACGGTCAAGAGAACGCTGAAGACAGCGCTCCAGGACACGTGTACACTGCGCGCTGTAATAGATGGTAAGGAGGCAATCCATTATTGGATTGATCGCTATGGCGAAGAGATCGACGCTTAAAACTGAGCCCTGTGGCACCCCATTCTCCTGGCGAAGGGTGTCGGACAGGACAGAACCCACACGTACCCTGAACTGTCGATCCACTAAAAAGGAACGAATAAAAAGGAGGCGACCGTGAAGGCGCCATGTATGCATGGTGCGGAGAATGCCCGTCCTCAAACAGGTGTCGTAAGCCTTCTCCAAATCAAAGAACACAGCCGCGGTCAGGCGCTTCCGCAAGAAGTTATTCATAATGAAGGTCGACAAGGTAACCAGATGGTCAACAGCAGAGCTGTGCCTACGAAATCCACATTGTACATTGGTAAGGAGGCGTCGAGACTCGAGCAGCCAAACCAAACGTTAGTAAACCATTCGCCCCATCACCTTACAGACAGCTGGTAAGCGAGATGGGTCGATAACTGGAAGGCAAGTGCCTGTCCTTCCCCGGCTTAAGAATCGGGACAACAATAGACTCGCGCCAGCATGCGGGAACATGTCCCTCAATCCAGATGCGATTGTAAGTACGAAGAAGAAAACCTTTACCCGCAGGAGAAAGGTTCTTCAGCATCTGAATATGAATAGAATCAGGCCCTGGAGCGGAGGACCGTGATCGGCCAAGTGCGTTTTCGAGTTCCCGCATGGTGAATGGGACATTATAACTTTCACAATTCGAGGAGCGGAAATTAGGTGGCCTAGCCTCCTCTGCCTGTTTGCGGGGGAGGAAGGCAGGGTGGTAATGAGCGGAGCTAGAAACCTTTGCGAAAAAGCGGCCGAAGGCATTGGAGACATCCTCAGGGGCCACAAGGACGTCATTCGCGACCGTCAAGCCAGAAACTGGTGAGTGGACCTTAGTGCCAGATAGCCGGCGCAGGCTACCCCAGACAACAGGAGAAAAACTGTTGAAGGTGCTTGTGAAAGCAGCCCAGCTGGCTTTCTTGCTTTCGTTAATAATACGACGACACTGAGCACGTAATCGTTTATAATTAATACAATTCGCCACTGTAGGGTGGCGTTTAAAGGTGCGTAAAGCACGTCGACGAGCACGTAAAGCGTCTCTACATGCTGCGGTCCACCAGGGGACCGGTACGCGACGTGGAGAAGAAGTAGGGTGAGGGATGGAATATTCAGCAGCAGCGAGAATGACTTCCGTGAGGTGTGCGTCCTGACGATCGCAGCTTGTGAAGGTTTGATCCTGAAAGGTCGCCCTGGAAGAAAAGAGCCCCCAGTCTGCCTTGGAGATGGTCCAACTAGAGGAGCACGGAGAGGGAGTATGCTGCAGGAGATGGATAACACACGGGAAGTGGTCGCTCGAATAAGTATCAGCAAGTGCATACCACTCAAACCGGCGTACAAGTTGGGGAGTACATATAGAGAGGTCTAAATGGGAATAGGTATGAGATGTGTCCGAAAGAAAAGTAGGGGCGCCAGTATTAAGGCAGACAAGATTGAGCTGGTTGAAAAGGTCTGCTAACAAGGAGCCCCTCGGGCAGGAGGCTGGAGAACCCCAAAGGGGATGGTGGGCATTGAAGTCTCCAGTTAACAAAAACGGTGCAGGTAGCTGAGCAATAAGTTGCATCATGTCTGCCCTGGTAACGGCAGATGACGATGGAGTGTAAACGGTACAAAAGGAAAACGTAAAAGTGGGGAGAGTAATGCGGATGGCGACTGCCTGCAGGCCGGTGTGCAACGTGATGGGATCGTAGTAAATATCATCCCGGACCAGCAACATAACCCCTCCATGAGCTGGGATTCCTACCATAGGGGGTAGGTCAAAACGCACAGAGGTGTAGTGTGCCAAGGCAATGTGATCGCATGGGCGTAGCTTCGTTTCCTGGAGGGCTACGACGAGCGGACGATGCAAGCGGAGCAGCAACTTCAAGTCCTCTCGGTTGGAGCGAATGCTGCGAATATTCCAGTGAATAAGTGCCATCGGAAGAAAAGGAAGATGAGAGAAGGGGTCACCTCGAAGGCCGCTTAGGGCCTGGCTTCGAGCGAGCACTGCCGCCGCTATCAGTAGGCGGACAGTCATCGTCCATTGGGTCTATAGGGTCATCGGCCATCTCGGGAGGATGGCCGGGAGGGGGAGCTTCCTCCGCCGGTGAACGGCCAGATGTACGGCTACCGGCGATGCGGCCAGGCGAAACGGATGACGGCCTGGGGCGGCAACCGCTGGGTGGCGCAGGAGAAGAGATGCGCCGTGGCGGAGAAGGAGAACTGTGCTTCCTATGCGCCTTTTTGGAAGGACGTTTGGTGGAAGTACCGGTCGAAGGCTGGGAGGTCGAGGGACGGAGGAAGTCTGCACGGGATGGTTCCTTCTTGAAGGACCGTGCATCTGACTTCGGGGTCTTCGACTTAGCAGAAGCTGAGGAAGTGGCTGGTGTCTGTGGTGTGATGGGAGGAAGAGGAGACGTCGACCGCGCGATCTTAGCACTGGCCGAACGGACGACCGTGGTGCTGAAGGTCAGATCGCATGTCTGGGTTGCGACCTCCCGGGTAGTCCGAGGAGAGGCGAGGACAGTACTATATTTCCCCGCTGGGAGCAGCGTGGGCTTCCTACTAGCCAATAGCTTGCGAGCAGCCGAGGTGGACACTTTCTCTTTGACACGAATTTCTTGGATGCAACGTTCGTCCTTATAGACAGGACAGTCGCGGGAGGATGCGGCATGGTCACCCTGACAGTTCACACAATGAGGAGACGGAGGTGGACAGTCACCCTCATGGGCATCCCTGCCACAAGTGACACATTTAGCCGCATTGGAACAAGACTGTCGAGTGTGATTGAAACGCTGACACTGGTAGCAGCGCGTAGGTGTCGGGACATAGGGGCGAACAGAAATAACCTCGTAGCCCGCCTTGATGCGCGATGGCAGCTTAACACTATCGAAGGTCAAGAAGAGTGTCCGGGTCGGTACAAGGTCGTTGTTGACCTTTTTCATGACCCGATGGACAGCCGTCACGCCCTGCTCAGCGAGGAAAGATTGAAGCTCCTCGTCAGTCAATCCGTCGAGGGAGCTAGTATACACTACACCACGAGACGAATTCAAAGTTCGGTGGGTCTCCACCCGGACAGGGAACGTGTACAGGAGGGTGGCCCGAAGCAGTTTTTGTGCCTGAAAGGCACTCTCAGTTTCGAGTAATTAGGTGCCGTTACGCAACCTGGTACAAGATTTGACAGATCCGGCTATGGCATCAACGCCCTTCTGAATAACAAAAGGGTTGACAGAGGAAAAATCCTTTCCGTCCTCAGTGCGAGAAACTATGAGGAACTGTGGGGCAGGCGGTAGTACTTTTGTCACTGTTGGCTGGTCACGTTTCCGTTTTTGGGTCGAAGTCGAAAGCGATGGAGTAGAATCCATTGCGGAGGAATCCCCCATGATTGCCAGCGTCTCCGATGGCGCGCTCCTTCCTTGTGGGGACCCTCTCAGAGGGCACTCCCGCCTTAGGTGAATGTTTACACCTCAGGTCACACCTCCCGAGAAACAGACAGAGGGACCAATCGGCATGGTCAGAAGGTATCAGCTCAGGCAATCACCCCTCCCCGGGCCTGGCCTTTACCAGGGGGTACGCGCGTGCCTTACATGTCTACCCAGGGCGGGGACTTACGCGTTACCCCGTCACCAGCTACGCGTGCGAACGCGTGGGTCGGCCTTCAGACACGCACAGGGAGGAAGGAAGAAGAGGAAAAAGAAGAGAGAGAGGGAGAAAGAGGACAGTGTCTCAAACGCCGAGGCGGAGACCAGACAAGGCAAGGAGAAGAAGGCAATGAGAAGGCAAGGAGAAAAAGGCAATGAGAAGGCAAGGAGAAAAAGGCAATGAGAAGGCAAGGAGAAAAAGGCAATGAGAAGGCAAGGAGAAAAAGGCAATGAGAATGCAAGGAGAAAAAGGCAATGAGAAGGCAAGGAGAAAAAGGCAATGAGAAGGCAAGGAGAAGTCAAGGGAAAGAGTAAGGAAGACAGTGAGGTGGAGAAGAGCAAAGAAAGGGACCAACAAAAGGAAGGAAGAAACGAGAAGTGAAAAACGAAAAACACCACGATTATAGGTCGTGAAACCGTCCGTCTCCGGACGCAGGCGCTAACTACCCCCGTGAGGGGGATGGACTCCTTTTAGTCGCCTCTTACGACAGGCAGGAATACCTCAGGCCTATTCTAATCCCCGGACCCGCAGGGGGGGACTTCCGTGAGGTGTGCGACCTGACGATCGCAGCTTGTGAAGGTTTGATCCTGAAAGGTCGCCCTGGAAGAGAAGAGCCCCAGTCTGCCTTGGAGATGGTCCAACTAGAGGAGCACGGAGAGGGGGTATGCTGCAGCAGATGGATAACACACGGGAAGTGGTCGCTCGAATATGTATCAGAAAGGGCATACCACTCAAACCGGCGTGCAAGTTGGGGAGTACATATAGAGAGGTCTAAATGGGAATAGGTGTGAGATGTGTCCGAAAGAAAAGTAGGGGCGCCAGTATTGAGGCAGACAAGATTGAGCTGGTTGAAAAGGTCTGCTAACAGGGAGCCCCTCGGGCAGGATGCTGGAGAGCCCCAAAGGGGATGGTGGGCATTGAAGTCTCCAGTTAACAAAAATGGTGCAGGTAGCTGAGCAGTAAGTTGCATCATGTCTGCCCTGGTAATGGCAGATGACGATGGAGTGTAAACGGTACAAATGGAAAACGTGAAAGTGGGGAGAGTAATGCGGATGGCAACTGCCTGCAGGCCGGTGTGCAACGTGATGGGATCGTAGTAAATATCTTCCCGCACCAGCAACATAAACCCTCCATGAGCTGGGATACCTACCACAGGGGGTAGGTCAAAACGCACAGAGGTGTAGTTTGCCAAGGCAATTTGATCACATGGGCGTAGCTTCGTTTCCTGGAGGGCTACGACGAGCGGACGGTGCAAGCGGAGCAGCAACTTCAAGTCCTCTCGGTTGGAGCGAATGCTGCGAATATTCCAGTGAATAAGTGCCATCGTAAGAAAAGGAAGATGAAAGAAGAGGTCACCTCGAAGGCCGCTGAGGGCAGGCTTCGAGCGAGCACCGCCGCCGCTATCAGTAGGCAGACAGTCATCGTCCATTGGGTCTATAGGTTCATCGGCCATCTTGGGAGGATGGCCGGGAGGGGGAGCTTCCTCCGCTGGTGAACGGCCCGATGTTCGGCTACCAGCGGTGCGGCCAGGCGAAACGGATGACGGCCTGGGGCGGCAACCGCTGGTCGGCGCAGGAGAAGAAATGTGCCGTGGCGGAGAAGGAGAACTGTGCTTCCTATGAGCCTTCTTGGAAGGACGTTTGGTGGAAGTACCGGTCGAAGGCTGGGAGGTCGAGGTACGTAGGAAGTCTGCATGGGATGGTTCCTTCTTGAAGGCCTGTGCATCGGACTTCTGGGTCTTCGTCTTACCAGAAGCTGATGAAGGGGCTGGTGTCTGTGGGGTGATGGGAGGAAGAGGAGACGTCGACCGCGCGATCTTAGCACTGGCCGAACGGATGACCGTGGTGCTGAAGGTCAGATCGCATGTCTGGGTTGCCACCTCCCAGGTAGTCTGAGGAGAGGCGAGGACAGTACTGTATTTCCCCGCTGGGAGCAGCGTGGGCTTCCTACTAGCAAATAGCTTGCGAGCAGCCGAGGTGGACACTTTCTCTTTGACCCGAATTTCTTGGATACAGCGTTCTTCCTTATAGACAGGACAGTCGCGGGAGGATGCGGCATTGTCACCCTTACAGTTCACACAACGAGGAGACGGAGGTGGACAGTCACCCTCATGGGCATCCCTGCCACAAGTGACACATTTAGCCGCATTGGAACAAGACTGTCGAGTGTGATTGAAACGCTGACACTGGTAGCAGCGCGTAGGTGTCGGGACATAGGGGCGAACAGAAATAACCTCGTAGCCCGCCTTGATGCGCGATGGCAGCTTAACACTATCAAAGGTCAAGAAAAGTGTCCGGGTCGGTACAAGGTCATTGTTGACCTTTTTCATGACCCTATGGACAGCCATCACGCCCTGCTCAGCGAGGAAAGATTGAATCTCCTCGTCAGTCAATCCGTCGAGGGAGCTAGTATAGACTACACCACGAGACGAATTCAAAGTTCGGTGGGCCTCCACCCGGACAGGGAACGTGTACAGGAGTGTGGCCCGAAGCAGTTTTTGTGCCTGAAAGGCGCTCTCAGTTTCTAGTAATAAGGCACCGTTACGCAACCTGGTACAAGATTTGACAGATCCGGCTATGGCATCTACGCCCTTCTGGATGACGAAAGGGTTGGCAGAGGAAAAATCCTTTCCGTCCTCAGATCGAGAAACGACGGGTAACTGTGTGGCAGGCGGTAGTACTTTTGTCACTGGTGGCTGGTCACGTTTCAGTTTTTGGGCAGAAGTCGAGAGAGATGGAGTGAAATCCATTGCGGAGGAATCCCCCATTATTGCCAGCGTCTCCGATGGCACGCTCCTTCCTTGTGGGGACCCTCTCAGAGAGCACTCCCGCCTTAGGTGAATGTTTACACCTCAGGTCACACACCCCAAGAAACAGACGGAGGGACCATTCGGCATGGTCAGAATGTATCAGCTCAGGCAATCACCCCCCCGCCCCCCCGGGCCTGGCCTTTACCAGGGGGTACGCGCGTGCCTTACATGTCTACCCAGGGCGAGGATTACGCGTTACCCCGTCACCGGCTACGCGTGCGAACGCGTGGGTCGGCCTTCAGGCACGCACAGGGAGGAAGGAAGAAGAGGAAAAAGGAGAGAGAGAGAGAGGGAGAGAGAGAGGACAGACTGTCTCAAACGCCGAGGCGGAGACCAGAGAAGGCAAGGAGAAGAAGGCAATGAGAAGGCAAGGAGATTTGGCAGGGGAAAGAGTAAGGAAGACAGTGAGGTGGAGAAGAGCAAAGAAAGAACTAACCAAAGGTAGCAAGAAACGAGAAGTGAAAAAACAAAATGACCACAAATAGAGGTCGTGGAACCGTCCGCCTCCGGACGCAGGCGCTAACTACCCCCGTGAGGGGGATGGACTCCTTTTAGTCGCCTCTTACGACAGGCAGGAATACCTCGGGCCTATTCTAATCCCCGGACCCGCAGGGGGAACCTGTGGCGGGGAATTACGCGTTACCCAGTCACCTTTTATGTGCCAGACGCATGGGTTGGCTAGAGGGACGTACAGGGAGGAAGAAGAAACAAAGAGGAACATCAAATGGCATGGCAAAGGAAGGTAGGAGATGGAGAAGGAAGGAGGGAAGGAAATACAACCGAAGGATTGTTCTGATGTCAGGCTACTGGAGATTCGCAACACATTCCCAAAAATATCCCAGACAATTTCGACAAAGGAGGGTAAAGAGAATAACAGAACGACTGATGCGCAGCAAAGAATGAAAAAGGTGCTAAAAGGGCTGCAGTCCCGTGATAGCCAAATCGGAACTCGCCAAAGAGTGATGAGCCCCTTTGTGGAACAATGCGAAGTCCACAACTTCAGGATGAAGACTCAATGGGACTAGTATTGAAGGCGCCACTGGCTAAAAGTATCCAGCAATGGTGGATGGTGTTAAGACAATTAAGATGTACATGTAGATGACTGTATGATACATCCGCAATCCAGTTTCGAACGGACAAGAGACCTTAATAAATGGATAAGAATGGTCTCATCTGCTCCTCACAAAGTAGGCCTACCGCAAAAACAGAACAGTGAGGGAGCGAGTACAATGAGATGACATGTAAGAATCATGGGAACACTAACAATGTTTTCTATCAAAGTTATATCCCAAGTATTTCGATGTGTCAACGAATGGAGGAAAGAATGGGCAGAGACGTAGGGCTGAGGGAAGAAACTTTAGGTACAACCAGAATTTCATACGGACAATCTTGTCAGCTGAAAAGAGGAAGTCATTGTTGATGCTCCAGGAGAAAACATGATCATGACATCGCTGAAGACGTGATTCAAGTAGGCAGGTTCGTTGAGAGCTTCAATAGATCGAAAAGTCATCAAGGAAAAGAGCGTGAGATACCTGCCGAGAGGCAATCCATAATATGGTTAATGGCTATGGCAAATAAGACGACGTTGAGCTCAGAATCCTGAGGCATTCGGTTCTGTTGAGCAAGTCCAACAGAGCCGAGCCCATACGCACCTTAAAAACACGTTCTTTCAAAAATTCCTAGACAAAAAGGGATAGGCGAACCCAGAAGTTCTACTCGTACATAATACAGAAGAAATCCTCCAGCAGATGTGAAATCAAAAAAATATGGCCACAATTTGAGTTAAGAAGGTGATGAAATGATGAACTGCATAGTGGTGCCTATGGACTCCACAATGAGGGTTGGTTAGGAGATTTCAAGACTCGAGCCACTACACCAACCAACCATTAATCAAAGTTTGCATCACCTTGCCGATCTAATGGTGAGGGAAACTGAGTGGTTGCGGGAAGGAATGTGTGTGTCCTACCAGGCGTCGGTATGGGAGTGAGAACTGGATCACACCAGTAACTTGGAAAGGTACCATCTGTCCATATGTGGTTGTACGTATGGAGGCTCTCATGAGATAGGTGTTGCAACAACAGAATGTGAAAGTCATCTGGTTCTAGAGCGGATGATCAGGACGAAAAGTGTGCATGTTTAAGCTCCCTCATACTAAATGCTGTCTGACGACGTATGGGGGAATAAACTGCGGTTTCTGAAAGCCAATGGATATTACCCAAAACAACAGAAAATGGAGTAAATCTTTTAAAAGAGCTTTGAAAAGAAAGCCAACTACCTGTTTTACTAGCCCTGAAAATTCAACGACACTACACACGTAGTTGTTTATAATGGACACAGTTCGCTCTCTTGGGATGGCGTTTAAAGAAGCCGAGAGCTCGTCTCCGTGCGCGTATTGCTTTGTGGTGTGCCTCAGTCCACCATGGGAACGGGCATCATCATGGCTAAGAAGAGGTTCGAGGTACAGAACATTCCGCGGCAGTAAGGATAGTGTTTTTAAGGTATTACACCTGGTCGATGCAGGCGAACGGTGTACATCGAAAGTGGCCAGCGAGGAGTAGAGCCACCAGTCAGCTGTGGAAAGCTGCCAGTTAGTAGGCCCTTCGCTAGGCCTGGCCTTTACCATGGGGGTACATATGAGCCCTATTTGTCGACCCAGGGCTGGCAACTTTGCGTTGGACACACAAATGGGTAGGCCTTAGCGAACGAATGACTTAGGGAAATGTTCACAGGAGTGTGTGTTGGAGATGGTGAACAAGCTGAGCAGTGCAGATCGAAACGCCGAAGTGGGAAAGAGAGTGCATGGAATCAAAAACAATGTCGTTGTACCTGTGTTCAAACACATGAGACTGAGGTAGTTGATCATACCGACTAGAAGGGAGTATCTCAGAGAGGCGTGGGCAGCCCCAAAGTGGATGGCGGGCACTGAAGCCGTCGAGCAGCAAAAAGGGAGCAGGGAGTTGAGCAATGTGTTCAAAAATGTCTGCTCTGGAGAATGCAAAAGACGAGGATGAGCAGACGTTGCAAAGGAAGGTTAAACCGGGAAAGACAGATAGCAAACAGCTTGAAGCTGGGTGCGAAAGGGAATGGTGTGACGATACACGTTATCTCTAGTAAGCAATGTGACTCTACATGATCTAGAGTCCCTGCCCCAGGGGAAGGTAATGAAGTTAAGTGCAGGAGGTAAAAGTGATTGTGAAGGCATCATCTTATTTCCTTGAAATACAAAACTGGTAAATATGATGGCAAGAGGGGTAGTAATTCAGCCCTTTTGGATCTAATTGGAAGATAAGGATATCAAATTATAGATAGGAGATCCATCTAATAAGGGGGCAGTCTGTACAGTCACTCCATTAGTTCGACACAGGTGTCGGTATTTGCCTTCAGTTGGTTAGCGTAATGGTGGTTGGTAGAATGTCCCAGTGAAGCAGATAGTATCTCGTGGTGACGCCATTGAAGAAGAACGCCGAGCTGGAGAAGAGGAAGATCGTTTGCCTTTGTTCGACTTATAAGAGCCTTGCCGTGTCAGGTGCACACCCAGATGTTAGCTGGCTAGATGTGCACAGAAAGTCATTGCGAGAGTACTCCTCTTTGGATTTCCGTGCCTCTGTTTGTGAGGCATGCGATTTCGCTGGTCCAGCTGAAGGTTTTTTGGTAAGACGTGGACCTGTAGAAGGTGGGACGGAGGTGTGACATGACCATTTCACAACCGTGGCACTAAACAAAGTCGAAAGTCTGCTTAGCTATGTCCTTCACAGGTTGGAGGTGTAGCGAAAACTATACTATAATTGCCATAGGGTGATGTACAACGTTTGTGAGTAGCCAACATTCTGTGCGTAACGTGAGTAGGAAACTTTCCTTCACTGTAATCTTCTTAATGGCTCTCTCACAGATAGATTGGACAGTCACGGAAGGAAGTAAAATGATCACTCTAGCAGTTGATACAGCGAGGGGAAGCAGATGGACATTCACCCTGAAGAGTATTTTTGTGTTATGGCTTTAGAGCGAGAAACTGCTACGGTAATCAGCGCCCATCCTGTGGCTTAGAAAGAGTAAAAACCGAATTTGAAATGGGCAGCAATGGGAGCGAAACTCAAGGAGGAGGGAAACTAAAAACGGAAGGAAATCTTAGAAAACTGCTATTGAATGTGGGTTGTTTTCCCCAAAAAGAGCTTCAAATGGCCGATGTCTCACTGTCACTGATAAACCCAAGGACGCGATCGGCTGAGCGCGAGTCTTCTGCTAAAAGGGGAGATATATCAGGCGACAGCTGTAAACTGGCGCGTATCGGATTGAAATAGGGGCACTAAAGTAAAAAGTGTCTCACCGTCCAAGATCGAGAACAGTGGGGACAAAGCGTGGGCAAATCGCCAATTAAGAGGGGTTGATCGCTAGGAAGACAGTGCCCTATCCAGAGTCAAAATTACCTCCTCCCGACAAGGCCAGAAGAAGGGGTCCAAGCACAGGCAACATGTTTGACGTCACGTAATTTATTATCGGTAAGTGCAGACCAATGTGTGTGCCGTAAGAGAGCAATACCACGACATAAAACGCTCTGTAGATCGGCAAAGGCAACCATGTGAACAGCGGGCCAAGGGAGAGACTGCAGCCTTTGCCGCTGTATCTGCCAGGTGACGCCATACCCTCATTTGTCAAGAAAAATTTTGGAAATTAGAAGCAGAGGTAGTGGAACAGTCGACGGAAGCGGACAGCCGGTGGTGGTAGAGACGAAGGGCGGCCTGCATACTCTAAATCCAAGGAGGCGTCGAAAAAATGTCATGGACCGGATTAGCAGGCCTGGAAGACAGATGGCTAGCATAACGACTCAGAAGGACAGCTCGCCGATTGGACAGCAAAGTGTCAGCAGTCTCAGCATACAGGGCTGGTGTAAAATGCTCCAGACGCTAAACGCAATCCACAGTGGTGGCCAGAGTCGAGACGCCGAAGAATAGACGGCTACGCAAATGAGTAAACTATGCTTCTATAGTCCAATTTTGAACGCACTAAGGCGCAATAGAGGCGCAAGAGGTCCACTCGGTACGCTCCCCAGAAGGTACCATTCAGAACACGGTGTGTGTTGACGGATCGCAGACAGCGTGCCAAAAGACAGGAAACGTGGGAGGACCAGCACAGTTTTCTATAAAACATAGGACCCAAGACGGAAGGTCGACAGGGCCTAGATGTAGCGAAGGATGAAGAAACTCCGTACGACGCCAAAAATTGACACAAAAGGTCTTACTGGGAGACAAGCGTAAGTCGGTTTCGATGCTTCAAGAGTGGAGGCGATCGGGACAGTCGTGAAGACGTCGTTGAAGGAGGCTGGTCCGTTGAGAGTTGTAGTAGATCGCAAAATCGTCCACAAAGAGGGAGCCCGAGACATCAGGAAGGAGACAATCCATTATTGGATGTATGGCGATGGCAAACAGTACAATATTTAGCACGGAGCCCTGGGGTACCCCGTTTACTTGGGAGAAGGTACGGGAGAGAGTAGTGTTCACCCGCACTTTAAATGAGCGCTCTGCCGTAAATTCACGAAGAAAAACGGGCAGCCGACCTCGAAAGCCCGAAGAGTACAATGTGCAGAGGATGCCTGTCCTCCAATAGGTATCGTATGCTCTCTCCAGATCAAAAAATATCGCTACTGTTTGGCGTTTCCGGAGAAAATTGTTCATGATGTAAGTGGAGAAGGCAACAATATGGTCAATTGCGGAACGATGCTTCGGAAACCACATTTGGTGGGTATTAAAAGACTTCGGAACACCAGCCACCAGGCTAAAAGGCAATTCACCATACGCTCCAAAACCTTACATTCATGAGAGAAATAGGGCGATAGCTAGAGGGGAGATGTTTGTCGTCTCCAGGTTTCGGAGCAGAAACGACGATAGCTTCCCGCCATCTTCTGGGAAAAGTACTGTCGGTCCCAATTCGATTAGAAAGGCGAAGGAGGTAAAGCGGACTGTGGTATGATAAATGCACCAATATTAGGAGTGGATACCAACCAGTCCTGGGGCAGACGAGCAAGAAGAAGAGTGCGTGTTGGAGTTCCCGCATCGAGGAAACTCTATTATAGCTTTCGCTGTTTTGAGAGGAGAAAGGAAGAGGTCGCACTTCCGCTGCACGTTTCTTCAGGAGAAATGCTGGCGGGTAACTTGAAGAGCTCGAAAACTCAGCAAAGTGTTGACCCAAGTAGTTAGAAATTACGAAGGGGTACACTAAGGTATCATGCGTTACAGTGAGCCCAGACATCAGGGAGAAACTAGGCGCGCCAGATAACCGTCGAATCAGACTCCAAACTTCGGAGAAGGCAGTTGAGGTGTTAAAAGAGCTAGAAATGAAGCCCCAGCTTGCCTTCTTACTATCGCGCACGTAACTTCTTATAGCTGATACGGTTGGCCAATGTAGGATGGTTGGTTGGTTGTTTGAGGTTTAAGGGACCAAACAGCAAGGTCATCAGTCCCTGGTTTCAAATATGGTCCATTCCGCTGATGTGACATCTCAGGAAAGTCAGAACAATAATAGGGGAAAGGCTAAAAACGTAAAAGGGCAGTCATGTTGTCAATGGGAAAAACAAAATGAGGGAAGTCAGCAAGAGAACGAACCCAACACTATGCTGAAGCAGCATAGGCAAAACCACCTGTGACTAAAAAGGTGCAACCGCTAGAATGTACAAGTACGTATGGGAAAAGGAGACTAACCAATCCTTAAAAAAGGGTAAAAACATAATAAAAGGGGAACAGAGTATGATCTCGGTCAGGGAGGTCAATCAGAAATCTCCGAACACGACTTACTGTGAGAGACACCCAAACACTCACCGTCCTGCCTCAACACCAGAGAGATTAAAAACCTTAAAACTGAGAATAAAAACCACTTTTACGGAGGAAACAGAACCATGTCGACCATCCGGGAATCGTCAGCCAACATCAAAGGTAAAGTGCGGGGGAGTCTGTACTTAGCACACAGAGCCAAAAGAAGGGGGCATTCAACCAAAATGTGGGCCACTGACTGGAAGGCTCCACAACCACAAAGTGGGGTGGCTCATCACGCAAAAGAAAACCAGGGGTCAGCTTGGTATGGCCAATGCGGAGACGACAGTGTGGTCGAGTCCTTTCGGGAGAGGCAAAGGAAGAACGCCACGGGCCTGGTGTCATCTTAATCGCACAAAGTTTATTAGACAGGGGAGTAACCTCCCAAGAATTGGCCCATGACTGTGCGAAGTGGGATTTGATGTGACGCCGTAAATCCGCTGCAGGAGGGGTTACAGAAAACGGGGTAAGTGACTGCTCCCCCAGCCAAACGATCAGCAAGCTCATTACGTGGGATACCCACATGACCAGGGACCCAAAGGAAGTCAATGGAACAAGCAGCACGGTGAATATCAGCAGGATGGTCATGGATGGCAGAGACCAAGGGATGACGCGAAAAACACCGGTCAATAGCAAGAAGGCCACTCATCGTTCCGTACATAACAAAACGCGGTTGTGTTGGGACTGTTTAATAAAGGTTAGGGCCTGGGAAATTGCCATCAATTCCGCAGTAAACACCCCACACGTAAGTGGCAGCAGATGATTTTCCGTTACAACAGAGGACGTGAAGGCATACCCCACATGATCAGCAGATCTAGAGCCATCAGTGTAAAAAACAACAGCATCCCGAAACTCCCATAAAATTTGGCAGAAAAAGGAACGGAACACCATGGGGTGGATGGAATCTTTCGGACCTCGGCGGAGATCCATCCGAATTCGAGGCCGAGGAACTAACCAGGGGGGGGGGGGGGTGGAGGGGAGAGAGCGAGGAAGAGAGGACAAAGAAGGAAGCTAAAATCACGGCAAAGAGACTCAAGGTGAAGCCCAACCGGTAAACCCGCCCGAGGGCAGGAATCGGGTGGGCGACGTCCATGGTCTGGGAACAGGATAGAATAGGAAGGATGAGTGGGAGAGGAACGGATAGCGAGTGCATAAGACACCAGAAGCTGGGACCGCCGAACAGAAAGGAGGGATCCCAGCTTCAACCAGGAGACTATCAACAGGGGTAGTAGGGAAGGCACCGGTGGCCAAACTGATACCATGATGGTGGACTGGATCCAGCACGTGCAGTGTGAAAGGAGCAACTGAATCATAAACTTGACAACCATAGTCCAAGCGAGACAGAACTAGAGCACGATGAAGACGGAGGAGGGAATGGTCCGCACACCAAGAGGAGTGGGCAAGGAAGCAAAGGACATTCAGTTTATGGAAAAATCCTACCTTCAGGAGTCTGATATGTTGTCGAAAAGAAGACCCAGGAAACGAAACTGTGGGACCACAGGCAATCGTTGTGCATTGAGATAGAGCTCTGGATCGGGGTGGATCGTAGTACAGCGACAGAAGTGGACCACCCGCGATTTTGAAGGAGAGAATTGAAACCCATGTGAGAGGGTCCAAGCAGAGGCACACTGTATAGCTCCCTGTAGCTGCCGCTCTGCAGATGCTATCGAGGAGGAACTAACCCAAATGCAGAAATCATCCACATACAGGGCAGGGGTGACCAAAGGACCGACAGAGGCCACATGTCCATCGATAGCAATCAGGAAAAGGAGGACACTAAAGACAGAACCCTGTCGGATGCCCGTCTCCTGGGTTCGTGGAGAACTAAAAACAGTACCAACTCTAACTCTGAATGACCGATGGAACAGGAACTGGCGGATAAAAATCGGGAGTGGGCCCCAAAGACCCCACTGATGAAGGGTAAGTAAGATTTTTTTTGTGGAGTTTAAGGGCGCTCAACTACTGAGGTCATAAGCGCCCAGTCACAGTTGTTAGAGCACATGGAATCTAGTAAAGCTCAAGGGGTGGGGGGGGGGACACCAGAAAATCCTGACAAAGAAGCAGATAAAATAAGTAAAAAAGTTAGATGTCTCTGGACAAGCCAGTCAAAGTTATAAAACGAAGAACACGAGCAGCTGCTCGAGCGTCATCAGCTAAAATATCCGGTAATGTGGATGGCAGGGACAGGACAACACGAGATTGACTGAAGCGGGGACATGACAATAAAACATGGCGCACTGTTAATGCTTGACCACAAGGGCACTGCGGGGCTGGGTCACCGGAGAGCAGGTAGCGGTGGCTAAACTGGCAATGCCCAACCTGCAACCTGGTCAGAAGGACCTCTTCTCGCCGAGATGGTCGGGAGGAGGTTGTCCAAGTAGTTGGGAGCGGTTTTACTGCCCGGAGCTTGTTTCCTTGGAGGGATGACCAAGCATCCCACCACAACGACAAGCCTCTTACAAACAACCACATGAACATCAGATGACGGGACACAATAAGAGGCTGGCCGAGGCAGGAGGACTGAAGCCATCGCTGCAGCATCTGCAGGCTCATTCCCAGGCACTCCTACATGTCCGGGAACCCACAGAGAACTGACAGGAGAACCGTTATCAGCGAAAGAATGGAGGGACTGCAGGATCCATTGAACCAAGGGATGGACCGGATAGGGAGCTCCAAGGCTCTGAAGAGCACTGAGTCAGAGCAGAGTACATACGATGAATGGCGTTGGCGGCGGGCATACTGAACGGCCTGATTAAGAGCAAAAAGTTCGGCCGTAAAGCTGGAACATTGGTCGAGGAGCCGGTATTTAAAGGTGACGGCCCCGACGACAATGGCACAGCCAACACCATCGTCAGTTTTGGAACCATCGGTGTAAATAAAGGTGTGACCGGCAAGTCGAGCACGAAGTTAGACAAACCATTGAATGGCTGGCTCTGAGCACTATGGGACTTAACTTCTATGGTCATCAGTCCCCTAGAACCTAGAACTACTTAAACCTAACTAACCTAAGGACATCACACACATCCATGCCCGAGGCAGGATTCGAACCTGCGACCGCAGCGGTCGCGCGGTTCCAGACTGTAGCGCCTTTAACTGCTTGGCCACCCCGGCCGGCTAGACAAACCGTGAGCAATACACTGCAGCCGGAGTACCCTCCTTCGGGAGTGAGCTGAGGTCGAGAGAAATATGAACCATTGCCTCGAGCCAAGGTGGTGTCGGGCTCTCACCCTCTCTGAAGGTGGTAGGGAGGGCAAAATCCAGTTGTCGAAGCAGGCGACGGAAGCGGACTCCGGGGGGCAGCAGGGTAGACACATACAACCCGTACTGACGGTCGAGAGAATCGGCGAAGAAGGCCTGATAAGAGGGGTGGTCAGGCATTGACAACAGCCGGCAGGCATACCGACACGGTAGTACGTCGCGCCGGTAGGTCAATGGTAATTCGGCAGCTTCAGCATGAAGACTCTCGACAGGACTAGTGTAGACGGCTCCGGTCGCAAGACGTAACCCCCGAGTGTGGATGGAGTCTAGAGGGCGTAAGAGGGATGGCCGAGCAGACGAGTAGACGAAGCTCCCATAACCCAGCGTCGATCGGACTATGGACCGATTCAAGCTAAGCAGGACAGTGCGATCCGCTCCCCAAAATGAACCACTAAGAACTCTGAGGACATTGAGGAAACGTGAACAACGGGCAGCTAAATAAGAGACGTGTGGAGACCAACAAAGTTTCCTGTCCTATGTGAGCCCTAGGAACTTAGTTGTTTCCACGAATGGGAGAAAACGGGACCGAGATGTAAGGATGGCGGAAGGAACGCTTTATATCACCAAAAGTTGATACAAACAGTCTTCTCTTCAGAGAAATGTAAGCCATTTGCCACACTGCACGAGTATAGGCTGTCTAGACAACGCTGAATGCAGCGCTCCAGGAGGCATGTGCTCTGGGCACTGCAGTAGATCGCGAAGTCATCGACATAGAGAGAGCCTGAGACATTAGGTGGAACGCAATCCATAATTGGATTGATCGCGATGGCAAAAGGGCTACGCTCAAGACGGAGCCCAGAGGCACTCCGTTCTCCTGGAGGAAGACGTCGGACAATACGGAACCCACACGTACCCTAAACTTTCGATCCATTAAAAAGAATCAATAAAAAGGGGCAGGCAACCGCATAGGCACCACCTGTGCATAGTGCGGATGATACCTCCTCTCCAACAGGTATTATAAACCTTCTCCAAATAGAACACGGCTACCGTTTGGCGCCTTCGCAAAAAGTTGTTCATGATGAATGTCGGCAAGGTCACAAGGTGGTCTACAGCGGAGTGGCGGCGACGAAAGCCGCATTGGACATTGGTAAGTAGCCGTCGAGATTCAAGAATCCAGATTAACCGAGCATTAACCATATGCTCCATCACCTTACAGACACAGCTTGTAAGAGAAATGGGGCGGTAACTAGAAGGAAGGTGTCTATCCTTCCCAGGTTTTGGTATAGGAACAACAACGGCGTCACGCCAACGCATGGGGACCTGACCTTCGGTCCAGACGCGATTGTAGGTACGAAGAAGGAAGCTTTTGCCCGCCGGAGAAAGGTGTGCCAGCATCTGAACGTGAATGGCATCTGGCCCCGGAGCAGAGGACCGGGGCAGTGCAAGCGCACGTTCGAGTTCCCGCATAGTAAAGGGGCATTATATAAGTTCCCAGATTCAGCGAGTGGAAGGAAGGTCGCCGAGCCTCTTGTGCCTCTTTCCTGGGAAGGAAGGCAGGGTGGTAATGGGCGGAGCTTGAAACCTCAGCGAAAAACCGGCCGAAGGCGTTGGAGACAGCCACAGGTTCAACAAGGACCTCATTACCTGAGGTCAGGCCAGGTACCGAGGAGTGGGCCTTAATGCCCGACAATCGGCGCAGGCTACCCCAGACGACAGAAGAGGGAGTAAAACTGTTAAAGGAGCTGGTGAAAGAGGCCCAACAAGCTTTTTTGCTGTCTTTGATGACTGGCAATGCGCTCGGAGTCGTTTGTATCCAATACAATTCGCAAACGTAGGATGGCGGCGAAAGGTGCGTAAAGCACGTCGTCGAGCACGGATAGCGTCTCTACAAGCCTCATTCCACCAGGGGACGGAGACGCGACGTGGAGAAGAGGTAGTACGAGGAATGGAATGTTCGGCAGCATTGATGATAACAGCCGTGAGGTATTCGACCTGACTGTCACAACTGAGAAAACCATGGTTCGGAAAGGTCGCCAGGGAGGAGTAAAGTCCCCAGTCAGCTTTCGGTATGTTCCAGCTCGAAGGACGTGGCGATGGGGTGTGGTGCAGGAGACGAACGACACAGGGGAAGTGGTCGCTCGAATAGGTCTCAGAAAGGACATACCACTCGAACCGACGGGCAAGAGTGGTAGAACAGATCGAGAGGTCCAAGTGGGAGTAGGTATGAGTAGAGTCCAAGAGGAAAGTCGGGGCGCCAGTATTGAGACAGACAAGATTGAGATGGTTGAAGACATCCGCCAAGAGTGAGCCTCTTTGACAGGATGCAGAAGAGCCCCAAAGGGGATGATGGGCATTGAAGTCGCCAAACAAAAACGGCGGAGGAAGCTGAACAATCAGGTGCATCATGTCAGCCCGACTAACTGCGGATGACGATGGAGTGTAGATGGTACAAACTGAAAAAGTAAAGGCAGAAAGAGTAATATGGACAGCTATTGCTTGGAGTGGGGTGGTCAATGGGATGGGATGGTAATAGACATCGTCCCGAACGAGCAACATGACCCCACCATGAGCTGGGATACCGTCCACAGGGGTGAGGTCATACCGTTCCGAGGTATAGTGGGTGAAGGCAATACGGTCAGTCGGGTGCAACTTGGTTTCCTGGAGACCAAGGACGAGCGGACCCTGGAGGCGGAGGAGCAAATGTAATTCCTCCCGATTAGATCGAATACCTTTTATGTTCCAATGTAACAAGGCCATCGCTAGTCTAATAAGAGGGGGAACGAGACTGGGGAAGAGCTGGTCACCTTGACGGCAACGGAGGGCCAGGTTTCGAGGGAACAACGCTACAGCCGGCGGGAGGCGGATCCTGTTCCATCGAGTCGTTGCCAGCTGCGGCTGCTGTCCCGGGTTGTGTAGGAGGGGCAGCATCATTTGCTGACGAGAGGCCAGCTGAGTACCTGGCGGCAGAGCGTCCCGGAGAAACTGAGGACGGCCGGGAGCAGCGACTCACGGATGGAGCATCAGACGAAACGCGCCGGGATGGAGAGGGGATAGAGACTACTACTTGGAGGCCTTCTTGGAAGTCCGAGGAGGCACAGGGATGGTGGGCTGGACCCGAAGAAGGTCCACACGTGCGGGGTCCGTTTTGGAACACCAGACCTCGGAAGCTGGAGGCCGGAACGTTTCCCCGATGGACACCTGAGAAGAGGATCGCTTCTCAGACGGTGGAGGGGGAGGAGGAGGAAGGGTGGCCAGTGGGGCAGAGGGGGTGGGGGCCACGGGGGAGTAGGATTTAGAAGGGAGGGATTTGGGAGGCGGAGGCAGAGACCCCGGATGGGGGGAGGAGGTGGAGGGGGGGACAGGGTAGGGGTGAGGATACTGTGGAAGGAGTGGACACGACTGAGGCAAACGAAGTGGTCAACGTCACGGGATGGAGGCGGTCATACTTCTTCCTGGCCTCAGAATAAGAGAGATGATCCAAAGTTTTGAGTTCTTGAATCTTCTTCTCCTTCTGATATGCGGGGCAGTCTAAGGATCTAGGCGAGTGGATGCCAGGACAATGCACCGAGGTGGTGGTGTGCATGTATGTTCCTCACGAAGAGGACATCCACAATCGCCACAAAGGGCTCAGCCTCACACCTTGACGACATGTGCCCAAAGCGCAAACACCGAAAACAGCGCATAGGTGGCGGGACATAAGGTCGCACATCGCACTGGTAGCACATCACCTTTACTTTCTCCAGGAGAACGCCCCCTCGAAGGCGAGGATAAAGGCCCCGGTGTCGATGCGACGGTCCTTGGGGCCGCGCTGGACTCGCCGGACGAAATGCACGCCTCGGCGTTCCAGGTTGGCCCTGAGCTCCTTATCAGATTGCAGCAGGAGGTCCTGATGAAAAGTAACCCCCTGCGTCCTATTCAGTGCCAGATGCGGGACAATGGACACTGGGATGTGCCCTAGTCGGTCGCACGCCTGGAGCGCCGCCGACTGTGTGGCGGAGGTGGTCTTTATAAGAACGGACCCCAAACACATCTTACTGAGAGCCTCGATTTCCCCGTAGATGTCCTCTATGTGCTGAACAAAGAACATGGGCTTGGAGGTGGCGAACGTCCCCCCATCGTTACGAGAACAGACCAAATAGCGGGGGAAGTACTTCGCCCCAAGCCAGCGGGCCTGTCCCTCCTCCCAGGGAGTGGCCAAGGGAGAAAGGGCAGGAGAACCAGAACCAGAGACAGTACCTTTCCTTTTGAAAGACTCTGCCGCAGAGTGACCTGATACGTGTTGACGTTTCATCTGCGAAACGTCCGCCCCGATACCACCCACTCCGACCAGGGGCTCTCCCCATGGGCGCCACCCAGCCTCAGCAAGGGCCACCTGGCAGGATGACCGTTGCCGAGAGTCCTGATGCCCCAAGGAGACGGGCATCTACTTCTAGGCCGACATGGGGAGGGTGCAGCTCAGGTATCGTCAGTACGATCCCTGTGTTGTCAGGGGGCTACAACCTAGAGGGTACATGATGACCCCACCACAACAGGCTGGCTACTGTGCTGGATTTCGGGTGCCATGGAAAGTCCATCATGATCGTAGGTGCAGATGGGGACGCACTATGGGCGTAACTTTTACAACCCATCAGGCGTTTAGGCCCAATTTGAGGAATAGTGGGTATGGTTACAACGCCGTTACAACGCTGAGTGCCAAGGTCTTAGTGCATTGAGGAGCAGTGGTACACCACGTAACGCGTCCTTCCCCAAAAGGCTCATACTTCTGTAGAATTTTGAAAAATGGAAGTCAAACCCCAAGGGGGACCATCACATGGAAGGCCGAAACGGTTGAAACTCCTTTTAGTCGCCTCTTACGACAGGCAGGAATACCTTGGGCCTATTCTTACCCCGGACCTGCAGGGGTAGGTAAGTAAGATGTGATGACGCCAGGCCGTGTCATAGTCCTTGCGAAGGTCAAAAAACACTGCAACCAAATGGTGGCGCTGAGAAAAAGCCTGCTGGACTGCGGATTCCAAGTGAAGTAAATGATCGATTGGAGACCGTCCCTCTCGAAAGCCACACTGGTAAGGGGACAATAGATCCCGAGATTCGAGGACCCAATTGAGCCGACAGGCTACCATCTGTTCAAGTAACTTACGAACAACATTGGTCAAACTAATTGGCCGATAGCTGTCAACAGATAGGGGGATCTTATCAGGCTTAAGGACAGGAACCACAATGCTATCCCTCCACTGAGAAGGGATGTCACCCTGGAGCCAGATATGGTTAAACACCGAAAGAAGATGTTGCCGTGGTGGAGCACTGAGATGTTTAAGCAGTTGGTTATGAATGGAATCTGGGCCAGGAGCCCAGAAGAAGAGAAGAAGATAGAGCAGAAAGAAATTCCCATTCGGTAAAAGGTTCACTGTAAGATTCTGACTCACAAGGGGTAAGACATAACGTGGAAGCTTCAGCCCACTGTTTCTGGTGAAGGAAAGCAGCTGGATAGGACGCTGATGCTGATGCCACTGCAAAATGGGTCGCAAGATGTTCTGCAAGAACTAATGGGTCCGTACAAAGGCCATCTGGGAGGTGAAGGCCTGGGAGTGGGACTGCTGATGGCAACCTTGGAGAGAGCGAAGTGTAGCCCATACCCGTGACAGAGGGACAGTAGAACCAAGGGAAGTAACGAATCGTTCCCAACATATCAGCTTGCTCTGTTTGATTAAATAACGGGCTTTAGCGCGGAGGCGTATGAGGGTAGTAAAGCTGGCTACAGATGGGTGCCTCTTAAAGTGTTGCGAAGCTCGACGGCGATCACAGATGGCAATGGCAATGGCCGTACTCCACCATGGGACTTGTCGGCGACGAAATGGTCCAGTTGAGCGCGGGACAGCAAGGCTAGCAGCGCAAACAATCGCGTCAGACACGTCACGTAGGACGTCATCAATACAAACCGACAAAGCGGGAGAAAACACGACCTTTGCAGTGTAAAGAGGCCAATTGGCACGTTAGAAAGACCAACGAGGTAACCTGTCTATCGGGGAGCGGGAAGGGAGCGAGGCAATCAACGGTAAATGGTCACTATCACAAAGGTCGTCGTGTGGCGACCAGTGTAATGAAGGGAGGAGAGAGGGAGAAGAAAGAGAAAGATCAATGGCAGAAAAGGTACCATGACCGGCACTGAAATGAGTAGGGGAGCCATAATTAAAAGGCACAAGTCGTGGTCTGCAATAAACTGGTCTATTATAAGACCTCGCTTAGATGAAAAAGGCACTGCCCCACAAGGGATGATGAGCATTAAAATCACCAAGGAGGAGGAAGGGAGAAGGAAGTTGCTGAAGAAGGGCAGTTAAGGCAGCAGGTGTAGGAGTCCTGTCAGGAGGGAGATAAAAATAGCAAACTGCAACCGCAGAGTGTAGGTGGACCCTAACAGCAACCGCTTCCAATGTAGTTTGAAGAGGAATCTACGTGCTAGCAATGTCTGTACGGACTAACGTACAAACGCCACCAGAAACCAGCAGTGGTCTGACCCGATTTCGACAGAAAACATGGAACCCATGGAGGGTTGGTGAGTGAGCATCAGTAAAATGAGATTCCTGGAGAACCACACAAGCTGCAGAGTAGGACGAAAGAAGGGATTTCAATTCCGGAAGGTGACGATAGTATCCATTACAATTCCATTAGAGAACCACAGGACAATGATTTAAATGGGGGCTGAACACGCTAAAGTCAGTCATATCGCCGGGTCCCCACCCGTCACCAACAAGGAGGGGGCGACATCCATGAACGACAGGTCACAATCAGGTTGTGGAGTCGGGGAAGGGACCTCCAGTGACACCAGAGGCTCTTTTTCCCGGGACTTATGTTTCTTCTTTTCAGGCTGAGATCGAGGAGGGCTGTGTAGCATAAAGGAGCCAGCTGCAGCAAGATCAGGAACAGAAAGAGACTGGGCGACCTGGGGGCCGACAGACCGCAGCTCTCGCGGTCGTCGCGCGGCAGCAGACCTGAAAGGTGCCGGGGAGGGGCATCCTGGGAGAGGCGCCCTTGACCGGCAGACGCGGAAGGAGTGGGACACTTCTCCGGCTGGGGAGGGGGAGCAGCGCCCAGAGGAGAAGGTGTGAGAGCCGCAGGGGAGGGGGGGAGGGAGGGGTCCGGGATGGGGGTAAGGAAGGGGGAGGAAGGGGCGAAGATGTAACTAAGGCGTAACTAGATGTCATGGACACAGGGTGAAGACGTGTATATTTCTTACGGGCCTCTGTGTGGGTTAAACGATCGAGGGACTTCTACTCCTGTATCTTCTTTTCCTTCTTATATACTGGGGAATCTGGTGAATGTGGAGAATGACTACCATGACAATTTACACACACAGGAGGGGGAACACAGGGACTCCCCTCATGGAGTGGACATCCACAGTCACCACAGAGCGGAAGACATGTGTCCAAAACGCAAGCACTTAAAACACCTCGTAGAATGTGGGATGTACAGCTTCACATCACATCGATAAACCATAATCTTAACTTTCTCAGGGAGGATATCCACCTCAAAGGCCAGGATAAAGGTACCAGTATCAATGCGATTGTCTTCAGGACCCTTCTCAACACTCCGAACAAAGTGAACACCCCACCATCCGAGATTGTCCCGAAGTTCCTCATCAGCTTGAAGGATGAGGTCCCTGTGAAAAATCACACCTTGTACCATATTTAGAGACTTGTGGGGGGTAATGGACACAGGAATTGTGCGAAGATGGGTACAGGCACAAAGGGTCACAATTGGGCAGCTGAAGTTTTGATCAGCAACGAACCCGACCGCATCTTGCTCAGGAAGTCCACTTCGCCAAACTTGTCTTCAATGTGTTCCACAAAGAATAAAGGTTTGGTATTGGTGAAAGTATCTCCATCAGTCCTGGTGCAAATTAGATAACGGGGGAAAGGTTTCGCCCCTAGCCTACGGTGGCAGTTGTCGAAGGACACATGGAAAATGGTCACTCGAGTGTGTATCAGCAACAGCGAACCATTCAAAGCGCCGAGCTAACTGCACAGTACCGTCCGAAAGGGCCCAATGAGAGTTATTCTTCGTGGAGGCAGACAAAAATGTGGGTTCTCCAGTGTTGAAGCAAACAAGATCCACTTGGTGGAAGATGTCAATCAATAGGGAGTCTCGCGGACAAGGACGCGGAGATCCCCAAAGAGGGTGGTGGGCACTGAAGTCCCCAACCAGCAAATAGCGGGGGGGGGGGGGCGTGAGCTGACGAAGGAGATGAAGGATATCAGCTCTTGGCATCGGTGTGGACGATTGAATGTATATGGTACAAAGAGAGAAGGTATATCCAGAAAGAGAAAAACGGACAGCAGCAGCTTGGAAGGAACTGTTGAAGGAGATTGGGTGATAATGGTTAGTAGTATGGAGAAGAATCATGAGTCCTCCATGTGCTGGAGTGCCATCAACCAATGGGAGATCAAACCAGACTAACTAAAAATGAGGGAAAATAAAGCGATCGTGGAGACAGCTTTGTTTCCTGAAGACAGATGATGACCGAGTAGGATCCCAATTGGCTCTAATGCCGTAGATATTCCTATCGATAATTGATGGGTGGACAGAAAAGTGAAGAATCTTACCACAGTTGCTCTCAACGACTGCTGAGATCCGGCGGCCGACAGCGTGGAACGGCTTTCAGCCAAAGGCAGAACATCCTGATCCATAGGTTGTTCGGGGGCAGCTCCTGCCACCAGCGGTCGGCCGATTGATCGGCCGCCAGCAGTGCTCCTTGACGACATGGAAGACGGCCGAGGGCGGTTACCGCCAGGTGGTGCTGCAGATGAGACACGCCGTGGCGAAGAATGAGAGGAACTTAGTTTCTAATGAGCCTTCGTGGAAACAGGATGTTGAGATGAGGAAGGATTCAATGGTTGTGAAGTCGGGGTACATGAAAAATCTTCACGAGTAGGCTCTTTTTTGGAAGTCCGGGTGTCTGATTTTGGGGCTCATGATTTAGCAGAAGCCGATGAGGGGTGAGCTGTAGAGTGAGCAGGTGATAGTGGGGAGGTTGAACTGGCAATCTTTGCGCTGGCCGATCTGACGACCGTGGTACTAAAGGTGAGATCAGAAGCCTGTGTGGCTGCCTCCTTAGTAGGATGAGGAGATGCAAGGACAGTACTATATTGACCTGCTAGAAGCTCAGTGGGCTTTCGACTGGCGAATAACTTACGAGCAGCAAATGTAGACACCATTCCCTTCACTCTGATTTCCTAAATAAGACGTTCATCTTTGAAAATGGGGAAATCTCTAGAGGAAGCAGATTTGTCACCCATGGAGTTGATGCAACGAGGGGATGGAGGTGGACAAGCACCCTCATGAGCATCCTTTCCACACGTAACGCATTTGGCAGTACTGGAACACGACTGGCTGATATGATTTAACCACTGACACCGATAGCAACGAGTAGGGTTGGGGATTTAAGGGCGACCTGAAATTCTCATAGGCCGCTTTAATGTTAGATTGTAGTTGAACTGTCAAATGTCAAGAAGATAGTACGGGTTGGAATCAAGCCCTTGTCAACCCTTTTCATGACTATGTACAGCCGTTAGGCCCTTGTCAGACAGGTTCTTTGAATTTCTTCGTTGGACAATCCGTCGAGTGAGCGTGTATAAACCACACCACGTTATGAATTTAAAGTGCGGTGCGCTTCCACCCAGACAGGGAAGGTGTGTAGCAGTGACGTTCGCAGCAATTTTTGTGCCTGGTTTGCACTGACTGTTTCTAACAACAAGGTGTCATTTCGTATTCGGCAACAAGACTTTACAGGACCTGCAATTTCGTCGACACATTTCTGAATAATGAAAGGGTTGACTGTGGAGAAGTTTTGACCTTCGTCCGACCGAGAAACAACAAGGAACTGTGGCACTGATGGAAGAATTGTCCGTGGCTGAGACTCACTTAACTTTCGGTTGTGATCAGAAATTGTAGACGTAGAGGAAACCATTGCGGAAGTATCCCCCATGATTACCGGCGTCTCCGATGGCGCGCTCCTTCCTTGTAAGGGGCCCTCTCTGAGGGCACTCCCGCCTTAGGTGATTGTTCACACCTCAGGTCACACCTCCAGAGAAACGGACGGAGGGACCAATCGGCACGTTCGGAAGGTACCAACTCGGGTAATAACCCCTCCCAGGGCCTGACCGTTACCAGGGGGGTATGTACGTGTCCTACGTGATTACTCGGGGTTGGGAATTACGTGTTACCCCGTCACCGGCTACGCGTGGGCATGCGTGGGTTGGCCTTCAGACACGCACAGGGAGGAAAGAAAGAAGGAGAGGAACAAAGGAAAGGAAGGAAGTCTCTAACGCCGCAGCGGAGAAGGTAAAGAGGAGAGGCAAGGAAAAGAGGACAAAGTGAGGACAGAGACTAAGATAAGTTGCAGTGGTTAGTACTGGATGGTTATAATTGAAGGTGCAGCTACTCGTTGAGGTCCAGTGGGGGCTGCCATTATCGTGAGGTAGCAGAACTTGGGAGATATTCTGATGGGTTAATGCGGAAGCGATTTATGCTGCGAAAAGTTTCGATTTCTCCACCAGGTGTTAACCTGGCGCTGTACCCTATCTCGTTAAGGTCTCCGTAGACCATATTGAACGAACTATTTAAGGTGAAGTGAATGATAAAATCAACATTATGCCCTTGTCAGTTGTATCACCTCTTCTGCCTTAGTCCCATTCTCAGTTCATTACATATGGAAACATTTCCATACGTCTTTCTTGTATTCGCAGTGCCAGATTTGCACCTGATGGCCAAAACTGGAACAAAAGTTTTCCTGTGTAAATCGTTTCCGCATTGACATATAAGAATAGCTACCAACCCTCGCTTCCATAGGATAATTACAGCCCGCACTGGATCCTGTGTGTAGCAGCCGTTTAATTATAACCACCCGATACCAGCGGGATTTAATGGTTGCTGACAGCGCCTAACGTCAAAGGATCGGGACCCGAGGAATTTAGTGTCAGCCTCTATTCTCAATTGTCAAGCTTCTTAGTTCTAGTGTTGACCACGATTTACCGCTGATCTCTTCATCCGCTAAATTCTCCGTGATTGGCAAACTGCACGTCCCATCCGCCTACGAAACAGTACATGCAACCGATCTACAAAATTACCATCCCATAATTTATTTCTAGCAGAACTCCACGATACTAAGTTCAGTTTTGTGACCATCTGAAAGTCTTTTACAGTGAAATCAGCATGATTTCTGGATACCGCTAGCTGGCATAATTCCATTCGCACTTTCACAAATGGTATCAGTGCCATGGATAAAGGAACCTAAGTTTATTCAGTGTTTATAGACCTACAGAAAGCTGTCAATAAAATTCCTCTGGGTTTGAGGCCGCATTGTGAGCGGTTAGCAACGCCCCTGCGCCTTGCAACAGTCGCCGAAACGTAGGTATTTTACAGATGACAATGCAGCCTCAAACCCAGAAGAATTTTATTGACTGTGACAACGGCCGCGGAAGCTTACGTTTACATCTACGGAAAGCTCTTCATTCGGTACAAAATCGACACCTGAAGAAAATACGCTCCAATGGGATGTTTAAAGAGGTTGCGACGGGATCGAAAACTTCTTGCCAGAATGCATACGTACTGAAAATGGCCTTACAACCACAAACCTACGCCGTACAAAAAAATAAACTTTCGTAAAAGGAAGAAATATTTTCATTTAGTTTATGTAAAAGGCACTACTACACGAAGAACCGACAGTTGGATCGGTTCAATAAGGAACCCTGGATGGAGATTAATTTGGACACCGGATTAATGTCTGGTGTTCCCTAGGAGAACGAAATAGAAAGGTTGCTATCCATATTATACAGTAATCAAGTAGCCGATAACGACAGTTTCTGTACTAGACTTCACAGATATATTTCCAAATTCTATTTAGTAAAACTAACGGCATCATACATTCAGATCTCGATAGAATATCAGTGACATAATGAATGTCAGACAGATGAATTCAAAGTCTTACACTTCACGAAACGTGAATGCGCTGTATCTATTGACTACAGGGTCATTGGGTCATAGCCAGTCAGTCATTCATTACATACAGATATGTGCTAATACTAGTATGTAGAGGTAGAAAATGGAGCCCCCGCTTGCGGTCTGTTGAAGATAAAGCAAGTGGCGCGCCGAGTCTTTGCTAGGGTACTGGACAACTGCAGCTCATCAGAAGCAGACTGCATTCGAAACACTTTTACAGCTGACAGTTTGAAACCACTCAAATATTAGCTATATCAAGCAATTCTAATGGCAGACATCGAGGTGATACGAAGAAGGGTGTCGTGAGTAGTAACATGTAATGTCCTGAAAATCTAGCGGTGAAGGGTCCTACTCACGCACTTAGCGACCGACCCACAAATTCGTAGTGTATAGACGTTTCGACCGATTGACCGACGAACTTTCCTTGGTGAGATACAGGGCGAGTAGAACGACCAGATCAAGTTATCGCCAGCAGCACCCCCTCCCCCGCCTTCCTTTTGAGTTGCATCCAACTAAGTGTGCCAGGTTGACACAATCGTCCCAACCGCACGACAAAAGTTCCTCCTTGGTCACTGCGCGCGGGATTAACAGCTGTTATGCTTTACATCGTAGGCTCTGTGGTGGTCGAAACTTCAATGACTGTTTCTGAATATTTAAAGACTGCAAATTTCTATGGGACCCGTAGTGCTCGAGTATAGCGATATAGATGCAAGAAGTGAAACTTTCATTTTTTTAAGTCTCTTGACATTTTATGTTTTCTGTTTTAGGCTTTCTTCCAAGAGTCTTAGAGAATGCTATCTAAAATCAGAAACATCTACATTCAATAGAAGTAAATTCATTAAATATACTTTCTGCGTTGTCATAAGTCTTTCACATATTTAGTCTTTATCGAAGCCCTCGCTAGGAAGAGCAAAGGTTGCAATTGCTTCATTGTGCATGTACGTATTATTTATCAGATGTACCCCATCACCACGTGTAGTCATTCCTCTTCGAATTACAAATAGGTTTCTAACACTTTCAGTTCATCTTTTATGCTGGATATGGACAGATAAATTAATAACGTTGATATGAACGTCTTATTTTATTTATTTTGCTTTACCATGATGTATTTCCTGAGTAATGTACCAATGAGTTGCCGCTTTCAGGAACTGTTTTATATCACAACTGTGGGGCTACAACAGCACTGAGTCTCAGGCCCTCCTAACTTCGGCTAGCGGCTGGCAATCTTAATGTAGCTAGCCTATCCTCGCAGATTACAGCCTTTGAAGATTGTATTCTTGTTTGTTAGAGTGGTTTGATATCGTTCAGCCGCTCCGATATGTACGACTTATACAATTGTAAATAATTACGAAAATAATCGGCACCCTGCTGTGTAAGTAACAGAGCGCGGGTGAATTTCTTTCCTTACATTAGCCATTTCATTTCCCACATTTTCTCGGCCTTTTTGACCTTGTTATGACTAAAATACCTACTCATACTCCTTTTACCTCTATCTAAAACCAAGCATGATATCGTACAAAAATTCAATGAACCTAAGAAAAGCGACAACAGAGTGGCACTGTAATCCTAAGAGCATTCGGTCGGGTCGTGCGTAGGGAGTCACGAAATCGTTCAGTCGACTGGCCGATAAACTGGCGTGTGTAGGGACCTCAACTGTTACGCAGCTTTCAACCCCTGCCCCCACCCATACACACGAATTGTGTTTTTCGTTCCTCAAGCACGATACTCAATGTGCTGTTAGTCACATTTCCCTACCGTATTTACGGAATTTACTTATAAAGAAAAGTGCGTTAAATATTGGATGTTTTAGACCTCGGGCACCGCTTCGTTTCCGTGTTACCATAGCTCTTACTTCACATTCGTTGGCTCCGCCAACTTTCAGATTGTCACATGTTAGGTTAAACTAGACCCTAGAAGAGTACTTATTTCAGTCTAAAGTAGATAATGTCTTCCAAGAATCTGTCAACTAAGACCAAACTTAGAGCATACAATGGCGTGAAGTGCCAGTATTGTTGTATGGGACAGAAACCCTAAACACAACAAAGGACGAAGAAAACTGTTTCCGAAAGAAAAATTATAGGAAGGATCTTTGGGCCTGTCCAGGAAGGGAGCTAGTGGACACAGAAAAAAAAGAATTGTATGAGCTGATGAGGCAACCGATCATCGCTCAAAAACAAAGCGCGGAGGATAAGCTTGGAAGACCACATTGCTAGGAGATCAGACACCTCTCGAGCAAAAGCCGTTCTTATGGGGTGGCCTGAAGGTACCCGTCCAATCAGAGGACCCAGAAAGAGATGGGAGGAGGAGCTACAGAAATACCTTTGCCAGCTAGGAGTCCGTGATAACTGGCTCCTGAGTGCATAAGATCGCCATCTATTGAGGAGCATTGTGAGGTCGGCGCATGATCTTCAGGGTCCCCGATCGATCGCCGATTTGACGACGATAGAAGAGTACAGGTCAGTATCACACCAGCAACGTTGTATAGAGGGTTCACAGTCGCACACTATCAAATTTAAGAACAAGTTTTAAATTACTAGCGCAGTAGAATATCATTGTAATACCAGACTGCGGCCAAGAGGCGTCTGACTTAAAATCACATTTCTTAGAACACCTAAGGCGTTTTTAAATTATTGGTCTTGACTGGTTTGATGCAACCTACCCTACGTCCTGAAGTATTTGATATAATCAAACCTCTGCCTTCTACAGTTTTTACCCTCTACGGCTCGGGCACGATAGACATTACTCCCTGACGTCACAATCCATGTCCTACCATCCTGTCAGTGTTTTCCTTGCGGTTGTTTCAATGTCGGAAAACTGTTGTTAATTGCATCCAACTTTCAACATCCTTTCACAGTATCAAGTCTCAAATGGTTATATTCCCTTTTTCTCTTTGTTTCCCCACAACCCACGATTCATTACTACCGACAAATTTCTTGTTCAAATTATGGTCTGTGTTTGACACTAATGAATTTTTCCTCCAAGAACGCCGTCTTTCCAAACGCAAGTTGTTTATGTCCTTACTTCGACTGTCGTGGATTTTGCTTCCAAGGCAGGAGTCCTGGAATTCGTCTGCTCTGTGGTCCCCTATTTTGATGTTCCTCGTTCATCTCATTTCCACTAATCACTTTCGTGTTACCTCGGTTTATTCTCTATGTTACGCGCTCATTACTCTTCGTTCCATTCGACAGGTCCTGTAATTTCTCCACACTTCCATATTCACATTAAGCTCTAAACGCCATTCGAAAAATACGAAACGTACCATTTAGCAGTCACAGCGGGTTATGGTGAGTAGCTTGGATAGTGAAAAGAATGACAGAAGTGCATCCAGTACTGTTCACGAAATTCTCAGTATAGTAATACTAGAGTACACCTGAGTTTTAATTGCAAGATATTAAAAAATACAGTGTGAGAAATATTTTTAGCACTTTGTATGAAGCTGAGGGTACAGTTCGAAACCGATGTGAGACTCACGTAAAAGTGACCACAATATTTTGTAAGTTAATAAATTACTTTGACAATAGTAACCGAAACGCTTCATAACATTTTCGCGTATTCGTTACCTTTGCCGACTCTCAACCAATAGTAGGCCTCGGTGGATCAATGTACCACAACCTACGCTCCAAAATAAAATATGGAAGCAAAATAAATCAAGTACGTGCTCGTTTACTTTCGAATACCCTTTCGCAGATAGGCAAAACCCTATTGCCCATGGAACGTCCCACGCTAATTCGTACTTTTTTCCGAAAAAGGTGCTCTCACAGCCCAAGACAATTGTCATTGTTCCGAGGATAGTATACAACACGATCCATCGGTGCAGTCTCCGCACTGTTACGTCACGATAAGTGATCGGTGTTTTTAGTTTTTCTTCAGAATTTGAAACCTGTGGTTTACAATGTCGATTTGGTCTTTCGGGTGTTTGCTTGGATCGGATTCTCTAATTAAAATTTTTCTTCCCTCCAGACTAATGCTTTAGGCAAAAATCCTAACCATTACCTATGAAATTTTCTTATATCTAGTGATAGGATACTTACAAAGGGACACTACAAATATTCTCTAGGTTCCTTCGTATTTATCCCATAGCCGTTATGCAAACAGAAATCAGACGAATAGGTCACACAAAGGTGCAAAAATATTATTGACATGCTCCACTCTTAATTTAAAGTGGAAGAATCTGATGTGTGGTACATTAAAAAGTACCCTCAGCCATACTGACTATAAGCAAATAATGGAGTCTGAATCAAAGCAAGAAGGAAGGAAGACACGGGCTTAACGTACTGTCAAGATCTGTACAATCGGAACAGTCTCAGATCGGAGCAACATGGGGCAGTAAATCCCTGGGCTTTCGAACGACTTCTTATGGCATTGGCATAAGCGGCACAGAGAAGTCACGGAAAGCGTAATTGTGGATTTGAGTTATCCTCCGGAACAAGTTAGTACCTCATCACTGCACTACCTTTGGCCGAGACAACCTGGTTTGATAGAATAAATGTATTCGTAGTCGCGAATATGGACAACGACCAGCTGTATTCTGGAATGACAATGAAAATTTGTGCCGGACCGGGACTCAAACCGGTATTTCCTGCTCATTAGCGGTCGCCTTACCATTCGGCTATCCGAGCAAGACTTAAAAATACACCCAAACTTAAGTATGTCGTCAACCGTGTGTTTACATCCTGTACTCTTACATCCATTACGTATATTTCCGTACAGGGGAGATATTTTACACTGAAGTCGATTTCGTAGCGTCGGGAGGTAAATACGATATTGCAGTGCCTAAGCTATTCAGAAATACGATGCAAGGCTCCTTCGGACATGCATGCATGTTCTAAGGGACTTTGCATCGTGTTTCTGAATGACAGGCATTTCAATATCGTATATAACCTAATTTGAATTGGTTACATAGGGAGGCAGTGATATTCAGTTCATGTTCCGTGGCATCCCTAATCCGAAACATGGATCTGTTTTTAAATTCTTCACACTGAAATTATTTCACGTAGTGCAATTTAGTAATCTGTACTCCCGACAAAGATTAAAACTTTTGATTTAGTTAAGAAGACATTGACATATATTAGAATCATATCTACGGTACTGAAATGTAGGTAATTACATCTAATCTAAAATAAGTACTGCCATGTTCGGCATTGAAAATTATATTTAAATGGGAACACAAAGTACGGAACGACAGTTGGCAACATGTGTTTCCCGATTGGACAAGATGGCCCAGTCAATGAGAGAATAGCTTCCGCTAAACGTTCCTGACAGTGTACGAAACTACTCGGTAACAAATACGGTCATGAAGAATGCTGTCATAAAACCGAAAGCTCCGTAATTTTAAAGCTGTACTCTTAGGTTCCTTCCCAATCTACACCTCCAAAATTTACACATTCTGAAAGTACTAAGATTTGCAAACAAACATATTTAACGTCATTATTGCCCGTATAGGCTAATCGATTTTATTCCAGCCTAATCCAGACCTCAAGCTAAGCTAAGAATCATTGCGTGACCACATACAATTTGCTTACATTCAAATTCGTTGGTTTCGTCACTAGTCTGAACATCCGCAAATGGTGTAATTACACTCCCAAACTACCTTTGACAAATCTTCTGGGGCTCGGACTAGTAATTTTAATCAAAGTGTCCTATTCTCCTTTAGGATCATTGATGTTCTTAATATCATAACCTTGTTCGTCAATCCAGACTTTTGTCTGCATATAAGTGAGCTTAATCCGATTACTTATAACGCATAAAGAGCACGTATTAATGCATTTGCGAATTGAATAAAAAACACTATAATATTTCTCTCCATAATTACTACGTTAATAACACATTCTCCCTAACAAAAGTGCTACAAATGAATGAGCTAGCTGCATTCACGTAAGCCCGACGGCAACCGTAAACACTAGATTAGATAGGCACAGAAGTTCTGTACCCTCTTGGACAGCGCCCAGTATGTAGACTGTTCTGGTTAGATAATTGGAACACTGACCATGCAAAGCAACACGTAGCCACGAAACAGCTTAAATGAAATTGTCTTACTTTCCGACTTACATGTTCTAAGCGATCACTTACGACTCTATTGCCAAACATTGACCCCCGATGGCACAAGCAAAAAAATGTGACGTGTGCTATGCCATTATTATGGTCGCTATAGACCGGCAGTTTTCATTGCCATTCCTTCAACTTTCTTAGAAATATTAATTGCGTTGGCTACATACAGTGCTTTAATCAGACATAAGTTGTACAGTACAAACTTACGCCAAACCTTGGTTAATTTATCACTAACATTTGATATTTTACCATTAATATAAGGGATGAGGAGATAGACGAGTGCCATCATACATCGGAGCCGGAAATGAAGTAGATAAAAGATCAGACTGTTTACGATAACTGTCACAGTGTGACTGCTCGCCACACACCACCGTATCACTTACACGAGCCTGCGCCACCATCGACGGAGCATAGCGTGAGGGCCACAGTGAGAATAGTGTCCCGTGCTGTCCCCAAGTACACTGAGGCGCGCCGGCACTTTGCAGCGCTGCACACTTTAGGCGGTGGACATGCGAAGCCTAGTGGACTATGCGCGGCCATTCCAGCACGAGGGCGGCAGCGGCAGACAGTAGACTGCTACCGCAATGGACTTCATTCAGCGTGGAGCTAAATATGTACATGAAATATGTAACTTCACCTCGCATTTTATGTCATCATGAGTCTGTTATGAGACCGTAATTTACTGAAAAGACTGAAATGATAGAACGTACTTATTTATTTCATTCAGTGATTCGTCTGTCACTGATATATGAGTTGTCATGACTATACAATAAAATTCAATAGCTCATGATACAGACATACCCAAAATATTTAAGTATGCTCTATAAGGATAGGACATGTGGTCGGCAGTGGCCTTGATGCAGGAAACGTGCCGGCATTTGCTTGAAGTGGTTTAAGAAAACCTCGGAAAACACACATCGGGATGGGCGAACCGAGGGAGCACCGTCCTCCCGAATATAAAATTACAGCGGTAAAAGCTGCACCGCGTCGTTCGGTCGGTCCCTCTTATACACTGTTCTTTGATTTACACACAAATATCTTCTGATTGTAAATAATAATATAAAAAGATAATTTTACTCTTCATCGTCGCACACATTAAGGACACCCAGTGATGATGAAGATGCTGCTATGCCCCTTACGATAAATCCAGCCTGATCGAATAAGCAATGCCAGGGGCGCCAAAATTCAAGTGCGTTCCGTGTTTCCTTCCTGTCCGGCCCTCTGTCCAGCTGAAAAGAAACACTGCATCAGCAAGACATTACTACCATGCACTTTATATGCTGACCCATGATCCTCTTGCAAAGGTAGTGAACTGTGATTATGTACTGAAATACGCCAGCATGTTTTACTGAACTTCGTTCATTGTTAACCAATACTGTGAGTCCTCTAAGTAATCCTTGGTTGTAAAGTTATGAAGACTTAATTAGCTGCCTTCTTGAACGTATTTGAGTAATGTCTTTCATGTCTTGGGCAATTTATTACATAATTTTACTCCCTTATATATAATACTGTTTGTCAGTCTTGGTTCTTGTTCCATCTTTATGTACGGAACTATTACTGGAATGTTATCCCTGATATGTACCACAGACTTCCTTAATAACATGTCCTACGACTTCTTGTTATTGAGACGTTGACCAGTACAATAAAATTTTTAAGAAAGTTATAGTTTTGGTCCAGTCTTGTGTGCCATCTCATTTGTTCTCCCACGGAAAATTCCTAGTTGTCAGAATTAGCAACATAGTGTGTGAGAAACCAACTTCTTTTTTTAAAAAAAATAATCTTATGGGACTTAACTGCTGAGATCATCATTCCATAAGCTTACACACTACTTAATAAACTATCCTAAGGACAAACACACACACCCATGCCCGAGGGAGGACTCGAACCTCCGCCGGGACCAGCCGCACAGTCCATGACTGCGGCGCCATACACCGCTAGGCTGAAAACCAACTTCCTCCTCTTCCATAACCTTCGTTTCTTTTATGTATATAAATATTGGAGGCTAAAGTATATTTTGGACAATGGCTAAACTGCTTGTAGTTCCCATTTGCATAGTTCCTTGTTAACTTATGATGAAACGTTTAACATTTTGCATGACGTTTAATGACTGAAAATATCTTTTATACTAACGAAAATCTCTGACTCATTTTTCTGGCTGTTATTAGTATGAGACTAACCGAATTTTGTCTTTTTGCCTTTGTGCTTGGTTTGTTTGTGGTTTCCATTACTTGTTAGTGCATGGTAGTGTTTTGTGTGGCGTAGCACATGATACAATGCATTCGAGAGACAGCTGTAATGAGAATATTAGTGGCTTGGTCAAAGTGTGCGAGATGTGTACTTGCAAAGAGGTAAATGATGCTCATCTCACACATTTCACACTACCGTCTTCAGCAACCTTCGCGCTGAAGTTGAAGAGATTCACACAAGGAATTGCAGCAAAATGTATCCCTGAACGTGTAACGTAACATTTAAATGCAGTGAGATTCGTTCTGGGGTACGTGCAAGCCTAGGCTTATTTACCAGTAGTATTTATTTAACAATATATGAATTTAGCACACATGGACAATGGCATCGATAGAAATGGTTGGCGGTTAATACGAAACCAACAGTATTTTGCTCTGAAGTAATTCTTAGGTAAAAGTGGGTGTCGCACAATTGTAAGTAATAAAATGTGAAAGTAATTTTAAGCAAATATTATACGTAAACGTGAATCTGACTCAGCCAGTATGACACACAAATGGGCACCAACTAAAAACAGTAGAATAGAAATCGGAACCTTTCCAATTTCAGCCGATAGTACATTGTAATTGGGCAACCGCAATGACACAGAATAACAAACAAAGGAAATCACAACAGGAATACCTTTTTTACCAAGAGATTCCACTAGCTACTCTCTACTGCTACAGACAACAGGACTGCATCCTGCTGCATGGTCTACAGACAGCAAACATCAATATTACATTCAGAAAACGTATTTCTGTTGTAGTGCATTGCATTGTAGCAGTACTTGGAGCGTGAGACAGAGTTCCAGAACACTGAACATCTGCCTATGCCAGTCGCCCACCTATGTTGTGAGCACCGCCTTAGCAGCAACTCTCTTCCACGTCATCGTCTCGCGCGTCTGTGCTCTGGAACCAGCATTAGAGGTGTCTTCCCGGTCTGACTGACTGCTATGTGACGACAGGTACTATAGTCATTTCCTCTATTTCAGACCGAGCGAGGTGGCGCAGTGGTTAGCACACAGGACTCGCATTCGGTAGGACGACGGTTCAATCCCGCGTCCGATAATCCTGATTTGGGTTTTCCATGATTTCCCTAAATCGCTCCAGGAAAATGCCGTAATGGTTCCTAAGGAGCACGGCCAATTTCCTTCCCCGTCCTTCCCTAGTCTCAAAATGGTTCAAATGGCTCTGAGCACTAGGGGACTTAACTTCTGAGGGCATCAGTCCCCTAGAACTTAGAACTACTTAAACCTAACTAACCGAAGGACATGTCCAGCCTATGTTGCAATGCCACATCAATGACGCTACCGCCACTACCGATACAGACCCCGAACTCCTGAGCATCTTGGCGCCCAGGCACTCTGGCATCTTCTCGAAACTATGGCATGAGGCCTATATTAAGGTATCGACGGAACACTTCGATGCCCTGCAAGTACTGGGCACGGTAGTCTGACGTATTCGCAGTGGAGAAGCCACTTGAGGCCCGTATGCCACCGGGCACGAAACGTGAGCCTCCCTTTGGTGCAGCATGCACAGAACAGGCACATGTTCAGCTCAGTCACCTGGCAACATCAGGCTGGTGACGCAATGACGTGTATGAACTTCACTCGCCTTCGATGCCAGCAGTTTCGAAGTCCAATAATTGTAAATAAACTGGAATAGAGGACCTCCTAACGCAGATGTACTATATTCTTCTGCTGCCTCTGCATAGGGTGACCAGACGTCCGGATTATCCGGACACGTCCTCCTTTTTAGCTCTTTGTCCAGGTTCCGGGCGGATTTTTACAGTGTCCGGCTTTTTCGCAAAGTTGAGCGTAATGCAGTTAAATTTGTAATTCGTCCCGTTCTATTGCTCTTTTCTTAAATACTTTAACTATTGGCACAGCCTTCGTGATAAACACGCTCGAAGGCGGTGTTAGTAGGTGGCACCAGAATCGTTGATGTTATCGTTGATCGACCTATAAGCGAATGCAAATATCGATTATTTAAAATTTTCATTTCGTATCTTCGCTTTGTATTGGCTTGGCTTCCTGTAGTGCACGTGCGATTTGTGAGTGTAATTTTTAACCGAGTGAGTTACGTAAAATATTTGGCTATGCCTAAACGAAAGTGTACATTTTCTGATGTCCTTTCCTGCAAATATCCGGCTTTAAGAAAGGGAGAAATGAATTTGAAGCGGAATGTAAGACATGTGGAGCCGGAACGTACGTCTCGGTGGCTAATGAAGGTAAGAAATAACTCGACAGATTTACTGTCATGGTTTTATTTCATTGTTTCATAGTCATTCAATTTATTTGTATTCTGAAGGTTAAAGTGCAGTTTATATGTCGTCAGCTGCTGCTTGAATTGTAGATGTTGGTAGCGGTGCGTCGAGTGAAGGGAGGTGAATGGTCTTACGTTTTTCGCTTTGTAAACAATTCCGTGTTGTTGACACAACAAAACACTTGACGCCACACTGTCATCACAATCAACATTTTTAATTTTTTTTATATTACTCACTTAACCACCACCTGACCATCAGTAACAATTAACTACTAATTTTACCGGTAATTGCCGGCAGTCACGTGACTTGTCCAAAGCTGACGAGTGGTATGGTCTGCAGTTGACCCGTTTGATGTCTCCTCTTTTTTCTTCCTTTGTCCTCGTTTTTGAAGCTGTTTGTCGTCCTTTTTAAACAATTGCATCTGGTCGCCCTACCTCTGCATCCGTATTCACATCCAGCCAACCCTTGATAATTGATGTCAGAAGTGTGCCTCATCCTGCTACACATGTTACTACTGATATCAGACGAACTTCTGAAGATGAAGATGGATTACTATCTGAACACAGCGGCCAGTTCTCTGGATCTGCAACAGGCATGTCGTTTGCAGTGGTACGAGTAAGGGCCGAAATTAGTTTTCTGGCTCTGTGTGGTTGTTTCCCTATCCTTTAACCTTCTCTTTTATTTTATTTTGGAAATACTGTATACTTCTGTTGTTATTAAGTAGACAGTAGGGATAAAAAGCTTTAGGCTCAAACGCGATTCAATATTTGCCTAATCAGGTAACAGTTACAGGCAGAAATATTAAACAAAGCGAGGAAAGGAGGGAATGGGCACATCCAAGTGTACCTACCTCGATACAAACACTGCTTTGTTGGCAACCCCATTTGCTAGTAAATTGACGGTAGGTATCTTTGTGTTTCATGATAATTTGGATACAACTGACAGATGTATGGAATAATGAGCAGTCGTTGAGTATACGAGACCAAAGTCTGCTAGGGTTTCCAGGGCTTATGAAATGCACCGCGAACGATTAATGAATGCAGTCATTTGACGACTTGAGAGAAGAGCTACGGGAAAGACGTAGGAAATAAAATACATGGAGATACCATCATGAGAAACTTAACGGGATCTTTCATAGACACGGGGATTCAATAGAAAGTTTTGTAGACAACATTCAAAAAATGTACATTATAAAATTACGGGGCGATATGGCTAATAGCATTATATTGCAGGATGCCGAGCAGAGAGCACTTTTTGTGGGGTTTATCAGGGAATGTTACGTAGGGGCACACGGAACTCCCAAAGACGTTGAGTGAAGGGGTGGCCACTTTGGTAGTAGTAGATGGAACTGATGTGGCGACAAAACCATAGGAAAAGAAAGTGGTATTTAATAAAGATGTCACGTGTTTTAAATGTGATCATCCACGTCACATAAGGCATAATTTTACAAATCAACAATGCCAATAATAAACGGTTTCCACATTTTACATGCAAAGGTTCGAAGAGACTGAAAGGTGGTCACATGGTGCACCTGGTACCCAGCCATTAAACAGGATGGGTGGCAATAAACAGGATGGGTAGCAATGTGTCCACTGAAGGTTAGTATGTATCAACTCTGTGCAGAATCAGTGGCAGACAATTTTGCTGACTGCCTACGTGAAAGGCTAGCTGTCGAAATTCTTATTAGATACTGGCTCTCAAGTGTCAGTGGCAAGTAAGCGTATAATTGGCGAAACAGAAGTAAATCCGCCATGCTGGATGTTAAGCATCATATGTTCAGTAATGTTAATTCACTCTTTTCAGCAATGCTGGAATTCCGAATGGAGGGGATCGGGGTTACTTTATGGGGTACTGCCTATACAGTAGTTTGCAGCAGCTATTAAGTTATCCTTGGTTTAGATTTCCTGGTTGCATGATACACCAAATTGACTTGCAATGGCGTGTAACTGTAGTGGATAGAACACCGTATCATGTCAGTTTTATAGCCGGAAAGCAAAGATCGCTCATATGCTACAGCCAGCCACCTAAACTGCGAACGAGGTCCCTTAAAGTCAGCTCATGGCAAATCATATCAAAGGGCACATGTGAATTCGTCTCGTAGACTAAGGGGCTAATCTGCTGTTTAATTCTTTATGTTTCTGTAGCTGAACATTTGCCTGACATTGAAGAATTAGATAAAGAACAATGCTGTCCTACAAATATGAATTTGATGGAGGCAATGTAATCCCTGTCAGCACTGATAACTTAAGTTCCGAATAAGTAAAGCTATCACACGGTACTTTGAAAGCCAGATTAGAGGTACTGAAAACCGATGATTTAGACTGGCACTTCAAGACAGTCTGTGCAACGCTAGGACAGTCAGTTTAAGTACACTGAGGAGGAATATAGCATATATTTATTTACAAAAACCAGTGTTCATAAATTAACAGCTGTGTGATCGGATCGTAGAACGATGTAGAAGCCCCTGAGCAACTGGTTATCATTGTCCCCAAAAATATCTGAAGACAGAATGTGGTTTATGTGTAGTGGTACCAGCAAAATTACAAAACCAAGTTTTCAGGCAAGCTCATGATGCAAATTCAGCTGGACACAGCAGCTGTCAAGCTACGGAACACAGAGTTGTACAAAATTACTGGTGGATATTACGCAGAATTATCGACAGTTACATAAAAAATTATATCCCGTGCGTGCAGAGAGAGAAATTCAGTCGTCAAAAGACTACATTGCAGAAGTTACCAGAGACAGATAAACCATTTCAGATTACTTGCACGGACATACTCGGTCCTTTTTCTCAAAACCAGTGGAAAACCATAATGTGCAAACAGTAAGAGATCATTTTTCGTGTTTTGTCTCCACGGTATCAATACCCAACCAACAGGCAGAAACAGAGACACGAGCGATCATTAATGAAAGTATTCTAAAGTTATGAACACTAGAGACTGTGATAAAGAAAGTTGTGCCGATTATTACATATTAAGAAACTCAGAACGGGGGGAAAGGGAATAGGGAAACCTCATCGTATTAAGTTGTGAGATGCTAGAAGCCTTCCAGTTAAGTCCTCTAAGAAATTATACATTCTTCAGACAACAGCCAGACATGGTAATGTCAGATCATCTGTGGACAGTAATGTTTGGGTAATAGAAAACGATATTCTTCAATTAGAGAACAACTGCAAATTATGATGAAAAACCAGACAATAAATGATCATATTTTGCGTTTCATCTCCATGATACCCATGTCTAACCAGAAGGAGGAGACAGTGGTACAACCGATGGCTAATAAGTGGATACTAACGTTTGGAACATCAAAGCCAATACTCTGGTTTGACATGGATACTGACGCACTGACGCAAGTAACAGTGGAGTTAGTCTCATGAGCTCTTTGAAAAGGGGTTTGCTAAACGCAGGTGGTCACATACTTAAGGCAGTGTTTTTTATGGCCAACACAGCAGACTTAGACAATATAATCAAGGCCTCACAGAAACTGAAGAAGGATATAACAGTCACCGAAGTGTAGTGGTTAATAAAAAAAAGAAAAGAGAGAATAAAAGAAAAAGAAAAAAGAGGTTGAAAATGTGGGAAGAAATGGTGAATAAAAAGGGGGGGTTTAAAATCGTAAATGACGGTGAAAAAAGGAAAGAATGAAATGCAAATCGGACTTCGTATTACAGAAAAGCTATAGTTGGGGTAGTCCTTGTGGCGTTTTTGAGCAAAAGTTAAACCAATTTCCACTACAAAACTTACTGAAAAGAAACAGAGAATAACAAAATGTAACTGACAGGGGGAAGTGGCGTAGATGAGAGATCATCCTTTACCAGGTTAACTTGTCTTCTTTCGGGTGGCGTCCAGGTGTTCAAAAATCTCCTTCATTTCTGCGTGAAAAGTCTGCTCCGAAATCTTGCAATATACCAGGAATCACTAATTTATACCAATTAAAAACATCTTGATACTGTATGCAATTTAATTTACTTTGCTACTTCCATCCTCCGAATTTCTTAACAACTTCCACAACATGTCTACACATTAAAATCAGATCAAGACTAGCTAATAAGTTTTTTTTAACGTCTTCATCAGATCACGTCTGCCTTAAGCTCCGGCTATCAAGAGACAATTAAGAAACGTATAGAAAACAAAAAAAGTTACAATTTTAGTAGTTTCTCTGCCGTCGAGCGCTCATACCACTGCGACGGGATATTTTTTATCTGAGGGAACGAGTGTAGCGCGGCGAAATTCAAAGTCCCGCTACATCACCCCCTCGACTGTCACGCTAAAACATTTATCGTGGCAGGCTAGCAAACCTAAAAGTCAATATATGCATATTTTCCTTGGAAAGGCCACGTGCATCCAAAGGGGATAATCTTTCCCAACACTTACTTTCTAAACCTATATACTAAATACAATTATTACAGTTTGGATCCTTTGTACACAATTAATATATATATTTACATACAGTTTGTTTGAAAAAGCTGCTCGCCAGCGCAGTTAATGTTGTGTGCTCCCAGCGTTGGTTTCCCAATGCATCTCTGGCAGCAAGTAGTCTTTGCGCACGCGCAGTAGCATCACTGAATTTCGCGTGCGGCAGTTTCAAAATCGCTGTGTTATGACAGTCTTGAACAGTATTCACTTTCACATAGTGTTCATTACAAGTTGTTATTCCAGCATAAATGGCGTGTTACGTCCGATGACTCCATAAGATTGAGCGTGTGCGTGATCTGAAGCAACGTCCATGTCTTCTGTTACGACACAACACTCCAGGTCCTTGTGCGTTTTCATGACTATTGTTCCCGGGGCGTATATGGTCGATGTAGTTTTTCGCCTACGACAGGTGCTGAGTTTATTGTCTCCAAAGCATCTGAAGGCCGGCCAGGAACAACGGCGTCGATGTTCGCAAAGGTAGGTGTTTCAGGTGTTTCACCACGTTGTTTACACTTGCCAACAAACGTTCATTTGCAGTGTGAAAATCCTCATTATCGTCGAAGTACATTGCAGTTTATATCGATTTACAAACAGTTATTTGGTTTATGCACCATAAGTTTCACAAACAACACAAAATTCGTCGTTTATAACGTTCACTGTTTAACACAGTTTGCAACACTTTTTGCCATATTTACATTTTAACAAAGTTAACTTTGTCCAAGCATGTTTACATCGTTAATTCTGAAAGCTTACATTTCGTGGTCACATTTCAAAATATGTTGACAATATGCAAAGTTTTTATACATATACAAATACATATAAATTTACAAGAATATGCATATGAAATATTTACACTAAAAAAATTATACTAAGTCCCATGGGCTTTCTTTTATTGGGGTATTAATTTTTTATTCAGGTTTGGGCGTGCCAAGGGATATAAGACTTAATGTTTAAAAGCACGGGCTTTCCTTCATTTATTATTTCTTTCTTTCTTTTGATTCCACATCTTGGCTGGCTAGTGGTTGACCAGGCTTGTAATGCCATCAATATTCAGTTTTCTTCATGTCTTCTTATTCATACCTGAAAGTTTACTGTCACACAATATATTCTTACATTCCATAAACAAACAATACCCAGCTGCAGTAGGTGGTAGGATAATGGAGAAAGAAAGAAAGATAGACTGGAAGAAACTATTCACTACCTAAAAACTGCCAAATCCTACAGCTAATACATAAAAAAAAGAACATAATACATTATAACGTTTGCATCACCTTCAAGGGGTGTGTGAAAGGAGGTGCTTACAATTTACCAAATCATGGGTAAATGTAAGTGTCCTTACGTCAAGTCTGTGTAGTGTAACATCATGACAGATTCTCTGTTTGTGTTGTGATTATTCATATGACTTAGTGTATTATACCTTAACAAATCCTTGCATGAGTGAATCGCATATCTGCTCAGTACTTCCTCAATATCTCCACTTCTTGTGGATACCGTCAATACAAATGGAAAATGTATCTGAGAGATTGTCTCTCTCATAATGTGTATTATACGATAACATATCAAATTTCCTCTCAAGAGTTCAACCATGAACATCATGTATGTGGTGTATATATATCATTTCTTTCTATTAATCATAAATAAAGAACATTGTATTATAATTGACAGTAAAATGTCTCTCAGTGTCCGTTGCTCGGTGGTGGTGGTGGTGGTGGTTAGTGTTTAACGTCCCGTCGACAACGAGGTCATTAGAGACGGAGCACAAGCTCGGGTTAGGGAAGGATTGGGAAGGAAATCGGCAGTGCCCTTTCAAAGGAACCATCCCGCCATTTGCCTGAAACGATTTAGAGAAATCACGGAAAACCTAAATCAGGATGGCTGGAGACGGGATTGAACCGTCGACCTCCCGAATGCGAGTCCAGTGTGCTAACCACTGCGCCACCTCGCTCGGTCCGTTGATCGACGTCGGCTGCACGGATGGTCACTGCTCCTTTGCACTTACCTTGCATAGCCTGAAAAGTCAAATGTCTTCAACGTAGATGTAATTTTGTCATCTGTTCGGTTAAGTGGAGGTGTTGTACGAATCGCAAAACGGCCTTAATAACTCTCCTATCTTTTGTTTCCTCATGGTTTTCTGTTGTGTGTAAGTATAATAAAGACTAACATGGCACTAAATTTCACTTTCGTAAAATAAAAAATTTTATACAAATGTATTCACATGAGGGCTGTGTAAAAACTATATTTCTACTTAAGTTACTTAAAATACCATTCTCGTGTCTGAACACGAAATATAAATGTTTTCTTCCACACAATGGCTTAACAAAACTTAACGAAAGTTTACTAAGTTACACTTCTGAAATAAATTAAGGCTAATGTGTTTCCAAGTTACATTCTTATTACACTTTTTTCCACAGCTGTAATCATCATTATGTTCACTCTGCTTTTCTTGCATTCGTTCATTTTCAAAGGGCACTGAAAATAGATTCACCTTTAACGCCTTGTACTCACGTGTTTTAACTCATCACAAATGTTTTCTCTCAAACTGAAATTCTTATGTAATCTTAAAGATGTAGACTGTTTACTCACTTCTCTATGTAGCACAATATTACCAAACATTCTCACTCATTCCTTACTCACATATTCATCATAATATATATATTCTTATACATTAAACATATTCCTCATCAAACATTAATACATCAAATACGTGGGGCCCTTCCATTCTCATAAACTTCCAATAATATCTTCCTCAAATATTCTCTTGTCTCCATCAACTACTACACAGTAACTTACCTTCTTATATTAACCTAAATATTAACTCATTCATACTGATCATTCATTCTTACGTCCTCATTCATTCTGCTACATACATATGTCATTACTGACCTCAATAGCTATTATTTCCTCTCATTGTAGTGCCTTGAAATAACTAACTAGTTGTTGATTCACCTTCTAATTTACAATTAACAACCAATGTGACCTGCGTAGGTCTCATTCCTATATGAATATCTTTTCTCATTCAGTAAGTGTACTCACCTGGGTTTACCTTCTCTTCATAATTATGTGTACAAGTGCAACAGCAGTATATAATTTCCATAAATGAATATTTGTGTTCTTAGGCTGTATAACTTAATGTTCGTGTATTCAATACAAATATTTATGATCTCGTTTTCACAGCAACTTCCTCATGTTCAACTTAGTTATCATTATATTATGTTGTTTTAGTGCACAAAGGGTTTCAAATGTCTGTGGGGATGCAGCCCCCTCGGCTTGTGAGATAACGGGTATTCTAGGGAGTAACAGCCTGGGTGAGGTATGCTTGCTATTCTGAAAGGACCTGAATATAATAGCTGCCATTTTCTGCTCAGTTGTTTTAACTTTGTAGACTTGGGATGTGAACGCAAAAGACCAAGGTCATCAACCTGACAGGTTTGTGTATTTGTAACATGTTTCTCATACTTCTCTTTCCTGATCTTGGCTTTATTGCACAACGTAGTGTATGCCTGTCTTACTTTCTCTTCGAAAGGTGTATGTGTTGTGGATGCGGTTAGCTTTGGAGTGGGCATAGCCCACTTGTTCTGTTCAGGTTTGTTTAATAATAATTCCTGTGGTGGGTATCCTGTCGAGGCATGAGGCAAATTGTTTACTATCTGCTCAAAGGGTGCTAAAAATTCGATCCACTTTGTGTGTTTGTGAGGTGAATGTATTCTCATGAATTGACCAAACTCTCTAAAAATCCTTTCTACGGGGTTCCCTTCTGGGTGAAATGCTGATGTAAGAATATGTTTGATGTTATGTAAGGCAACAAAAGATTTCCATTTTCTTCCCGTAAAATAGGGTGCGTTATCCGTGATAATCCTGTGGGGTTTGCCAAACCTTGTAAAGTAACTGTTAGTCAAACGTCTAGTAATAGCAGATGCGTTGACAGTGTGGATAGCAAACAATTTTAAGTATTTTGAGAAGACATCAAATACAGCAACGATGTATTTCACACCTCCACGAGCTCTGGGATAAGGTCCGGCGATATCCAACGATACTATCTCCAAAGGTCGGGTTGGTACAATAGGATGTAATTCATTCAAAGATGATCGGTTGTAAAATTTTGCTTTTTGGCAGATGATACATTTACGAACAATTTGCAACACTCTCCGACATTGATTGGGAAAATAACAGTACTGTACTATTTTATCAGTGCATTTGGTGACTCCGTAGTGTCCCCAAGTTTTGTGTGTGAACAGAATAATATCGTCAACATGCGCGTCGGGTAGACAAACACACCAATGGTGCGAGTCTGGGGTACACCTATGAAAAAGTACATTTTTGTGTATTGTGTAATATTTTTGTAAATGTGAAGGAGGATCTGTACGTAATTTCTTTTTGATATTTGACCACCTGGGGTCGCTGTCCTGAAGTGAAGCAAAGTTCTTGCACATATTGCGGTAGTATGGGGCGTATGTACCATCATACATAAGTAAGATGTTAAAGTCTGATGTTTGCTCGGAAAGTTCCGAAAAATCCTGTATGCCGTGGGGCAAACGGGACAGGGCATCGGCTACTACGTTTGATTTACCTTTAATGTAAATAATTTCGAAGCTGTATTCTTGCAGTGAAAGGCACCATCGGGTGAGCCGTGAATGAAGCAATTTGCATGATAGCAAGAAAGAAAGGGCTTGGTGGTCTGTGTATATGCGAGTATGTTTACCCCAAAGAAAGTAGCGAAACTTACGGAATGCCCAAATAATGGCAAGAGCCTCCCGTTCCGTCACCGAGTACGACCTCTCGCACTCAGTGAGCGTGTGGCTCGCAAAACTTATCGGTTTGATGACAGATTGTCTTGATTCGGACTGAATTTGAAATTGAAAAGCTCCAAGGCCGTATGATGACGAATCCGTGGCTAGGCAAAAATCTGACGTCATGTCAGGGTGGCAGAGGAGGGGTGCGTTCACCAATGCGTCTTTAATAGCCTGAAAATCAGCTTGGCAAAACTCTGTCCATCTCCAAATTGCGTTCTTTTTCAGTAAAGTTGGCAGGTGAGAGCTGTTCAGAAGCTGTTTTGAAACAAACTTCCGAAAGAAAGAAGATAAACCTAAGAAAGCTTTCAACTGTTTGCGGTTTTGTGGAGGAGGGAAATTACGAATAGCATCAATCTTCTTAGAATCGGGACGAATACCTTCCGGCGAGACAATATGGCCTAAAAACTTGATTTCACGCCTTCCTACTTTGGACTTCGAAAGATTTACTGTGACTCCAGCTTGTGAAAATTTAAATAAAATTTGCTGTAACAGATCAATATGTTCCTCCCACGTATTTGTTGCCACGACGATGTCATCGACGTACGCCGTGACACGTGACAACAAACACGGGCCCAGAACGGCGTCAAGCGCCTCGATGAACACGCCCGCGCTTACGCGCAAACCAAAAGGCAACACACAAAACTGATAACAGCGTCCTTCACAAAGGAAAGCAGTGTATTTACGACTGTCACTGTGAAGGGACACCTGCCAGTACGATAAGCGGAGGTCAATATTAGTTAGGTATTGTACATTATAAAATTTTAGCAACTGTTCATCCAAGTTGACGGGTCTTGTGTTAACTGGTATAATAATTTTGTTGAATTCACGTGCGTCTAGCACCAATCTGACATTGCCATCTTGCTAGCCTACCGCCAGGATAGGACTGCAGTAAGGGGAATGTGATTTTTCTATGACACCCCAGGTCAACATACGCTCGATTCCACGTAAAACTGCAGGTTTCTTCGCCCATGGAATATTATAATGTGTCCTACAATAAGTCTTATGTGGCTTAACATCCATTTTGTAGCTATAACCTCTGATTACAGCAGGCCTCTCACTGAAAACTTGTGCATAAATACATAATAATTTGTACAATTCTTCTTGTTGTTGTTTCGTTAAATAGTCAGATTCGACACATTTCTGATACAATAAATCCTGCTCAGTCTCTTGATAGTCTGAATCTTCAGGTGTTAAATTACATACACTAACTATGGTAGGATATACCAATTGAAATTGACTTAATTCGTAATGTTTTTGTCGTGGTTCAATCGTCTTGTTAAGTTCAACATTAATTAGTTGTTCTCCTACGGATAATTGACATATGCCATTACTTAAATCTATGATTGCTTTGTGTTCATTCAAAAAATCCATCCCTAGGATGCAGTGTACGATAAGCTTGTCTACAATCAGAAAATTACACTTGAACTGTGTATTGGAAAATGTGAAGTTAACAAGAGCTTGCATGCGTATGTTCTTAGATTTAGTACCTTTGGCACTAACCACGTGGCAATTCTGTACAGGTAATGTAGGTATGTTTATAATTTGTTTCAATTCATTATAGAATGCGGTTGACATCAAACTTGCAGCAGCACCAGTATCGAATAAAATTTGTACATCATAATCGTTAAACTTAACCCATGCCGTAGCTTGTATGAATTCTTTAACACAACTGTCTGATTTAACGTTTATCTCGTCGGTTAATTCCTGTTCTGATGTCATTTTGTCATCGTACCTGAGGAAACAAACCGTCTCAGCCGTTGCGCTCTTACAACACCTCACGACCGAAGCACGAGCGCTTAGCTCGGTCGTCGACTGTTTTCCGTCGTCTGCTGTGTTTGGCCGGGTTTATTGACCAGCTCCACTACGTTTACATTCCGGCCGGTTGGCGCCCACGCGTCAGCTGATGGCGCGCCGCAATTGTTAGTGCTACTTCGTGGCGGGGAGTGCATAACTGTACTGGGGAACGGGGGCGGATTCCGTGGAGGGTTATGATTTGTCATGCGTGAATTTTGTGTGTTCCACATATTCTGTCGGTGAATGTTGGGATTGTTATTGTTTTGGTGGTAATTATGCCTGTTATATGTCATATTCCTGTCAAAGTAGCCCGGGTTGTACCGGTTATTCTCACGTCTCCTATTGTTGTTGTTGTTGTTGTTCAAATGGTTCAAATGGCTCTGAGCACTATGGGACTTAACATCTATGGTCATCAGTCCCCTAGAACCTAGAACTACTTAAACCTAACTAACCTAAGGACAGCACACAACACCCAGCCATCACGAGACAGAGAAAATCCCTGACCCCGCCGGGAATCGAACCCGGGAACCCGGGCGTGGGTAGCGAGAACGCTACCGCACGACCACGAGATGCGGGCTGTTGTTGTACTGTCTGTAATTTTCATTTTGCTTGTAGTTACCATTTTGATATGGGTGATAATTATTGTTATTATTATTATTATTATTCCACGAATTTCTGCGGTTGTTCCTACTGTCATACACGTTTCCATTTGAATATGTTTCGCGCGCAGGCATCGTATTGTGTCGCGGCGCGGACGCATGGTTCCACCAACCACCGTCGCTACGGTTACTTTGGGGTGGGTGCTGATTTTGGTTACTAATATGAGTAAAATTTGAATGGCGTGAATCGCCTCTGTAAACTACGTCCATTTGATCTAATAAGTTTAAGAAAGTCTTAACGTCATTCTCCGGTACTGCTATTAATCTGTCTCGGTATGGAAAGGGTAAGTGGCTCTTTAAAGTGTCAATTATCGCTGGCAAGTCGGCTGGTTTGGACCAGTACAGTGTCTTGTCTAGGTACCTCTCAAAGTATTGTCTTAATGTCTCTTTTTTAGGGTCATAGGTCTCGGGGTTGCACTCTTCTCTCCTTAGACTCTGTTGCTCATTCTCGGACCAGAATTCGTCCAAGAAGGCTTGTTCAAACGTAAGGCAAACGTAAGGCACCGCCGTTTCATAGCGGCACCCCACTTAGCTGCTCGTCCTCTCATGAGATTGGTGACGTATCTGATTTTATCGACTTCTGACCAACTACGTGGAAAAACACCGTCAAATGATCTAATAAACACAATAGGGTGGACTTTGTGCTTGTCCTCACTGGAAAATGTCTGGAAATGCCCATGTCTTACAAACGTGTCATCGGCCATGCCGGTGGCAGAACTGTATTGACGTTGTTTGTGTCACTTGCTACTCTAGGTGTCGTACCGTAATATTGCTCGTTTGGTGGAAAAGAAAGCTCCACATTGTAATTTTGATTGGAAATAGGTGATTCCACAATAGGTGTTCTGTCTGTGTCATTAGCCATGGTTTTAGCTGTTTTGTCGTTTCCTAGCGATGCGTTTGCACCAATCGCCAAACACGGCACAAGATTGTCTCGTAATTTTGTCACTTCGTCTTCTATGTGTTTTGTCTCGTCTTTAACATGTGTCTTTGTTTTTGAAAGTATGTCCTGTGTAATTGTTTTGAAGTTTTTTGTCCAGATAGTCGTCACACAATTTACATTCATGTACGATTGTTTCGGCCGTGTTGGTGACGTTGTTTAGTGACGCGAGGTCCGCTCGGTCTTCTAATTTTTCTATCTTTTCTTTGAGGTGGGTTTGTTCAAGAACTACCATTGTGAGTTGTTGGGTAATATTTCCCACTTCTTCAGTCAGCTTTTCTTGGGTGGTGCTAGCTGAAGTGTGGGCCTAAGCTAACTCTTCCACACGAGTGTTCACTTCCTGCTGCACATTAACTATTTGAGTTAACTGATTCTCACATCGGGTGATATTGTTTTTTGTTTCGTGTGTGAATGTAACCAAAGTTTCTTCCTGTTTAGTGACTCGATCGGACAGTGTCTCAAATCGCTGGCTGAGCTGTTGAGTGGTGTTATTTAATTCTGTCATCTGTTTTGTCGTCTGATCAAAAATTTTCCGTCATAGTATGGTTTAATATGTCAATTTTCTGACTAACGTCTCGTTTCATGTCTGCAAATAACTCTAATAGTCGGTCCAGTTTGTCAGTTTCCTGTGTCCGATTTGTGTCACATTGCTGAATGTGTCTCATATTCGGTTCTGACATTGATGTTAACAATGGCGCTGACGGTCTAGTCTCGCGTCCATTCCACATTTCGTCATTTAAAGTCGCCATCTGTGTATTATCACAAATGTTGCGAGTTTGAGGCAAAATCATTGCATTGATCTGTGAACTCGTCCATGGAGGGAAACGCGGACTTTCTTGTTGGTTGCACGATGAATCTAGTTCACTTAACTCATCTGCCGAAACTATCTCTACCTTACCACGTTCGATTGTAATAGGATGTATAATCGTAAGTCAAAAGGGAATAATATGAGTCTGATTAATAAAGATTTGACTCAAATTTAGGTTGAAATATTTTCTCGTCAATGTAAATGATTGCTCTATTGCAAACAATGATTGAGAAAGATGCAGCAGGGCGGACAAAATTTTTCGTAACAAATCACTGTTTGGCGGTCAAATTAACGATCTTCATATGCTACAACAATACTATAATTACCACAAACTACAATAGAGATAGATAATTTTGGAAAAATCTAGAAGAAAACTACAGGATGCGTGGAAAGGGAAAAATTGATTCTGCAGTTGGCTATTGAATGTTTGAATGAAACATAATTGTGTGACTCACCATTAAATTTTCTGTCCTGCAGCGGCTGGTCAAACACTTCTGCGTAAATCGTATTCGTCAAAATATGGATTTTCTTAATACATCTCCATCGGACAATCACCAAAAGGTCTCAAAATAACAGTTTCGCATCAATATATGCCATGAAAAGAAAAACAGATTGAATTAGTTACAAAAATTCTTTACAATATTGTTGTATAATCATTTTCTTAGGTACAATAAAGTTGGTGTTTTCGCTACCCTTTAAACATCCGGATTTTTGGTCATTCTCTGTTGAGAAAAAATACAAATTAAAGTTTCAAATTTGTTCAAAAACGACACATCCGAAAATTGCGTCCTGTCGCGGGAGCCAGTTGTAGTGGTTAATAAAAGAAAAAAAGAGAGAATAAAAGAAAAAGAAAAAAAGGTATAAAATGTGGGAAGAAATGGTGAATAAAAAGGGGGGTTTAAAATTGTAAATGACCGTGAAAAAAGGAAAGAATGAAATGCAAATCGGACTTCGTATTACAGAAAAGCTATTGTTGGGGTGGCCCTTGTGGCGTTTTTGAGCAAAAGTTAAACCAATTTCCACTACAAAACTTACTGAAAAGAAACAGAGAATAACAAAATGTAACTGACAGGGGGAAGTGGCGTAGATGAGAGATCATCCTTTACCAGGTTAACTTGTCTTCTTTCGGGTGGCGTCCAGGTGTTCAAAAATTTCCTTCATTTCTGCGTGAAAAGTCTGCTCCTAAACCTTGCAATAGTCCAGGAATCACTAATTTATACCAATTAAAATCATCTTGATACTGTATGCAATTTAATTTACTTTGCTACTTCCATCCTCCGAATTTCTTAACAACTTCCACAACATGTCTACACATTAAAATCAGATCAAGACTAGCTAATAAGTTTTTTTAACGTCTTCATCAGATCACGTCTGCCTTAAGCTCCGGCTATCAAGAGACAATTAAGAAACGAATAGAAAACAAAAAAAAGTTACAATTTTAGTAGTTTCTCTGCCGTCGAGCGCTCATACCGCTGCGACGGGATATTTTTTATCTGAGGGAACGAGTGTAGCGCGGCGAAATTCAAAGCCGCGCTACAGAAGGATTAGTAGACTGTTCTGAAAAGGACACAGTACAAAATAATATACAGCTATGCTCCTTGGCTGCATTGCTCCTATCTGACTTTCGGCAGACACCACTAGACACAACATGGGCATATTCAAAGGCCGTTTGCGTATTGTAGAAATCCAGATGACGATTGCAAAACTCCTACGCACCCTCTCTGACACTATTATTGATGCACAGCCACAAACCTCCAAAATATGAGAAGCGCTGTTATACATTGCAAGTGTCAGTTTAACATCGACACTCTTACTCCCAGATCAGTTCCTATTGGAGTTATCCAAGATTGAAGAACAATTATCCGCACCACTACAATTACTATCAGCAGTGGGGAAGAATTTTTATCGGTGTGCTGTCATACGGTCACTGTCACTAGTACGCAAGGTGCTACGCAGCTGAAAATTCAAAACAATACCACCAGCCTACAGAGACTGCAGATTTGAGTACAACACTCTCCAAACTTACCCAGTAGCTGAAAGAGTCCTGCAAAACTTCGTCATTCGAAAGTATACGAAATACAACTAGAGACCCTGGACAGACAGTTTCATGTCCTGTTCTCCACACAACAACTACTGTGCTACTGCCAAACCGGACCAATTACCATCTTTCCTACACAAGGGGTACACATCATCCCCAGGTCATGTGAGATCACCCTCTTCCGCTCCCGCTCCCAGAAGTCCGTGATGATGATGATTTATGGCGGAGGGCGCTAAACAGCTAGGTCATCAGTGCAGAAATCCGTAACGGAATGTCCCAAGGAAGTGGTCACAGTTAAAACGGAATTATTCCTAAGAATGGGATTGCATTGGTAATTCGTAGCAAACTAGTTAGTCATCATTTGTAATTATTACAATAAAGGATATTACAGTGGCACACAGTACAGTGCTACAACCATGAGTTGTTGACCAAAGCGTCCGATGCGAGATTTACTAAGCAACATTCTGATTACCTGCCACCATCGCTGGAACCACTACTCCAAATATAATCCACACATTAATTTACCCACCTGAATTTCGTTTTGAGACTCTACAAGCTGGTAACCTGACCTACTTGAATAACACTTTATACTTGACATTGTTCACGTCCGTAGATCAGATGTTATCTGTGAAAAGTGGCTCGTTACCAATGGAGCGTATGTCAGATCACATACCAAGAAAAACGTCATCGCCAACTTATAACCGTAACCTCATCTGTTAGCATGATTTTACCCATAATAGGTATTGCTTACTACCATATGAAGCACAGAGTTGCTGCCCAGTCCTGGCAAGTACAGAGGGTGGGTATGCTAGTCATTGGAGCTCCAATGTTAGGCGGGTGATGGAGCCCCTTAGGCAGATAGCAGGCAAGGCGAGAAAGAATTCAAGTGTGCAAGCAATATGTTTGCCGGTAGGTCTCATCTGTGATGTGGAGGAGTCCATACCGGCGGCTATCGAGCGCACTGGGTCAACCGGCTGCATGTAGTGGCACATGTCGGCACGAATGTAGGCTGCCGCATGGGTTCTCAGGCCATCCTCGACTCCTTTCGGCGGCTGGCTGATTTCGTGAAGGAAACTCCAACACACGCAGGGTGCAGGATACGCTGTCTATCTGTAGTATCGTACCCAGGGTTGATCGCGGTTCTCTGGTTTGCCGGCCGCGGTGGTCTAGCGGTTCTGGCGCTGCAGTCCGGATCCGCGGGATAGCTACGGTCGCAGTTCGAATCCTGCCTCGGGCATGGGTGTGTGTGATGTCCTTAGGTTAGTTAGGTTTAAGTAGTTCTAAGTTCTAGGGGACTTATGACCTAAGATGTTGAGTCCCATAGTGCTCAGAGCCATTTGAACCATTTTTGAATCCTCTGGTTTGGAGCAGAGCGGAAGGTCTAAACTAAAGGCTCAGACGGCTCTGCGACGTTATCGGATGCGAATTTCTCGACCTCTGCTATCGGGTGCAGAATTATAGGTTTCCTCTTCACAGGTCAGGTGTACACTACACGCAGGAAGGGGCTACTAGGGTAGCGGTGTACGTGTGGTGTGCACATGGGGTTTTTTTTTTTGTTTAGAGGACACGATTTGCCTGTCAAATCAGCCACAGCGACCTCAGAGAATCTTGGTCTTCGCAGATCAGAGACAGAAAAGATTAATAAGATTTGAGTAAACTGCAGGAGAATCCAAGGAAATGTCCCAGAATTACTACAGCTATTTAAAGGTTATAATGTACATATAGTATTGGGAACAGAAAGCTGGTTGAAGACACACGTCACTGACAACGAAATCCTAAGTTCAGCCTGCAATGTTTATCGTAAGGACAGGTTATTCGCAAATGGCTTCGATGTGTTTATTGCAGTAAAAAATTCGATAAAATCTAGCGAGATTATCACGGATTCCGAATGTGAATTAATCTGGGTGAAACTGAGTACCAAAGATCGGTCAGAAATGGTGATCGGGTGCTTTTATAGACCAACTGGGTCAGGATCTGTAGTTGTAGAGCGCGTCAGGCAGAGCTTGCAGAACGTCATTAGTAATTTTCCTGATCATTCCTTTGTAATAGGGAGTTACTAACTTTCCAGGTATAGATTGGGAGCGTTATGCCACCAAAATTGGTGACAGAGTCAGGGAATCGTGTGGCATTGTTCCGGATGTCTTGTCCGAAAATTACCTTGAGCAGATAGATAGAGAACCAACTCGGGAAGGTATAACGTCTTAGACCTCCTGGCAACAAACAGACCTGAACTCATCGAATCAGTTAACGTAGAGGAAGGTATCAGTGATCATAAGGCTGTGACAGCATCTGTGACGACGGGTCCTACAAGATATGTTAAGAAAGGTAAGAATATATATCTGCTCAGCAACGGGGACAGGATACAAATTTCTGAATATCTCAGCAGTCAGCGTCAAATATTCTGTGATGAGGACGAAGATGTGGAGAACAAATGGAAAAACTTCAAACGCATCGTTCAATATGCCCTAGACAAGTATGTTCCGAATAAGGTTTTAAGGGATTGGAAAGATCCACCATGGTTTAATCGCCGTGTTAGAAAAGTGATCCGTAAGCGAAGAGCACTTCAACTCAGATTCAAGAGAAGTATAAACCTAGCTTACAAACAAAAGCTGAACGAAGCGAAAATGAGCGCAAGAAGAGCAATGAGCGAAACTTTCAATGATTTGGAAAGTAAGACGTTGTCAACCGACCTGAGTAAAAACCCAAAGAGATTTTGGTCGTATGTAAAATCAGTAAGTGGGCCAAAATCATCTATTCATTCTCTCAGCGATCACACCGACACCGAAACGGAAGATAACAGAGAGAAGGCCGAAACACTGATTTCGAAAGGTCGTCTGTCCTTTGAATCGTCATGCGAACGCCGAAATGGCAGATACTGAGATAACCGATTGCAGAATTGAAAAGCAGCTACAATCGCTTAGTAGCGAAAAGGCTTCTTCACCAGATCAGAAGCCTATGAGATTCCATAAATGAACTTGTTCCCCTTGTAGCAGTTATTTATCGTAGATAGCTTGAGCAACGAAAGGTACCTAACGACTAGAAAAAAGCACATGTCATCCCCGTATTTAAGAAAGGCCGTAAGACTGATCCACACATTTATGGACCTATATCGTTGACGTCGGTCTGTTGTAGACTCACGGAGCATGTTTTATGCTCAAGAATTATGACGTTCTTGAAAAATCAACATCTATAAAAATCAACATGAATTCCGCAAACAGACATCCTGCGAAACTCAGCTCGCTCTGTTCCTCCATGAGATCCGTAGCGCAGTGGACAACGGCGCTCAGGTTGATGCCGTGTTCCTTGATTTCAGTAGGGCATTTAACACAATCCTGCAATGCCGTTTAGTGAAAAAAATACGAGCTTACGGATTATCGGAGCAGACCTGCGATCGGATTCGAGACTTTCTTGCAGACAGAACTGAACACGTCGCTCTTAACGGAACTAAATCGACAGATCTAAAGGTAATATCCGGAGTACCTCAGGGAAGTGTGACAGGACTGTTGCTGTTCACAATATACACTCCTGGAAATTGAAATAAGAACACCGTGAATTCATTGTCCCAGGAAGGGGAAACTTTATTGACACATTCCTGGGGTCAGATACATCACATGATCACACTTACAGAACCACAGGCACATAGACACAGGCAACAGAGCATGCACAATGTCGGCACTAGTACAGTGTATATCCACCTTTCGCAGCAATGCAGGCTGCTATTCTCCCATGGAGACGATCGTAGATATGCTGGATGTAGTCCTGTGGAACGGCTTGCCATGCCATTTCCACCTGGCGCCTCAGTTGGACCAGCGTTCGTGCTGGACGTGCAGACCGCGTGAGACGACGCTTCATCCAGTCCCAAACATGCTCAATGGGGGACAGATCCGGAGATCTTGCTGGCCAGGGTAGTTGACTTACACCTTCTAGAGCACGTTGGGTGGCACGGGATACATGCGGACGTGCATTGTCCTGTTGGAACAGCAAGTTCCCTTGCCGGTCTAGGAATGGTAGAACGATGGGTTCGATGACGGTTTGGATGTACCGTGCACTATTCAGTGTCCCCTCGACGATCACCAGTGGTGTACGGCCAGTGTAGGAGATCGCTCCCCACACCATGATGCCGGGTGTTGGCCCTGTGTGCCTCGGTCGTATGCAGTCCTGATTGTGGCGCTCACCTGCACGGCGCCAAACACGCATACGACCATCATTGGCACCAAGGCAGAAGCGACTCTCATCGCTGAAGACGACACGTCTCCATTCGTCCCTCCATTCACGCCTGTCGCGACACCACTGGAGGCGGGCTGCACGATGTTGGGGCGTTAGCGGAAGACGGCCTAACGGTGTGCGGGACCGTAGCCCAGCTTCATGGAGACGGTTGCGAATGGTCCTCGCCGATACCCCAGGAGCAACAGTGTCCCTAATTTGCTGGGAAGTGGCGGTGCGGTCCCCTACGGCACTGCGTAGGATCCTACGGTCTTGGCGTGCATCCGTGTGTCGCTGCGGTCCGGTCCCAGGTCGACGGGCACGTGCACCTTCCGCCGCCCACTGGCGACAACATCGATGTACTGTGGAGACCTGACGCCCCACGTGTTGAGCAATTCGGCGGTACGTCCACCCGGCCTCCCGCATGCCCACCATACGCCCTCGCTCAAAGTCCGTCAACTGCACATACGGTTCACGTCCACGCTGTCGCGGCATGCTACCAGTGTTAAAGACTGCGATGGAGCTCCGTATGCCACGGCAAACTGGCTGACACTGACGGCGGCGGTGCACAAATGCTGCGCAGCTAGCGCCATTCGACGGCCAACACCGCGGTTCCTGGTGTGTCCGCTGTGCCCTGCGTGTGATCATTGCTTGTACAGCCCTCTCGCAGTGTCCGGAGCAAGTATGGTGGGTCTGACACACCGGTGTCAATGTGTTCTTTTTTCCATTTCCAGGAGTGTATATAAATGATCTAGTAGAAAGCGTCAGATGCTCTTTAAGGCTATTCGCAGATGATACAGTTGTTTATACCAAAGTAGCAATGCCAGAAGATACTAAGAATTTGCAGAACGACCTGTAGAGAATTGATGAATGGGCAGACTCTGGCAGTTGACCCTCAACATAAATACATGTAACATGTTGCCCATACGTAGGAAAAGAAATCCACTACTGTACATCTACACTACTGATGACAAACAGCTGGAGACAGCGTCTGCCGTAAAAGATCTAGGCGAAACTATCAGAGCGACCTTAAATGGAATAACCATATAAAACAGATAGCGGGAAAAGCAGACACGAGACTCAGGTTCATCGAAGGAAGTTTAAGGAAATGTTACTCATACACGAAAGAAGTGGCTTGTAAGGCGCTTGTTTGCCCGATTCTTGAGTATGATTCATCTATCTGGGATCCCTATCACGTAGGACTGATAGAAGAGACAGAGAAGATCCAACGAAGAGCGGTGCGTTTCGTCACGGGATCGTTTAGCTGGAGAGAGAGCGTTACGGAGATGCTAAACAAATTGCACTGGCAGACGTTACAACAGAGTCGTTGTGCATCACGGAGAGATTTACTACCGAAATATCGGGACAGCACTTTTCAGCACTATTCGCGACTGGAACAGGGCAGGAGGGATCAGATAGTGGTGCCGAAAGTACCCTTCGCCACACACCACTAGGTGGCTTACGGAGTATCATGTAGATGTAGATGAAATTCCATCCCTGCCTAACTTCGTCCTAAGGGTTCGTACCAGCACTATCGTCACCAACAAGGAACAGACCGACAAAGACCATAACCAATCCTTAACCAAAAACTCAGTGGTAGTGCCAAATGCTAGTGCACCTTGAAAAGAAGGATAAACAGTGTAGGAAGAGTGACATTGTGAATGAAGATGACAACTTTAGACCCGCACTGGTGTAATGCTGGTGTGAGCAGTGCAGCACGCTAGCAGTAAACAGGACTATAGTGACGTATATGTGAAAGAATTAGCAAGAAAGAGGAGCAGCTCGAGAACGATATAGTACCAAACGGAAAACTTATCACATAAAAAATTGCTCTAGAGACAAGGTAAATGGTCTTTTCAAAATTCTACTATAGTGTGCGCACACAGCATCTTTTCATACGCGACAATTGAGTCTGCCACATTGTCACATTAGCTGAATTACAAGAAGGCAGGACAATTACGTTTTGAGGTATACAAAATAATGTCCCAGCTTCATTAGAAATATCAATACACCTTACACAGGAAATATTACAATCTATTTTTCAGACAAAAACAGCACCCTTGACTCTACCACGAAAACGGACGTTATAATTAACATATAGGGGAGACCAGGGAAGTTAAAGTTTGTGGTACGTTTACGCACAGCACTTTTCTCGGGAACCACTCTTGCTAGAGTGCTACCGACAGTGGGGTATTAGTACTGACACCTACTGAGTGAGCGTTTTCGAAAATTTCACGGCGCCATGTGAGCGAAAGCCTTAGTGTGAAGAATACATTTGCGTGTTTGTGCAAAATGAGCAAATTTTGTTACTCAAATATTGAAGCTTGTAGGGGTTATTCCTTTCAGAATTGAGAATAGATACATATATGTTCATTTACAGAAGTTCGTTCCGCTTTCCAATGTACATTTGTATAATTTGAAAACGATAAAGTTACTACTGTAGTTTCGAAGCTAATTCAAACATAGCGATGGTGGACGTTTATGCAGCTCTTTGCGGCACCTTTAAGCACTGTTTCGCTCTGACATCCGAACTGATACCCCAGTCAAGGAAGCTTTAAGACAATGGCTGTTGGAAACACAATAAAAAAAGAAGGCAGATTGCATTAAAAGAGAAAGAAAAAGGAACAAAAATACCACGCTATTTGAACCTAATGAACATCAAACAAAAACAATTAATTCTATGAGAGCAAGGATTGATAAAGGCAAGAAAATGCGAACAGAAATACTACAGAAAAATGTAGGTAGGCCTACTTCTGATGTCATCAGTAGTGTTCTTGTAGGCAGAGTTTCACAAGGTAACCAACCCACCAATGCTTTCCTGTCTTCAAGTCGGCGTAATTTCCGCTTCGCCTTATGTCGCTGACCGTCTTGCATATCCTCTGTCCTCTCAATTCCCACTCACAATCTAGTCTTTCCAAAGCATCTTTACCAATCATTTCAGTCTCAACCAATGTCCCACCACGCTCTTCCTCCTTTCTCTTATAAAACGCAGCAGTGTGATGAAGATGATGACACTTGTCTTTGAATAGAATAGAATCTTTATTTGCCTTTCAGTATGTTTTCCATACAATTGGCATCGTCAGTGTGTTCAATACAATTTTTAAATTACAATAATTATTATTGTACATAATTGTGCCTGTGCAGGGCAAGCAGATACGCATGCTTAAGTAATATTGATAATACAACAATTATTAATTCAAAATAGTAATAATAATAATACATAATAATAGTTAAATATACAATAGCATCAAGATATATTTATGGTAAATCTTACGTATCCACGTAAAAGTCTTTGTTGGTACATTACTGTCACAAACATATAGGTATAATTCATATGCCAGTTTTTTGTTTTATGTAGCATACCTCTTTTGTGCCACTGTTTAGAAACTCATCAAGTGAGTAATATGGCGTACATCTGAGCCACACTTCCATTGTTTGCTTAAAGTTATTCATCGGTAGTTCGCTCACAGTCTTTGAGAGTTTGTTATAAAATTTCAAGCTAAGGTGTTTATGGCTCCTTTGTGTTAATGTCAGCCTTGTGTGTGGTAGGTCTATTTTACTATTATTTCGAGTATTATGAACATGTACTTCAGATCTTAAATTAAAGTTCTTTACGCTCCCTTTAGCATATATTAAAAAATTATAAATGTGTACACTAGGTAGTGTCATTTTCTTTAGTTCTTTAAAATGATTTTGGCAACTTTGTCTTGGTGTTAGTCCTAAAATGCACGTAACTGCTTTCTTCTGCCACTTGAAGATGGTACTTGAACCCACTGAGTTACCCCAAAGAAGTACCCATATTGCAGTTGTGAATGGAAAAAAGCAAAGTATGTGGAGATTAGCAGATTTTTACTGATAACGTGTCTCAGCTTGTGTAATAGAAAGAGAGTTCGAGCAAGTTTCCCACATAGATATTTTGTGTCTCAGTCCCATGTAAGTTTTTTATCTATATGTAAAACTAGTATCTTGACATTTTTGTATTCTTTACAATTGGTTTCAGGGTGAAGTAAATTTCTTCGGTTTCCAATTTGTTTATTGATAAAAGGTTGCCCTGCACCAGTCACTGCTCATTTCAGTTACTACTTTGTTGTATTCTATGACATCTTGCAGATTTTCTCCATCTGTTATTAGTGTCATATCATCAGCATATAGTACATTATTGCATGGCATATAATTTGAGAAGTTATTAATTGTACCCTATTGCTTAAGTATGATTGAAAAAATTGTAATGGTTTATCTACAATACCATAACGTTCTAGTTTTTTTATCATTATTTGATGTGTGACTGAGTCAAAGGCTTTTGTTAAATCTAACAGTATAGCACAAGTGAGTTTCTTGTTTTCATATCCTTTATATATATTACTAAGGAGGCATTCAACTGCTTTGGTTGTCGATAGTTCAGATCAAAAGCCAAACCGGTTCTTACTCAATAATTTATTACTTTCAAAATAATTGTAAATTTGGATATGTATGCAGTTTTATATTACTTTTGATATAATGGGAACTATTGATATAGGTGTATGATTGTTTGGCATTGTTCTGTCACCTTTCTTATAGATTTTTTGTGTTTACTGCTTGGGAAATCAAGAATGTCTCCAGTGCCATAGATGATAATGGGGGCTCACGAAGACTGTGCCACAGGTCACACACTATTTTTTGTATGCATAAATTGCAGTTCATAGACTGGGGATGAATAAGCGTTTAATTAACATTCATACTTCTACGTGCAACGTGCTATGCTCACAGGTGGAGGTTCACCAAAAAAATTGGTTACTGCCAGCAAAATTATTATGTTATACCGTCATGATAAATTTTTTGTATTTTACCATGATGTTTGGTGTAAGAAAATAATTTTGTTTACTGCCAATTAACATATTCTGAAAATTTAGTGGTGTTTTGGTTTACTCATTATTGTGTTCTACGATACGCCTAAATGTGCCCCCTAGATGAGTAAATCTCCCGAATACCCAGGGCAGACTTATACATTCGACCTGAGCCTATAAAACTTCGTTTGCACTCTTAAATGTAATGTTGTATACATAACAAGTTATACTTTAATTGTCACATAATTAGACTAAACTATTTTAAACACGATTAATCTGACCAACAAAATTTTTAAAATTCTGAAAAAGAATTCTCGTAAATGTACTTCGGTCTCCCCTCCTCTTAAGCCGATGTTATCTTCTGCATGCAGCACACTCTTCACCTTTAACGAACCTTTGTCCTCCAGTAACGCAATCCAATTTCACTGACTGAACAGATTTGTTCTCGTGCAGTTCCGCTTCCTTGTAGCATAATGAGCTTCTCCAGAGACAGCAAAGGGAGAGCACGAACAGCGGTCGGGGGCTGGCCGATATTGCCCTCATCACTTACACAGAAAACGTTCTTCTCCAACTGCGCCGTGACTAACTGTCCCAGTGGGAGCTGAGAAGCTCTATAAGTCTGTCTCGTTAGCCAGACAAAAGATATCATCAACAGCATTAACTGTTCTGTGATTCTCCCAGGAAGGAAACTACTGCAGGACTACGTTTCTGTATTCAGAAAATGACACAACACAGACGGTAATATGACGTCTCTTCGGAGGGACCTTAGCGGAAGTTTGTTGCATAGCATGTAATGGGAAAAGAATAGAGGCGAAAGGATGGATGTTAACCATTAATGAATCATTCATATATTACCGGTTACGACACCTCTAACAATTAAATTGTGCTACAAATATGGGCATCCAGGGTCCCTGTAAGTGTGATCAACATTGTCACCGGCCGCACCTGAAGAAGGCCTGCTCCTTGTTTCTTCTTGTGTAATGGTAGCCTGCCATAAGCTACCATGAAATACATGTTCCTTTGTGTTAGGTCGGCGTCTTGGTGTTATCTTCTCTCTTGGAATCTAGCAAAGAACTTTCTCGGTTCACCTATTGTCCATTCACCTGGCCAGATGTCCCACCAACCTCAATTTCATTATCAGGGTATATTGATAATTTTTACTTATGGACCGTCTGACAGCAACTGAATAAAACACTATTTTAGTGCCATACGCGTTTCGCCTTTATTTTCTTCAAGGCATCATCAGTGGCCTGGAATATGTACATATGTTAACTATTTAATTTACATTTTTGTCACTGTGCCTATAGGTTATAAACAGTTCTGGTGATATTTCCTATTAAGTAGTAATTTAAATACCACCAGAACTGTTTATAAGAGGGAGTAATCAAACTGGTGATCGTCAGGGAGGGTAAAGATATCTGAGAGGTAGGAGGAAAGTGATTTGCCTTACTAAGGTTGTCAGGGGAGGGTTGGTCATCATGAAGGAGAGGATAGTAGGGGGGTGGGGTTAGATCCAGTAAGGTGGTGGAAGGCTGACCAGTACTTGGATGAGTTGATAGGAAGTGTAGCATTAAGACAGGTGCACGTCTGTCGCCAGTCCCAGCGTTTCTTAGCCTTGAGGAAGTTCCTGACATGTCGTTGTAGTTGCCGGTGGCGTCGTAGTGTGTCCTGGTCATACGTATGAAGGAAGGCATGGTAGAGATGGCGGGATTCACGGAGGATGAGGAGGATGGCCTGTGGGGATAAAGTGGGATGGTGCAGGTCGATAGCGACAGTAGGGATGTGGGCCTCCACGGCCTCAGACAAGGTCTGCTGGAGAAAGGAGGCAGCATTGGTAACATCATCAGGATGGTGGTAGGTGAGGGTGTGGCTATCGACCTGGGTTGAGAGGGTATCCTGGCAGGCATTCCAGTCGACATGGGAATAATCATGGACATATTTCAGTTGAGGGTCAATGCGAGGATCGGGACAGGGGCAACGACCATCTGAAACAGTGAGGAGGACAGGGAGATGGTCACTACCAACAGGGTCAAGGACATCCACCACTGCGCAGCCAAGGAGGTTAGGGGAGGATGACATCTGGAGTGGTATTGGATTCAGGGTGGGTGTGCTGGGGAATGGGAACGAGGACGCCTTGGAGGGAGGAGAGGAACCGATGCCACCACTGTAACTGGGCGGCGGATTGACTATGGATGTTGAGGTCAGTGGCGATCACATAGGAGGTGAACATACGGTCAATATGGGAAAGGAAGTCAAAAGGGATATGAGCTTTAGGGCAGACATAGATGGTGGCGCAGATAATTGTAAAGTGGGGGAAGAAGAGACTGAGGATCAGGTGTTCTGTGGGGTAGGGAAGGAGGGGTGGTGGTGGCCAATGACTATTCCGACATGCGCTATCGGGAGGGGATTATCAGAGTGGTGGAGAAGTTAGGGTGATGTGTGTACGGTATGCTGGGGCTGAATTGGAGGAAGGCATCCACGCAGTGGGTCATGAGGGTGTGCAGGAGGAGGTATTTGTTTGCAGGAAGGGAGTGGATGTTATTGAACAAGATATGGTGCTGTCGTACCATGACAGGAATTTAGACAAGGGTGTCAAGACGGGAGAAGGTGAAGTGGGTTTCGTTATGGGAATAGCTGGCATAGGTGTTATGGTGGAAGACAGACCAGGTGGCGAAGGATATCTGCTGGAGGGTGTGGGGCACTGGAACGGGTGGACGTTCTTGAGGACAATGTTGACGAACCTAATGATGTCCTGGGCAGTGGGGGGGGGGGGGGAGGATGAAGGGAGTTGCCAGGAGGGGTGGGGGCGTCCAGAGGGCGACGGGGATGGTGAGTTCAGGAGTGGTTGGGAGGGGGGATTGGGCCTTGCACTTCTGGGAGTAGGTAGGGTGCGGGAGGTTGCAGGTATTGCAGGAAGGAGGGGCATGGAGGTTGCGACACTGCCGGAAGAAGTGCACCTGTTTGCAGTGTGGGCAGACGGGGGCCTCGCAGCACTCAGATGTCGGGTGTGCGTTGTAATGCAGGCACCTCTGGCAGTGGAGGGATTGAGGAGGGGAATGGGAAGGGTCGACTTTGTATTGGCGATGGAAAAGGAGGGCATCATCCAACAGGAGAAGGTCGATGGAAGGGGCATCTTCAGAAAACACCCACATAAGGCGGGTGTGGCTGCCTGGGTTGAAAATCCAGCGTACCGCCCGTATTTCCAGGTATGGATGCACCTTAAGCTCCGCCAACACTTCCTCCTCCATGATCATCAGACTAAGCTGAGTGATCGAGGTGGTGAGGGTCGGCAGGCAACACAGGGTTGGGGTTGGTGGGAGAGTGAGGGGGAAGGAGCAGGGATGAGGGAAGCCTTGGGGCCAAAGCAGTTGATGGGGATTTTGGAAAGGATGTTGAAGTTAATGGTGGGGCTAGGGGAGTTGATGAGAAAGGAGTCCCAACAGGGAGTGAGGAGGGAGATGGGGGCTCCAGGAAAGTGCTGGCGGAAGAGGACGGCGAGGTTCTGGGCCTAGAGGAGTGAGGGATCAGGATGGGACAGGAGGTATTTGTAGGAGAAGGGGGCGGCTCAGTACGTGATCCCCACCAAATGACGTGCGCAAGAGATCTTTCACACGTGTCGCAAAATGGCGTGGAATGCCATCCTACATAGAAGTCTTATCCTCCAACAGGTGTTCATCAGCGAGGCTAGGGCTGATGCGATTGTGTTACATTTCCGTGTATCTCGCACCTGTCACTCTTTCAATACGAAAAGCACCAATCCTCATTACCTCGAAGAAAATGGGTCCGACCATGACTGATGTAAAGCCACACCACACCGTAACTTATTCGTCATGCAGTGGGGTTTCCTCCACGGTTTTAGGATTGTCGGTACCCCAGATTCTGTGGTTGTAAGAGTTCTCATGCAGCGTCACTGACTTGTTGCTGTCTGATTTCAGGGAACAAATTATTCCGTGAATTAGTGCATTTTCCAATTTTAAATGTAAACTGACTTTTGGATCACCATACATACACAGCCTTTAGCGAAAGTGCCTACAAACAAAACACTCTGTTACAAAGTGTTTATACAACGCAAACGCATAAGGGCACACGCACGCACGTCCCAACGTGTGACGATACAACCCTCTGCCAGGCACTTAAGTGTGAATTGCAGAGTAACCGTGTAGACATAGATGTAGTATGTTCTCTTATGTGCATAATTTGTTTTGTGCAGTACCTGTACCTTACTGTTGTGAATTACTCGATTAGTTGGAGCCCGACAAGAAGCTATTAGCAGTTCAGCTTAGCCGATAATGCCAGACAATATTTTTCATTCTTGTATTGTAACTGAGGTTCATAACACTTGACATGGATGCACTTATTTCGACAGCAAAGTGGCTCTTTAGATCACTTGTAAGAAGAGGACGTATTGGAACGTGTAACGATACATATACATGCACGAACACGCACGCACGCACACACACAAACACGCACGAACGGACACATACACACACACACAGAGCGAGAGAGAGCGATGAAATACTATTAAGGGCAAGTAGATGGGGAAAGCTCTAAAATTTTATGTTTAATAGGTTTATAAGTTTAGGAATCTCATTGTCAGTAAGCAATTTGCTAGGAGAAACAGGTGATGGCAAACGGGATCTACCAGTGAGTAAGTGGAATCATCACAGGATGAAGGGAGATCGCGACTACGCCGTATCATTTTTTTTTTCGTGCATGTTATGATGCACTCTGGTAAATTTAGTGATCAGGTAAGTGCGCAGTTGTTGAAGTGAAGTTGGTATTCACTCCACCAACTGTACAAGGGTTAATTAGTGGAGTGTAGTAACAGTGTTTACTCTGTGTGCAGTGGAGAACATCGTCCACTAGCATATTGTTTAATGAAATATGCCTTTTCTTGTAGTAAAAGCATGGAGCAGACATAAGACAGATGGACAGAAGGAATAGTGAAATTTCAGTGTTTTTCTTAGTATCCGAAAACGACTACTTATATGAGTTGGGACGCCATATTCCTTAATGATGTTCACAATAACTTAATTTAGCACCGGTATCACTGAATGACACTTGCCAACCATAAGGTCACACCAACTGTAGTGTCGACCATGTAGCAATAAATAATACATGTTTTTTTAAATGTGGTTATGTACTATCGAACAATGTATGTAGGTAAGCACATAAACACACGTATGTAATTCAGTCATTGTAGGTTTATCATTAATGTTAAGTAAATAATTTGATTTGCAATTACATTCGACGAACATCGTTGCATAAATACAAGAAGTGATAACCAAATTAGTCGCTGAAGGTTTTATAATCTACCTTTAACACATCCACTAAATGTAACTTGCGTATATGAACTTGCGTATATGAAATTGATTTTGCATCCAGGAACAAACATATACTCCGTTTCGTCTTAAAGGTTAGGATGATTCAGATTATCAGGAGGGTTTAGAGTTTCAAGAAAGGAAATTGTTCCTTGAACATACCTTATTCCTCTGATCATATTGTGAATTGCTCGTAGTACTTCATAATTAATGACTATTTTGCAAATTGAAGGTGGAGAAGGGAGAGAGAAACAGGCAGTAACTAGTGATATACGTCAATATCTTCTGCGTACTCAACGGCGTCGAGTAAAACTTTGTGCCAGCCCGAGACTCGAACCTGGGATCTCCTGCTTATAAGACAGTTGCGTGAGCCCCTGCGCCACCGAGACACAGTGTATGTCGCAAATGTGTGGGCCATCTCGGCACGCTCCCCAGCCAACTCATATTGTCACCTAGAGCCACTTATCTGCAATACCTGTCCATATCCTCCATGCTCGCCAATTTATTGGAACCCACTGGAGGTCGGGAGTAAAGCGCATCCGCACTGAACGTTGTGGATTCATTGCCCATAGAGGCGAATCAATTATGTGAATACATGATGTCCGAAAGAACAGACACTAACATTCATAAAAATGACGCCAAGCGACGTCGCTGATAACTAATCTTTAGTTTCCATTCATTTTCGCTTCTTTCTCTAGTTATTCTATCAAACTTCTCTTACTGTATTAGCTCCAAAAGCTTGTTATTGTGTTTGTTATTATTTTATCTAAAATAACCACGAGAGCGTCTCACTATCATATACTATCAGTTAAATATTTCCTTTTAACGACTCTAAATTTAACTTTATTCATGTTTTTAATTATTATACTTTATCTCTGCAATAACTTATACATTTGGCAATCCCACTGTGTACGTTACCTGTTGTTGTTCATTTATTGCAAATTGTACAATTTTATAATTGATGAACCTGTGTGGACTTACAGTTGCGACATCTAACCAACGACGCAAACATATATTGTGGTTATTGTTCTACAGTTTGTTACGAGCAGTAATGATAGGACAATATGACTCTGCCAGAATTGTGGCCTAGTTTACACTATATTTTACATATTTGTGACCACGCTAAGCTGATTTTGTGTATAGTTTGTGACGATACCACTTTGGCTTTTTTACATTAGGTCATGTTATAAAAAAGGTATGCCTCGTCATATTTAAAGTACATGCTTTCACAGCCACGGGAGTCATATAAGTTCTCCTACCCTTGTTACGTACCCTCTGCTCGTCAAAATTTATTATAATACAAATGAACAGGATGAATAGGGTCCTGATATAAAATATTGCCCTTTTCTGGCTTAATTTGCTATAAATCCAAACACATGCATTCCCAGAATTAGCTTACAGATCAGACTAAAAAAAGAAGAAAAAAAAAACAAAACACACTGACAGATCACCTCGATGGCTGGCAAAGTGATTCAAGGGGTTGAACGTCAATACGACATAGGTCGGTTGAAATACAGGGCTGCAGTTCGAATGGACTGACTCCCTGCAGGGAAGACTAAGTCCTCATACAAAGATTGCTATAGGCCCAGCCAGCCGATATGTTTACTACTGGACTGCCCAATGGGTGATGTGCAGACTGGCCGTAGGCGCACAACTGTGAAAGGCCCCGCAGCCGGCGTACACTCACGCCGACATGTGCAGAGAATCACGGCTGGTGAGCCGAAATAACCAAGACTGTCCTCTGCGGTGGCTCTCTGCCGATTTGCTGAACGTACAGCGTACCTCTTCCGAAATGCCCATCCACAGAATGCCTGGAAAACCTATCCTCTCCTCCCTTCTCGTCACCAAATCCTCGTTAAGTCGCCAAAAGTTGTCCCCTCCAATTCCCAAGTTGCCTGTACAAATTGCGCCAATAGCGTACTTATAACACCGCTCCAGAACTCCCACCTAGACATGGCGATATTCCTTCAATGACAAAGTTTTCCACCAAAATATATGCTCTCCCCCACTAAACTTGGCGCCGGAGACGCACATCGAATCCATACCTGCGGCAGTTAATGCTCTCCTTTCAGAGCAAGTCATAAAACTCAGTCACTTGCGCTCTCCAGGTGGAAAATATGCCTCCGGAATGTTTGCCGCTGGCTATTATCCTGCTGATGTCTAGGCAGTCCTTGTGGACCAACTATATGGCAAGATGCCACTGCCCACGCTCAGGAGCAAGAGAAACCAACTAAGAAACAAATAGACTGGCACTCGCTGCGGCATCGCTGAACCGGTAAATATCGTTGAATGCCCATAGCAGAGATCTACTGATGTTTTCTCGCCACGAGCGTGCGCAAAGAAAGCGGCGTGCCTCCCCACAATAGCAGTCGCATAACTGTGTGCCGATTAGATGGTTCGCTGCACAAAACTATGACTGGAGAAAGGAAGTGCACGGTCGTAATAGTCTACGAGACGATGCAAGTATCGAAAGCACGAGGATCACAGAGACGGAAATGAGCCCACTCGCAACTGAAGACCTAGCTTTCGGAATCATTTCTGCAGAATGAATAGCACTAAACACACACACAAACAAAAAAATGTTGAGGACACTGCACAATTTGCACGGCCCTATACCAAAAAGCAGCTAAGAGGTTTACTTGGAATCGTAAATTTCTATATAAAATTCGTCGGCAGAGTTTTTACCAAAGCAGAGGACTATTCAGTAACCGAACTGGAAGCGCTTGCAATCTTATGGGGTTTCATAAATTTAGATTCATTTGATTCGGAAGGAAAACGAAGGTATATACCGATCGCAAGTCTTTGGAATTTCCCCTCACCGCGAAATTAATCCATGGAGGTTTGTCAGGTGGATTCTCGTCGTACAGGTATTCCACTTTACGATTACGCATGTACTAGGCCAAAGCAACGTAACTGCGGACGCGCTATCTCATCACCTGCTGGCCTTGTTGAAAATGGCAGTGATGACGCAACAGGAAACCATTTTGGTTTATGCTATTTGCAGAAAGCTACATTTGAGAAATATGTAATCAACTGATCAACGGCATGAAGGATTAAAACGGAGCAGGACAGAGACCCTGCTTTGCTCGGATTGAAACGGAAACGGAAGGACAAGAGTCAAGCCGCCATTGCAGTTCTACGTTTTGAAGAATAGAGTTTTGTGCCAGTGGAGCACGTTGACGAGTCGTTTTGGCGTTTATTCAGCACTTGCACATGCAAGAGCGCAGAGCGAACAGCCTCCGTCCGAAACACATACAACGTATATATAGAACTACAGAACATTCCAGTAGAATGATTCTTGACATCTGTGGATACTTCTAGAATGTACTCGTATCGAATACAGAAAATAAAATTGTACGATCAACGTGAGTTTTGAACTCACGACCCACAACAGTCTAGTACCATCACCACTACATCACGGTGCTACTCAGCTTCTGCTGCGACAGTGCTCACTCTTTAAGGGAGGGTTCTCCCAATGAAATACAGTCTTTGGTTCGCCTTTCCGACAACATTTTCAACATTTTCCAGTTTAAGTCGTTCGTAATTGTAGTTCCTAGGTGTACAGTTGAATTTACGGCCATTATATTTGACTGATTTTGTTGAATTTGCGGCCTTTAGATTTGATTGATTTATCGCGTAACATAGGTTTAATGGATTCCTTTTAGCACTCAAGTGAATAAGTTCACACATTTCATTATTTAGGGTCAACTGCCAATCTTCACACCATACAGATTTCCTATCTAAATTTTTTTTTTGCAATTTGTTTTGATGTTCTGATACCTTTGCCAGACAATATATGTACGACAGAATCATCTGCAAACTACCAAAGATAGCTGTTCAGATTGTCTGCTAAATAATTTACGTAGATAAAGAGCAGCAGAGGGGAACGCTAGAAATCACTTCTGTTTTACTCGATGACTTTCCATCAGTTACTGCGAACTGCGACATCTCTGACAGGAAATCACGAATCCAGTCACATACCTGGGACATATTCCATAAGTACGGTACGCAATTTTACTACAGGCCGCTTGTTTGATGAAGTTTCAAAAGCCTTCTGGAAATCTAGAAACGCGGAATCATTTTGAAATCCTTTGTCGGTAGCACTCAGTACTTTGTGTAAGTAACGAGCTAGTTGTGTTTCACAAGAACGATGTTTCCTAAATCCGTATTGGCTGTGTATCAACAGACCGTTCTCTTCGAGTTAACTCACAATGTTTGAACACAATATATGTTCCAAAATCCTGCTGCATATCGACGTTAATGCTGTGGGCCCGTAATTCAGTGAATTACTCCTACTACCGTTCTTGAAAATTGGTGTGACTTGTGCCCCTTTCCAGTCCTGGGTACGGATCTTTCTTCGAGTGAGCGGTTGTATGTGATTGTTAAATACGGAGCTATTGCATCAGCATACTCCGAAAAGAAGCTAACAGGTATACAGTCTGGATCGGAAGACTTCCTTCTGTTAACTGAATAAAGTTGGAGAGTACCTACTTCCACGTTAATCATGTTGGCAGCCTTTCTTGTTTCGAATTCTGTAATTTTTACTTCTTCTTCTTTGGTGAAGGAATTTCGGAAGGATATGTTTAGTAACACTGGTTTGGCAGCACTGTCGCCGATAGTATTTCCATTACTATTGCACAGAGAGGGCATTGACTGTGTCTTGCTGCTAGCTTATCTCACATACGACCACAATCTCTTTGGATTTTCTACCAGGTTTTTTAGAAAAAGTTTCGTTGTGGATACTATTATAAGCATCTCGCATGGAAGTCCGCACTAAATTTCGAGCTTCTGTAAAAGATCGTTTCGGTTAGTTTAAATTTGGCATGCTTTTATCTTTGTCTCTGCAACAGTGTTCTGATCTGTTTTGTGTACCAAGTGGGGATCAGCTCCTTCGTTTATTAATTTATTCATAATCAATTTGTCAATTTCTGTCGTTACTATTTGTCTGAAAACAAGTCACATCTGGTCTACACTTACACTGTTAATTTGGAAAGATTGTCTCTCAGGAAAGCGCCAAGTCAATTTTTATCTGCTTTTCTGCATAGGTATACTTTTAGTTTGTTTTTTGAGGATGTGAGGGTTACAATGTTCAGTCTCCCTACGACAGCACTGTGTTCGCTAATCCCTGTATCCGTTTTGATGTTCATTTTAGCTCAGGTCTATTGGACTATTTGTGTAGGTCTATGGACTAACTGCCCAAAATAATTTTCAGAGAACGCATTCTGCACAATTTCTGATGATTTTTTATTCGTAATACCGGATTTACAGATGTACTTTCGCAAACATTTTTAGGGTAAATTGAAGTCACCAACAACTATAATTCTATGAGTCGGGTACATGTTTGAAATTAGAATCAAGTTTTCTTTCAACTTTTCAGCAATTGTATCATTTGCGTTTGGAGGTCTGTAGAAGGTTTCTATTATTACTTTATTCCGGTTGCTAAGAATGACTTCTGCCCATACTATTTCACAGGAACTAACAACTTCAATTTCGCTACAAGATAAACTACTTGTAACAGCAAAAAACACGGCACCGCCAACTGATTTTAGCCCATCCTTTCTAAACACCGTTAGGTTCTTCCCAAAGATTTTGGATTTAGCCGGCTTTTAGTGCCTATAACGATCTGAGCATCAGTGCTCTATATTACCGCTTGTAACTCGTACTTTCCCAATATTGCTATGACAGTCTACAACTGTTGTACCGATAGTTCCCGGATCTAGGTTCTTCCTGTGTTCGACACGCACCCTTTGAGACTGAAGCCCTTTTTGTGTTTCCCTGAGACCCTCTAACCGAAAACACCGCACAATCCCCTACTGCCGGTGTAGCCGCCTACTGCGTGTAATGGACTTCTGACCTATTCAGCGGAGCTCTAAACCCAACCACTTTATGGTGCAAATTGAGGAATCCGCAGCCTACACGGTCGCAGAACTGTCTGCCCTCCTGATTCAGACCTTCTACTAGGCTCTGTACAGAGGACCACAATCGGTCCTCTCGACTGTTTTCCAAATAGTGACTCTGCTTTCATCTCGCAAGCAACTCTGGCAGCCTTTACCACTTCTGTTAGCCGCTCTGTATCAGAGAGAATCTCTTCCGATCCAAAGAGACATTATTGGTACTGGTGTGAGAAACCACCTGCAGTTGGATGTAACCTGTGCTCTTCAAGGCACCCAGGAGGACGCCTTCCACGTGTGGGATGAATCCGCCCGGTACACACATGCAGGGCACATTGGCTTTCTTCTCTTCCTTGGCAGCCATGTCCCTAAGAGTCACCATAACGAATCTAACATAGGAGCTATCAGCTGCCAATAACCGCACCCTCTATGACTGCCCGGATCTTGCAGGCTTATAGGTTTTCCCTGAAACAGGACATGCGACTGCATCTGGCTGCGGGACTGTGTGCCATGGACAGCACCTGGAGACTGTTTGTCAGACCAACGAGAGAGGTCTTACGTGCTGCCCCCTGGAAAGTCTTTCGCCGCCTGCCACGCACCGAGGCGACTTGCCACTCGACCACAGGTGAGGGATCAACCTCACTTCGAGCAGTAACTGGGCTGGCCACCGGTACAGACCGATCGGTGGACTCAGTTATGCTGTACGTCCGCCGCCACAGCCGGTCCATAACAGTGGTGCTCATCAGCTGCATCTCTTTTTGTTTCTTCTGCTTCGGGACACTTTTCTTCTACGTCTGTTCTCAAAGAAAAAAAAATCCTAAGATGTTGTCCGTCGTATTGCTGCCTTCAGTAATTGCTCTCAGAGATGGGACCGCTCTTCAGTCGTCAGCAACTGACGGGTATTGAGGCGTAGCGCCTTCGCATCGCTCCTGTCACTTGTTAGGACGATATCGTTATAGGCATGAGTCATCGACAGATGTCACCAACTGACATGGACCTGAGTTACAGAGCTGCACGTAGTTGTACTAGTAGGCGGCAGAGGTCAGCAGTTGACGGACAGTGCTAGCAGTCGTAGTCAAAACAATGTTGAAAAGTTATGTTTGATTAATATTTAATGTATTTACATAATTATAATTGTTTTATATGTGTAGTAATTAGCAGCGTGAGTGTTGTATGAGTGAAGAGGAACAGAAGTAAATGAAAATTGTTTTGTTTATTCACGAAGTACCAGTTAAACTATACAGGGGATTTATTATAATTAAATGTGCAGTCAGTTTATGGTACTAATAAATCGTGAGTAAAACAAAAATTAATAGGTAATTTCAGAAGGAGTTATTTTATATTTGATACTTTCTAAGTTTATTTATTTAGCAATTGCCATAGAAAGAAATGTTTTACTATGATTGGTCATTGAAGTAAAGCGAAGGGTTAGCTCAGGATAATACTGCAACCTGATTTGCTATTTGTGATATCAGCCAATTAGAAAAATGCAGGCTCGCGCCAATCTATGCTGAGAACAAAGCCTTTGGTGTGATCTAAGTCAGTCGGGGATTAGGGTTCGAACTAGTAACATCTCATTGAAAGCAGCTCTGACGAAAGTACTGTAAAATCGCGGAAAAATGCTAATTACGAGTTCGCGAAGTGGTACAAAGTGCATTTAAGTGAACGGTATGGTGGAAGTCTTGTGGAATTTCGGACGGAATATCAAAATTATTGCTTTTCACTGTTAGTTAAAACCGCGTGGCGTGTGTGCGATCTAAGACTGGAACAGGTATTACGTGTAGAGCAGAGTGCACAACATTTGAGCGAGCATTTTCATAACTAAACGATCTAGTGAAGTCTATTAACTTCAGTAACCGGTGTAAATACCATAAACTGGCTACGTGTGTGATTGTGGTGCGCGTGGGAGATTTACATTGTGTAGACACTTAGTACGGACTTGGCAGTATTAACTGTGATCTTTATCGTAAAAATACACCTGAAAATTTACATTGCCAAGTTAAAACTTTTATTTCAGTAGCCTCCACATCCCATTTACCAGACAATTCTATGTGTGTTGCGACCTGCAGTAGACAGTAGTGGTCTAGTATTTTCTACTACAGCTTTTAGCCAGACAAATGAACATTGCTGGACACTGGCAGGGCGGTAAAAAGAAACGTGCCGCGCCGCAGTATCTACTGCAAACTACTACATCGACACGATTCGTGTCTTCACCCTCGCATACTTCACTGTCGGCGTCACAGTCTATAAACATGACGCTGAACCGTGCCTATTAGCTACCTCTGAGTTTTATCGTTCCGTGGAAAAAACAGCCGCATCTCATGTTGATTCGTCTCGCCCTGCTCCTAATTATCATCCTGACGTCAGTCAAGCATTTCAAAAAAACTGAACACAGTTCCTCTAAATACCTTTGCTGTTCAAAACGCACATACACGTCACGAATATAACCCCCGAAAAATTCACAATGACATTGTCAAATCCAATGATCAAAGAACACTTATGGTGCAGAAACCACAAAACACAATCATACAAAACACACAATAAATTTAACACCAGGAAGGCCAAGTTGCCTGCACAAATTGGGCCAACGGTGTATTTATAACACCGGGCCACAACTCTTTCCTAGACACGGCACAGCAGTATTCCTCCAACGAGAAATTTTGCCGCCAAAATCTATACTCTCTCCCGCCAAACTTGGCGCCAGAGACACGTGCATGCATTACACACCAGACAATGCTCTCCTCCCAGAGCACATCATAAAACTCGATCTACCGCATGCCCGAGGTGGACATTACGTCTCTGGAATCCAGGCCGCTGGCCATTGTCCTGCTAAAGACTGGACAGCCCTCGTGGCCGGCTTTATGGCGAGATGCCACGGCCTGCGCACACAGGCAAAGCGGTCACGCTTTTATAAAAGACTGGATGCTTTTCCTGGATGAACCTATGGCTCCTCCTTTCACTTCTGCCGTCCTGGCCACATCTCCCTGCTGTCCTCACTGACGCAGAAAGAAATCTGTTGCCACAACTATCACTGCTAGCGTCAAACAAAGTCTATCACTCTCTATCATACCAACAATTACTCGTCCTGAGGGCTCGTTACGTAGCTGACATGGCTGCAGTGACTAAGCAGGGACTATGTAATAAACAAGGGGTGAAAGATGGTGGGCCCAAAGGGTCGCCAACTTTCAGTAATACTTTTTCGTTGGGGCATGCGTTACTTTTCTAACGTAATCTCCTCACTAGTTGTATTTTGTTTCCCATGTTTTGCCGAAGATCTGAAGAGGTCATTGCTGACTGAAACCGGTAGTCTAAGGCCCAAAACGGCGCGGTCAGGGATTTTCTCTGCCTCGTGATGACTGGATGTTGTGTGATGTCCTTAGGTTAGTTAGGTTTAAGTAGTTCTAAGTTCTAGGGGACTGATGACCATTGATGTTAAGTCCCATAGTGCTCAGAGCCAAGGACCAAAAGTTTTACCATCTTTGGCGGAAGTAAAATAAATTAATTCTACGTTTCCAGGATCACTGTTTTAATCCACAATCATGTTGCAGCTGGTGATAAATGAGCTCACTGCCGACGAAATATTACACTGTGTCACGTAACTGGTTTCCTTGTGAATATATTACCGACCATTTAAGACACTTTACATCGAAACATGAAAAATTTTCTAAGTATTTTACTGTCTGTGATGCCATATGTAAACGGAACTCATTAATCCGCTTAAAAGTAATTTGGCAGTCCAACTGACCAAACGTCTTTCATAGTAACAGTTTGGGATTCTTTTAAAGGAAACACCTACCTAGCGCGACGTTTGTCAAAGTCTATTTCTTCATTCCAATAAAGAATATCAAAATAATTCAACACGAACTTAGAACTTAAACCTACGAAAAAACCAATTACGAGACGTCAAAATAGAAGGTTCCGTCTCACGATCACACCCACTAAATCACTATAAATAGGCTTTAAAAAGGAGCAACGATTACTATTTTCTGATTATTCTCTTGTTATTATTATTATCATTATTGTACTTCCATGTGTGTCAGCTTTCGCTACTAATTGTGATACACACCGTATACATGTCTTGCATTTGGGCGCTTCTGGCGCCACCATCAGGTTGGCGTTCCAAGTGGCCGCTACAATGATACGTCTTCTTCTTATTCTTCTTCTTCTTCCTTTCTTCCTAGGCTAAGGCCTGTTTCCTTCAGCACTCGCCAGGCCATCCTCAGGTTGTCACTCTATCTCTCGTTGGACGACTTCTTTTATCATCTGGTGATTTATTTCTTGTGACTTTCACAATCTTCCGTTATCTAGCCTGTGTACTTTCCATTCATACTTTTTCTTATATACCCACTCACCAGTGGAGTCCACTCTACGTCTTTTCTAATGTTTTCATTTCTCTCTCTCTCTCTCTCTCTCTCTCTCTCTCTCTCTCTCTCTCTCTGTCTCTCAGTGTATTCCCTGTAATCCTTGGCAAAATTGCCATTTCGGTGGTTTCCAAAACTCCTTTTGTTTTTTATGTTTCCGGTCTTGTCTCAGCAACGTATGTCATAACTGGTCTCACTAATGTTCACCTATCCCGATATACTTGTTTTTCGAGATAGTGTCGTGTAAACACCGTGCCACTATGTTTGCTTTTGCTATTAGTTCTGTATTTCTTTATTTCGACATTTCCACTGCTGGACAGTTCAAAACCAAGATATTTTAAATGTCATCACCTGTTGACCAATTTTTCCATCCAGTTCCGGTTTTCATACAATTGTTTTTTAAGTGGATATGATCGTATTTACGTTTTTGTGTCCCACGTTAAATATGCGTAAAAGTTTCCGCAGGTTATCTTCAATGTTTTCCCACAGGACTGCATCATCAGCATAACAAATGATATGTATTTCTTCGTCCCCCATTCTGTAACTAATACCAGCAAATAATTTCTTTGTTATCTCGTCTTTGAATTAGAAGTAGCGGGTTCGAAGATTCAGCTTGTCTAGTGCCACTGTTAACTGCTATGCAACTAGTTAACCTGGAACCAATTTTCGCGTGGATGTAGTGGCTGGAATAAATGTCTTCAATTGCTTTTATTAGGATAAATCGGAAGGAACCCCCGACTGTCGAAAGGACGGAATACAAATTGTGATATGTCCTGTGTAGGAATGCTACAAGTGTGGCGCTCGTGTCGTTTGTGTCGTAAACCGGTCTGAGCATAATACGAGGAGAGCTGCAGTTCGAGTCATATGAAAACCAAGTGATGAAATGGTAGCATGCTCTGGAACGTTTGCGGGCCGCGATGGTCTCGCGGTTCTAGGCGCTCAGTCCAGAACCACGCGACTGCTACGGTCGCAGGTTCGAATCCTGCCTCGGGCATGGATGTGTGTGATGTACTGAGGTTAGTTAGGTTTAAGTAGCCCTAAGGTCTTGGGGACTGATGACCACAATGTTAAGTCCCATAGTGCTCAGGGCCATTTGAACCATTTCTGGAACATTAGGTAAAAGGAAATAGTTTACTGCTGTGTTAAATTTCGCACATTGGAGTGGTGTGTGGCTAATCTCGCTGCAAAAAGTAACATTCAGATTCAACTGATCGATTTGTCCTGCGTTAATAGATTATGCTCATAGATACTTAAAATATGCTTACACATGGTATGTGATATGGCAAGTGCCCTATAGGAATCAACAAACCCAAATCGTAGCCACTTTCTGACACGCTCATAAATACAGTATCAGCCATCTTCTTGTGTTGTTGCATCTGATACAAATTCCCCTGGGTCCTAAATCTATGAACAACATCATATTTGGCAGCAAATATTCGTTTTATTTACGTTTGCGGTATTTTGGTAAGTAGTTTGCTTTACGCGCAGTTGCTTGTTAAGACAATATTTACTCATTCCCTCACGGCTACGGAATTTTCTTGGGCTACGTGGAGCTTCCGACCCCTTCCCCCTGCCTCTTTACCCTGCTCCTTGAGTCCACATCACTGCCATGTGTACACCTTCTGTTTCATTTTAGTTCCCCTGCTGTCTGAATACTGAACTGTAAAACTGCTTTGCGCTACCTTAAATGGCTTACAGGTAATCTCAGTATCATATTCATTACCTAGTTCCTCTAATTGTAAACCACATTTATTTTTATTCCTGTGCATTTATCCTTGTCCGAGAGTGAATTATAAATGAAAAATCATGTATTTAGTAGAGAAAATATCTCTCAGGGCGCATTACTTGAATGGCTATGGATAGGCTTTTTCAAAGAAGTGTCTAAGAAGTGTCTTAGAGGAAGTGAAGAATGCAATTAAAAACTTAAAGAATAATAAAGCAGTTAGAGAAGACGGCATAGAGTCCAAATTATTAAAATATGGTGGAAAGAATATGGAGACGGCTCTTAATGATTTAAAAATGAAAATGCTGAAGGATTGGAGCAGTGCGGAAGTTTTGACTAGAAACGAATACAGGTAAAACAAATTATATCAAGGCAGAAAAATCTGGTGAGGATAGAGGAGATAAACGGGAAAGAATGAAATAGAAGACAAGTTATAATACCTAGTCCCGATAATAATAGGACAGCAACAGAAATTCAAGAAAGCTTACCAGATGTTAATCAACAGTATTATTCCTTGCAGGATGTATTCAAGTACAGGAACGTTCGTAAGAATACAAAAATTAAAATATATTTGGCTGTTTTAAGACCTACAGTAACATATGGATCAGAAGGCTGGGCGATGACCACAACGGAGGAAGACAGGTTATTGTGATGGGAAAGGAAGATTTTTGAGACAGATATTTGGGGTGGTGAGAGACGAAGGAAGCTGGATAATAAGTAAGAACACAGAACTACCTGCATGCTTTTTTTTTAACGAAATGGAGGCAGGTGACAATGGAGGGCAAGGTTCTAAGAGAACTGTAGCGCCGATCAGTAACTAAGTAAATAAGTAATATTAGTGCACGTAGGACTGCACAAAGCGTAGAAAGCAGAGTTATTCTGAAACTTTTACTCTCAAGCCATCATACGCCACCGACTCACTTGCTAATTGTAGGACGCGCAAGTGTACAGGGTTATTAGAAATGATTGAAGCGATTTCACAGCTCTACAATAGCTTTATTATGTGAGATATTTTCACAATGCTTTGCACATACATACAAAAACTCAAAAAGTTTTTTAGGCATTCACAAATGTTCGATATGTGCCCCTTTAGTGATTCGGCAGACATCAAGCCGACAAGTTCCTCCCACACTCGGCGCAGCATGTCCCCATCAATGAATTCGAAACCATCGTTGATGAGGGCTCGCAGTTCTGGCACGTTTCTTGGTAGAGGAGGTTTAAACACTGAATCTTTCACATAACCCCACAGAAAGAAATCGCATGGGGTTAAGTAGGGAGAGCGTGGAGGCCATGACATGAATTGCTGATCATGATCTCCACCACGACCGATCCATCGGTTTTCCAATCTCCTGTTTAAGAAATGCCGAACGTCATGATGGAAGTGCGGTGGAGCACCATCCTGTTGAAAGATGAAGTCGGCGCTGTCGGTCTCCAGTTGTGGCATGAGCCAATTTCCAGCATGTCCAGATACACGTGTCCTGTAACGTTTTTTTCGGAGAAGAAAAAGGGGCCGTAAACTTTAAACCGTGAGATTGCGCAAAACACATTAACTTTTGGTGAATTGCGAATTTGCTGCACGAATGCGTGAGGATTCTCTACCACCAAGATTCGCACATTATGTCTGTTTACTTCACCATTAAGAAAAAATGTTGCTTCATCGCTGAAAACAAGTTTCGCACTGAACGCATCCTCTTCCATGAGCTGTTGCAACCGCGCCGAAAATTCAAAGCGTTTGACTTTGTCACTGGGTGTCAGGGCTTGTAGCAATTGTAAACGGTAAGGCTTCTGCTTTAGCCTTTTCCGTAAGATTTTCCAAACCGACGGCTGTGGTACGTTTAGCTCCCTGCATGCTTTATTCGTCGACTTCCGCGGGCTACGCATGAAACTTGCCCGCACGCGTTCAACCGTTTCTTCGCTCACTGCAGGCCGACCCGTTGATTTCCCCTTACAGACGCATCCAGAAGCTTTAAACTGCGCGTACCATCGCCGAATGGAGTTAGTAGTTGGTGGATCTTTGTTGAACTTCGTCCTGAAGTGTCATTGCACTGTAATCACTGACTGATGTGAGTGCATTTCAAGCACGACATACGCTTTCTCGGCTCCTGTCGCCATTTTGTCTCACTGCGCTCTCGAGCGCTCTGGCGGCGGAAACATGAAGTGCGACTTCAGCCGAACAAAACTTTATGATTCCAGAATGAGATTTTCACTCTGCAGCGGAGTGTGCGCTGATATGAAACTTCCTGGCAGATTAAAACTGTGTGCCCGACCGAGACTCGAACTCAGGACCTTTGCCTTTCGCGGGCAAGTGCTCTACCATCTGAGCTACCGAAGCACGACTCACGCCCAGTACTCACAGCTTTACTTCTGCCAGTACCTCGTCTCCTACCTTCCAAACTGTACAGAAGCTCTCCTGCGAAAGGCAAAGGTCCCGAGTTCGAGTCTCGGTCGGGCACACAGTTTTAATCTGCCAGGAAGTTTCAAAACTTTATGAGTTTTTCTACGTATCTGTAGTGTGTCGTGACCATATATCAATGAATGGAGCTACAGTGAATTTATGAAATCGCTTCAATCATTTGTAATAGCCCTGTATATTGGATTTCACAGATAGAATTTGCCATAGGGTTTGACTATTCTCGTAGAATTGGCTACAGTGTAATAAAAGGCACCGCAGAATCCACAACATACCACGATCTGAGTTTGACTACTCTCTCGGACGCTAAATGACGTCGTCGTGCTGTGATAAGACAGCCAGCCGGGGTGGCCGAGCGGTTCTAGGCGCTACAGTCTGGAACCGCGTGACCGCTACGGTCGCAGGTTCGAATTCTGCCTCGCGCATGTATGTGTGTGATGTCCTTAGGTTAGATAGGTTTAAGTAGTTCTACGTTCTAGGGGACTGATGACCTCAGAAGTTAAGTCCCGTAGTGCTCAGAGCCATTTGAACCATTTTTTGTGATAAGTCACTTGACGAATACGTAAATTTCCGTTCACCGTTTCTAATGACGTCGTCTCGACTGAACGTTAAACCCAAATTTTCGTTAGATGGCATTCTTTTTCTTTCATTTTTTAGTAACAGGAGCTGAAATTATTTGGTGCAGTTCACGTCTTATTGATATGCTGCTGCCAAATGTCATACCTAAATCCCCAGTCAACTTCTTCAATAAACGGTCAAAAAGTTTTCAGTCATAGAGTGTCCGAAGAAAAGTAAAGAATCCTGTAATTACAATCAACAAACGTACAGAATTAGGTTTTTAAAGCTAAGTGGTGGTTCAGTATCTGAAGGGATTTCTTTCATTTGAAATAGACATACCTGATTAGAAGTCAGATAACGGCAACATGGTGAGCCGTCCATATACGTAGATTCGAAGAAGACGTGATCATATATTCAGATTCCCCGAAACATGTCGACTTCATGAATCACAACTTTTCTCCATTAGTGTGTGAGAAACGGACGGAATGTGTGAGCAATGGACGGAATACAAAATTTACTCGCGGAATGTAAAAGAGAGGCATAAACTGCCATCTTTCGCTGTTGGTAGTACGACTGTTGTGACACCGTCCCTCTCCACACTTGAGTGGTGAGCACGGCTCATTTACATGCTGGGGGCCGGATTCCATTCTCCACGGGGTTGGAGATTTTATTCGCTTCGGAGCCGGGTGTCGTGTTGTACTCATCATCATGTCATCATCATTGATGCGCAAGTGGCCGAATGGCGCCAAATAAAAAAACTTGCACTAGGCGGTCGAACAACCCAAGATGAAGTCCCTCGGCCGATAATGCCAAACGATCATTTCATTTCTTATAAAATAATGCGTAGACAAGGTGCAAACATGTACTCCAACTAATGGTAAGAGAGATTAATAGAATCTTAATGTTCGTCGCTCGAATTTTTCGAAATGAAACGGTGGGGGAAATACCTTTTTTTTATTTTTTAAATCAGACGAATGCAGATTTGATTCAAGATCTCGCAAATTATATTATATGTACACATATTTTGCAAAGCATTGTCTTTCTATTAAGACTATTTGCAGTTACAAATGTTTTCAAACGAAGCAAAATCAATCGTTAACTTCTTTTTACATGCATTTTTTTTCTTAGAGCTTCACGGCACTAGTAGATGTCCTAGTTAACATCTTGTAATTCAACACAAATTTTCCGATTATCCAAATGTGATAACGTTTCTCTAGGAGATGAAACTGACGTTTGCTATATTCAAGCTAAACGCTGCGTCGGCGTTCTCATAGAAGCGGTAACAAATTTCATCGGAACATCTGTGCTGTGATTTTATCTATTACTACCGAGTATGTAGAGATGGTAGCGTTTGATTGTTAACAGGAAGAGCACATATGACACTGATGGCCTATCATTCGCTAATAGTGATCGTAGAGAATCTGGAACATCACAGTTACTGTAAACGCCAAGAGTGCACGAAGAGCATACACAACGAGGTGAAAAAAGTCATGACATACCTCCTAACATCGTTTCGGACCTCCTCTTACCCGGCGCAGAGCATCAGCTTGACTTGGCACGCACTCGACATGTCACTCGAGTCCCCTGCAGAAGTATTAAGCCACATTGCCATCCATAACTGCGATAGAGTTGCCGGTGAAGGATTTTGTACACGAAATGTCCTCTCAATTATGTCCCATAAATGTTCGATGGAATTGAAGTCGGGCGATCTGGGTGGCCAAATGATTCGCTCCAATTGTCCAGAATGTTCTTAAAACCAATCGCGAACAACTGTTGACCGGTCACGATGTGGCGTTGTCATCCATAAAAAATTCCATCGTTGTCAGGGAAAATGAAGTCTATGAATGGCTGCAGATCGCCTACATACAGCCGAGCTTACCCATTTCCAATCAAATATCGATTCATTTTTAGCAGAGGATTCAGTCCATTCCATGTAAACACAGCCCACACCATGATGGAACAACTACCAGCTTGCACAGTGCCTTGTTGACAAAGTGAGTCCAGGGCTTCGGCGATATTGTCATAAACCCAGTAGAGGCGCTGTAGGCGATGTCGTTCTGTTAGCGAAGGCACTCAAATCGCTCTTGTGCTGCCTTACCCCATTAACTTCAGATTTCGTCGCACTGTCCCAACGGATTCGTTCGTCGTACGTCCCTTAATGATTTCTGCGGTTATCTCATGCAGTATTACTTGTGTGTTAGCACTGACAACTCTATTCACTCGCCGCTGCTCTCAGTCGTTAAGGCTATCGGGCACTACGTTGCCCTTGGTGAGAGTTCTACATCTACATCCATACTCCACAAGCCACCTGACGGTGTGTGGCGGAGGGTACCTTGAGTACCTCTATCGGTTCTCCCTTCTATTCCAGTCTCGTATCGTTCGTGGAAAGAAGGATTGTCGGTATGCCTCTGTGTGGGCTCTAATCTCTCTGATTTTATCCTCATGGTCTCTTCGCGAGATATACGTAGGAGGGAGCAATATACTGCTTGACTCTTCGGTGAAGGTATGTTCTCGAAACTTTAAGAAAAGCCCGTACCGAGCTACTGAGCGTCTCTCCTGCAGAGTCTTCCACTGGAGTTTATCTATCATCTCTGTAACGCTTTCGCGATTACTAAATGATCCTGTAACGAAGCGCACTGCTCTCCGTTGGATCTTCTCTATATCTTCTATCAACCCTACCTGATACGGATCCCACACTGCTGAGCAGTATTCAAGCAGTGGGCGAACAAGCGTACTGTAACCTACTTCCTTTGTTTTCGGATTGCATTTCCTTAGTATTCTTCCAATGAATCTCAGTCTGGCATCTGCTTTACCGACGATCAACATTATATGATCATTCCATTTTAAATCACTCCTAATGCGTACTCCCAGATAATTTGTGGTATTAACTGCTTCCAGTTGCTGACCTGCTATTTTGTAGCTAAATGATAAAGGATCTATCTTTCTGTGTATTCGCAGCACATTACACTTGTCTACATTGAGATTCAATGCCTGAAACTCCGTATTGTCGGTAATTTGTTGACACTGTGGATGTCGGGATAGTGAATTCTCTTACGAATTCCAAAATGGATGGTCCCATGTGTCAGACTTCAACTACCAATCCCTGCTCCAAGTCTGTTACTTTCATTTGTGCGGCCACGATCACGTCGGAAGCGTTTTCACGTGAATTTCCTAAGCAGAAATAACACTGCCCTTTTATATCCTGTATACCGATATTACCACCTTATTTATGTCTACATACCGCTATCCAATGAATTTTGTCGACTCTGTGCATATTAGCTACAAAACTCGTTTGCATTATGAGTAATAACAGAGTGTGTAAACTGTGACTGTAATGGTGTTGTAGCTCGTCGTTAGATGAAGGCAGACAACTGAGTTTCTTTATAGGTTCTCAGCTGTTGTACGTTCGTTAGATGGTATTTATAACAAATATGTGACCACTTCGTTTTCAGGTGAATGTAAAAAGGTTTCAGTTGAGCCAATGTATTACATGATTATACGTCTGGATACAGCAACTCCAGCAACATGGCCACTAGACCAACGGAGAAACATTTTGCATGATTTACATCTGACAGAGCAAGCCTGCAATGACGTATCAATGTAAAACTGTTTCTGCTAATGTTCTCACCATGTGTAATGGCTTTCAGCAACCGCATCTCATACTGGTTCATTTGCATGTGTTTTCCTTACATTTTCTAAGCAGTTCACTGTCGAATTTCTAGGTCAGGATTGGCACGAGATGTTGGCTTCTGAGAAACATTTCCTTCGGCCCTTTAGCCTGTTTCTCAGATGTTGATTGACGCACAATGTCTTTGTCTTTACAAAGACCTGCTGTTACCTTAAATTTCTAATCCCTTTCGTAAATGCATTGTCTGGTAGGCGCAGCCTTCTTAAATGAAGTCATGAATTTCCAAAGCACTGGATTGGCGGACTCGTTCTCGCAGAACTGAATCACGCAAAATGCCTTCGCCGTTGGTATGGCAGCCATTTTGATGAATATCACTGCAAGGAAAAAAACTACTTGAGTGTCTGTTTCTGTACACATAATCATGTAATACTTTAAAGCAAAATTTTTTTTAAAAATGTTCAGATCATTTTGAATAACCCTGTAGCGAGCTGTATTAATAAATTATGAAATAGTCATTAAATTAAAGCCAATAGTCCCCTGGAGTTGAGAAGTGCGTAACATACGGTGATCAAAATTAAACACGTCCTTCAGTTTCGGCAACTTAACGTTCTGCCCCCGCCAGCGACAGCTAGTCTCCTTGAAGTGGATGATCGAGCGTCGGCAGGACACGTTTCTGGCGAGAAGTTGCAGTGGCAGGCAGCCGCAGTTTCATCTGCTGTACCATACACTCTGGCTGCGTGTATTAATGAGTGAGCCGTGAGGGCCCATGTTTCCGCTCTCGCGAATCCACAATTTAATTTAATGAGCGGAGTCTGGTGCGGGGTACCGCCTCATAGCGCTACAAGTTTTTCAGGGTGCGTCGAGTTTTCTGAAACTCGGAAATTGCCTCCCACTCTAAAGGCAACCCCCCACTAAGAGGATTGCCGTAAATAACGACTCCAGTCCTTCACCTCCTTTTTTATAGCTCCCGGCTGGTTGAGGGTAACTCGAAACTTGCCGGGTGTAACGGACAAGGAGGGCCGGGCGCGCCGTATTACTCGCCACAGCTGCGTAACCGTCTCTCATTAAGTGTTGCAATAGCTCTGAATGTCTGAAGTATCTGTAACCATAAAAGAACGTAGAAGAATCCTCTACTGCTGCTATGTTAAGCTCTGAGATTGGTCGTGGCCCTCCACAGAGATGGAGCACCACAGAGCTGACTGATACAGCTTTTATCAGAGCATTTACTGTGAGAGGGATCGTTTCAGCATTGAGCCTTCTGTCTCAAATATATCAAAAGTGCAAGCGAGGAATATGGTTTATCATTCTGAAAGAAGATTTTTTTTGCTTTCCCTCTCAAGCCTGTTTTAAGTGACGCGTAGACGACCGAACGATCATCCTCCCTTTGCTCGAAGCTGCTATACTCGTCGTTTATAATGGTCCTCAGATATTCATTCATATGACCAGCGCGGCATGGCAGCTGTCATATAGCGTAGATGGGAGTGACAAGATGGGACAACAGGTAGTAACCGGTCACTGTGCCACGTTTACTTTCGCTATTGACCTGCAGAATGAAAGGCGAAACAGCGGGACGGTGTCTCAGCTGGAGGATGAATGTCGCTCCATCCTGGGTTCAGGAGCGTGAAACAGCGGCTGGTCGATGAAATGTAATAATACTAAGCTAACATACGTTATACTGATATTATTTTATTAGGCATTCAGTTTCGATGTTACAATTACGTCATCTTCAGGCCTGTCGCATGAATGATACCAAGTGAGCTGTGGAAGGGGAACAAGGGGGAAACAAATGGTAGCACCAAAATTTTTTCTTTTAACAGGGTGGCTTTATTGTAGTGAACAGTTACAGTAATTCAAAACAACAAATATTTTTAATACAGCAGCAAAGGGCAAACTGGTAAGACAATGAAATTCAAATAACAATTCCCCCCAAATATGGATTCACGGGTAAGATTTAATTTATGATTGTTAAATTTTTTTAAAAAAATTTCAGTAAATATTCCTTAATGCCTTAAGTAATTAATATGTGATAAGCCTAACGAGAAAGTGCAATCCACCTCAACATTTCCATAGATCATAGACACAAGTTGCACAATTTAACCCCAGGGATTAGCCAAGATAAAATTTCCCCAAAACGTAAAAGATAAATCATTACACTAAAATGCTGCATCAGTTATCAACATAAAAATTCACAGGGAGCCCAAGGTTAGATTTTAACATTTCTGACATCGCAGCAGTAGGCAAGATAAAATTAGCTCAGTTAACAAAATGCAGTTATATAAACACTCAAATACAAGTTAATATTTAACACACACACGGCAACAACCGCCAGCTTACAATAGTTCAAAACATTATTCAATCCCATATGTGCGCAGATGTAATTACGAAGGGGAGTGTGCGAACCAACTTGAAGCAACTATAACATGGCATAGACCAAATTACAGATTCGGCTGTGTATGCAGAGAACTCGGCAAGAAACGGTAAACAAGTCAGGAAACGATCACCGTCGCCCACATACACACTCGCGCACGGGCACAGTGGAGCCAACCTTAAGCCAGGGAGATAAGACAGGCATGGTGAAAAAAAAAAAAAAAAAAAAAACAATTCGTCACGGGGCCCATCGAACCACTGGACGGTAACTACCAAAATTCACTCACCTTAAGCTTTACGTACGACGCCCGGGCAAGGAAACGGGAAATCGTAAGGGCACAGGCCAGCAAAAACCCCAGACAAATACACAGAATCCTATAAATTCCAAAACATAATTTAAGCCCGGAACTTGGCACAAGGGAAATTACAGACCACAGGATCCAAAGGCACTCTGCAGAAGAGTAAGGAGGGAAAAGGTTAAACAAAGTTCTGCAACGGCACAATAGAACGCCAAGACAAACACACTAAGTAAGGTACATCACCCCACAGATTGTCGAGAAACACGAAGACTGCGGTTTGCCCACGTTTCCGACACAATCATAACAACGAAGATAATCTTCTTAGCCATAGCACGCCGAAACACACAAACAGCACCAAACTTCCGAGGACGGAAAAGTACTCCTCTGTAAACCATATCCGGGAGCAGGACAGCCACAAGCTCCTGCCAAGGCGCTGTCCAGGGAAATCGGCGGGAGAAAGATGATTCAGCATGAGTATCGTCACCCAGACCTCAGCAAGAAGCAGTCAGACAGAGGCAGGAAAGCTGGTAATCAGGCGACGGCTCCAACCACCGACACGGGAAGCAGCAAGTAACACCAGCCCCGGCCAGCGACAGCGCGGAGGGACCCACCATCCGACGCAAAAGGCAATGCTCGCGCCGCTGGCACCTGAACTTGACTGCCCGCGCACACGCCACCGGGCAGAGACGGCGCCACCCGCCGCCAACAGTCGTCCCGCTATGGAGAAACACCACTCGGTGGCCCAACGGTCAAGACTAGATCGGGAATACCGCCGACACGGCACACCAAGTACCACTCGTGGATGTATCACACACGGCAACAATACTCGTACCTGGTTTCGTAGATATCCGAACTTCATGAGCAAGTGTTCTCTTCAAGCCAGTGACAAGTGTCAAACAAACAATCGTTCGATCGACAGTTGCCGTCGCATTTGCTCCTGAAGTTCGGATATCTACGGAACCAGCTATGGTACCTCGTCTTATACACTCCTGGAAATTGAAATAAGAACACCGTGAATCCATTGTCCCAGGAAGGGGAAACTTATTGACACATTCCTGGGGTCAGATACATCACATGATCACACTGACAGAACCACAGGCACATAGACACAGGCAACAGAGCATGCACAATGTCGGCACTAGTACAGTGTATATCCACCTTTCGCAGCAATGCAGGCTGCTATTCTCCCATGGAGACGATCGTAGAGATGCTGGATGTAGTCCTGTGGAACGGCTTGCCATGCCATTTCCACCTGGCGCCTCAGTTGGACCAGCGTTCGTGCTGGACGTGCAGACCGCGTGAGACGACGCTTCATCCAGTCCCAAACATGCTCAATGGGGGACAGATCCGGAGATCTTGCTGACCAGGGTAGTTGACTTACACCTTCTAGAGCACGTTGGGTGGCACGGGATACATGCGGACGTGCATTATCCTGTTGGAACAGCAAGTTCCCTTGCCGGTCTAGGAATGGTAGAACGATGGGTTCGATGACGGTTTGGATGTACCGTGCACTATTCAGTGTCCCCTCGACGATCACCAGTGGTGTACGGCCAGTGTAGGAGATCGCTCCCCACACCATGAAGCCGGGTGTTGGCCCTGTGTGCCTCGGTCGTATGCAGTCCTGATTGTGGCGCTCACCTGCACGGCGCCAAACACGCATACGACCATCATTGGCACCAAGGCAGAAGCGACTCTCATCGCTGAAGACGACACGTCTCCATTCGTCCCTCCATTCACGCCTGTCGCGACACCACTGGAGGCGGGCTGCACGATGTTGGGGCGTGAGCGGAAGACGGCCTAACGGTGTGCGGGACCGTAGCCCAGCTTCATGGAGACGGTTGCGAAGGGTCCTCGCCGATACCCCAGGAGCAACAGTGTCCCTAATTAGCTGGGAAGTGGCGGTGCGGTCCCCTACGGCACTGCGTAGGATCCTACGGTCTTGGCGTGCATCCGTGCGTCGCTGCGGTCCGGTCCCAGGTCGACGGGCACGTGCACCTTCCGCCGACCACTGGCGACAACATCGATGTACTGTGGAGACCTCACGCCCCACGTGTTGAGCAATTCGGCAGTACGGCAGTACGTCCACCCGGCCTCCCGCATGCCCACTATGCGCCCTCACTCCAAGTCCGTCGACTGCACATACGGTTCACGTCCACGCTGTCGCGGCATGCTACCAGTGTTAAAGACTGCGATGGAGCTCCGTATGGCACGGCAATTTGGCTGACACTGACGGCGGCGGTGCACAAATGCTGCGCAGCTAGCGCCATTCGACGGCCAACACCGCGGTTCCTGGTGTGTCCGCTGTGCCGTGCGTGTGATCATTGCTTGTACAGTGTCCGGAGCAAGTATGGTGGGTCTGACACACCGGTGTCAATGTGTTCTTCTTTCCATTTCCAGGAGTGTACATGCACGAGTCGTACTTGGTGTCATTCATGCGACTGGCCTGAAGATGACGTGACTGGAATGTCGAAACTGATTGCCTAATAAAATAATATCAGTATAACGGCTGTTGGTAGAATACTATTACATTTCATCTGAAGGATGGTCCCAGGAAAAGCTGAGGTCGGAGACCTGTAGAAAATAGAGTGGCTCCCGTCAAACCACAGGACGTGGCGTCGCTTGCGACGCTGCAGCTGTTGATGTTAATTCCGGCAATCTCTTGTCCCAAGAGCGATGACGTTACTTGTTTTATTGGCTCTCTGTGCATTAGAACGTGGGCAACTCTCTGCAGCCCTTATGATACAGATGAACTACATTAAAGTAATGAATAGATTTACCTTTTCTTTCCTTGTGGAAAATGTATAGCATTGCCATTCTGTACCACTTCACAGCACTGTGCTATGAGACAACTGTTCCATTCCCATAATTTGCTCTCCTGGGAAGAACTTCCAGCTGCCCTCAGCTATGGTAAAAGGTACAGCATATCGAAGTCCATGGGTATCCAAGACCGTGGATAGCAACGGCCTACCTGTTCACGCAACACCATGACGGAAATCTTTTCTGCTCTTAGTGCTGCCATTAGCACCTCATGGTCACTGTACAATCAAGACCTCAGACCGACCAATATGTACACTGCTGGGAAAAAAGTAGTGTATACCTTTAGAGGAGTGTAATTCAGTCAAGATTTATTGGGGCAATAGTGCTCTTAGAGTACCGTACATGAAATGATTACTTTTACTGAGAAATGCCACAATCGATTCTGAAACACCCATATTAGTACACATGTACCGCAGAAAGTCATTACGAGATAACATTCGTTGCAGTAAGGCATGCAGGCGTCTAGTACTGTGGCTGCAGGATGGCTATATTTTTTTCTCGCTCTGCCCACAGCACAGCTGACGCTGCCTGCCGTGAGAACTGCATTGCGTAACATTCAGTCGATACGAAGATTAATACCCTCTACGATCTAAATTATCCATATTAGTTATTATCCGAATTTGTTCAATTTTGGTACACAGCCTTTTGTTACGAATGGAATGATGCTGTCACAATTTCAGTTTTTTATTTATTATAGTTCCGGAGATAAAGAGAATTACCTAAAAGTCATAAAACCTATGCCTGTTTTTTGAAACCTAGTTAGGAACAATAACAGATTGATTTTCATTATCATTTTCAGCCATTACAAAGTTATCAGTGCATAAAAATCAATAACTTAGAATTTTCTTTTTAAAATTTTAGTCACTTTCTTTACGTAATACAAAAATTATTATTTGAGTGTATTTTGTTGTCTGAGAATGATTGAGGGAGTGTATGTGGGACATATATAAAAATTTTATATTTCATTTTACGAAAAAAAACCTTGTACAAACGAATCGTGGGAAAGTTATGTTGGCCGGCCGGGGTGGCCGAGCGGTTCTAGGCGCTACAGTCTGAAACCGTGCGACCGCTACGGTCGCAGGTTCGATTCCTGCCTCGGGCATGGATGTGTGTGACGTCCTTAGGTTAGTTAGGTTTAAGTAGTTCTAAGTTCTAGGGGACTAATGACCTCAGCAGTTGAGTCCCATAGTGCTCAGAGCCATTTGAACCATTTTTGAAAGTTATGTTGCAACCACGATTCAGGCGATCTATATCTGTGTGAGCATGCTTTTGTATAACAGCAGCCGGAATGGAAGTTAGAGGCGGAATAATTCTGTTTATCAGTTTGAAGAATATTTCGTACTTTGCTTGTTTTAATTAAACATAATACAAGAAATTGAAGTTTTGCTGACATTAGTCACAATCAAATTAGTGACTGGATAAGGCAAGATTTCTGCGAGAATGATCAGGAAGGAACGTTTTGATTGGTCGTTTAGATCAACAGCCAATCAGAACTAAGCGGTTCCCGTGCGAATAGAGGAATGTGCAGAGAGGAGAGTACCTCGAGAGAGTCGCTAACTAGCCGGCCTCCGGATAACACGATGTAAGACCTCTCCCTGAAAATACTCTGTAAGATGACGAAATAGTGAGCTAATTTCGATTCGAACATATCGTGTCTGAAGCGACTGGAGTTACGAACATTTTAATGAAAGTTTAGTGTTTCTAAGTTAAATGGTTTGAGATATATGACCTTGAGGACTTTCTGGTCGTAGTAACAACTCCCCGTGGCACATTTCGTGCACTGTAAGAAATATTTTTACGAGTATTTCTTCTAAAGAAGACCACTGAAACGATCGAATGTTTAACTCACGAACATTTGTGGGTCTCTCACTGGTAGAACGTGAAAATTAGTCGGCCCGGACTTGCTAAAATTCTGGCGGCTTTTCGAGTAAATATTTGTTATACAGACTGTGAACTTACAATGATAAAGTTTCACTGTATTAAATATGGACTTGATAGCCATTTCATGTGTTTAAATATAAATAAAAAGCAGAGTTAATGTAATTTTAAACACTTTTCTGCAAATAGACTGAACATCGCGAATGCCCGATTTTTTAATCATGAACTTTCAGGAACTGACTTTCAACTAGAGTTACGCGGCGTCTGTGTGGTAGGTACTAGGTGGTGGTTTCATCAACGCTGTTTTACACTGCCTAGCACGTATCTGCTACCACAGAGTGAAGGAACATCGGCAAGAATTCTATGAGGTAGGTGGACTGAACGATAGCGTTAACAACAACGCAGACGACCGACCACGCCCCGCTGCAGACAGTGTAATTCCCACAGGCTTGGTTAATGTGCTTTTTGTCATATCTGATTTTTCTATGTTCTATTGTATTGGATTTTGAAACATTTCATTCTGATGAACACATTTCTAGTACTTATGGAAACATAGGTCTATATACAGGGTGTTTCAAAAATGACCGGTATATTTGAAACGGCAATAAAAACTAAACGAGCAGCGATAGAAATACACCGTTTGTTGCAATATGCTTGGGACCACAGTACATTTTCAGGCAGACAAACTTCCGAAATTACAGTAGTTACAATTTTCAACAACAGATGGCGCTGCGGTCTGGGAAACTCTATAGTATGATATTTTCCACATATCCACCATGCGTAGCAATAATATGGCGTAGTCTCTGAATGAAATTACCCGAAACCTTTGACAACGTGTCTGGCGGAATGGCTTCACATGCAGATGAGGTGTACTGCTTCATCTGTTCAATTGTTTCTGGATTCTGGCGGTACACCTGGTCTTTCAAGTGTCCCCACAGAAAGAAGTCACAGGGGTTCATGTCTGGCGAATAGGGAGGCCAATACACGCCGCCTCCTGTATGTTTCGGATAGCCCAAAGCAATCACACGATCATCGAAATATTCATTCAGGAAATTAAAGACGTCGGCCGTGCGATGTGGCTGGGCACCATCTTGCATAAACCACGAGGTGTTCGCAGTGTCGTCTAAGGCAGTTTGTACCGCCACAAATTCACGAAGAATGTCCAGATAGCGTGATGCAGTAATCGTTTCGGATCTGAAAAATGGGCCAATGATTCCTGTGGAAGAAATGGCGGCCCAGACCAGAACTTTTTGAGGATGCAGGGACGATGGGACTGCAACATGGGGCTTTTCGGTTCCCCATATGCGCCAGTTCTGTTTATTGACGAAGCCGTCCAGGTAAAAATAAGCTTCGTCAGTAAACCAAATGCTGCCCACATGCATATCGCCGTCATCAATCCTGTGCACTATATCGTTAGCGAATGTCTCTCGTGCAGCAATGGTAGCGGCGCTGAGGGGTTGCCGCATTTGAATTTTGTATGGATAGAGGTGTAAACTCTGGCGCATGAGACGATACGTGGACGTTGGCGTCATTTGGACCGCAGCTGCAACACGGCGAACGGAAACCCGAGGCCACTGTTGGATCACCTGCTGCACTAGCTGCGCATTGCCCTCTGTGGTTGCCATACGCGGTCGCCCTACCTTTCCAGCACGTTCATCCGTCACGTTCCCAGTCCATTGAAATTTTTCAAACAGATCCTTTATTGTATCGCTTTTCGGTCCTTTGATTACATTAAACCTCCGTTGAAAATTTCGTCTTGTTGCAACAACACTGTGTTCTAGGCGGTGGAATTCCAACACCTGAAAAATCCTCTGTTCTAAGGAATAAACCATGTTGTCTACAGCGCACTTGCACGTTGTGAACAGCACACACTTACAGCAGAAAGACGATGTACCGAATGGCGCACCCACAGACAACGTTGTCTTCTATATCTTTCACATCACTTGCAGCGCCATCTGTTGTTGAAAATTGTAACTACTGTAATTTCGAAAGTTTGTCCGCCTGAAAATGTACTGTTGTCCCAAGCATATTGCAACAAACGGTGTATTTCTATCGCTGCTCGTTTAGTTTTTATTGCCGTTTCAAATATACCGGTCATTTTTGAAACACCCTGTATCTACAGTTTATATTCAACCGGTTGCCTGTTTAGGCCATGTTGAAAATAGTATACGGTTCCTGAGTAACAGCCATGTTCAAAACTGCAAGCCTTCTAGCTACAGTCCAGTGGTGCCTTGAATAACCACGTTCGACTCAGGTCTGAGTCGTACAGGGGTCCGAGGAGTAAATAACATGGACACTGCGGGGTTAGAGCATGTGGGGATGTTTTACTCTTTACTTTCCAGTATTTCCAGTACTTACAACTTCTGGAAGTGAGCGACTGCTAACGGTCAGTCACTTTTGTAATAATTTTGAGACGGAAGTACCAAGAACTTTGAATGCTCAATACAGACATAATCATCTTCGAATGTGGTTTTTATTTGTCGCAGGGAATATAAAATTCATAAAGCTGTTGTAATACAACACATTTAGAAGGAGAGAAATGGCATTGAAATCATTCAGTAAACTTTTCTGATCGTAGCTATTGCAAATAAATACAGGTAAAATTGCTGCAAATTAATCACAGTTCGGGAAAGAAAAATTAATTCACCTGGAAAAACATTGTCTATTCTAGTCCGATGACGGTGTACGCCAACTGAGGAATTGCGGATGTACTGATAGTGGTTTCTGATCGTCTGCTAACCAATAGCGTAGTGGCATAGCTATCATTGCCCCATCCGTGTCTACCCTTTAATGGGGAGTACCACCATGTAGAAGGCTCAGTGTGTTCCAAACGTGTCAAGCACACATGCACCCGTGCCACGGAGATGCTCACATGCTTCCCACAGCCAACTGAGCGAGTTTGGAAGAGGTCAAATTGTGGCGTTCCTAGCGATGGGGTGGTCCTTTCGGAAAATTACCACATAAGTTGGAAGTGTTGCATGAGTTGTGTTACGATGGTGGTACCAGTGATCACGTGAACATTCCCTGACCCATAGATGAAGTTCTGGACGTCTACCCGCACAGACAGCAGCTAGGATGGTCGCATTGGGAGGGCAGCAGATCTTACAGCTACCACACCACCACAGAGAAGGGGGCTTGTGTGCCTGGATGTCAACACAAACTGTTGCGAACCGGTTATTACCAGGGGGACTATGGCACGCAGACTTCTACCTCGTCTTACACTCACGATGAAACATCAATGTGCATGGCTCGACTGGTACCGTCAAAGGATCACTTGGAAGATGGTATGCTGCTCCGTGGTATTCAGCTTTGAAAGTAGATTCTGCCTGCACGAAAATGAGCCCAGACGTATCGCCACGAACTGCTGCAAACTGATTATGAGCAATGGGACTGTGGACATGCACACTCCTAGTTCGACTTCGACTCGTGCCACAGCATCGACGTGCACGGCTTTATTGATGCCGTCGAAGGGCTAACTGAAAGATGATATGGAGCACCGTGGCCTTCAGCGACAAAACCAGGTTCTGCCTGCACAAAAGTTATGGTGGTTTGCTCGTACGTAGTAGACTTGCTGGGCGCTCTCTCGTAGAGTCCATTGGTCCAAGAACACTGACCCCACCCCAGAGCTTAAGGTTTCGAGTGTGATGAGTTACAGCTGTCGTTCACCTTTGCTGTTTAGGGACACTAAACGGCACTCTGTACGTGCAGAATGTTTGTAGACCCGTTTTTTTGCCGTTCTTGCAACAGGAACGTGATCCGTTTTCCTTACAGGAAATGATCGCCCACACACTACCTGTGAAACTGAACATGCTGTGCAAGATGTCCAGTAACTTCACTGGACAGCGTGATCACAAGAGTATTCTCGCGTCGAGCACGTTCTTCTGTGATGGGACGTAATGTGACTCCTGCAACTCGTCAGCCAACAACTCTTGCAGAATCACGCGAACAGGTGAAGCAGGCGTAATGTAACGTATTCCCGGACAGTATAAGACAACTTTACGATTGACTGGATGCCAGAGGTAGTGGCTTGATTGCCGCCTATGGAGGCTATACCTTCTACTATTAAGGGTGTTTCAAAAAACGTCGATACCTGAGTCCTTAGAACTGCTTGTGCTATTGATTTGGAAATGTAATCATTTCACGTACTCTATATGTATTTTTGCAACAATAAATCTTTAGTGAATTGGAAACTTCTAAAAGTGTCTGCTAATTTTTTCCGGCTGTGTTATTAACTGGCATTTTACGCGAACAACACAACAAAATTTCGTCAGGCAATTACAGTTTCTCAACTTTTGGGTCATAGAAGGTGGCAGAACCTGAAACAAAGAACATTACACACGAAGGACACGAATGGTGCCGACACTTAACGATTTGTATTTCTGGATCGGCGGCCAACTTGTGGTGCCCTTACAATAGCTAGTCTACTGGGGGCTCATAACATACTAATTTATTTAGGTTACCAATTAATAATAAGATCGGTATATATGCGCTCCGATTTGCAGCACCATTATCTCAGCTTTGGCTCTTGAGCAAAAACGTTTGCCGACCAGTGGTCTACGAGTATATGCATCGGAAAACTTCGCAACAAAACAAGCTAATACAATCGACACTTATGCACCTTTCCGGCATGGAGACATCACCTTTGGCTGTAAATCGCTAAATAACAAATTATGTCGATCCATAAAAACTATTAAATAAATTTCACATAAACTATTAAGCCCACAATCATTTACAACCCTATGCCACCATTAAGGCGTCGATATATGCCTGTTACAACATATTCTATGACAAACATAAATAGATAATATCAACTATGGATGGGTATGCAGATCATTATAGGACAGAAACTGCCTTTGCCGGATTACTGAACAAGCAAAACGCCGCTTCAAATTTAGTTGCCGATAATGGGATGGAATTACTGCAAAACCTCTCGGTCCTTAATGCGATTAATGGGCTGTACCGCAGCGCACAGACCTGCAGCCAATTTATTAATAATTCTATCGGGTGTCCGATTGCTGGACGTGTACGATATTGTGCCACGGCTTAAAACGCACGTCGATTATTGTCACTGTACGCTCGAGGGGCAAACAGCGCGTAATGTGGCAAATGCTTCATCGTGTTGAGCCTAAATGTGCGGCTAGTTGGTTTATGTAAGCTACATCGTGTAAGCTCCGGCAATTCAGTTGCTGTTGAGTAGATTGTACTCACGGGATAAACCACAATTTTTGTTTGACGTCTACACGATTGAAAATATTGGCAAATCATACGGCAAGATTTGAGTACCTTGATTTAATATAAGAGTCTAGGTTCCATCATTTACCGAGCAAATGTAAAAGAGGGATGCCTCCACTCAGCACACTGGATAGCAAGGATCAGATGCAGGCCACCTTTATGTCCATAGGTAGCAATGTCAATACATGAGTTGTACAGTATAGGTCAACTTTTTGTCTTTGACGTGAAATTACTCCTAAAGTTAATAATACTTCAATTTTTTATGTATGGTAAACATTTCGAAGTGTCATGAAAGATGATTCTAACATTACAGGACTACACTCATGTACAACGCAATAGACACATAAAACAATTTTTTTCTGGTTTCCGTTGGGCTGAAGCTTCCCTTTTTAAGTAAAAATGTCGTCTACTTAATGTGTTGGGAACTGTGGTCTTAGGTGATATGGCTACCTATACTGTGACCAGACTGTAGTTGTTGGTGCAGTGAGCCATATTTTATTCGATTTCCGTTCCATTCCACGCTAGACCATATTATGCTCGTTTCTTTTCAGCCACGGTCTGTTATTCCGGGAACGCACATTCCTTAGTGTTCACCAAACCTGACGAGTTTTCTAACGAGTTCTTACAAAACTGAGTGGCGAGTTTGAGGACTTGCTGAAACTGAAACCTCCGTCCCATTTTTAAACTTTCTCTGACGTTCTTACTTCAACAGCTTACTTAATTGCGCTGTCAGAAAATTTGAGATAGCATTGCGATACCGGTCTTCTTCTACCTAATTCTTTGTTTTTCTTACCGGCAGTTCCCGACGAGAGTTTACCTCTCTCAGTCGGTCATAGAGATAAGTTCTCTGCTACACTCCTGGAGATCTCTAACTATACATCGCACATACGATATTACATTTCGGCACGAAATATTAAAAACACCTTGTTTTGAAACGCGCAGGTTGTCTTCAACAAAACATCTTTACTGTCGGGAAAGAAACTAAAAGTATTTTAATTTTCCGCATGAGTTCGCCAAGTTTTCTGAGGAAATACATAGGATAGGTAAGCGAGCCTTTTTCCTTGGTCTCTCTCGATCTATTATAGTCGTAGAGGTGTCGTTTATTTTAAGAATAACGTGTCGATCTGACAGATGATTTTATCTAATAGAAAATATCTTTTGTTAGAATACTTAACTTTTCATTTCCTGACCGAGTATTCAGTGCAAGCTCTCTCAGATCCGATCATTGCTGAGTGCGGTTCCCTTCAGCCAAATCCCTCCAACATTCAGGTGGAACCGAGGGGTTCCGTAATAGGGATAAATAGGAAGGGATTTCCATTTCCGTCATTTATCACACAGCCTATACTCCATTCACCGAAACAAGAGACGTACTGTAAACACGGCAAGGCGCGTGACTACAGCGCTGCCGTCGAGGGGTGTACAAGCCTGGGGCGTCAGAAATAAAAAATGAAAGTCGTGTTTTTTATAATTTGGCACCTGAATATGATAAAGTGATCCAAGAACTGTCTTCCGACACCTTTATTTACATTACATTAAAATTTATTGTCACCCAAAAAGAGAAATATTTAAGCTTTCAGGAAAAGTTGTTTTTTCGCGTTACTCTATATTTATCACGCCATATCTCCTAAACTGTGTGTCGCACAGCAAAATAATTTTATAATTGCCTTCAGTGCTATATGTTGATGACGTCTGCAAATTTTCTGCCCAATAGAGTCAGTAATAGTGAAGCAATGAATTAAAATCTCACGTCTGATATAGAACTTTTACCAAATGATCATCCGAAATATAGTAAGCGAAAAACTTTTTCCCTTTAAATTCTTTTGTGGGGGTGTAAGCGAGAAAAGTTTCAGAAAGGTATGAATTTAATTTTGTACTTTGTTCGAATGTGATGGGTGCAACCGTTTGTCCTTTATGAACGATACATTGTGCGGCGCTGTCAGTGTGGCCGCCTCATTTGCAGGTGTGAGCTCGTTAGTGGGTATTGTACAGCGACGATTTCAGCATATCTTATGTTCATCTGTAAAGACGCTTGATAGACTAGTTGTTGATTATTAGAGTAAGTATATGTGTTTGTAGTCACGCTGAGCATTCACTGTTTATGTGCGCATCCAATAGCATCACATGGTTTCTTATTTTATATATTCACTTATTTCATTAGCATCACATACGGCTGTCCTTATTATGTCATCCACGGATTCAGCGAGCGAGGTCGACGTGTCAGTTTTGAGTCCACCAAATAAGCGAGCAAAAAATAAATCATTAAGTTCTGAGAAGCACATGGTGCTTGATGTGTATAAAACGGAACTTTTACATCCAGAGCAGTCGATGAGTGATATTGTTTCGAAAACAGCTGCAGCTACAGGTGTTGGACGTTCTGCAGTGTAACGTGTGATAAGTGAGTACAAGGCCACACACTCTTTGAAGTCTACCAAGAAAGGAAAATTACGACAAACTTTCTGAAAATGTTGATGACTTCGATAGAAATGCGATACGAAGGAAAGTACACGAATTTTTTTTCGTAACGAATTGCCATCAATTGACAAAGTGGTTACAGTCGTGAACGAAGATGCAGATCTGGCCAATTTTCGGAGAACTACATTTTATAAGTTATTGAGAGAAATTAATTTCATATATGTCCGGCGTGCTCGCGGCAGCATGCTAATAGACAGGGATGACATCTTCTTATGGAGGCGGCGTTATCTTCCAACCATTAAACGGTTGAGAGATGAAGGCAGACCCATTTACTATTTGGACGCGACGTGGGTGAACGCAGGACATACCCGAAGTTACGTCTGGGTAGATGACACTATAAATTCCTCAAAACGAGCGTTTCTGTCCGGGTTATCCACCGGAAGCGAGGGCCCATCAGGTAAAGGGAAACGTCTGATTATCGCACACATTGGCAGCAAAGCAGGGTTCGTTGAAGGATGTTTGTGGACTTTCGAATCCAAGAAAAGTGCAGATTATCATGAGGAGATGTGCGCCGAAACCTTCGAGAAGTGGTTTCAAGATGTTCTTCCTCGGCTTCAGGAAAATGCAGTTATTGTTCTTGATAACGCGCCGTACCATTCTCGGAGAAAAGAAAAAGTTCCCAATGCGAATTCCAATAAGCACGAAATATCAGAGTGGCTAAAATCTAAAAACATCGATTTCGAAGACGGTATGTTGAAGAAAGAACTTTAAGATATAGTTAAAAATCACAGAACAGCGCACAACGAATACGCAATAGATGAAATGGCGAATAATGCAGGGAAAACAGTTCTCATAATTCCTCCGTACCACTGTGAATTGAACACCATCGAGTTAGTGTGGGCCAGAATCAAAGGCTATGTTGCAGTGAAAAACAAAACATACAAAATGCCGGAAGTTAAAGTACTGCTAGAAGAAGCAGTAAGAACAGTGAGTGCAGAGGATTCGAACAAGTGCGTCCTCCATGTCGTAGAAAAAGTGGAAACTCAAATGTGGAAATTCGACTGCATCATAGAGGAGAGAGAGGAGCGGTTTGTTATAAATCTCAATGAAAACAGTTCAAGTTCGACGGAGTGAACCTTGTTTCGTTAGACACTGGACTCGCATTCGGGAGGACGACGGTTCAATCCCGCGTCCGGCCATCCTGATTTAGGTTTTCCGTGATTTCCCTAAATCACTCCAGGCCAATGCCGGGATGGTTCCTCTGAAAGGGCACGGCCGACTTCCTTCCCCATCCTTCCCTAATCCGATGAGACCGATGACCACGCTGTCTGGTCTCCTTCCCCAAAACCAACCAACCAACCTTGTTTCGTCCTTTCTCATTATTATTACTGCTTATTAAAATTAACAATTAATTGTGTTTTAATGGAGCGTTTTGTTAGCAACCTGAATGAAAATAAATCTGCTTCGACAGAATGAACTCAGTTTAACATTATTTTAACATTATTGTTAAATTTATTTCGTACATTGTTGCCCAGGTTTCTCACGGTCCGCTGTGACAGCTCGGCAGCCAGTCGAACGCCGCCAGCTGCAAAGCGTGCGCCAAGGATTTTCCACACCCCTACGTATCACGTGAACACCGAATGCTTTCTCTGGAAACGAGCGTAGTCGCTCGCGTGACACTGTTTATGTTTCGTCCCAGCTCTCGGTGAATAGACTTTAGGAAAATCTCGGGAAAACCTTACCGAGCCGAATGATTGGAGCTATTTTCAATTTTTTCTCTGACTTATTGTCTCAGGGAGAAATATAAACGATCAGAGAGAGAGAGAGTATGTGTACACGGGATAGGCAAAATAATGTGAACAGTGGTAGTAAAGGGATGGTAGTGTTTGACGGTCAGCAACGCAGGTAAAGCACGTGTTGCGCCGGACTGTACGTTTTCAGTGCGCACTACGCATTAGTCCAGGTTGATTACGAGGAGTACACATTTCGTATTTGCATTCAGAGGCCGAGGTCGATGTGCAATGAAACAGAGTTCCAAAGAGGCAGATTGTGGGAGCCCGATTAGGTGCAGCCAGCTTACTGAATGTTTCAAGAGCAAACTGTTTCAACGGTCATAACAGCCTACACAAAACATGGGAAGACATCATCGTGTAAACGTAATAGTGGGGGCAAATCAAAACTAAATGACAGAGATCATCGTACGCTAAACGAACTGTGGCGAAACAACACAAAACTACAGCGTGTGAAGTGACTGCAGAGCTCAGTAGCCATCTTCGAGACACCCGATCTCTCGATACTGTCCGCCGAGTACTCCGTAAAGCGAATCCCCATGTAAGAGCTGCTGTACCGAAACCATTACTGACAGCAACCGACGCAAAGAAGCGTACAACATAGTGCCAGGAGCATCAATCCTGGACGGCTGTTCATTGGAAACACGTCATACGGTCCGACGAGTCAACATTTTCGTTATTTCCAACTTCGGGCCGGGTTTATATCTAGAGAACGCCAAGAGAAGTATACAACCGTGATTGCTCGATTCCAACAGTTTACCATGGAAGCGGAAGGTTGATGGTGTGGGCAGCCATGTCATGGTATTCTGCTACTCCCATCTAATACTCTCAAAGCTCGTGAACAGCCAACGATTATGTGAACATTTTAGGTGACCAGGTGCACCCTATGATTCAGATGTTCAGGACCGATTCACCAGGACAGTAAAACCATGGTGTGAGGAGCATGCAACTGAACTGCAGCGTCTTTCCCGACCAGCAAGGTCGCCGACATTGAACTTTACCGAACCCTTGTATGTGGTACTGGAGCAAAGACTCCGGAGCAGATTTCCGCCTCCCTAGTCACTACAGTAGTTAGAAGAGGTTATGATCGAAGAGTGGCACAACATTCCACTGGAGACTATACAATCAGTATATGCCACTATACCAATAAGAATCGCAGCTGTATTACGGGCAAATGGAGGTCCTATCCCTAACTAACAGAATCCCTTACTAATAGACCATTCCCAAGAAAGTATAGGTACTCACGTTATTTTGCCTACACCCTGTACCTGTTTGCGTGCATTCCAGAGTAAAACGAATGAATTCTTCGAAATGTATAGCATTCAGCGTATGAGACTGTGTGATTATACATATATATCACCTGTATCATTAAGCCTGCCGACAGTTCTTTCAGCTGTGAATATACCACACCAACAGATATAATACGAGTTGTTACCCAAAACATCCAACCATTTCATTGTACTTCTGATACCCGTAACAGTACGACATTCCACCACCAGATGTCTCAAGGTACGCGTTTCATAAGGGGGGTCCCCGACCTGGGGATCATGGGTTTACTGGGAATTTTGTACACCATTAGTAGGTAATTACAAGGGTTATTCGGAAAGTAAGGAACGATAGGTCGCGAAATGGAAATCACAGTAAAAATACGGTGAAGTTTTGCACAGGTGTGTTGAGCAGTGTCTCCAGTATGAGCGTCGATCGCGTCACGTCTTTCCTTTTAGTTCTGAGCGCACAGTGAGCACATAAAGATACCTAGAACAATAGTGTCTCCCGCCAAGTACGAGGGCCTGGTGAGAAATTTCACCTGAAGCTATGCAGCCAACATTACATAACTGCCGTGCGGTTTCTTATTCAAGACGATTTTCAGCCGCATTCTGCAGGGGCAATGAAGATGCTCCACCATCGCTTTCAACTGCAAATGTTTGATTACCCACAATACAGCCCGTAATTGTCTCCCTCTGAGTTTCATCTCTGCTCACATGAACCGCTGGTTATGAAGACAACATTTTGGCACAAACAATGAGCTATAGGCCAGCGCAGAGAACTGGCGGAAAGCAATGGCGGCTGCCTTCTATAACGAGAGTATGGGAAAGTTGGTGCAACGCTACGACAAACGTCTAAGTCGGATCGGTGACTCTGGAGATAAGTACCTGGAAGTTGTAGCTAACTATTGCAGATAAAACGGTTTTGATTTTCACTGTGATTTCCGTTTCGCGACCTATCGTTCCTTACTTTCCGAATAACCCTCGTAAAAGGAAATCATATGCAAGTAGCAAGGTGCAGTACTCTGGCAATTCCAAGAGATTCGCAAGAGAAGTTTTACTCGTCTGTTACGTAACTGATGTATCTGTGCGTAGATATTTAACGTTCGAGCTTCGTAAGACGAACATGTACAGGTCAACGGTACGACTCCCGTTCAGACATTCATTTTTGTGGTAGGAGTGTAAATTCCCTGATACTCAAAACATTTTCACCAATGCTATTCGTTCTTGCTACATTAGCAATGTCTCACAGCTACGCAGGTTAATTGAAAAATAGGGCCTGCCTCTGTGAGTGCAGCTCGAAGGTCGTGGTGCAAAGCAGTTCAGGTTACGGTACCTGATTGCATGTATATGGGATTTCGCGAATCACGACAAGCATACATTTTCAGGAAAACACTATGCGTTTCTTCATTTACTTGTCGATAGTTATAAATATGTTTATCCTAATAATTAAATTTAATTAAAATAGTAATTTGTCGAACAACATGAAATTCACCAAAACGTCATGCAACTACACGTAGTTTCTTTAATTATATTACCTGTAAAATGTGATATACATTAAATAATATGACCAGTGATGACAAAAATATAGATCAAAAGTTAAGTGTGAGCGGGAATCTACACATTCATCTCACGGATATAGAACACTTACCACTTTCTTCTTCCTACCCTTTTATTTATTTATTTTATTTTATTACAAGTATACTGTTTCCGGTATCCATTCGAAGCCGCATCCTTTCGGCTGCTAATAGAGTATTGTGCGGAGTCAACTGTCATTGTAGATTCCTTCCTTTCACCTCGCTGTTGCAAGTGGACGTTACACCAAGGCACAGACACAAATTTGAATAGAGCGAATAGCAAAAAAAAAAAAAATTAGTAACTTGGCACAAGTGAAATTTGAACACGGCTCGCTCGCTTGACAGTCCAACACTTCGGCCGCTTCTTTGCTTCTTTGTTTTTCCATTTTTTCCCAAAATGATGGTCAGTTATGAGTTAATTAACATACATTTGATAAATTTCTTATTTAAATGATTCAGATGTTCAAACCGAACAAAACATAAATTATGGTCACAATGTGTTTCGAAACGCTGCCCGCCAGCACACATGATTGTTCTTCTATTATTTTGGTGCCGCGCGAGGTAGCCGCGGGGTCTCAGGCGGCTTGTCACGGTTCGCGCGGCTCTCCCCGTCGAAGATTCGAGCCCTCCCTCGGGCATGGGTGTGTGTGTTGTCCTTAGCGCAAGTTAGTTTATGTTAGATTACGTAGTGTGTAGACATAGAGACCGATGACCTCAGCAGTACGGTGCCATATGATATTACCACACATTTCCAAAATTTTCCTTCTATTTTTTTAACCATGTGGCAAAGCAACAGAAGGAATGGTCTCGCGGACTAAGTGGTCTGGGATCATTTTAGGAGGCCTGGCCACGATGTCCCCGTAGCCGAGAAGGAACATATGGAAGGGGTCAATGGCCACACGAGGACATCCATTTATTTATTGACAAAAAATAAATCCGCTTTTCCATTACTTGTCTATGAAAATAAAAGAAAACAAAACGCAACGTTACATTTCTGTCACACGAACATCTGGCGTCGGCCCCACCAATCGATGTCTGATCTATTGATAGGACACGAGACGTCGTTCTCCGAATTCGAGCTGCCAGTAGACGTGTGATGTATAATAGTTCTAGAAAGTTAGTGGTCGGTAGTCCGTAATACGCGATCCTCCGCGAAGTTTACTAATTGGGATGATGACACCTTCCACAAACGCAGCACCAAAGGCAGCCGGAAGTTAGACCTCAAGCGTAATGAGCTCCCGACATATAGTAGTCCAACGGGGCACCAATAGCCTCTCGAACGTCCTATAAATGTCCAAGGATCGCCCATCCGGTCCTAATGAGTTATTGGTTGCCTCTTTTTCTATGGCATCCAACACTTCTTCTTCAGACACCGGTCCTAGCAGTCTCCTGTTGGAGTTCCGGAGTAACCGTGGCGTGCGTCAAACCAGCGACGGCAGTAATGATCTCTGGATCAGATAGCTTCTCCGCGTACAGGTGAGAATAATGGCTAAAGTGTTCATTACTTATGTCTCTTTGCATGACGTGACGGAAGCCATCTTCTATCGTCACCTCATAGATCAGTATCCTTTTTCTCATGGATGTATGGTACATGGAAGGCCCTTCGTTGGCGATTCCGACCGTTTGACGTGTACGAATGATGGTCGCTTCTAAGTGCCGACGTGTTAACGTCAAAATCTTCGCTCTTGCTCGATTGACAGTCATAACGAAACACTCCGTGAGGATGGCGTAATAGAACTCTACAGTGCTGCACCTCCATGACGTCTTGAAAACACGTCAAAGGCACAGTCCTGTCACCACTGTAAAGCAGACTTATACGCTCCTGGTCGTCGTAGGTACAGTCTCCACGTGTCACTCACCTCCACTTGACAGTCCAGTTAGGTCAAGTGAGAGGTGTTAATTTCCAGGAGCTGCGGCTACGCCACGCTCGTTGACGTCGAAGCGTGATGGTACTGCTGTAAGCAGTGTGGTCAGTAAATGCGGCTGGCCACAACTCGGCTACTGTGACTGTGTCCCTGAGAGAGCGAGAGCTATAGATCCTATTAATTCTGCTAGACTAAGGTTCTGTAAAGTGCGTGGAACCCCGTGCATCAACATAGATGTTCCAAGTTTCTACCAAACCGAGCTCGCGAATAACGGCGCCGTGTGCTGGGCATGGTGAATGCTGAGAATTTAGTCCTTGGCAGATTGTGTACAATTAAAATCGCCCCTGATCACCGTATCATCTATCCTGCCTTGGTGTAATTGTGTCAGAGAATAGTGTTAAAGAATACTGAACGTTTACGCTTCTTGCTGGTACCGGACGGTGAGTAAACATTGACTAGGTGTATCCCTTTGACCGTTAGCGCCATACCCCTGGCGTTCGGTAGGCATCGTGTATCGGTGGCTATTTAACCTATGAGAAGTATTATGACGCCACTGTCCATATCCGACGCCTGTGATATGCATATCATGTATCCGGAGATGTCCTGCAAGCCAAGAATGTATACCTTCTGCAATACAGCTACTTCAGTGTCGGCCGCATAAGGATGTCGCATAACAATGACAGCTTAGCGCGGGACCAGATGGTATTGATGTTGATAGTCGTGAATGGGCAGTCGTCGTTGTACGAAGGGGCTATGAAACCGCTCACCCCTACACCGTCCTATCATCTCTATTATCTTGGTGTCTGCAGAAGATGGAGAGGATTGTGTAATTCCCTCTCCTCTGCAAGTGATGTGCCCGCCAAAGAGTCGTCCTCCATGTCGCCCAATCACTTAGTCCCTGAAGAGAGGCTGTCGGTGTGGTACATCGGCTACCAAAGAGGCCCTTGTCATGATTCCTCACCCCTGAGATGGTGTTCGATCGCCCCTCCACCTCCGAATGGGTGTTCATGAGAAGAACAATCCATCGTCTAAGTTCCTAAAGAGGTAGCACTACCGGTCGACGCCACCGTAGTAGGGCCGTCCATAAAACTGTCGAAAGCAGTACGATGGTGTGTATATGTCCGCAAGCGACACTCGTCAAACGGCGTCCGTCAGCGTTTCTTGTGCCTACGGAGCGAATGCTTCTTCCGGACGTGCGTCTCCGTGTCAGAATGGGAGAGTAGATCCGACTCATCTGCGCCTTCTGCGAGGAAAGCTTGGTGTGGCACGACTCCTCGATCAGTTCATAGTGTGGTGGCAGCTGCTGTTCGGGTTTATCTGGTCACTTATTCTGCAGCGAGCAGGCGACCTGTGTCTCATCAGTAACGTGTCCGTCTGTCTGCGGTGGTAACCTATCCCAATCCCCACCGCCAGACGTTGTAGGTGCCGCCACTTGTGCGCCAGACATCTTAGATGGCGGCACTTGCCTATAAGTAATTGGTAGAATCGAAGGAGGAACACGTTTTGCCGGCCGGTTTGGCCGAGCGGTTCTAGGCGCTTCAGTCTGGAGCCGCGCGACCGCTACGGTCGCAGATTCGAATCCTGCCTCGGGCATGGATGTGTGTGATGTCCTTAGGTTAGTTAGGTTTAAATAGTTCTAAGTTCTAGGGGACTGATGACCTCAGATGTGCTCAGAGCCATTTGAACCATTTGAACACGTTGTACTGCTTCTCCTGATGGATTCTGGGTGATGCATCGCTGGAAATAATCAGAGCGAACATGACACCCTTCTGTCCACATCCTTAGGAGTTCTATTTTGACTTTCTTATTCCGTTGAGTACGAGTGCGTTGTAAAGTCTGCCTCTTCTCATCCCGCGGCTAATGACGGTCCCCTACAACTTAAGAGCGGAGATAACAGACTCGGCAAGTACCTCGAATACGCGGAGGGTCCTCATGCAGAGCCCTGCGTATTCGACGGTTACAATACCGATATGTTCACCCGAGTGTGTAAACTGGAGTTTGCTGGCAGCACCGGTAACCCCCTTCTTGCAAGCTTCTTCGTTAATCATCTTAACATTGAGCACACTGCCCGTGATCGAAAAGTGAATACCAATGATGTCCTTCGGATATAGACATAGTTCATCATGCAAGAAGTTTTTTAGTTGATATCCTCGCGGTCTTGGATATTCGGCTTGGAACGTAATCGTCATCGTGTACTTCCTATAGGAGATTGCCATGTTAGTTCAATGAACTTGTTCTAAATGACTCGCGCTCGCGGGAGGTAAACTAACTCACGTACGCCATGAGGCCGGCGGGACGGTAAGCACACGTCCTTTCCGCTCCGTCACCGCTTAACCACTATAAACGCTGGGTCACGGCACCTACGCAGGTACGTCGGTTACATAAAAGACGCGAACATCTTCTTTTGCGGTTTTCTCGGAACTGCCATAGTAGTGCACCTCACTATTTACACATGGTGTTGTTTTAATGGCCAATTTAAGTTGTACAAAGTTTGAGGTAAATGTGTGATCCCAACGTCGTGACGCATGTAGTTGTGAGCTGTAGTGGTGCGTATCAGGACGCGTTTCAGTGTTTCTTCGAACTGTGAAATCGACAACGTAAAGGAGCTACGGATTTGCATCAAATTCGGTTTCAAATTGTTGGAAACTGCAGCTGAAGCCAATCGCATGCTGACAGAGGCATTTGGTGAGTGTGCACTGAGTCATGCAGGAAAATCTCAGTGGTTCAAGCGCTTCAAGAATGGCCGAGAATCTGTGGAAGATGACAAGGATTCTACTCGACCGTCAACATGCACAACACCGGAAATGACTAAGAAAGTGTGTGTCGTGATTCACGATTGCCGAAGACATACAACTCACGTTGTTTGTAACAGATTTGGGCTGTCGTACAATACATTTCAACGAATTCCAGACGATGAACTGAACATGAGACGAACTGCAGCGAATTTTGTCGCTCCCTTCTCAGAATCGATCAAGGAAACCTCATGATTCGGACGTGCACAGAGCTATAACAAAGAGTTCGAGAGGATCCCAAATTGCTACCCACAGTCATAACAGGTGATGAATCAGAAACGATGCAGCAGTCATCAGAATGGAAAACGCCATCTTCTCCAAGGCAGAAAACAACTTGACAGGTTCGTAGCATCATGAATGCTGGTCATCTTTTTCGATAGGCAAGATATAGTGCATAAGAAGTTTATTCTACCTGGTCAGACTACCAACGAACGGTTTTACTGCGGGCTTTTGAGGCGACTAAGAGAAAATGATGTACAATGAAATTCTCAGATATTTTGCTCAGCATCCCTTATGTTGTATCGATTCGAATTGATAATATGAATTGTTAAGCGGATCAGTTCAAAAGCATCACTGTTATTAGGACTAATTCATTCACTTACGCAACATTACACAGTTCTCAGGAGATGAATTAGTATAACAATTAATTTTGCACAGTCTTTTTTATCTAAAATAATGATACTGATCTATGGCACTAATTTTCCGAAATATACACTTAGAATTTGTTTCCCATACTGCTGTTTCCTATTGAAAAGCAGCAATATGTATTTACCGCACAGTATCTCCTTCACTGAAGTATGACATTAATTTCGCTGTGTGCTTGCTGAGAGTAGAAGTGTGGATGAGCAGTACCCCTCTAGCCTCAATCACTCAGGTTTTCTCCTTACATCTTTTATGTAATGAAGACAGAAAAATCCATGTATCTCTACGCAAAGTTAACGACCAGTCACTGTCATGGACGATAGCGACGGTTAAAGTACGACATGTATTAAACTGAGCAGTGATAATTGTCAAGTACTGATGACACAACTGACGTTAGTACAGTGATAGTGGATGCACAGAAAGCCGTGAAAAGAGTCGACAGCATTCCAATACGTGATGAAGTCATCGAGATAACAACCTCGATGAAGACATCACAGAAACGGTCAATGAACGACAGTGGCGACGAGCAGCAGAGCAACCGGTCCAATAAATTGCTTCATGTCGATGTAAAAACGGAGATCAGATGTTCAAATAACTTACGGGAATGCAGACCGGTAACATCGTCAACAACCGTCGCTATTTCGACAAGTTCACAACCGGGAGTTTTCAAAGCAAAACCGCAGCAAGTAAGCACTGTGCATGGGAATTTAAAGCATCAGTTTTCGTAGCAATTCCGGAATAATAGTACACACACACACACACACAAGCTGAAACACTAGTGCCATCAGATATTCAAAGATGACAGGCATCATAATTATAAGAGAAAAGTACCACCCGTAGGCGTATCTTGAAAATGTCTTTATTCTATCACACGACTAGTTTCAGCGGCACATCCTTAGGCCCCACCACTGCCATAGAAGTACTTGATTTCCTTGGCGGATTTACTGTGGGATCCTTGTTACTAGCCCACGTGGGCTAGCATTCATCAGGAGTCTATACTCGATAACGTGTTGCCAATGTCGCATTGTTTCTTGCGGAAGTGTGGTGTGAAACATGTTTTGCGAGCATGAGCTAAGGTTACGGTCCTTATAAGTTTCTTAAAGAATGATATTAGTTTGCGTAAGACGGTTGTCTACCGCATTCCTTATAGCTGCGTCGTCTCATATGCTTGTCAGACCATCAGGAGTATCAGGAGCAAAGACGGAAGATGCCAAGGGCGGAACAGTGTGGAGGAGGCTAGTTGACGAGGCCAAGAGCCGACGGTGTTTCAGGGCCCAGGAGAATAAGAGTAAGGAAGTATCAGGAAACGAGGAGAGGTGCTCTGAGCATAAGGCGTTACACGCGATTACAATATCTGAGCAAGTCTGCTACTGAACAACATTGTCTCGGCACCGATCATTCTCCTGTAACAACACGGAGATTCTGGGTTGCACTTCCAGGAACGGAGTAGTCTTACAAACGAAGCAGCACAAACTGAACGAGCAAGTAACTTTATAAACAGTGACAAAGTTTCATCCTTAAATTCTGTTTAGAATGCCGCGCTCTCCCTTGTTGAAAACTAGAGGCCGGTAACCTCTAGCAGCGGTCATCTTCGACTGTGTGATGGCGCTATTGTTTACACTGTGCTGTGTGTGTGTGTGTGTGTGTGTGTGTGTGTGTTATTTTTCCGGCATTTCTATGATAACTGGGTTTTTAAATTCTCATGCATAGGCACTTACTTGCCGCAGTGTTGCCTTGAAAATTACAGGGTGTGTCGAAATATCGACTGTTGACGACGTCACCAGCTGCATCACAGTAAGTTCTCTGAACATCGTATACACTGGGAGAAACTCACGCCTGGTTTAATGATACTATCAGACGTCACATGGAAGCACGAAACAGGAACGGTAAGTGGCAGAGCTCTAAATGCAGAGCGTATAAATTTGTGGGTTGAATCTATTCCTCACCCGTCTCAAGCTTTTATTGGAGCTAACTCCAAGTCTTTGTGTAATCTGCTACATCGTGTGATGACATTTCCTTTGCTTGCTTACTTATTGTTTATTTAAGTTTTATGACAGACGTTCTCATATCACTCGTAAACCTACACAGATGTATACGTGCTGTACTCAGAGAGATTAATATTTATGTAAGACCTGAGGAACAAACAGTTGTAGGAAATCGAAAAGAAGGAGAACGGAAGAGAGTTTGCGTGAGATCGTCTAGACTTCGAATGTATGAAGATGGAAACTTGAACGACTCAAGAAATACACTCCTGGAAATGGAAAAAACAACACATTGACACCGGTGTGTCAGACCCACCATACTTGCTCCGGACACTGCGAGAGGGCTGTACAAGCAATGATCACACACATGGCACAGCGGACACACCAGGAACCGCGGTGTTGGCCGTCGAATGGCGCTAGCTGCGCAGCATTTGTGCACCGCCGCCGTCAGTGTCAGCCAGTTTGCCGTGGCATACGGAGCTCCATCGCAGTCTTTAACACTGGTAGCATGCCGCGACAGCGTGGACGTGAACCGTATGTGCAGTTGACGGACTTTGAGCGAGGGCATATTGTGGACATGCGGGAGGCCGGGTGGACGTACCGCCGAATTGCTCAACACGTGGGGCGTGAGGTCTCCACAGTACATCGATGTTGTCGCCAGTGGTCGGCGGAAGGTGCACGTGCCCGTCGACCTGGGACCGGACCGCAGCGACGCACGGATGCACGCCAAGACCGTAGGATCCTACGCAGTGCCGTAGGGGACCGCACCGCCACTTCCCAGCAAATTAGGGACACTGTTGCTCCTGGGGTATCGGCGAGGACCATTCGCAACCGTCTCCATGAAGCTGGGCTACGGTCCCGCACACCGTTAGGCCGTCTTCCGCTCGCGCCCCAACATCGTGCAGCCCGCCTCCAGTGGTGTCGCGGCAGGCGTGAATGGAGGGACGAATGGAGACGTGTCGTCTTCAGCGATGAGAGTCGCTTCTGCCTTGGTGCCAATGATGGTCGTATGCGTGTTTGGCGCCGTGCAGGTGAGCGCCAGAATCAGGACTGCATACGACCGAGGCACACAGGGCCAACACGCGGCATCATGGTGTGGGGAGCGATCTCCTACACTGGCCGTACACCACTGGTGATCGTCGAGGGGACACTGAATAGTGCACGGTACATCCAAACCGTCATCGAACCCATCGTTCTACCATTCCTAGACCGGCAAGGGAACTAGCTGTTCCAACAGGACAATGCACGTCCGCATGTATCCCGTGCCACCCAACATGCTCTAGAAGGTGTAAGTCAACTACCCTGGCCAGCAAGATCTCCAGATCTGTCCCCCATTGAGCATGTTTGGGACTGGATGAAGCGTCGTCTCACGCGGTCTGCACGTCCAGCACGAACGCTGGTCCAACTGAGGCGCCAGGTGGAAATGGCATGGCAAGCCGTTCCACAGGACTACATCCAGCATCTCTACGATCGTCTCCATGGGAGAATAGCAGCCTGCATTGCTGCGAAAGGTGGATATACACTGTACTAGTGCCGACATTGTGCATGCTCTGTTGCCTGTGTCTATGTGCCTGTGGTTCTGTCAGTGTGATCATGTGATGTATCTGACCCCAGGAATGTGTCAATAAAGTTTCCCCTTCCTGGGACAATGAATTCACGGTGTTCTTATTTCAATTTCCAGGAGTGTAGTAAGGGAACAGCCGGCCACTGTAGCCGAGCGGTTCTAGCCGCTTCAGTCTGGAACCACGCTGCTGCTGCGGTCGCAGGTTCGAATCCTGCCTCGGGCATGATTGTGTGTGAAGTCCTTAGCCTCAGATGTTAGTCCCATAGTGCTTAGAGCCAATAGCAAGGGAACAAATTTATAAACGTGAACGAGGCACACGTAGTCCCAAGTGATTGAACTTGAGATTCGTCAAGCGATGTTGTCAGCATAGATGAGATGATATGTGAGATATAAATGCTGGAAGAGTCTGATATTTTACTAAATTACAGTGAGGAATGACGAGTCACTAGTCAATACTTTTTTGAAGGCATAGCACATTTTTCTCATTAAGTGTCTCTTTGTTTTTAATACAGGATCACTCCCTTATAATTATATCGGCTATTTCAATAGAATGAGAATCTATGGTTGTGGCTGAACTGAAAATTTTTGGCCCATCTGGGTACTGTTCATACATTGTTCGGAATTTACTTGTAGTTTCATAAAAGTTTTGTCATTAATGCCAGACTGTTGTCCAAGTTTGTCAATGTTCATGCGCATGTGTGCTGGAATCAAATTAAGAAACTCATCATGGCTTGTCAATCATGGCTTGTTACTAAGACCAGGGAACGCAAAGACTGAACAACGGTCATTTAGATACGAGGACAGGTAGGGGAAAAATTTATGCATGCACACTTCTGAGACTAAATGTTTTAGTCACCTGCTTAATACCGTCTTGGTACATCTCTGGAGCATAATAGAGTACTGGTTATCTGTACCACGTATTCGACAATACATTGGTAGTTTTCTGAAAGTATATGGCACACATGTATCCTCAGCTCATGATGGTCTGACAGTTTGCTGGTTTTTCTGGGCGTGGATAAGGCAGTCGATAGAGTCCTAGGGTGTGCCTATCAGGTTCAGATTAGAGTAATTTGGTTGCCAAGACAAAACCACCACTTCACTATCATGCTCATCAAACCACTCTAGCATGATACTGGCGGTGCAAGACAGAAAGGTATCCTGCTGAGAGAGGCCTCCGCTGTCAGAGAAAGTATTAAGCATGCTGGAATGCAGGTGTTCCCCAATAATGTTCACGTAGTCCACGGTTGTCTGACGGTTCCCTGCATTAGTACCACAGGTCTCATGGAAGCCTAGTTGAGTGTATCCCATAACATAATACTACCCCTGCTGGCTTGTACCTGTAGTGTAGTGAGGGTTTCGAACAGCTTTTCACCTGATGATGACTGCATGTCCCAACCCGAACTTAGTACGCTTGTGTAATAAAAAATGTGACTCACACAACAGGGAACACGTCCTCAATGAAGCTTGGTCTGATGTCGATGATCCCTTTCCACTTTCATTGTAGATGATGATGTCATCGAGTCTGAGTAGAAACATGTAGGGCTCGTCTACTACAGAGTCTTAAGTAGCGTATCAGGAAAAATTTCGGATTTTAAGGGACACTTATCTATAGCTAATAAAAGACTTCAAGCAACGACCACCACCATCCCCTCTCCATCATATGGTGAGACCACACCTGGAACCGAAAATTTTCGGGAGCCCCGTTCCCCCTCAGCGAATAAGAATAAGGCTCTCCACCCTCCCCTTTTTTCATTATAAATCTAGTTGTATGAGCATCGTCCTTCTTGTTCCATACTCATTAGTGAAAGGATATACTGACCAGTGGCTGGAATAAAAAGAAAACTGGCAGTTTGTATTTGTCCAAACCATTATTTATATTATTTTTAGTATTAATAATATGTCATATATGTTTAGACTTATACGTTGTTATTTTGTTCTACCAATGATACTGTACGAGCGAAATGATGGACCAGTATACAAATGTGTTCGACTTACTACTGTCTGTGCCACCACAGCAGTCCACAGTCTACCTTCCAGATTTATATGAGTTTCCTGTACTGCTACAGCCACAGCCATCAGAATTTTGTAGCTGAATACTACTATCTGACAATAGCTATAATGTGACTGTTAGTGGGTTTAAACATGATAATGTAGGCCTGGCACCTGATTGTAGCTTTGATGTATTAATTTAAGTGGAAAATGTCCAATGTCTTCGTACCAGAGTATAGTAAACGTTATCAAATGGGGCAACCTTTGCAGTACGATGAACTACATTGAGATGAAGATGATGAGTGACAAATAGCCACGAAAAATTCCCTTTAATTACCATATAATTTCGAGGAAGATATCCATGGTCGATATGCATGGACAAGTGGTGATGGAATTACTTTCAGGGGACACATGCACATATATTAAATATTCAGGTGCCATCAGTTTTTGTTGACTGTTCTGTTAGTGACTGCAACACACAGATTGTGTTCCTAGCGTCCATACGTCAGAGTTGCATACAGCAACTTTGCAGTATGTTTGTGTAAATTGGAATTGATTAAAACAAGTATAAATATCTGTGTTTAACCAGTCCCTAAGTCTACAACTGATGCATGAAATCCATACAAGTGGAATATATAAATACCCATCCATCCTTTAGGATTCAATGTGACTGAAGCCAAATTTAAGGATATAGAAACCAATTACTGTCAAAATGTTGCATAACAGAATGACTGTAAATTTGTAACACTGTATAAATTTTTCGATAAGTAAATAAAAATAATGACTCGAATATTTTTTTTCTAATTTTGCCCAGTCCTATCTTTAAAATCGTTTGTAGCCACTGTTTGTTCCAGAGAGAGAAAAAATAACGATGCTACTGATTGACACAAGTTAAACAAAAACATGCGAAGTCTAGGGCTCCACAGCCACTTGCCACTTAGTGGCCCAGCCCTGGCAGCCAACACACTGTCAACCACCTGCTCTGCTCTTTAACATTGGTCCAGACATTCACTCTGGGCAACGCCATCGTCTTCTCACGGGGTTACTGTCACCTACAAGAAAGTGCAGGATGTCGACCACTACGCCATAGAAGATCAACATGCCATGCTTCACACCACCAACAATGAGTCAGCTCCCCGAACTGGTATCATCATATATCACCTAAGGAGGTATCGAACAATAAACTGCATGCTAAGAAGTCTTCCAACATTAGGATAGGAATAGTAGAGGACGCGCATTTTATATAACCAAATCAAAATGTACATGCCGACTAATGCCTCCATTCATGATACACAAGGCACACCATCCTTCGGTAGAATATCTCTGGCGGCAATAACAAGCAGCAGGACTCGACAGGCAACACACAAAATTTCACTTGCTGAGCATGGAAAATATTTCTACATGAAAACCAGATTAAATAAATAAAATCAAGATTTCACCCAGAAGGCAACCTCAATGGCGAGAATTTTCTATGAATTCAGTAGCTTCGCATACACTTCTGCACGTAGTCAGCAGACACATTGGGTAGAATATCTAAAGTTATTCGAATTGATCGTTTATACTCAGCCATTGTACACAAGACATTACACTCCAGCTGAAATAGTATGCAAGACAAATGAGAAAAATCTATGAATAGACCCAGATCCGTATCTTCAGAGACAAGAGTTTTCCTGGGAGGAAAAGGTAAGAGAAATCTCAGTCACACTCACCCGACAAGGACACTTAAAAAAAACCTATTATGACAAGAAATTAGGGGTGTTTGATAAGCCCGTGCAAAAATAGAAACTACTTACGTGTTTGGGGTAAACCTTTTTTATTTTTCAACATAGTCTCCTTTTAGACTTACACACTTCGTCCAACGCTGTTCTAATTTGTTGATCCCTTCCGAAAAATAGGAAGTGTCCAAGTCTACAAAATAGCTATTAGTTGCTGCAATCACGTCCTCATTTGAATAATGTCTATGTCCCGCCAACCATTTCATCAAATTGGGAAACAAATAGTAGTCCGAGGGAGCCAAGTCTGGAGAACAGGGGGGGATGTGAAACGGGTTAAATCCTATTTCCATTAATTTTGAGACCAAGACTGCTGAGGTATGTGCTGGTGCACCGTCGTGATGGGAAAGGACTTTTTTGAGGTCTAATCGCTCTCGTTTTTCTTGCAGCTTGGTTTTCAAACAGTCCAATGACGATAAATAATATTCACCTCTAATAGTTTTTCCCTTTGCAGATAGTCAATGAGGATTATCCCTTGCGAATCCCAAAAGACAATCGCCATAACATTTCCGGCCGAAGGAATCGTCCTCGCGTTTTTTGGTGCAGATTCTCCCTTGGAACCCATTGTTTACAATGTTCTTTGGTCTCAGCAGTATAGTAATGTATCCACGTTTCATCCACAGCGACGAAACGACGTTTAAAGTCCTGCAGATTCTTCCTGAACAGCTGCAAACCATCCTTGCAACACTTCACACGATTCCGTTTTTGGTCAAGCGTGAGCAATCGCGGAACCCATCTTGCGGATAGCTTTCTCATGTCGAAATGTTTATGCAAAATATTATGTACCCGTTCATTCGAGATGCCCACAGCACCTTAACTCTTCTGTCATCCATCATCATATCATGGATTTTATCAATTATTTCTGGAGTCGTAAGCTCCACTGGGCGTCCAGTATGCTCAATATCATTGTGCCCATATGGCCACTCCGAAAAATTTTAAACCACTTATAAACTGTTCTAATCGAAGGCGCAGAGTCACCGTAATGTTTATCAAGCTTCTCTTTAGTCTCCTGAGGCGTTTTGCCTTTCATAAAGTAATGTGTAATCACCACAAGATATTCTTTTTCGTCCATTTTTTTGAGAATCACTCGACTTCCTTGATTCACGCGAATGCTAAACACAAATAAATAGACCAATATGGATGAAACTTGGTGTGAGTTCTTTCCAAAGATGCTACTAAGTAAACATGACCTCGATACGCGCCGGTGGTGTCATCTCTCGGACTTTGCGTGGACTTTTCAACGCCCCTCCTAGATCCTTATAAAACAGACAGGATACCACACAAAGGAAACTGCATGGCAGCATACCATAAAACTACAAAATTAAGGGATTGTATGCCCACCAAGATCTTAAGAAGTATCCGCAAGTATGATCAGTCTTACCTGTATATTAAGTTAAATACTTGTACATAAATGAATTAATAAATGTGATTTAGCAACTAACTCAATACATAATGTTTGTAGAAACTTAGGATGCAATACATAGGCGTGATTTCCCTACAGTTTGAAACGAATTGGCACTATCGGTACTTAGACATACTTTACTAGGGGAGTATTTTCACTATTACTCTTCTACAATAACTGTATACGAAGCGTGCGCACGAATAACGCTGTATGGCACATTTTGCAGTTGGAAAATTGACAAAAACTGTTAGTTCCAGAGAATTAATACGATATAATAGCGTAATAGCAGATATGTATTGTTTGTGCATACAGACTATGAAAAATACTAATTTCTGGTTTTTAAAATTGTGCTAAGCACAGATTTTTCGAAAATAAGTAAGTTTTAAAATGGAATAACGCTGTATGGCAATGGATATACAGCGTTATTCCAAATCAGCCAGTGCTCTGCTGTAATTATAAGGTGTCTAGAATCCAAAAATAGTAAGTAAGAGATTTAAAACAAGATACTAACTAATATTTATTGTAAACTGAATTGCTTGATCTTAAAAAAAATTACAACATTAGTTTATCAAGTTTAGGCTCAAATCTAGTACATTATAGGTAGTTGTCACACTGCAGGATTTTATAAAACTGCCTGTATTTTGGTTCCATATATTTCGTCATATCCAATAGATCCCTTTCCTTCTCCTTACGAACTTTCAGTGTCCCGTTATAGAGCAACCGGAATTCAGAAGCTAATGGAAAATTTTTTACTTGATGTTCACAACCATGCTTTACAATTCAGTGTCTTTCCCATGGTCGAAGCACATTGTGGGTACGGCGCACGTTTAAACCTCGAGGATCGTCACTACACAGCTTCAACCAAAGTACGTCGGTAATTTGCAAAGCAGGCGGCTTCTTCAAAAGCAACTCGATGGATCCTATGTCCTTGAAGTCTTTCATCATCATTTGTCGGTAATTTTCAAAGCAGGCGGCTTCTTCAAAAGCAACTCGATGGATCCTATGTCCTTGAAGTCTTTCATCATCATTTTGTGAATGGTCAGTTTTGAAGGGTCGACCAAGGCCTCAGCAATGACGTGCTTCCATTCTGAAGGAACCATAACTTTTGACACCTTCTTTCTTTTCTCGTTGACAGCAAAATCCCTGTCACAAGGTAGGAAACTGTGACCCGAACATAAAAACTTCTGATGTATTTCTGTAAAGTACTTGCAGCTGATCAGATAGAAATAAAGCGCTAAAACTCTCCAGTTGTTGTTCTGCCCAACACAGCGGTCAGACCAAACAATCAGTTTTCGTTCCATACCTTCTTCAAGCGTATCATAATTGTGCGACACAAATTTAAGCAGACAGGAAACTATTTCGGCTGAACCTCTCCTTGCGGTGGATTCATCCCACAAATTTACGGTGATGTTTTCAGTACCAACGTCATGAATCGTGAAATTATACGGCGACAGCTGTCTCTGGTAGAATACTGTGGAATGAGTCAATGTAGGACAAAGTAAAACCTGTTGTAGCTCAACACATGTTGATTGTTATTCCTCTTAGCCGTTTCCGTATCGTTTTTTAGGTCTTTGTATGCTTGGTCTACCCTTGAATGATGCAACTGATTCTCAATTTCGCTCTTGTGCAGTTCTATTTCATCTGAAGCTGCAATCATTTTTTTAAACAACAAATCGCACAGTCTGCAAGTGACTGATCTAGGTGTTCCGAAACGCAGATTAAAATCTGTTTGAAACACACTTTGATAGTATGACCTGCTTATTGACTTACCAGGAAACTTTTCGGTAAACAACCGATACATTCTACAGAGGTTGAGATCGGGGTGCAGACATTCTTTTGAGGATTTATTCCTGTTGTAATGGCTCATCTGCTTTGGGAAACTCGATATGTGTTACCGAATAAGAGTCCTATCGTCATATGATATGGCATGTGGCCTATTGCAATGTTTTCCTCTACCGTCTTTAGGAGTGGTTATTCCACCTTTTTACTTTACGTTGCAGAAACTGCATTCGTCGCTGGGTGATGGAGAATATGTCAAGCAATGTATTTTGACACAAATCTTTTGAGTAAACTTTGTATTTGAAAGTATCTTGTTCCCGTGAAGTATCGTCTGTCTTACCTCTCTTGCGCCTGGCTGGCCCGCCTATATCCATGGATTTTAGTAAGTATATGGAATGCTCATCGTATGTTAAGGCATGATATCCTTCGTACAGCTTTAACTTCATTTCCAGGTTTATTTCCTTGCATCCTTCTTTTGAGCACACTTCTGCATTGCATACACGATCCTGAATCACGAAAACAATCACTATTACTACCTAATATTCAACTAGATTATCAGATTTCACATTCTCTTTTAATAATATAGCATTACTCAGACCGAGTATTCTATTTTTTCGCCAATGATAACTACAGAACTGTAGTTAATTTCATTCACGTTACATACTTTTGCTGTAATGTTTTCAGAAGATACACATAACATGTCATTAGAGCCATGTACTTTACAGGGCACGTCGCCTCTTTACAGGGCACATATGCTTCTCTAAAGACATACACCTTTTTACAAAACCCATACGGCATTATTCCACTCACCTGTGTTGGAGGCTGTTTCGCAGGAACTACCTCTCCTTTTCGTGATTTATGTTCCAGTCCAGCATCACGAAGCCTTTTCCTCTTAATACCCTGCCAACTACCAATGTTAATTTTCCTTTTCCGTGCATTATTTGCACGTTTCAAACCACTTGCGGTAAGCGTCACCTTGCTGCACTCCGTCATTCTTGTAACATACAGCATTGTTCGCGCAGAGGCGCGAAAACTGTGCGCGTCTCGTCGCTGTTTAGTGCTGCCCTCGGACGGTGAACATGTCAATTATAACAGCAGCCGATGCAGATTGCAGTACACAGCATTATTCCACGCGATTCTACGAAATGTCAAAATGTGCCATACAGCGTTATTCGTGCGCACGTTTCATATGTCGAAGAATCTGTTTGCTAAGTTCTACATCGCCTGTATTACTCAAACACTAGGTGATATTAGAAATGTGAGGCCAAAAGGCATTTTTGTTTCAGTATGTATATGGTGTACTGTACAGTACACTATGACAAACAGCAGCAACATGTTGTGATGCAGCCCTACTTGAGATGCATATGCTAATATTCTGTAAAGAAAAGGAAGACATTTTTACGTAATTATAGGTAGAATCTTCACTGTGGAAATGGTGTACTATATTACTCGAAATGTCAAGTATTTAGTTGTAAGTAATACTTATTTATGTACAAACGTAGTGCAAATGAAATGAATGGTTGGCACAATAAACACATGCTTTAATTATCAATTATTTACTCTATATAACACAAGTCATACCGCTATATGGAAAGCATGGAGAGTTGATTTAGTATTAATAGTATTCAGAGGCATGTGAGCAGTGACATTAGCCATATAAGTGGACATTTGTCCTGGGACCTCGCGAGTTTAAGTAAGTTTTCTACTCAGATTAGAGGATGTTTATTGTTCAGTCTCAGTCATTTGCCGATTTTCGCACTTGGTCTTGGTTTAAAGTTCTTACACAAATGTTGATTTTGTCCTGTGAAAAGGCGATACTTTCGTGGCCTTCAGAAACATTGGTTCATTGAGAACGCCATGATTTTACAAAATCAGGTCCATATCGTTAAAGGAAACTATTTTATTTATTGCAAACTTATTTCAGTAATGGAGCATGTGTCTGATTCCTTCAGAACGATGTACACAGTTAGTTCCACAAACATTTTATCTGTTTTTTGCATTGCTAAAAACATCTGAGGTCCACAAGGGTGCCATTACAGTACACACTGCAAATAATGTGTACCGATAAACTGTGATGAATTGAATTTAGATTCTAAGACGTTATTGTGTAAATGAGTACATGGTGAAGATATGAAACACAGAAGAAAGCTTATGGTGAGGAGTTAAGACCCAGTCAAACTAGCACTGTGTCAGGATGTCCTGCAATGGGCAACAAAAAATAGATTGCCCACACAAGCTCTATAAAAAATTTTGCACTTAACCTGAGATGCACTCCGTAATCTACTATCCACTTCTGGAACAGCGCAGTATGATGAAGTTTTCTTCCTCACATGCGACGATTTAATGCGCACTTTCACACACGCTATGAAAATCAAGTGCTCGCCTTGAAACCACCTAAACAACACAGCGCCATGACTAACTGTTCTGCGGGCCTCATACCTCAATTGATTGTCACTGTAAAATACAGTGTGCGCCTTCATCATTGATGTGAACTGTATATGCAGAATAACGAAAACTTGCTCTACAGAGACACATATACAGAGTATGTTGTGGACCTTAATTACTACACTGATTTCGACTCTATGAACTAGTTCATCACAAACTCCAGTGGTTTCAATCACTGTGTACTGGACATTGAGCAATGTTTCTATGATGAAATAAAAAAGAGAAGACCCCCAAACTAAGATGAATCCATTAGATATGTTTAATGTATCTATAGTCACTTCTATTTGTGTACAAATTTTACTTGTTTGTTAACAAAGAATTTTCTTTCAGCGTAACCCCTGTAGGTAGAACATTACATAATGGTAATTCTGTTGTAAAACTGTTGTATGTGACCTGACAACGATAGACGTCTGGTGGCATCATGAGGTACAATGCCCTCCCTGGTGTCTGCCCATCAACCTCTGTCCGAATCTTGACCACAGAAGATAGGTCCCCACGATAACTGACAACATCACCTGCACCATGTCTTTGGATCCATTGTATTTTATCATTGCTTACAATAAACATTCAATCGTAACAACCATCCAACATGTCAAAATTTGTAGCATTTACTGTAATGAAACAAAAACTTTTAACGTATTAGATATTTCACTGCACGCTCCGCCCCAGGTAGCTGACTGGTCAGCGCGGCAGAATGTCAATCCAAAGGGCCCGGGCTCGGTTCCCGGCTGGGTCGGAGATTTTCTCCGCTCAGGGACTGAGTGTTGTGGTGTCCTAATCATCATCCTTTCATCTTCATCGACGCGCAAGTCGCCGAAGTGGCGTCAAATCGAAAGACTTGCACCCGGCGAGCGGTCTACCCGACGGGAGGCCCTAGTCACACGACTTTTATATTTATTTACTGCACCTATGCTTTATGTACATGTTGTTCATTCGATGCTGCATGTTGGAAACAACAGAAAAGAAAAGACTAATACTTAGTACATTAACTATCTATGTGCGTGTGTGTGTTTGTTTATGTCTGTGGGTGAATCACATCACTGCAACTTTTTCTAACGAATTAGTGCTATGTAAATAGAGATTACAAAATGAGTAATAAATGATATTTTACCGGACACTACTTTCCAATAAACTGTTTTATCAAGCATCATACTTGACAGACTTAGTACCTGTAATTTATTCTGTACCATTCCCAATGTTCAGTGCTTCATAACATGTATAACTGTAAAGTGTTAATGTCTGAAGGCTCTGTCTCAGTTGCCTCAGGACTATTCACTTAAATAGTACTGAGTATAGTAATAATTCCACACTTAAACAATAAGTCATAACATATGAAATTTCATTGCGAAAATTTAAGCAAACTGTTATCTGAATGTCATTTCAAGAAAATCCATACTCTCATATTAACTATTCGAAACTGTTCGCAAAAAACTATAGTATTTCCGTCATTTCTCCTTTGATGCATAGATTGAACAGTTCGTATTTGGTCCCTCTTGGTACTTGTACATATTGTATATCACCTGTACTTCCGTAAAGCTTATTCCTATTTTTCCTAGGATTTCGAACACCTTCACCTCTTTAAATTTTCGAAAGATTTTTCTATGCTGGCATATCCAATAGCGTGTCAAGATTTTTCTTCAGTCTTTCTTCCATTATCGAGCGCAGTATCAGAACTGCCCCTCTGATTTCTTCACTTTTCCTAAAGACAAACTGATCGCCATCTAGTAGATTATCAGTTATCTTTTCCATTACTCTAGCCGGGAGCTAGGATGCTTGAGCCTTTAAACTGATTGTACAATAGTTCTCAAACGTATCTCTCCTTGTGAATTGTCGAAATGTGTGGATTATATTTTCTAAAAAGTCTGATGGTATATAGCCGGTCTCATAGATATAAGTTGACTCTTACATAGAAGATTACAGCAACCAGCCACTTTTTACAATGCTATTTATTTATTGAAACAGCACCGTTACCTGTTTGGAACTGACAGATTAATCTTCAGACCGCTAGTTCTCGTTTTACATTGGCCTCTGCCTTTTGTTTCCGCAACTGACGAAATTTGTTTGGGCAGGTGGTGCCCTACAACCAAACCAAGATGTGAGATAATGTCTTTTTAACTGTAATTGTGCCTCAAAACGACTTTGAGTGATGTAAATTTGTTTGCATCACCTAAAATGGGGGGGGGGCATTTGCAAATACGAAATTGACATCATCCATGCAGGAGGGGTGGTCAGGAGGTGGGAAGCTGTAGCACAGACAGGTGTCTTATTCACTAATACTAAGTTTTACACTAGAATATTTTTTTCGTATGATCCACTGTTTTCGAGACATTTAGTTGTGTACAGTTATAACAAACATTCAGAATTTCGATCAACTTTTATACATCGTTAACATACATTTTTGTACTTCATGATTTGTGGAATTTAAACCATTAGCTCTAAAAGAAGTCATTCTTTTTTTCATTTATCCTGTTTATCACTTTCCAAAATTACCAAAATAACTGTTTATATTTGCTTTAAATTCACCCCTTATTTCTTGCGTACCAAGTGGAGCACTAATAGACTTGGGAATGACATCTGGAAGTTCTTCTGGTATTGAATTCGTTGTGTTTATGTTGCAGTACATATAGTTTGGAAACAGTTCCACATCCTGCTCCAATATATCAAACACTTCTTCCAAGAGTTTGTCTGTGTATCGGTGATGGCTATAGTGAACTCAAAGTCTGGAAACAGTTCTGCATGCTGATATGATTTACAATCCCGAATACTAGGGGCAGCATCAGGATGTGTGTCTGTATGCTGATTTCTGCTGCTGCTGCTCAGGTGTATCAGGCAATCCATCATCTACACCATGGAACCATTAAACTGAGGAAGAAATAATTGAAAACCAGGAAAACACATATAAAAAACAATAGTAATAAATACTGTGAGAGAGGAATGCTTTAGTACTAACATCTAAGAGTTTGAGTGACTTTTTTCTGCCTGGAGGTGGTATATCTCTGATATCTCTTCATGATGATGATCAACCTTCCACTGTGGCGTACAGAGGAACTGTGTAAGGTCCACTTTATGGGTAGTAAACTTGTATGCTGAGGATGAGTGGTGGGGAAAGATGACAGCAGTGCCATGGAAAAACGGGAAAACTTTTTTGAACTGACAACATTGCAGGCTGTGCCCATATTTCCATACCACCATCATGGATCGCCAGTTTGGATTCTTATGTGATCGATAGCGTCATTGGTCGCCTTCTAGGATCGCCATCTTAAATTCCTATATTAGTACAATGCAGACTGCGACACTACCCTCAGGAATGCATTGCTCATGATGTAGCCTGCATTTTGACAGTCATGAGGAACATTTATATTCCCTCTAAATTGTCCCAATTATTTATGAGTAATCTTAGGCTGCAGCTTCCGCACTTGCGGCAACAAACCATTACGTTTATGAGATGATGCAGCTTATAATGTGAAGTGACTTGGTTTGACTTTTTATGCACTTTTTGATTTAAATTCTTAAAAATCTTGCATGTTTGTGTATATATTACGTCCACAGTGTAATAACTGTTTAGTATATACACTAAAGAGTTATCGGTAGTATGAATAGTAACGGTGACAATTTCATATTTGATCCTAGCTGGTAACCCTTCACTCACGACTCCAGATGATGCTGGCTTCAGTCACGCTACAGTTGTCAGATGGAATCACTGTGTGGGACTGCTGTAGGGATCGAAGAGACGTCCAGCACGTCCCATCGGTCCACTCCCAGTTAGTGCAGTAATGTGGCTGCCGTGGTTAATGCCAGCACTGAATTTGACCCCGTACCCACTGACGTGTGGGATACCGTTTCAAGGTGTGGTGAGCAGCCAAAGAATCTCTGGACGGCTGCTCAAAGAGTATCCCTGGTTTGTATGACGACAGATTTCAGGAGCTATCTGCGTCTGGTAAAAATCCTGAGCCAGGTGCAGTCGCTTGCCCTGTGTCAGGCGAAGCCTCTCAGTCTCCAGGATCTGGGCTGTGTAATGTGACGACTGATAATGGGTTAACCAGAGGACAACGGCAAGTAAAGAATTAATCCATCAGCCACCAAATTCTACAATCAGTGATTTACATCTTTTGTAACACTCCAATAGAATTTAATTTGCCCAGTCTTCACACCCCATGGCTGAGTAAAGACACGGTCGCTCTTCACCAATGCAGTACATTGCGGTTTCCTAACAACAGATTAATGGGGCAACACAATTGACCTAATTTACCTTGAGAATTCCACGATTCAGTCCGAGTTTTGTGTTACGTATTCCGCAGTAAATTACTTCTTTTATAACAGACATTAAAACTCGAGAAAACTTCTCACCTAGTTTGCCATAGTCTTAACATTGTAACAGTACTACCTACTCAAATTTCAGTGGTACTCTAAATTACGCAGTGTACATATTCTATAACGTTCACTATCTATGGTATTGCAAAAGTTTTTGCAAAATGTGGACAAAACGTTACGATATAGCTGGCTGTAGCACTTGTCAAACAAATATGTATCACTATACATTCACCAACAACATTTGATCACCATGTGTGAAAAGTGCCGAATTATTATTTTACATTTAAAAGCAAGCAAATTTCCATGAATATTTACTGACAGTTTCCTCTCTTAACTTTTATAACGTTTAGAAAATTACGAGCAGTTCATTCTTCCATTTTCTGGTTAACAACTTTTGTGAACAAAATTCAACTATCAACCAGTCTACGATATAACATCAGCTCTCTCGTTAATTTCTCAAAGTATCAGAAGACTGATGACACGTACCTTAATAGCTATGAGCAATTCTTGACCTTCGATACAGTGAAACAAATTTCTTCTACTGGAAGCTCTTTGTTTACCATGTTTTGGTAAGTGGTAGTATGGAACAAAACAAGAAAGAAAGGTCCCGTAAACATGCGCTCTAAAATGCATACCTTAAAAACCATGAGCACTTGTTCATCTTCGGTACTTTGAAACTCAACTTTTCTAATCAACAAGTGCTCGTAACTTTTAAGGTATTGCATTTTAGAGCACCTGTTTACTGAACATTTTTTTCTTGTTTTGGTGCATACTTCCACCTCCCAAAATATGGAAAGCAAAGAGCTTGCAGTAGAAGAGATTTGTTTCACAGCATCAAAGATCAAGAATTACTCAAACTTCTTAAGATACGCGTTTTGGAGCCCATGTTTACTTGATTTTTTTGTTTCGAATGATCATTCGTGTCACGTCTCTGAATATTGACCATGACTTCCTAAAACACCCGATATACACTCCTGGAAATGGAAAAAAGAACACATTGACACCGGTGTGTCAGACCCACCATACTTGCTCCGGACACTGCGAGAAGGCTGTACAAGCAATGATCACACGCACGGCACAGCGGACGCACCAGGAACCGCGGTGTTGGCCGTCGAATGGCGCTAGCTGCGCAGCATTTGTGCACCGCCGCCGTCAGTGTCAGCCAGTTTGCCGTGGCATACGGAGCTCCATCGCAGTCTTTAACACTGGTAGCATGCCGCGACAGCGTGGACGTGAACCGTATGTGCAGTTGACGGACTTTGAGCGAGGGCGTATAGTGGGCATGCGGGAGGCCGGGTGGACGTACCGCCGAATTGCTCAACTCGTGGGGCGTGAGGTCTCCACAGTACATCGATGTTGTCGCCAGTGGTCGGCGGAAGGTGCACGTGCCCGTCGACCTGGGACCGGACCGCAGTGACGCACGGATGCACGCCAAGACTGTAGGATCCTACGCAGTGCCGTAGGGGACCGCACCGCCACTTCCCAGCAAATTAGGGACACTGTTGCTCCTGGGGTATCGGCGAGGACCATTCGCAACCGTCTCCATGAAGCTGGGCTACGGTCCCGCACACCGTTAGGCCGTCTTCCGCTCACGCCCCAACATCGTGCAGCCCGCCTCCAGTGGTGTCGCGACAGGCGTGAATGGAGGGACGAATGGAGACGTGTCGTCTTCAGCGATGAGAGTCGCTTCTGCCTTGGTGCCAATGATGGTCGTATGCGTGTTTGGCGCCGTGCAGGTGAGCGCCACAATCAGGACTGCATACGACCGAGGCACACAGGGCCAACACCCGGCATCATGGTGTGGGGAGCGATCTCCTACACTGGCCCTACACCACTGGTGATCGTCGAGGGGACACTGAATAGTGCACGGTACATCCAAACCGTCATCGAACCCATCGTTCTACCATTCCTAGACCGGCAAGGGAACTTGCTGTTCCAACAGGACAATGCACGTACGCATGTATCCCGTGCCACCCAACGTGCTCTAGAAGGTGTAAGTCAACTACCCTGGCCAGCAAGATCTCCGGATCTGTCCCCCATTGAGCATGTTTGGGACTGGATGAAGCGTCGTCTCACGCGGTCTGCACGTCCAGCACGAACGCTGGTCCAACTGAGGCGCCAGGTGGAAATGGCATGGCAAGCCATTCCACAGGACTACATCCAGCATCTCTACGATCGTCTCCATGGGAGAATAGCAGCCTGCATTGCTGCGAAAGGTGGATATACACTGTACTAGTGCCGACATTGTGCATGCTCTGTTGCCTGTGTCTATGTGCCTGTGGTTATGTCAGTGTGATCGTGTGATGTATCTGACCCCAGGAATGTGTCAATAAAGTTTCCCCTTCCTGGGACAATGAATTCACGGTGTTCTTATTTCAATTTCCAGGAGTGTATATTCAAAAGTCGGCAACAAATAAAAAGAAAGACGTAAATACTACTTTGAAATCGCCCCTTTGTCTCTAACTGCAGTATAATTAATCAAAGCTGAGCCCACTGAGACATCGGTGTCTACTCTGTAATACCTTTCCTCAGCTACTACGCTGATATCGACCATCACCGCCAGCATTCTAGAAGTCGCTACTAACACTATTCGTCATGCCGATCAGATTCTTTGAGGTACGACTGTACTCAACTATCAGTTCTACATCTTGTTAGCTAGTGGGCTTCCAATGCGATATCACAAAGCCAACCAGCTCCAGAACAAATTATCTAACGCCTGTCTACCAAAATCGCCACAATAAGTCTTCTCCTGATCTCTCAGCTACATTACACCAATAAACTGAAACACTTTTCCCTAAGAAAGCGCCGGCCGTGGTGGCCGAGCGGTTCTAGGCGCTATAGTCTGGAACAGCGCGACCGCTACGGTCGCAGGTTCGAATCCTGCCTCGGGCATGGATGTGTATGATGTCATTAGCTTAGTTACGTTTAAATAGTTCGAAGTTCTAGGGGACTTATTACCTCAGAAGTTAAGTCCCATAGTGCTCAGAGCCATTTTTTGAACCTAAGAAAGCATTCACAACAGAACACTAGCTTGAAAACTACAACAGAATCGGAAAGCAAACAAATTCCAAATAACTAACAATCAAGCTTTCCACACCATTACTGGCGACTTGTTAAAAACCCGATTTTCTTTTAAAAGTCTTCTGGGTTCAAAACGAATAAAGGTGCCCTAGCAGGTCTCGAAAGTTGCATCTCTACGGAACCACGGTAAAACTTCACAAAATTTCCCATTTACGGTGATTGAACGGTGTATATCACTAGTAAGTCAACTTGCATGTTGAAATTCGTGAAACAAAAGCTTTACAACCCGATTCGGCACGGAGCTACATGTACTCACGGAATTCTCCGTACACGTTTCTGTCCAGAACTGCACTCCCATTACATACATACAAATCATATGGGAGCCATTAATACGAATTAATGAATAGCGTTAGGCCATTTTAAATCTTCTAAAGACTGTTAAATTTAGCAGCCGCGATGTGGAATAGGTAACCGCTCCGTCTGTCTGTGCTGCATCTTTGCCGCTCGTAGGGAGGTTATGTCAGCCTGTGTGGTTCCACCAGACACGGCAACTTCTTGGTTCCTCCCGAATCTTTATCTCTGACCAGCAACGGATTGTGCTATGTTCTTTTGGCACGCTACAGTAACCACACAAACTTTCTTATGTGCATAATATGGTCCCTTACACGGTTGACAAGAAGTGGAAGTCGTATGCGCACTGTGTGCGGATCAGGTCTGTCATCCCAGATGTAGAACAGGTGCCTGAGGATGTCATAAAGACCACACGGTGCTGCCAACAGCAGGTGGTGGAGCTCGTGGGTACTAACGAAGTGTATCACTTAGGATCGGAAAATACTCTTTTCGGGGGGGGGGGGGGGGGGGGGGCGTTGGGGTGGTATCAGTAGCGTCGTCCACAGGGCAGACGGTGCACCTTTTGTATTGAGCCGAGTGTTTCGAATCAGTGGCTCCAGCTGTTCTGCGTCAGTGTAGGCTGCAGATTCTACGGCAGAGGATGGTGTTTTATCAGGTTACGCCTAATACATTAGGGGTCCATTGCACGCAAGAAGCGGGTACACGGATAGCTAGGGCTGTGTGGAGAGGACGTTGTGGTTTTTTTCAGTTAGAGGGCCTCAGGAAATTACAGAAAGGACATCAATCAAGAGTGTGCACGGTAAACTCAGAACGAAGGTAACCAAACTACAACAGGTATTATACTCTAAATTGTTGTATGTGTGTTGACAAAGAACTAATCCTCGCAGCACTTACAGAAAACACTAAAGCTCTAGCCGTTACGTGTACTCAAGGCTGGATAAACCCGAAGATAAGTTCAGCCGAAATTTTTACAAACAATTTTGCCACGGTCAGAAAGAATATATTAAATACCGTAGATGGTGGAGTGCTAATTGCCGTTAAAAGTAGTTTGCATGTGAGCTGGCAAATTCGCCAACCGGAATAAACTAATAACTGTTTTATTTCATGGACCCGCGACTCAGATGATACGGTTACCGAACGGACCAAATAAAACTCGACTCATTTGAAATAATACCCCTCTGACACAATTGTAATTGCTGGTGGCCATTCTGCCCTCGATATTCGGCGAAAAAACGTATGAAAAGCCAGCAGCATTAATTTTCGTACAAAATTGTACTAAATACTTTATCCGAAAATTATTTTGAACAATAATTTCAGGAGCCCCGTCGAAGTTTAAGTGTTTGCGAAAACATACTTGACCTCTTAGCAACAAATAATCCTTAGCAAATAGGGAGCATCATCACAGATACAGGGATTAGTGACGACAAGGTCACTCTAGGAAGACTGAGTAACATACCATCCAAATCCACCAAAACTAAACGTAAATTATATACATTTAAAATGGCAGACAGAAATCCACTTTAGGAGATGGTCTTTACTCCTTCCAGATTGATTAGGTAACCGTAGATCATATGGGGTTGCATTCAAATAAGTCTTATCGATGGCAGTGGAGAGATATATACCAAATAAATACTAATAAGAGATGGAACTGATCACTGTCGTACGCAATAAATGTCAGAGCACATTCGAGGAAGTAACGAAAACAGCAAGCTAAATATAAAAGAATCCAAAATATGCAAGAGTGGCGATGACTAACTGAAGCTCGAAATTTAGAGCCGACTTTAATGTGAAATGGTTTTAAGAATTTTCACAATGAAACTCTGTCTTGAATTTGAGAGAAAATTCAAAGAGCTTCTAGTCCTATGTAAGGTACACCAACGGCAAGATATGACTCAGTACCGTCGCTACACAATAGCAGTGGCAATGTTAACACTAAAGCGGAGTTACTGAAAAAGGCTTTAAGAAATTACTTCACCAAAGAAGATGTAGTAAATGTTCCAGGATTCGAATCGAGGAAGGTTGCCAATATAACTAGGAAATGGATATGTTTTGTGTAGCGAAGAAACATAAATCCCATACCGATGACAAGTCCTATGACCGAGGTTGTATATCAATTAACTTCCTTTCGGAGTATGCTGATTCGATAGCTTCATTCACTTAGATCGAATACAACCGCTCCCTTGACGAAAGATCCACACTTAAAGACTGAAAAGTGGCACAGGTCACATCATCCCAAGAAGAGGAATAGGAGTAATCCGCTGAATTACGGACACGTATCACTAAAGTCCATATTTTTGGACATTATTAATTATCTCTAAGAAAACCGTTCATTGACAAACAGTCAGCACGGACTCTGAAAATACGCCAAGTAATGAGTGCCGCAGACTGGGGTTCCCAAATTGATTTCTAGGTTTCCAGAAGGCTTTTGACATATTTCGTCACAGGTGACTTCTAACCAGATAGCGTGCCTACGAAGTATTGTCTCAAATGTGTGACTGGATGCATGAGTTCAAGTCTGCGAGACCATAGTTTTAATAATTGACGGAAAGTCATTGATTCAAACAAAAGTGATATTTGGCGTTCCCCAAGTAAGTGCCATAGGTTCTCTGTTGAAAATCTATGCAAACGATCTAGGAGATAATATGAGCAGCCTTCATCGTTTGTTTGCAGATGAGTCTGTCATTTACCGTATCGCAATGTCATCAGATTATCACGGCCCCTTGCAAAATGATTCAGACAAGATGTATGTATGTTGCGAAAAGTGGGAATTGAATCTAATTATCAAAAAGTGTAAGGTCAACAAAATGCGTACGACACTAAAAGAAATCCGCTTAATTTCGGCGACACGATGAATCACACGAATCAGAAGGTTGTGAATTCATCTAAATACTTACGGTTAGCATTACAGATAACTTAAATAGGAACAATGACATACATAATATTGTGGGAGAGATAACCGAAGACTGAGTTTTATTGTCGAAACACATAGATGATGCAACAAGTCGCGTAAAGAGAATGCCTACCATATTCTCGTCCAGCCTTTTCTGACGTATTACTGAAGGATGTGGGATCTTCATCAAATAGGATTGACAGAAGACATCAAAAAAGTTGAAAGAAGGGCAGTTCATTCTGTATTATCGCGAAACACAGGAGAGCACGTCACGGATAAAACACGTGAGTTGGAGTAGAAATCATTAAAACAAAGACTTCTTTTATTGGGACAGGATGTTTTCACGAAATTTTAGTCACCAGCTTTCTCCTCCGAATGCAAAAATATGTTTCTGGCGCTCACGAACATAGAGAGAAATGGTCCTATTAAAATAACAGAAAACAGAGCTCGCACGGAAATATTTAAGTGTTCATTTTTTCCCGCACGCTGTTAGTGCAAGGTTAGGGGAACAGCACCATGATTCTCTGAGGAAACCCCTATCAGGCACTTAGTTGTGAATTTCAGAGTAGTAATGTAGATATATCTGTGGATAAAGTTGTACTCCTCACTATCTTAAAAGACTTTAAGTTCGACGTTTGTCCGATGTAACTCGCTACCGTTAAACAATTCAGGTTTGAAAAATTTCCCCTTCTCTGACCACAAGCATGGTCGTTTTACATCACATCTCCTGACACTCGCTATTGTGATCAGAATGAAGAGCTCCGGCACAACCGCCTTGCTGGTGGAGTAGTAGAGTAGTTCTTCATAAAATAATTGCTGTGGCTGCGTGTAAGGTTGCTAACAAAGTTCCAGTACTCTGCCAATTGTCTGGACTCTATTGTAACTCAATTTTCTTTCATTTCGTTCACATTCATTCCCATAATGCTACTCATAGTTTCTCAGGTAACTCTACCTCTTTTGCTGTTTTCTCAGAATGAATCAAATTTTAACTGAACTGAATTAAATTAAACTGGAATGTGAAAGTTAGTTAAAGAATAATACTGACGTCCGTAAAAACATGGGTGCTGCCATTATGGGACAGCTATTTGAGAATGTAAGGTTATGAATGCTTATTGCAGTCTATAGTGCGGATCGGATCTACTGCTACCATCTTACTGAGTGCACTATTGGACCTATTGTTTAAATATATTGAATGACTGAGCTACTGCAGCTACAACCATTAGTAGTCTAGCAAGTGAGCTACAGAGACCACACCTCTCTCTGAACTGCGCAATGAAGGACATTTTTCTCTAAAAGAACCTTTATAATTGACGTAATAAGCACACTTGATGTGGCAACAAGGACGATTGGCGAAATATTGTGTCCTTTGTACACTCACACCAGGCTGTTCACTCGCGATTTATTTCGCCATGAAATACGCCTGGAGAAATTGAAGACTCACACCTTTATAATTGATCAGAAATTATTTGGAAATCCCTTGGAAACATTTCATGTTTAAGTCAATCGTTTATGGACATTGAGATGAGGCACAATCACAGTCCAAATGAAAACGGCTACTCTGTTATATCTAGAACTATCTGCAAGTCTTGTCCATATAAGACTTTCACACTCCTTCTGCTATGACACAAACTGAAACCTTATAAAAGCAACTATGTAGTCTGCGATTGCCTTCGGTTAGATACAAACCACTAAGAAGCCTTTTTCCAACTAAAATTCCTTACTTCTGCCACAAAACTGAAAAATCATGCTGCAGACCCTCTACCGTCAAACGGAGATGCATGTGAGATGTTGTGTACACGATTTCATTTTCACAACTTGGATATAAGTCGAGTCGTCCAGTTTCATAGCTTTAGCGATTCTAATTTAGTGACAGGATATTGTGATGTTCTGTCAGCTCTATGCATGTGTTTCGCTAGCCATTTGCTTGATAGTTATTGTGTGTGAGAGAAGTTGTGGTGATCTGTTGCTCCGTTCTGTTTTAGTTCATGATGTTAGTGAGGATGCTGTTTAAGTCTGGGCATCAGACGATGATGCCTTGAATTTGTCTCTTTCCTCAAATGAGATTACTTTCATCGCATTAGATAGTGAGATGTGTATTGATGATAGTCTGTTGTTTGTCAGTGAAATCATTCAGTTTCATATCTGTAGCGATTCTGAATGACAAGAAGCTGTGAGATTCTATCAACACCATGCACTCGTTTCTCTACTCGTTATCAGCAATTTCAAAAATGGTTCAAATGGCTCTGAGCACTATGGGACTTAACATCTGTGGTCATCAGTCCCCTAGAACTTAGAACTACTTAAACCTAACTAACCTAAGGACATCACACACATCCATGCCTGAGGCAGGATTCGAACCTGCGACCGTAGCAGTCACGCGGTTCCGGACTGAGCGCCTAGAACCGCTAGACCACCGCGGCCGGCTTCAGCAATTTCGAAGAGCTACATTCTCTCATCGAAGTGCCCCGACAGAGAGTGTAATAAGGATCTTGTGTGATCGTCAAACAGTCCTGAAAAAGGACTTGCCACGCAGTATCATCGCAGAACTATATAACTACAGTAAAACATGTTTCAATGTCCTGAAACTTAACAGGGCCGTAGAAACTCTGATGTTCGTAGATACATGCGGTTGTGCGATAGAAGTGATATGTCGATTCATTGGAGAGAAATTTCTTATGAAGCTAAGATCACGATGAGTGGTATCGACAGAAGCTTTCTGTCACCATCTGATGCATACAATTTAAATTTCAGTAAATCAGATGAAGACAGCAAGCTCTTTTCAAAACTGATCATTGTGAAATAAATAATACTTAGCGATCTTGAGTTCAGAAGAAATTTCTTTTAAACATGCGACTGCGTTGACACCATGTTCGATACGGTTTCCATTTCCACCATATAAACAAAATACCGAATCCCAAATTACATTTGTGATTGAGTTGGTAAGTTCGTGTTCAGTTTTAAAGGTTGTTTCATGTAATTCCTTAGGGAGTATTAAAGCTTCTGACACCGGTGCCATGTGGTGCCTTTCGCAAGACGGTGTTGGCTCTGGGCTCACAATCAGTCCTCACTCTGGTGGTTCATCAATTTTCTAAGCTGCCGTCCAGTTCCAACTTGAGGTGCGATTAAGGCTCTAGGAATGCATCCCTGTAAGGACATGCTAAGTGGGTTTCTTGTTGTTAGGACAATAGACACCGTGTTCCAGGACTGCTAGTCAGTTTTCAGTACAAAAAAAAATTGAATGATCGTATGGCATTTATTGGCCGGGATATCCTTTTCGGGGTTCGGCCACCGTACTGCAAGTCTTCTTAATTGACGCCGCTTCGGCGACTTGCGTGTCAATGATGATGAACGACACGCAACACCCACTCCCCTGCCGGGAATCCAACCCGGTCCCCCTTGCGTGGTACGCAGTAAGGCTACCGTTCCGCTACGGAGGCGGACAGTGTGGTTGTGTGATGTTACCGTAAGAGCAAAAGTACATTATATATTGTCACTTCAGATTAAATATCGCACCTTTTTGTATTTCATCTCGCCAATCCTCTTAGACATGCTTTAGCGAGTCAGAAGCAGTGTATGCATTCATACATTAAGTGTTCCCTGTCAAGCAGCTTAGACTTTCGTTGAAAATAAAATACGTCTACAGCATTAATATATGTGCTTCTCCAATGGATGTCTGTAGTACTGACTGGCTTATTTTACTTTTTAGTATGGATCTAGGGACTGTAGGATTGTGTCATACCATCAAAGGAACTATATGTTCCTTGACTTATCACTTAAATGTTCCACGAAAATAACGTCTACATGCCACTTGTAAATGAAGTAAGGTATGAAGGTGTTCTTCCATGTGGTCTTGTATGCCACAAAACCCCAAAGGAAGACATCATTACGGTATGTAGAAGGTTTCCCATCATTTCAAACTCAGAATGAGTGAATTTCTCACAGTTTCAAATTTTGGATAAGTGAATTATGGGAATATCCTCTCTCAGCAGTGGTGGCAGCTGTTTAAAGGTAGTGAAAGTGGACTTAAACTGAGGTCAAGTGAACTTAGGGTGACAGTTATTTAAAGTGTGACATCAGAGAGATTGAGATAAATTGTTTAAAATTTAATGTCAGGACGGCAGTTCTTTCTGGTAGAAAGATTAGCAATACTTTTCAGCTGAAGGCAAGTTGGCTCAGATTTTCAGTTGAATTTATTTGACTCTGAATTGAATGGAATTCAAATTGAACTTCAACTGAGTTCAATTTGAATTTAATTAAATTTGAACTGAACTGCATTGAATTCGAATTGAAGTGAATTGAATTTGAACTGAAATGCATTGGATCTGATTTGAATTTAAATTTAACCGAGCTGTATTGACACTGAAGTTGATTTGAAACCGAACTGAGCTGAATTGAAAGTAGGTTAGCTGGAAAATTCAGACTGGTGACAACTTCTTTTGTGAAAAACGTGTTTATGTAGCCAACAGTTTCAGCTTGTCATCCCTTGTCTAACAGACAGGCATGGACTTGCAGAGGAAACACATCTTTTGCCTTGGATTTTAAATTCAGAAAGGCTTCGAGCTGCATGGTGAGAAAACATACTCTACTTGGGTGAAACAGTGCCCTATAATACCAATACGTGCACATCTGGTCCCAAGTGTACAACACTGATGGACCAGACAGGTATATGTATTGGAATTATTTGATGTTATTTCGGATATACATTAAACTTTGCAAGCATTCGTTTGTTAGAAGGTAGGTTTTAACCCGAAAACGGTGGCTTATTGAATAAACATCTATTTTGTGCGCAACTCTGGTTGTGTTTTTGTATTATCGTACTACAACTGGTACAAGAGAGGGCAGGAGGATGACCTTGGATGAGATTCCCCTATGCACCAAAAACACAGGCTCGAAATGGCATGAGAGAAACATCTTTTGTTTAATTGGCAGGCTCAGACCTGCAGGGAACAACCTTGGACAAGTGGCAACAGTGCACACTGTAATCGTATTATTTCAGGTCAGCCAACATGAATTCCAGCAGGATGATGTACTGTCTTGATATTCTCCCAATTTATATCTAGGACAAAAGCCCTACTTCCACAGTGATATCATAGATAAATTTGCAGGGGTGGTTATCCCTAGAAGAGTCAACCAATACATTGATTACTCCTACTCACATCTAGTAAAAAGACCATGAAGATAAAATAAGAAATATTCCATCGCAGATGGAGGTTTACCAACAATCGTTCATCCCGCGAAAAATACGTGACTCTGCGTACTTCCAGCATGCTGTACGTTACAGACAGAAGCTCTTATTGAATCATTAAGCAAAAAGACAGAGTTGCGAAAAAAATTGATGTTTGTTCAGTAGGTGGCCAGTTTCTGGTTGATACCCATTTCTGAACCAACCAAAGCTTGCAAAATTAAATATGTCTGAATTAACATTAAACAGTGTCAATACATATATGTCTGGTCCCAAGGGTACATCACTGAGGGACCAGACATGCATGTATTGGAATTATTTAATGTCATTTCGGATGTACATCAAACTTTGCAAGCGTTCGCTTGTTAGGAAATGGGTACTGTCCCGAAAACGGTCACCTACTGAGTAAAGATCTATTTTATGTGCTACTATGGCTATGTTTTTGCATTATCACGCACATCTCGAACAGAATAGGGTGTAAGTGAGTCTGGTACACAAAGTACGCTCTGCCGTACACCGTAATGTGGCTTCCGGAATATAGATGGAGACATGTTTGATTTTCTCGCCATTTTATACATAGAACAATAATAAAATGGTTCGAACTGCTCATTTTCTTCTACCTTCTGTGGATTCTTCTACAACAGTCTTGGTGAATCTCACTTTTTACAGTCTTGTTACATGACCAGTCCACTCAACCCTTTTAGCTTTTATCTTTCCACAACGTGAGGCTTTTTTATTTATTGCATATAGTTGTATGTTTTCTTTTAAGATTGTCAGATTATCCATTCATCACTGACAGGGTTCTACATCCCTCTGAATCGTATGTTTTGATGGCAAAAATTAAACTAAGGGACGTTTTAAAACTGTTTTAATTTTGATAAAACATTCGCGGAGGACGTCTGACTGTAATGTGGCATTATGTTAGTCAGCAGAGAAGGAAGGATACAGAATTTTTTTTTGTGAAACCAATGCTGTAATAAATTAGACATAGTGTAATGTGTAACCTAATATTCTCGTTCAAAGAGCACAAACGATCTCCCCTTCACAGAAATCATTAATGAGCGCAAAAACTGTTTGTGCGCCGATGAAATCCATAGATCAGCTTCAAAAATCTCGTGAAGTTGTAATGAGAAAGAAATATGACATACAGGACGACCGACATCGGAAATCAGACCACTGTGGAAGGCAAACTATTTACGCAGCACTCAGAGGTGAGTATTGTGCTAGCCTGGTTGCAGGGGAAATAATCGTAATGGGAAATTAAATACCAGTAATTTTTTAGGGAATCTATCAACGAAAGATAAATTGAATTTCATCTTCAGAAAAAGTAAATACTAGAAACCTATCAAACGAAATGAAGACATTAGTCTAAAACTTACATATGTGCATATAAGACCCGAAAGGACTGTTTCCAAAATGAGTATTACTTCAACATTCATTTGACAGCTTGAACAAAAGAATCCGCTGTGCTATTTTATTTTTGGATCTCTGAATTTATGTTATAGCCTACTAAGAAATATGCACTGCTACATATGCTGTTATCGTTAATGTATAAATTAGTGTCATTCCCATCACCAAAGAATATGAAACAAACTTCAAAACGAAGATTTATGGGCCCGGTCTGGCTTGTCGCACTGGAGCTCATATGATGAACATTTTCTGCTCTCTAATTGCTGGAACGTGTAATTATAGCGTTCGATTAGTGACAACGTAATGAACACATTTCTGCAAGGTTTTTGCAGTTATATATATACTATTAAAAATACCACTACGTATCACAGTACTCTCTGCCGTGCTTGTGTTGTAAGAGTGTCTTATATCCATAGAACATTGTGCTAGCCTGGTTGCAGGGGAAATAATCGTAATGGGAAATTAAATACCAGTAATTTTTTAGGGAATCTATCAACGAAAGATAAATTGAATTTCATCTTCAGAAAAAGTAAATACTAGAAACCTATCAAACGAAATGAAGACATTAGTCTAAAACTTACATATGTGCATATAAGACCCGAAAGGACTGTTTCCAAAATGAGTATTACTTCAACATTCATTTGACAGCTTGAACAAAAGAATCCGCTGTGCTATTTTATTTTTGGATCTCTGAATGTATGTTATAGCCTACTAAGAAACTTATATGAGTTTGCTTCCGCGCAAGGCTAAATTACTTACTGCAAGCTGCTAGGTAGGAATTCGATATTGGCTCCGCTGCGAGATGTGAAGAGTTGCCTCTTAAGAAATTCCTGTAGACTCTTTGGCATATAACCTGAATCAAAAGACGTTCTGCATAAGCGTTCTACAATCCGACTAGCAGAACGGAACAATATCCTATCATCTTGCACCTACAGGCTCAATTTCTAACTTCCGTGGGTGATGTCCTCTGCTGAGACACGGTGCGGGGGGCTGGCGCTCATTTCGAGCGAATTGCACGAGTCTCCCGGCTTGCTCGTTGAAACTTCTTCCCCGAGACGTGTATTTTCAGCAGTAGAGAAACGCCGGGAGGAGGACGCCGGCCGAAGCAATCCCAGCTGGGGGCTTCTGCTGTGCAACGTGGTGGGGTGGACGTACCGCCATAGCACTCGAGACAATCTTCATTTTTTAACACCGAAAAACGCCTCACTGTGTCTTCTGGAAGGCAAGTTCCTTTCCTGGGTGTGCCAGCAGATAATCTAGCGTTATGAAACAGATGAAAACCTAAATCTTGGAAACTGCCTTTAATATCAAAGCACGAAAAATACTGCTGACGTACAAGCGTAAAGAAACGTACATGTGAAGGAAGGCTGGCTGTTTTATCTGCCGTACGTTAGTGAGTGTGAGATTGTAAAGTAACACCATGCTTTTACCCACTTTTTTGATACGCCATTTTAAACGTATCTTGTGAACGTCGCTAAAAGTTCAGTACACCATCACTGGATCTATGGGTGGCAGAAAGATTTTTATTGGTGTTAGAAATTCATGTGTTTTGTGATATGTATAGGCAGAATGTTTGGTTTTACGATGTATGTATGAGGATGTATGTCTACGGATCCATGTGTTTCGTAACACGGTGGCAGGGAGCGAATGGATTCGAAATTGGCTTCAAATGTGACACTGTGTGAGCGTGTGTGTGTTATTTTAGTTTTTTAAGCTATATATATCAGCCTTCTTCCATTTTAACTATTTCTGGCAGCAAACAATAGTAATATGTAGAAATCGTAACCAATTTACACTCTCTGTTGGTAGCATCAGTATCAATAAACACAATTTTTCGACAGGTTTACATTTTGTGTTGTAAGATTCTGTGTGCTGGAGGTGTGGTGTCACCGCCAGACACCACACTTGCTAGGTGGTAGCCTTTAAATCGGCCGCGGTCCGTTAGTATACGCCGGACCCGCGTGTCGCCACTGTTAGTGATTGCAGACCGAGCGCCGCCACACGGCAGGTCTAGAGACACTTCCTAGCACTCGCCCCAGTTGTACAGCCGACTTTGCTAGCGATGGTTCACTGACAAATTACGCTCTCATTTGCCGAGACGATAGTTAGCATAGGCTTCAGGTACGTCATTTGCTACGACCTAGGAAGGCGCCATTATCATTTGATATTTATCTTGTGATGCATGTACCGTCAGACCGATGTTCACCAATTATGAATTAAAGTTAAGTATTCCATCAGCTACGTACTTTATTGGCTAGTCTCAATCCCTTTAACTGTTCCAGACCTCACGCCAGCCTGCGTGAGCTTAACGCGTGCCTTTCGGCTACCAATCATAGTGGCTTGGCTGTCTTGCCAAGTCACAACAGGAGGTTCTTTTTAGTAAATAAGTAATGAGTTGCAGAATTTTTTCAGCTATGTCAGTCACTTCCTCTCGTGGTTTAACACCTTAAGCAGGGGTGTACTTTACGATATTCTTACAGTTCGGTAAATTTGATTGTGTTCTTGAAAAATTTCTTATAGTGTTTATAAAATTTTCAACAGTTTCATGTAATATTTGGAATATTGTAGTAAATAAGCAAAGAATGGTTTGAGGTTACACTGTCTTTTTTTAACTTCTCTGTAAGCCTACATGAAAATACTGACTCCCCAAAACATGGTGTCCAAGGTTTTCGTTTCTGTAATTAATACAGAAGTGTTATATTCTCTGCATTTGATGACATTAGGCTTCAATATGAATATCTCTTTCAGAATCTGGAATGCCACTCGATGTTACACGAAACGTGTTCTGCAGATCTGGTATTAATTTTCAAGAAGTAATTCAAATAATTGCATAAAATTTGTAGCCACTATCTTCAGCCTACCATTTTATGATTGTAGTTTAGATACACATCCGCGCAGAGACAAAGTATGAGTAATTTTCACTCCTTAATAATGTAAGTGAGATTTCGCTTGAAGTTGAATTGTTTTCAGGATATCGCAACCGAAAAGTAGGAGGTCAGCCTCGCACAGGATATGAACATAACTCCGACGTCCAGCAAACTGATGGGCGCTATCTCTTTGTGTTGTCGTACAAAGGGCGACTGGTTATGCATTCAAATGCTTTTGAGGGAGCACAAATTCTAGAGATGAGCACTTTTTACTCCTGAGTGGTAATGCTGGCGCCATGATATCGCGTATAACTCTCAACACAGACTATGCTCTTGCGTACTAGAGAAGTTCTCAGTTACAAATGTGGGAAATGTTTGTGCATGGGCAAGATGTGACTAGTGCTGAAGTGATAACTTGCTTGCAACCTTCTCTTTTTCTTTGTACATACTTAGGTTTGAACAGCATTGTCTTGCCTAACCCATCCAAAGAGGCAGGGCGCCATTTGGCACTGTAAACCCGGTAACCACGCCCTGGGACGGGACTTTGCTATTTGCAGAAATGACTGGACGATAGAGTGTCAGTGTTTTGTAAATAGAAGTACGCTGCTGTTGACTGGTGCCTTGCAGGTCGTTAAACCGCCACCCCCCCCCCCCCTCTTGTTATACATACACGCGCGCGCGCACACACACACTCAGACGCTCACTTTTTTTGTCTGATATCTTCCACTGAGACATTTTCAAAAATTTTTGTTAGCAAGGTGTTTCAGAGAGTTTATCAGTGCACGTGTCATTGGCTGATCACGAGTTATCCGTTTCGATTGGCTGAGGTAGTTTACGTGGGGCTGTTTTCACGCGTAACGCTCAGAAGATTACAGAAGCGAACTTTTGCGTACTTGGACCCTGACATCAGGTTGACTGATTGGTTGATTTGAGGAAGGGTACCAAATAGCGAGGTCATCGCCCCCATCGGATTAGGGAAGCATGGAGAAGCAAGTTGGCTGTGCCCTGTCAAGAAAATCATCCCGGCATTTGCCTGAAGTGATTTAGGGAAATCAAAGAAAACGTAAATCTGGATGACTTGGCGCAGTTTTGAACCGTCGTCCTCCCAATTCGAGTCCATTGTGCTAAACACTGCGCCACCTCGCTCGGTTGACATCGGAGCTGGAGGGATTCCGCTACTGTGACACTCTGGTGCTACACCTGCACAGACTCGTTTCCTAACTAGAGGTCAAACTTCGATCACAGGTATCAGACTCTGAGAGGCGCAGAAGCTGGCTGGAGACTGATGGCGACCCTTTGCATTGGTAAGTGCCGATTCACTGGACAGGTTGTAGGTCCGAGTGAGTGTTATGATCGCAGAGGTGCAAGGTTTAGTCAGTTCCATTACAACGATTGCGTCTTTCCCTTTGTCCGATTCGCAAGTGGAATCGTGTCCACATGTTTCCACAAGGTTGCTCATACTGTGACAACTGTATCCCACTAACTTCCTTGAATGTCTGGGTAACCTCTTCTTTACTCAACATCAACAACGCAATTGTTTCTTCTCCACAGGTCAATATGAAACAGATCGAGGTCCTCAGGTTTGTTAATTTTCATCGTGCCTTTCTCGTTTCCATGCGGCCTACCCATAAGTATTAAACGTTATTTCAGGTGGTTCTTTATCATCGTCATTTACGTTTTGTTTAACCTTCATAATGCATGTAAATGTCCTGTAGACGTTTTTACTTGTTTGCTCATATGAGATTTTAAAGTGAGCATATTAAGTTCATTGTATTTCTTTTGTACTTAGATAATTCGTGCCCCTTATCATTTAAATAATTTATTCAAAACCGGCCCCCACATGTTTCTTTTGCGAGGGTTTTTCTGCGATATCCGTTGCTAAATTGTGGTTCTACTCCTCTGAACACATTGGGGACGTTCTACTTCCTAATAGCTCACACGGGATCAGACGTTAAACGGATCACTTAGTCGAAGTACAAAGGTTTTTTTGCAAATTTTTGATGGTATGGGCTGTTTAATAAAAGCGACAGCACAGGTCTACGTATTTGAAATTGTCAGCCGAACTGCTCAAATATTTGCATTAAAATATGTATGACCACGAGCATGTAAAGCGCTTATGTCACTTTAGTGTTTTGCGAATTTCTTCTTTGATGATTTCTCGGGTGCGCCGATTTTACACACATCATAAGAGCAGGAGGTAACTATGAGTGAGGAAATGGGTTCATGCTCTGCTCCGGGAGCTACTCGATGAAATATATCTGCGGTAGACTCAACAATAGACGTGTTATCTCTGTTCATTCCGCAGCTCGTGGTCTAGTGGCTAGCGTTGCTGCCTATGGATCACGGAGTCCAGGGTTCGATTCCCGGCCGGGTTGGGAATTTTCTCTGCACGGGGACTGGGTGTTTGTGTTGTTCCCATCATTTCCTCATCATCCTCATCATTCATGTCATTGGTTGGATTGGATTGCGTGAAAAACTGGACTATGTAAAAATTGGGACTTTGTACGGGCGCTGATAACAGCGCAGTTGAGCGCCCCACAAACCAAACGTCGTTATCATTATCTCTGTTCAAACTTTCTGCTCTTCCACTCGTGTTCTTACCCTCTTGTGGCTTTAGAGTAACGCGGGAGCTATTTATCGGTGCTAAATATCCATTTTACTTTTTTGAGTCGGAGAGTATGTTACAAGAACGTTGGTTGAAACTTACAGCGCTATCGCAGACGCATCATAAAGTTAGTTCAGTTGCGTCTTGTGTTGTTCTTATTTTCATTCTGTCTCCTTAATATTTCAACCTTAATCTCCTTTTCCTTTCCTAAAATCGCAATAAAATTTAATGACGGGCTGAACACAAAATAGAAACTCGTTCTCAATAGAAGTCCAGAACTGGGGAGATCACTTGTAGCACTGTGAAGAAAGTTAAAAAAAAAAACGGAAAAGAAAAGAACCGAACTAGAGCCCACGTATAATGCAAAGTACACAGTATGTAAAAGAGTTGCAGAATTTTAATCTGGTCCAGTCAGTGTATCGATCACAGCAAGGTATGACCCGAATTGGCTAAAATAAATATGAAGTTATGTCACCTTATATCTCGCTCTACGAGTGAGTTACTGTGAACAGTTCAGTGATAGAGTTATTCTCATTATAATCGACTACAAATCAACAACGATAACGATAGTTCGTATACACGTGTCGATGTCGCAAGATGAACGTGTCAGCTCCTACCGAGATATTTGATGTACCACAGCTCTTACGGAGGACATCGCATGAAAAGAGGAGCAATTATCTACAGTCTTCTGATAGCCGGAACTCCGGTGATGTTTTCGTCTCGTTGGGGTAGAGTGCCTTGGTTGTTGGCTAAAATGGTTCAAATGGCTCTGAGCACTATGCGACTTCAGTCATCAGTCGCCTAAAACTTAGAACTAATTAAACCTAACTAACCTAAGGACATCACACACAGCCGTGCCCGAGGCAGGATTCGAACCTGCGGCCGTAGCGGTAGCTCGGCTCCAGACTGTAGCGCCTAGAACCGCACGGCCACTCCGGCCGGCCCTTGGTTGTTGCCGAAGCTCTTCGGAGCAGCCGGTGTCTTTACTTAAGTGCCTCGGATACCGGCCTCATTGTTAATGCTATAGCCGGACGCGGCAACTATCCCTGTTTCAGTACGTGGCCCAGCCCTTGAAGCTGGAGCATAAAATACATGCCGGGCAGTCCTCACCGGCTGCACCAGGGAGGCCAGGCAGATTCGGGAAATATCCTGGCTGCCATGCCTGAAGGATAGGAGAGTTGCTCATACAAGTCTTCCCCGAGGAAATATATTAAACTAGCGAACACGGATGTTTCTCACAATTGCTAATTGCTATGATGATCTCCATTTCCTCCATCCTCCTCTCTCTCTCTCTCTCTCTCTCTCTCTCTCTCTCTCTGTCTCTCTCCCTCCTCGTTCCCTCTCTCTGCTTGCATTTCATCCCACGCTCCAACACTCTCTGTTCTGTCCATCTCCTCTTTCCCTCCCCCCCCCCCTCCACCCCTGTTCAACAGACTTTGAGCCTTGCTTATTGTTATTGCAACCAAAACATTGACATGTTTGCTGGAGGCGCTTAAAATGATTGGGAAAATAGTTTTGGGTAACTGTTCACGAGAGCTGGAGCTGTGAGGATAGTAGCGACAATGATCTGCAATCGCAAGGGATTTCACAAAGTTTCCGACGATTCATATTTCGTAGCAGTATTCTAATCTCAAGCTGATAAGTAATAAATACAACTTTCCTTTATTCTGTTAACATAGAATGCGAGCAAGAAAATAAAACAGCAGATTGTCATGTATTAAATTTTTTCAAAAGATAAAATGTGACAAAAAAGAATACGCGCGGGAGAACCACTTCTCTAATGATTTAAATGCTATCATTGTCAGCTGCGTATAATGGTATGAAACAGCGGTCTAGGGTTAGTGTCTTTGATTAGTAACCAAAATGTCCTCGGTTCCGCATTAGACCAACACCATTCTAAATTTTTAATAAAAATCATCAGCAATGGTTGTCGAAAACATCCAGCATGAGCAGTGTCCTAATTCAGTCAACATTCTGGGAAAAGAGGGCGGATGAGCGGACGGAGGATCAGGGTACCCTCTTGCCCTCCGGATAGGAAACTGCCCCTAAAGAGAGAAAAATCAGCAATGGTCAACGGTATGAGAATGTACGAGGCAATAGAAGCCCCTGCATTAAAGACACACAATGTTCATCCATACGACAAGTGGCCTGTAATTGACAAAGTATCATCACGATCTTTCTGTTACGGTGCTCGCTTATTTCCCAGTTCGTATCGATCTTAGTGCTGATTTTTCACTCAGACGGCGCTTTGGCATTAGGCGGTTGTTTCCGTGTGTGATCGCTGGCCGGAGCTTAGCTGGAGGCGTGTGAGGAGGTTAAGAGGGGGCTGCCTTGGCTTGAAGACATTCGGCTCGGCTGGGGTTGTTTGCGTCTGGACGCCGAGTGGGTCCCGATGGGAAGGCCGGACCGTGATTTTACGGTTAATAGTGTGTGCAGCAGCGTGGTGTGCCGTTCAACTTGATTCGCAAGGGGAGCAAATCTCGCCTGTTGTAGTTTGTCGAGCCTGAGTTTGAAATACCTTATACGTGCGGCGGGATGTCATTTCATCCCCCTGTCTCCCCGTCTCTGGGAGTGTGATCCTCGTTTACCGTCCCATGGATGTATATCGATGGGGTACGCTTCTCTCCGTACTCTATTAGACGCTGGTGATGGAAGTGCGTCGTTCAGCGTCACGTTAGTCTGGGTGCTTTATGTTTGATCTTCAAGTGCATAGTCTACGAGTGGCAGTCCTTAGAGTTTGCCTTGCGCAGTTAGATAGGAGTTTATTTTGTCTTGGTGCTTCCGCTTTCCGTTAACGAAGTTCGAGCTTCATTCGGCACTCCGTATGACGCTTGGCACCTCAGCAGGCGGGTCGGAGCCACCTTCGCGACTAAACGGAAGCCTTTGGACTGAGAGGTCTTGTCTTTTGCATATTGTACGGTATCCTTGTACTTGTGTTGTTGAGCCACCTCACTTTCCATTGGGAAAATAATCTGAACTAGGCACCCATTCGGATTTCCGGAAGAGGACCACCAAGAGGGAGGTGACCATGGAAAAAACGATTGAATAACCAACGAAAGGGTAACATTATACGATAGAGTTCAGTGAAAAGTTCAGTGATAGGGTTGTTCTCTTCAGAGTCGACAGCAAACCAATACCGACAACCATATTTCAGGTACATATACCAGCATCTCAAGCTGCAGAGGAAGAGATAGATAAAATATATGAGGGTATTGAACGGGTGATCAGTACGTAAAGGGAGAAGAAAATCTCATATTCAATGGGAACTGTTGTAGGAGTAGAAGAAAGGGTTGATTGGGAATATGGACTGGGTACTAGAAATGAGAGAGGAAATAGAGTAATTGAGCTCTATACTAAATTTCGGCCAGTAATTACGAACATCAAGAATCACAAGAGGAGGAGGTATATTCTGATAATGCGGGAGATACGGAAAGATTTCAGACAGATTACATCAATGTCAGGCAGAGATTCTGAAATCAGATAGCTGGATTCAAACGCGTACCCAGGAGCAGATGTAGACTCAGACCATAATTCAGTAATGATAAAGTATGAGCAAAATTTAAGATACCTGTCAGGGAGAATCCGTACGCAAAGAAGTGGGATACAGTAGTACACTTATGTTCAGGAAAGACAGAACACCTTGAATGACTAGAGACAGGACGTTCATACACACAAGACATGTACATCAATATGTTCTGCAGAAACGATTAGTATTTGAATCATGTCGGCCGGCGGGTTCAAGGTCAACACCGATATCGCGGTGCCGGCCGGAGTGGCCGAGCGGTTCTAGGCGCTACAATCTGGAACCGCGCGACCACTACGGTCGCATGTTCGAATCCTGCCTCGGGCATGGATGTGTGTGGTGTCCTTAGGTTAGTTAGGTTTAAGTAGTTCTAAGTTCTAGGGGACTGATGACCTCAGAAGTTAAGTCCCATAGTGCTCAGAGCCATTTGAACCACTTTTTTTATTTCGCGGCGCAGCGCCACCTGCCAGTAAAATGTGACTGTGGCACTGGCTGTCGCTATAAACCGAAGATAATGGATCAGTGTGACTTGACCTGATCTGCAGCATGCGTTGCTGACGTATGAGCAAACCGTACAGTCGAATCAATGAGTTTGTAAGAGGGCAAGCTATTGGCATGAGAGAATGTGATGCATCCATCTAGGAAATTGCGGCTCGTGTCGAACGAAGTGTGTCGGCAGTGCAACGGGTGTATGCAGAATGGTTCACGTCGAGATGGATGAGGTCACACCAACCAGGCTCACACCGTCCCCCACCCCTCCCCTACCCCCCTCGAGGAGTTCGACACCTCAACCGAATGGCATTGCAGGACAGATCTGTGTCCTTCGCGGCTCTGGTGCGACAGTGGAAGAGTAAAACACATCGTACACTATCAGGGGTAACAGCCCGTTGCCGGTTATTATGGAACGGGTTACGTGCACATCGTCCACTTCTCCACCTACCTTTCACGAATGTGCATTAACATGCTAGATAACAATGGTATACGGAACGACGCCACTGGGGACAGAATGGCATCAGATAGTGTTTATGGACGAATCAGGTTCAGTTTGTTTGAAAATTATGGCCGCATTTCGGTTCGCCTCAGACAGGAGGCCAGCAACACAGTGACTGCATTCATACAAAAGATACAGCTTCATCTCATGGCTTTATGGTATGGGATGCTATTGGGTACAACCACGAATCACAATTGGTGCATGTCTTACACACTGTGACCAGTGTGACCTACGTGAATGACCTCCTGCGACCCACAGCCATACCCTTCCTACACAACAACCAGAAGCAATTTTTCACCAAGACAATGCACGAACACATACCTTCTTGGTGTCACAGGATATTAGCCTTTTGCCCTGGCAATCAAGATCACCACATTTGTCACCAATCGAAAATGTGTAAGATGCGTTGAAACGACGGGTGCATCGCTGTGAGCCACTGCTAACCACCACAAATGAATTTTAGAACCAGGTGTACTCAGCATGGGTGGCTATGAAACAGGGTGCCATTCGCGCCTTGCACTCGACGCTGGCATCACGGGTGGAACAAGTTATCAGAACGCATAGCGGACCCTGTACCTACTTGGTAATAGGGCACGTATTGAACCGAGGTGACTGAAATGCTAATCATTTCTGCAGAACATACTAATGTACATGTCCTGTGAATATGAACGTTCTGTCTCTAGTCATTCAAGGTGTTCTGTTTTTTTCTGAACATGAGTGTACTAAGGAATGAAGATACACGTTCGAAGTTCTCTGAGGCTATAGATACTGCGATAAGCAATACCTCAGTAAAGAGTTCAGTTGAAGAGGAATGGACATCTCTAAAAAGAGTAATCACAGAAGTTGGAAAGGAAAACACAGGTGCAAAGAAAATAACAGCGAAGACAACGTGAGCAACATAAGAAATGTTTCAGATGATCGATGGAAGAAGGAAATACAAAAACCTTCTCGGAAATTCAGGAACACACAAATGTATATCACTTAGGAATAAAATAGATCGGAAGTTCAGGGAGGCTAAGACGAACTGGCTGGATGAAACATGTGAAGAAATCGGAAAAAGAATGGTTGTCGGAAGGACTGGCTCACTATATAGTAAAGTCTAAACAGCCTACGGTGAAATCAAAAGCTAAGGAGGTAACATTAAGAGTGCAATGGGAATTCCACAGTTAAATTCAGAGGAGGAAGCAGGCAGGTGGAAAGAGATTACTGAAAGCGTCTGTAAGATGGAAGACCTCATGGCGTGGCAGAAGCAGAGGGATGGATAACATTCCACCAGATTTTCTAAAATCATTGGGTGAAGAGGCAACAAAACAACTATTTACGATGATGTGTATAATGCGTGTGTCTGGCGACATACCATCTGACTTTCGGAAAAGCATCATCCACGCCATTCCGAAGATCGCTAGAGCTGAAAAGTGCGAGAGTTATCACACAATCAGATTAACAGCTAATGCCTAGAAGCTGCTCAGTTGCTCACAAGAATAATATGCAGAAGAACGGAAAAGAAGGTCGAGGATATGTTAGATGACGATAAGTTAGGCTATAGGAATGGTAAAGGGGGAATGGTAAAGACGCCACAGAGGCAGTATGACTTAGCAGTTGATAATGGAGGCAACACTAAAGAAAAATCAAGAGACATTGATAGGATTTGCCGATCTGGAAAAAAACATTCAACAGCGTCAAATGATGCGAAATATTAGAAATTCGGAGAAAAATAGGAATAAGCAATAGGGAAAGATATAATATACGAGCTGTACAAGAGCCAGGATGGAGCAATAAGAATGGATGACCAAGAACGAAGTGTTCGGTTTAGAAAGGGTATAAGACAGGGATGTAGATTTTCGCTCCTACTGTTCAATGTACGCATCGAAGAAGCAATGATGGTAATAAAAGGAAGGCAGACGGCTGGGATAAAATTCAGGGATTAATGGTATCAATGATAAGATTCCCTGATGACATTACTATCCTCAGAGAAAGTAAAGAAGAATAATTACAGTCTAATGAATAAAGAGTATGGATTGACACTAAATGGAAGAAAGACAACGTAATAAGAACTAGCAGGAAAGAGAACAGCGAGAATTTTAGCATCAGGGCTGATGATCCCAAAGTAAATGAAGCTGGGGAATTCTACTACCTAAGCAGCAAAATAACCAATGGCGGGAAGAGCAAGGAGAACATAAAAAGCAGATTAGCACTGGCAGAAAGGGTAATCCTGAGCAAGATAAGTTTATTATTATCAAAAATAAGCCTTAAACTGAGGACGAAATTTCTGAGAATGTGCGTTTGGACCACAGCATTGTATTGTACTGATACATGGACCGTGGGAAAACCAGAACAGAAGAGAATGCAAGCATCTGAGATATGGTGCAACAGACGAATGTTGAAAATAAAATGAACTGCTAATGCATGCGAGGAGGATGTTCTCCGCAGAATCGTCGTGGAAAGGAATGTGTTGAAAACACTGACAAGAAGAAAGAACAGGACGATACGGCATCCCTTAAGACATCAGGGAGTAACTTCCATGGTACTGGAGAAAGAACTATAAAGGGTAAATATTGTGTAGGTAGACAGAGAGTGGAATTTTTTTCCCTTTATTGTAATTTCATTCCCCTGCCCCATATGGGCAGGAGGGGGCTGGCAGCAGCGCAGTCCACCGCTCTTCAACCAAATGGCTTTTACAAAAATACAAGAGGAATTCTTACATAAAAAACAGGGTTAAAATGGGGGACATAAAAATACAGTAAATGGAGATTTTGGGAGTTAAAATATACACTAATATGGGGACGTGTGGGACAATTAAGAAGTCGACATAAAGTTAAAAGAACACAGCTGGCAATTCGTTGCATACTTAAAATCACAGGAGTCAAACACAAGGCAAAAGTCGGCCACAGTATAAAATTCATACAGAGAAAGGCACTTAAAAAACAAAACCACTAAATGATGGAACACAAAGTATAAAAAAACCACTGCAAGGGACCTGCCAAGGAACTGCAGGTTGAAGAGGAGGGAAAAGAAGGGGCAGGGGGATGGGGGTGGGAGGAAGAGGAAAACTGGGGGAGGCAGGGGGCGCCCCAAGAGGCAGGAGATGGGTAGGGTGAGAGAGGAAGCGGGAAGACAAGGTAGGAAAGAGTGCAGAGACACTGACAGGGTTCATGGAAGAGGGAGGGGGTCTAGGAGGGGGAAAGCCACTCAGAGGAAGGAGAGGGAGCCCTGAGGAGGAGGGAGCCCTGAGGAGGAGGCAGGAGAAAGGTGGAGTTAGAGATGGTAGGAGGGGTAGATGTCAGGGTGAAGCTCATCCGGGAGGGTAGGTGCTGGAAGCTGCTTTGGGAAAGGAGGTAGAGAGTGTGGAGATGGAGAGAGGGCAGGACACAACGGTAAAGGTGGAGCAACGAGCTCAGGATGGAGAGGAAGGGGGACACCAGGGGGTGGGGACGACCAAGTCGGCGGCCAATACACAAGGTGCGTATGTGTTGAAGGAAAAGGAAAAGTTGGGGAAAGGATATGATGCCATAGAGGATGTGCTTGGGGGATGGAAGGCAGATATGGAAGGTGAGGCTGAGTGCATGGCAGTCAAGGATTTGGAGGGCGTCATAGACCCTGGGAGGGGTGGAAATCCAAACAATGCTGGCATAACAAAGGATGGGGCAGATCAAGGATTTGTAGGTGGTGGAAGGATGCAGTCCCCATGTCTGGCCAGACAGGAGTTTCAGAGGACATAGTCTGTTGTGTGCTTTGTGTTGGATCGTAACAAGATGGGGAGTCCAGGTGAGGTGACGTTCCAGGGTGAGGCTAAGGTATTTTAGGGTAGGTGGATAGGATGGCCATAAATGGTGAGGTAGAAATCATGGAGACAGAAGGATCATATGGTGTGGCGTATGATGATAGCCTGAGTCTTGTAGGGGTTGAAACCAAGGAGCCACTGGTTGCACCAAGTGGTGAACTGGTCACGGTGTGTTTGGAGGGTACATTGGGACTGTTGAAGGGTAGGATAAAGGGGTAGGAAGGCAGTGTCATCAGTAAATTGAACAGGCAGGGGAGGTTTGGGCATATCAGCAATGTGCAGGGGATAGAGCAGACGGGAAAGGATGGAGCCTTGGGGCACACTGGCAGAGGGATAGAAGGTATGGGAGTTGGAATTGTCGATAGTAACATAGGAGGGACGACAGAAGAGGAAGGAAGCAACAAGACAGACCAAATTGATAGTGAGAGAATAGGTCTGGAGTTTGATGTGGAAGCCAGGATGCCAGACACAGTCGTAGGCGTTCTGGAGGTCAAGGGAAACAAAGGTAGTGGAGTGACGGGAGTTTAGTTGGAGGCAAAGAAGATTGCCAAGGTTAAAAAAATGGTTCAAATGGCTCTGAGCACTATGGGACTTAACTTCTGAGGTCATCAGTCCCCTAGAACTTAGAACTACTTAAACCTAACTAACCTAAGGACATCACACACATCCATGCCCGCGGCAGGATTCGAACCTGCGACCATAGCGATCGCGCGGTTCCAGACTGTAGCGCCTAGAACCGCTCGGCCGGCGGCAAGGTTAAGGAGCTGGTCGTTGGCTGAGAAGGAAGGCCAGACGCCACACTGGGTAAGGGGAAGGAGGTGGTGCTGGTTAAGGTAACGGTGAATACGGCAGAAGAGGATGTCTCGAAGACTTACTGAACAACATTAGGAAGAGATATCAGAGGGGTTTTTTTGGGTTTAGGGAACATCAGGACACTGGAAGTGTTCCACTGGTCAGAGTAAAAGCCAGTGAAAAGGAGGAAATTGTACAGGGTAGCAAGGACAGCCAGGAAGGACGGGGGATTCCTTGAGACGGCGGTAGCTGACGCCATCATGACCTGGGGTGCTGTTGCGTTTGGAGTGGTGGACGAGTGTGATGTCGTATGCAGTGGTGGGAGTGTTGATGTCGGAGGGGATAACTGATCCAAGTACTGGAAGCTAGGGCTGAGCAGTGGGGCAGAGGTATCAGTGCGGTCAAGGATGGTGGGGAAGAGGGAGCAATCTGAATGGGGATCGTCTGGAATGGAGAAGACCTCGGAGATGTGGGAAGCAAAATGGTTAGCCTTACTAATGTTGTCAGGAAGGGGCGATCGTCGTGGAGCATAGGGTAACGTGGGGTGAGATGGCTACCAGTAGGGCGGTAGAAGGCTGACCAGGACTTAGAGGAGTTTACAGGGAGGGTGGAATTGATGAGTGTGCATGTCTGGCGCCAGTCCCGGCGTTTCTTCTCTATAAGGAGGTTCCGGTTGTGTCGCAGAAGAGTGTATCCCTGTCACGGGTGTGGAGAAAGGAGCAGTAGAGCCTGCAGGATTCACAAAGAAGAAGGACGGCCTATGGAGGAAGCGTAAGCGGTGAGGGTAGACAATTTTGATAGGGGACTGGAATACATCCAGAAAATAATTGTGGGCTTAGGTTGCAAGTGTTACTCTGAGATGAAAAGGATGGCACAGGAGAGAAAATGCATCAAATCAGTCATAAGACCGATAGCTCAAGAAAAAGTTTATATTGTTAGGGCACAAAGTCAAGAGCTGGCACGCCATTCGGGAACGAGACAGCAGAGAGGGTTGTGAAGAAAACGTCAGCCAATTCCATGCTGACTGATCCCTCTCCAGGACGACATCGAGACAGCAGCGGCCTCTATGTGAAGAGAACATAAGCGCTGTGGCCCAGTTCTAAGAGAAGCTTCAAGACCAGCGACTTGAATAGAAGCTTCAAAGCTCATTACTTTGCACGTAAATTCTATGTAGCTCAAACTTTTTTTTTATACTGAAAAGATTTTTTATTTTGTCTGTCACCCTTTACTCGCGATACATCTGTATAACACAAAGTTCAATATTTGTAATAAAACTCATTAATACGATTTATTTGAATATTTTCTAGCGATCCAAGAAAGCAGGTTTCCTAGACACTACATATTCGACGACTAGGCAGGATTCAACATATATAATAAAAATACATAGCCTCTTTCCATCCGCATGTGTGTTAGAGTATCGTGTAAAGATGTGGAAATAAGTTGGTTAAGAATATTTTGAGATTTTCGGTAACAACGAATCCCTATGATAATTATTATTAACGTTCATTCCTCGTTAAGGAGAGAGCTAAAAGATAATCAGTTTTCCTGTCACTTTCTCTGTCTCTTCCTTTTTTCTTGCCAAAAAACTCTTATATGCTCGCTGTATTTCTTCTTCCTGTCTTCTGTTCACTTCTATCCTACTTCCTTCTCTTTGGGTGTTTGCTGTAATTTCTGTTTTCCGGTTCTTTCTCTGTATTTTTTCCCTGTTATCATGTCTTTTGTGGAGATCTTTAGTTTCTTGAGGTCTTCCGTTTTTTCCTTTACCCAGTTGGTTTCTACTGAATTAGTTGTCACTAGTTAAAATTCTTCGTCAATCTACGCATGCGTCTGTAGAACTTTGGCCTCCTTTTCCTAATTTTATTTGTAAAGGTCTCTGCCTGTTTCTACAGTTCTTATGTCAATTTCCTTATCCGGATCCCTTCTTTCTGAACTAGCCCATAGATCTTTCAAATTATTTTCCTCTCTTGTTTTTTCAGCTGCTTAATTTTCGTTCTTTCCTTGATTACTGTTGTTTCTGAGGCATATAAGGTCTCCAGTAAGATTATTGTACTATAATGTCTAATATTAATGGAAAAACTTCTTTTGTTGTAATGGTTCCATGTAAGTTTCCATGTTTTTTGTAGTTTTGTCATCCTTTCCTCATTGCCTGTCTCATTCAGTCCTTTCTTCTGTGTAATCTCTCCCAGGTATTTGAAAGTTTACACTTGTATTCCTTCCATATTTTGTTATCAGTGGGTGTATGTCTGTGTGTTTTGTGCCCATGTATGGCGTTTTTTCATACGAAATTTGTAGTCTGGGTCAGACTGAGATTTCATGTGGTGTCTCTAGAGTCTAGAGCTTCTTTGGCTTCTTTTCTGTTATTAGTTTTGATGGCTATATCATCGCCAAGGGCAGATATTTTATGTTGACGGTTGTATCCTTGTGTCTCCCCATCTTTACCCTATTGACTCCTTTGTCCCATGTCCTGATTATACTCTCGAAAACCAAATTAAATAGAATGTGCGACAGGTCATCTCTTGGCCTCACTTCTGTGTTGATTTCGGGTGGTTTCGAGATTTCTCCCATAAACTTCACTTTATATGTTGTATTTGTTAATATTTCCTGGATTAGCATTCTGGTATTATTCAGCACCATCACTACTTCCAATGTATTGACGTGTGTTACTCTATTTATGGAGTCTTAGGCCGTCTACAAGCCTATTTTCTTGTTGTTAATATTGTTCATGGCACCATATCTGTTCACTGCGTGATCTTACCCTTTCTAAAGCTCCCTTGGCATTTTCCTACTAGTGGTTCTATTTAAGGTCCTAGCCAATTTAGCAATGGTTTTAATAAAGTTTTGTATGTCACAGGCAGTAGCGTCTGTCTGTTTTGTCTCCTTTCATGTGGAGGGTGTATTATCTCCTACTTACGTTCTTCTGGTACATTTTCTGTTTCCAGATGTTTTTGATGATTCTGTGTATTTCGGGTGTGATGCGTTCGTCGTCTAATTTCTAGATTTCGGCAATCAGCCCATCTTCTGCTGGTGCCCTGTTATTTTTCAGTGATTTAATGATATTCTTGATCTCCTGGTGTGTCGGCGGTTTTCGGTCGAGGATGGATTCTGGCTTCACGAACTGTAGGATCTGCATCGGCTTATCACAGTATAGTAGTGCGTCAAAGTATTGCGTTAATATTTCACAGTTCGTTTTGGAGTTTGTCTCCAGTCTTCCGTCTTGCATAATCGTGGTGGTGGGTATCCTGTCATATGAAGGGCTTATTTCAATAGTGGTACAAGTCCGTTTTTGTTCTTATTAAGATACAGAGTCCTAAAGTTAAATGAACGTTGAAAAATCTGCAGTTGAGATACCAGAAATATTCAAGCATATGGCTTCTTGCTAGAGATGAACCTTTCTTTCTCTTTGTTTGGATCATGAATGTCAGAAGCACCATAATCAGAAAAGTGGAGGAAATGGACTTGTACCACTGTTGAAATAAGCCCTTTATATTTTCTCTGAATGTTCTCTAAAAATTTCTGTGTTGCTTTTGTTGAGGTCCTCTTCTGTCGACCTGATGTTTTCGTAATCTCTTTTTTCTCTACGGATTATTTTCGAAGTGGTCTTCTCCATTAAACTTTTGCCAGGCCTGTATTCAGTCTGCTATGGCTCTGTCTCAAGTCATATTCCACCATCCATGTTTCCTTTTTCTCGTGGTTTTCCCAATTTTATCAAATCTTTAATTTTTTCTGACAGTTCTGTCCATCAGCTACTGTCAGTTTTCTTAATTTTTTCTGTTACTTCTTTCTTGTTTAATTGTAGGTACTCTGGGACTGATCGGATATTTCTGTTATTACTCTTGTTTTGATTATTGGGTATGAATTTCGTTTTCATTTGGATTAGGTGGTGATCGGATTCGAAAAATCCTTTCCTTGTTCTTATATTCCTAATTTCTCTGATGTTTTTCGTGGATATCGCAATGTGATTTATCTGAAATTCAGCTAGAGCGTTGCTGGGAGATTTCTAGGTTCGTAAAGCCCGCGTCACCTAGGAAGGCGCTTCCGCGCATAGAGGCGTAGCGGGAAGAACGCGGCAAACATAAGTCCAGATTGCCGAACTACGTAGCTGCGTATAACAGTCAGGCTCGTTTGCCTGCGGTACATTGTATTATACATTCAAATCAATGAGGGGAATAATAAATATTAAAACCAATTTACATCAATCGTCCTGAGAGAAATATTAATTCACGTCCATTGCTCCACAGATTTACTCTGCGTGACGTCGGGAAGCGAGAACAGCTGACACGCTTTGTGAAGACGTGAAGTACAATTTTTCTCAAAACGACAATGAAACTGCCTGCAACGATTACCATTTATTGAGATTTGAACAGCATTATAAGTAAAAATTTAATACACAACAAAATTAACTTCAAGCAGAAACCGAAGTCATTATATTTGCTTCGTAATTTCTAAAAATGTGTAAGGTGTGTGTGTGTGTGTGTGTGTCTGGTCAGTAAGTTGTCATATTTTTCGTTGTTGACGGTGATTGCGAGTGTAAACTAACACGTTCGATATTACAGTGGCAGACCACATTTGTAATCCACTGGACAAGCAAACAATTAACCATCATCTGCGATTAACTCCAGGGAATCTGACCGATAACATCGAAAAACCACCGATATCTCGATAAGTAATAGTTACTGTCATTTTAGGCCCTTATCCAGTTCGTGCCTTGAAAACGATCGAGGCTTACAACATGGTGGGAGAAACTTAACTTCTCCATGGGTAATATGTAGTACATTATAGTCTGCATAATTAAAAGGATACAAAGACTTATAGAAAAGGCTAGGAAGTTCTCATTATTATGTATGCAACTGATATGCTGACAAAAAATTTTAAACCACTAGTCTACATCGTAACACCATCGTCACTTCTGTTTGAGTCTGTTTCCGAACAATCTGATTTTAAATTGACGATGAAAGGTTCAAGGCTTGTATCCATCATCACTTCCCTGTCAAATTCTTCTTTCTGAACCTTTTCAGCATGCCACACGGACTGTGCACACGCTTCAGGTGGGATGTTGTCCGTTGCGTCATTTTCAATTGCCTCTTGCCCAAGCGATGCACTGTACGTTATCTCGAATGTTTTGTTTTCTTCTCCCACATAGCCTTAAAACCTTTTGCCCAAATTAATTCCATGGGGCTACAGTGACAGTGACATGTGGGTAAACGCCAAATTGTGTCATCCCATTCACGTGCAAGGAAGTCAAGTTCATACGTTCTATCACGTGACTTCTACAGTATACAGGAGCTACAGGAGATCCACACAAGTCTGCTTTATACGATGATTAATATTTTCATTTTTAAGCCGGGTAAAAATATCCGCTTTTCATTTGTATTTTATGTTTTCTCTATAAAGTTGAATTATAACTGGCAATGGCCGACTTCGAAGCAAAGTATGACAAGAATTGTGAATCACGTCACGAAACTGACAGAGTTCACTGCCAAATGGTAATCACTGCTGTTTTCCTTGCAGATAAATACAATTTTATTCTCAGAAATAAAACCAGAAGAAGAGTCAACACGCAGAACATTTATCCGAGAACCTATCCCTATGAGAACTTTAAAACTGCTAGTATCATCACTCATTTTTCAGCAGATCTTCTTGGAATGATTCTAACTGACCCATGTTTCATCAAGGTAATACTGTTGAACTACCTCCTCTTGTATCGTGAATCTTTATATGGGGTATAATTCAAGCGGTATCTAAGTAACTTGTTTGAACTAAAAACACCCTTCTTAACGTATCTGGAACCAGCGTCTTTCAGAGTTCTTTACATTGACGAAGCGTTTACCACTGAAGCCTGCATAACTGTAACACGTTTTTGTTATGTCGGGCATTCATCATTAACATGGAGCACTTTGAACCTTCGTTGTTTTTTGTGTTACAGGTTCCTTGAGATTTCGATACTTTCCAGATGTTACGAAACCAACTGTTTGTACAGTTAACACAGTTCTGACACTTTCCTTTACAATTCTTTTTATAGTTCTCTTGCTAACGCCACATGGTTCTGGAGTGCATTCTAGTGCTTTCCAATGTCGACAGTAGGAGACCTGCTTTCAAATTCACGTTTGAAGAAGTTATAAATTCGGTAAATATTCCGCCTCGCCTGTTTGTGAAGCACTTCACGTTTATTGCAGTCACGCGACTTCTTTTTAATTGCACTTAAACATTTACGAGACACACATTCACAGCAATACTGCTGCAAGAAAAAGAAGGAAACAAAAAAATTGATAGTTGAACGAATAATTCGGTTGCAGCGAATTGTGGCAACAGTGCAGCATGTAGGAGCGAGATTCTCTCTCTCTAGCTGTAACTCTCTGCTTGCCGCTCGGAAAAAGAATGAATATTATTGGCCGCCAGTGGCTAGTGGAGAGGGATGCGAAGAACGGGCTGCCTTCTTACATGACGTGAACAATAGTGTCTTGTTGGTTTCAGGAATTCTGTAGTTTAGATTTTGAGGCCGAAGTTAATTCCTCCAAAAGTTTATCGAGTCCTCCCCATTCTTGTTTGTCCGCTTGTGGGCCGTGTGTTGTCCTGTTATGTCTTTGAAATCCCTTTCTCTGCCTAATTGGGAATTAAAATCTTTTAGTAAAACTTTCACGGCCTCATGGGGATTTTGTTGGTGGTTTCTTCCAGATCTTCCCAGAAATCTTCAATCATCTGTGGGCTTTTTTGTTGTAGTTGTTTGTGGGGACATGTGCACTGATTAGCGTATAGGCTTCGTTTCGAAATCGTATCACGAGTTTTAATATTTTTCTGATTTCTTCCTATACATTCTGGATGTATTTATATGTTAAAAATACGAATAGTTTGAAGGTTTACTTGAGTATTATGTAAAAGTTTTAAGTAAATTGGTCAGCAGCATTTGAGAGTTTTCCTAACAACATTTCTTCTTTGCAATTTGGTTTTGACTCATCGGTCGTCTGACTGGTTTGATGTGCTCCACCACAAATTACTCTCCTGTGCCAATTATTTCATCTCACTTGCAACTTATTTCCTCAATGATTTGCTGTATGTATCCCAGTCCCTGTCTTCCTCTACAGTTTTACTGTCGACAGCTCCCTGTAGCACTATGAAAGTTATTCCGTGATGTCTTGTTATCGATATTTTCTATATATTTCTTTATTCGCGGATTCTGCGGAAAACTTCCTCTTTCCTTATCATATCACTCCATCTGATTTTCAAAATTATTCTGTAGCACCACATCTCAGATCCTTCTATTCCTTTCCATTCCGGTTTTCCCATAGTCCACGTCTCACTACCATACAATGCTGTGCTCCAGAAGTACTTTCCCAGAAATTTCTTCCTCAAATTAATGCCCATATTTTATGTTACTAGTCTTCTCTCATCCAGAAATACGCATTTTGCCCCTGCTAGTCTGCTTTTTATGTTCTCCTTGCTAAGTCCGACATGGGTTATTTTGCTCCATAGGTAGCAGAATTCGTTAACTTTATCTACTTCGTGATAATCAGTCCTAATGTTTTATTGCTCTTCTCATTTCTGCTACTTCTCATTACTTCCCGGCGGGGTCAGGGATTTTCTATGCCTCGTGATGACTGGATGTTGTGTGCTGTCCTTAGGTTAGTGAGGTTTAAGTAGTTCTAAGTTCTAGGGGACTGATGACCATAGATGTTAAGTCCCATAGTGCTCAGAGCCATTTGAACCATTTTTTTTCTTTACTTCCCACTATGTTCGATTTACTCTGAATCCATATCCTATATTCATTAGACTCCTCATTCCATTCAGTAGATCATGTAATTCTTCTTCACTTTCACTGAGGATAGCTATGTCATATACAAATCTTAATACTGATATATCTTCACCTTGAATTGTAATTTCATTTGCGAATCTTTCTTTTATTTTGTTTATTGCGTCTTCGACCGATAGGTTGAACTGCAGGAGCGAAAGACTATATCCCTGGTTTACATCCTTTTCAATCCATGCACTTTGTTCTTTGTCCCGTTATACATTACACATCATATTTATTAAAAATAAGTGACTTCTGTCTGTCCTAACATTTATTAGAGTATCGTGTAAAAATTTTCAGTATTTATACACTTCAGAACTTCTGTTTTAGAGTAACCTCTAAGAATTTGTAGGAAATTGATCAATAATCTTTCGAGATTTTCGGAAACAACGTTTGCCCTTCATAAATATTAAAAAATTTTAGCCCACGCCCGTCCGAATGTTTATTAGACTATGGTGTGAAACTCTGAAGTCAGTAGCAAAATACTTCCCAGGACATATGTTAACAACATTAAACAACCTCTTGACTTATATAATAGTATAGATGTATCTCTTATGGTAAAACATGAACCAGACCAGTATAGGTCATATGACTTGGGGGAACTGCAAATATTTAACTGTTAAGAGGAATATGTATTACCTGCATTAATTAAAGTTACTCCTGGCCAAAACATTCAATAAAATCAAAACTTATCAAACTCAAAACCTGCAAGACTAGACTATACAATGACTTTCCTTTGCAATAATATTTCATACTAAAAGAATAACGTAAACAGATACTACAAACCCTAAGCAATAAAAAGGTAACTTCTAAAATATTAACGCTCCGTACTGAAGGCAGCCAGTGTCCAAACTTCTGACTAAACAACAATCAAGTAGGTGCCAGTACAGATAAACACTAATTAAAATAACGAACAATTAATAAAAGAGACCCTTGGTATCTAAAGACTGTTTGGTAACATACGCCATAAAACCTTGCATTATAAAAATTTAAACCTCTACAACACACACACACAAGGTACAAATAACAACATCCTAAATTATAAAAGGAAGAACAGTTAACTAAGTGGAGCCTTAATGAATCTGATTGGGCACTAATGACAGAATGCCACTCAACATTGCAAGATCTAAGTCATACTTCAAGGCCAAAGTGCATTCGCCAGAGTAGCGGAGGAATGGGGTACCAAGCTTTACGATCTGACCGAGCCAGAAACAAAGAGCGAAGCAATACTCAACTGAAAGGTATGACCGAGGAAGAGGGCCTCCACATGGAGCCAGTGAATCGAATCACAGTTCCGCTGGCAACGGCCAAGTCGTCAAGCCCCGATGCCACGCCCCACCATACCGGACGAAATGCACTGCGCTCCACGTAACTGAAACTTAAATCAACTATAACAGCAGACTTTCATTTAGACATTCATTCTGCACAAGACATAAAACCACGCCTTTAAAACAGGAAAGTTCGCCTAAAAAAGGTTTTTAATTCAGCAACTTAAGCATTCATTTAAACACCATAACACCACGCGATAGTAACAGCTGAGTTTATTTTAAAGACAAGGGCGAGCAGAACTATATTTTCATGAATCATTATGAGATTTTACGAGACAACGTCGTTTTCCGTTATTCGTCACTAACGTGTAGATAGTTGTATTTAAAAAGCACGGTTAGCACCACCATAAACATACAATCACTAAATAATGAGCAGCTCACCAGTCTTGCTCACATATATCTGCTGATCCTTTATCAGGTAGAATGAAACCAAGGTGAAATGCCTAAGGCCCGTTATCATGGCATATCTGATTTAACTTGCCATGGCACACTCAGGACCGAACTCACACTGCAGACAACATTGATTTACCATTAATAGATATATCACAGACTTGCATCTGTTTTAATCAAACACACACTATATGAGCAGAGGAACGGTTAATTCAGGCGAAGCTCCGGCAAACTTTTCTTCCCAAAGTTCACTGCGTGGTGAGCACAAAACTAAACACCACGCGTCGTGCCAGAACCCAACTTCGCCGTCGTCTCCAGCCGCAGAACCCCACTCGTAACACGCGCAATGAGCATGCGCATCAAGTGACGGCCAACTTCCCGACCCCGTAGTACCTCGCGACCGACAGACCACACCGTCACTGCTGGTATTTTTTTTTCTTTATTGAGTTTCGATTCCCCCCGAATGGGGCGGGCTGGCAGCAGCTTAGTACGCCGCTCTTCAGCCTACACAATTTGTTTTAAAAAGATGAAGATAATAAATAATAAAAGCAGGCGGTAGAATCGGTGACTTAAAAGGTAAAATGGCGGAAATTTGTGGAACTTAAAACATAAAACAAAGGGTTGATGATGCCAATAAAATACACAGGGAGCAGGCAGGTGAAATAATAAACAGACAATTAAAAAACACGGCGACAGCCTGGTTTCTGTTCGCAAGAGATATAAAATTCACACCCAGCGACAACATGATTTCTGTTCGCAACACTTTGGAAAGACGCACAGCACTGAACACTCACTTGAACACTGCACTAACAAGTTGGCACAAATATGACATACCACAGCCGAGGGCTGACGGGGGGAACCTGGACACAAGATGTGAAAGAAAAGGGGGAAAGGGGAGGAAAAAAACGAAGTGCGGGGCATGGGGGAAGGAGACGATGGAGGACGAGGACCTATAACGGTGGGGGGGGGGGCTGGACAGACATGAAAGGAAGTGGGGAAAAGCGGAGGAGGGGAATGCAAAAGAACTCGGGGGGGGGGGGGGGGGCAGAGAGAGGTTAGGTGGGGAGAAATCATGATGGAAAGGGAGGAAGAGGGAGCCTGGGGAAAGGACAGAGGAAAAGAGGGGAGATGAGGATCAGAGTGGATAGGAGGGATAAATGGAGGGAGAGAGGGCATCATCCAGGAGGGGGAGTTGACGGAAGCCACCTTGGGAAAGGAGATGAAGGGTGTAGGGATGGTGGGTACGGGGGACACAACAGTGAAGGTGTGGCAGAGGGGCGGAGGTTGGAGAGGAGAGGAGCAACCAGGGAATCAGGGGGATCAAGGCGGCGGGAGGTGTAGAGTATGCGGATATGTTCGAGGAATAGGAGCAGATGGAGGAAAGGAATCAGGTCGTAGAGGATCCGTGTGGAGGACAGGAGGTGTATATGGAAGGTGAGGCGGAGTGCATGGCACTCGAGGATCTTGAGGGACTTATAGAATTTCGGTGATGGGGGGGCGGATATCCAGGCAGGACTGGCATAACAGAAAATAGGACGGATTAAAGATTTGTAGGTGTGGAGGATGGTAGAGGGGTTTAACACCTATGTCCGGCCAGAGAGGAGTTTGAGGAGTCATAGGCGGTTGTGGGCTTTGGATTGGATGGAGTGGAGATGAGGGATCCCAGTGAGATGACGGTCAATGGTGAGGCCAAGGTAGGTGAGGGTGGGGGAGAGGCGGACAGAAATGGCGCAGATGGTAAGGGAGAAATCCAGGAGCCAAAAGGAGCGAGTGGTATGACCTACGATGATTGCCTGGGTCTTAGAAGGATTGATTTTCAGGAGCCACTGGTTACACCATGCGGCTAAAAGGTCAAGGTTATTCTGGAGAAGGCGTTGGGACTGTTGGAGGGTAATAGGAGAGGAGATGAGTGAGGTGTAGAAGTTGGTCATCAGCTGAGAAGGAAAGCCACATTGGGTGTTGGGGAGGAGGTGGTTTCAGTGGAGGTGGTGATGCATGCCCCGGGTAATGATGGATTCCAAGTCACTTCTGTGTCAAAGCTGGAGATTTAAATAGCGGGACATGCAATGAAAAACTGAGTCGCGGCCGCCAAAAAGGAAAATCGAAAGCAAATATGACACTAGCGGGACAGAAGTACTGGCGCCAACGTAAAAGAACTACATCTCAAGTTTACAAAAGTAACTAACCAAATGCAGGACAATTACACTATGTGATCAAAAGTATCCGGACACTTCCAAAAACAAGCGTTTTTCATTTTAGGTGCATTAATGTGCCACCTACTGCCAGGTACTCCAGCGACCTCAGTAGTCATTAGACATCGTGAGAGAGCAGAATCGGGCGCTCCGCGGAACCCACGGACTACGATCGTGATCAGGTGATTGGGTGTCACTTACGTCATACGTTTGTACGCGAGATTTCCACACTCCTAAACATCCATAGGTCCACTGTTTCCGATGTGACATTGAAGAGGAAACGTGAAGGAACGCGTATAGCACAAAAGCGTACTGGCAGACCTCGTCTGTTGACTGACAGAGACCGCCGACAGCTGAAGAGGGTCATAACGTGTAGTAGGCAGACATCTAACCAGACCATCACACAGGAATTCCAAACTGCATCAGGATCCATTGCAAGTACTATGACAGTTATGCGGGAGATGAGAAAACTTGGATTTCATGGTCGAGCGGCTGCTCGTAAGGCACATATCAAGCCGGTAAATGCCGAACGACGCCTCGCTTGACGTAAGGAGGGCAAGCATTGGACGACAGAACAGTGGAAAAACGTTGTGTGGAGTGACGACTCACGGTACACAATGTAGCGATCCGATGGCAAGGTGTGGGTATGGCAAATGAATTACTCTGCCAGCGTGTGTAGTGCCGACAGTAATATTCGGAGGCGGTGGTGTTTTGGTGTGGTCGTGGTTTTCATCGAGGGGGCTTGCACCCCATGTTATTTTGTATGGAACTATCACATCACAGGCCTACATTGATGTTTTAAGCACCTTCTTGCTTCCCACTGTTGAAGAGCAACTTGATTGTGGCGATTGCGTCTTTCAACATGATCGAGCACCTGTTCATAATGCACGGCCTGTGGCGGAATGGTTACACGCCAATTGATTCCCTGTAATGGACTGGCCTGCACAGAGTCCTGACATGAATCACATAGAACACCTTAGGGATGGGTTCAGATGGCTCTAGGCTCTATGGGACTTAACATCTGAGATCATCAGTCCCCTAGACACCGAACTATTTGAACCTAACTCACCTAAGAACATCACACACATCCTTGCCTGAAGCAGGAGTCGAACCTGCGACCGTAGCAGCCACGTGGTTCCGGACTGAAGCACCTGGAATCAATCGGCCACAGCGGCTGGCTCCTTTGGGATGTTTTGGAACGCCGACTTCTTGCCAGACCTCACCGACCGACATCGGTACCTCTCCTCAGCGTAGCACGCCGTGAAGAATGGGCTGCCATTCCGCAAGAAACCTTCCAGCACCTGATTGAACGTATGTCTGCGAGAGTGAAAGCTGTCATCAAGGCTAAGGGTGGGCCATCACCATATTGAATTGCAGTATTACCGGTGGAGGGCGTCACGAACTTGTAAGTCATTTTCAGCCAGGTGTTCGGGAACTTTTGATCACATAGTGTATGTACCCAAGAGAATAATGCTATTGTGAGGGATCCCACAAGTTATAGTGTATGTGTAAAGAAACTTCCAAAAAAACAGTGATTACTGGAAAACAGTCGTAAATTAATGGATAGGCCTATAGACAGAGAGGTGCTACAACAAATACTTTTGGATGTCAAAAGGATAAGGCGTGTAGCTTTGAACGAAACTATTGAACGGCTTCTCAAAAACCCCCAGGAAAGGCTGTCAGTGGCATCATAGTGTCGAGACACCCATGGATGACACAGGAAGTGGCGTTAATTGCAAAGCAGGGATTCTGACCTCCGTTTTCAAAAGTTTTGTTACGAAGGAAAATCCAACAATGTACAGGCGCAGTTTAATTTTCGCAGTATTGCAAACGCCGCAGTGCAGTTTTCAAAGGACAGGCCTGTCACATGTGTGTCCGGACTACTTCTTTCTCTGATTACTTTATTCATGGCGGTTGCGTACTCTGTGTGGCAATTTCGTGATAGAAAACTGAGACGTTACTGTTTCCCCTTAAGAAGCTTTCAGAGTGTTATGTATTGATAGGTCAACAGTTTCTTAGCTGTAGATGCCACTATAATGTTCCGAAGCCTGCCGTGTTTAATGAATCATTTTGACGCATCTGTTGCAGTTTTCAACAATTGAAATACGAGTAAATCAACAAGGCTGGAAGCAGATTTGAACAGTCCTCACACAAATCAAACTTTCATCAGTATCAGATACATCGGTACATGGCTCACTTTACTACAGCCCTAGGCTAAAAACAAACACTGCCAACGGAAAATTATCACTGTCAGTCTTCACCACCTTTAAGTTCACCCTGCCTCTTGAACACGAGGCAATTTGAAACAATACAGCTTTGTAACCACAGAAATTAATAATTCGCTTAGATTCAAATTTCGGCCAGTGGAACCTGAAAACATGTACCCAGAATTACGAAGTGCCCTGAGTCTGACATCACTCTCTAGAATACCATGCACATAGTTCAACACGGTTTGTACTGCCCGGAAGGTCTACAACAGAAATGCATCCGATTAGCCACACATAACACGGAAATATGCAGAACACTCTCAACGTACAACTTCGTGACACTACAGTCAATCATAGGCCCAACCTGCTCTTCGGCGCTACATCCAATGTGAGATGTCCCAGAAGAAAAAGGGAAAATGCCCCCGAGACTTGTTAACCGAAAACAGTTTACTTTACAGGATGACCCTCCACCCGACCGGAGTCGATCACAGGCGGACCGAATTACAGTTCCAACTGAAACGTCCCCTTTTGAACATTAATACATGACTGTGCTTAAACTGACACACAATATTTTTAGCGCAACGCTAAACCATTGTTTGCAGCCCGCTCCATTTCCCTATGCGCAATTACCAAATTACTACTTTGAACATTAGTTAATTCATTACTCTGCGGCGCTAACACACTGCTTTCGTCTTCACTGTCATTCCTCAGTTTACTTTGGAGCCTAGTATTACGTTTTTCACACGCCATAATTGTCACAATATTTCACACGACAACACAGAAAAGCACAATTTTAAGTGCAAAAATAAGAGAACACATTAATATAGCACTGAAAATAATATCTCGTTAATTGCAGGCGTAGCTGCGAAATACTTGGTGCAAATCTACATGCATCCCACAACAACAATGAAAGACTGCAACTACAAAGGAGATTCTCTCTACAATTACGCGCTAGCAATAAACAAAATCTACACTAATTACACAAACTACAAGAAAAAAATCACAAGATTTCAGTGAGGTATCATCGGCTAAGGGTCGTCATATGAAACGTCCCGTTTTGAACATTAATACATGACTGTGCTTAAACTGACACACAATATTTTTAGCGCAACGCAATCTTACTTTCAAAAATCCCTACAAAAGAATGGCCCTGACTAACATTAACCTATACGTTTCACAAATCACTTACCTCACCAAAAATCTTCGTTACTCGAACTACTGCAATACAGCGAGCGCCACTACTGCCAGCTAAATAAAAGATTCAAACTACGGAAGGCACTAACTACTAATAGGGATAGTTAGCAAATGAAAGATTTTAATAGAGAACAAACAATGTATTTACCTTAACAGTCATAATATACATGTTCATGACATCCATTTTTACAAATTTCCAAACTCCGCCATCTCTCTCCCCACATCCACCACTGCTGGCGGCTCACCTCCAACTGCGCAACGCTACGCGCTGTTCACATCCAGCTGCCGCTGCCCAACACTACAATGGCAGACAACAATGCAAACTAGCCACAGACTGCACACAGCACAGCCAGTGATTTTCATATAGAGCGCTACGTAACATTGCCAATAAGAAAACATAAACAGCCTACTTACATAAAGAAAACATAAACAGCCTACTTACATAAAGAAAACATAAACAGCCTACTTACACAACCAAGGCGAATGACACAGTTCAGGTTCCAACCTGAATGCCGACGCTCACCAAATTCAGTAGGTGTGCGAGGCAATAATTCCGATGTGATGCGCTTCCATCTATTCGCCGAAACATCAAGTTCCGGACCGCTGACCATCACTCAGATGATTCTGTAGCACTTGCCGCGCTTCCAGGACACAACTAGCATACGCCCGGCTCTCACTATACGGCTTACTCGGCCCCCTGTCGCTATGAGTCACCCAGCGCGTACAATCACTATCCACGCCTGGCATCTCCGACCACAGGACAATGGCAGAAATCGATACGGTCACATGTATACCTTACAGAAGCGCAAACCGAAAATCATACGACCGTATAAGATACATAAGGGAATGGTTTTCATGAGTTGTTCCAAGTGCTGCTTACTTCATTTTGTTTGTGTACTGATGTAGACGAAATATAGTTTTGGGCACGAAGCCTCTTGATATTTGGCAGGTCAATAGTAACTTTCTGGAAAAATACAATGTATTGTTTAAAAAAAACTGGTGGGATGTTTTGAGATATTCAAGGTCAAAGGTTAATGTCTATGACCTTGCATGTGCAAATTTTAATAAGCTGTTTGTTTACACATCAGTATACTAATGCCATAGTCATTAGCCTTTCAGTTACGTAAGGTTCATTGCTGTATTTAGATTAGAACCAGAATTATACTTCATGTTCAAACAAATTTCTGAAAAATTCACACGATTTCTCCGCGGTGCTGTTACGTTTTAAAATTCTCACTATAGAGATCATTCTAGGACACACACACACACATACACACACACACACACACACTTCTTTAGGAAGGGTGGGAATAGAAAACTTTATAAGTGACCGTAGAACTATGCTACTCACAGCATTGCCACAAAAAATAATGAAGTAGGAAGTATATACTTTTTTAAGAACGTTCTAAATGCAATACCAGGAAAATGACTGGTCCTAATTGCCTACACGAAAGGTTTTAGAAGTTGATTCTTGCATAGAAGAAAGCGGCCAACAGTAACTGTTGATACTGCTATTTATTTAAGCAAATAGTGCCGTTATCGTTTTCAAAATACATATGGACTCGTGCAGAGAAGAGTACAGTAACCAATCACTGTAAATAATGCTATTTATTTACGCAGTACTGTTACTGGTTTCGAACGCTTTGGTTGATGGTGAGATGGATGTTAGTATTTATATTAAACTCTGTTTAGTAGGCACTAGCTGTTAGCTGGATTATTCCCAACAACTAATGTAAACGACAATAAATTTAATCTAAATAAGAAAAGCCGTCTTAAGGTGAACATTTCGGTTCGAAAACAGTACCAGAATTAGCGATGTGAATAAATGGCGCTTTTAATGGGGGTTGGTTGTTGTTTTCTTTTTTTGCACAAATGTTAATTATCGACAAAATATCTGAAATAAAGCATATCCTACTAGTGTCATTAATACTGAGGTAGTACTTTTTATTTGTGATAATGCAAGTACAGGAATGCAGCATTAAGTTTCTAACTGGTGAGAAGCACCGTAATCAATAAAAAATCACTTCTCATATCTTTCAAATTCTGGAAGAGCAGAGAACAGAGGGATGCACACATTGCGACAAAGACCAGGTGACATCTTCTAACGCGTGTTTTAAAAACTTCCTCCATGATTAGGACTCTGGATTAAGTGCAAGAACATGCCACAGAATGCCGAAATCACAATAGCAGTGAAAAGGCGTTTTGTGAAAAATGGTGCTTACAACGTTTTCGATTTCCACTCTTCATATATAGATGCGCACAGTATCATGCAATGTAAGCTACGCCGTTTGATAAGCGCAGTTGTTGACGACCAACCATTGTTATTACTTGGCTGTGCATGCGAATTCATATCTCATATTTTGAAGCGTTGCCCTTCCATTAAATGGGTGACTACAAAAGGTACAACTGCTGAAAGGGCTCACAAAGGGTCTAAAGTATACGGTGATATATGACGTCATAACCCCGATACACAATCTGTTTTTACGCCTTTGAAACGTAAAGCGGCATTTCTTTTGTCTCTTTATTTCTGCTCCAGTAACTTTTCCATCTGGTGGCATTCACCTGTAACTCCCACACAAAATTCTGTGCCAGTATACAGCTAGACAAACTCGAGTCTCTTTTTACAGGTGATTGCTGTGAAATAATACACGCTTGTCAGTCAGAACATTATGTCTACTCCGGAGCACGGGAAATGTCATGCATCGACAAGTGGAGGGCTAATGAATCGGTGTAAAGGGTATGAAATGACTACCTTGAACCCAGAGATTTCATTTTCTCCTCACAGGGTATGAAAAAATGTTAATTAAAGTGACTATAAAAAAGAGCGGAGACTGAAAACGATTTCATGAAAACCGTTCTGTCGACGTTACCATCTACAGAAAATTTATCGAGTGTCAGGAAAACGCCCAAGTGGTACTGCTTTCTTTATCTTTTTTCATATAGGTCGTCAGTATTTCGATCACTTTTATTTTACCTATATCTTCTATTTTCCTTTACTAATGTTTTTGCTTCACTCATTTCATTTAAACTCGAAGTACAGTGTAATAGGTTTTATATTTTCTGTTCCATCTCTACTCCGACTGTTTCTGTTTTCAATTGCTCTCGACAGCCGTAAATGAATGCCTCTGCCAAATATTTCAGATACCGGACTCTTCTTTTGTTGGAGATATTTAACAAAAGTCTGTCTTACCCCACCTTTCCTCAGTTTGCATCAATTGATGGCATTGACTAGTACAGTACACCAAATATCTTCCCAGTTCTAGGCCGATATTCGATAGATCTCCAACACGTATGAATTTTTCTTGTAATGTCCGACATCTTCTTTCCGGCGCCTGTCACGCGAAAAACTTGGAATCTTTGAGTTTCTTACCAAGTCATTATAAATTCTCAATTCTATTATATTCCCGTTAAATTTACGTTGATTTGTTCATCATAAATCTCCATTCTACGATACATAGCTGTTCGACTCTTTTCTAGTTCATTAATCCGACTTACTTTTTGTTACAGAGATTCCAAGCTATTAGATAAGACTGAACTGGTAACTAGTAAAAGGTGCTACACACTTGTAGTTGGATATAATAATTCATTTGATTATATGTAAGAGGTCTTCATTAGGCAGCACTTAATGTCAGAGAATTGATACTAATGCCAATGTATCCACTAAACAGGCTGTCATTAATTCATTGCATTTTAAGAAGAACAGCATTATCAACCGTTAGATCATCTACATCTACGTGGATACTCTGCAAATCACATTTAAGTGCCTGGCAAAGGGTTCATCGAACCACCTTCACAATTCTCTACTTTTCCAATCTCGTATAGCGCGCAGAAAGAATGAACACCTGTATTTATCCGTACGAGCTCTGATTTCCCTTATTTTATCTAGGTGATCGTTCCTCCCTATGTAGGTCGGTGTCAACAAAATATTTTCACATTCGGAGGAGAAAGTTGGTGATTGGAATTTGGTGAGAAGATTTCGTCGGAACGAAAAAGGCCTTTCTTTTAATGATGTCCAGCCCAAATGCTGTATCATTTCTGTGACACTCTCTCCCATATTTCGCGATAATACAAAACGTGTTGCCTTTCTTTGGACTTTTTCGATGTACTCCGTCAGTACTATCTGGTAAGGATCCCACACCGCGCAGCAGTATTCTAAAAGTGGACGGACAAGCGTAGTGTAGGCAGTCTCCTTAGTAGACCTGCTACATTTTCTAAATTTCCTGTCAATAAAACCCAGTCTTTGGTTAGCCTTCCCCACAACATTTTCTATGTGTTCCTTCCAATTTAAGTTGATCGTAATTGTAATACCTAGGCATATAGTTGAATTTACGGCTTTTAGATTAGACTAATTTGTCGTGTAACCGAAGTTTAACGAGTTCCTTTTAGCACTCATGTGGATAACCTCACACTTTTCGTTATTTAGGGTCAACTGCCACTTTTCGCACCATTCAGATATCTTTTCTAAGTCGTTTTACAGTTTGTTTTGATCTTCTGATGACTTTATTAGTCGATAAACGACAGCGTCATCTGCAAACAACCGAAGGCGGCTGCTCAGATTGTCTCCAAAATCGTTAATACAGATAAAGAACAGCAAAGGGCCTATAACACTACCTTGGGGAACGCCAGAAATCACTTTTGTTTTACTCGATGACTTTCCGTCAGTTACTACGAACTGTGACCTCTCTGACAGGAAATCACAAATCCAGACACATAACTGAGACTATATTCCATAAGCACGCAATTTCACTACGAGCCACTTGTGTGGTACAGTGTCAAAAGCCTTCCGGAAATCCAGAAATACGGAATCGATCTGAAATCCCTTGTAAATAGCACTCACCACTTCATGTGAATAAAGAGCTAGTTGTGATTCACAGGAACAATGTTTTCTAAACCCATGTTGACTGTGTGTCAATAGACCGTTTTCTTCGAGGTAATTCATAATGTTCGAGCACAATATACACTCCTGGAAATTGAAATAAGAACACCGTGAATTCATTGTCCCAGGAAGGGGAAACTTTATTGACACATTCCTGGAGTCAGATACATTACATGATCACACTGACAGAACCACAGGCACATAGACACAGGCAACAGAGCATGCACAATGTCGGCACTAGTACACTGTATATCCACCTTTCGCAGCAATGCAGGCTGCTATTCTCCCATGGAGACGATCGTAGAGATGCTGGATGTAGTCCTGTGGAACGGCTTGCCATGCCATTTCCACCTGGCGCCTCAGTTGGACCAGCGTTCGTGCTGGACGTGCAGACCGCGTGAGACGACGCTTCATCCAGTCCCAAACATGCTCAATGGGGGACAGATCCGGAGATCTTGCTGGCCAGGGTAGTTGACTTACACCTTCTAGAGCACGTTGGGTGGCACGGGATACATGCGGACGTGCATTGTCGTGTTGGAACAGCAAGTTCCCTTGCCGGTCTAGGAATGGTAGAACGATGGGTTCGATGACGGTTTGGATGTACCGTGCACTATTCAGTGTCCCCTCGACGATCACCAGTGGTGTACGGCCAGTGTAGGAGATCGCTCCCCACACCATGATGCCGGGTGTTGGCCCTGTGTGCCTCGGTCGTATGCAGTCCTGATTGTGGCGCCCACCTGCACGGCGCCAAACACGCATACGACCATCATTGGCACCAAGGCAGAAGCGACTCTCATCGCTGAAGACGACACGTCTCCATTCGTCCCTCCATTCACACCTGTCGCGACACCACTGGAGGCGGGCTGCACGATGTTGGGGCGTGAGCGGAAGACGGCCTAACGGTGTGCGGGACCGTAGCCCAGCTTCATGGAGACGGTTGCGAATGGTCCTCGCCGATACCCCAGGAGCAACAGTGTCCCTAATTTGCTGGGAAGTGGCGGTGCGGTCCCCTACGGCACTGCGTAGGATCCTACGGTCTTGGCGTGCATCCGTGCGTCGCTGCGGTCCGGTCCCAGGTCGATGGGCACGTGCACCTTCCGCTGACCACTGGCGACAACATCGATGTACTGTGGAGACCTCACGCCCCACGTGTTGAGCAATTCGGCGGTACGTCCACCCGGCCTCCCGCATGCCCACTATACGCCCTCGCTCAAAGTCCGTCAACTGCACATACGGTTCACGTCCACGCTGTCGCGGCATGCTACCAGTGTTAAAGACTGCGATGGAGCTCCGTATGCCACGGCAAACTGGCTGACACTGACGGCGGCGGTGCACAAATGCTGCGCAGCTAGCGCCATTCGACGGCCAACACCGCGGTTCCTGGTGTGTCCGCTGTGCCGTGCGTGTGATCATTGCTTGTACAGCCCTCTCGCAGTGTCCGGAGCAAGTATGGTGGGTCTGACACACCGGTGTCAATGTGTTCTTTTTTCCATTTCCAGGAGTGTATGTTCTAAAAGTCTACTGCATATCGACGTTAACGATGTGGGCCTGTAATTTAGTGGATTACTCCTACTACCTTTCTTGAATATTGGTGTGACCTGTGCAACTTTCGAACGAACGGTTGTATATGACTGTTAAGTTTGGAGCAAATACATCAGCATACTCAGAAAGGAACCTAATTGGTATACAGTCTGGACCAGATGCCTTGCTTTTATTAAGTGATTTAAGTGACTTCACTACTCCGAGAATATTTACTTTTACGCTACTCATGTGGTCAGCTTTTCTCGATTCGAATTCTGGAATATTTACTTCGTCTTCTTTTGTGAAGGCATTTCGGAAGGCTGTGTTTAGTAAGTCAGCTTTGGCAGCACTGTCTTCTATAGTCGAAATAATTTGTCTCGTTACTCAATTCTAAAGCTGTCAGTAGCTCAGGAGGGTGCTGGGGGTGCTGAATGTCTGACGGGCAGCAAAGCATATTTCGAATCCAAAATCAAGTCACCTGCCCTTAGGTTAGAGGGACCTGGCAGGGGTCGCATATAAAACGTAGTTTTAATGATAGTTACTAAACGGGAAATTCCCAAATAGACAATGTTTCTCAGAGTTATTTGAAACTATCCTGCGTCAACGCTGCAATTACCATCTATGTGTCAGTGACAGCATAAATTCTCAAATAATTTGCTGTTTATAGGAACTACTGAAACGACTTGGCCGTCAGTATCTAAGATTTGCGCGGTTGGTTTCTTATCCCGTGCTAACACGTAATGGTCTCCTTTGACAAAGCTGAACCGTACTCGTCGTTAATATGACAAGAGCCAAGTAGGATTTAGTGGCTCCGCATGGAACGGTAATTCTTAAGGTCGGTTCAGATTGGACACCAACGGTCCGTGATGGAACGAGACAAAACGGAACGTCGCCTCAAATGGCGACGTGTTCACACTGGACGGAAGGTCAAGTTGACGTCACGTTCCTCAGTTCTGCTCTCTACGCTGTGAAAGTGCGATTGTGAAGGACCATCCGTCTTACAAACAGCGGTAGTATAGCTTCAGTATTAATAAGTGTCACTGGTAGCAGAGTCCATTAATGCCCCCAAAATCATGTTCGTGACAAATGGCATCCGATTAAATTGACGTAGCTACTGGAGACTAGGAGAATAGGAAAAGTGTACTCCAGACATTTTAAATCATCAAAATTTATTTTACTAAAGAGAGGTAACACTTCTGTGACCTTGTTTTACACACTTTACAATTACTGAACGACCTAGGTTTACGGCAATAAGCCCATTTTCTAGTATTCAGCTGACCGCAAAGATGAGAATCTAGCAAAGACAAACATGTCAACTTCTTAATGTGTAAATTCTCGAGTTAAACTATAAAAGTTATCTCTGGTGACAATTGTGACGCAGTTACACACTCTTTTACAAAATTCGTTAGGACAGCATTTGCAATAACTGTGACCAAACATACATTGGGGAACAGTTATGAACAGGAATGGCAATTTTTATCATTATCTACTCAAGAATGAAGGCACTGAGGTTCATCTCCACTCAAGAGTTCGCAACATAGTCTCTTAGTGGTGAATAATGGAATCGAGTTTGAACATTCATTATAAATGTGGGGATACACATACAGTTTCCTTCGTTTCTAATATCTCTCACGCCATCAATGCGTAGGACATCGACATCTATTATGTATTTGTGACCTTCGTTCAAGTAATGTTCGACAATGTTTGAATTTTACTTCTTTCATCTCCAGCTTCTGTTGTGTTCTCTGAGAGTAGTACAGACTGAAGGTCGGATGAATGTGTCAGTAAAGAAGTCTTTTCAGTACATTTTAAATTTATGATTGCTATTTTCTGCGTCTGAAGTGACTAGTCCGAGCAGTTAGTAATCAAGTGATCCAAATTTTTATCTGAAAACTTTTGTAACAGTATTCTTCAAAAAATGAGTCCTAGGGCTGACCAGCTGTATGATTTCCCCAAACTACACAAACCAGAAGTGCCATTTCAGCCAGTGGTATCTGCAGTACAAGCAGCAGTACAAAATATTACGAGGAGGATCAAAGTTCACACGGAAATACAGCATTAAGAAGAGTTTAGATGGCTGGTTCAAATGGCTCTGAGCACTATGGGACTCAACATCTTAGGTCATAAGTCCCCTAGAACTTAGAACTACTTAAACCTAACTAACCTAAGGACATGACACACACCCATGCCCGAGGCAGGATTCGAACCTGCGACCGTAGCAGTCCCGCGGTTCCGGACTGCAGCGCCAGAACCGCTAGACCACCGCGGCCGGCGAAGAGTTTAGATTTAGTAAACAAGCCAAAAGATATTAAGATAGCAAAAAATGCAAAATTAGTCTCTTTTGATGTACAGAGCTTGTTCTCAAGTGTTCCTGCTACATATGTTACAGATATTATGTCACAATCATTTTATATACACAACATTAATCCAGACGAACAGATGAACATAATCAATACAATGGAATGGCTGTGAGCTCATTCCTCTGTTAGCAGAAATATTGATGAACACTTGGGTGACTGTTTTTCATAAGTGTTAACCACTGGCAATACGTTGTGTACTTGTTTAGATATGTTGACATTCCCTGCGTGTGATAGACTCCACTAGACAACTAGAGAAGTTTTTGGAAAATATGAGTCACTAGCATACTAACGTAAATGTCAGTATGGAGTAGCGCCTGGGGGTTCCACCACTGATTTTATAGACGTTGTCTTACAGAATAAAAATAGCAGCCACGAATTTAAAATTTACCAAAATTACTCCTTTACTGGCACATTTATACCGGCTTCCCCTCAACATTCTACAGCCTACATACATGCAGCTTTCTACCCAAATGATCCACAGTCTGTTTCCTGTCTTCTGGAATTCAATGCAACATAGAAGATAATCACATAAATGAATCTGATTCCACCATTATCGACAAAATCTCAATAAAAAAACTGATGAACCAAGCCAGATTCTTACACTTACATAAAAAATAAATACAGAAACAAACTTCTCGCCAAAAGTAATTTGAGACTATTTTAACTTCTGTAGTTCCTGACTTCAAAGTTACGTGCCATGCACGCCAAATGGACCCTTCTCTCCGAATTCTAAGAAAGGGTTTAGCCAGTTAGAAAACTTGCAAGTTAACAGAAAAGCAAAAAATACTTCAACAGCGCACGCTAGACCTACCCATAGCGCAAAAGCCATCATCAGCCCTTTTGATGTGATAAAACTGAGATGTAAACCGTATAAGAGCATTACGGCTATTAAACTATTTGATTGTAGTTTAGTTACTTGTCGTCACAGTATGAAGGTGGTTTTATGAGGCTGGGTTCGCACTTGTGAGATTTTTGTGAAAACAGGTCACAGAGCGAAAATATTAAGGAACCACTGGCCTAAGGTATCTCAAAATAAATCCTCATGACTTCACAGTTGCCCGATACAATCACTAAGTTATCTGTTGCGTCCTAATGTATTTGTAAAAATTAATGCTAAATTAATGCAGGAACATAAACTGTAAACAAAAATTACATACGAAGTTCATTGAAAACTTTCTTACTTCAAGTAAATAAAGACATATTCTTCTCCTCGTAACGCTACAACGACCATTTGGATGAATTCATTTCTGAAAGAAGCAATTACGACGTTAAAGATTTATGGTAACGAATATAAGATCTTATGGAAATGTATCTGAAATTAGAGGGTTTTTTTGCGGCGCATCATAAGCAGGTCAATTACATATTATGTAGATATTCCATTAGTTTTATCACTAATGACAAACCTAGTTTTACTAAGTACCATCTCGCTCGAGGCGCTGGAGGCAGGTATTCATAGAACTTCTCGTCTCACTTGCGACGGTCTGGGATAAGTTGTTGCTATTGATTTCCACCACTCCAGAAGTGGCTGTGCCTCATCTGGTTTTCCCATCAACAGATACATGAAAACTTCATCGGAAGTTTGCTCCTTCTCCACCCACGATGCAAAGACACTCTTTGCAGTACTTGACCGATGCTGATAAAATATTTACTTAGTAAACTTACAAAACATCGCATTTACCTCGAAATGTAGCACATCTGGGACGTGCTGTGGCGCAAACTTCTTCTCTCTTAGTTATCGAAAGTTTCTTCCTATGCCGCTCCTTTGGTACTACAAATAATACAGACGAAGCACTGATTTTATTTCCATTTTTTCTATTAAGAGGTTAGAAACGCTTGCTTTCAGCAGTGCTGTTTCCTGGAAATGATTGACAATATTGAGGCACACCGTCTCCTTCAAATACGACCTCTTATCCCGTTCAGGGCGTTTAATATATATAAACCGAAATTTAAATTTTATTTGTTTATACATGCATCTTTTACGTAAGTGGGAGTCTTACCCCAGTGGGCCACATTCTCAGCACAGTGTTCCTGTAGCTGGTGCACCCACGGGACAAGTAACTGCAGTGTCGGACCGCTGTCAGCTTCCATAGTCTTGGTAACGTCTTGAAATACGTCAAGAAACTGAATTAATTTGTCAGCTACCTGGTAATGCCAGTTCTCTAAGAAGTGTTAAAGATGGCAGGTCCTTTCACACGCCTTTCTTCCCCTCTATTTATTCAGTCGAGCAGACAGTTACAGGCTCTTCTGCCAATGCGACTACCAGAGAGTGTTGACAGTGGCTGTGATGTTGAATTTAATGTCAGTTGTATGGGTGAAGTCAGAGGTGAAGGAGTCGACGACTCATTTTATACAAATTGTCTCTCTCGTGGGCAGGTGTGTGAGTACTTCTAATGAACTCTACCTCACAATATCTCTTCAGAGAAAACCACCCGTTCAGTAACACTAAGGTGAAACTTGTACACAACGTATTTTAAACACAAATGACAAGAAATGTGGCCCTGTATAGTGAAACTCAAGGTGACAAATTATATTTTCGCGCCGAGACTACTAGAAAATAAACAAGGTAGTAAGATAATTCTAGATGCAAATATTAATTGTACTTAGTGTTATGGTTTTATCTGCACTTGATAAACACAATCTATCACTGGCAGCTCATGTTTCAGTTTCCAGAATGCTGTAGCACCCATGTAACTCTATATCGTATTCCGGTATCTTGTATCAGTCATACATTCATAGATCGAAGGAGGTGGGTACGAAAGGTTATGGAGCTACAGGCCTGGAATGACCGTAGCAACAAAAGCACCATTCGTTCAAATACGGGGAGTATGAAGATACAGGAAAATATGATGAAATACAAATGGTGGGAGTGTGAAGTGACAAGTGCCCACGCCGGCCGGGGTGGCCGAGCGCTTCTAGGAGCTACAAAAAAATGGCTCTGAGCACTATGGGACTTAACTTCTCAGGTCATCAGTCCCCTAGAACTTAGAACTAATTAAACCTAGCTAACCTAAGGACATCACACACATCCATGCCCGAGGCAGGATTCGAACCTGCGATCGTAGCGGTCGCGCGGTTCCAGACTGCAGCGCCTAGAACCGCTCGGCCACTCCCGCAGGCCCTAGAAGAGCTAAAGGTTGCTTTTTATTGGCAGGACACTTAGAAGATGCAACAAGTCCACTAAAGAGACAGCTTACATTACACTCGTTCGTCCTCTGTTAGAATATTGCAGCGCGGTGTGGGATCCTTGCCAGGTGGGAATGACGGAGGACATCGAAAGGGTGCAAAAAAGGGCAGCTCGTTTTGTATTATCACGTAACAGGGGAGAGAGTGTGGCAGATATGATACTCGAGTTGGGATGGAAGTCATTAAAGCAAAGACGTTTTTCGTCGCGGCGAGGTCTACACTCCTGGAAATTGAAATAAGAACACCGTGAATTCATTGTCCCAGGAAGGGGAAACTTTATTGACACATTCCTGGGGTCAGATACATCACATGATCACACTGACAGAACCACAGGCACATAGACGCAGGCAACAGAGCATGCACAATGTCGGCACTAGTACAGTGTATATCCACCTTTCGCAGCAATGCAGGCTGCTATTCTCCCATGGAGACGATCGTAGAGATGCTGGATGTAGTCCTGTGGAACGGCTTGCCATGCCATTTCCACCTGGCGCCTCAGTTGGACCAGCGTTCGTGCTGGACGTGCAGACCGCGTGAGACGACGCTTCATCCAGTCCCAAACATGCTCAATGGGGGACAGATCCGGAGATCTTGCTGGCCAGGGTAGTTGACTTACACCTTCTAGAGCACGTTGGGTGGTACGGAATACATGCGGACGTGCATTGTCCTGTTAGAACAGCAAGTTCCCTTGCCGGTCTAGGAATGGTAGAACGATGGGTTCGATGACGGTTTGGATGTACCGTGCACTATTCAGTGTCCCCTCGACGATCACCAGTGGTGTACGGCCAGTGTAGGAGATCACTCCCCACACCATGATGCCGGGTGTTGGCCCTGTGTGCCTCGGTCGTATGCAGTCCTGATTGTGGCGCTCACCTGCACGGCGCCAAACACGCATACGACCATCATTGGCACCAAGGCAGAAGCGACTCTCATCGCTGAAGACGACACGTCTCCATTCGTCCCTCCATTCACGCCTGTCGCGACACCACTGGAGGTGGGCTGCACGATGTTGGGGCGTGAGCGGAAGACGGCCTAACGGTGTGCGGGACCGTAGCCCAGCTTCATGGAGACGGTTGCGAATTGTCCTCGCCGATACCCCAGGAGCAACAGTGTCCCTAATTTGCTGGGAAGTGGCGTTGCGGTCCCCTACGGCACTGCGTAGGATCCTACGGTCTTGGCGTGCATCCGTGCGTCGCTGCGGTCCGGTCCCAGGTCGACGGGCACGTGCACCCTCCGCCGACCACTGGCGACAACATCGATGTACTGTGGAGACCTCACGCCCCACGTGTTGAGCAATTCGGCGGTACATCCTCCGCATGCCCACTATACGCCCTCGCTCAAAGTCCGTCAACTGCACATACGGTTCACGTCCACGCTGTCGCGGCATGCTACCAGTGTTAAAGACTGCGTTGGAGCTCCGTATGCCACGGCAAACTGGCTGACACTGACGGCGGCGGTGCACAAATGCTGCGCAGCTAGCGCCATTCGACGGCCAACACCGCGGTTCCTGGTGTGTCCGCTGTGCCGTGCGTGTGATCATTGCTTGTACAGCCCTCTCGCAGTGTCCGGAGCAAGTATGGTGGGTCTGACACACCGGTGTCAATGTGTTCTTTTTTCCATTTCCAGGAGTGTATTTACGAAATTTCATCTCTTCCGAATGCGAAAATATTTTGTTGATCCCAACCTACATAGGTAGGAATGATCATCAGAATAAAATAAATCAGAGCTCGAACAGAAAGGTTTAGGTGTTTGTTTTTCCCGCGCGCTGTTCGGGAGTGGAATGGTAGAGAGATAGTATGATAGTGGTTCGATGAACCCTCTGCCAAGCACTTAAATGTGAATTGCAGAGTAATCATGTAGATGTGGATGTAGACCGCTACGGTCGCAGGTTCGAATCCTGCCTCGGGCATGGATGTGTGTGATGTCCTTAGGTTAGTTATATTTAAGTATTTCTAAGTTATAAGGGACTAATGACCTTCCATAGTGCTCAGAGCCATGTGAACCATTTGAACAAGTGCCCACCACTATTAACAGTGCCGGCTTAACGTAGCGAAATTAATTTGGCTTTCGAGTGTTCATTATTTTAACTAGACCAAAGTGGTGAAAAAGATCTTGTGAGGCAAACTTTCCTCCGTTTCATAAAAATGGTAACAGTTTGCTTCAGCAGAGTGCTGAGAAGACAGACTATTGACACAGTGCTTACACCTGCAAGAAAGGTGCATGAATATTTGAACACTGTAAAGTACCTGACCCCCACACCCAACCCCACCACCACTTGTTGAGACAGGAGTATAAAAATCCGTTCTATATGCACTCAAGTGGGCCTAGAAACTATTAAGGGAAGCACCAATACTCGGCTGAAACGTCACAAGGACAGTTGTCGTCTGTGCAACCGTGCAGCAGCAGATGAACTGGGATTCGGTTCTCCGACGCTAAGGCTTGATCATGGTGCAATTGCTACTACACTATGATGTATAGAGATCCCAAAAAAATTTCAGAAAATTACTAAACAGAAAAGAAAAAGGAAAAGGAATAAATATGTATAAGACGTTGACCTCTCTGCTAAATCTGCGACTAAATCATCTGCGGTACAAAATCCATAGGATACAATGGTCTGCCTTCACGATCTCTAGCAACATATGGATGACGTCACCAGTCGCTACTACTCTGTGATCTACAGACACGCAAAATGGCTCTGAGCACTGCGGGACTTAACTGCTGAGGTCATCAGTCCCCTAGAACTTAGAACTACCTAAACCTAACTAACCTAAGGACATCACACACATCCATGCACGAGGCAGGATTCGAACCTGCGACCGTAGCGGTCGCGCGGTTCCAGACTGTAGCGCCTAGAACCGCTCGGCCACTTCGGCCGGTAGACACGCAAAAGACTTTCAGAAAGATAAGAAAAGCATTTAACAGAAAAGAAACTGAAACAAGGTAATGAATGATGTGGACCTTCCTGGTAGAAGAAGCAAACAGTGCTAAACCTTCTGCCGTTCAAAATCCATAGGATTAACTGATCTCACTTCCAGATCCTTAATAACAGAAGGATGGTTCACCACTTGGCCGTCACGTGATAAACACTGCACCAATTTCGGCTATCTGGTTCAGCACACTGAGTCTCCTTTAAGGTAGCTTATGTGAGAGTTTCAACCAGCTACATCTCCGATGGGACTCTGGACGTCTCCCGCAATTGAAGACGAAACGTGAGCACAAAAAGAAGTCTTATACCTCACCTGGATAACTGTTTCTTTTATTTGTGATGACCGAGTCCGATACATAAGTCAATTATTCTTACAACATAGCCTACTTCGTAAAAATGCGAGGTTACCAAAGCTGAATTTCTGAACTTAATGCAACAAGCACTGGGAGTCACATAAGCCACATCTGGTGGTAGTTGGAAGAGGTGTCGTTACCATCGTGTCTAATCAATTATGGTTACTTCCAGCGGTGGGAACAGCGAGTCACCAACTTGGAAGAAGCACTCCATTGAGTGGAACTCAACTGAACCAGCTATCATCATTGTTCGCGTGAAAATATGTGTTCGCCAAAACCTGAAACGGCGGCGCTGATGAATCCAGAATCTTCCCTGTTTTCGCAGCTGGGAGCACTCGGATACCTTGGTCTTATTAGTAACTAAACACGTCCCGTCGATGGAAACAAACTTGACTAGTCGGGCGATATTAAATATTCTTGTTGGCCGTTTAGCCAGGTGTCGCATAACTGGCTTCCCTTGGTGTACAAAATGTTTTGTAACAGCGTCTCTACCACTAACATATTGTTTCTGTTATTCGGATCATGCTGTTTTCGTTGAGGCTTGGTACTCTAGACGAATTTGAAGTTCAGACTATATTTCGGAGAGCCGTCTAAGTATTAGGAATAAAAATGCTTTTGATGCCTCTAACGAGCGAGGTTGCGCAGTGGTTAGCACACTGGAGTTGCATTGAAGAGGACGACTGTTCAAATCCCTAACCGGCCATCCGGATTTAGGTTTTCCGTAAGTTCCCTAAAGCACTCCAGCAAAGGCAGGGATGGTATCTTTAAAAAAGGCATGGCTGATTTCTACTCTTCGTAATTGAAGTTTGTGCTCTGTCTCGAACAACCTAGGTGCCGCCCGGTCGTTAGACTCTAAACATCATTTAATGCTTTTCTTTTTCTGATACTTAGCTAATTTGTAAAAGAGAAACTTCCACAACTGTTTGTAGCATGAATTTTTCAAATGAACTTCTTTGTATGCTGTCATGTCAATAGGGACACTGTAACTACTTTTAATCGCATTTAGAAGTCTTGTTACAGATGCAGTAAGACACCGGCCACCAACAATCTACTTTCACAAGAAGAGAGTAAGCAGGCACTACGGCACTACCTTTAGATCGACCTCAAAAATATTTTTAACAAGGAAAAAAAATTTACAAAATTTCTCACTAGCTTTGTTAGCCATCTGAAAAGCAACAGTATCAGATATATATATTCGGGTTTCGGTCTGAAAAATAGGCATCTTCATATCTGAATCCTGTGTAAGTGTAAGAAAAGGACCTAGTTTGTTAAGTTTAAACTAAGTGGTGCTGATACTGATCGCGGGTTGTCTCCAAGGGGCATAACAGCTGCATTGTTTCGAGGGGCATTCAATAACTAATACAGTGCTCTTTTTCTGAAAGCAAGTTGATTTTCTTCAGGATTCCAGTACACCATATAAGTTCCCACTCTTTTGCTACAAAACCCGATTTCTCAACATCATCTCCGTTCAATGCGACGGCCTTACGCCAACTTTCTGGGATGGCTTGTGTGCCAGCATGCCACCACTTTACCAGTCGACGTTGGAGCCAATTTTTCGTGGCATAAATAACCTCCCCATCATCCACGTACAGCTTTCTGGGGTGTACATCCTTCTTTGGACCAAACAGATGGATATCCGAAAGTGTGAGATCCTGGCTGTAGTTTGTATGAGGAGCAACAGTACGACGAAGATTTGTGAACTCCTCTGGGGTGCACGGACTTGTTTGAGGACTTTCGTGGTCATCCAGAAGGAAAAGTTCGTTTTCATTTTCGTGGCGACGAACACGTTGAAGTCATTTCTTCAGTTTTCTGGGAGTAGCACAGCTGTGTGTGGCCGACCGGCACTCGGATGATCGGACAGGTTCGCACGACCTTGTTGCGGAATAAACAGTAGCTTTTGTTCACTGCCACATGTCCGCAGACATCCTGCAAGTGCCTATGAATATCTATGATGCTTTGGTTTCCTGCCAAAAGGAACTCAGTGACAGCTCTCTGCTTGTAACGCACCTCCGTCACGGAAGGCATTTTGAAAGCTACGCATAGCCCTGCTACCTATCGGAAAGTCTTGAAACTGTTAGGGCTGAAGCGAGAATATCCCACAACATCCTACAACAACTGTGTGTCATTACCTATTGAATGCCACTCATAATAACCACAGGTGTGAATACAGCAACAAGAGAAAACAACGATGAAACCCAGCATCACACGAGGGAGATATCTGGTTGAAAAGAAACAGAGGAATGCATGTGAATAGAAGGAGAGAGAAACAGACAGAAAGAGAAATGAAAGATGACACTGGATTGTAGAATGAAGGTTTTCACGACCGGGTGACATGGCTGTTGATATACTTTCCGGGATGTGAGGTCGTGGTCCAAGAACTTTTCTGCTCCTTACGTTTCGTCCAGGACTGCGCTGGACTTCCTCAGAGGCGCTGCTACGCTGAGTCTTGCCGACTGACTCGGTCAGTCGGCAAGACTCAGCGTAGCAGCGCCTCTGAGGAAGTCCAGCGCAGTCCTGGACGAAACGTAAGGAGCAGAAAAGTTCTTGGACCACGACCTCACATCCCGGAAAGTATATCAACAGCCATGACACTGGATTGTCAGAGGTATGCCAGGAAACGGCCGCTAGAAACAAGCTAAGAGAGTAGTCACAAAGTTTTAATTTTTATCTTCAGATATAGTAAAGTTAATTCACTGTCTGTCTGCATTGCCAGCAAGCACTGACATCTCCGCGAAACAGTACATAGCTCACAGATACTGGAATATTATTATATTCCGGGACAGCAGGCATCTGCTTGGTAGCAAACAAAACATAACTACGGAACATTATTTTAGCTAGATGGTAAGTAAATCTTATGAACACAGCTCGTACCAGAACAATTACGAGAACTCTGTACGTCGGAAACAGTGATACACGTCCTCAGACACGATAAGAGTACTTCAATAGATAAGTATTGGTTTTTGTTTAAGTGTTTGAGCAGATGAGGAGTGCGTAGCGAACAGAGTTCTCCTCTTTTCGCAGGAAACTTCAAGCGTTCTTTCATTTTTCCCTCTTTCCTCCCCCCTCCATCTTGTGACATCTTACTTGCGAAAGAACTACAATTAGAAATTTAATACACTAGCAACGAGCGCTAATTCACAACAACTTTGTGTAAATGTTTGTCCAAATTCTTTCGTGTTTGGTTGTACGGCTATTGTAGGCACTTGCACTGGGTGACAGGTACCTGCATTATATTATCAGTATTCGGCAACTATGCGACTGTCCGGTATGGAATTCCTGCCAAATTAACGGCGGGTCGATAGCGTTCGGGACTGTGAACACACGCCACTCCCCGTGTACGTTCGTGAAGAAGAGTGCGAATGCGAGCTGCGATACGCGCAGAAGTACACGCACGGACGTTAATCCGGCCGCGCACTGAGATTACGGTCATCCTCATGTGCAGCGGGCCGATCGGAAGAGAGAGGAAGGTAGGCCTATGACAGGCGAGAGGCAGAGAGAGAGAGAGAGAGAGAGAGAGAGAGAGAGAGAGAATGGTAATCAGAGAACGCTCGGCTAATTTCACGGCATGCAGCCAGCGCTATCGGGGAGCCGATAACAGTTACCTACTGATTACCTGTCGTTAGGGAGCAGACCAACAAGTAGTCGCGCGTTGCTGGAGGGCACGGCAATTTGCCAGTGGGCTTTATTGCCGAGCTGCTGTGGGATAGCACGGATCCACACAGTGTTCTACGTCACAGCACAAATCGCGTGGCGGCCCTCTAGGTAGTGTTTACAGGTGTTGTCCTATGTTAACCGCATCCCAGTATAGTTACACGAGTACTGAGTCCTGTAGAAGTTCCACAGCCGTAATTCTAAACAACATAAAAATAAACGAACATCTGCATGTTACGAGGGAACTATAAAAATTGTTTAGACCTGTCTGTATAAGAATCTCATAATTTTACGCGAATACCTCTAACCCGCAAGCCCACCCCCCCCCCCCCAAAAAAAAAAAAGTAAATAAAATAAAAAAACGTGCAGTCACTTCAGCGAGACCAACTATGCATTCAAGTAAATGATACACTCTTTTACAACATTGGTTTTCCTACTATTTTAAGCTGTTTCCGTAACACAGGTAAAACCCACAACAACACCAATAACTCGGCACAGGAAAGGAGAGATTCACGATGCAACAGTCATAATACTGCTTCACAATAATTGTGATTGCTTTCCGGCTTGAAAGTTGAAATCTGAACAGCAATGCAGAAATACTCGTCCTCAACTCAGTAAAGTCCTCGATATTCTACTACTTCGCTAGACCACAGCATAACAAATCCGTCTTCTCAAAACTAGTTTCTTCATCAGGAACCTGACTTTCGAATGATCTTCCTTAACATGTCGGAGACATTAAATTCCCGAATTGAGACAGACTTGCACTTCTTCAAAGACAAAGCCACATGTATGACTTCTCTGTTACAACCAGAGCCAAGGGAATAGCTTGACAACGCAAACAGCGTATTGTAGGAGGAACAGATAAACTTGAATTTCGCAAATCTGTGTTTGCTAAGTCCATATTCATTTTATAGAATAGATATTCGCTCTGCAAAAATTTCATAATACTTGAGCATAAAACATGTTCCATAATTACAAAAAAATATACTTCAGCAATATTGACTTCATATTATGTGCATCTCTTCTCTGACCACTCCTGAAACTGGCTGTGACATACCGTTTTTTTCCAGTCTCTAGGCACCCCTCATTGATTCAGTGCCCTCCGATAAACTGCTGCCAAAAGGAGGCCTTTCCGCTACTAAGCGTTTGCAGTTATTAGTAGGGCAATGTATGCCTGAGAACACTCAAGGGTCAAGATCTAGGGTCGAGTTCATTGGTCGCGCTCCCGAGCCATTTGTCCTGCCTCCTTATCTTCAAGGTCATTGTCTAAGATTTTTACTCAGCCAGTAATACTTATCACTTTCGGTCCAATATTAGTGTAATTCATGATGTATCACCAGGATTAAATATTCAATTATAATGATGCATTACCTAAAAATAACGATTTTGCCTACCAGTTAAGGAACACTCCACGTCCTCTTCCTCTCCACCCCCTTCTCTCTGCAGGCCAACTGTGCTTCACTTGTGATATGAACACCATAACGAGAGCATTGACATGCTGCATCGGCATAGATCGGCCATTGTCTCCAGGCAGAATAAAATTAATATGAAAAAAATCTGCAAGAATTAACCCAATTCTGTCTCTGTCATTCTTCATTGCATGTGTGTGTGTGTTTGTGTGTGTGTGTGTTTGTTTGTTTGTTTGTTTGATTTTGCAAATACCATTTCACTGTTTTCAACAGCACAACCGCCTCTTCACACTTCATTACTGAGGACATACACGTGTTCACCAGACGCTCACTCCTCAGGCTATAGCACATAGATGGGCTATCTGATATATCTAAGCAGTGAGCAGGGAACGCTACGGTTTCCTACCACCATCACTGCTAGCTAATACATTACGTGTATGTAGTATTACCCCATACCTGTCCCTCATAATTAACATTGTTAGTCCGCAGCTCGTGGTCGTGCGGTAGCGTTCTCGCTTCCCACGCCCAAGTTCCCGGGTTCGACTCCCGGCGGGGTCAGGGATTTTCTCTGCCTCGTGATGACTGGGTGTTGTGTGATGTCCTTAGGTTAGTTAGGTTTAAGTAGTTCTAAGTTCTAGGGGACTGATGACCATAGATGTTAAGTCCCATAGTGCTCAGAGCCATTTGAACCATTTTTAACATTATTCTTCTGCTCTGTTCTCATTAATACGTTAGTCCTATTTTTCCACAGTGCAACAATCCTCTGGTGCCTCAATCTTCGACGAGCAGAAGCAACAGCAGGACGCAGATATTTCAGATCCATTGCCTGCACCGTCTGTCGAGTCTTGGCTACGTGGTCCCAGTGTACTACTGTTCGCCTCTACACATAATGTGACTAGGGGATCCAAACGAGTCATTATTGGCATACGAGGAGAGAGTGACTGTGATACAGTAATAGAGGTCAAGTGTATTAAACATCGCGCTTAAAGTGCGGTTTACAGAACTGTGTGGGGAGTGTTATCCGCTTAAAGTGCGGTTTACAGAACTGTGTGGGGAGTGTTATGTCGTGTAATGTTGTACATCAATATTACATGTTTTCTTTTCCTTCAGGCATGCACCTCTTTTGTTTGAAACTGTCTCTCATAGGGTGATGCAACAGTCGATGTAAATGCAGGAGAGTCCTCCATTGATCTGCGCCTTTCAATTATTATTAATTTACGTGACTTACGTAGTGCATTATGCACAGTTTTTAACAGACTGGCTTGATGGCTCTAATAGATTTGTATGAGCCACTAATGCGGAAGTTTTAACCAGTGGAGAGATCATAATGGCACCTTTTTAAATTACGGGCTATATTTGTAATGCAATGGTTTCGACTGCCTTCTTCATCCTTATGTCGTTGATCACTGTTGATTCATCCGCCTTTTAGGGGCAGTTTCTCACATCAACACGATGTCACAAACCTCTGCCTGCTCCCTCACCCTCTTTGCGTAGGGTGTGACTGCTTGTAGCAGAAGTCTTCGGATGCCATTGCTAATGATGCTTTCTCTAAATTTAAGCAAGGACTGAGTTCAAACCCAAGACGTTTCGAATACTTGTGAAAGACGATACCCGTCGACCACAGCGAGCAATGAGACGCTATACACCGAAACTTAAATGATTATTCAACACGTAGCACGCAGTTGTGAACGAAAGTCAAAATGTGAAAAACAGCGTGACAGTAATCGCAAAGATTAAATCTAGTCCTCTCGCAGTATCCCTGGAGGGAGTTAGGCATAAGCTCTCTAAACGTCCTTGATGCTTCACTCGATAGTACTTATCTCCACTTAGAGAGATCAAAAGTAGAGTGAGATAGGAGTCACAACATACCAGACACCAAGAAATATTTATTTATTCCCAAATCATGGAACGTAGACTAGCTTACACAACAAGGCTCTTTCCTATAAGACATTGAAGTTACAATACTCAAATAATGAAACATAAATACTTGCAGGAGTGCTAGATAAGAATTCAATCAGGTGGTCTTTTTTTACAAAGACGACTGTATAGTAACTAGTCTCTGTATTGTCCCTTGTGACGTATCTATTGTTGCTGGTCACACTCTTTCATTGCACTCAGACTGTATTTTTTCGATAATAAGCTATTTGTTGTAAAAGTGTAGCAGATTGTCTTCAGCAGAAGGAATACAATGCCAGCACGTTTCGAAACTAACTCAGCTACTTTGCTCTCTTCTGCAGGGGATGGAAGTAATCTGTTGACCAACGCAGCCAAACCGTCTGGATCTGATACAGTCTCTCCCAATTTGACAACTAGGCGTTTCTGGCGCTACCTGTATCTGGCTGTGATATCCTGGTGTAACAGCAGTTCTTATTAAATGCTTGAGCATCCCACTAAGCACAGGATAATAGCATAAGGGAAAGATATTACAAGCGAGCTACAATTTAACTTGGGATATGCCTCAGCGATACAGATGGCCGTACCGTAGGTGCAACCACAACGGAGGGGTATCTGTTGAGAGGCCAGACAAACATGTGGTTCCTGAAGAGGGGCAGCAGCCTTTTCAGTAGTTGCAGGGGCAACAGTCTGGATGATTGACTGATCTGGCCTTGTAACATTAACCAAAACGGCCTTGCTGTGCTGGTACTGCGAACGGCTGAAAGCAAGGGGAAACTACAGCCGTAATTTTTCCCGAGGACATGCAGCTCTACTGTATGATTAAATGATGATGGCGTCCTCTTGGGTAAAATATTCCGGAGGTAAAATAGTCCCCCATTCGGATCTCCGGGCGGGGACTACTCAGGAGGACGTCGTTATCAGGAGAAAGAAAACTGGCGTTCTACGGATCGGAGCGTGGAATGTCAGATCCCTTAATCGGGCAGGTAGGTTAGAAAATTTAAAAAGGGAAATGGATAGGTTAAAGTTAGATATAGTGGGAATTAGTGAAGTTCGGTGGCAGGAGGAACAAGACTTTTGGTCAGGTGATTACAGGGTTATAAATACAAAATCAAATAGGGGTAATGCAGGAGTAGGTTTAATAATGAATAAAAAAATAGGAGTGCGGGTTAGCTACTACAAACAGCATAGTGAACGCATTATTGTGGCCAAGATAGACACAAAGCCCATGCCGACTACAATAGTACAAGTTTATATGCCAACTACCTCTGCAGATGATGAAGAAATAGATGAAATGTATGACGAGATAAAAGAAATTATTCAGGTAGTGAAAGGAGACGAAAATTTAATAGTCATGGGTGACTGGAATTCGTCAGTAGGAAAAGGGAGAGAAGGAAACATAGTAGGTGAATATGGATTGGGGGGAAGGAATGAAAGAGGAAGCCGCCTTGTAGAATTTTGCACAGAGCATAACTTAATCATAGCCAACACTTGGTTCAAGAATCATAAAAGAAGGTTGTATACCTGGAAGAATCCTGGAGATACTAGTAGGTATCAGATAGATTATATAATGGTAAGACAGAGATTTAGGAACCAGGTTTTAAATTGTAAGACATTTCCTGGGGCAGATGTGGATTCTGACCACAATCTATTGGTTATGAACTGCAGATTGAAACTGAAGAAACTGCAAAAAGGTGGGAATTTAAGGAGATGGGACCTGGATAAACTGAAAGAACCAGAGGTTGTAGAGAGTTTCAGGGAGAGCATAAGGGAACAATTGACAGGAATGGGGGAAAGAAATACAGTAGAAGAAGAATGGGTAGCTCTGAGGGATGAAGTAGTGAAGGCAGCAGAGGATCAAGTAGGTAAAAAGACGAGGGCTAATAGAAATCCTTGGGTAACAGAAGAAATATTGAATTTAATTGATGAAAGGAGAAAATACAAAAATGCAGGAAATGAAGCAGGCAAAAAGGAATACAGACGTCTCAAAAATGATATCGACAGGAAGTGCAAAATGGCTAAGCAGGGGTGGCTAGAGGACAAATGTAAGGATGTAGAGGCTTGTCTCACTAGGGGTAAGATAGATACTGCCTACAGGAAAATTAAAGAGACCTTTGGAGAGAAGAGAACCACTTGTATGAATATCAAGAGCTCAGATGGCAACCCAATTCTAAGCAAAGAAGGGAAGGCAGAAAGGTGGAAGGAGTATATAGAGGGTTTATACAAGGGCGATGTACTTGAGGACAATATTATGGAAATGGAAGAGGATGTAGATGAAGACGAAATGGGAGATAAGATACTGCGTGAAGAGTTTGACAGAGCACTGAAAGACCTGAGTCGAAACAAGGCCCCGGGAGTAGACAACATTCCATTTGAACTACTGATGGCCTCGGGAGAGCCAGTCATGACAAAACTCTACCATCTAGTGAGCACGATGTATGAGACAGGCGAAATACCCTCAGACTTCAAGAAGAATATAATAATTCCAATCCCAAAGAAAGCAGGTGTTGACAGAAGTGAAAATTACCGAACTATCAGTTTAATAAGTCACAGCTGCAAAATACTAACGCGAATTCTTTACAGACGAATGGAAAAACTGGTAGAAGCTGACCTCGGGGAAGATCAGTTTGGATTCCGTAGAAATGTTGGAACACGTGAGGCAATACTGACCTTACGACTTATCTTAGAAGAAAGATTAAGAAAAGGCAAACCTACATTTCTAGCATTTGTAGACTTAGAGAAAGCTTTTGACAATGTTAACTGGAATACTCTCTTTCAAATTCTGAAGGTGGCAGGGGTAAAATACAGGGAGCGAAAGGCTATTTACAGTTTGTACAGAAACCAGATGGCAGTTATAAGAGTCGAGGGGCATGAAAGGGAAGCAGTGGTTGGGAAAGGAGTAAGACAGGGTTGTAGCCTCTCCCCGATGTTATTCAATCTGTATATTGAGCAAGCAGTAAAGGAAACAAAAGAAAAATTCGGAGTAGGTATTAAAATTCATGGAGAAGAAGTAAAAACTTTGAGGTTCGCCGATGACATTGTAATTCTGTCAGAGACAGCAAAGGACTTGGAAGAGCAGTTGAACGGAATGGACAGTGTCTTGAAAGGAGGATATAAGATGAACATCAACAAAAGCAAAACGAGGATAATGGAATGTAGTCAAATTAAGTCGGGTGATGCTGAGGGAATTAGATTAGGAAATGAGACACTTAAAGTAGTAAAGGAGTTTTGCTATTTAGGGAGTAAAATAACCGATGATGGTCGAAGTAGAGAGGACATAAAATGTAGACTGGCAATGGCAAGGAAAGCGTTTCTCAAGAAGAGGAATTTGTTAATATCGAGTATAGATTTAAGTGTCAGGAAGTCGTTTCTGAAAGTATTTGTGTGGAGTGTAGCCATGTATGGAAGTGAAACATGGACGATAACTAGTTTGGACAAGAAGAGAATAGAAGCTTTCGAAATGTGGTGCTACAGAAGAATGCTGAAGATAAGGTGGGTAGATCACGTAACTAATGAGGAGGTATTGAATAGGATTGGGGAGAAGAGAAGTTTGTGGCATAACTTGACTAGAAGAAGGGATCGGTTGGTAGGACATGTTTTGAGGCATCAAGGGATCACAAATTTAGCATTGGAGGGCAGTGTGGAGGGTAAAAATCGTAGAGGGAGACCAAGAGATGAATACACTAAGCAGATTCAGAAGGATGTAGGTTGCAGTAGATACTGGGAGATGAAGAAGCTTGCACAGGATAGAGTAGCATGGAGAGCTGCATCAAACCAGTCTCAGGACTGAAGACCACAACAACAACAACATATACACTCCTGGAAATTGAAATAAGAACACCGTGAATTCTTTGTCCCAGGAAGGGGAAACTTTATTGACACATTCCTGGGGTCAGATACATCACATGATCACACTGACAGAACCACAGGCACATAGACACAGGCAACAGAGCATGCACAATGTCGGCACTAGTACAGTGTATATCCACCTTTCGCAGCAATGCAGGCTGCTATTCTCCCATGGAGACGATCGTAGAGATGCTGGATGTAGTCCTGTGGAACGGCTTGCCATGCCATTTCCACCTGGCGCCTCAGTTGGACCAGCGTTCGTGCTGGTCGTGCAGACCGCGTGAGACGACGCTTCATCCAGTCCCAAACATGCTCAATGGGGGACAGATCCGGAGATCTTGCTGGCCAGGGTAGTTGACTTACACCTTCTAGAGCACGTTGGGTGGCACGGGATACATGCGGACGTGCATTGTCCTGTTGGAACAGCAAGTTCCCTTGCCGGTCTAGGAATGGTAGAACGATGGGTTCGATGACGGTTTGGATGTACCGTGCACTATTCAGTGTCCCCTCGACGATCACCAGTGGTGTACGGCCAGTGGTAGGAGATCGCTCCCCACACCATGATGCCGGGTGTTGGCCCTGTGTGCCTCGGTCGTAAGCAGTCCTGATTGTGGCGCTCACCTGCACGGCGCCAAACACGCATACGACCATCATTGGCACCAAGGCAGAAGCCACTCTCATCGCTGAAGACGACACGTCTCCATTCGTCCCTCCATTCACGCCTGTCGCGACACCACGGGAGGCGGGCTGCACGATGTTGGGGCGTGAGCGGAAGGCGGCCTAACGGTGTGCGGGACCGTAGCCCAGCTTCATGGAGACGGTTGCGAATGGTCCTCGCCGATACCCCAGGAGCAACAGTGTCCCTAATTTGCTGGGAAGTGGCGGTGCGGTCCCCTACGGCACTGCGTAGGATCCTACGGTCTTGGCGTGCATCCGTGCGTCACTGCGGTACGGTCCCAGGTCGACAGGCACGTGCACCTTCCACCGACCACTGGCGACAATATCGATGTACTGTGGAGACCTCACGCCCCACGTGTTGAGCAATTCGGCGGTACGTCCACCCGGCCTCCCACATGCCCACTATACGCCCTCGCTCAAAGTCCGTCAACTGCACATACGGTTCACGTCCACGCTGTCGCGGCTTGCTACCAGTGTTAAAGACTGCGATGGAGCTCCGTATGCCACGGCAAACTGGCTGACACTGACGGCGGCGGTGCACAAATGCTGCGCAGCTAGCGCCATTCGACGGCCAACACCGCGGTTCCTGGTGTGTCCGAAGTGCCGTGCGTGTGATCATTGCTTGTACAGCCCTCTCGCAGTGTCCGGAGCAAGTATGGTGGGTCTGACACACCGGTGTCAATGTGTTCTTTTTTCCATTTCCAGGAGTGTAAAAATTCCTCCAATTTGGGAAATAAAATTCCCATTATGCGCCATAGATGATATTTAAATGACTTCATTCCTGCTTGCAACATGCCGTGGACATGTGATGATGCTTGTATAATGCAGTTAAAGTTGATCCTTTTTTCCTTCATGAACATATTTACTTCTGCATCAGTGTGAAAAGAGTTCGAAGCCGCTGAGAGTCTACGCAGCTCATGGGTGGTTCTGATATATCTTTCCTACTTCCACTTAAAATACTTCATGATCTGCCTCTATGCGGCATGAATCTCTGAGGGCTGACAAGGGTGCTTCTCTCGACATAGTAGTGACTGCTTCCATATGTACAACTCTTGTACAGGAACCAACAAATAAGGCAATATAACAGTTCCCTTTGTTAGACTTGTTTCCATGAGGAAGCAGCTGTGCCCAGGGACTGTATTTATTTCAAGTAGTAAGGGTTACAGCAACTGGTCGCAGATAATGTTTATTCCATATGCATATTTCGGTCACCGTGTGTTGTAACCCCTTGTTACATATCTGGTTTTTTTAACTAAAATTCATTCTAACTTGCCATGAACAAATTCCATATTTCATATAAAATCATGAATTCAGGTTTGAAAGCAGGAAAATTAATTAAAAGAATAATAAGAGCCAATGGAATAGAGAATTATATGCAATGTAGCAAGAGGCTTTATTCAAAGAGTTTCTAACGGACGTCCCTTTTGTTTCATAGTTGTTATATAAACCAAAATCACGTTTTGTTGACGTCTTTCGCACCTGTTAGTCTCTAGCGTCTGCGAGTCTTTAGCGTTTGGGAGTCTTTTTGTTCGTGATTTTAGTGCCCGAGCTTTTAGCATCGTACTTCTGAATATTCGCGACGTTTAAGTGCATGCGCCACAGAGTGAAATAGTTAACCTCACTGGATGACGGTTTAATTAACAGTAGATTTCTTTTACTTTCGATTATAGACATTTACTATCGGACTTAAATCATATTACATAAACTGCGTTAAATGAACTTTGTGACTTTTGACGGAATTATTTCGGTGCTACGCAAAATCAAAGATATTAATTCATTTTGGAACACGAATCGGCCGACTAGTAACTGTTAATGAGCATCTTTGTTGGCAACCGCTAAGAACGCAGTTCGCTGATGGATAATTTGAATTTAAGCTTATTGATCCACAAATACTGACTGAAATGACAGACAGTGTCGTGTCGTCTCACTTTCGCGTATCTCGACTAGGTGATAGAAAGGGAACATTACACACACCTTCGCTGATCGTGGAAGTGCCAATGGGAAGCAATAGGGGGCGTCACAAATGGCGGCCAGCGTGGGGTTCGAAGGTAACAAATCAACGATATGCAGTTTATAGATGTGCTTTTGTGAATTATTTAGTGACAGTCCCCGAAAGAAATAACCATTTCTATAAACTTGCTCGCGTTACATGTTCGCTGTCTTCTAGAAACTACGTCTGGAGTGACAGGAAGGTAGTACTACAACGAACTGAACGCTATATACGTCATGCCTCAGGAAGGAACACATACAGATGTTATAAAAGACACAAAACCCAAGTACTTACAAAAATAATTGAAATGACGAGCTTGCTGTTACAATCGATATTTGAAGTTTGATTCATAGCTCATTGTACTTCAAGTAAATATAATGTAGCGGTTGGTGGATGACTGCGGCAGGTTTGTCGTATTGTCGAATCAATATTGTAGCCTAGCGAGTATTTGAGTTTGTGTATCTGTAGTCGTGCTAGTGTTGATTGGTAGTAATATGTAGTATTTGACCATGCCAAGAAGTCCTATAGTTTGAGATCTAAGATAGAGGAGGTGGCTTAGGAGGAGAGAACAGAGAGGGTTGATAATAGGACAGAAACGTATCAGCTGAGCAGATGAATAGCGCACGAGGATTAGAATCATCGAATGCGTCCGGAACAGGCTCGTTGTTTGTGACAGAAATGACTGAAAGTAACAAAGTCGGAATGTCGATACCCGATAGGATTCCATTACGCGACCTAATAGAATGGATAAACCTACAAATGAAGTGGGGATAGATGTTTTGTTTTACTTTTTAATTAAATTCAACAAGGAGGATCGAGAATTTAACGAAGAGACACTAAAAGCTAATCGGCGACGGGAGGTACAAGAAGGAAAACCCAAGGAGGAACAGGATCAGAAAGATTCGAGAATCTAAAGAGGGAAGTATCACAGGCTAACCGGAAGGAGATCGAAAGGATCGAGAATTTAAAGAGGGACCAAACAGGTGTTTAAATCTTTAGAGACTGAAAATAAGAAAACAGATAATAGGTTGGCTAAGGAACTCAAGCAACTGAGACTGCACTTAAATTCAGTAAGAAGTAAACATGATACCTCACAGGGATCGGTAAATACTTTAGAGAAGAATGTGAGAGGGATACGTAAAGAGCAGTCTACCGAGTCAGACAGAGGAGATGATATGTCCACCAAAGTAGAACACCTGCAGTTAACAAGCTACGAGTATACTGACGATTATTATTTAATGGGTCAAACGAAAAGGATTGAGGAACAAACGTGCTTGTGGATAGAAATCAAATCAGAGGCGGTACGATCTCAAGTACAGGGCGTTGCAGACGCCGTCAGTAAATCTATCAAACAGGAATCATCGATACCCGAGAAGACCGAAATCATAGAACAATTAAAAGTCGAGTTTCAGAATATTAAAAAAAAAGCATTCTCAGACTTTCCTGCTTGGCAGAATCAAGTCAACATTCAATTACCGCGCATGGAAGTCGAGCGAACCGAGCTAAAATCACTGGATAGATCGTTCGATCAACGTCCATCGATTAATCCAGAGACAAAGAAAAGAACGTAGAACGGCTGCCGGGAGAAACTGGTTAGCATAGTGAAGATTCAGATAACGGAAATTTACATTCTGACCGTCGAAGAGCAACTTCTACCCATGGTATTCATAAAAAGTGTTTGAAACGTGTTTCCTAAATCCTGGAATGAGCAGGACAAAATTCAGTTGATAGCATTGAAAACCAGTGGTGAAGTCTCGCTATGGGCATCTGAGGTAGCTAAGATTCATACGTCATGTTATGAGTGTGAAAAACTACTTATTGCGAAATACTGGTCGTAGAGCAAACAAAATAGAGTTAGATATAAGATTTACAGTCCACAATTTTACAACTCGTAAAAGGACACACTTCAGTATTTGGAGAGGTACATAAATAAGATCCGATACTGGGATGAACCCATTAACATTAGGGAGATTTTAAGAATTCTGAAAGGGATATTGCCAATTCACCTGCATGAGAAACTAATTAATGTACCCGAAGATGGCTTACATCAATGCTTGTCAGTAGCAGACTCGCTATATGTAATCCAAGAGGACGCTAGGCAGTTCGGAAATCAGATATATAATGCGAATCCGGACAATGTATACTACGGCAATCGTTGCAATGGAAACCAGCGCAACAGAAAATCGCAGTATAATAACGGTGATACGAATAATCGAAATTACCATAATAATAATCAGTGTAATGGTGATCACTCGGAAATCAGAATTCACATGATCGTCAGCCAGGTAACGGCAATAATAGTAATGGTGTTATGCACAGTAATAACAATAGATACTGTGGACTGAGACCGAACGACAGTAATAGCGGTTTATTCAACAATACGAGGAAGCGAAAATATAGCAGTCATCATATGCCACCGGAGAATAATAACATGAGACGCGTCCAATGGGGGAACCAATGGGCCGTTCCATGGACAGCGTCTGCTAACACAGCAGAGATGTCAGGACAACACATGACACCTCAAATGATAAATAAAACGGAAAATAGGCCGCCTAATCAAGACTGTGAATGGGCGGCTCAGAAACATGGGGCACGACTGGTAGTTGTAGAGGGGCAAAAAGATCCATTTTTACGATAGGCATGTTGCAAACCATAAGAAATAGGCAGCGTGGGTCGGATAATGAAAATGTTGTGATGCTTAGCCACTGAAGAGGCGGCAAAACACATATTATCATCTTTCAAGCTTCAAGAAGAGGCAATATGAGTCAAATAATGAAAACGTTGTGCTGCTTAGGCATTGAAGAGGCGGCACAACATGTGTAATCAAGTTGCAAGTGTGGGGCATATAATAATTATATATAATGATTATGTGTTATTTATGGTTTTGTATAATAACTTTGTGTTATTTATGGTTTTTCAAAACAGAACTTCGGTAGAAAAATAGGTAAAGACTTATTATAAATCAAGAGAACGTTTTACAGACTTTGACTCGTTAAACCACAATATTCTGAAGCGGAAGCAGTCGACCAAGGAGGCCGGTGACCAGCGGGGTTCGCGAAGCAGCAGTCAGCACTTCGACAGATCAACAACCGAGCATATTGGCAGTCCTTCCAAGGAGAACAATGACCAGCAAAGTTCGCACATCAGCGGTCAATGCTTCATGAACTGTCATCATACTAAACTCGATGCATGACGTATCTGGCGATGCGCAGGAGGACGGCAGGGCAATGCCCGACAAAGGCCGGAAAAGAGATTAAAAAAGGATATCCGGCATGTGTGTCGATATTGGTCACGTTTCTGCCCAACGTGACAAGCATAGATCAGTGACCGAAGAGTCGGTCGCCGCCGTATAAACTTCGCGACATTGGCGAAAACACCGAATAAATACCTCCGACAAATGGGCAAGAGTGTCTTTCGAGGGGAGAAAGATGTGATGAACGAACGTCGCCCAGATGGACGGACCGATGGTTAGCCAACGGATGTCACACTTACTGCAACGACTTAGCCACTACGCTGGTCAACAGAAGATATGGGTATTGAGCCAACAGGACAACAGGAAGAAGTTTTTGTGGTGCCTACTCATGTGGCTGGTGAGGACGAAGGCACTGCGATCTTACCAAATGGGTCACCTGTATACCAAGACGTTGATGAACCCCGCCAGAGGGTTGCAGGTTCGATTCCGGGACGGAGCACTCCCCACCACGCCATAGCCGCTTGTTAACAACGCAACGAGAGAATTCACAAGTAGAAGACAGCGCTGCCTCCGCAACAGGTCGTGGGTACGGTACTGAATGGAAGAACACGCGGCCTGGCGCTCCGCTGCAACACGAGCCGTCGCCGTATTAGCGGTTCCTGGAATCTGCACGCCGAGACTCCGCGCCGCACCGCTACTGCGACGAACTGAGCAAGCTAAAACACAGTGTACTACTCTGTTCACTTCAATGGTGCTATGTGTCAAAAAATTACTGATAGTGGTGTAGTGGTACCACCAATGTTACGCTCACACTCACCCACTGAGCCAAGGAAACAACGCATTCCATTGCGCACAAAGTGTCGCTCTCTCTCTCTCCCGTCATCCCTGAAAAAGTAATGACCTTTGCTCCCGTCTGTGACTGACACTCTGTGTCCAGTGTCGCAAAACCACGACTCACGACACAAGCTAAAACAAGAGGCAACTACAAAAAATTCTTGTTGCTCAACCATTAAAGAGGTGGCACGACAAAAGATGACGTAGATTACCCATTTTTCCCTATGCTCCATTGTTGCTACCAGACAGATGGCCTACAGGAACTGAACAATCGCTCTGTACAGCAGCAGAGGGTCGGAGAGATGAATGGACATCGCAGACCTCGCCGGTCAAAACAACAGACAAGACTACAATCATGTCCCAAGATTGTTAATGGCAAATTTAAGATAGATTGGAATGTGTTATTGATATAAACTGACTTATTCAGTAAAAGACGTAGATAGAATACTTATGTCTAGAATCTAAGCTGAAATATATAGTTACTTTTAAACTGAGCCTTTCAATATAGATATTAAATGAATGGAACATTTATTTAATGTTAGGAAAAATTTAAATATTTAAAATTTAGGTAGTACTTTGAAATACTCTATGATGAAAATGTAGTATCTAAGGGATATGTTAAAAAATATTATACAATTTTTGTAATCATGTCATGTCATCCACTCATACACTACCACTCGATAGTAAAAAGAAAATAAGAAAAATAAGAAAATAAGGTCTCAAGAAAAGATCCAAAAAGATGATCCATAAAAAGAAATTTAAGCCGTAAGTCAAAGTCAAATATAGTTAACGAAGAACCCCAACCTTATAAGAGAAAATCTGAATAGGTGTAATGGTAGCACACCTCACGGCTACCTTAAGCGATAACAACTTGATTAAAAAAAATGGTTCAAATGGCTCTGAGCACTTTGGTACGTAACTTCTAAGGTCATCAGTCCCCTAGAACTTAGAGCTACTTAAACCTAACTAACCTTAGAACTACTTAAACCTAACTAATCTAAGGACATCACACACATCCATGCCCGAGGCAGGATTCGAACCTGCGACCGTAGCGGTCACGTGGTTCCAGACTGTAGCGCCTAGAACCGCACGGCCACCACGGCCAGCCTTGATTAAAATAAAGTAATCGTTGGGGGGCTGTGCAACCCCTCGTTAGATATCTTTTTTTAACTAAACTTTATTCGAATTGGCCATGACCAATTTCCATATTTCATATCAATTCACGAATTCTTGTTCGAAAGCAGAAATGAGAGCCAATGGAAAAGAGAAATATATGCAATGTAGCAAGGGGCATTATTCAAAGAGTTTCTAGCGAACGTCCATTTTGTTTCAAAACTTTTATGTAAACCCCACTGAGACCTGGTACTCAAGGAAGGCAGGATGCGGTTACGATTGTGGACGGGGCCCGAATCAGTTACTATTGGTTTGCTTTTGCAATTTCTCACATTTATTTTAAGAGCATAATTCCAGACTCAGCAATAAATAAAAATATCACACTTTAATAATAGGGAAGAAACAAATGTCTAATTAATAGTACTTTCAGTACATTAAAATTCACCAAATGAACATAAAATACAGACACAGCAAATAATATTTTGGAAACAAGGCATTGTGGTCGCAATTAGAATTTTAAGACAAGTAACCACAGTCGTTGCTGAAGGCCTTTAACGCCGAGAACGGCAATTATTAAAAAAATTTAACACGCATACTATCAAACAGCAATTCAATAGCAAAGCTAATTTAAAAGACAGGCAACTGATCACCAAACAGTTGGGACAAATGATGGTAACTTGGTAGTACAATAATAAAACAATAACACAATAACAAAACACAAGGGCCAGTCACAGACGGTACTCCAAGAATCGACCTCTGAGTAGGTCAAGCCAAGACCACTTTCATGAGTGATGGGAAAGGCAGCCAAGAGTTGCATTCACATCACAAGATGGTAACTCAGACTAGCGACAGTCTAACGAGTGATTAATGATAATCTTGGTGAGGCTACCTGACGTCCACCATACCAAATACGAAGATGTAATAATATGCGAAAGCCGCAACAGGCGGTTTAGACATCCTCCCGCAGAACACTGTGCTTACAGCACCCGGAACAAGAAAGGAATCACTACCACCAAAGTAGAAGAATCGCCAACCAAACTACAACCAAGAAAGCTATCAAACTTACACTTCTCACTTGACAGCGGCAGCAAGGTGAGGAAACATACACTGCCGTTACATACACTAACCCCCAGGGCAGGTAACTGGGGCGTTACCAGCCACCAGGCAGGAAAATACCGCTGGTTGAACTTACGAGGTAGTAAATAGTAATTAGATGTCAAGGAAATTTAATCAGATCCGTCTTCCCCAAGCACTCCACCCGCTGCTCGCCGCCTCGACGACACTACGAGCAGCAACACGAACACAAGTCACTGGAGAACCGCGGGATTTCACAATGGTGGAGGTTTCTCTACTCAAATAGAAATTCACTCTACTTCAGACTTGCAGGATCTGGTTTACGACGAGGCTGTGCACCCTCGTGACCACAGGCCTTCAATTCGGGGCAGTCCATGCGTGCTGCCAGCAGTCCCGGCGTGTTCTGAGTCTCCTCGAATCTGGCTCCTCCTGCATACCAGCTGAACTGCTCACTCACACGACCCAGAAGTAAAACAACGTCACCGCAAAGATAGGGCCACAGTTACTACATATCGATAACGCCGCTGCTGCCACCAACGGACAGGCAACGCTTGCGAAACCAGGTGGCCCCAGTCAACACAAGAAGAAGACAAACAACCGCAACCATGTCAACTAAACGATACAGTCTGGCCTCCAACAAAGGACAGAGGCCTACAAACAGCACGAACGCGAGGCGGAGCACGGCTCACCAACTTACGTATTGTTAACGTCTTTCATGTCTTTTAGTCTCTATCTCCTGTGAGTATTTAGCGTCTGGAAGTCTTTGTGTTCGAGATTTTAGTGTCAGAGCTTTTAGCATTGTACTTCTGAATATCAGCCACTCTTAAGTTCATGCGCCACTGCGTGAAATAGTTAACCTCACTGGAAGCCACTTTAATTAGAAGTAAATATCTCTGACTTTCGATTATAGACATTTATTATCGGACTTAAGTATGAATACCCTCCATAGTAAATCATATCAAATAAACTGTGTTAAATGAACCCTGTGTCTTTTGAAGGAGATAATTCGGTGTACATGTGCTACGCAAAATCAAAAATACCAATGCATTTTTAAACATTAATCGGGTTAGCGACTTTGGCGGCAACCGCTGCATAATGCAGCTAGCTGATGATAATAATTTGAATTAAAAGTTAATGATAAACATATATTGACTGAAATGGAAGGTAGTGCTGTGTCGCCTCGACGAGGTGAAGAATACTGCCTGGGCAATGGGAAAGGTCGTTACACCTTCACTGATCGTGGAAGTGCCAGTGGACAGCAATAGGAGGCGTCACAGTGGTCACATTCAGTGCAGTAAACGTTAAGTTAAAACATGAAAACCACTAATGTGCATATAGTCCCAGCTGGACTACTCATGTCAAAGGTTGAGGGGGAACTCATCATATATGCACATAATTAACTCCGGACATACATTTATTGCACTGAGGGTGGCAACACAGTGATCGAAATCTGGGTATGGAATAAATATTATTCGCGACTGACGGCTGCAGGGGAACAAGGGTCAGGACGGTAACGCTAAAATTGAAATGACTACAGATTAATTAATATGGCAAAGAAAAATCTACAAAAAATGTGCGTGATATTTTATACATACTTAAAACAGTGCAGCAAATAAATCGGGTGCAAGACATAGCCGAACACTACAAAAAATTTAAAGATAGGCCTGACGCAGAACGAGACCACATTCATAGCTCTAATATAGGTAAGGGCTGTTACTAATTTGCATTTCCTTACAAGTTTAACTGTGAAATCTAGTTACATTTCGTAAAATCTACAAAAACACATTATGCATATATGGGATACCTAATATTTAACAATTCATATAAAATAAGGGAACACACGGAAAAACTTCTTCAAGTATTAAAAAAACACCTTGTAGTTTAACCTAATGTACATTATTTTAAAATCACTTGAAACAATACATTTTGCATTTTTTACAATTTTTCAAAGAAAGTCTTGCATATTTCCCGTTCCGCCCCACCCACGGGGCAGAATGGGATAAGGGTATTTTTGTTACATTGTTGCATAAACGTTGAATTTGAATTACGAATATCGTATTAAACTATGACAAAATGTTGTATAACAGGTAATTCAGACTAAGGAATGTGTAATTTAAACAATTAGAAAGTCATTCTTCAAAATAAGAAAATATTTTAATGTCATTCTGAAAAATGTACAATGCTTACAAACCACCTTTCAACAGAAGTCACAGATCAGTATTTCCTCTTCATCTTCACTGTCTTTGCCAGCACATGTACTGTGTGCCCACTCTTGCATGCGATCCAGCCCTCATTAGAAACGGAGTAGAAGTCCCCACAGTTGAGACACTCAGCATCCTCTTTCTCTGATTCTCTCTTGTCCATCATTTTCTTCCTTTTATTTTTCTTAAGGTCTTTGATGTCCTCTGTTTTAGTTTTTTTTGGGTGTACAGTTGGATATTTTTGCCTTAAGTTGCATTGCACCTGACGGCTCTGTCCTGACATTGTTTTTATTTGTGCACCCTCCTCCTTTCTGTAGGCCTACTTTACGTGCGACAGCATTCTGCAGTTCCTTCTTATAAGGAGAATCTGTTAATACGACGGTTTTTCCTTTTCGTCATGTAGTCCGCCGTGTATTTTTACAGATTAGTGGGATTGGAATGACAGCCTCTGGTGATATCTGGAAAGCTGAGTTGTTCAGCGAACATAGTTTGTTGGGAGAGTCTGGCATCCATGAACATCCAGGCTGGCTTTGCTTTCTACTTGCATCAGAATATGACGGGGCAGAACGGGACACTATCCCATTCTGCCCCGTCCCGTTCCACGCCAAGAGCACTTTGGAGGTTAACAACTTTTATGGAGTGTAATAACTGACGTATTTAAACACATTAAATAACTAAAGTACAGGGTTATTACAAATGATTGAAGCGATTTCACAGCTCTACAATAGCTTTATTATTTGAGATATTTTCACAGTGCTTTGCACACACATACAAAAACTCAAAAAGTTTTTTAGGCATTCACAAATGTTCGATATGTGCCCCTTTAGTGATTCGGCAGACATCAAGCCGATAATCAAGTTCCTCCCACATTCGGCGCAGCATGGCCCCATCAATGAGTTCGAAAGCATCGTTGATGCGAGCTCGCAGTTCTGGCACGTTTCTTGGTAGAGGAGGTTTAAACACTGAATCTTTCACATAACCCCACAGAAGGAAATAGCATGGTGTTAAGTCGGGAGAGCGTGGAGGCCATGACATGAATTGCTGATCATGATCTCCACCACGACCGATCCATCGGTTTTCCAACCTCCTGTTTAAGAAATGCCGAACATCATGATGGAAGTGCGGTGGAGCACCATCCTGTTGAAAGATGAAGTCGGCGCTGTCGGTCTCCAGTTGTGGCATGAGCCAATTTTCAGCATGTCCAGATACACGTGTCCTGTAACGTTTTTTTTTTTCGCAGAAGAAAAAGGGGCCGTAAACTTTAAACCGTGAGATTGCACAAAACACGTTAACTTTTGGTGAATTGCGAATTTGCTGCACGAATGCGTGAGGATTCTCTACCACGCAGATTCGCACGTTGTGTCTGTTCACTTCATCATTAAGAAAAAATGTTGCTTCATCACTGAAAACAAGTTTTGCACTGAACGCATCCTATTCCATGAGCTGCTGCAACCGCGCCGAAAATTAAAAGCGTTTGACTTTGTCATTGGGTGTCAGGGCTTGTAGCAATTGTAAACGGTAAGGCTTCTGCTTTAGCCTTTTCCGTAAGATTTTCCAAACCGTCGGCTGAGGTACGTTTAGCTCCCTGCTTGCTTTATTCGTCGACTTCCGCGGGCTGCGCGTGAAACTTGCCCGCACGCGTTCAACCGTTTCTTCGCTCACTGCATGCCGACCCGTTGATTTCCCCTTACAGAGGCATCCAGAAGCTTTAATCTGCGCATGCCATCGCCGAATGGAGTTGGCAGTTGGTGGATCTTTGTTGAACTTCGTCCTGAAGTGTCGTTGCAATGTTATGACTGACTGATGTGAATGCATTTCAAGCACGACATAGGCTTTCTCGGCTCCTGTCGCCATTTTGTCTCACTGCGCTCTCGAGCGTTCTGGCAGCAGAAACCTGAAGTGCGGCTTCAGCCGAACAAAACTTTATGAGTTTTTCCACGTATCTGTAGTGTGTCGTGACCATATGTCAATGAATGGAGCTACAGTGAATTTATGAAATCGCTTCAATCATTTGTAACAGCCCTGTATAAAAAATCCCATGTACTTTAAGGGACTGTGTCATTTTAGGGTATACAATTAACAATTAACAACTTACCTGGCGATGAAATTCACCAAACGTTAGAACAACGCAAGCGGTAACGTGACGGACAACAATTCTCTTAGATCTCGCACTTCTAACTGTAAGTGGGCTGTTTAGGTTTTCTTATTGGTAACGCCACGTAGCGCTCTGTATGAAAATCACTGGCTGTGCTGTGTGCATTCTGTGGCTAGTTTGCATTGTTGTCTGCCATTGTAGTGTTGGGCTGTTGGCTGGTAACAGCGCGTAGCGTTGCGCAGTTGGAGGTGAGCCGCCAGCAGTGCTGGATGTGGGGAGAGAAATGGCGGAGTTTTCAAATTTGTAAGACTGGATGTCATAAACTGCTATATATATTATGACTTTTGAAGACTATTAAGGTAAATACATTGTTTGTTCTCTATCAAAATCTTTCATTTGCTAACCTTAGCCGATGGGAGTTGCCGAGCGCAACACGGGAAGCTATACTCATCTCCTACAACAACGCATGGCTGTATGCCTATCAGTAGTTAGTCCCTTCAGTAGTTAGAATCTTTTATTTAGCTGGCAGTAGTGGCTCTCGCTGAATTGCAGTAGTTCGAGTAACGAAGATTTTTGTGAGGTAAGTGATTTGTGAAAGGTATAGGTTAATGTCACACAGGGCCATTCTTTTGTAGGGATTATTGAAAGTCAGATTGCGTTGCGCTAAAAAATATTGTGTGTCAGTTTAAGAACAGTCATGTATAATTTTTCTAAGGGGAAGTTTCAAAACTAAATCAATTCGGAGAAATAGTTACATGCCCGTACAACAGGTTGCAACACTGTGCAGTCTAGAAAAGAGCAATTTCCCATTGTGCCCCGCTATCCCGTTCTGCCTCGAGTTCCCCTATCATGAAAAGTGGTAGAATGTAGCGGCACCACCGTTTACGATAGGGAAAGTTAGTTTCGTGCGATATTCGGAGCACGAGATACAGCCAGGTGCGGGCCGGATTGCAGTAAATTACGCATACCAGTAGTTGCAAATAGAGGCCACAGGGACCTAGAACTGTCGGAGTGGGTGATCACAGCAGTTTCCATGGCGCAAGTCACAGGCAGAAGGGGGCATCTGGGCAACCTAAGAGTTACGCATACGTAATGCGAACCAGTGAACTTGGCAAAACAGAGGCACATTGCCGATTATAAATAGATGTTTTCTAACGACAGTCATTCAAGTGTGGCAGCTCTGCTGGACGGCGGGCTACATGCAGCAACAGACGGGGCGACAGCGTCCCAGTCGACCCTCTGAGGCCGACGTGTGGTCCACAGTAAGCCAGGGCGGGCCACTCCTCGGCTCTCTACCGCGGGCAGTCGTCTCAGATCCCGACACACACGGAGGCTTCCCAAGGTGAGACGCGGACGCCGGAAGCGGGCGCTTTTGTGGCGCCGCGACTCAGGCGATGCCGGAGAGGACGCGTAGTGCAGGAATCATGCGGTTGTCAGCTGGCCGTGCCACGGCTCCCAGTCGAGCAGCTCTGAGACATCGAGGACAGTGCCCACTGAGTTCGCTGGTGGCGCAGCCATCCTGGCATAACTGGAACCCTGCAGCTGGCGTACAAGGCCGGATCGACACAGCGCATTGCACTGGGTCGCTGGGGCGGTGGCCTCTGCATTGCGGGACCGTGTGACATGGATCGAGGTGAACGGAGCACTGTAGTGGAAGCAAATAAATCATTTGAAAAGCTCGGACGAGTTTTAATACGGCGCCTCCTGGCACCCACCCACTACATTTGGTGTCAATACTCCACATTCCGCGTCTGATACCACAACATTGGGTGTCAGAATAGCGGACGTCGCCTGTCCAGTACGACGTTCGAGCCCACTGCCTACGGTACAGTCACAAGATATGGTGAGTGCTTACAAAATTGTCATTCTATCTGGTTTTGTTTTTTCGAGTAGGGCTCCTGGCAAGCCACATTTTAGACGTTTTGCGTGGGCATGGTATATTTTGATGTCACAGTAAGTGTTAGTCTATTTAGGGCAGTAAGATTTTTTGTGGCATTTGATTACTTTTGTATTGGTTTATGATGATACTGAGTACGACGATACAGAGCTGTAGGAAGTCAGATTTTTCTTGTACTTAATCCCAAAACAAAACGACTAACTGGGAACGAAAGCAACACAATGGCAGAGTCAAGGACGTGAGGTATGTCGGAACCAGAAGCGGTGCGGATTTTGATGGAAATGATAGCACAGTTACCAGAAGACAATACGCCCCTGAGAAATGAATTAACATCTTGAAGTGAGCGGGAAACTGTATCTGATCAGTCGTTGTTGCCAAGGGTGCAGGAGATTGATCCAGCTGCCGTGAGTTTGATTATTTTGTTTTCTGGCAAGGCATCTGAGGATGTGCCTTCGTTTGTGGACGACTTGGAGGCTTCAGCGGTGATGAATGGTTGATCTGATGAGCAGTGGTTACACATAGCCAAGATTAGATTAACGGGTGAAGTGAACATGTATTTAAGGTGTTCTGAGGCCTTAAGGAAGGTTCAAAATGGCTCTGAGCACTATGCGACTTAATTTCTGAGGTCATCAGTTGCCCAGAACTTAGAACTAATTAAACCTGACTAACTTAAGGACATCACACACATCCATGCTCGAGGCAGGATTCGAACCTGCGACCGTACCGGTCGCTCGGTTCCACACTGTAGCGCCTAGAACCGCACAGCCACTCCCGCCGGCTTAAAAGAGGGGCTTTTACAAAGGTACAAGAAACAGAATAGCGGTCGGTACTTTAGAGAGAAGTCAAGTACAATAACAAAGAGACAGGGGGAGACGGTAGAGAAATTTGTGGACAGGATAAGGGAAATTAACGAGTATACTTACGAGTTGGGTCAGAGCTATGAAGTGAATATTGTTCAGTTGCAGGAGGCCGAGCAAAGGGCATTTGATGTAATTTTGATAGGGTTACCGGCGCATATGTCACGGTAAGTGCATGAAGGGAATCTGAAAGAACTGTATTCGACCATTCATCTGGCAGTTCAATGTGCGGAAATAGACGTGGATAAAATGTTATAGGTGTAGTCGTACAGGACATGTGCGGAGGCAATGTACCCAGTCACCATGGAATAGAGGAAGGGGTGAAAATCAGCAGTGTGGAGGATTGAGAAGTGGAGATAGGAGAGGTCGACAATCGTTAAACTTCAGAGGGGGCCAAAGACCCACCTAAGGGAGCTCCCGTTCAATTTCAATGCTACGAATACATATGCAGAGGTGGAATGTTCAGTGATAGGATCGGTAGGAACTAAAAAGTTTAAGATTTTGTTGGACACAGGGGCGCGAGTGTCAGTGGCTACTAAGTGTATAATGGGACGAAAGAAGTTAGACGCAACACACCATAGGTTGCGTGGAGTGGGGGATAAGGAGGTAGCGCATTTGGGGTCGGTGACAGTTGATTTTCGCATAGGGAAAGTTCGATTTAATGCATGCTTGGAGGTAGTACCATGGGTAAGCGAGGGCCACGACATGATGCTAATAGTAGATTTCTTGAATCAACATCATGCCAAAATTGACCTTGGACAACGAACTGTGGAACTTGGTGGAATGTTATTTCCGCTAGGGGAAACTGTTGTCAACACAGAGCTGTCGCGAGTGTCGTTCAACGTATAGAACAAACCAACTGAACCGCGTATATTAGCATTAAGGCTTAATTCGCATGAGTGTGTTCTAGTGGCACCGGAAGTCGCTTTGGGTAAGTGTGGAGTCAAATATACCTGTGGGTACAATATGTGTTATTGAACCATTGGAGGATAATGAAGATTTGGGTTCATTGGATTGTTTTGTGAAACGTAGTGCTGTACCCGTGAACGTGGATAAATTTAGCACTGTAGACGCGAATTTGAGGAAAGAAGTTTCAGTAGCAAATCTGGATGTGCCAGATGACGAAGACTGGTGTTCGAGAGGTAGGCGAAGCAATCAACCACTAACTGTCGATAGAACTGCATTGCGTGACAAAATGAAGCATCTGAAAGGAGGAGAAAGAGAGCGTATGGAAGAATTATTATGGGAATTTAAGGATTTGTTTTTCCTACAAGGGCCGTTAACAGCAACTCCCTTAGTTCAACATAGGTTACCCAAAATGGAATGAAGCACCTGTTTACCGTAAACCATACAGAATACCGAGGTATTTGCAGCCGATTGTGGAGGATTTCATTGATCAGCAGCTTGCGCACGGTATTATAGAGCATAGTAATAGTTGCTGGGGAGCGTGCATTTTCAAGTAGTATGGACCAACATAGACAGTGGTTAAACGAAGTCTTTATGTTAATAGCAGCTCGTTTGACGTTGAGCCTGGAGAAGTGTGATTTCGCATTAGAAGAAGTAAAATATTTGGATCATATTATCAGTAAAGACAGAGTGCGAACAGATCCGAGGTTGGTACAGGCTGTAAGGGGTTTTCGGGAACCGAAAACCGTTAAGGAAGTATATCGGAATTTTACAATTTCTATCGAAAGTACAGGGTTTGGCAAATTTAGCACAGCCGTTGACGCAATTATTGCGGAAGGGTGTGAAGTTTGAGTGGACAGAAGAGTGTCAGAAAGTGTTTGACAAAGTGAAAGAAGTGTTAACATCAAGTCCGGTTCTTGTGTTTCCAGATTTTGAAAAGAAGTTTATACTAGCATGCGATGCATCGAATCAAGCATTAGGGTGTGTTCATAGTCAGGAAATTGATGAGAAAGAACATCCTATAGTGCATGCGTCTAGGCAGTTGAAGGCAGCAGATAAGAACTACTCAACAACAGAGAGGGAAATGCTTAGTGTATTCTATAGAATCACATATTGTAAATGTTATTTATATGGGAGAAGATTTCGGGTAGTGGCAGATCACGCTGCGTTGAAGTGGTTGTTGGGGTTGAAGGATCCGTCCACAATACTCGCTAGATGGGCTGCGAGGCTTAGTGAATTCGACTACGAGGAGGTGCACAAGCCTGGGAAGAAGCACGGTAATGCGGATGCACTAAGTAGGAAGGTGGCTAAAGTAGAAGTCACAGGTTATGACCTAGCAGTATGGCAACAATTACAGGACGTTGACAACGACTGAAAATTGTATCGGGCACAGCCGCAGTTTAATATGTACGACTGTCTTCTGTGCAGGGAAACGAAGTTAGGGCCAAGGGTAGTAGTGCCAGCGAAGTTGAGAGATGAGGTTTTAAAAAAAGCACATGATTACGTCTTATCTGGTCATGGAGGGTGTAGAGTGACGAATAGGAGAGTGGTGCAGAGGTATTGGTGGAGAGGTAAGAAAGTAGATGTGGATCAGTATGTCAAGAATTGTATACCATGTGCGCATAGAGCAGGTTTGAGTCAGAAACAGATACAGCTACAACGATTACCGGAAGCGACATGTCCATTTTCTTTTCTGGGGATTGATGTCTTAGGACCTTTTAGGCGAACACCATTTCGAAACAGATTCGAAATGACAGTAATAGACCATTTTTCAAGATATCTCGAGATGGTGGCTATGCGAAATCAACAGGCAGCAATGGTCGTGCAAGCGTTAGTAAATAACTGGATTTTGAAGTTGGGCGTACCAGAGACAATAATTACAGACCCTGGAACCAACTTCATGTCGGATTTAATGAAGGAGCAGTGTAAATTGTGGAACGTAAAGAAGTTGAGGACGAGCGCGTTGCATCCACAGGCCAACGGTAGGACAGAACGGGTACACAGAACAATCGGGAAGATGCTGAGTTTTTATGTGGATTCTCATCACCATCAGTGGGACGAGTATTTGAGGCATATTGTATAAGCGTACAATGCAAATGTCGATACAAATACCGGTTTGTCTCCATATGAGGCGAAAAATGCCGTCACTGTTTGATGTAGTGAAGCTACAGAAACGAAGGACTGATGAATCTGTACGTCAATTCGCAAGGACAATTCGGGATGTTGGGAAACTGGTACAAAAGGCGAATGCAAAGGCTTTGGAAAGCCAGTAAGACGCATTAAAGCGGATAGGAAGTTTACCGCAGTATGAAGTGGGGCAAGGTGGAATGCTGTCCAGCCCCTATACGCAAAAAGGGAAAACGATGAAGTTCCTCACGAGGTATCAAGGGGTGCCATACCAAGTTGTTGAAACCACATCTCCCGTTAATGTCAAGCTTCAGCTGCCAACTACAAAAACAATAGTACACAATGGGCGGTTACGGCCATTTAAGGATTGCCCGGATGTGATTCCAGGGTTGTCACAGAAAGGAAAGAGAAAGAAAGAGAGAGTAAAGAGAGGTGCTAAGCGCAGAGGAAACCAGGAAGATGGAGTACAGCATGAAGTACCGTATGCTTTGCGATCTAGAAAGTAGTAGAGTATCTGTAGTTTTTTTTTTTTTTTTTTTTGTTATGTGTCATTGGGTTTGCATAGGTTAATTAAGTATTGTATTTTATATGTGTTTTCGAGTATTGTGAGCCTGCTGGCTCTGAGCACTATGGGACTTAACTGCTGAGGTGATCAGTCCCCTAGAACTTAGAACTACTTAAACCTAACTAACCTAAGGACATCACACACATCCATGCCCCAGGCAGGATTCGAACCTGCGACTGTAGCAGTCTCGCGATTGCAGACTGTAGTGCCTAGAACCGCTCGGTCACACTGGCCGGCGAGGAAGAGTGATGGTGATCCCTGTCCTCAGGTCACTGAAAAGGGAAGTGTTGTGTCTGACGTATTTGGAGTGTTGTTGGAGGGTAAATCAAACTCAGTTCCGGAGAAATAAATGCGTCAGAGTAAATTTTGCGGCATAGACGTAGTAAATATGAGTTGAACGGTTTCAGAGTCGTACGATTTCCTGTTTAAGGTTTTAGTTATCGATAGTTCTGGGTCAGGAATGTCGTGTTTATTGCACCAGTTCATATAATGTAAATTTAAGGATGAAAGTAGTCACACAATCGTTGATGGGTTTGAATCAATTGTAGTGAATCTTGGAGGAAAATCTGTGAAGCTTACAAATATGGAACACATGCACGGTGCAGTTATTTTTAGCCAGGGGGAAAGGAATAGACTGTGCAAGGGACACCGTGGAACCAAAATTGAACGTGCAACGGGTCGGGATGCATTGGATCTTTTTCACCTACGAGAATTTGGTAGTTGTAGCAAGTTGTTTTGGGCGGGGAGTATTTGCGGAAGCGAAACGTATAGAGCTCGAGGGAAGCGGAATTTTAATCAATGGAACTAAGTGAAACATAATAGGACCAACCATCCATCTGCCAGCGTCAATTTCAGGAGTCACACAATTGAATGTTATGCAGCTACAGCTGTACTGGCCCGAAGCCACTTTAAGAGTTTTGCCAAGGCAGAATCTGACCTTGTTGAAACAAACTCTGGAGCCAGGTCTGTGGAGATCCGTAAACCAGTTCACTTTAGAGCAAGAGGGGCGCATATCAGCCGAATAGCTTGTTCAGCATGTCGCTCAGTACAGGGAAAGGCAACGACAAATATCGATCATTTTGAGCACCTCTGTGCCAAGTGTCATCGCAGCCTTAACTTTCTTATGTGTTGTTTTCCATCAGGAGGAGAGCTAATTCCCAGAGGGATCCGGGGGTACTCCAAGTCCCAGTAGATTATATACCGAGACCGTAGGTAAGGGGTTGAACGAGCGTTCAGAGGAGTTGTCATCCATTAAGGATTTTTTTACATTTTTCCCCGCATGTCATACGCTTAGAGGAACTAGATCACATCTAAGTTTTCTAGTAATTAGGAAATACGTCATAAGGGCCAATCCAAACAAGTTTAAGAGTTATTAAAGGAGGACTCGGGGACCAGGTCTTTCCAAAGAGAGGAATAATGTAGCGGCACAACTGTTTACGATAGGGAAAGTTTGTTTTGTGGGATATTAGGAGCCAGAGTTACAGCCAGGTGTGGGGTGGATTGCAGTAAGTTATACATACCAGCAGTTGCGAAGGCAAATAGAAGCCACAGGGGCGTAGAACTGCCGGAGAGGGCGCACACAGCATTTTCCATGGCGCAAGTCACAGGCAGAAGGGGACCACTGGCCAACCTAAGTGTTACGCATACATGACGCGAACCGCCGCACTTGGCAAAACAGAGGCGCACAGTCGAGTATAAATAGGTGTTGTTTTCTAACGAGAGTCATTCAAGTGTGGCAGCTCTGCTGGACAGCAGGGCGTATCACACCGCCGGGCTACACGTAGCAACACATGGGACGACAGCTCCCAGTCCACGGCAGGTCGTTGGTTCGACCCTTTGAGGCCGACACAGAGTCCGCAGACAGCTAGGGCGGGCCACTCCTCAGCTCGGTACTGCAGGCAGTCGTCTCGGCTCCCGACATACGCCGGAAACTTCCCGAGGTGAGGGCCGCAGATACGGACGCCGGATAGCGGGCGCTTGTATGGCACCACAACTCGGGCCACGTCGGCGAGGATGCGCGGCGCGGGCATCGTGCGGTTGTCAGCTGGCCGCGCTACGGCTCCCGGCCGATCAGCGTGGTGACATCGAGGACAGTGGCCGCTGAGATGGGTGCTGGCGCAGCCATCCTGACGTAATTGGAACTTTGCAGCTGGCGTACAAGGCCGGCTCGACACAGCGCATTACACTGGTCGCTGGGGTGGTATCCTCAGCATTACGGGACCGTGTGACGCGATTCGAGGTGAATGTAGCACTGTAATGGAAGCAAATAAATCTTTTGAATAGCTCGCACGAGTTTCAATACGGCGCCTCCTGGCACTCACCACTACATTTGGTGTCAATACGCCACATGGTTCAAATGGTTCTGAGCACTATGGGACTTAACTTCTGAGGTCATCAGTCCCCTAGAACTTAGAACTACTTAAACCTAACTAACCTAAGGACATCACACACATACATGCCCGAGGCAGGATTCGAACCTGCGACCATAGCGGTCGCGCAGCTCCAGACTGTAGCGCCTAGAACGGCTCGGCCACTCCTGCCGGCTCAATATGCCACATTCGGCGTCTGATACCGCAACAATATGGTAAAGAAAAACCTACAAAAAATATGCGTGATATTTTATAAATACTTTAAACAGTGCAACAAAGAAATCAGTTGTAAGACACATAGGCGAACACTACAAAAAATTTAAAGATTGGCTCACAATTTATCCGTCGTTCCCTGGGCCTGACGCAGAACGGGACCACACTCATAACTCTAATATAGGTAATGGCTATTACTAATTTGCATTTCCTTACAAGTTTAACTGTGAAATCTAGTTATATTTCGTAAAATGTACAAAAACACATTATGCATATAGGATCACAAGTGGCAGAATGTTAGATACATCGAAAGAAACTGAGTCCTCAAGTCTTCACACTCTTTACTAAACGGGTGCTTCGATTTGTTTTTCCCTGGTGGGTGGCAAGTAAATGCTACAAACTAAGGCACTTCATGGTTCGCATGGCTCTCCCAGCAGGAGGTTCGAGTCCGCCCTCAGGCATGAGTGTGTGTGTTGTCCATAGCGTAAGTTAGTTTAAGTTAGATTAAGTAGTGTGTAAGCTCAGGAACCGATGACCTCAGCAGTTTGATACCATAGAAGTTACCACAAATTTACAAAAATCTTCTCCGAACTCGTTCACTGTCAATCCAAACGATCTGCCTTCGATGTCTTTTAAATAACTGACAAGCTCATTCCAGAAAACACAACGAAATTTCGATTTCGAATTGTCTGTTTGAAAAGTCTCATTTTGAAGTTCATTCTGAAGTGCTCTGTGAAGAGTTGTTTTTGGGAACATTGAGATGAATACTGGTTTGCTTGAATCAAATTTCCTTTTTGACAACGTCTGTCACTGCCTCTTCCATGTCTTCTGTAGACCAACTTTGACTCTTAGTTTTGTATTCGTGTCTTCTAAACATCTTTGAAAAAAGAACAGTCCCTAGCAACAGCGTGAAAAACCTGAAAATGTAGTGAAGTATCGCAGAAGTATTACAATAAATATAAATAATAAAAATTAATCACTAGGAAATAATGGCCGGCCGTGGTGGCCGAGCGGTTCTAGGTGCTATAGTCTGGAACCGCGTGACCGCTACGGTCGCAGGTTCGAATCCTGCCTCGGGCATGGATGTTTGTGATGTTCTTAGATTAGTTAGGTTTAAGTAGTTCTAAGTTCTAGGGGACTGATAACCTCAGAAGTTAAGTCCCATAGTGCTCAGAGTCATCTGAACCAAGGAAAGAATGGTGCTCTACCTGGGGCAGAACGGAACCTCAGTCCCTTACGCCCCGGTTCGTTCCTCCCCGAAATGTGAAGTTAGGTACAGTTCAAAACCCACAAAGCGCTCTGAAATATAAACATCGTCTAAACGCATTTTGCTTACTTCGCAGATAAAATGTTACTAATATTGCAATACGGACGCGAAAAACAAACAAAAGCACGTTACAGGCCCAACCGTAAGAGACAAACTCTTCCACAATAGTTTCTTACCATCCTTATCGCTTAGATAATGCATCCCGGAAGCTATTGTTTAGTGCACCACTTTGCAGCCACAATAAAACCCTAATGCCGTTCTGCCACGTGCTTCCGTCCTCTCCTGTCCTCCGCTATGCTTTACTACTTCAATTCTCCTCCTGCTTTGATCGACGGTAATCAGTTCTGACATAAAATAGTCCTGTGTAGTCCGTTCCACAGCTAAATAATGGTGTGACAGCTTCTA